>NC_049172.1:13142701-14429052 GCF_009769625.2 Cygnus olor | reverse complement strand
TGGTTAGGGGAACTGAATCTCTGGCGCCAGACATGGATAGAGGAGGGTGGGGAGCAAAGGCCGGGGCCCTCCCAACCCTCCCGTGGCAGGATGCCACCAGCCCGGCTCCGTGGCTGACACATCCCGGGCCGCACCGAGCCCTCCTTCCCCTGGAGCTGTTTTGGGGCTGTGGGGTCCCAGCAGCCGCAGGCCTCTGCTCCCAGCCGCTGCGTCCCCAGCTCCTGCACCGGGCACCAGCGTCTCTGGGAGGGAGCAAACCTCCCCGCAAATTCCTCAGCGCAGACGCTGCTCACTGAGGAGGGGGCAGGAGCTCGCTTCCAACTGAGTTCTTAGCGGGAACGGTGATCGTGTAGGGCCACAGAGCGCCCCGTCCACTCCCTTCATGCGTTGCGACAGTGTCTCTTGACTGGCTGGGAAGGGACTTAAACAAAAGCCCTCGCCGGGCAGGGAAGGAAGAGAAGATGGGGCTGATGGGGGCCAGGAAGAACCCGCTTTCCTCACCTTGGATCCGGAGAAGGCAGCTGAGGCAGGCCCCTGCTCTCTGCCGGGACGTGGCCTGGGAGTCGCTCAGCAGAGGCCCCAGCACGCCGACCAAGGAGCCGAACTGCGAGCAGGTGAGTTCCCTCTGCGGGGGCGAGAGGCAGGAGGAAGGTCGCAGGCAGCCCAGTGCCTGCTCGCCTCCCCAGGCCGTGGCCAGGCGTCGGGGCCGTGGCCAGCAGGGAGAGGGGATGGGGCACGCGGGGCTCCCTACTCACCGAACACTTGAAGAGCTCTTCGTAAGTGCCCAGCAGCTGGGCGCAGACCTGCAGGGCCCTCTCTCGCTCCCATGCTTTCGCTGACGTGAGGTGGCACAGCAAGATCTGGGGTGGAGCACATGCGTCTCGTGACGGGTGTCCCTCTCTCCCCAGCGCCCCTCTCTGCCTCCCTCCTCTTCTGGCCCCTTCCCGCAGGGCCTGCCCTGCGGCTCCGCGTGGCCCCAGCCCCGCCAAGCACCGGCACTGCCCCCCCCCCCGCCCCGCTCGCTCCACGCACCCCCGCCCTCACCCAGGAGCCGCTTCCCCACCGGCATCTCCCTGTGCCAGCCTGGCGCTTGGGAGCCTGGCTCTTGGCTTGCCTCCTGCAGGGCCCGTTCCTTTGCCTGCCCTGGCACTGCGGCAGGGAACGGATCCTCCTCTGAGCATCCCCTAAGGCCCCGACTCTGCCCCGCTGCCCCACGGGTACTCACAGAGACCATGGCCGCGAAGGCGCTGGAGGTCCCTTCTGCTTTGAGAAGGGCTGACACAAGCTGGCCCAGAGCTTCCTCACATGATGTCTGCAGAGGCTGAAAGCGGGAAAGGAGGAGTGAGGTTGAGCGCCGCGGCAGCTGCCAGGGCACAGGGAGCGCTGAGGTGCGATCCCGATGGAGAGGTGTGCAGGGAAGGGCTGGCAGGTACCTGCAGCTCTGTCTCCGCAGGAGGGCACAACAGGACTCTCCGGCAGCACACAGCCACCTGGGAGCACCTGTTCTCCCAGTCCATGCAAGGCTTCAGCTTGCTGGATGGAGAAAAAAAGGAGAAAACGGGGAGGGGGTTTACCAGCAATCTCCGGAGTGGCCCAAACGCCGGCTGGGTTTGAGCCCCAGCCCCGGCCCCCCCAGCCCGTGCTGGTGAGCTCCAGCTCCGGCAGCTCCTGGCACCTCCCCGGCAGCGGCCAAGCACTCACCCCCAGGGGCAAGGAGACCCCCCCCGGGTGCCCGTTCCTTGCCCTCCCCGTCCCCGGGAGAGCCAGGGCCTTTCTGCCAGCACAGCGCTCATGGCTCGCTGACCGTGACAGCCCAGCCCCGTCTCTGCGGATGCGGCCCCCCAGCCCCAACACCCCCCCGGCCTTCGGAAGTCACCCAGGACGTGGAGCGCCGCCCCGGCCCAGAGCCCCGCAGCTCCCTGCCCCACACTCGAGACCACTGGGGCTGCACCAGCCGGCTGGGCTGGGACGCACGGCGAGCCCCCGCAGCCTGGGGCACAGACCTCACCTCAGCTGCTCCAGGAGCTGAAGCATCTTGAGGTGCACTTGGGACACGGGGGTGTCGCAGGCATCCTCCTCCATCAAGTCCTGCAAGTCGCAGAGAGACGCACTCAGGGTGGGCAGGGGCACGGAGAGCCTGCCCACCCGCCCCGGGAGCCGGCTCTGCTGACAGGCCTGCGCCCGCACCAGCCCCTTCATCCCCACGGCCACCACAGAGCCACCGTGCTCCCCAGCCACCGAGTGCCAGCGCCCCAGGGCCCAGCAGCTGGGGACAAGGCTTCGGGAGCTCAGGAGCTGGTGGGTGGCCGGGGGAGACCATCGCGCCTCCGGGAAAAGCAGCCTCCCCTGCGGGCAGCCCCAGCTGCAGGCACTCACCAGCAGGACCTCCAGCACCTCCGGCTTCTTGCAGAGCCCGAAGCTGCGCTTGGTGTCCACAGCCTGGATGGCACAGGTGACGTCCCTGATGCTGTTCAGCAGGGCGAGCTTGTGCTGCAGTTCCTGAGACCCGAGAGAGAAAAACACCGGTTGAACTGCTTGAAGAGCTGGGAGAGGAACACGGGCGAGCGGTTCTTAGGGGCTGGGGTTGGACCTGGACATTCAGGACAAACCACTCAGGGGACGTCCAGAAAGAGACCGTCCATCTCGGCACGTGGGGGCACCCAGCCCTCCCCGCCCCTCCGTGCCCCACGCTCCTACCTTTCTGCAGGCATGGAAGAGCTCCAGGATGTTGGCCAGGATGCCTTCCTCCACGCAGTCCAGCAGTTCTGACTGGGGCGCACGCAGTGCAACCTTGCCATAGGTAAGCATGACTGCAGTCCAAGTGGCCTGAGCTCTCCGGTCTCTCTTCTGCGCCTGTGTTGACTAAGATGCCCCGAGATGTCAGCCCGATGGCCCTGCTGTGCCCCAGGACTCCACGAATTTGTGGGGCTGGGGAGCGGGGCTGTAAGGGGCTGTCTGGCTCAGCTGTGCAGGGCCGTGGAAAACCATCTGAAGGAGTTTGTCCCATTCCTGCCCTGAGGTGAGCAGCCTGTGCCCGTCAGCGGTGTACTGGCCGTGAAAGGCTTGCCCATGGCCCCCAGGTGAGGGGCAGAGCCAGCAAGAGCGCGCGGGGCTCCGGCTCCTGGCCCTCAGCTTTCTGGAGGGGGCAGTGCGTCTTAGGTAGCTCTTACGGGGGGCGTAAATGCAATGTGGCTGCCACGACTCGGCCGCCACTGTTCAGGAAGTGAAAACGGGGCAAGAGAAGGCCGAACACTAAAACCCTGCACCCATTACCTTTCGACGTCTGTCGAATGCGATGAGCCCCTTGGTGAACATGCACACTGCATCCAGGGCCAGGTAGAAGTGGCGCTCAGCAGCGTAGGAGACCACTGAAGCTATTCCCTGCAATGACGGAGAAATGGGAGTGAGCTCTGGCACACACTGGCCAGTCCTGGCCAGCTACGACGGCAAGGCAGGACATTGCCCGAGGGAAACGGCAGCTACAAGGAAATGAAAAGGGTCCGGAGCAGGGCTGGGACAAGGGGACGCTGGGCAGAGCAGGGGCAGGAGAGGAAACTTCACCTGTCTGTCACATGGGCTGGTGGCATCCGTTTCTTTTAAGTATTTCAGCAGCTGCCCTTGGACGTGGGTGAGCTGCCGACAAGAGGCCAGCACCGTGCCGAGAGCCCGGTACAGGAACTTCTGAAAGAGAAGAGACCGAGACCGAGACGTGGTAACGGCGCGACGTGTCAGGGCAGGGCCTGGCCGCGACAGGCCCCAACACCCCAGGGAGCAGCCGCGGCGCCCGCCTGTAGCCGACCCTGGGCAGCACGGAGGGAAGCATCTTTGGGGCGAGGGCAGGGGGAGCGGTGACGACGGCCCGCACGGGGAACGCGCTCCTTCAGCCCCAGCCCCGGAGCTGGGTGCCCCGGGGCTGTGCTGCCTGGAGGGCGCAGGCAGGGCGCAACCTTGTCCTCGGCGCTGCTGGAGGAGTTGCTCAGCTGCTGGCTCAGCTCCCGGCTCAGGCACACTACCCATGGCTGGTCCAGCAGCATCTCCTCCACCGACTCCGTCAGGAACTGCGGGGGAACACGACAGGAGGCAAATGTTGTCTCGCCCTTTGCCCGGGCCTTTCACGTTGACGTGTCCCAGGAGCTGTCGGGGCACAACTGCCCACAGCCTCACCCCCCAGGGATGCTGTACCTTGAGCAGATAGCACTGCCACTCTTCAGAGTCCAGGGAGCCCTCTGTTTTTTCTGGAAAGCAAGAGGAAGCAAAGTGCCTCGCTGTCACTTAAGCCAGCACCGGAGAAGAGTTCAGTGCTCTCCTTCCCTGGGAGCCAAAAATCCCAGAAGTCCCAGGCTTGAAAGGGCCTAAAATTGCCTGCACCAAAGCTCTTGCCAGGCTGCAGACCCCGGCCGGCTCCCCGGGACATTTGCCAGAGCCACCGACTCACGCCGGGGAAGGAAAGACTGACTGGGGCCGATCGCCGCTGCCCGACTGTTATCCCCGCACAGCTCGAGCACCGTGCCCCAGTGTGCACAGCCGCACACATTTTCTCCTGACAGACCCAACACTTCCAGCCCCTTTAGGGCCTCACCCCAGGCTACTGCGCTGCCCAGCGTGGGACCGAGCTGCCCAGAACGGCTGCTGCAGACCTGCCCCAGGCACTCGGCCTTCCAGAGCCGGGGGCGCTGGTCCCACCCCTGCCCCAAGCACCGTCCCAGCAGGGGCAGGGGGACACTGCCCAGACCTGCCCTCCACGGGGACATCGATGGCCCCGTCCACCCCTGGGACAACCCGATCCTTCAGATCGCTGCCCCCAGCCTCCACGCTGGCTGCCTGGAAGGGGGACGGCAGCGGTTCCCCTCCGCCGTGCTGGGAGGCTGTTTTCCTGCCCCCTCCAGCTCTCCTGAGCCCGGCCCTCCGCACTAGCACCTTACCTTCAAGGTACTGCAGCATGCAGGAGATGCGGATGGGCCACAGTCCCCTCAGGGATCCGTGGATCCTGCTCTGCAGGGCCTGCAGCAGCTGTAGGGCAGCAACCGCACGTTCTGTGCACCGATCACAAGCCGCCGCCACCACCTAGACGAGGACAGAGAGAGATGGGGTCACTCCTTCCACCAGGGACGCGGCTTCTCCCACGAGGGAGCTTGACTCCGCCCCGGCCAGCAGCAGGGTGCCGGCGCCTCCCCCCACGTGCTTCCAGCCCCAGGGAGGGAGCGGGATCCCCAGCTGGCGGGCTTGGGCACGCGGGGACGCGCTGCCTCCTCCTCGGGGCTGCCAGCAAAAGCATCCCTGCCCCAGCATCTGCGCCTGCCCCTGGCCAGAAAAGCTCTTTCCCCGGGGCCCCGCTACTCACCAGCAGCCGAACCAGTAGTGCCTGTGGCGTGGGCTTCTTGGCTGCAAGGAGGAAAAAAGGCAGGGTGAGCCCCTGAGCACCTCTGCACCCAGCCCCTCGCACCTTCGACGCCGCCACGCGGGGCTCAGAGTACCCGTGCAGCTGCAGAGCCGGCCTGGGGGCTGCCAGGGTGCAGGGAGGCACGCACCAGGCAGGCCCCTGGCCGAGCCCGGCACAGGTTGCTGGGGCACCTTCTGGTCCCACCTTGCTCCTGGACGTCAGCAGGCTTCTCGGTGTCCTCTTGCCCTTCTGCTCGCTTCTGTCTCTCGATCAGGGCTTGGAGACAACGGGACAGCGGGACCAGCATGCCGCAGTACTGGGCCGGCACCACGTACTGCAGGAGCCGTGGCCACAAGAGCTGCAGAGGAGGAGGAGGAAGTTTGGCACATCAGCATTCCCATCTCGGCTCGCAGGTGAAAAGGACGCCTTGCGCATCCCTGAGCCCTGTGCCCCTTGGAGCCCATTAGGGCAGAGCTCCGGGGGGGCAGGTGAGGGCTGGCAAAAACACCCTGAAGGTGAAAAGTGGCTGCTGCAGCAGCAGGGAGCAGGACGACTTACTTCGGTCATCCCTCCCACGGAGAGATCCAGAGACTCCAGGATATCTATGCACTGGGCCTGAAGGTCTCTTTCTTCTTGGACGTCTTCCAGTGCCTGCAAGACAGCGTTGGGAAACCCCCCATTACTCTCAGCTCCCACCTCAGGAGGCTCTGTGGAGGATGAGGACAGCCAGGCCCCGCTCAGGGGCCACGTCCCAGCCCCAAGGAAGTGCTGGGCAGCTTGGGAGCAGCGAGCGCTGCACAGGGCTGTCGGGCACATGAGCTTCTGCGGGGCCCAGGCGATGCTGTGAGTGCCACTGAGGGAGCCCTCGGCACAGCCTGGGCACGGGACCGAGCCGTGGGTGTCCCGCTCTGTCCTTACCAGTCTGTCCGAGGCCCGCCTGAACTCGACAAAGATGTGCGCCACCACATCCCATGCCAAGCAGCTCGGGATGCTGACGCTGAGCAGATCCTTGATGAAACCCAGGAGCGCTCTCCTCAACTGCCAAGGAGACAGGGCGGTTATGGTCTGCCCCGCCAGCAGCCATGGGAAAGCCACCTTTGCCTGGGGGCAGCCCGCGGAGAGGCAACGAGTGCACAGGAGAAGCCTTCGCTGCCTGGGGTCGGGGCTAGGCTTTGTACAGCACAACAACCTGCCGGCCCTGGGGGCTTTCTCTGCCCCACTGGTCTCGCTGTTCCTTCCTAAATGAGCTCACCTGGGTGCCGGACTCAGTGAACAAGGGCTGCACGGCCTCTACGATTAGGGGCAGCTTCTCTCTCACTGCAGGTTCTACAAGAGACACAGAGAGGTACGCGCTCAGGCAGGGCTCACATGGCAGAAGGGATCCCTCGAAGCTCCCAGGCTTTTCGCAGACGAGCGGGACAGCGCAGCAGGGCTGGGCTCTGACTGCAGGGGAAGCACCGGCGTCCCAGAAGGACTTTGTTTCTGCAGCTACTACTGCGTTACAGGGCCTGAAAGCTCTGACAGCAGATAGCTTCAGCCCCCTGGCTGCCCCAGCCCTGGCTGGCGGCCCCGGCCTGTGGTACTGACCGTCACAGCGGGCCACAGCTCCCAGCAGAGTCAGCGCTGTCCCGCGGGAGCCCTGGTTCTCACTGCTCAGCTGGTACAGCAGAAACATGACCGTCTCCTCCGGGTAGAGTCGAGCTGCGGGCGAGAAACCACATTTTGCATGAATAGCCAGCAAAACCCCATGGCTGAGGTTCACAAGGAAGTTGCGAGGGCACGACGGGCATCGTCCCATTCCCTCCCTTACCTTGAAGCACAATGCACTGCCTCAGCTCTTCTTTATGGCCTGCACTGTGCTGCCTGGTCTCGTCCACAAGCTGTGGGAAAAAGGTCCATTTTAGAGAAAGATCGCGGGCAGAGCAGCGATCAGAGGCTGCCTTTTGGGTCCCGGCACTCCAGAGTCCTCCTGCCAGGTGGCTCAGAGGGAAATTGCTGAAGGAACTGAGCTGCCCCTCGGGCCTGCACGAAACAGCCAGGGTGAGGGTGCTCGCAGCCTCGAGGCACCTCCAGGAAGGTCCTGCTGGAAGGACACCCTGCCCTGCCCTGCCCTGCCCCTCTGTGGCAATCCAGCCTGCAGGACCTGGGCCAGCAGCACAGGCACGGGCTCCCTTTACCTGGTGGTGCACAGCAGCAGCGATGGCACGGAGCTTGTCCTGGGGGGCGACAGCGTGAAGTTCCTCCAAGGTCTTCAGGAAATAATGGAGGCTCTAAAAGAGAAGGGAGAGGACGAGTGGGTTAAAGCCACTGAAGCCACGTGGGAAGGAAGAAACCCAGCACGCCTGTGGCACGGGGAACCCCTAACCCCAGCTCCCAGGGAGAACCCCAAAGCTCCTGCACAGGGCTTCCTGCTCACCTGGGTTGTTCTCTTCCTGCCCGAGCAGCCCAGGAAGCCTCACAGCTCCCCTGCTGCCCCCCTGCCTTCTCGGAGGGCCCCCCGACACCTCGTGGCACTCACACGCACACCACAGCCGCACCAGACGCCGCGCGACGCCTCACCTCTGTCACCCGGGAGGCATCTTGGACCTCCTGGTACTGCTGCAGGAGCCAGAAGACCTGCTTCCACACGTCGTCCTGGTGCTGCGCATCATGGAGGACGACAGCCATCATAGCAGCCACTGCTCCAAAGACGGCCTGCTTGTCCTGCAGAGGGAAGAGAGACGAGATGCTCTGAGGGCTGTCTAGCACTCGGCGTCCCCCAGCACATGCCTGCCCTTGCACAGAGAGGGCTTCCCCTTTCCCCTCTGCCCCACAGAAGGGCTCTCTCCAGAGGACAGCAAGCATTCCCCTGCCAAAGGGCCCTGGGGTCCAAGCACTTGCCAGCTGGGAGCCCCCAGCCCCGGGCACGGCGTCAGCCCGCCCGCTCCCTCCCCTCACCCCTCTGCTCCCACCCAGGGGGCACGGGCAGCCCCAGCCAGGCACAGCCCCGCTGCTGCCCCAGCAGCGCTCACCTCCTCCTCCTTACGGCCCAGCCAGTTTCCCACAGCGTGGCAGAACAGGGAGTACACCTGCTCGCAGAGCTGCTCCTCCCCGACGCGAGGGAAGGGGCACTGCTCCCAGGCGTTGAAGTAGGCGTTGATCGCCCTCGACCACTGCTCCAGCACTGCACCAGAAGAAAGGAGCTCGTCAAAGTCTGCAACAGGCGGCGAGCCCGGCTCCCTCACCCACGCCCGCGTGGAGCAGTCCCTGGCTCACCAGGCGTCGGCTTGGGACTGCCAAGTGCTGCGCTCCAGGCATCTGGACTAAAATACGGTGCCCCTTCTCCCCTCCTGCACACCGCACCTCCTCCTCCTCCTCCTCCTCCTCCTCCTCCTCCTCCTCCTCTTCCTCGCAGGCCTCTTCCCCTCCAGCACTTACCACTGCAGCCCCCGCCCTGCCCTTCCCAAAGTTTGCCCCCCAGCGCAGGACCATGCCGCGATCGGAGCGAGGCACCGAGGGCCCGCCCGGCCCCTTCCCCTCTACTCACCACTGCAGATGGCGCGCAGGATCCGGCTGCTCCCCACTTGGCTCAGCATGGCGTGCAGAGCAGGGAGCGTCATTTCGACAAAGGGGATGCACCGCAGGGCTGCAGAGAGAGGACGGGCAGAGGGACAGAGGGAGCCATGGTCAGCCAGAGCCAGAGCAGCACTGCGAGCAGGAGAGCTGGGGCTGCCGGGCTGGGGGACGTGTCAGAGGGACAGGGGAGGTCGCTGCGGGTTCAGTCCCCAGCAGCTTCCACCCTTGCAGCACTGGCATTGGGGTGGTGGGGCGGAAATCCCAGCTCCAGGCGAGGAGGTGCCGCAGCCCCGCAGCCCTGCGGCCCAAAGTAGCGTTCAGGGAGGGGCAGGGTCCCTGCTCCTGGCCGTCGTGGCCCATAACCCAGAGCACGAGGCCGAAGGGGCCATACCATAGTTGCTGGCCAGTTTGCTCAAGGTGGTGAGCACGAACTCCTGGCATGCTCCTCCCCTCATGATCTTCAGGTGGCCCTGGAGCTCGGACATCACAAATTCGAAGTGGGAACGAGCCAGAGCCACCAGGACGTCACCAGCAGCTGCTGTCACATCGTTCATTGCACCCTGAAAAAGAGCCACGGGTGAAATGCTGCCCAGGAGAAAGGCTGAGGCACCAGGTCAGGCCCTGCTGGCCAGTGAGGACCACGGGGCTTCAGCTCATCGTTTTGCTGTCAGAGCCACTGAACACCCCCGGGACAGCTGTGCCCGAGCTGGGACACGTCCCCAGAGCCTCTCCGTTAAGCAGGAGTCACGCGAGGCAGGAACTGGGGGACTGCACGGCCCAACTCCAGCCCTGGCAGGTGGCGCACACGTCGCCTGGCGTGGAGGAGCTCACCACGCTCTGCACAGTCTGGAGCAGGGCTGGATACAACCTTTCCCCTAGCGGGATGCGCTCCCTGCGAGAGGGAGCAGCCACAGGGGCACTGGGGAAGTCCCCAGGCCTGAATCCCAGTGAACCATCTCTGCGCCACTCCATGTCACAGCCACAGCTGGGGAGAGGCAGGCTGCTCCGTTCGCCCTGCTAGAGAACAAGCTCACCTGGGCTGCCTTCATGTCTCCAGACACCTCTGCGAGCACTCGGTTCACAACGCCGCTCTGCAGACGGGTGTGATCTCCTTGCAAGACATGCTCGAGGCGGCGGTAAGTCTCCGCTCGGTCACCCTAGGGAGAGACCACGGCACCGCTTGCTTTGCCTCTGCCGCCCCTCACTCTGCAGAGCCCACAAGCAGCACCACCGCATCCTGTCCCAGCTTGTGTCCAGCTACACCAAGGAGCCGAGGGAGCAGCAGCCCTGGGAACCGACCAAGCACCAGGCACCAGCCTGGGACCACGGTACAGGGCTAGGACAAGGACGGATGCTTGGGCAGCTCCGGGCTGAGCTGCTGCGGGAAAGGAGGCGGCGCAGCAGCGTCAGCCCAGCGTGACCGCAGGATCAGCCTTTGGGGACCGGGCACCAGCAGCAGGACAGAGGGGCCATCAGGCAAGACCCCTCGGTGGCACCCAGGGTGGAGGGGAGCCCTCAACCCCCCACGGCACAGCGGGATGTCCGCAGCTCACCTCTCTGTCTTGCAGCTTCTTTAACAAGGAATTCACGACGCTGGCAGAGATGGCAACAGTCTCAGACGCCGTCTCTCTGCCACCGTCCTCATGACGTGTAGGTCCAGTCCTGACCCCTACACAAGCAAAGGAAGCTGGAAGGAAACAACCAAAGAGTTTGCATCAGCTTGGCTGGCTGTGGGGATTCGCACCAGGTTGGGGCAGGCATCCTCCCAGCCTGGAGAGGAATCCTCCCCAGCACCAACAGCACAGGCTGGGGTCCCCGTCTCTGGTCGTGCTGGGAACTCATGGCGATGCAGCCCCCGGCCTCCCACTGCCCCTCACCAAAAAATCTTCTCAGCCTCTCCATCACAGCAGGATCACCCCAGAATCTCTCTCCAGGTCCTCCTCCTGTGGCCGCCGAGAGGCAATGGGCCACCTGCCCTCACCGCAGCAGCTATGAGGCACCCAGCCGCTGTGACCTCACAGAGGGGCTGCCATGGATACGGGGACACATCACAGGGCAGGGCCGGAGGTGGCAGCACCCCTACGGCCCAAACCCACAGCACATCCCCACTCTCCATCGCTCCAGTTCGCTCCGGTCCTTGCGTGGTTTTCAGCAACGGCCTTCCCTGCACTTCTCTGCCCAGCCCCGGTCCCATCTGGTTCCGCTCTCCAGGGACCCCAGGGGACGCGGTCATATGGGGGATGTTGCGCCCCTGCTCTTTGCCCGATTTTCTCCAAAAAAAGAGGGTTCTGTGCACACTGAGCCCGTGTGTGTCCTCTCCTCAGGCTCCTCCATGGCCTTTTGCTCCCCTTTCCCAGCCAGGATATAAGCGACCCATAGATCTCCAACCCATCGCGGTCCCAGCTGCGTCACCGTCAATGGTTTTTGCAGTGGGGGCTGCAGGGGTGGCCTCTGTGAGAAGAGCACCTTTAGACCAGTTGAGAAGACATCCCGTTTCATGTAATTTTATTTAGTTTCATCTTTTTCAGTTTCATTTCTTTTAAAATGTTATCTAAGGAAACCTAAAACAACAAATAAATTATGTTGTAAAGTCTATCCCCTCAGGATTTAAGGTACTCTCTGAAAATAGATGATCTACAACCGGTGTTTATTAGCAAAGCTCCACTCAGACCAAAAGACTCCACTGCTCCCCATTTGCTGAGGGCCTTACCCAGTGCTACATCTAAATGCTGACTCTGAGGATCTTTCCGTCACAGCACTGAGCACAGAAATACTGGGAACTCTGACGTTTTTTGTAGTTTCAGGCTCTGTGAGCATGACAAGGCTAAGGTAGGGCTGACATGCGCGTGCAGAAAGAAATGGGCACAAGCTCTTCTTTCTGTTGCACAACGGAGAACCTTGCCCAGCACTCAGCCCCCGTCAGGCAGAGGGATAGAGCGATGGGGACTCTGTACTGCAGCAGAACTAAATAGCATGTATCATGGAAAATGTTAGCACTCACTCAAGGGTTTTCTTCGTGGGTCACAGATGCAGTTCATTTGCTAGCTAGAAACCCATTCAACCACTTGCCTATTTCCTAGAGCACAATACCCTCTTCTTTTGGAACTTACGCATCTTCTTGCACAAAGGATAACTTCAGTTTTATGACATGTGGCTCATGTAGACATAAATTAACAATTATTAGATTGTTTAATTCTCTGTTTTGTAGCACTAGATACAGGAGCTTACGCTGCTGTGATCTAGACAACCAAACATGGGAAGACTGACTTAAAATCTTCATGGGTGCAAAAACCTATTAGTTCTGATACCAAAAAATCCCTCAAACTACAAGTGACTCCGTATTATCTGAATGCCTGTCTCCCAGTTTTCTTGGACTGTAGGGTCCAATAAAAACACATAAAATATTTTATACTGCCTTCCATGGAGCTTCAGTGTTCTCAGTATTAAATGTCTATCACTTAGTGAATGGTTACACTACTACAAAGGGCATTAATGCTGCCTTTACCACGAGAGATTGCTATTCAGATGGATTTTTTTTCCACAATCTGCAAACAGTACAGATTCCTTGACCAAAGGCCTTTGTTGTTCTTTAGAAAATGAAAGGGATGAAAATGTTTTGGACAGGAAAGCTGGAGCCCAGTAGGAGTGTTACACTGACCAGTGGAATCCCAAGACTGGGCACCGAGAAAAACACCAGTCTTGTGCTGAAGGTACTGGAGCAGGTGTCAGGAGGCAGAGGTGCGCAGCCTGTAGCAGACTTCACAGTCAATCCTGCTTTTCACTTCATTTTCATGCTTCAGTACCACATCTGGCAAAAAGTCTAGATAGAATGCCTTCCCAAGCTCAAAGGAGGCTTGCAAAGACAAAAGCGCTCGTGGTTCTGTAAGGCTCAGACAGTGCAGTGACAGAGGTAGATGAAAGGAGATATTCAGCCCAAATCCAAGCTAGTGGCTACAGGAATACTTGTTGTGGTACCCAAGCACAGGAGCCACTCATCAGGCTTAGTCAAGTCAATTCACCTAATTCCCAGAATTATTTCTGGGAAAAATTAATTCTGGGAAATAATTCTGCAGTACTGTGCAGAACAAAACATTGTATTTCTATCTTATTTCTATTAATTCTTATTCAATGTTGTTAGGTGTTAAATGAGTTTTATCTGCAGCTTTCGCTCTGACTTCTGAGGCACATTCCTTGTCCATTGTCTAGTTACGGTCAGAAGGAATCCTTAGAGTACACTGAAGTGAAAA
This sequence comes from Cygnus olor, assembly GCF_009769625.2. Taxonomy (NCBI): domain Eukaryota; kingdom Metazoa; phylum Chordata; class Aves; order Anseriformes; family Anatidae; genus Cygnus; species Cygnus olor. The sequence goes on along the minus strand of NC_049172.1, from coordinate 14,415,870 downwards.
ACATTCCTTCTCCAGGATATTAAGAAGGGCTAAAGGGTGTAAGATATTATCTTAAAGCTGACCTACAGGAAACATTTACTGTAGCTGCAAAGACCGGCAGAAAACAACTCCTGAGGCTACAAGAACTAATGCTTGATATACAGAGACTGAAATGTCATACCACTGGCATTAAGAGATCCTAATGAATTAATAATGCGAAGTGATAAAAGAAGCTTTGTCCTTGCTTCACCCTAAGGATAGTTCAAAGGAATGCTGTGAACCTGGGGGTTATGGCTTTTTAAAGTCAAGTTCTCAAACCTACATGTGTCACACCACACAAATGTCTGCAGTAAAACTTCTCTTCAGTGCATGGTTGCACAGCAGCCTTTAGCAAAATGTTCAACTCTTCTCACCTAAATGTAGGTATTTAAACAGCTTACTTCATCCTAAATGGTGCTTAAGTTGCCTAGATGCCACAGAAAGCAAGAAGAGTAATGAATGCTTGAATCCCCACTGCAAACAATGAACGCAATGAGCACGTGAAACTTTTGAAGGACTCAAGGAGCAATTTTTGCCTCATATTCTAACCAGATTCTAGTGATCTTCTACTGGAGATGTCAATTACTGATTTTCCTAATGGCTTAGAAGGGTTTGGTCAGCTTTGCATTCAGCCTTAAAATGGCATGTGAGTTTCAGAAAACAAAAGGGTTAATTTCTCTGCAATCTTTTTCTCTGGGTAAACAAAACACATTTCCCCAGGTTCTCCATAGATCAATTGCATCTTCCACACAGTAGTGCAGGTTAAAAAGGTCAGTTGCCTTTAAATAAGCCCTAATTGACATTTACTTCCCAGAATGAGGGTTATCAAAGGTTAAGGTACATTTCCCTAGGCAGTCAGCGACCTAATTCTAAACATCATTAATCCATTTCACTCTGAAAAATAACACTGGCATTTTGAAAAGCCTGCTACCTGGAGGTACATTGCTGCTGCCTTTTCTGGAGGTTGAGTGAGTTGGGTTCCTTTGCCAAGAGCTCAGGCCATCTCCTATTATCACTCCTCAAACAATGCCCATGGTCTGCATCTGGCTTGTTCTACCTCTCCTCATTGCTGGCCTCCTGTGTGCTGGGAGCACAACTGCTTGCAGGTCTGTGAGAACTCACCCAGTTCCCAGTTGTGTTCCTCCACCTGTTCACGAATGGTTGGTGGTCTCTCACTCAGAGCATGAGTTTGAGCAGCTCCTCATCTGCTCCAACCTATGCTGGAAATGCTTAGGCTCAGGTTCACAATGCTTAGGTTCACAGGCAATGACTCACCTGACTCTACACTGCACAAATGATGTTGTTATGCACAGATCATTTCTCTGTCACTTTGCTCCTCTCTTCTTGTATCCTCTCCTCCCAACTACCATTCCCCTGGAAGGGTGTAGGGCAGCTGCCTTGGATCCATGGCTGACCATCTTGCTGTCTTAGCAGAGCTGTCCTGTGTGCTTGCTTGAGTTTAAGAAAATGATGTTATCCTCCTTCCCTGGCTCTGCACAGTTTTCCTTGGTAAGCTGATACAGCAAATGCTCAGCCTCCAGCATAACTGAGAACTGACCAGAAGACATCCTACAAGCAGCGCCTTCCTCACTTAATCATGGATGTGAGCACCTCCTTCAGCCATGTCCTGAAACTCCATCAAGACTGTGTGTGTACCACGAGGCACTACAGAAGTGACCCAGAATCTTTTCCTCCCAGACTTGCCCATTTTTCTGTCTGGCATTATCATCTCCCTTCTAACTCTGCTTTAAAGGTGGCTGCAAACAGTCCAACTGGCAGGCACTGAGCAAAGTGGTCCGAAGAGGACGCGCTGTAAAACAGTGAGTCTTTATCTCCTCCTGGTGGCTGAACTATCTGTAGCCACCCGTAAGCACACTGCTGCCTTCTAACTGGTAACAAATCCTGCCAGCTCTGGGGACAGAAATCCCCTCAACACAGTCCCTCCAGGGATCATTAGCCCAGAGGTTACTGCACAGTCATCTTCAACGGATCCGTTTACCAAAGAACAGGAGTCTAAAACGTTTCAGGAGAAACTGAAAATAACAAATGAAGTGGTATTTCCAGATGGGAGAAAAGCTGAATTAAAATATTTTCTAACCTCAAAAAGGAAGTATGTTGATAGTTGACACCTCTTCTGTGATACTGGTTATGTTCAGGCCGAAACTGTGGGGATGGAAGAGTGAGCACTGTGTCTTTCACAGTCGGCATCTTACCTGCTGGAGTCAAGTACTTCCAGACTGCGGGCAGGAGCACAAGGCTGCAGGCTGTAACCAGGACTGTTGTGCACTGTGCTGGGGGCTCCTCTGCCAGCTTGCAGCAAAAACAGTCTGCCCAAAGCCTAAAAGGACAAGAAAAAGAGGTGGGTGACAAGGTGAGGCAAAGAGAAGTCATGATCATCCATCAGAATTAGAAGGTAGCAGGGATGGGGGACAAAGAACAGGGTGCTGATCTCTCTCAGGAATCTACACGCACTCCCATCAGCCCTTCTCTAGCACTCTTATTTGCAACTAGAGGGAAGGTGATGAGAAAGCTGTTTCCCCTCCATTTTAAAGAAGACTCTAGGAGCACTATAATACAATGAGAGCCATCTCTCAAGGCAACTTGCATCAATTCAGTTCCCCTGGATCTGGGTCGCATTTCTCTCAGGGTCACTTTGATCAGGGCAGGTGCAAAAACAGAATAAGAGGAAAACAACCCAAATTGCAGATACCTTGTATTGCAGTAGCATCCCTGGCAAGAAGTTCATTAACACTCTGGTTCAACTGCCAGGTTAAATCATGGATCCATAAAGGACAGCTTTGTACTGAGAGGTTCAAAGGCAATAAAGGGTGTTTATTAGGCAAGGTAATAAGGCATGGCTAGTGTCTGTGCTCTGTAATCTTTTCCATCTGGCATTTATGTGTTTCTACTGACAGCCTGGAGCTCAGTAGTGTTTGTAGAAGCTACTTCATTCTTTTCACCCAAGTGATTGTGCACCGTTGTGGCTCAGCAGCAGGGATGTCTGGATGCTGTCTGATCCCAATCATTTTAGTTGACCCAAATGTCAGCATCAAAATCAGTGACATCAGTCCTTAGAAAGAGAGAGAGAGGAAGAGGAGGAAAGAAGAAAAAAAACAAAAGCACTTTTCAGTGTATCCCTTTTATTCAGCCAAGATCATGTTCTTTTTAGTCTTGTGCCCTGCTCAAGGGAGAAAGTAACTTTTGATGGAAAAGAAGATGTGGGTGTCTTAAGGAGATGAAGAGATCAAAGAAACCTTTCACAAAATGGATCACCAAAATTGCTTTTTGTCCCAGTTACAGAAGTAATTCTCAGGAAAAGGAACCTTTGTGGGCATAAGAATGGAAATAGTTCAGGCCAAAGATCTCTTTTCTGACAGGGGGCACAAGCCCATGGTTAGGAAAAAGACAGAAGAAGAAAGGAAGGTTTAAATGATTATTCTCTTTGTGTCATTTTTCTCAGGTGCCAAAATTTTAAGAACCCCCTGAACTGTTGGTTATATCTGCACCATTCTATTTAACAGCCACCCATGCATAAATCCTCCACTGTCTTTCTGAACCACATTTACACTTCCCATAGTGTTCCGTGGCAAGGAGTTATGTCCCACACCAGTGCTGGTGTGGCGGCTGACAGCAGAGGTCTGTGTCCTAGCAGCCCAATTTTTGCCCTCCCTGGGAAAAGACCCCAGGTTACCCTTGAGTTTCATGAATGATTTCAAGCCACAGCAAATTCCAACAAGAAAATAAGTCACTGGAAAATTTTCAACCAAAAAGACATTCTAGGTGGGGGAAAATCAGTATGTCTATATCCAACTTTTATTTTAGATTTTATTTCTATACTATGTTGCAGCTCTGACTGCAAGTCTGTACACTATTTTGGATACTAATATACCAGTATTAATGAATATGTTCTCTGCATCAATGAGGTCTTTGATAACATACCAACAATGGAACTATATGCTATGATGTCCACCACTGGTGATGAATCTTTTGAGCCATGTGTCAATCTAGGTCTGGTAAAATAGGCAGAGGACTATCTATGAAGATTTTTTTCCCAAGGATTGCTATTAAAAGTCCTTATCAGTTTAATAACAGGCTACAAAAGGAGGTGTGTTGTAGGCTCCTTTTAACTTTGAGTTCAGGTATCAATTCAGTAATGAACAGAGCAGTGGGCGTTGTTGAGAAATACAGCATTTTCACTTCTGTGTGAGAGGCAAAGCATCGATAAGGTGCATAAAAGTTCCGAATTTCAATTCAAAGTTCCAGTAAATAAGCCTTAGCCTTCTACTGTAAATCAAGGTGATGAAGAGGCAAGTGTTGCAGCTTGATTCCCATGACAGCTATTTCTTTTTTCCTTTGACTTCAGGAAATGTCATCCTACTCTCTACACATTTGAAATATTTGCACTGTGGCCTGCAAGACATGTTTCAGGACTTACTAGAAGACATATTTCATTTTCCTATTTCTTTTTTTTTCCTTAGTCTTGGATAAACTGTTTGCTAATGGTTTGCTATTAATGTTTCAGATTGTATTTTATAAAACACTGCTCTGAGTCATATAACTGAACAGCCAAGTTACAACTGTCTTTCATTAATATTAGCAATATTATGCTATATAAATGAGAACAAAATAATTCAAGAAAGATCCTCTTCTCAAGTCTCCTACTATTATTTCCACTTCAATCTACTCCATTTTTCTTTCTCAAAGTTCATTTCTAAAATAAAAACACACAAAAAACAAGTTCTGGCTGTGACTGTTCACTAAGAAGTTACTAGCTCTCTGAAATCCTTCATTTATTTTATTGGAATTACTTAGAATAAAGGGATTTATACAGGGAAAGCAAGAATCTCAAATCTAACCCATTAATATCTTCTTTCCCTTGTGCCAAAGCTAGGGAGACTGTGGCAGATCTTTTCACTTAAAGGTGGGTTGAGAGTAGGGAGAAGAACCTGCATTGTTTAAATGGTGTTTTAGTTCTAAGTGCTTCAGGATTTGTCTTTGTGGCTGACCCAAGCTTTAGAAAAAGTTGTCAGTATTACTACTAACACTTTGTGTGGCACTGCTGCTTTCAGTGAGGCTGCCTCCAAAAGGAAGATGTCACCAAACAGAAGAAATAGGCACACAGCCCGGCTCCTTATTTGCCAGTGAAGTGTAGCAGAAATGTGAGGTGACTTTCAGAGGACCAAGCCTAATGCACTAGTTCTGCAGCATGAGGCACCAATTCGTCTGTAGAAGAGGCATAATCAAAGCCAAACAGCAGCTGATTTCTAAACAGGTGCTGGTTATAACCCTGTTGCTTACCCACCTGTAAATCACTCAAGGCAGCTGTGGAGCCATCCTTGTGATCCAAGAGCACTTGCCCACTGAGACACACATCAGCTCTCTTCTCTTCTACATCTTCTTAAAAAACTGTCAAGTCCTGTGTGAAAATATCAGCTGTTACCTTGAATTACCATTACCACAGAGATGCTCCACTCATGTAAGCCCAATCTGAAGTGTATGAGTAGAAACATGGAAACTGATCGGCCAACCAAGTACTGTGCAACTCTAAAATATCTGTCCTTACATTGTCTTATTCCAGAACTGCTCCCACAAATCTAGATTACGCTGTTCATTTCCCACATATCTCCCTTTACATCTCCTCTCTGTGGCTGGACATGATCAGGAAGTATATGAGAGACTACCAAGAACAGCAGTGGCTCGCTACATCCCTATTTTGGAGTTAAGAATGCAAAGGACAGATACAACTGAGGGTCTAATTTTACACCGTGAACTACATTCCCAGCTGATGTTGAGAGTGTTAATGAAATCGACTTCTAGCCATAATCCAAGATGTTGACCCAGACCATTGACAACAAAAGGAAGAAATGTGTAAGGAGGTGGAAACATTCCAGTGGATAGTGAACATGGGTCATCACTGAAATTCTGATGATGCACCTGTGTCACAGGCAGGCCTGTATCAACAGAAAAGAAACAAACAAACAGAAAAAATCCCGCTCTCTATAAAGCATCCTACTTCTTCCAGCAGTTAAATAATGCACAGCAGATTATTATGTCCTAACCATCCTCAAGGTCTCCTCAGCTAACCAATAGTGACCTATTTGATGCTATCTTTAGATGCTGTACTCTTGGAAACCACAGGAGATGAATGTTAGTCCATGCAAAGGCCATATCACTTAGAAGATTATTTTTCAGAAATCCTTTAGAAATTATTTGAGACTGTTGAGGAAAACATGGAGATTTTTACCAGGAAGACTTCTATGATAAGTCTTCCAAAACTGATGTGACACGAGAACACTAAAAGGTTTCCAGATCATCACTGGATTGTTTTCCCTCATGCCTCTGGCAGATAGAGAAAATACGTTTGATTGCTTTCAAAGCTTATGAATCCAGGTCTGTTCAGCATCTCTGAGTAGGACATCCCGTTCCCTTTATATGAAGTGTTGTATAGACAAACAACAAGCCAGAAGCTCCAAATAATGTGAAACTGTAGGAAATCTCCTGAGACATGAAAAGTAGTCAAGCATCTGAATTAACACAAACGTAGACATTAGATGGCGGTAGTATCTTCAGACATTACCTTTGCTGGCTGCCTTTTTCTAGCCTCCACTTGTGGAGATCCCAGTGGAAAGGTTTGCAATGTTTTTTGAAATCTGAATGTCCAAATCTCTTCCCACAACTCTGTTTAAGCCTCAGCCAGTCCAGCTTCCTGGAGGAGGAAGAGCAAGAAATAGGCACACACCCATTTGTCTGAAGATGAAAATTCATTTTGCCAGAGATAGAATTAGTTCATATGAGACTAAGAAATTGGAACTCGCCAAGCTTGTAAGCTGTTAAATAGGAACTAAATCCCTTCATGTAAACACCCACAAGAACAGCCCAATATGCTCCAAGGGCTCTTCTCTTCCTGTCAAACCCTGGAGCTACCCTCAGCTGGTTGATCAGCATGTCACCAACAATGCACATGATGCACTGGAATGCAGCACCTAAACACAATCCAGGTCCCATGAAAAGACAGTATATTTAAAGGAAGCTTCCAGGCAGTAGCAAAATTTGTTCTGTCCTCCTGGCTTATGGGGAAAGCCTTCAATATATTTACAGGGACACGTGGAGTAACACAGTTGCATGGCCATAAGTGTGGTGCTTTGCTTCCTCCTCTAAAACTATTTTTAAGACAGTCTCTAAACTTCAAATTGCTGTACTAACTTGCCAGTGTTCTGTTTCCATTAGCACAGCCATTGACTAACTCACCTGGGAAGTGTCTGATCTGAATCATCTACTGTTTGCTCCATGGCCAGATCCAACAGCAGCAGAAAACAGCTCTTGGTGACAACTCAGGCAGGCAGACTCTACAGCAAGGTGAGACAGAACAGAAAATGAAAGACCACGCACAATGTGCCCTTCTTTAAAGAGCAACATTTTAATGTCCTTTTAAAGATGTGCATCTTCCTTTGGAAGAAAAAGATGTAAACCAAGAAAGAACTGTAATGCTTCAGTTCCTAAAGCAGCACACCCAATGTAACCCGGTTTTCGTGACACCTGTAAATGTCATTAATATTGCAAATTAGCAAGTTTAATTATAGGAACAGGTGGATTATGGTATGCTATAACTTTATTTCTCAGCTTGCCTCTGATCATTCCTTAACAAAAATGTTGTGGGTAATTCTGTAGATATTACACAAAGTGACGTGATTAAAAGGAAAAAGGTAATTAAAAGTCTGTATACAATAAAATAGGTACTTAATTGTACAGTACCTTAATGAAAAAATTATTATTCATAAATTTAATCAGCCTGTAATTTGCCTCCAAGGCACCTGATTAAAATAATGGTAATGAAATCTTGGCACAGTGAGACAGATACTCAGAACCCAATGGCTTCCACTGAAAAAAAAAAAGGACTCCTTGTTGCATCTGCCAGGCACCTCTGAAAAGCTGGCCACCTCACTTACGTGAACCAGTGAACCAGGCATGCCCCAAGAGGGCTTTTAATGCAATCATTCCATTTAGGTACTCTATTTGCAGCTGCTTTAAAGTGCAACGTGTCAAAACCTGACCTTGTCACCTTTAGGCTGAGCGAGGGAACGAAAGAATAAAACGTGATCGCCTCCGAGTTACAAAATCTGCCAGATTCTGCCAGTTCTTTTGCCCTTAAGCACACCGTCTGCTGCCGTACTCTGGAGATGGTGCTAGCACTGTGCCCACTGTGGGTAAGAGACAGCCCCGGGTATGTGGGTTTGGATTTATGGGGTATCAGATGAGCTGGGCCACAAAGCCTGCTCGGTGATGGCTCTGCTTGAAGCTAGCTGCATTACTGTTTTTCTAAAAGGCAAATAATGTTCACAGAGGACAAAGGGCTTTCTGTCAAGCTGTGGAAGGGACTCGGTTTTGAAAAGGTGGAGAAACAGCAACAGTGAGGTCAGCTTGAAGAGGAGTAGGGTCACAGTGAAGGGGTCCATGAACTAGCTTGTTCATTTTAGCGTTGCAGTTATATTTCTTTGCCTCATTCCTCAAGTCGTGCTGAACGCAAAAGGAGTTTTACCCATACAGGACTTTAACGGATCTAAGTCATCTCCCAAAAGCACTTTTCACTGAAGGATTCTACCCTTGTGCTCATTGGTATGTCTGCTCAGCCTGGTTTACCCTGCAAGTGATGACTGCTTTATGCTTCTCAGTCCCATTCAGGACAACGGGGTGTTCTAAGGGGTGATGGAGGAGAGGCAATCTTCAAATGCACTGCTGCCATAACAGAGTTAGAGATTTCTCTAATTTTCCTTTAAAAATTAGAGTTTTCTCTAATTTTCCTTTAAGACGCTTGAGATTATTGTTCTTCTGATTTATACAATTTTTGCTCTGGCAGTTCTCCCACAAAGTCACTGAATTTATGTCGCCATAAAACAGTTGCACGTAGTACTCTGTGTGTGTGTTCCTCTGTTAGTGTGGTTTTAAGCTTCATAAAACACTGATCTCACAAGTGTGGAAACAGTCAGTTGTTCAGCTGGAATAAACCATAGCAACTGTTGTTATCAGGAGCTAAATTTATTTACCTTAGCTAAGAATTGTGGCATAAGTGATCTTCTCAAGTTACCTGCAACGTCTCTTATCTACTGACCTTCAAGAATAGGAAGACTTTGTCTGGCAAAAGTTTATTTCTTGCCGTAATTTTCTCAATTGCCTTTTTCCATTTCCAGACTTAGAATATTTGTCAGTCTTATCTAGTACTACTAATGCCTTCTACAAGATGATATCATCAATAACAGATAAGGAAGACTAGCAATTATTTTCCCTTTCTTTCAAATGTGAAGCATGTGATTCCCTGCTGCCTAGTCCTGCAGAGCAGATATATAAGAAGGTAGGGTAAATATAAAATAAATGTGGCTGCTCTGGGGAACGCGCAAATCTTCATCTGTGAACAAGGATTTTCCTATCTCCTTTATGTGCCAATCAAAATGGCAACAAAACAACACAATCCTTTTCCTCACACAAATCGGTTTATTTTCCTCATCTGCCCTACTACAGTTTTGCAAACCAAATTCATGATTTGTTTTTTTGTAGACATAGCTCTGACATGATCATTCTTTGTTCTGCAGGTGATGCTGTACGATCTCACAGTACAAAGGCCTGCAGAGGTCTTTCTGCGAATGTGTGAAACAGCCTTAAAGACAGCCTGAGCTTTCAGAAGGGGTGAAAGGGAAATGAAGCTGTCACATGAGGCAGCATCCTATTAGCCTCCAGTGAAAAGTCAACCCATACCTCTGTATTTCACATGCACAAACAGATGGCTGAACTCCAACTGAGTCACAGCTTTTTTTTTTTTTTAATAAAATTAAAAAAAAGATTAAAAGCAGGATACTGATATCTCCAGCTGCACAAAGGTAAAACTGGGGGTAAAACTGACCTGGTAAAACCTGCCCATACTCTTCTGCTGCAGCAGGATGCAGCCTGACAGAAAAGACATAATTCCTCAAAACTCTGGACTTAATTCTCACTTAAGCTTAGACACCTCACTCTCTCCATCTACCTCAATGCAGAGAACATATATTGCTTTATTTATAAATAAACCAGAAATACAAACCCTATAATCCTTATTCACCTTATTTTCCAGACAACAGTGAGGACTTGTTACCCTTTAAGTTGTGGTTTTGCACCTTAAAAGAATCAACCAGAGCCTTCAGTCCCTTCTAGAGTAAGACAGAACTTTTCTAATGGTTTTTGGAGTCATTTCTTTCCTTCTTTCTTTTTTTTTTTTTTTTTTTTTTTTTCTTCTTCTTAGTTTGGGGTTCTTACACTGGATGCCTGTAAGACTCACACATGAAGATATTTTTAACTCTTACTCCGATAGATCAAGGACAACCTGGAAGATAACCAAGGGAATAGAATACACAGGCTCATCTGAGGATGACTCGAAGCATGTGTTTAGCTTGTTAATGCCACAATCTGCAACAAAGACCCATATCTGAAAAATGAAATGCACATAAAGCAATATAAGCAAAATAAATACTGCAGCTTTTCAAGTACCCATTAGTAATATACTTTCAAAGCAAGCTGACTGCTTCAAGTGTGGAGGAACTTTCATGAGCTTGCTCATGGAACCCTCTGCCAGAATTCAATAGGTAAAAATCTTCATTTAATCATCTTAGGATAGTGTCATGGTGGGCTACTCTGAGATGAAATTGAACTGTTACAGATGGTTGGCCTTTCTTTACAAGTTTGAACATTGCACTATCAAAAAGACAACATCTAGCCCTTCCATACTAGTTCTGGTAAAAACCAAAAACATGGAGATGCCATGGAGCATTTTGCTAGCTCAAAACCAGCATGCTAAGGTCTAGCTTGGAAGACACCACAGTCGGCTGCAAACAGCACGCGCCCACCTTGCAAGAATCTCCTAAGCTAAAAGATTTAAGATGCTGACTATGACATAGGAACACAGGAAAGGAATAAGGTAGTGTGAGTGGAGAAAAAACAATCAAATTACACAGTTGCTTTGATATTACATTTATGATTTAGTAGTGTTCTCTCTGATTTGAAAAAAAAAAAAAAAAGAATGCCTGCTGGAGTAGCTGAGAAAATTTCCCTTTCCCAAATTCAACACTCAGAATTTTCCCCTTCTCGGTTTCACTACTGTATTTAACATTGGAAGACACAGAGCTACCACAGATCTCCTGTTCAATATTTCCTTTTGTACCAAGTGAATTGCCAAAGGCAGTATTAAACCAACTAGAAATAGGAGGTCACATTCTGGTGTAAATAGGCCTAGCCTCATTAAAATTTGCTGCAGCTCAGTGATTTACCCAAATCAAGGCCATAGCCTGTGATTATTTGACATCTTTTATCACAAAGCAGACTGTGTTCCCAAACAAAGGGATGGATTCTCTCAGCATACAAACTAACTCCTTACCCTGCTAAAACCAATGCCACTGACACAACTGTGGGATATTATTCCTTTTGAGTAAAGGAATCAGCCGGAGTCAGCACCAGGTGAACTCTAGACTCAGCTGCTGACTAGCAGACTACAAGGACATGATTCTCATACAGTAATATTATTACTAGCACACATGCTGTTCAAATCCAGGTGTAAATTAAATACTCTTTTTTTTTCTAGATTCCAAAGATACTGATTCCTGGACATGAGGTTTGAAATTGAGATTTACTGCATGTGTTGGAGACAGGAAGAACTAACAGATTTCTATATTCTGTACCTGGATGGGTACATGCAGCCTTACCATGTCTAGTCTTGACATGATAACCACTGGGTTTTCTAATCCGAAGTTGAGAGGGTAAATACCACACAGCACTAATCATGTAGGAAACACATCGCCCTTGGTGAATTACAGCACTCTTTAGGAAGCATTCCCCTGATCGTTTGTTCCCTGATGGATACTCATTAAAAAACAAAGCATAAAGGCTATTGCTGTCTGTGGTGACAACAAAGGGTGGCTAGAACAGCTGGGTTTGTCTAACATTTTCTAGACACAAAGCAAAGGACGACAGTAACCAAACACAGACTAGATGCCTAGTAGAAATTCAGAGGAGAGAACGATCAAACACCTCATCCTGTATTGACACCGTAAGCCAGGACTAAGAAAAAGAGAAGCCCTTGGAAAGTGCATTCCTTTATAATGTCCTTGTCCTCCTGTCTTTACTTACTTTTTGATGCATGAGGAATTTGACAAGACAAAATATTACATTTCTTCCTCTCTTTAGTGTTAACCTGCTGGTCACAGCTTCTGATCTACACCAGTTTGAAGCCACACTCAGGTCGATTAAGTTTTAGCCAACTTCAAGCAGAAAACAGAAGAAAAATGTGCTCATTCATAAAGTATTCATCTGAGACTTGGAGCCTGGGATTGCATTCCTGTCTCCTACAGAATCCAAACGGATATCTGGGCAAACCAACTCAGCTCTGCATCTTGCAGACAGACTCCTTTTTCTCTAATCTCTTTGGGGTAGATTTTGGAAATGTGCTTGGTAGAGGGATGTAAGGAATTCTCTGAAAATGCAGAAGACGCTCTTCAGCCTTGCCTGTGTATTTAAGTGCATATAAATTACACTCATAAGAAAATGCTTCTCTGTTTCTCTGTCAGGTTTTCAGATTAGGAATGGGGGCAGAGGGTGGAAAGCTGTCCAAACACCGACAACTTCTGCCTAGCATGCCTGCCACTGCCTCATACGGAGGTACTGTGTTCACGCTCTAGATCCAGCCTGTCGAGTTGCCTCTCTGAAATCAGCAAAGCACTGGTGTCAATTAATGAGGAGTCATAGAATTTACACACTATGAAATCTCCCTCACTATTCCTAAAGCAATGTCTATTGCTTAACTCAGCCAGTACTACAGCATCTATGTCCCCAAGCTGATCAGTCACTGTTCTAAAATGCATTGCTATAGAGAGTTGGAACTCAATACTGAAAATAAAGCAGAGGGAATGAAATGTGAAGCACTATGTATTAGACTTATACCAAGACACAGATCAGAGTTATTGTCCAGCAAGAGCTGATGTGAATCTGATTATATTTCACTATTAAGTCTGTGTATTATCCCTTTGCTTCAGCTATGTTTCTGCTAAACAAATTCCTAAAGTAGATTACTTCTTCCTGCCTTCTCCTATCCATCTCCATTGTACCCCAACAGCAAGATGAATCCGTTAGTGGCGAGGATTTGACACCATTTGCACTCATTTCCCACTCTACCTTCAAGCACCATCTTCATTCCCTGCTTGTCATTCATGTTCATGCAATGCTTTCCCTCAAAGGTTGTCCCAACCCAAATGGGGAGCAAAGGAAATTGATGCTTCTGACATGGAGCTTCCCATTTTGATGTATTTTTCTATTTGCTGTTAATGCACTGGAAACTGTTATTTCTGACCATCCATTTGTTTTCTGTACTAGCAGAGCAGAGAAGCAGCCTCTAATGCCATGTTCTGATGGGACAAAAATAACACAGAACTTAGTCACTTCCGCTGTGTTTATTTTCAAGGTGTAAGCGAGGTTTGTACTTAATCTGATCTTTTGTCTTCAGATCAGGTAAATAAATTTTCAAAGCTTCATTGTGAAACCAGATGTTTAGATCATCTTTGATTTATTTTCTGATTAAAGTATGTGTTTTAGTCTTACACTTATTTTAAAAACTTCAGCCCAAGAAGCAAAATAAGGTCTAAGGGCTCCAAATTTAGAAGAGCATTAATTTATGTGTTCAAAAATAACTGCCTTTTGAAATGAAATAAAAAATGAAACAAAATATAGAAATCAATATTATTGCTTTGTCAAAAACATGTTTTGTCATTTAGAGGTTCATGTAACGTAATGAAATCAACAGAAAATGGCAACTGTTTAACTGATTTCATTCACAAATCTTATTAGCATTCGTTCATTCCTGGTAACATTTCTCTTCAGCACATCAGTGCTTTCAAAAGACAACTGCTTTTTTGGAAAACCTGCAACGCATTTTATTCACGGTTCCACAATTTCCTTTAGGCTTGAAGTGAGATTTTACATTAGCATCTGCCTTTCTCCTTTGAGGGGTGAGGGGGTGAGCAGGGAAGAGAAATAGCAAGTACACATCTGTCCTGAATTGTAAATATATGTAAAATCCAGACTCTCTAATGTGCCTCACTGTAACTCCTGTCAGGATATTTTGACTATTTGTGCTAGAATCTGTTTCTTTTGTGGATGAGCCATCAGCTGATCGTTGCTGTAGTACCACTCTGGTGATGAAGAACAAAACCTTGTGCAGAGTTGTTCCCAAGTACTACAATATCAGAATAACTTCCTGTACAGGAACAACTTAAAGTTGTGTGTCAGAGGGAAGAGGGCATAAACCAGGTATAAGGATGAATACTAAGTGTACAGAAAGAAAAGGCTCTTTCAAATCCACCGACCTCCTGGACAATCATACAGGTGTCACATGCCATCACGCTTGCCACGGGAAACAGGACTGGAAGGAACATCACGCAGTTACATGGTGTGTCCCACTGCTCCACTGAAAACGAGAGAAATATGGCTCAGAATCTTCCACCAAAGACTGGGTTTCAAACTCCTGTGTGCAAAGCAGCTGTAAAACTCTACTTCCAGACTCAAACTCCAAGTTCAGTATCTCTCTTCTTACCTGAGATGATAATTCCTTCTTTCAGGCATGCTGCCATAACAATTATGACAATTTACATTGGAGCAGCCAAAGAAGGGCAAATGATGGATCACCAGAGCATAGTAAATAGCACTGCAGTAACACTGGGAAAGATTAATTGGTTCCTTCCATGAAAAATGTGCAATTCCAGGAGCAACCTAGAAGCATCAAATGGAAACAACAGGCAGATGGGAACTGGAGGAGCCCGAAGAAACAATAAAGACAATTACTGATAAGCAGTGGTGCTGTACACCCTCCAGTGGGATATCATTTGAAGAAGACAGTGGTTTGATTTCCTTGCTATCTTGTGGGCTACATATCTAGCACAACAAAGCAACCATAAACTCAATTTAACAGGCTTTATGACCTGCTTTATGTTTGCTTTGTGCCACTGGGACAATGTTAGGCAGAGAGTGCCTGCCTATGAATCTACCTCTATGATATTGGGCCAGGTGGGAAATAAGCTGGAAATGCAGTTGATTCGTAAGAAACAGATGGTGAGATTCACTGCTATGCAGGATGAAACCAAAGTAGTCCAAGTCGGGGTCTGGGGTCCCTGGCTGAGCTTTTGCTTCAGGAAGCTGCCACTTCACATAGGCAGGTATAGGAAGTGCCACACTGGTGCTTTTCTCTTCTCTCTGGATAACCTCACCATGTCTTTGGACAGTTTGTCCTTTTCCAGGACAGAATGAGGAGACCTGAAGCCTCACAGAGTCTTCCAGAAGCCTATTAGCTCCTCTGTAAGTTCCCCTGAAATCCTACTCTCTTTTCCTAGCGACAACTCACTCATTTCTAAAATGTCATTGTCCCTTTTCTCCATCCCCTAAACAATAACTGTGTGGCTAAGAAGCTCCAAGCTAGACCTGCTTCAAGGTACAGAAAATGTGTTTCTAGACCTTAAGTTCCACAGAAACCTGTGCGTCTCTGGATAGATCCTGCAAATGGAGGCAGAGATGGGCTAAAAGATGTGTTAGGAAGGGAACGTTCTCTTCCATACACAAGACAATTGAGCCCTACAAACATTCCTAAAAAGGTTCATCTTTCCTCCTCGGTGCAGACAAGACCAACATCACACCATTCTTTCTTTCTTTTCCCTTGTCTATGCTCTCTCTCCTTATGTCTGTGAGGCTCAGGCTGTGAAATGTAACACCAGCCATCCTTTCAGACACTTCCTTTTCTAGTGCTCAGTGTCCTTGCCCCCCAAAAAGAGGCTATTCCAGAGGCTGGGAGAATTCCACAAGACAAGGTGTCTCAAAGTGTCTCTAAGGAAGAGAAAACAAGAAGTCTGATGCTGGAGACGAGTGTCTCAAAAAAAAAAAAAAAAAAAAAAGCTAATTTCCCTGTCAGCAGCCTCCCATTAACCAGGTGCTTGTGCATGGGTGACAGAGGGGAACGCTCTCGGGAAGAAAACAGATTTCAGTGTCAAAATTGAAAAGGGTTATTAATACAAACAGAGGAGATAAACTACAATGATTGCTGAACATTATGAAAAATATCTCAACAGTGTCCTTTTCATGTTGCTTGCTCACAATTTGAGAGTTTAAAGGACAAAGTCATCATGCAGATCCAAGAGGCTTCCTGGAAACACTCACATCTCCCTTCAAACATCCTTTTTCTTTTTTTCCTTCTGACAATGTGATGCATAATTGACCTTCTGTGTTTAGCATCTGTGGTTATCAGAACAGCTTCCTTCTACTTAGGGAACATAACAAATGCAGTCACCTCAGTCCTGTTGCCACTGAAATTAGAAGTGCAGCTTTAGCAAAAGCAACGTGAAAAACTGTAAAGGATGATGAATACACAGCCTCTTGTGTAAGGTCCATTACAACATTGACTGTTGCATAGATCCAAGCGTAATTACAGAATAAGATGAAATAAACTCAGGAAAGTTTGGCTCCATTCAGTATGCTGCTGGTGTAAGTGCTGAGCAGAGAGATTACACTGACACACCCTGAAGCATCTTGTACCCTTTCGAACTCCTTCCAAACACTCATGAGAAGTCAGGAGCAGACACTGGAGAGTTTACCGAGAACCAATTCAACTGACAGTCAGCAGCTCAGCACTTCAGGATCTGTAAGTGAACTGGGGGCTTGTGGAAGAACTTAGTGATGATCTGAGAGGGGAAAAAAAAAAGTAAAAAGTTTGTGGTTTAAGTTGTAGACTGGTCAGCAGAAAGAAAGAATGAAAGGATGGGACTTTTTCCTTAGCAGCCCTAAAGAACAGCACGTCTATGAACAAACACTCAAGGTCTGAGCACCTAGTTCATGCAGAAGTACCAACATCTAACTACGAGAGAGCAGTATGAGAATGACATGGGTAGCAAGGGACAACCTCCTACTGCAGAAGCATTTGATGCCAAGTTTTGTGGAGGACAAGACACTGAAGAAAGTGGGTGTAGTCTTGGTCCTGTGTCCCTGTGATCCTAAAAATCCATTGTATGACTTTGAGTAGGACGTAGCAGCTTTTCTAAAGAAAAACTAATACCCATGTGAGATACTGCTTGGATTTCTCTATTCTAGAAAGAATAATGTTTTGGGTTCCTCCCAAACTACTCCCACACGCACCACCTCTCCTGGAAACCTAACTGCATTTAAATTTAAAAATAAAAATCAAGTTTCACTCTCCTGCCTCAGACGATGAACGTATGCCTCTAGAACGGCCTTTGATTAATCTAATAGCATTTAACGATGAGAAGAAAAATGGCAGAACCAAATTCTGAGTTCTATGTTGGCACCTGGAAATGAAACGTATCAGAAGAAATATGCTCTGAGACTGGAATGCTCTGAATGACAATGAGAAAACAGCGTGCAGGATTTACTAAACAGACTTGTTCTGTGATGCGCGAGGCTGTAATACCTTGTTACATGAAGCAAGTGCAACCACAGGTTCAGTTGTTTACATAGCAATATTTTGTTCAGTACCTCTCTCACTCTCTTCCTCAGCCTGAAAGAAGGAAAAGCAACGCTTGATATCCGCACCTAGTTTCCTGCTTGGAATTAAATTAAGAGAGTATTAGCAGATACGTTTTAAACAGTGAAGCTGATGAAGAGTCAGATCCTGAATATACACAACTGTTCCTTTCCACATTGAAGCTTCACTTCATATTGTTGTATATTAGGCTTTTTGCTGCTCCATAGGCTTTACATCATTGATTTCAGGACAGTACAATCATGCTGACGCTACAGACACATACATATTTCACAAAAGTCTTCTAGCTATAGGAACTCAGGAGTGAAGCAGAAACCCTGTAGAATAACAACAGGATAAAACTGTTGAGGTGCTTTGCACTGCTTTGCATGTATTTCAGTTTTTATTATGGATGAGGAAAAATACAAAGTCCCTGGAGATCTTAATTTTGTGTCTTTCTCTTTCAAGGAAAGCGCCACTTCCTTTGGGGCACTGGTAAATCACTCTCCCTACCTCATGCCTCCGCATGTCTCTAGATAGGGGAGCTTCAAGGGAGTCTCTGACGTTCCTTACTGACAGCACCTGATGCCAGGAGCTACCAAAGTGACAGGAACCTCCAGAATCCACAGTCACGAGAACAATTGTCTCTGAGCAACACTACATGCCCTGTCTGTCCAGGAGATATACCACAGAACGGCTTGGGTTGGAAGGGACCTTACAGATCGGCTGAGATCCAATGCCCCTACCATGAGCAGAGATGCCACCCAGTAGATCAGGGCCTCAACTGAACCTGAAGGGCTGAAGACAGAGACAGCTACAGCACTGCTCGAGCAAGGACTGCAGGCCCTGGGCCTACAAGGAGCTCCCGGATGCATGGGCAGTGGGTGGGTGGGAGCCCACATGAAGCTGCCAAAAAGCAGTCAGGGCTTTTAGGTAGTGCACACCAGGGATGCCTGCTGCCCACCTACCCTTAATTTAAACAGGCCATGCGTAGAGCCTGTATGCTGGACAAAAGGAGGCTGGTACAGAGACAGTTGATGACACAGCCCACGGTGCAGGTGTTTTTCCTATGAGAAAAGCACCGTAACACCATCACAGCCCGAAACATCAGTGCTTAGAATAGATCTTCCTCAGATTCTCCAAAAAATCCTGCTGGCAAAAATGCACCACGAATCCAGAGCTAGTCTGAGTAACAGCAAATACGAGGTGGGACCAAAATCAGGGACACAAATGGGGATTTAATTTAGCTCAGGGAGGCTTTTAGGTCATGGCAAGAACCAGAAAGTTTAGTTGTTCTCAAGTCCCAAGAGCTCCTACACCCTACACAAAGGAGAAAAGCTTACTCAAAGTTTGCTTTTGAGCAAGGGCCATTAGATGAAACTAACCAACATCAGCCAGCTTTTTAAAGTCTTTTCAGTTCAAGCTTCCTGAAAGAAAATTTCTTTGTTTTTAAGAAAACCAGGCACAGGTTTTTGCAGACGAGAACCTTAGCTGGGACTAAGAAATGTTCATGATGGATCTGCTTTGCCCCTGTGAGCCAAATCCTCGTCTCAACAGCAAACCTGTCAGATTCCACCTCTAAGGAAGAGAAAACAAGAAGTCTGATGCTGGAGACAAGTGAACGCTGGGAATGGCAGCTTCAACCAAGACCATAGGGACAAAAATTCACAAGCAGCTCCACTACCGATGGCCGACACCAGGTTTGGCAGTAAGCAAGTTCCAGCAACTCTAACTGTGATGTACTTGGCTCAATTTTCAAAGAAACCCATCATGAGAAAAATAACCTCAATCCTCCCTATTTCACACCGTTGCATTTAGCCTTGCTTCCCAAAATGGCATCTACCGTGTGCTGATGATTTTTGCAGATCTGCCTGTTAACGCCATTAATAAAAAGCAAATTATTCTGGAAATCTCACCCCAGTTTTGAGTGCATTTCAGAAAATCTGGGTTTATATGCACACTAATCAAAAAAGTCAATCTGCCTTTAATTATCTTCCAAAAGCAGGTCTCCCCATAAACTGCTGGATATATTCACCCATATATTCACCCATATATTCACTGCATATTCACCCACAAAATAATAATTCTTCAGTAAGATAGCTCAGACTCTTATGAATGGGAGAAATACAAATGGAATTATTCACTGGGCTGCTGAATGTCTCCTTATTTTATTGTTTCACCAATTAACCAAGCCTGAGAGCCTTTGAAGTATCAGCTGTGATAAGCTGTTTGACATCATTGTCGGGCTTCATCATTCCCAATGAAAAGTGACAGTCCTGAGATTAAGCTATTATTTCCTTATAAAGATGAAGAGTCACATTTACTTATAATTAGTATGCAGGCTTTGACAGGCCAGGCATTTGTAGCACAATTTCAAATTACCACCACGAAAAAGAAAATTAAAAAAAAAAAGACTTATTAGCTACAATGTAATATTTATGAGGTGGATGAGCAGCTAAATTTGACTACCTTCAGTGGGAGATCATTCTGTAAAGGAAAACCATTCAAAACAAAACTTGTGGCAACAACTGTATGTTCCGTTCAAAGTACCTGTTATGCTTGATGAAACGCAGGGCAAACTTACACACTGTAGGAAGAGTGCTTTGGAAGCCATTTTCCAAAAGCTTGTCTCCCACTAAAGAGAATAAACACAGCAGAGAAAAATCTCAGGCCAGAATCTGAGTCTGAGCAAGTCTGAGAGCATGACTCAGTCTCCTGTAACAAACAAAAGCTGTTGACAGTGGCCACAAGAAGAAGATCTAATTCTTGAAATATTTGCAAGAGGAAGGGGGTCGGTAAAGTGCCAACTGGTCATTGAAATCCCAGAGACGGTATCCAGGTTCTAATAACATTTGCAGAAGCAAGCCTCAAAAATGTACAAGTGGCAATAATTAATTTCTAACTCCCTCCTTTTGCACATACTGACCTGGATGAAGAAAAATTGCCTAAAACATGAAAGAATACACATTTCTTCAAAAGCACCTCTGTCGAGGTAAACTATACCAGGAGAAACAAGCAATTCTGCTGACATACAAGAAGCCGATGATCTTTTGTTTCATTACTCAATCACATTCAGCACGGCCAATACTGAATCAGTGTATACAGGAGGAAGGTTGCCATGTCTGCACGCAACTCTTTCAAGGAAGAAATGGGAATTAACAGATGAAAGCAAACAAAGAGGTCTTTGTTGAGATGATGTGAGTGTACATTCAGAAGACCAGAAGATTTACCAAGCTATGTGGCAATACTATCCCTTTTTATTCATTCCTTTATGCAACCAGGACAGTGATATTTCATTCACCACTTAAATGCTTTTACCTCACACAAGTGATTTCCAGATAGTGGCAGGCAATTCATGCCATGCTGGATTGCTTCCTCACCAAGATTCACCTCAAGTTGCATCATTTCTTCTTTTGTGCCCTGGAAGCTGCATCAAAATACTGCAGTTAAAAGAAAAGCAGAATCACAGAGAGTGGCCAGTCTGAGAGCTACAGCAATCATTTGGTCAATCTTTACTCACTGAGAGCCAACAGCAGGTATCCTGCAGGTGACTGTGCATGTGCAAAGAAACCCCTCATGCTTTTTGGAGGCGCTACGATAACATGCTGTGTGTGGAAAAGGCCATGGACGATCCAGTGCAAATACTTTGTCCCAAAGACATATGTTCTTCTGTGCTTAAGGAGGCAATGATCAAGGCCTCCAACTCTTACCATAACCCACAGAACACTAACAGTAGTAGTAAGTGACACAGAGCAGACGAAGGGCCATAAAATCTCACTTTCCACCAGAATGGCATCTCCTGAAAACACTCTAATTGAAAAAGCAGTGGTCAGTAAGCAAGTACCAAACAGGCACAAGCTACTGAACATTCATTTTATTTAGAAGCCTTGCGCTGTGGCTCCCCCTTTAAACTAATCTAATGTAGAAGTCCCATCAATAACACTGCCAGCATCAAAACACCTATGGGCTGAGACTCTGCGAACAGCCATTCCATCATGTCACAGTTTCTTCTCTCTGGAAGCTTTAGCTGCTAATTAGCTGCAACATTTCTGACAATGGACCATAATTCACCAAGGTCCTTTACAAGTGCCTGTTTTTCCAAAGTTAGTGTATTTTCAAGGCTTAAAATAAACTTGACTCCTTTAGCAGGTTTTCCATCTTGATGGTAGTCTCCCTTGTCTTGCACTACCTATATTTTGCATGCTATGTGATACAGTAAAAACAGTATTAATGAAGTGATGGTGTTGATGGAAGTGTTTAGGTCACTATTTTGTCTAGGAAACATTTTCTGTGAACTAGGGAAGTTAGTGAATACCTGAGGACAGATTCTCAGTTGGACCAAAGTAGAGTACTTCCCTGTAGGTTGATTATGCTTTACCAATTTCTGCAACAGAGGCCAGCAAGACTAGCCTGATTTGCACCAGCAGAAAACTGGTCTGGCTTCACAAAAATTTGCTAGTAGTCCTGGGTGCTCCAGGTTTCCCTTGAGTGCCTGGTACTTCTTGAACCCACTGAAACTGAAGTTAATATTCGCATCAACTTCTGTTGAGCATATACACCATAAAGAGCACTGCCATGCTGAATCTTGACAAACCTTACATTTCAGGGTCCACTCCCTCTTCAGCAGTGGAATATCTTTTACTAGCACTTGTTCCATCAGCTCTTAAAGGGGTCTGGGTGCTCTGCACCTCTGATGCTTTTGGAAATCTTGTCACAAAATTATAAGACTTATTGACCTCTTGACAGAATTTTTTAAGCACCTAATTGTTGGAAGAGATTCCTCCATCCCAAAACATGATCATCTTTAAAAGTCATTTTAAAACCACTGGTCCTCCATGAGCCGTCTGGTTGTGATTGGTATTAATAATCTAGCCAGAAGATACGGATCCTTCTCCTTCTCACTGAAACTCTTCCTTTCAGTGTTTGATTCGGCTGTCATTACATTAATGACACCTCCTACGTATAAACTTCAGAGTTCTCGTTAATCACTGCTTGCAAACAGTCTTGCACTCAGGCATGTAGAAATGTTAAGTTGCACTCAAATCACGATACCATCTTCTTCAAAATGCCCAAATCACTGCTAAATGGGGCCTCACACCTCTCAGTACTCCCAACACTTTCAAAATGCTGCTTTTAACCAAGGTAACAAGACACCCTTTTTGATGTTTTGTACTTACCACCGCCTTCAGCATTACTAACAGTAGAAGTTACACGTGTTACATGTCATCATTGTACTCTGGACTCCAACAAAACGTGAAAGAAGACAGATTTTAATTATAGCATGACACGGTATGAACAGATTCAAGATTCAAGTGAGTCTTAGCAGTTACTTCATGTAGGCTGAAATATAGCTGCAGAAAATACTTGCTTAATAATTCAGTATGATGGAAAAAAATCAGTCTTGTTTGAAAACAATGCAGTACAGAAGTTTAAAGAGGCTAAATTAATCAAATAAATTATTAATTACAGTTAGCTCATCCATTGGTGTTATAGTAGCATCTAAATGCACCAGCCAGCATAAGGGCTCTTTCCTCTGGCCCCCAAAAGAACTTGCACAAAGGCAATTCTCTAGGATCCTCTAGGTACTAGGTGGCAGGACTGTCTGCAACTGAAAATCCCACCACTGGTCTGCCAAGGTAAAAAAAAATAATAATAATAAAAAAATCCCTTCTTACCTGGCCCAGTAAATGATTATTTTCTGTATGCGAGAACACTCATTCAGCAAGATTGGCTGAGAATCTTGCTTAGCCAGACCCTGCAACCCTGAGGTCAGGCATACTCTGGAAATTGGAATGGGGAGGGCAAGGAGAATAATATTTTGTGCAAGATCTGAACTGAACTGAGCCTGTTCATTGCTTCTGTAAATGCTCTAACCACTGAATTGAAGCAGTTATGGGGGAGTGGGGTGCTTTCTTCCTGCAACATGCTTCAGAAGAAAAGAAAGCCTTTTGGAAGAGAGGGAACAAACATTTCTCGTCCAAATATTGCATATATAGAGTGGGAAGATGTGCCCTGGAAGCAGTAAGTCACCCAAGACCTGTGAAGGCTGGGTTCACATGTTATTTCTCATTCTAACATCCTTGGCTCTCTACAACCAATACACGCAGCCAAGTGACAGGATGCTGCATGGTGCCCTGCGAAGGGATCTCAAGATCTCAGATCTCACAGTTGGCATTACAGCGCTCGGCCTGGAGGAACTCAGAGCAGCAGCTCAGAATTTCAATGACAGAGCAAGGACCAGGGTGTGGGTCCCACAAGTCACAGTCCAGTGCCTGATTCACTGGACCACAAACCAGGTTGCTTAAAAAAGCCTTAAAATATACATAGCATGAAGCTATTACCTATTACTCTATCAGGATCAATAGGACAATTCCATTCTGCAGAACTATGTTCTACTAAAAGTCAAAAGACTGATTAGAACAAAAGTTTCAATAGTATATTTTTGTGATACCATTTATTATCCCACATGGTTTGACACAGTGTAGTATATTGAACCTATAAATCAGTTCCAGCAAATTATTTAATGATGCATTAACTGTGGAATTTCACATATATTACAGTTCTTTAGCCAATGTTGAATGCTTTTTCAATAGCTTAATCCATCCCAGAAGTACCGAAGCAGGCATGTTCATCCATCATCAGAGTGCACAGAGTCTTCTCTTTGCTCTTTTTATTTTATTAAAGCCCTCGATCTACAGGCATGGCATTAAATAATATCCCAGAGCTTTTTCTGCACCATATTCCCACCACCACCCTCACCCTTCTCTCACAAAAAACTTTTCATTCTCTATTAGATGCTTGCTCTGGCACAGCTTAAGCCTGGTTTAGCACTGACTTGGGCAGCCCTGCCAAGAATTCAGAGATGACACCACAGTGTCATCACCGTACCACATGCGTGAAGGTGTTATAACAAATTACTTTCAGATTACAGAAATGATGTGCTCAAAAGCTTGAAAATAAAAGCAGTGAGTCTACCTAGAACAGGACACAGAGGAGGAAAAGACCCAAGAAGGGATGATTATAGAAGAAGGGATATAAATATATATATATACATATATATATATTTAACTTGAAGGTAAACCTTGATGAACGTTCCTCTGAGGTCCTGGAGACATACAGAATTGGGAATTTAATTTTCTGAGGGGAGGGAATTGCTCTCTAAGGATCCCAGACATCAAAATAACCTTATTTAATTTTATGATATTCAATTTATGGTGCTGAATTCAAACAGCACTTTCACAGGTAGAAACCCAGATGTTTTGCTCTTGAGCACTACATTAGGCACCTATGTAAGAGGCAGAGCACTCCAGACTTTCATGGAGTTCTAACTTTGCACCTCAGCAAGTTTCTCCATTTGGGGAAAATCAACAGTTCTAGATGTTCCCTAGCTGATCATTCCTTTAATGTACTCAGCTTGCTGAAAGGCACTGAGATTATTATTGGGAAACTTACCATTTGAGTCATCTCTCCCCCTAATAAAATGGTTTTATAGTTCTGCAAACAGGAAGATTTAGTTTCCCCTGAAGATAAATATTGATAGACCTACTTTAGTCAATATTTACTATCTGCTTTTGGGAAGGAGCAAAAAAGCCTAGCCTGAAGTTTAATAGAGTTTGAGAACTGATTTTTATCTACACTACAAACAATATCATATTGCTGTCTTGGCAGACAAAGGAAAATTAGTTTTTATTCATATTACTGAAACGCTATGGGGCTCTTTGTGCTTGGAGAAGGATGGGAGCCTAGGGCTTGTGCACCAAATATAACCACATTGCTTACAGCTGGCAGTGCTCTGTTGGATTTGGTTTTGAGGGGACTACTGAGGTACAGCTTAGATGTGACCTGCCACTTCTGTTATAAAAGGCTGCATCCCCACTACATAGAGGCTCTCCTCTAATTCTTAAAGTAGAATTAGCTGCTTTACAAGCACCCAAAATGCAACAGCACTCACTTAGGGAGCTCTTCACCGTGCTGTGTGAAAATATGCATTAATTTGGCTTGGCATGAATTGGTAATTCTTGACACTTAGAAAATTAACATATTACCTTATTAAATGCTGTTCACTCACAAATGTGGAGACCAGCTGTTTCCTCCCGCCATTATTGAACTGTAGCAAGCATTTTCTAGAAGAAAATTAAAAGTAATGATTACAATCCATTTTAAAAAAATCAATTTAAATTCTTCAGCTACAGAGGGAGCCACAGCATATTTTCAAGAACGTTGTATTCCACTTTGTCAAAAAGTTCCTACATGTTATGTAGGGCCTCCTATAGATAAAATATCCTCCTTCAAAATTACCCGTTTGCTTACTTTAGACAATGTGCATGCACCCAGGCAAAAAAAGAAAACCTGACCAGAGATATATGGGACAGCCCTCATCCAAAAACACTCTGAAATTGTGCTGAAATACAAACACAAGTGTTTCATCAGGCAAGGAGGTGGATGACAACTAAACTCTCTAAAATACGCTTGGAATTCAGACACCCCCTAAACCTGACAGTTCCGATCAAATCGTAAGGGAAAATTCAAGTCATGTCAGCCAGGATCTAGTAATTACTCTCCTTCGCCAGCTCAGGTAGTTTTCCATGGGTCAACATGGAATACTAATTTTCCCTGCACATGAAGTTCTCTTATATACCACTTACATTGAACTGCACCCAAAGAATATTTTCAGTGAAGGCATGGGATGAAAATGATTCTCTTTTAGGGTTATTGAAGAAGACAGGCAGCAGGTACCATTCCCCCCATTTTATCTTGCGCTGTAAAGTACTTGTTCTTATTGGTTACTTTTCCTCACGTATTTTAGCAGCCTTGATTGCCAAAGGCAGAAAGCAAGCCTTGATAAGCATGCGTTCTGCAAGAGCGTTTTACCTGGTAGAACAAATCACTAGCACTGGAGCGAGCATGAAAATCTTGATTTACGACCACCATCAAAACACTTGTCAAGTGAAGGCACTGATGAAAGGAGCCAGAACGAGCTTTGTTTGCTGTGCTGCCTGAGACACAGCCTTCCTTCCTGCTGCAACTTTGCTTTTGCATGCATGTGTGTATGAAAATGTGCATTCACTAAGATCTGTGCTCCAGTTATTCATTAGGTTCCTCTCACATAGTGATCACCGCTGGTCCAGAATGCTGACAGCTTCTTCTGGGTGCTATCTTCCCACTCCTTTGACATTTAGGTGACCTCGGCTGCATTGGTATTCAGTCAGTGTCAGAGATGTGCTTGCTTCAGCTGCTTGGGCCTGGGTGAGCAGGTGGGGGAATGACCGGTTGAAAATGAGTTGTTAAGACCACTACAGCAAAACGATTGGTGCAATTAATTTTTCATTATGTACCGTCTCTCTGGATTGTAATCAGCTTGGATTCTTCTTCCTCTGAGGCACAAATAAAATGCAAATGTTTTTTGAACGAAAGGAAATGTTATGAGCTACTGTGCTATTGAGAGCAGTAAAATGGCTTGAAGTAAGTGGGGATTATGAGGAATGTTTTATGAATCCACCTAGAAGAACTTAATATAAGCTTCATGCAGGGAAAACCACGGGTGAGTTTTCCATCAGATGATCGTATTACTGCTCAAGCAACTGGAAACAAGGAAGAGCTGAAGGCTTTGAGTCTTACTTAATAATACTAATACCTAGCTCTTTTCATGAGGAGATTTCAATGCTCTTTACAGGGAAGGCACTTATCTTACAGATGGGTTTAAATTAATTATCTTCTTCAAGGCTTCCCTTCCCGTCTACAGCAAAGACTAGGAGGCACGTTTGCCAAAGCCCTCCCCAACCCGTGGCCGTACGTTGGATCAGAACAGGGGCCAGATCAGTTCTGAACAAGGCTGTTCACACTGCGAAGCCTTCAGCCAGACAAAACAGATGTGCACCATACAGTTGTTTCAGAAGTTTGGCCACACAGTCAGCAGGCAAATGCTCTCCAGACCAGGAACGTGGTACCTAGAGACTGCTGTATAGCACACCTACCCTTCAGAGTCAGAGCTCCTGCCATACAGAGTAGACACCAGCTTGGCAGTAAGGCAATTGTGCCAGCTACTGAGTGGTCCCACACCCCAGGATAAATGAACTATTTCTCAGCTGGGCCAGTAGGCCCAGGGCTCAGCCCACTAACAGCTTCCCGCGTCAAGGAGGATGGAGTTTAACTGCAGGGAAAAAGGCCCTTGGTGTTAGCAGCAGCACTGAAGGCCTGTGTGTCTCCTGGAGGTTGTGTGGTACTAGTCAGAGGTGGATTTAGAGAGTAAGGTGCTAGATCCGGAAACAAAACACAAACTGGGCATTTCACCCAAAACAGAGTGAAACAGAGATCCTGGTAGCAAGACACAGATAGTTTCCCTCGTGATTTAACTGCAACTGCATGCAAGAACGGGCTCAGCATCTTATGACCAGTCGAGGCCTAGGCTGCCCCATATGTGTAAGATGCCACACCACTTGAGTATCTTCACTCAGCGAAGCCACTTCATTGTGAGGCTTCAAATCCTCTTTCCAGGTCTTTTCCATTATGTGAGACACAGTCCTCAGGGAGTGTGAGGTAACCAGTGTGCTACAACCAGAACAAAGGGTTCCTCGCCCCTACTTGCCTGTTATGCTTACCCATTGCCTGCAGAACATGATGCCATACAGTCAACAGCACCAGAACAAGGGTCTTTCTTCATTTCCACAGCAGGGGTCTTCTTTCTAGGTATCATTGTAATAGATGTACACGTTATGATTCCTATGACAGAGGGACCACAAGCCTATAGCAGTCAGTTCTGAGTGTCCCATTACCAGTGCCCTGGTACAGGAACCCCAACAAATGCTGTCATTGCACCTTCAGAACCGTGAAGCGACAGGATCCCCAAAGTCATATGCTAGCACATGTGCTTAATCAAGCCCTGCTGACAATAGTGGCCATGCAACTTGAGTCCCAGGCCGTGGACTGTCTTCTCCTTTAGCTTTCTAAGAATTAAGCTAGACTGTCAGGCTATGAGATGAAGACTCTGACAGCTACATGCACCAACAGCCTCTGCCGGAGGAGCCCAAGTTTTATGCCATTGCTCAGGTCAAATGCAACTGGCAATGTGTACTCAAGTGTGCAGCAAGGGTTACAACTGTTCAGCAGTAACCGAGAGGTCTGCTCCACTGAAGTCAGTGTTAATTTTGTTGACATGATTCACAGAACGGTTCCACCAAAGTCAACTGACTCGGAAAATCTCAGCCCAAGAATCACAGCTGTTCCCTGGTTTTCATTTTAAGGCTCTGCTGTTTGGCGGTTCTGTTTTGTTTGTTTCTTTAGTTGTTGGTTTTGTTTGTTTGTTTGTTTGTTTTTGTTTTTTACAGTGCACATCAATTTAAATATGAGGATTTCATTTCAGGATGATCATGGCAGAGGCCAGCTGTTTACCTGAAATCTGATGTTTTATGTTTCACAACAGCAGTAGAAACATTTAAACACATGAATACATTGCAATGCTTTGCTGCCCTTGTTTACATTCTCAAACCCTGATGCAAAAACATGGGTATCAGCTGATACCAGGAGACACATTTTCATGAGACCTTAATGCCTGTTAACAAAAAGATTGCATTTGAAAGATCTCACTCTACTGAGCAGACTTATCCTTTGGGATCAGTGTTACTTCACTCTTGTTAAAGTTTGAACACCTAGGAACCAAAACATACCATGGACATTTCAGCACAATGCAGCCCTCTTCTGGCTGAGAACCTCTAGCATAACAGCATAACATATAGACTATCTTGACCAAAAATGTAAACATCTAAGCACAAGACTTGCAACTTGCTTTTGGCTTGCATAGTACACATTCTCTAGCATACTGAAGACTCATCACACTCTACATGCCAAAACTATTCCATGTCCTGCAAAGGATGTGTTTGGCAAAGTCAGTTCACTGCTTAAAAAAATAATAATAAAAAATTGCATCTATTACATAGATCATTAAAGGAAAGGGGATGGGCAATAAGAGTCTGGATTGCGTCGTGTTTTCATCTGAAACTGCACACAGCAGACATTTTTTCACAATGCCCTTGCAGGATATATGGCATTGTGCTAAATAGGAAGAAACGAATGTTCAGGAGAGAACAAAGGCAGTATGAGCCAGATGAAACCATTAATGGTTTGGAAATCGGAAAGGCACACTGTCAGTCAGCCTAGGTCAAGTCAGGGTGGTGAAGTGTGACAAAGCCCCACCTCTGCCCTGCCAAACCGTCAGTCTCTCAGCAAGGCCACTAGTCTTTTCCTCTTGGAATGGTTTTTAATCTGCTGGCCCCGATTTTATTTTTTAGGCACACCTCTGACCATCTGAAATTTTCCTTCCTTTCACTCTCTCTCCACTTTCTTTTATGCTCTCCCCTTTGCCTTTCAAAACCCCATTTTATCGTGTTTCTGGTCTTAACTGGAGAGACTTAGAACAGCTTTTTCTTGATGTACTTGTTCAGGAGGGGCTTCCTAAAACTCTTTTGTCACAGAGTCTGCTTGTATGGTATTAATTCAGAGCAAGTATGCCAACGTGCATTAAAGTCCCAGACCTGAAAGGCTAAAGAGTTAAGAACTATAAGCTCTTCAGGGCAGGAAGGATATTTTGAGCAGAGTTTTCCCCAAATTGGAGAACTCCTGTGTCACTGCACTGTTTTTGAAATTAAGTCCAGAAATCCTACAGGAAGCATTTAATTTGCATGTAGATTTGACCCTAAAGGAAATAGCATGTTACACTGAAAAAAAATCAAAATAAGAAACCTGGCCCTGCCATTCAGTAATCCTGCACTTTACATGAAGATTTCCTGACTGAGTGCATGATATGTGCTATGTGGCATGAGTGTTTGTTTAGTTTTGGTTTAAGGATCTAACTACACAGCAAGCATCTGTGAAGTTCCTTGCTCTCTCTGATGCAAACACTGTGCTCGAGGGTTGCTCTGGAGAGTGGCCAGTAGTAGGTGTCTCTGTAAGAGGGTAAGACCAAAGCAAGCTCAGAGCAGCATTTCCCAGCTACGTGCTTCAGCAACCCAAGACATAAGGCCCTTTGAAGGAGATGTGTTGATGGGGACTAGCACTCTGGAGTGGCTTTCTGTTTTGCCTGAGTTTATTCAGTCACTTTTTTGAAGCCTTGCAAGTTCCTAGCATCCATACCGCCCTATGGTGACGAGTTCCACAGACGTACTGCATATTGTACAAGAAAGCATTTCCTTATGCTTGCTTTGAACCTGCTCATCTGCTAGGTTGCTGCTCCTACAGCATCTGTTCCACACCCCTGATCAGACTGTACACTTTTTCCTGCCTGCTGTATTTCAGAGGCTGGTATGTCAGCTGAGCTCTTGCTATGCCTGGGCTCATGATATTAATATTTATTAGTGGCATTTCTGGTTGGGCTTGGCAAATTTGCTCTGAAAAGACAATATGCCAACACATCTTCCTAAAACACAGAATATGTTTAAGTGCCTTGCCCTGATCTGACAGCGTCAGCAGCATAAAGCACAAGAAAAAATGACACTGTCGGCACGACAGCCAATTGCCAGCAGTTTTAAAAGATACTGTCTACATTCATATTCCTACTTTATTGCTTTACATGCATTCATAGCCCTCCAAACTGATAAAAGGAAATGTAAGCCCTCAATGTCACAATCTATAAGCTAATCTTACCAACAAAGAACAGAAAAGGACGAGTTCAAGAGGAGCAGAACTTTTCTTTCTATTCCTACGAAGCAGCCAAGCGGTATAGCTGTGACCTTTCCTTAGCCATTTGCTCCTCTCCGCTTCTCCCTTAGTTGTGTTTCTGTGTCACTTAGCAGTCGCATACATAATGTCAAGAGGCCTCAGCCATGGAAAGCTGCAGTGAGCCATGAGCCATTCCAGCTTTAATTAGGTACACAAACTAAAGCCAGCAGTAATGTGTCTGAGGTACCACTAATATCACAATCACAAGTGCTTGCACTTAGTGAGAGCAAAACATTTCAGGAGACATAAGGAAATCTACTATGTCATAAAGAAGTAGATTTGGCTTTCACTGGTGCTGTTTCAATCGGCAGATGCCCACTCTGTTCATCAAAGACCTCAGGGTTTTCCTTTCTCCACCCTGCCTTTGCCCACCTGGCAGTTCTTGAGGTTTTCAAAAAGGTGCTGAGATGCAAACGTGACATAACTATCTGAGCAGCTCCAGCAGCGCTCTCTGCATGGGAAATACATTGGAAGAGTTTCTGGCTTTCTGAATAATTCAAATATTCATAATTGAATAATTATTCCAACAATTCTTGGAACCCTGATAATATATCAGGCTAGGCAGTAAGGCACTCAGCTAGGCCTCACTCTGCTCATAGTGAAATAGTAAGCCAAATTCAACCCATGTTCAGTTATCACAGACGATAACTGTTTTTAAAACCATGGCTCTATAGCATATCTTTTAAAGGACATTTTTAAGAGTTGCGATTGGGGTTACAAAGGAGCTTTGGGCCAGCTGCGTTCCCTGTCACCTGTCTGGCAGGCTGCTGGCCAAATGCTTTTGGAGACGCGCTCTCAGATGGCAAAGAAGGTGGTAAAGGGGAAGTGGGTAACTGAATCCATTCCCCTCAGCCTCCAGCTTCAACTAGATTAAGGTGACAAAAGCAGAAAAGTCAAGACTTAGCTCCTGGCTAGTCTGTGGTTTGGCTGCACTTCCAATGAACTCATCAGAGATGTATTCATATGAAATAGGCTCTTTGGTTTGGAACGTCACTAGCAGTTTAATCAAATTAGTTTGGCATCTTGCTGATGATAAGCTAACTCCTCAAACCCTCAAGAGGGTGAGCAGATCAGGTTACCCTCATCTCATAGGTATGTACAGCCAAATTTGCTCCTGCTCAGCTTCATTTTTTCCCAATTCATCATTCATCCCTTGTGTTTTATCTTACTGAGGTCTCTTTATCTCATCTTTGGTACTGGGTCATAATCAGATGCACATTAGGGTCAAAAAATATAAATACTGAGAAACCATTTTCTGCAAAATAATTTGGGGCTTCTACAATACTTCATGTTAGTGGAGAAAAGTACAAGAAAATATATTTTTTTCAATGTTGCAGCTGTTTTTGCCCACGGAAAAACAGCCTGAACTTCCAAGAGATGATTTGAAGGTGGACTCACACTGTGGCAGGAGGGACTGAGAATATAAATGTGTATTCTTGTTTTCCAAAACAGTTTTTCATCTTAGAAGTTTTAGGATTGAATCAGTTCTCATACTTTTGCAGAATTTTATCTTATTTTTTTTTTCAAAATGAAGCATTAATGAGGTGTGGTTTTTCTCATTTTGCTTTTGTTTTCCTGAAGAATTTTGATGTCAAGAAATCTCTACTCTGTAAACAATGATGCAAGTGAGGACTTTTGTGATTTAACTCATAGCAAAATTAATTGACAGGTGTGGCCAATACTGACACAAACCTAATGGGTCCCAGCAAAAGCAGCTGAAAAAATATCCAGAATAATCTTCACTAGTCCTTTCATAATTTTTGGTAGCCCATAGAAAATTCTTAAGCCACAGTATTTTAGAGCTCATTAAATGACACAGGGTTTATAGTTTCTGTGAAAGCCATAGACCATTTTTTAAAATCAAAATCTGAAATACCAATGAAAAATCTTATTTCAGTGTTTGTTCCTGACAGGCCTAAGTGAAAAGAATTGAAATTTCATGACTCACCGCAGATGAACTGCACAATGTTTCTTATCCACCAGCTTCAGTTCAGATTTAGCTTCTATGGTTTGACCAGACCTCCATTCCTGCAGCTGAGAAACACAGGTAACATTACAATGTTTCCCCTTCATTTTCCTGGTCAGTTTTACCTGCGAGATTTGGTCTCAGTTGTGTGTGAAGGACTTGCTTGTGTACTAAACCGACTTTTCTGTCCAGGTCTGCCCCTCTGGAATTCATCATGAGTCTTTAGTGACACACAAAGAGGATATAAGAAGTGACACAAGGGGGCTAGGCGCACAAGGTAGGAAGGAGACTCTACTGTAACTTCCTCTATACTGTGATTCAGGACACAGGAGGCTAGGTTATATATTTTTTCTTTTTAACCTTTTTTTTTTTTTCTTCCAGAAGTGAAATTTAATCACATTTAAGCCATGGCATGCAGCACATGTTTAATAATACTCTCTTGTCCAAAAGAAAGGGTTTCACTGAAAAATTAGTTTTGCATAGGAAAAATATTCCTGGTGAAGCTGCTTGTAGAAGGGAAAGTGTTTAAATGTTTTTTGTTGTTTTGTTTTTAAGCAGAAAACAAAAAATTACATGAAATGATGATTCAGCATTTGGAAACACCAAAAAAAAAAAAAAAAAAGAAAAAAAGAAAAAGGTATGTTTAGAAGCAACTGTCTCTTTATTAAGATAACAGAATTTAAGCACTTTTTTTTCTCTTCCCTTGCAGAAAGGTCACAATTTAGTCTAATTTTGGAATTTCTTCTCAGTTCACTGAACAGATACACGATATACCACCTCAGCTTTCTATATTAAAGGATCGACATCACTTACCGTTCAATGCAATCTCCAAGGCTGACCATGTCTTACCTGATCTGGCAAATTACCTGCCACTTCCCACCAATTTTCTATTAAAGCAAATCCTGATTCAGCAAGGTAATTAAAGCTTGTACTACTAAGCATGTCCCAAACATTAAGCATTTGTCAAGTTCCACTATGACCAATACTAAACTAGGGTTTCAGAGTACAACAACATCCTCTGATTTCAATATAGAAACAACTAGTCTTTAACAGGACTTCTCTTTGGTATTAGTTCAGCTCAAAAACTGAATATGGATTGGCACAGAATCAAGTAACAGAGCTGGTCCTAATCTCAGTGAGAAACCCTGTGCTTGATAAAAGGCATCAGGAGAGAATTTGCCTCAGCATTGGCTATGTAAGAGGTGCACTCTAGCGGCACAGACACTGAAATACATGTTCTGGGCTACCTCCACACCTCAGCCCCGCTGCTTGCATGCAGATCTGCAGAGATGTTTTGGGTGCCTGGCGGATTTGACAGGCTGGAAGTCACTTAGCATGCCCTCCAGCCTGAGGTCATCCCAAATGACATTCCTGTGTGTGATTAAGGCAGAAGTCTGCCCGCAGTTTCTACTGCATTACTTTTATTTATTTTTATATTTATTACTGTATTATTTTACTTGCCTCGTTGGGTCAGAGAGCAAAGACATGCACAGGCTGCACTGCAGACTGTTAAACCACCATGAAGTCTGGGCTGTCGAGATTACAAACAGCTTATTTTCTCAAGACAACGCAGCTCTGCAGACCCCACTTTTTTTAGGTCACTAAAAAGTGACCACTAGTGACCCCTGTTATCTAAAATTTTCCTAGATATTAAGTGCCTAACAGGCCCTGAACCTCCTAACATCTGTCCCAAGAGCACCTGAAATTCAAGCTAGTTAAATCAGCATTGATGCAGAGAAGTCATCAGCAGAGCCACAGCTGGAATTACTGCCTGTAACAGAGTTAAAGTGAGGCTGAAGATCAGTCCCTGTATTTGAATAACCCAAAAAGTACCTTGGATAAAGTCCAAATATCCCCTGATAGAAGAATAAACGAGAAATGAAGGGCTTCTGGGTGCCACACATAACCAGTAGACACCAGAAGGAACTCATTCGCATTAGCTTAACCTGCTCACATCAACTGCATGTCCCGAACCAAAGCCAAAGGTGATCTGAGAACATTACAGAACAAGGTTTGTGGAGGTCATTGCCCGTGCCATGTTTTTGATGCTGGTAGGCCCTCACTGTGTAGAAATGATGCACCAGGCAAGTCATGGTTGCCTCTCAGACTTATCCTTGTCATCTGCTCTGCAGAGACCTTCTGAATCTTTCCAACTACCCGTGTGTGCAGCACCAAGCACAACTGGACCATGACCTTGGTTGAAAGATCTAGGATTCACATTAGACAGCTAATGTTTGTTTATTAGCAGTACTATAGCAAGACCACATCTTGTGAGTAACATTTTAACCTGCACACTGAAAGCAGATTTTATGATACAGGCAGCACTTCAAGATACTTGCTTCAAAAAACAGTTTGAAAGCTGTTCACAAATGATTTGGGGAAAAAAAATAATGCAAAGGACCACTTCTATGACAGTCACCTGCATCTCAACTGTCAATGTGATTCTGCCACTGCTTTCTTTGCAAAACATCAAAATATCTCTTTACGGGGGAAGCATTAGCCACCTTTTTGAAATGGCATCAAGGGAATGTGTTCTTCTAACTTCAGTTACCCCAGGGAAAAGCTAAGGTTGAACTCTTCTGCTGGCATTCAAGAACCAAAGTGACCTCTATCTTCTGCTTCAGAGAAGACTCTCCTTTTGTGCTTAGTATTCCATGGTCGTGATCATTACACTTTAAAAACAAACAAACAAACAACAAAACAGATTTTTTTCCTATTACCATACAGCTGTAGATCAAACATCATCAGTCAGGTGCACAAATAAAACATTCTGAAGCAATTCTTCGTGCACCTTGTGCTGTTTGTGACTATTCAAGCTGCTGGCTTCAGGCAATAATTTGCTTATGCAGGTGCATCATGTTTTCCTGGGACTGCACAGGCTGGAAAAGTGACTTTGAATAAAGGAGAGATGAAATCCTACAGCTGTCACAGAGCTGGGCCAAAAGGTAGGGCTCTGGACTGACAGGGACTATCACCTTCCAGCCATGCCTGTAGAAAGACCTACCTTCAAATATCAGAGGAGAGTTTTCATTTCAGTAATTGATTGATACGTAGCAATGCATTCAGTAAAGGCAAAGGTGATAAAAGGGCTGAGGATATAGTTTCATGGCTGTCTTACTAATCTAAACACAGGTATTTCTCCTTTGAAGGAAGAAAAGCTGTTGAAAGAAAACAGGAGGAGAAAGAAAGGGAGAATATCAAAGATATTCCCATTTAAATAAAGCCTATTCTGCAGATGCTAGGGTGAAGGTGCATAACAATCCGTACAGCTGACATGTTTTCCTCTAATTGTCATCCTTGTTGTTCTTTTATATCAAGCTCACATGCCATGAGAAGTAGTGAGGAGAATTTCATATCTGCTAATTATTACCATGATGTTATTAATTTAGACTAAGGATAATAAGATAGGGTGTGTGCAGGAAGAATTCATTATGAAATTAATTGCTCTGACTAGGGTCAACACATAAGATAAGGTTTATAAAGCATTTCAGAAACAATTAGTTTTGAGGGCTATTTGGCTTCCTACGACATGTAAATCTGCAGCATGTAGTTTACATTTCTCCCCCTCCCCATTCATATGCTAAGTCCTCTGATAAACGCCACTTGTTCAAAAGAAAATTGAAATCAGTGGATTGAAGCAAAGCTGGATAATGAGGTATTATTGATATATTCTGTAAATGCTTCAATTATTCCTGCCTTTGGTTTTGAAATTATTTCACAGAAGCAAAAAATAAAAAATGGCTTTTTACAAAGTCAATTTTAATCTCTCCATTGCATTTGTGGTTGTTGTCTTTTCCCCTTAATAGCCATGGAAAGGACTTGATTATAGTTATCTTTCTGAATATACTGTTGCTCTTTGTAATTTCTTTCTCTTGACTCTCAAGGGCTCTCTCAGAATGGTACCCCTCAGTTATGTGAAACACCTGTTTCCAATTCATCTCCATAAATGAAACTTAACATGGCTTTGTGTCCTTGCATCTCAAATACACTTTTCTTTCACTCCTCTCAAGTCTTTAAAAAAAAAAAAACTGACAGAAGGAGCTTGCAATAATGTGCTTTACACAAGACACTGTGCATTCAGGATGTTCTTTACCACGATGTCTGAAGAACTCTGACTTCATTCCCTCCCTGAAGCAGTCGAGGTGGGCCCTCGATTTCCATGTGATCCCATTCAGTCAATCCTGACAGTGTTCACAGAGCCTATCCCAAGGATGGGCTGCTTACAGCAGGCAGACAGTTTAGCTAAGTGGCTGGTTCTGGCCCAACAGCGCTCTGATCTGTCTGCCACGACACACAGGCACGACACAGAGCAGCAGCAGTGTAGCTGCCCATTTACCACACAGTTCCCAACCATCACCTTCACCCAGCGCTCTGCCCTCCAGCACTGTATTAACAGCCTCGAGGCACCAATGCTGTGCAAAGCATCCCTGACGCTTCATTTTATTATGCTATGCCACAGTTTCTCCCTTTGTTTTTTCCACCTGATGTCACCCCACGGAATCTGCAGTACCCATTCCAGCACTTGGCAACATAAACGGGGGCGGGGGGGTTGGGGGGGGGGGGGGATGAAGCCCCAGTGCCTTCACAGAATAAAGACAAAATCACCTTTTGTGATGGATCAGCATGGGAGTGACCGATGTATCCCCATGGCACAAGGAACACCCCCAAAACTTCCCATGTCAGTGCTCTGTCCTTTGGATGGGATGGGAATTTTGGAGTGCAACAGCAATGCAGTGCACTGCAGTAGGGGATATGCCACTAAAACAACGCCCCGTATCACACCAGTCTAGGCTCTTTCATGAGTCCAGTACAATGAAAAGAAAAGAAAACATGGCTCATACAAGAGCAGGCAGCCCTGCCGCTCAATACCAAGCAATAAAAATCAACTGAATGATCAATAGGCTTTTCTGTCCACCGGGGCTTTGAAGAGTCTGCTGTCGTGCTTTCTGCTATAAATAGCACTCGACTAACTTAAAATGGTTAATCGCTGTGAAATTGTCTCCTACAGAGACAATGCACATCTGGAATAACAGTATGCAATTCAGGGTCTGCGGAGTCCCATGCCATTAAACACAGAACTTCAAATTGAGTTTTCGCCGCAAAAATGTAGCTGTCTCTTTGACATGCTCACATCAGCTCTGGTCCACTTGCTTCCCACATTGCTGACAGCAGACAAACTCCAAAGAGCTCGGGGCATGCCTTAAATCAACCACAGCGTTTGCTTGTTTAGGGATGAACATACTCTCCTGGTGGTAGAGGAAGAGTGCTGGACCACCCTCACCTCAACTTCACCTTCATACTCAGAATGAAGGCAGGATGGCATACAGGAGAGAGGGAAGAGGAAAAAATGACCAATCGACCCATTCCAGGCTATGAGGGCTCCAGTGTAAAATAAGCTGCTTTGTGATATAGAGCAGAAAATAAAGTCTTCTGTGGGGGAAGAAAAAGGAAGAAATTCATTGCAAATGTGACCGACTCCAACTGACAGCTTTGCAAGGCTGAGGATGCAATGGAGATGTACAGGAAAGTAAATGCCTCCTTTGTTATCACGGCGTTGTTCACCGCACATATTTCATCCTCGCCTGCTAAATGAAAGCAGCACTCTTGCCTGAGCTGGGGACACATACCTGAAAAGGAAAAGCTGAAGCAATAAACCAGGACAAAGGGCAAGGAGAGGGTGATGTTTTCTCTACCATGTTCAGCAAAAGCTTGGCCATGATCTCAGTTTAGAACCGATACATTCACAGGGCTAGGATAACCTGGACTAATGCTTCTAGCTCAGCTATTTATGACTCATGCTGGCAATCACCAACCCCAGAAAAGAAGACCCCCTTGTATCAGACTGCTATTTCCAAAGAATATACGCAAAAGATGGATCAGATGGTGCCATCAACCTTGCTTGAAGGGCTAATGCCACAAAGATAACGTACTTTACTTTCACAAAACGTTCACCCTGAGGAGCTGGCCATCTCAAAAGGAGGACCCATGACACAGGAGCACTATGTGGCAGCTCTACCTGGCCTAAGTTGCCTTACACTCTGTGAAGAGTCTAACAAAGGAAAGCATGCAAATGGATTTTGTCCTTCGGGGGCCTTTCAGGGCCAGTCCTTAGGACCAAATCCCACCTTTTTTACGCTTTCTCTTCAATTTTTGAAAGACTGCTGTGGAAGTCTTGCCATGAACTTGTGAAGAAAGAACAGTAGATTTGTTAGCACTATGCTATCTTTCATTATGTGGACAAGAAGGTAAGATGTGAGGGCTGGAAAAGAATCTGTAGTGCGTGATCTCAGCATTCAACCTGGGTTGCTTAAAGCTAAGCCTGGGCTGACACTGCCAGAACATGCCAAATCACTCCTGTTTCCTATCTATAAGGCCTGGGAGCTAACAGTGCTCTGCAACACCCAAATACAGTAAGAACTGTCTGTTGCTGAAACAGAATAGTATCTCATATAAAAAAAAAGCACAACTATGCACAAATGCAGATTAAAAACAACAAAAATCTGAGAAGTACCAGTGGGCATTTTCAGTCTGCTTTTGTAAGGTGCATGTAGAACCTTTTAAAGCGAGGGGTTAAGCATTTGACCTTCACTTTGAGCTTTCCCACCTCTGAAGTGTTTCCACAGACATCTAATACATGAGACAACCTGACCTTTGAAGAGTGCCCTATTGAGTTTCCAAATATTATCTAACTGTAGCACTTTATCCCTAACCTGTTCTTGGCTTCTGTTTCCCATTAGTATGATGAATCCAGAGTTTTCTCCCTGTACAGGCAAGGTCTTTGCATTTTTCCTTAAAACTTCAGGAGATCAGCACTGGAGTCTGCCTTTGCTCTCACCAGTCATTTGGCACCTGAGCTCTGACAATAGAACCACAGCAAAAGCACAAGCACTACAACAGCTTTGTCAACGAATTCCCTACTGCCCTTAGCACCCCAATCTCCCGTATCTTTTTCTAGAAAAAATGAAAGTGTAATAAGCTTATCTTTAGCATTTTAGTGATGACATGCTGGAAGACAACCCGAACACATGGGAGAGCTTTGCTTAGCTACCTCTCAACATGCTACATGGGTAGCAAAGGCCATGCCAAATTGCTCCCCTGACCTACAAACATATCCCAGCACACTGCCAGGGATTTCAGCTCTACTGAGACATTAGATCTACTGCACCTGTGTTGTTATTCACATTGAAAATGCCTGGATTATGGTTTACAATTTAAGGGAAACACCCCAAGTTACAAGAGCTGGAAGTGCTGGGCCAATGACCCCAAATGAAGAGATGATAATTTACAGCAGCCAGAGCAGCAGCTTGGCAGAACATTACTGATTTAAACCGGTGGAGGATTTCACCCGTTATCCCTGGAAGTATTCCACAAAAATACAACATTCCCTTTGGTCATCATCATCTCAAGCAATTACTGCACTAAATCCCCAAGAAAGGGTTTAGCAATATATATTTTAATCTCAAGGTGACTTACTGCCTGTTTTTCCATAACTAGAGATGAGCGGTTTACTTCAACAGCTGTTATCAGTGGTGAAAAAGAATAGGCAGTGATCAGACTTTGTAATTGAACGGAGAAGGTAATTCACACTCCAGTCATCTTGGAAATGAGACTTTTCATTAGAAAAAGGAAGAGGTCTGGAAGGAATACCTAGCTTCTGTGCACAGTGATACATAAAGTAATCTGGAGAATAGTAGGGGCTGTCTCTTCTTCCTTTGTTTTTGTTTGTTTGGGGGGAAAACAGAGCTAAATCCCAGCCAGATCTCTCTGGCACTTCCCAGTTACTTGGCTTATTTTTCATGACATCTGATTTTAGCAGAAGCACTGTGTGCTCTAGCTATAGATCAGGTGACTGTCTGAAGAAGTAGAAAGCCTCAATTTTAAACAAAAGGCTTTGATTTCGATACAGAGTCAGGAATTTCAAGGATGAGACTGAAATCAGTGGCCCACAAAGCTAGGCTTCCAAATGAATAGATGGGAAGTTGGTTCAAAGCCCAAAGATTTGATTCACAATAAATAAATAAATAAATAAATAACAGTTTTGATACCCTTTGATAAAGTTCCTAAATAAATAAAAAAAAGACCACTTACAAGTACATTTTAAGCACCACTTCTGTATATACAAAATTTTACATTTTCAAGTCACTTGGAGGGGTGATCTTCAACGCAGGAAAGGAAACTGAACTGTGTTTTTAGAAACTGGTGTGGTTTAGTTTCTTCTTCTACCTTATCTGGTTGCCATGTTTATGGCAAGAATAAATGAAGATGGATAACCTAAGGGGAAAAAAACTGCATTTCAAAAACACTTGAGCCAAACGAAAAAATAAAGTTTGTCTGAATAAGAGGTTTCTAAACTTAATATGACCTAGAAACTGCACATTCCCCTGTAGTCCCAGCAGCTCTAATTAGTTGAAGAAACTGTGCATTATACCACATAACCTTCAAATCATCTCTTTGAATTCACTCTTTGCCTCTAAATCTCAATGGTTTCCCAAGTGTTTCCTTGTCTCATTTCATAGAACTAATGAAACAACTCAATCAAGCAGCAGGTTTTCATACGTGAGCAGGTTTTGCCTGGATTCTAGACTGAAATTAGAAATAAATTACAACTCATTGCTTTGTTCCTTGAAATAAAATAAGCGTCTGTGCCATGTCCTCTTTCCGACCCATAAATGTTTTGTCAGGTTCTCCTCTTTACTCAAAAGAACATTTTCACATCTCAGGAAAAGAGTTTTGGCACGGGAATCCAAAATACTTTGTTTCTGATGCACAGCTATTTGAAAGGTGTAGCCCCTCTCCAGCTTTACCTTTGGAGATGGGGTATTTTGCTTCGGAATTTGAGTGGCATTTTTACAGTTTCTTCTGCCTTTCTCCTTGTTTCCTTCCACTCATTTTAACTATAAGTAGTAAAGTACAGTTAAAAATCACTATTTATTGGAGTTATTACCATTGCCAAGTCTTCTTCCGGGAAAGAAGCTCTGGGAATTTAATATTTTTGAAATATCAATCAGTACGATTCAGATTGTTAAGGAGACATAAGGAACCTAATTTCCTTCTAAATTTGGGATCCAGGTGGCTCAGTTAGCTACCCAGAATTGTCAGCCTCATCACTGTTTACCTTTCTCCCTTACTCACCAAGAAGTGACCCTAGTTAACAACAGAAACTAGTCATAGAGATTTGTCAGCTTTACTAATCAGTGGCTTGAGAACAGATGTTAAGTGAAAGAAAATGAAGTCTATTTGTCTATAAAAAAATAATTTAACATTGCTTCTCTAAAAAATAGTCAATTAAATGCTTTAAAACTAAGGTTTTAAAACACCACTAGGTTTTCACTAAAAAAAAAAAATCCTGCAAAACTTGTGATTTTGTATTTAAACTAAAGAATACTGGGCAAAAGATTCACTGAAAGAATGTGGTCAGCCCTAGATGCCAAGAGAACTTCTACCTTTGTCTTACTGTTACAGATGTAGGGATAAATACATAATGGGGTAAAGGAATTATATATCAGCAAAGACTTGTCTGTCTGCTTTCTGAAACAAACAAACATCTTGTAATTGATGACAAGAACTACAAGAATGCAAGCTTACTGTCTGCAGCATTATAACCAATTAGTGCCACAGCAGAACAAAGAGAACAAAGGAAAACAGAAAAGGAAGAGATGAAAAGTGCACAGAAATCTGAACTAAAGGACCAGCTAGGAATTTTCCATCAGGAGAATTCCTCAATGGAAAGCAACTTCCACAAACATCCAAATTGCATTTTTAAAGTATTTCAGCTCCACAGTGGGGGAAATTTCAATGAAGTTACGTGATTTTGCCAATTGCAGGCACACAAAGGATCTTTGTTTTAACTTGTATACTGCAGTTATTTCATTTTAAATCTGGTTTTGTCAAAATCAATTCAGTAATACATCCAAACAGGCCAGAGAATTCATGCTGCAGCCCAGGAGATACAGCTCACTTGAATCCCGCAGCTGGTGGCGCTGGGCCTTAAGTTCCCAGAAGGCTGCACTCAGGTTGATTACAACTTCATGCTCCTTTAGTTCAAGAGTATACTCATCAATTATCTCCAAGAACACGTCAGGTTATTTTAGAGAGACCAAAGAGTATTTGGCAATTCATAACTGCAATACACCTGTTTTGGATTCAAAAGTTTTCAACATTTCAAATTCTACTTTAGGGCAAAGACAAATGCTCAAAGACTTGAACGTCCCTTAGGAGAAAAACAAAAGCAAGCAAACAACAACAAAACCAACAGATTTTGCTTAACCATACCCTTAATTTGACTTTCTTGGGTAAGCTTTCCTTTTGACAACCAAATACCCATCAAATGGAAGCAAACCCAATGGTTCAGAACCAACTGAAATGCCATTCAGCTCACAGCTTTGACAGCTTCTGCTTTCCTCAATGTTCTTGGAGAAGTGTTATTCAGAGAAAGTGCAGAGGGTAAATTTGCTCCAGGTTGCATTCATTTCCTTTTCAGATTAATCAGAAATAAAGTGAAACTGACACCACCATCAATAAACCATCTATCCCTGTTACTCTGTACCATGTTCTGACTCCTCACGATGGGGGTAACAGAGCAGGTGGTTTGCTGGGCCTGTTCAGTGTCACATATGGATTATATATACTATATATAATATTATATACTTATATATTATATACTATAATATTATATACTATATATATATTATATATATACTTGCCGAGGCGATCGGCTCCGGGGCAGACGCGTTCTGCAACGGAGCGGGGGATCGGGACAGGCAGGGCTTTTTTTCCGACATCGAGGCCGCTTGAGGGAGCCTCCAGGAGCCGGCAGCCCTCGTGAGGGAGGCTGACAAGGCGTAGGCGGAGCCAGCAGCGCCCCCTCCCCAGCCGTTCAAAAGGAGCCCCTAGGGAGCACGGCGACCAGGACTGGCAAACAGGGCGTGGCGCGTCAGAAGGGCGGAGCATGGCAGTTCGCGCAGGGAGGGCGGAGAGGGCAGAGTTTCCCCCCGCCCATAAGAACAACACCTTTAATGGCTGTCAACTGCTAATTAGGCTGCAATGGTCTACACCAGGCAGAGCGCTCTCTCTAGAAAGTCTGTAACCACCCAGACTGACCGCCTGCTCAACAATGCCGCAGTTCAGGTCTCTGGGTGCAGGGAGTGTCTGAGCCTGTTGCTGCCATCTGAGGGAGGCAGAGGCTCCGTGTGTGTGAGGTGCGAGCAGGTGGATGACCTGGTCCGCCTGGTGACAGAACT
This sequence comes from Cygnus olor, assembly GCF_009769625.2. Classification (NCBI taxonomy): domain Eukaryota; kingdom Metazoa; phylum Chordata; class Aves; order Anseriformes; family Anatidae; genus Cygnus; species Cygnus olor. The sequence continues at coordinate 14,371,412 of NC_049172.1, read as the reverse complement.
CAAAGAGGAGGTGGATAGGTTGAGGGCTATCAGGGAGTGTGAGCGGGAGATAGACTGGTGGAGCGACTCCCTGCAGGGCTTGAGGGAGAGGTACCGGGGCGAGACACCCCAAATGGGGGTGGACCCCCTACCCTGTCGCTGTCGGGCAGAGGGAGGGGACCTAGGAGTTGAGGAGGAATGGAGACAGGTCCCTGCTCGACCTTGCAGGCAACGCACCCCCCCACCAGCCCCTCCTTCCCAGGTGCCCTTACATAACAGATTTGAGGCCCTGGAGCTTGAGAGGCCGATGGGTGAGGACGAGGTAGAAAGTCTACCCAGGAGGATGCCTAGGGCGAGGAAGCTGACTCCACGCCTCAAGACAGCCTCCACCAAGAAAGACAGAAGGGTGATCGTTGTAGGTGACTCCCTTCTCAGGGGAACAGAGGGCCCTATTTGTTGACCTGACCCTACCCGTAGGGAAGTCTGCTGCCTCCCTGGGGCCAGGGTCAGGGATGTTGCCAGGAAGCTTCCCAACCTGGTTCGCCCCTCTGACTAGTACCCTCTTTTGATAGTCCAGGCTGGCAGTGATGATATTGAAGAGAGAAGCCTGAAGGCTATCAAAAGGGACTTTAGGGGACTGGGACGGTTAGTGGATGGAGCGGGAGTACAGGTGGTGTTTTCATCCATCCCTGCAGTGGCAGGGAGGGGTACCGAGAGGACACGGAAAGCCCACCTGATTAACACGTGGCTCAGAGGCTGGTGCCAATACAGAAATTTTGGGTTTTTTGACCATGGGGCGCTTTACTCAGCATCCGGCCTGGTGACCGCAGACGGGTCCCTATCTCCAAGGGGAAAACGGATCCTAGCCCAGGAGCTGGCAGGGCTCGTTGAGAGGGCTTTAAACTAGGAAAGAAGGGGGACGGGGCTGAAATAAGTCTTGTTGGAGCTGAACCGGAGGGAACAATGGCAAGGCCAGGGGAGAAGGCAATGGCCTGACTGAAGTGCATCTACACTAATGCACGCAGCATGGGTAACAAACAAGAGGAGCTGGAAGCCATTGTGCAGCAGGAAGGCTATGACTTGGTTGCCATCACGGAAACGTGGTGGGACCACTCTCATGACTGGAGTGCTGCAATGCCTGGCTATAGGCTCTTCAGAAGGGACAGGCAGCACAGAAGGGGTGGTGGTGTGGCTCTCAATATTAGATAGTGTTTTGATGTTGAGGAACTTGAGGCTGGGAATGATAAGGTTGAGTCTCTTTGGGTTAGGATCAGAGGGAAAGCCAACAAGGCAAGCATCCTGGTGGGGGCCTGTTATAGACTGCCGAACCAGGATGAGGAGACGGATGAGGAGTTCTACAGGCAGCTGGCAGAAGCCGCGAAATCGTCAGCGCTTGTTCTTGTGGGGGACTTCAACTTCCCAGACATATCCTGGAAGCACAACACAGCCCAGAGAAAGCAGTCTAAGAGGTTTCTGGAGAGCGTGGAAGATAGCTTCCTGACGCAGCTGGTTAGTGAGCCTACCAGGGGAGGTGCCCCGCTAGACCTTCTGTTCACAAACAGTGACGGACTGGTGGGAGATGTGGTGGTCGAGAGCTGTCTTGGGCAGAGTGACCACGAAATGGTTCAGTTCTCTATTCTTGGCGAAGTCAGGAAGGGGACCAGTAAAACCGCTGTCTTGGACTTCCGGAGGGCTGACTTTGAGCTGTTCAGGACACTGGTTGGCAGAGTCCCTTGGGAGGAGGTTCTGAAGGGCAGAGGAGTCCAGGAAGGCTGGGCACTCTTCAAGAAGGAAATCTTAATGGCTCAGGAGCGGTCTGTCCCCACGTGCCCAAAGACGAGCCGGCATGGAACTAGACCGGCCTGGCTGAACAGAGAGTCGTGGCTCGAGCTTAGGAGAAAAAGGAGGGTTTATAATCTTTGGAAAAGAGGGCGGGCTACTCAAGAGGACTATAAGGATGTTGCGAGGCTGTGCAGGGATAAAATTAGAAAGGCCAAAGCTCATCTTGAGCTCAATCTGGCTACTGCCGTTAAAGATAACAAAAAAAGTTTTTACAAATACATCAACACAAAAAGGAGGACTAAGGAGAATCTCCATCCTTTACTGGATGCGGGGGGAAACTTAGTTACAAAAGATGAGGAAAAGGCTGAGGTACTCAATGCCTTCTTTGCCTCAGTCTTTAGCGGCAAGACCAGTTGTTCTTTGGATACCTGGTACCCTGAGCTGGTGGAAGGGGATGGGGAGCAGGATGTGGCCCTCACTATCCACCAGGAAATGGTTGGCGACCTGCTACAGGACTTGGATGTACGCAAGTCGATGGGGCCAGATGGGATCCACCCGAGGGTACTGAGAGAACTGGCGGAGGAGCTGGCCAAGCCGCTTTCCATCATTTATTGGCAGTCCTGGCTATCAGGGGAGGTCCCAGTCGACTGGCGGCTAGCAAATGTGACGCCCATCTACAAGAAGGGCCGGAGGGTAGACCCGGGGAACTATAGGCCTGTTAGTTTGACCTCAGTGCCAGGGAAGCTCATGGAGCAGATTATCTTGAATGTCGTCACGAGGCACTTGAAGGGCAACCAGGCGATCAGGCCCAGTCAGCATGGGTTTATGAAAGGTAGGTCCTGCTTGACGAACCTGATCTCCTTCTATGACCAAGTGACGCGCCTGGTGGATGAGGGGAAGGCTGTGGATGTGATCTACCTTGACTTCAGTATGGCTTTTGACACTGTTTCCCACAACATTCTCCTCAAGAAACTGGCTGCTCGCGGCTTGGACTGGCGTACGCTTCGTTGGGTTAAAAACCGGCTGGATGGCCAGGCCCAAAGAGTTGTGGTGAATGGAGCCAAATCCAGTTGGAGGCCAGTTACTAGTGGAGTCCCCCAGGGCTCAGTGCTGGGGCCGGTCCTCTTTAATATCTTTATTGATGACCTGGACGAGGGGATCGAGTGCACCCTCAGTAAATTTGCAGATGACATCAAGTTAGGAGCGTGTGTCGATCTGCCTGAGGGAAGGAAGGCTCTGCAGGAGGATCTGGATAGGCTGGACTGATGGGCTGAGGTCAACTGTATGAAGTTCAACAAGGCCAAGTGCCGGGTCCTGCACCTGGGGCGCAACAACCCCAAGCAGCGCTACAGGCTGGGAGATGAGTGGTTGGAAAGCTGCCTGGCCGAGAAGGACCTGGGAATACTGGTTGATAGGCAGCTGAATATGAGCCAGCAGTGTGCTCAGGTGGCCAAGAAGGCCAACAGCATCCTGGCTTGTATAAGAAGCAGCGTGGCCAGCAGGTTTAGGGAGGTGATTGTCCCCCTGTACTCGGCTCTGGTGAGGCCGCACCTCGAGTACTGTGTTCAGTTTTGGGCCCCTCGCTACAAGAAGGACATGGAGGTGCTCGAGAGAGTCCAGAGAAGGGCGACAAGGCTGGTGTGGGGTCTGGAGAACAAGTCTTACGAGGAGCGGCTGAGGGGGCTGGGGTTGTTTATCCTGGAGAAGAGGAGGCTCAGGGGAGACCTCATCGCTCTCTATAGGTACCTTAAAGGAGGCTGTAGAGAGGTGGGGGTTGGTCTATTCTCCCACGTGCCTGGTGACAGGACGAGGGGGAATGGGCTCAAGTTGCGCCAGGGGAGGTTTAGGTTGGATATTAGGAAGAACTTCTTTACTGAAAGGGTTGTTAGGCATTGGAATGGGCTGCCCAGGGAAGTGGTTGAGTTGCCATCCCTGGAGGTCTTTAAAAGACGTTTAGATGTAGTCCTTAGTGATATGGTTTAGTGGAGGTTTTGTTAGTGTTAGGACAGAGGTTGGACTAGATGATCTTGGAGGTCTCTTCCAACCTAGATGATTCTGTGATTCTGTGATATACCTCTTTTGCTCCAGTTGTCATTCCCTTCGTAAGAGCTGCTATTTTTCCGTATGTGAAGTTTTGCAGCTGCTTGAAAATCCTAATGGAAAATGTGCTATGTTTCTGACACTGTTTGCCTAGCTCTATCCACTCATTAAAAATAGAGACCTGACTCAAGACTTAGCTCCTGGCTAGCCTGTGGTTTGGCCGTATTTCCAATGAACACATCAGAGATGCATTCATACAAAATAGACTCTTCATTTTGCAGTGTCACTAGCAGTTTAATCAAATTAGTTTGGCACCTCACTGATAACACAAGCTGCTCCTCAAACCCTCAAGAGGGTGAGCAGATCAGGTTACCTTTATCTCCTAGGTAGGTACAGCCAAGTGTGCTCTTGCTAGGCTTTGTTTTTCCCAACTCATCATTCATCCATTTGGTTTTGTCTTACTGAGGACTCTTGCTATCACACCTTTGGTAGTGGCTCATAAGCAGATGCACATTAGGGTCTAAAAATACAAATGCTTGAGTATAAGTATATTGCCTGCAAAAACAGTCTTGGGCTTGTACAAGACTTCATGTAACTACATATTTTTTTTCTTCCTAAGTTGTAGCCACTTTTCAGTCCCAGAAAAACACATGCATGAAGAAACAGCCTGAACTTCCAGTAGACGATTTCAAGCTGCACTCTGCCTGTGGCACAAGAGACTGAGAATACAAATGTGGATTTTTGTTTTCCAAAACAGATTTTCATTCCAGTGGTTTTAAGAATTAATTGGTTTTCACAGTCACAGCTTCTGCTTTCCTCAGTGTTCCTGGAGGAGTGTTTTTTCAGAGAAAGTACGAAGGGTAAATTTGCTCCAGATTGCATTCATTTCCTTTTTGGGTTAATTAGTGACAAACCAAAACTGACAGCATCAATAAACAACCTATCCCTGTTCTGTACCACGTTCTGACTCCTCATGATAGGGGTAACTGAGCAGGTTGCTTGCTAGGCCTGTTCAGCATCACATACACGTATCATATACCTCTTTTGCTGCAGTTAGTATTCCCTTCTTAAGAGTTGTTCTTTTTCATGCACACAATCTTGCAGCTGCTTGAAAATCCCAGTAGAAAATATGTGCTCCTATGTTTCTGACTGTTTGCCTAGCAAGATATGCACTGTCACCCAGCTAGCCAGAGACCTGTCTGAGAATTTTGCCAGAAATGCAACTGATTCAAGGCCATTACCTTAAAGAATTAAAAATAGCAGACGTTATCAGTCATTTCATGTGCATTTCTAAAAAATAACCTCTCCTGGAAAGTTAGCTGTATGATGCTGAGCTGATGTTGTACCAGATGGTTAATTGTTAGACCACAAGGCATTACTGTAGGGCAATAAACTGCTCATGCAATTCCAGAGCTCACCCTTCCTTTGCTTGACACTCACACCTTTCGAGCTAACCAGAATGTTTCTTACTGTTTCACCACAGGAAAACTTCTGCAGAAACTTTTTCTAACCCATTCCAAAATGGCTCTGTACTGTGAAGCATGACCAGTTCGAGGGTACACAACACCGCAGTTTCTCTCTCACTAACTCAAAGCACTTCAGCTTTGCCTACCTGGGCTGCTGCAGGCTGGCCCTGGTGTCTTCCCCCAAGCCAGCCCTGGGAGCTAGGAGCTGTGCACTCCCCCGGCTGGGAGAGCAGGGCTCAGGCTGGCGGGCGGCGTGCACCACCTAGGGATGGCTGCAGGCTGGCACAGCTCCTCTTTCCTTCCTGCAGTGCCCCGTGCTGGGGATCTCTGGAGGAAGGAAGGAAAAACAAAGAAACCGCTTATCACAAAAACAGTGACAAGGGCTAGTGTTCTCTCCTCAGCATCACAACGTTTTAACTGGCTTTTTCTCTGACACCCTATGTAACACCGGTTTAAGGGCATCTGCATCACATTTGTATGGATAACACATGGGATTTAGAGGGCACAAGGCACTGGTACTGGCCTCACCTGGAGGAAGCAGGATGCAATGGGGAGGGCCCTGAACATTTCCATATGCATTTTTTTTCTGTAAATCCAAAGTTTTCAGACAAAAAGAAAGTCCACGAGGGTCGTTTATATTCCCCAGGAAAACAAACAAGCAAACAAACAAAAACAAACAAACAAAAAAACCACCTTCTAGTTCCAGAGGCTGGTGACATTAGCTTCAGTGGTGAAAATCAAGTGCCTAAACAGGGCTTACAGGAAAGCTGGGAGAGATTCTGTACCAGGGAGTGTAGCGATAGGACAAGGAATAATGGCTTTAAACTGAAAGAGGGTAGATTTAGGTTAGGTATAAGGAAAAATATCTTTACCATGAGGGTGCTGAGGCCCTGGCACAGGCTGCCCAGAGAAGCTGTGGATGCCCCATCCCTGTAGGTGCCCAAGGCCAGGCTGGATGGGGCTTTGGGCAACCTGGTCTGGGGGGAGGTGTCCCTGCCCGTGGCAGGGCGGTGGAACTGGAGGAGCTTTAAGGTCCCTCCCAACCCAACCCTTTCTGTGATTGTATAAACAGAGCCCCCCTGCCCAGCAGGGCATGGCTCAGCAGGTCCCAGGCCACGTCTGCTGGAGCCTCAGTGAGCTCTCAGCCCACCAAGAGCTGAGCTCACGGCCCCGCTCCCCACGGAGCACCCCCAGCCCGTTCCCTCGGCACTTTTCTCCCTGGCATGAAGTCCCAGCCACACACACTTGTCCTGCGTGCTGCCATACGCTGTCAGAGGTCATCTTTGCATCTCCTAAATACCAGAACAGGTCCAGAGTAACTCTAAAGGCCGACTCCAGATTTCATGTGTGGAAACGACAGAGTTGGGCTAAACAGTTTAATTTCAGGTCCTCACTGAAAGCCGCTAAGGACTGACCAGCAAACCCCTTAACTGTAGGGAAGGCATTATCCTTTCTCTTCTCACTAGTAAGCCAGACCATTGAGCAATGCTTCAACGAGGCCATAGGAGGAAGAATTACATCTTTGGCAAGAGGGTGCAAGGGACACAGTTTGGAGGCCAGCTACACATCCAGCCATCAGGAAGAATCTTTGTTCCTAAACATCCCCGCAACTTTGTTTTCCGAACAGAAAATGTCCTGCCAAGCTCTCTAGACAGGATGATCGGTGTTTTAGCATCATTCACAGATAACTGCAGACCAAGTACTTCTAAAACCTTTGCCTCTCAAACAGCCATGAAATAAAGAGAGGCAATCACAAAAGCTGCCATAGAACTGAACAGTTCAGTCAAGTGTCTTCACTTTCCTCCAAGTGTCTGATGATGAAATAGCAGCAAAAAAGAATTGCAAAACCGACTGTAATGGATGTCACTAATGGCAAACAGAGAAGGAACTCTCAATGGAGACAAAAAGTGGCAAAAAGGGTCATTTAAGGTTCCTTGGTTCTCTGTATAAAATATCAGTGTACTCTAGATCAGTATGGAAATTGCAGAAGGAAGACAAAAGGATGAAGCCTGGAAACCCTTGAGCATTCAAAACAATAGAACTATCCAGGCTAAGCTCATTAAAAGTAAAATTGCTCCATGCCTTGCTCTTTCTGAACATTAGTTAGTGCCATTAACTCAGTCCATCAAAATGACATGGTGCTTCACATCAGTCTAATCACAGAGCAAAACAAGAGGAGCCCAAAACGCGACTGGCTCCCAGAGGTGCTCTAGGAATGCAGATGATGGAACAGGTACAGAAACACTGCATTCAAAGTGGACTTGGTCTATGAGAGGAAGAGCAGGAAGAATGGTTTAATAATACAGCTGATGAGCAGCAGGGTAGACTCTAGAACTGTTAGCTGATTTGGTATTGCTAAGCTGGTGAGGCTGTCTGATGAGAAGATGCTGCTTCTATTTTAACTTGATGACATTTTAGGATGGGTTTAGGATGTGCATTAATGTGAAGTCAGGAAAAAAAAAAAAAGGATGTAAGTTTTCTGAAGCTTGAAAGCTGACTGGGAGGGAAGGAGGGAATTAACAGAAAGAGCAGCTGGTTTATTTTTCAGTGCCTTTTCTTTGTCTTTTCTGCAATGCACTGTGATCTGGACTATTAGAGAAAAACCAGGAGTCACCATCTCAAGCTCTGAGATGCGTTGTCATGGTTTTAGAAGTGTAAAAGTTTGTATTTCTGTGGTGTTCCTTACAATTTCTTTACGTGATACCAAGGAGCTGTTGTATCAGCCTGGAAGTTCCACACAAATTTCAAAATAATTTTCACTCTTTAGAAGTCTTAAGGAGCTTTTCAGCCTCCAATCCAATGCAGTAATTTTATTCTACAATGCAATTCAGATGAAAAAAATGAGTTCTGTGAAATATAATCCCAGCCTGTGCCTTAAAAATATCTGCTGCAATGAAGAACAATTCTGTAACATCCAAGTAATGTCTTATTAAATTCATTGAATATGTATAAACTAGATCTGTAGATATTAGCATAAGTAGCATACTTGACAAATAATTACTTAGTATGCAGTTAATTGTTCAATTATTACAAAATCAATTTGGAAATTGGAGAAGCCTTGTGAGTTACAATAATAAGACTGAAGAGAAGATAAAAGGAAAAGAGTGTAACTTAGATGAAATTTTAATTGCATTGAACTCCATCCTTTTTAATATAGTGTAGAAAGGTGGGCAATTTCCATCCTACTGCTCAGAGATATCACTTCTCTGCCATTCAGATTTCTAACCCCATTAGCCCTGATTCTCTGAACCCTTGCTTGCACGGTGGCTTGACCTGTTGCATAGGGACTGTTAGTCTCACTGAACTGTGGGGCCACTCTCCTTCAGAGAAGCTTACTTATGTGTACAAACAGGGATGCTTGAAAGCTTCTCCCTTCAATACTACATTATTGGGAAGCAGCCTTCTAAGAACTGGAGTCTTCTCCATTTTTGCAGGCTCAACATAGGGCTTGCAGTGAATATAGCTGGACCATCAGCCAGTCTCTGATGCTGCCTGTAAGACCATGTTCAGCTTTAATGACTCTCCTTTCATGCAGATGTACCAGCAGCAAACTTTAGACTGACTTCTACAGAAAGCTAGAGCTTTCTAGGCCAGCTAGGGTGTGTAGGACAGTGCATCTCACTGGGCATTACGTATTTCACACTGAGGGAAAGGTGAAAACTTTTTTTTATTTATTTTTTAAAGAAGAAAGGGAAAAGGCAGGGTGTTAGAGTAGCAGAGCTGAAGACCAGAGGGTAAACAGCTCTTTAGGAAGCAGCACTGCAGTTACTCAAGCTTGGCAAGGCAGAACTGCCAGCAGTGATGAGAGGCAGCACCTTGGAAGAGGCCAGCAAGTTCTGGTGTTCACTTTCTCTGACCACCTTAAAGCACAGCCTCTCCTTCTCACATTCTGCTTTCCAATTCCCCTTTATGTTAGCTGTGCCTTCATCCACTAGCAAGTTTCCTTTTCAAACAGCATTTCAAGTGTGAGAGAGTAACTGCAATTTTAATAAGGAACACTTTCAGATGGGAATTTATTTTTAGTGAACAGTCTATTCCTCCCTCCTCTCCTTTCTTCCCCAGGTAATTGGGTATGCACCTACTAGATTACCTTTCATTCTTTGCCATTGGCTTATGATGATATTTTCCCCGTCACTCACTTTCTTGGTAGTTAAAAAATGTTTGCCAGGATGCAATGTGTTCTACTGTTTATGATGCTAATAGTGAAACTCCCTTCCTGCCTCCCTCCCCCCCGCCATTACACAGCATGCAAATATAGTCATTTACAACATTTGCAAAGCCTAATTTTTTTCCTTGTCCATTTAACTATTAGCAGCTGCATTCATCTCTTTCACATATATTGCCATTTCCTCCCTTCCTCTGCTTTTCTCCAGCTTCATTTAAACGCTGGTAAGGACAATACAACTCCTGGACATTTCAGAACATTTCAGCATTATGAACACTCCCCCCAAGTAAATGAGCCCCCTTTATGGTCCTGTGACCTTTTTTCAGGGGAGGTTAGCTGTGGGTGAGAAGACACAGCCAGATATCACAGCTCAGCTGGCCAGGGATAACTGTATGAAATGTAAGTCTTCACAATTAGTGAGATAAAGAAACCTTGATGTTTCCTAGTTCTTTTGACAGTGAGAACAAGCTGCTTGGGGAAGGAGCTTTGTTTTGTCAGCTTTTGGAGAATACATCGTTGTGGTCCTCATTCAAACACCTACATGTTGCTAACCACAAATGACTGATACTCTCCAAACAGTTACTGGTCATATTGTTCTTACTCATACTGCTCTCTTTCCTTGGCATTCCTCTATTCTGTCATTTCAGTTGTCTGCTTTAACATGGCTGTGGTTACCCAATAAGCACACACTATTTCTCTCTTGGAGTTGCACTACATAACACAGTTACATTACCTTTTCCCATTAAGGCAGCAGGCAGTGTTGATATGTGTTAGGCATCAGGCATAATGCAAAGAAAAACTTGTTTGGGAATAGAGTTGAAGGTAACCATAAGAAAAACTCTGTGTTTGAAAGGTAGCCTTGTCCCAGATGTTTCAAGGACTCTTAGTGTTAACAAAGAAGACTTGTTATTCTTGGTGCAAGGTTGTACTAAAATGCTGGATGCTTGCTCTTCCTCAGAGTTTTTCTGTTTCATTCAGCAAATACTGGAAAGTTTTAATTAAGATAGACCAAAAAGAAATCAATGAAAATTGTACTGCATTTATCTCAGCTGCATCATACAAATGCTGTAAAAATCTTGAACAAGTGCAATTGCCAGTAGTAGTTCTGCACAGGATAATATCTGCTACTCAGCTTACCAGAACAGAAAATGCAGTGGTAACTCATAAGCACTGAGTATAAGCATGTATGTGTGTGTGTATATGTATATATATATATATATACACACACACACACACACCAGCTAAAAACTTATGTATGCCAGGCTAGTCTAAGAAGTAGCAGGTCTGCTTTATGCTGCTATTGGTCTTACCGTCCTCCACTCACCTAGGGCTGGGGAAACAGTGATTTTGTGCACTGGTGCTGACTTACTGTATGCTCAGAGGCAAACTGCCTAGGATCATATCTGTAAAGATATTCAGGGGCAGAGAACTTCTAGAACATAAACAACAGTAAAACATTTCCTCATTGATATATTAAAGTTTGAGGTGATAAAGTAGTTTGGTGATAGAAGGAGTGTAGGTCCTTAATAAATGCCTGAAAATAACCCCTTTGCATCCCTCATCCTAACTGGACATTTCTAATTTATCAGCTCCAGCATGGCTGGAAGCAATGTATGGAGAATGAAGAATCTCATGTTATGCCCATGTAGGTGAACAGGTACGTTACTAACCAGGCAGACTCACAGCACCTGCACTACCTGCAGGTCCCAGATGACAGTGGCAGTTGCCCTTCCTGGCTGAATTGACCTGCAATGAAATCAACATCCTCTGTCTGAAGAAGTCATGCTGATTATCAGTTCCTTCCAAAGGTCATTCAAAACCTGTTTTCATTTTTATAATGTGGGATATAAACCATGCTTTATAATAATTTAGGACTTGGGCAGGCTTTGAAAAAGTTAAGGTTTTATATAAGCCAGTTATAAAATCATTAAAGCCTGCAGAATTAAAAAAATTTGCCCCTGTAGCTACGTGCCTGGTATCAACAGCCACAGAGGTCTTCCTTTGTAGTGTTACAGTGGCATGTGAGTATTTGTCCCTTGTTACTTACACTTAAAAAGTGACACTTAAGGAAACACTAAGTTTCCTGTATTTAATAGTCTTAAGCTAGAGGATCAGTTCTTTGTCAAGTTTTCTTGCTGTACCACTTGATGGCACACTTGCCTAAGCACACAGCAGCCTCAAGTCAGCAGAAATCAACAAGCAAATCCCGTCCAAAGTTGTTCTACTTAATTTGTTTTGCATGATGAATGTACCTGTTTAATTGATTAAACGAATCTAACGCTGTAGTATTGAGTGGAAATAAGTAGGGCAAACAAAATAATTATGCCAAGAAAGCCCTGTATTTTGCAAATTTAATCACAGATATTGCCTGGATAATTCATTACTTTTTCATTCTTTCAGCAAGTTTGGTAACAAGCTTGCCTTTACCTTACTGAGCCCTTTCCAAGGGTTGCAGATTTTCCTTTCCTCTTTATAAAAATGTTTATAGCAGCTTTGTTCAGTGCATATGTTCATGCACTGCTCAGGGATTTCTTTTGTCCTTTTGGTTCAAAAGCAGCAAAGCAGTAAATTCCTACTGAAACTATACAAGGATACCTTCTGTTTGGCTAGAGAGAAAGTGGAAATTAATTTATATCCTCTGACCAATAAAATTATGATCCAACTTCACATCAAAGAAATATTCTCCAGGGGTTATATGAGGTTAATAAATGAGTATGATGTGTTACTACATATGCCACTTAACTCTAGGTGGTTGTAAATACATGAGTGAATACTGCGGATGGTTACAAGCCACAGATAGAAACAACTTGCTGGTCCGTTGGATTTTATGACTGTATGGAGAATGTATTAAAACATGCATTAGCTCCTTATACACAGACTTTTAATGGAAAGTGTAACTGACTGGGCTCTTAAGTTAAAAGGTTTTAGGGAATGGGGTGAAATCTGCAGAGGGTGCTTGACTGTCTTAGGAGCATCTTCTATTCAAGGGCTTGGATCAGAGATCCAGATGAGAACATTACTGGAAGCGATATAAACAACTGGGTACCAAATGACCCCTAGATTTACCAAGGCCTAAGTCCCACAAGCATTTCTGTTTTAACTTTACCTGATCCAAAATGCAGTTACTAACATAATCTTACCTGCCTGTAACTGTCTGATCCCTTGTTACTTCAGTTCTCCAGAGGGCTGAATTAGCGAGGTTAGCAAGTGCTTACCTTTGTTCTGTAACTACCCTCGTTCAACTTTTGACTCTCTCTTCTCCCACACTCATTCACTGCTCTTTCAAATACACTGATGAAAGATGGGTTAGTGGTCTAAATCAGGGTGAACAGATGTTTTTTATCCCGACCGGAACATGATATGCCTGGAACAAAGGAGGAACAGAGTGGGATCATCATAAATAAATGTCATTATCAGGTAGCACCTGAGAGTTTTTGAAGCATGTACTTTCCTGACTTCCTGTGTTACCCAGTGAATTGCATTGGCAGTGATAATTACGGCTTCAGAAAAAATAACTGCTAAACAATGATAGCAGTAAAGCCCTACAGCCTTCCTCAATTATATGAAGTGGAAATTTAGTCCTTGAGTACTACTTCTCAAACTGGCTGAGCAGTGTAAGAGCATGTTCTGTGGTGGGTTGGAGGATAGCTTGTGACAGGAGAAGCAGATTGCTTGCTTTGCTCCGTGACCATCCTCCCCATACCACATCCGAAAACTCAGTAGCCACTTCTGCCCTGTGTCTAATACTGGCACAAGAACGAAAGCAACACATTGCAAGTTGAATCTACCCTAAGACACCGTGTAAGCTGATGAATTTAGGAGAAGGTCACTATCATCTCTGTAGCCATCATTTTGCATCAGCAGCTTGTACTTTCACTGTTATTCATCTGTCTCAGCCTCAACCTCTTGATCTTTGAAGGCTATTTTGGTATTGTTAGTCTGTCCTTTCTACCTCCTTTATTTCTGCCTTTTCTCCTTATCCTTGCATACTTATGTTTGTCAACACCATCTGCACGTATCTGACATTTACAAATGGGTCTTACAAGCTTTTAGTCTTACAAAGTAGAATTTTTTGTTGCTATACACTTCTGTGTGAAAGGAAACTAGGAACATTTCCAGTAATGAAGGAAATATCTTTACACTGATTTGATCTAAACTACTGTTGTGGTTTAAGCTGGCAGGCAGCTAAGTACCACACAGCTGTTTGCTCAATCCCCCTGACCCACAGTGGACTGGGGGAGAGAATTGGGGAAAAAAAGGTAAAACTCATGGTTTGAGATAAAGACATATGATATATATAATATTATATATATATATATATATATATATATATATATATATCATAATTTCATATTATAATTATATATATAATATAGGACATATAATAGGACAGAAAAGGAAGGGAAAATAATGATGATAATAAATACATAAAAACAAGTGATGCACAATGTGATTGCTCACCACCCACCACCCTATGCCCAGCCAAGCAGCAGTTGTCCCACCCTGGCCAACCCAAAAGTCCTTGACACTGTCCTGCAACAACTAAAACTTCAGTGTGTCATCAGTATTATTTTCCTCCTAAATTCAAAACGCAGCACATACCAGCCACTATGAAAAGAATTAACTCTGTCCCACCTGAAACCAGGACAACTACACAAAGTGGAAAAAATGAAGCAAATAAGAAGCTGTGAAGTCTTTGTCATAATACTTAGTCAAACTAGGAGATTTTCTTTAGATGTGTCTAAGGGAGCATTTCTTTAGCTTTCATAAAGGAAAGGGAACTTCTTTTTTTTTTGGAAGAGAACAGCCTGCAAATTGATACAGCCTTTTAACCTTTCTGCTCTACTAACAGTACCTTAAGTAAGTAGAATGGTGTTTAGCTGAGCTTTACATAATGTAACTCTTTAAGAGGTTCTGTCTCAAAGTGATGCTTTCACTGTAGAACCTATTAAATGAAGACAACACAAAGAATAAACAAAGAAGATGAAATGAATTTAATGCACTTTCCATAGCACGGAGGCTGTCCCTAGTGGTAAGTAAGGAGTTACTTACTCTAACAACATTTTGTCAACGGACAGTATTACTTCCTTATTGACATGCAGCAGGCCTTCCATGAAGCACAGAACTGTAGGGATGGATGCTTCTCTGCTGCTCAGTGCAAAATGCAGGGTTGGGGATAATGAAGACATGACCTTACACTTTCTTTTGGGTTAGGAAATCCTTACATACTACATTATGGTCCTCATGTGAAGTACTTGGGCACAGATTTGCATAACCAAATTGTTCACAGTGCTTGGAAAAGGTATGTAACTTTGGAAAACATATAGGCACAGCACATGACTGATCTAAGAAAAATGAGTGCATTTGTGCAGAGCTTGTCCATTGAACTGAATTTGTGCAGTTCTCCCCATAAGGTGACCAAACTCCTAGCAGCGCTTTCTCCCTTTCATCATAATTTCTTGTGCCGCTTCCCTGTTACTTTTAGTGTATTTTGAACAGCACTTAACCCCAGCACTCTGACAGGCACTTTATCAGTGTAACAAAGCATCCCAAGCCTTGTGGGAAACAGAAGTAGTCGTCTGTCTGGAAGTGGCTAAGACTTACTACAGGTTGTCATGCAGAGTCAAAGGCTGGGAAAAGAGAACTTGTCAGCTTTACCTTGATAAACCCATGAGTGTGAAAGACATGCCACATGCAATTTCCATTACAGAGACCACTAGGAATCCAAAAGAAGCATGAATGAGTGGAAAGAGTCAGGCATGCGGAAAGGTATTCCGACCAGAAACACCTTGGGCAGCTTCAAGTGCTCTTCCAGCTGTACTTGTGTTCCATAGGAAGAAAGGGGATTCTCAAACTTGTCTTTAAAGGTCAAGACAAAATAATCCATTACAAAGTACATCAAGATAGCAAGATAATGTTTTCAGATCACCCTATGTTCCCTCTCTCCTCAAGTCAAAAAGAAGTTCTCTCACAGTAGGAAAGCATTTTTAGTATCATCCAGAAATATTCCAGTGCTTTTCCATTTTGCTAGGACCATCTTCCTGGTTCACTTCAGAGCAGTGTACTGCATCCTCCTTTTCTTGTCCTGATACTGGCAACTTCACCCACAGATACAAACATCCTCTCCCTTTGTGCTGGAGGAACAATATGGACTGCCAGGAGAGCTAGCTTCCAGAGATTGTTTGAGAATCTTAGCTATCCTTCCTTATAAGAGAGATCCTACTCTTTAACAGCATCTCAAATTTTGAAGTTGAGTGAGCAACTCAGGAAAAATAAATTAGTATATTAGGCCAGCGAGGGGGCTAAAGCAGTTATTGCCCCCTACGTGCACAATATCCATGTCCCACTGCTGGCCATTGGACCCTTGCAATGCAGCAGCCTTCTTGCAGCTGACATGAGTCCATCTAGGAGATGAAGGCTCATCTTCCCGAAGCTGGCTGTTTTGTGTCATCTGGGAGTGTTAGAAGCAGCAAGAAGCCATGCAGCTTGAACACGTGTTTGTCACTGGCTGAGCTGACCTGGCTAAGGAAAGAGGCTTCCTTTGGCACACGCTAAGATGTAAGCCAGGCAAGCCCTGAGCTCAGGCTTGTCTCTCAGCAATGGGGCACGTATGGGTGCTACCACAAGTTTTGAGCAGTACCTAAAATCACCAATGTAAGCGTGCACAAACACATTTTTGAACAGCCAACTGTCTCCAGAGCATGAGTGCTTGGTTTCCAGTCAGCAGCTGTGTTTTTAAAAGTAACTGCAGTTAAGGAAGGAAGCAAGTCTTTGTTACTTGCATTCACCCCCTCACACAAAGTTTCCACACCTGAAAGCTGATAACAGCACAGCATAATTCTGTAGATGTTAAGAATACTCTTTTGCTTAGGAAAAATAAAGTCTAAACTCCAGTTAGTTGAAAAAGATGTGATATTCATGTAAGACCTTTCAGACAAAATGTTTGTTCAACCATACAGTGCTAAAATAGCATCATTCAGTAGTTCAGCAGCATAGTTTGAAGAACTAAAGTGAGAGAATGGTTACTTTGGCAAGACAAGTAGAAGCAAAACCAAAACAAAACAAAACACCTGAAAGACAGTACAGTCATGGTGAAGGTCCTGTTTAACAAACTTAATTTCCTTTCATAACAGAATCACAGGATGGCCAAGGTTGGAAGGGACCTCTGAAGATCATCTAGTCCAACCCCCCTGCCGAGCAGGATCACCTAGAGCACATTGTGTAGGATGGCATCCAGGCGGGTTTTGAATATCTCCAGAGAAGGAGACTCCACAACCTCTCTGGGCAGCCTGTCCCAGTGCTCTGTCACCCTCACAGTAAAGAAGTGCCCCTCATATTCAGCCGGAACCTCCTGTGCTTCAGTTTGTGCCCATTGCCTCTTGTCCTCTTGCTGGGCACAACTGAAAAGAGACCGGCTCCATCCTCTCAACACCCTCCCCTCAGAGATTTATAAATATTGGTGAGGTCTCCCCTCAGTCTTCTCTTCTCCAGGCTAAACAGGCCCAGCTGTCTCAGCCTGTCCTCATACAACAGGTATTCCAGTCCCCAAATCATCCTTATGGCCCTCCTCTGAACTCACTCCAGGAGCTCCATGTCCCTTTGTACTGGGGAGCCCAGAATTGGACATAGTGCTCCAGGTGTGGCCTCACCAGGGCTGAGCAGAGGAGGAGGATCACCTCCCTTGACCTGCTGGCAACACTACTCCGAACGCACCCCAGGATACCGTTGGCCTTCTTGGCCACAAGGGCACATCGCTGATGCGTGGTCAGCCTGCTGTTTATAACAAGGTTACCCACCTAGTTGATCAAGGGAAGCCAGTTGATGTAATCTTTCTGGATTTCAGCAAAGATTTTGCTACTGTTTCTCACAGCATCCTTCTGGATAAAGTGTCCAGCATATAGCTAAAGAAATACATGATATAGTGGGTGAACAATTGGTTGATGGGTTGGACTCAAAGGGTCATAGCAAATGGGGTTACATCAGGCTGGCAACCAGTCACTGTAGGTCTCCATTATAGGGCTTTTTTAATGCTTTCTTAAATGACTTGGATATAGGAATTGAAGGTATACTAAATAAGTTTCTGGGTGTCACTACATTTGGAGAAGCTATTCACTCCATCAAGGGTAGAGAGGCCTTGCACAGAGATCTTGACAAATTAAAGGGCTGCGCTATCACCAACAATATGAAGTTCAACAAGAACAAGTGCTGGATTCACCTCCTGGAACAGGCAAGCCTGGCTATACATACAGACTGGAGAACAAGAGGCTGGAGAGCAGCCCCACAGAAAGGGATCTGGGGGTTCTGTTTGATGGCAAGCTAGATATGAGCCAGCAGTGTGCCCCGGCAGCCTAAAGAGCCAACTGTACCCTGGGGCGCACCAAGCACGTCATTGCTAGTTGGTCGAGGGAAGGGATTGTCCCGGTCTGCTCTGCACTGATGTTTCCTCACCTCAAGTACTGTGTGCAGTTCTGGACACCACAATTTAAGGACATAAAACTATTGGAGAGTGTCCACACTCTCCAGATGCTGAGGAGGGCTACAAAGACAGTGAAGGGTCTAAAGGGGAAGATGTATGAGAAGCAGCTGAGGCCCATGGTTTGTTCAGCCCAGAGCAGAGCAGGCTGAGGGGAGGCCTCATGGCGGCCTGCAGCTCCCTCATGAGGGGAGCGGAGGGGCAGGCACTGAGCTCTGCTCTCTGGGGGCAGCAACAGGACCCAAGGGAACAGCATGGAGCTGTGACAGGGGAAGGTCAGGCTGGGTGTTAGGGAAAGGTTCTGCACTGAGAGAATGGTCGGGCACTGGAACAGATCCCAAGAAAAATAGTCATGGCAGCAAGCCTGCTGGAGTTCAAGAAGTGTTAGGACAACACTTTCAGATGTGTGGTTTGATTTCAGGTGGTCCTTTGTGGAGTCAGGACTTGGACTTAATGATTCTTGTAGGTCCTTTCCAACTCAGGTTATTTGGTGATTCAAAGTCTGCTTATGTCAATCAGTATGAAAATGTAATTCAATTCAGTGCAACAGAAATCACTTTTTCTCTTAGGATCCAAGATAACCAAATATCACACAGACAGCTTAATTAGTTTCTGATCTTTGTACAACTTCACCTTTAAACTCTGGAAAAAACACAGTCCATGTATTTGTTCTTTATAATTCCTTTTTCCTCTGCTTTCATGCTTATAAGGAGGAGGAGGCTTGGTGTGCTTCATGGTGACAATAAAATCTTAGTCAAATTCCAGCTTGCTTTCTGAGACCAGGAGGTGGAAGCAGTGTTCCATCAGATCCTACAGACCGTCTCAGTATCCCTAAAACAAGCTAAACACAAGGAAGAACACAAAAACAGAGGTCTTCAAACCTTCCAAAAACCATTCTCCCATCAGTAGCCTTCCCTAGAGAGGAATATCAGCACATAAACAGAACAAGACCTTCATTTAAACATCTTTCTGTTCTCCAAAAACATACAGCTATCCAAATCTTTTTCAGCATCAGTGGTTTCCCTTAAAGTCCCTGCTCTGCCATCTTGCAGTCCAGGGACTGCCAGGTCCTCACATTGGGGCTAGGAGCTCTCACAAAGCAACCCAACTCTAACAGACAACACAGAAGCCCTAAGTAGTATCCCATAGCTTTATGTTGCTCTGTCTAATGCACTTCCTAGGTACATTTGTTTTTGGACTTTCACACACACACACGACCCTGCAAGGGACATTACGCCACACACACTAGAACAGGTCTTTGGGCAGGCCCTTGCCCCAGGGATGCAGAGCTTTATCCAGCCATCAGAGCACCTGGTACTTTGGAGTCAGGAGGCCAGCGGCAGGGTGCAGGAAAACCAGGGCTGCTCCACCCAGGAGGACAAGCAGGGAACACAGAGATCCACAGCGCAGGCAAGGCAGCAGCTTCACCAGTGTGGTCACGCTGCCAAGCGGAGCAGGGCTGGTAGCAGTATGAAGTCCCAGCAGCAGTCCAGAGACCATCAGGCAGGCATGCACAAATGAAACAGCTCCCACAGCAAACTCAGAAACCCAGAGAGCAAAAGGGCTGGACCCAATTTACCTGCAACACAGCTCCCAGGAAGAAGGGAAGGGCCCAGACCTCTCCAGGCTTCCATTAGGCTATAGGTGGAGCCTGCAAGTCTGTAGACCCCAGGAAAAGTTGATGAGGGTAGTTAGGGTCTTTTATCACCCTCCTGCCTTGCCAGCTGGCTCTCCTTAGGCTAAATTTGTCAGAAGGATATTACCACTGGTCCTCCACATGCCTTGAGAGACAGTGGACACTTTGGTTGTTGAAGTATTTGCTCTGTGAAAAGAGTTTTACTTGTTCTAAAAGTTGTAATCACACAGCTGTGCTCATCCCTCATCCCAGATAAAGTCTGTAGTGGTTGAGCTAAGTTGGCTTTTGCACTTGGGTCTGTGCCTCTGAGTCTGAGGGAAGGGCTATTTCTGAAACTCCTGAGCGGTCTCTTTTGCAATTTGCCCTGAAATACTCAGCTCTGTTCCTTTCCCTTGTGCACCTTGCTGGCTCTGAAGTGCTTTTGCAGGCTCAGGCGTTTGCCGTCAGCGCTGTCCTCAAAAAACAAAGCCAGGCCTCTGGGATTCACTGGTCTTTGGAACAGGCACGGTCCTGCTGTGCCTGTAACCCAACCTGAGCAGCCCCAGGTCAGGCAGGCAGTGTGGGATGGAGCAGAGATTTATTAATGATTAATGTTATGTTCTCCAGACCATAATAAGCACTTTCATAAAACCATGTTCACTGAAGGGGGATTCAGTGAGAGGGGATGGTCGCTTTAGCAGAGCTCCTTTAAGTGCAAAGTCATGATGTGATAAAATGAAAGATGGAAAAAACGTGTGGCTGTGCAATGTGCAGTGATAAAGATGATTATAACCTCAAGTTCTCTTTAAACTTACCAAGGGCAATGGGGTGAGGGCTTAGTTAATCAATGCTGAGGAATCCTTTCCTGCTATCTTTTCCATCAGTGAAAGAATGAAATCACAAATGATGAAGATGATTCATACCCAGCAAACAAAGGCATAAGAAGCTCAAAGTGCAGTTGGTTCAACGCAGCTTAATTAAAACAGGCATTGCGGGATGCTGTTGATAATGCCTTCTCAAATCTTTTTGAAGTGACTACATCCCAATTAGATAAGGTCTTGAGGTAAAACTTCTCTAAAACTGAAGGCAAAGAGCTTATTTCCATGTCACTGGCCTACCATAACATTTATGTGTGCTGTCGAAGAAACTGGAAACCCCAGCTGAGAAAGCAGCACCAGTGTTTCAGGCACTGGACCATCGACCTTAAGTTCTGTTGGGATCCCTTTGCTTTTACCACACATGTAGCTGCCTGAGGCTTTCACAGGGGTTACCTGAGTGAGAAGCTGGCTGCTGACAGAAACTGAGGCACAGTATAAAACCACAATCCACCCCCCTCCCCCCCCCCCCCCCCCCCCCAAGAAGCGCACACTTTGGAGCTTCCTTATTGACTCTTGGGTTAGTTTTGGGTTAGTTATGGGATTGCAGAGGTAAAGATGTCAAGAAAGGAGTGTATGCATATGGATGTGTATGGATTGTGGAGGGAAAGAGAAAAGCATTAAAAATATTTGGACTGGCAGGGGAAGCAAGTTGGAGTGAGACCAATCCTTTGTGGCACATCTGATTGCCTGTCATGGCAAGAATTCTTTGCATGGGTGAAAGTTGTCATCTTTGCATTCCCATTGGAATGGGTCACATGTAAAATGAAGCATCTTTCCAGGATCTTGCAGCTCTTCTCTGCTAAGATAGACAGTGCCAGCCTTGCCAACACTGACATTAAGATCATCATGCTTTGGGCTTCAAAGAGGAGAAGCTTAAACTTTCTGGTAATGAAAACTGATACTCTCACATAACCTCTCTACTCCAAGAGGCTGATCTTTCCAGGAAACCTCAAAAACCTCCAGCATTGCAAGGTTCATGCTTAAAATCTCTGCAGGTCTGATTTACTGCACAGGATGGTTTAGGAGGCAATCAGTCCTGTGGCCATGTTGGTGCATGTTACTGTGAGCAGCGGAATTAAACCAAGCAAAGCTGGGGGAAAAGAAGGGAAGATCCTGCTCAGGAAGGAAGAGTTCTCTAACAGAAAATGTACTTCATTTTCCCTGTGTTTCATGAATTGAAAAATTTGCTGGGTAGTTTCAAGCTGCAGCCCAGACCGATGTGTAGTGCAAAACACCCAGACCAGGGTGCTCAAAGCCCCATCCAGACTGGCCTTGAACAATTCCAGGGAAGGGACATTCACAGCTTCTCTAGGCAGCCTGTGCCTCACCACCCTCTGAGTGAAGATTTTCCTCCTAACATCTAATCTAAATCTACCCTCTTTTAGTTTGAAGACATTACTCCTTGTCCTATCACTACGTTCTATGAGAAAGACAAATATATTTAATCAAGGAGAAATTACAAAACTGTATGTGTAAATAAGTTACCTTTTTTTCTTTTTTTTCCCCAGTGAATTTGTTGAAAACTTACATATATACAAGACAAGAAGAAAATCTTGAAGGAGACATAGAGCTGATAGCATCTAGGATTAGACATCATTGGTTTGCAACCCATTTAGAAAAGGCAGTGCCATTCAGAGCTGCCTGTACAGAAATTCTCTGGTGCAGTCATCTCTCGAATGTTGTGCTGAGTCTGGGCCGTGTGTTATCAGTAGGCAGAGGTCAGAGCTGACAGAGAAAGAAATTGATGAGCAGATCATTGACTTGGAATGAGCGACTTGTACAGTATGAGAAGATTAAAAGTACCAAAGTGATTTATGCCATCTGAGGATCTGAGCTAGCTAGTTTAGTTTTGGCCACTGGCCAACCTAAAGGGTGAGAATGGAGCTCAGCAGTCTGCAAATAACCAAAGGCTGTTAAATACCAAGGAGGAAATGAAATGATTTAATGAAGCACACAAAGGTGTAACCAGAAGTAGTTGGACTTAATTAAGGAAGGGAAAATTGTAAATGTATCCAGAAAGATTCTTGCTAATGAAATATAATAGTCTGCAAAATCATCTTTGCCTGAGACTTTTAAAATGGGGTGTGATGGAATACAAATATCCTGCAGGTTGAGAGAGGTTTGTGTGTTTGTGGCATATGAATTTACAGTTACCATGGGGCTGAGCCAGCTGAGGGTTAGCAGTCTTGGGCTCATCACATTTAATACTTCCCTATAGTTATAGCAAATAATATGTGCATCTTAGCCAAAGAATGGTTTTATGCCATGTATTTTTGAGAATCATAAGCAAGTATCCGTATGTTTTTGATACCTTTGCTCATGTGTAACTGCTCCTTTCACTTCTGAAAAAAAGATAATATAAAAATCCAACCCCCAAAAACCCAAATACAAAACAGATAGTAACCAGTTTTCTGGTTAAAAAGTGGCAATAAGTGCGTGAAAAAAATAGGCAGGATAGCCTTTACCAAAGTTCTCAGATCAAAAGATGTTTTCAGATCTGCCTCAAAGTTCTTAGAAAATGTCTACTTTGCAGTGAAGACACTGTGAAGTGTCTGTGCTGTCCTGTCAGGAAGGAAGGCTGAGCTTGGCTGAAGCGTTTAGGCATCCCTACAGTGCAAAGAAGAGCTACAGAATTGTTACTGCTCCCTTGACATTAAAACCAGTAGCAACAGACTAGGGGAGTGACATTTCCGTTTGTGAACAAACTGTGAATAATTAGCTCAGATATTTGAGAGATTGAGATTATTCTGAATTTACTAAAATGGCCAAATCTGAATTTATTTCACAGCTCATTAGGGAGCTGTGTGTAATAAATTACCCAGCATGTTACATTCAGCTAACCTGCCAACTCCCTGGTTTATTTTATGCTCTGTGTTGCTGTATGTGAATAAGGGCCTATTCGGCCACCAATGCTTCATTGTGAAAATGACAGAGACAGTGACTTGTTAGAACCTTTTAGAACCCTTTTTTTTTTAAAAAAAAAAAAAAAGTCTAGGTTGAATTATATTATTATATTATTATTTATTTTTACTTGGCTACTCAGTCTCCATGTGCTCTGTGGTCCCACCTCGTCATCTCTAGAAAAGGTACTGTTGCTGATGTAGGGGAGAGGGGCAGAGAAGGAGTTTCTGTGTGTATTCTTTTTTTAAAAATGTGATTTGGCTTTTCAAAGTTGTTTTTTTTTTTCCCAGAATTTAAACAGCCTGGGCAATATCTTTTACTTTTTTTTTTTTTTTTTTTTTTTTTTTTCAGTTTTCTGGTTATTACCCAAAATAGGTCTCTACAGAGTAAGAAAATGTTTCATTAACTTCTGTGGTGTTTCTAGTACAAAGAATAATTTGTTACTTGAACCAGTGAAGTATATATATATGTAGAATTGTAATGTATTTATGCTTTCTATTAGCAAAATCTTTTGAAGTTGAGTTTTTATGAGATGTTTTCCTGTGGAATACTTCCATTTTCTGCTAGTGCCCTTCATCAGTGGGATTGATTTTTTATGTCCGGCTGTGTGAGGCTGTGTGGGGCAATTCCTGTTTCCTCTGACATGTTTGCGTTAAATCTGGTCTAAACACAAAAACTGTACCGATTCTGCAGATTTCCCACTTCTGTCCTGATTTCTTTAAATCAGCAAAATCCATGACTTTAATATGTGTTCTAGAGCGGCCATTGATTTTTTTCAGTGTACCCTGAGTTGTTGAAAAAAACAACAAAAAAACACACATATATTGAGTACTCTTTTCTTGTATAAAGAGCGCCCTGTGAAAGAAACACAAATTTCAAACAAATGCAAGTAGATTGGTGCTCAGATTGGCTCGTGTTCTTCCATAAAGTAAGTCACAACGTAGACTTCAATTTACAGGCTGATATTAAAGGATCAGTGGTGTTCACAGGTACATGAAAACACTACAGAGGCGTTGAGCCACCTGAATCCAGTGGCCGCATTTTTAACATCAGCCACTTCCCTCTGCTGGGACGAAGCTGGGATTTTGTGAGCTGCCATTTGGGACCTGCAGGTGCCTTGCAGCAGGCAGGAGCCATGAGCTTAACTGGAGGCAGACCGTGCCATGCCAACCCTGTACCACTTCTGAAAAAACAATTCCCTTCACCTCCACCCCAAATACATCTGCAAACTTCTGACCAATATTTTCTGACACTGACCTGAGCAGGGAATGGAGACTACCTGCTATATGCGACAGAATAGAGGTATTTCCATTTTCTCCAAATCACACAGTCTACTTTAATTGCTTTCCTGTAATAATATAGCAAGATGATGTTGGATTTGTATGAATAATTCAGGGCAGTAAAATGATAAAGTTATCAACAAAAGATGGCTTACAGTGATTATTTAATGCATTTCATAGACGTTTCAAAGACAAAAAGATACATCTGCAGGTGGAATGTGAAATATTACATTGAGAATGCATACAAATGTATTAACTCTATTACTGGGGTAGAGGAAAAATAAGAGTCAGCTGAAGATAGTGAATAAAACATTTTTATATTCCCCAAATGTATGCTCTCTTGTTCTATTAAATAATGAACAGAAGATCTTTTGAAAAATTCAGATAATCTCTTGTGCAATAGGTGCACTTTATTTTATGAAAAGGCACGGGAAGATGTAAAGAAGATACTGGGAGTCTTTTCTACTAGGCTGGTTAGTAAACGTGGCACTGCGGATTTTATGTGTAGGTTACACATTACAGGGGTTGTTAGGGCTTTACCTTAGAAATCATTCTCTGAATGCTTCTTTCTTTGTCATCTTCACTCCCTGAGCCCCCACGCATTGCATGGTGTGGGAATGGTCACCTGAGGGCAGGTTAAAAACAAAACTCGAAATGTTGCAGCTCTCAGTTTTCAGGCTGGGGCAGCATTTTGTGCTGCCTCTCCTGCCAAAGTGAGTGCTAGAACCAAAGGAACTGAGGGAAACTCAGCTTTTCAGTGCAAAACCCAGTAGCTGCTAAAGCCTCCTGATGGTTTCAGCTGTGCTAACAAAATGTGAGTGGTGGGGTGAGGAGAACCCACCTTTTCGCTGGCCCTCACCTCCCGTAGTAAAGCTGGCTTGTATGCTTTTTCCCCAGCTTGCAGCACAGGGAAGGTTGGGTACCTCCTTGTAATACTAAGCAGGGTGGCTGTGGTCTGTGCTGCTCTTGTAAGCCAGCCACCAGGAAAACAGACAAAGCAAGCAAGGTGTTTTACCCAGCAAGGGATCCTCCTGCATGCTTAATCCCTGTTTCTGCACCTTCTCCTCAAGAAAGGTATTTTTCCTGTCCGGTGTGATATAAGCATTTGGGGAAGGGAAGAACATGTGGATGCACATTTGGAGAACTGCCTGAGGCTCCTGCCAGTTTGCATATTCAACTGCTTCTGCTGTGGAGACTCCAAGGACTAAGTTGGCTCCATCACTGCTCCGGTCAGCCCAGGCAGGTGGCAGTGTGTGCACAGCCAGCCTGCTCAAAGGGGCTTGAGAGTTTACAGCTTAGATCTTGAAGGCTGTCCAAAGACCACTGCTTGTCATCTGCCACAGAGAAAAAAGGCTGTAAAGGTGCAGGCTCTGAATTGTAGGGACAAGTCCTAAGTCACTCTGAAGATCAGATCACAGTTTGCTTTCTGCAAATCATTTGTCCATGCAGTGAAATCCTCTATGTCCACCTACACTTCTGCAGTGCAAGCACCTCTGGACATCTGCCCCTGAAATAACCTTGAAGATTCCTCCTGTGTCAAGTGAATCACCTTGTTAAATAAGACCCCCCCCCCTTTTTTTTTTTTTACATTTGTCCCCATTTAAAGACATGTTAAAGAGAAATCTTTAGTGTTAGAGAAAAAAAAAAAGATCTTGATTTAATTGTCTTGTCTCTTTTTTTCCCCCATTCTATTACCCTTTACACTATTCATTTACTCTTTTACTATTAAAATAGCTATCTGATGGTGGCATTACTGAGTGAAGTGATACAGATATGCTAAGTGGAGTGTGACAGATGAATTCCATAATTTGAAAACCTGCTAGCTATGAGGTAGCAAGCACTGGCTTTTTCTGGCTTTATTGACTATTAAAGCTCCATTTTGCAGTGCATACTGTTCCAGTGACATGATTTTCCATGCAAAAAGTCTTGATTTTTTTTTCTGAAACTAAAAGGCTTCCCTTCTGAGATCAGATGGACGATGTAATTTTGGGGTCATTTATTCAGCCCTGGGAAACTTTGTTTAGTTAATAAAATGGTTTTTCATCAGCTTTCTAGAGCATATTTTTTATAGGTAAATTAAAACCTTGCTTATTAATTGCAAGGCACACAAGTGCTGTTGGCTTTCTCTCAGTGCACCCATGCCAAGGCTGTTGATGGCCAGGATGTGGCAAGGCAAAGGGAGAGATCCTGGGCTTGTACAAATCCATCTGGTCTGAGCAATCCTAATGGGAGGTCTGACCACAAATCTCTCTTAGTTCCTTCCTGTGATTGCCTTCTGCTCTAATGGCTCTGTGGAAAGGTAGAGCAGTTGTCCTCTCAATAAGCTGACAAACTTTTTAGATTGGAACAGCAAAGCGTTTTCTGTCAGAGGAGGCTTCCACTTAACGGGCTAGGAGTGCTCACAAACTCAGCTCATCTCGATTTTGGCTCAGTTCAGTTCAGCAGCAAACAGCTGAGGAGTAACTTCATTAAACGTGTGCTGTGTGGCCGGGGACCATTGCTTTGCCTAAATCCATGCTTACTGTGGAGTGTGTTACTTTAAAGAGGGAAAGCTAGGATTTCATTATGCATTTATTCTTGTGGTAAAGATAATTGTATTTGTCTCTCATACAGCAACTCTCATGGCCTTCGATATAGATGAATTAAACCTAACCTGACCATTTGCTTTGCAAACAGAATTATACACATTCATCTTTAAAAATCATCTCTCAAAATAGGCTTTTATTTTATATATGAATTTATTGCTAATAGGACTATGTGCTGAAAATGAAAGACCAGATTTTTGATCCTGGTTACCCACTAAGCAATGGAAATAGATGTGCTGAGGCTAATAGATGCATGCAGATGTTTTCATGATAAAACAAACAAACAAACATAAACAAACCTTGTCTGACTGTTAACTTTGGAATGGTGGCCTTGTCCTTTGCTTTGTGGTGGCAGGTGTGGTAACTTGTCTTAAGTCTGGGGGGATTCCTCTCATACTGGAAAGTTTTTTAGGAGCTGAAACCTTAGGTACAGTTTCTGATTGCCTACAGTTTGGGATCCTTGCATCCTTTTTCTGAGAAGTTTGCAAATCCCCAAATTTAGGCCATGAATCAACTGAAGTGTATCAGAAAGCAGAGCTTTCATTCCTCATGGATTTCTGATGTTGTACATTTAAAGGGATATTCAGAGAGCTCAACCATAGGCATGCAAATCCACATTACAAGAAAAGAGTGTTTCTTTCCCAGGACAATTAAGAGAAGATGACCAGTTTAGAGGTTTTGATTTGCCTTCTATCCACCGACTATGTAGGAAGGGTGCAGCAAGCAGTACCCTGTGCTGGATGGTGTGAGCAGACGTGTTTTATTCATTCCTAGGCTAAAAACATCTGAATGAGGGCTTTAAAAATAACTGAATTAAAAACTCTTTATCCCATAAAATGTTACTATCTTTTTTAGGTTTTGAGAGATTTAATTTTTAACTGCTTTATCATGACACTTTTACTCAAGGGCACAAACATGCTGGTGTTATTCAATCCAAACCAAGTTCCTTCTGGCTGCTCCTGTTGCTCAGCCTCCAGGTCACCTGCCTTTGAGCCCCCTGAGGGTTTCAGTTTTTGGTAAGCTCCCTCTGGCCAAACGCCCAGTCCACATGAACGCACTCACTACGATTTTCAAAATTCTGCCCAGATGGTCTTTGCCTGTGGAATAGTTACGATGCTCGATCTCCCATTTTCCTCGGGGGAGAAATACATAATTTAATTTGTGGGTTTTAGTAGTCTTACTAATGACTTTCTGCTTGTTCTGTTGTTCTAAGTAGCTACAGATGCTTTACTGGCACTTTTATATTGTCCTGTATTGTTGCTATCCGTTGTTCGATTTCAGAAGGGAGAGATGTAAACTGTACTTCAGCTTCTCTGGGACCGAGCTGACAGAGCTATTGAAAATGAGGCACATGCTGCTTCTGAAGATTTTGCCTTCTTGCATTGCATTTCTCAACAGACAGCTATAAAAAGTAGTTCCACGTGAGAAACTATCAAACCTGAAAACTTTGTCTCATGAAGTCTAAAGATTATCAAGTAGGAACTGATCAACTTTTGGCTCAGAACTTGCCCTGTAGTGATACACAGCACATTATTAAAGCAACCGCTAAATATTTTGCTGGGGAAGATGCCTGACTCCTTCTTTATCAGCATCTCAGCAGTGCTGACTTCAGACTTGGGCCTGAGGAGCCCAGCTTGTCTCCTGACCCAAGGGGCTGGCAGGTCTGTGTGGCATCCCGCTGGCGATATTCCCCTACAACACGGGATGTGCTGGGTTTGTCTGTAGGATTCCGGGGGCCTCCTCTACTCTTCGTAAAAGAACCTCTCCCTTTGTTTAGGAGTGTTTTAAAAAGGTGTGGTGCACTAGTTATCGTGTAAGAACAAAAATGATAATGTCATCAGTGCGTACTGGTAGACTGTGCAAAAGGAAGATAGAAGAATGCTGCTATTTTCCTCTTTAGACACAGATTCTTTTTTACCCTTGAGCACATCTCATATTATTCCAGTGCTACAGCTAGCTGAAAACAGAAATGTTTTCTGGGAGAAACTTTGAGAGAACCAACTTTTTTTTTTTTTTTTTCCCTATTCATTAAATTTTTATTTTTATTCTGGCTGAAGAACTAAGTGTTTAATTTTAAATTGGTGTTAGTCTGCCAAGGAAGTCCTCTGAAAGAAATATTTTGAGGCTGAGCTTGTGGTTCCCTGTAGTTAGGTAGTCCCATGCTTAGCTTAACCAAATTCATACACCAGGGGTCAGTCTGCTTTGCTGTAAATGCTGTGAATTCAAATGCTTATTAGAAACCCGAGGCCATTTTTTATTACTAAAACTGTATACATCAACAGTTCACCTTGAAGCTGGGAGCTCTGTACCAGCTAAATCTGCAAAGAAAAAAAAACACAAAGTGGACTGTGATCATGTCCCTTTACTAGTTATTTTCAGTGTCTGTTCTTAGCTGTTGTGCGTTTGCATGCAAAATCAGCTTTTGGAGAACAGAATGAAACCCCCAATTCCTTTTTATTGACAGCAGCATCAGCAAAGCAGGTTCTTTATCTGTAAAGACACTTGCAGGCACAGCCAGTTCCTCTCGGGGCTGACAGAGTGCCAAGAGCTCTGGCACAAAGACTGGTAAACCAGGTGGGCTCTCACACAGCATCTGCGGCGCTCGTATGTGGTTTGCTCTCCGTGGAAAGTCACAGCGGAAAGCAAATTGGAGCACGGTCTTTTGTACGGCAGCGATGCCCGTGGTTGTCTGCAGCTCTGGAAAGAGAAAAAGGCAGAGGATGTGAGGGTGCAGCGTGGCTCTGTCATGCATGTACAGCGAGGAGCCCTCGTTGGCTCATCCCTGCCAGTCAGTGCCGTAGAGCATCACACCAGGATTATGCCTGGTACATCTGCAGCACTACATGGCTTGCCAACTGCCTGACAACTTGAGGTGCTGGGCGTACGGAAAAAGAGCTGATGGTCAGGAAAGAAAAAGCAAAGCTGTATTTCATTGCTTTTTAGACAGGGCAAAGGGTCCCTTATTTAATAAAGTTGTATAGGATACCTAGCAAGTGGGCTGAAGGGCGTACATCCTTCCAAATGTGGGCACTTTGGTCTCCCATTGTAAGATGGCAGAGGTGAGCCAGGGTGCTCGGAGAGCTTCCTTGTTGAAAACAAATTCTGTATCTCATCAGCTTGTAGAACTAACAGTAACTGCATCAGGCTCCGCTATGTGGCTGTTGATTTTCCCTTTCCACTGGCAGATTTCTAGTCCTAGAAGATTGCAAATGTGATGCTAAATCCTCCCTCATGTTCCCTTTACATACGGGCAGCATCTTCAGCCATTTAGAGTACTCCACACAGCGGGGTGTATTGTTTCTACCCAGGGGATGTATTTTAGAGCATTTTTGAAGGTGTTTGTTTGAACTGAGTTGCTTTCTGCAGCAGGAAGGCCTGGCAAAGCATGCTGACAGTTTACAGGTAATCTGCCCGTGTTGTTTCCCAGGCTGTTAAATGCCA
The DNA here is from genome assembly GCF_009769625.2 of Cygnus olor. NCBI lineage: Eukaryota > Metazoa > Chordata > Aves > Anseriformes > Anatidae > Cygnus > Cygnus olor. Next base: position 14,340,807 of record NC_049172.1, on the reverse strand, counting down.
CAGCTCTCCTTGTCACATCTGTCTGTATGACCCTGTCCCCAGAACGGTTACGGAAATTGCAAGAGTGCCTTATAGAGACAGTTGTCAGCCTAACAGCAGATTCGACTATTTTTTTTTATTTTTTTTTTTAAGCAAAGATAATTCTGACAGATGGATGTAACCACACGGTAGCTGTCCTGAAACCGCTTGCAAGCTGGTCCCAGCCATTCCTGACTAGGAGCTGTTAAACTGAAACTCGGACTCCAGAGGTGCTGAGTGACACACTGCTGTCCTAACGTGTCAAGCAACAAGTGCTGTCTTCTGGCAGCCCAAGCTCACATATCGGCTCCTGTCAAGGTTTTAAAGTCTGCTGTGGCAACCGTCTGCTTTAGCTTTGCTTGTCCTCAGAGCCAAAGTACTTATTGCTGAGTTGTCACATGCTAACTAATACAAACAGCAAGCCTCTCTCCTTCCTGATTTGCAAAAGGATGAGGGAAGTCTGTGCATCGTTAGCTTCACACAAATTAGTGCATTCTTCCCTGCCAACTTTGCTGTACAGGCAGCAATTTTTGGGGCTTTAAAATGCTTCTGTGCAAACATCGTTTGTAATAAAGAAAAGCGTGAATAAACAGGTATGTGTCAGCAATAGAAAAACAGGTGGAAAATGCTTTCTCACTATGAACACAGGTGTTTCATGAGAAGCCACAGAAGCATTTCTGGAGCTAACAGTACCGTTTTCACATGGAGCTAAAGTTTAAAGCCCTGTTCTTCTCAACTTCCACGTTCAACTTCCAAGTTCCAGGATGCTGTGTGGCGTAAGACCGTAAGGCACACTTCTTTGTGTCTGCACTTCTGTCTGGTGATTAGCAGTGGCACTGAGGGAGGCTTGGAGCTCATACAGGCAGGTCGTGGAGGGGCATTCAGCGTTGTACCTTGCATAGGGGAGGCAGCTGTCTCAGCAGGCTTTATTTCAGGTTATGTGGTGGCCCCAGGTGCTGTGAAGATGGCAGGCTTGATAGGTGGTAATCTTTAAAGGGCAATGCTGCCAAACTGCAGGCAATACCCGGGCTGTTGTCACCTACTTCTACTGCCAGCAGAACAGTCTGAACACTGTTTCCCATGCTGGACCGGGCCCTAGCCCTGCCAAGAAAGCAGTCTGATCTCAGGAGAAACATCTTTCTACATCCGATATGTACGCAACAAAAAGAGCACTAAACTGGGGGGTGGATGCTGTAGCTGTGTAGGCAGAAGAGACTAAACAGGAGGAAGAAACAGAAAAAAAACACACAGAGTAATTCAATTTGATGAGCATGTTTGCCTTTGTTTTTTAATTTTGCTGCATTTTCCAAACATTTCAAGCTTGAGAAAAACTGGCACTGGCACTGCTTGAATTAAATAAATAAAATCCTCTTTTGTTTGCTTGTCTAATTCCAAGTTTTCAGGAATTCTGCTGTTTCTCAGAATCATCCTGCTTTGAGAGAAAAATGTCACAAGAATATATATATATATATATATTTTTAGTCAATAAATATAAAAGTAAAGGACTGATCATTTTTCTTTTAGCTCAAGATTAATTTTCAGGCTGAGACTGAATATTAAAAATGTCATACTAAATGGCAACTTTTCTGAAAACTTGAAAGTTTGTGAAAGAAGGAGGTTACGCTGACAGATGTTTCAGAAACCCAATTAATGAAGCCCTGAAATGAAAAATACTAAGAACGATTTGGCTTCTTGTGTAAGAAGAAATAACACATAACATTTCAAAAAGTAATAAAAGACCAATCACCCCAAGAACTTCAGATAAAAAGTAAGATTCTAAAACAGAAGCTAGGTTTCCTTTTGCCATTGTAAACCTTTTAACATATCTATGGATAGAAAAGTCTGAAAAAAAACAAAACGAAAACATGATTATATTTTGCGCCAATTATTGAGGTTTCAGGATTTTTTTATATTCTACATTAGCAAACAAAACCTTTTGAATATTTTTTATTGCTGAAATTTTTCGAATGCTGCAGGTGTTCTAGCCAAGGCTTTTCTTCTCTCTTACTGGTCAGAAATTATTAGAGAGACCAGATTGTTCGCACCATCAAAATCTTTCCATCCAAATGAATAAATCTTTGGAATTGCTTCAGCGTGAATGCAAACTGCATATTTGAAAAACATTTTGTTTTCTTGAAACTATTCCAAGTAACTCCAACTTCACGTTGCACATAATGGTTTTACACAAAAGAAAGATGCATTTAATCTCAGCCATAAGAGCCTGGATTTGCCAGTGCTGTACTGCTGCCATTTGTGGGAAATGGCTTTGCATTATTGTATTTCTTTTCATCATCCTTATTTAGTGGCTGATCAGCTTCTGATAATGTGGTTACTTGATCTTACCCTGTGAAATTACAATCCGTTATCCAGTCAGGATGTGTTCTCCAAGGGGGATTTAAAAAACGCTGTCAGTAATATACTCAGTTGAAATTAAGTGAGGACACGAAGTAAGCTTACACTGCTGCAAAGTACAGGGTATCAGCACCTGTCCTACATTAATCCACTCAGTCTTCTCTATTTAGTCCGTGCAGTGGCACGATAGCTTGAAACTGCAATGAAATGCAAGGAAACTTGCTGTCTGTCCATGCTCTGAGGACTCTCATCAACGTAGGTGCTGCTTTGTTTCTTGCTTTGCTGCTGGGGTGCAGAGACTGGCAGGGAGCTCATCACACCACTGAGTTACAGAAGTCAAGCCAGTGGCTTTCCTTAAGGGAGCAACTGCACATTACAGTGCCCAAAGCCTGCTGTGAGACCCTGAAATGAAGTCAAACAATTGGAAGTAAGTTTCTAACCTTTGATAACTGAGGTGCCTTTTTTTTTTTTAGGTAGGTTGACAGTGGAGTAGGGGAACATCACACCAGTATTAAGACCAATGTATAGAAACACTTGTTGCCATTGAAAGGGCAAAGGCTGCTTCAGGAGATGCTAAAGGCTGTGGTGTAATGCTGTAGGGAACATACTGCAGGTAAAGGTCAGTGCAATTTTACTCGTAAGTATTTATTGAGCAAGCTTGGGTGACATTTCTTTATCTCCCCAGACTGCTTTTTAATCTTTGTCTCGAAGAAACTATTAGGGCAAAGCATATTGTCAGCATAAAACTCAAAACATGAACAGTGCTGAGTCCCCCATCTCTGACTGTCTGCTAAGTGCCAAGACCATACTTTGTTTTAAAAAAGCATCATTGTTTTTAGACCATTAGAAGCCAAGTTCTCAAAACATTCCTGTTTGTTTCTAAGTGCTACGCACTGACCCAAGTGAAAAAGAATAACAGAATGGATAAGTAAAAAAAAAAAAACAATGGAGTATTTCACAGTCACATACTTCAAATACCTAGTATTTTGGGGAAAAGACCCTCTCATGCCTCAAATAATGAATGAGTAACATCAGGAATATCAATATTTGCACTGATTTACTTGAATTACAAAAGAACTGAAAATCCTAAACTGCACAACTGTAGATGTTGATGTAGATGAATAATTTCTTATTTATTGCAATAACATTAAGAGATTGATCTAGCAGGTCACCTACAATAATTCCTTTGGGCCTCTTCGTCAGTTGGAGCATCTCTTTAGGCTTCTCCATCGCTGCAGCCCAACAGCTGTCTTTTACAATTTATACTGACTGCCATCAGATTTGAGCTCTGCATCATGCTCTGCATATTTTGGTAGGGAAGTAGGTGTGTGTTTGTGTGCGAGGGGCTGGGGGCGGAGGTTTCACTTTGTACTTCTTGCAGATAGGATTACCGTACCCGTCTGTTGGCTGTGCTTATTTCTCTCAGGTCTGTTGCGGATGTCTGTGGGGGATAAAATGAGTGCCGGGTTTGGATTTGATTTATATTGCGGATTTGCTAGTAGCTGATACCACACACATCAAAGTTTAAAGTCAGTTTTCAAAGCCAGAGTGGTAAAGCCAAGCCACTAGAGTGAGATTTTAAACAGGGAGCAAAACTCCATTGCTGTGGTCGTGAGTCATAAAAAACTCCTCCTCCTGCTGGGCTGGGACAGCACTGGAGATCTCCAGGCCCTGCTGGCAAGCTGGTCCCCGGGCTCTCCCTTCCCACAGCCTCTGAAGGATGCACTGTGAGCCGTGTGGCTTTTGGTCGTGTGATGTTTATGTTGTGCTGCTCACAGGGTCAGAAAGGTTGGCATCATCTGCTGCAGAGCCCCGCCAGTTTAGCTGAAGGGGAGGAACGTGGGGGTGTATCACTTTTGCCCCTCCCTAGCAATAAATCTAAGGTCTGGTTCAGACTTTAGAATTATTTAAAATAGCCTTAGGATTATTTTGTGTTAAAGAGTCAGTGCTACTGTGCTTTTCTTTCCTGTCCATTTCTTATTTGCTACGAGATTTAGCTTCAAAATAGAAAATTTAAGTACCAAGTGGTTGTAGCAGTGCCACTGCAGAGCTTCTTCTACGTGTCTTTGCATGTGTGTGTGTAGAATATTTTAAATTCAGTTTGAGGCTGCAAACGTAGGCACGTACAAGCAAAGAAGTCCCAGAGCTTCTTCGTGCAGGTTTTTTTTTTTTCTTCCCCCCCCAAAGAATGTAGCCTTTAATTACATGAGAAAATGGCACTTGGGAATAATGGTATCAAATTTCCTCTACAATACACTGCAATCTTAGATCTTTGTTTCTAACAGCCAGGCTTAAATGTGTAAATTCCTACTCTGCTTCAGAGGTGCTTTCTAGTTGTTATTAATGTGATATGAGTAACAGAATCAAAGAGTTGTTTAAAAGCATTATCTCCCAAAATAATTCAGTAAACCTATTCCTAAACTCACAGCCAGATGAAGCCAGGAGCCAGACAAACAAATTATCATTACTGTTTTTACAAATGTTTTTTCAAATGTTTTTTCGCATCAGGTCCTTAAATCCCTCCTTGGACAGCTGAGCAAAAAAAGCCTGCACAACTACCTTCCTACCTGGCTCTGAGCACATCAAACTCGAGATGTGGAGCAGTTCTAATGAGATCAAGCACAGTACCAGGCCTATGGGCTGCGTGGCTGCCAGAGGAAGGTGGTGAGGCCATGGGGCACGATGCGGACCACCTGGACATAGCAGTTGGGATCTCCTTTAGAAGAGGTCTTGCTGCTTGTTTGCGACACAGTTGTTCTCAGCATCTCCTTTCCCAGCAAAAGGAGTGGCAGAATCTCTAAAAATGAGGAACTAAGGTGTGTATGTGCAACCCTGTGAATCTGCTTTAAGCGGCATGTACCTATAGTACCGAATACTTGGGTCTTTGGAGTCTGTGACTTGGGCGCATTGCTCATTTCTTTGGCATCATGAAGCCAGTGGGAAGTGAATAACCTTGCTTCCACCAAGCATGCAGAGTGCACAAGATAACAAAGTGATGTGTGAGGGGCTGCTGACAAGCGCCTGGAGTGACAGAGATGGTCCTGTGCTGCTGACTTAACAGGTGACATTTTGCAGACCGAAAGGAGGTGATCAGTTCTCTGGGGAAGAAGGCGTACAAAACATGACCAAAGGTGAAAAGGTACTTCAGAGGCACCTTCAGAACCCATCTGAGATCTCATGAGATCCCTTTGTGCCAGGCTGTCTACAAAGGCACAGCTCAAGGGAGCATCACAAGAGAAGGAATATGATCTGAGAAGGGGACAGCAGAGAAACAGCAGCTCCCTAACCACACAGGACAATCAGTGTCCTAAACAGAAACTAAATGCCAAGTCCTAGCCCCCGCCCAGCACTTTGTGACCCATTTTGTCATGGCCTGCACAGCCTGACGCTTGTTTAAGATGCTGTATGAGAAGTATTGCAAAAAGCCAACTGCAGCTGTTGCTTGTGTTGTGAAAACATCAGCAGGTCAGTAAACCAGAAATAACGGCCCTGCCGCATCTGGAAAAAAAAGTGCCTTTCAGAGGGATGGCTTAACAAAATGCCTGCCCATCTGCAAAATGGCTCATGTCAGGCAACTGCCAAGTGAGAAGAGGAGGTAGAGCCACAGTATGAGAGTTACGCCCATCTGCGTGGCCCCTTGAAAATATCGGCCCCTTATATGGCAGGAAATTGTGCGCGAGTTGAAGCTGTCAGAGATGATATAATTCTTGCTGAGTGCTCTTTGACTCCTCTCAGAGTCCCAGAATGAAGCTGAGGTCAAGGAGTCAGGGTCTGTTGGCTACTAGCCCTACCAGAGCTTTCAGAAGCTGCTGTGCTAACAGCTCATACCTATGTAATGCTGATCAATAAATCTCACCATCGGGCTGATTGCTGGCTCCTCTGCACTAGGACTCTCTGTCTCCAGCATTGGGGTCTGAGGCAAGGTACATCTACTGCACTGAAAGTGAAGATGTTCCTTTTGTCCAGTAATTAATGTTTCCCTTTTGTGTGCACTTATACATAGAACAGGCTGAGTTACTTCACATCAAGCCAGGAAAACCAAACCCATTGATGACATGCAAGCAAGTGCAGTACTTCGCACATCGATGGCAAAATATCCACTGCTTTTATGCACCTCTCTTTTAGAGCTTAAGTTAACGGTGGTAACTCTACCCCTGATTATTTTTGGTAGAGTAGCTCTCACACACCTTATATGCAAGTTTTATATTTGCCTTCAGTCAGTCCCCACTCACTGTGTACAGGAACGGTGCTACAGTCTAACCCTAGATCCATAATTTAAAACAATGAAGAAAGGGCCAGTTATCTTCAGGGAAACCCTACTAGTTACTGTTAGCTAAGGACTTGGCTCTCTAAAGATTCTTTTTAATCAAAATATTAAAATAGCATATCATTAGCGTAGATTGGAATTTATTTATTTATTTATTTTTAGCATTTTCCTGGAATTGATTCAGGTTCATGACATCTTCATTGGTCAGTAATAAAATTCTGACCATTTAAATGTCTGCAGGAAATCAAAAGGTTTTTTTTTTTTTTTTTTCCTCAGAGGAAGCAGCTCAGATTTTGTCATTTTAAATAACGTTATAAATATACCCACAGTAAGGACTGCAACACCAATTCCTTATATGCACAGAAATTAGTCTTAATTATCGATATTGTTCTTTTTTGCTTTTCAATTGAAATAATTTTAGAGATATACTAATATCACAGAATCATCTAGGTTGGAAGAGACCTCCAATATTACAACTGACTGATTCATAGATTTTAAGGCTAAAAGAGGGTATTATATCAGTTCGTGTCATCACTTGTTCAGCAATTTATACCGCTTCCTTATAGTAGTCTGTTGAAATAAGTGTATCTCACACTTCAGGACAATTTAGGACCCATGCGTTCTATGATCTTACCTGTCTGTTTTTATTAAGGCCCTTACAGTCAGCCAATAATTTGTCATTCTCCACGCTCTGACCAATTTGTACCAAAATTTCTGCAAATTTGCTCTGCTTGCTATATCGGATCTATCAGGGTTGTGGTTCCTTTCGCACCTTTCTTTTAGACTCAGAGACAGGCATACTTCTTTGATCACAATATAATCTTGTACAAGTCTAATGACAACGTTTTCTTTAGATGCTGATTTGTTTTCCATCAGTGGCAAAACACTAATTGATTTCAGTATAGCCAAAATTTCATCCTTATTGATACTGGGTAACTGGTATTATACTTCTGCATCGCCATAATCAGAGCTTTCCACTAACAGAGTCAACAAAGGCATTTCAAAGGCTGCACGGCTGCATCAACAAGTAATAGGGCTTTTCTCAGACCTTAGCTACCCAAAAGTTTGCCATGTCATATGGACATGTAGCATCTTAGTTATAAGTTGGGGCCAGCCTATTTAGTCAGAACAGCTGGCTAAAGAATCATAAATAAATTAGACTACTGCTTGGTGTTGCAATGCCCAGTCCTGTCACCACTGAACTCAAGCCTGCTGATGAGTTCAGCCCTTGCTAATTTGCTGTTTCTTTCTCATATGTCTTTTCCATATGTCTATATGTAGCACACAGATTTCATGTATGCAGGCGGATCCTCCAGCACTTAAGCACATTTATAAATTGCATGTAGTATGGATTATTCCTTGATGTAGTAACAACTACACTCATGCAAATGAAGGTAAGCATATGTGACAATTTTTCCAGGAGAGAAGCTTCAGCTGGGAAATGGCCTTCCCTGGGGAGGATCCCCTCACTCTCTTTTTTAATTTCTGCAAAAACTTACCAATTATTTTTTCAGTTATTTCAAAGGACTTCTTGTCATGTGCCGCTAGAAAAGACGTGGTGACCACTAAATTTTCTGCAATAGTAGAATCAAAGGTAAGAGACTAGTTCTGATTCTACCCCCATCTCCCAGAGGGGGTGTAGTTGTATAGTCCCCTTTATCTTGTTGAAGGTTTTTTCTCCACTTAATTAAAATTTCTTGGTGTCATGAACCTATATGATTTTTGTGATTGTAGTTTTCCTGAGGTTTTGCCATATAGAAATGTATTCATACCGTACTCTATGCTTGTCTGCAGAAATCTGTGGTGGCCTTCTAATACTGTAATCCTAGGCAGCTCAGGGAAATTTAGGGAGAATCTCAGGATGCAAAAATGCTGCTATTTATCATTAAATCATATAAAAACCCCTAAAAGGAAAAATAAAGTTTAAACAAGACTTGGGAAAGCCCTTTCAGAGAATACATGTTGTTTTAATGAAATCCTTATTTATAACAATTAAGGCTATTTTTTTTTTTTCCTGCAGACTTTCATTGTGAAAAGTAGTTGCAAGGAAAGAATAAAAAAATAGAAAAATGATCAAAGCCCTGAATTAGGGTCTTTATGGTTATCATTTCTGTTACTGCAGCTGAGTTTCCCTGGTGGAGCTACGAGGAAACCTCTACACTATTCAGTAACAGCCAGTTCATGTACTAAATACAAACAGGTACAAAATCCTCTCAATATTTGCAGGCAACCCCAACGTTTTGCTGATCAGATCCTTGCATTTTGTTATTTCAAGTGCTTGGGGCCTCCATGACAAAGAGGAAATATTTTCAGAATAGATGATTTCTGACATTGCTTTACAGCTACATATTATGGGTGTGCATACACACACAATATATACATATATATATACGTACACACATGCACATACCTATACATATGCCTATCTGTGGGCACTTTTGAACAGCCGTCTGAGTTGATAACAGTGCAATTTGCCGCATTCATTTCTGATTTCTCCAGGGCTCTGGAATTTCAGGGTCAGACTTCTCACATTAGGGAATAAATATAATGTGTTGTTTCAAATGATGGTTTAAATAAAAAGGAAAAAAAAAAAGCAGCAATACAGCACATCACAATAGTTGGTTAAATATAGACATGGATTACAGAGCCATTGTTTTCACTCCTGCTAAATAAGACAGTACTCTTAAAATGGAACGACACTTGACCTTTCATGTCTCATCAGTCTGTGATTGTATTTAACTGGCGCAGGGAGGAAACATTTTCCCCCTGGAACTGTCCCCTGTTGATATGACGGTCACTACTGCTGGGTCGCACAATGCTCAGAAGGCAGAAACTCGGTGCCCCCGAACACAAGAGGGATCCTGCAGCTCATGGAGGAACTTTGTCCATGTCCCACAATAACACACGCTCTTTTTTCAACTTTTCTCAGCTTGTGCTCTCTGCTGGCCATCTCAAATCACCATCAGTGCTCAAACATTCAAAAATTACTTACTTTGAAGTGGAAATCCTTGATGTGCAAAGCAAGAAGCAGATCTGCATTGTGGACAAGGTGAGTGTATTATTCCAGCATGCTGGGGATGTGCCTAGTACATGCAGTGCCACTTCAGGGATTCTGTTTTCTCTCTGCTGTGATCTTCTTCTGTAATGGAAACACTTTCATTCCTCCCTCTGGGAGATACTCAAAACTTCTGCTCAGTCACGATCCTTGTCTGTTTTCTTCTAGGATTTTTACAAATGAACCAACACTGATTTCTTTTAGACCAGACTGTGCTTTGGACTCAAAATATGTCCTTTGCATGTCTCTTAATGTCTTAATGCTTAGATTACACTGATGATTTCAGAGCATGATACTTAAATGTCTGCTTCAGAATAGATATTAAAATGTAATACATTTGCAAAGCTTAGCATTTCTGTAATGTTATGGGTTCTTGCTGTATTTTCTATTTTTAAACAAAGTGGCTTAGCTGAGTTTTTATTTTTTTTAATGATGTGAATCATTAAAGATATAAACTACATTCAAATTGTCTAAGCAGAATGAGATGACTGGGTAGGAAAGAACTTTACAGCACAGTAAACAGCAGTTGAAAACATACCTCGTATTTACATTACAGTTTTGATTCATTGTCCCTCAGCAGAAGAGCTGGCCTCTCACATACCATTGAAAATGGGAATCCTAAGCTGTTTACATTGTAGGAATTTTCTGTAACACAGTAGAATTTTGAGACTTACTGTTTTGCAAAAAGAAAAAATAAAAAAATCCCTTATTCTCACTGGCAACAGCTGGAACTGGTGGATAAGTTTTACTTTCAATATTTAATTCAATGACTTTGAAACATTCAGGGTGGAATACTACCAGATTTCTAGTGCTCCTGGTCACTTAAAGGGTGTTTTTGCAATGTGTGCCTAGTTAAAGGCAAATGTCTGATTTGTTCATTCTTAAAAGGCCAACAATTTTTTGAGTTTTTTGAATTTAGCTAAAGGGGCAACATGTACAAAATGATCAAACAACTCTGATGATTGTCAATACCAGTTCTAATGACAGCATCTGTATTATTTGATTTACTGAGTAATATTTATACAACTATTAAAAAGGGCTGTCTAAACACTGTACTGAATGAGGCTTCAATCCATGAAAAGAGTGAGCATTTTTCTTATCTTAAACTTTTGTATAGTCTCATTAAAAATATATATACTAACAGAAACAGAATTAGGCCAAGAGTGACATTTCAGGAATCCTTCCATTATGCATGGAAGATCGGCAGTCTGTTTTAATTTTTATTCAGAATTTTATGAGCCTGAGCATTTTCTGCACCTTTCCCAAACATAGACTCTGCCTCTGTAGTGGTGGCAAAAAGAGTTATGAGTGGTGATTGCAAATTACTCTCCAGATGGAGGTAAAATACACACAGAGGAGCAATAGCAACTGTAAGCTGAAAGTGTCTGCTCAGGAAGCTACGTTCAATTTACATGGCCACGGCCAGCCCTTCTGGGCATGGACCTAATTTATGGATGTATTTATTTATTTATTTAGGCACAGTACCCAAGGGATTGGTACAAATATAGTGTAAGGCAGAGATTTCCAAGACTGCCTAAAGAATTTGTATTTGGAATGCTGATTCACCTGGGTGTCTAAGTTCCTTAATTTGCTATAATAAACCCTTTCTAAGGCAACCCTGAAAGCAATGAAGTTGAGTTCCTTACTTCAGTGAATACTTGTTAGTACTGGTGAACCTCATTTCAGTTGATTATTAGAGCAATCAAGAGACCATTTCACTGGATTATGCATAATCTTCTGCTTAATTAAATACAACATTGATACAGACCCAACTTGACACTTCTAATGCCTCTTTTCTGTTTGTCAGATAATTATGATTAGCTTAATTTCTCAGGGTTGCATGTAATTAATTCTTCTCAGGATGTATAATAGGAGAGAATAGGAGCCATATATTTTAAAATGTGTACATTTATGCTCTTATTGAATATTGTTAGTAGTTTAGAATATTATGATTTAGGAAATGTATTTGTAATATTCTCAGATCTGTCAGTCTCAGTCTGAAAGAAACAACTAAGTTAAGAAGACCCCTTTCTTTCTCCACCTAATGGAAACTCAGGCAGTGATTAGATGATTAATGAACTGATTAAATACCAGCCAATGCTTCCAGAGGTTTAGTTGCTACAAGACACTTGCATATTCATATGAATCCAGTTCAGAGTAGTAGAAGCTCTGTAAAGTCTGCAAAGTGATGATACTTCTAACTGGTTTTGGTATTTAGAAAGAAAAGTTGTCTTGTGCTCAATGCAGTGTCAGGGATTTGGAAGAGGTGTGTTCAGCTGTGTGATCTCAAGCAATCAGTTGACATCAGAAGGCTTTGGATCAGGCATAAGTAACTGTGAATTAATTCTCCAGCTGAAAAATGAGAATCACATCATCTCCTTTGGCTTTCTTACCCACCTTACACTTTGGGGAAGGATCAGCCATGTAATATAATTGAGCTGAGTGGTTAGTCTAAGGTCCTGATTGTCTTGAAGACTGGCTTAAAGGCACAGAATAAATACATATTAGACTGGTTTTAAAGCGTGTAAGACACATTCACTTCATACTGCAGGCTTTTCCAGAGTCAGGAAAGCCAGAAAAAATATTGAAAGAAAGCAGTAGAAGAGGAAAGCCCACATATTTTATCACATAGTCATCCCCTCCAGGAGCTGGGTCTTGAATACCTAATCCTGCGAAACCTGAAGTATTCACTGTCAATTCTTTCTGCACTTGTGTGCTTGTACATAAAACTATTTTTAAAACTAGCATTACTTTAATATTGTCAACCTTGCTCTGCAATGGATGTAACATTATGCATTTAGTTTGGTGCAGATGAGCTTTTCTGATGAGTTACTTAAAGAATTTAAATGAGAAACAAAAATAACATTTTTCCCCAGATTTGCTCTTGGTACTGAAATGAATTCTGAGGTGAGATGTCATGGAGAAGAGGCTTCAGATTTTGGGGGCATGGAGAGACAGGAGGAAACACAAACCTGTTTCAAATTTTTTTTTTCCCCAGTTATTCTTCAAAATGTACCCAAACTACTTCTGGCAGAGAGCAGGCACCAGCAGTGTGTAGACAGAAAGGGCTGCCCTTGGGAGATGGAAAGAGGACTCATGAAGATGTAGGAAAAGCTAATTTAAACCTGAGCTAACAGCCCCATCCATCTGTCCTTAAAAGTTAAATGCTCAGAGCAGTTACCCTAGGACCAGACTCGTGAGCAAAAGGTATCTGCACACTTACGTGATCGCAGCAGTGGCACGCAAGGCACTGAGGTTTCAAGGGTGCACATGAGCAGCCTCCTGCACTGCACGCTGCCTGCGAAACAGCAGGAATCCAGGAGCATGGGTCCATTTCATTAACAATCACAACTCTTCCTTCTGTCCCGCTCCTCAGGCAGCAGGCTTTCTCTTGATGAAATTCCCATCTGTCTGTAAAGAACAAGAGGGCATGTATTTAGTGTTGATGAATATTTTTGTTTGAAATATTTTCAATGAAAACCAGTTTGTGTAAGGATTCTGGCTCCCATTTTTACTTCCAAAAAGTTAAGAAAACAACAGAGCATGAAAAATTCATGAAGTCCTAAAAATGAAAGAAAATAATTCTTTTTGCTGTATTTTTAAACAAATAATCCACATTTTTCATCGCCAGCCACAACTTATGAAAGATACATAGCTACTCAAAAACTGTTTTACTTGTACATTATTCCAAGAGCCTGAAGTAGGTTAGTTTTAAGGTTATCGATGTGCAGTGATTTGATTTATAAATTCTGTTAAGGCAACTTGTAACTGTTTCTGTTATAGCATTCATTGGATAATATTTTTTTCTTCAAATTAACTTGTAGTAAAATGTATTTTCCTTCAAATGTAGTGCAATGTAATTAATTTTGCATGAGTTGCTTTTAAGGCAGAAAGTGTTGCACAATATTGTTTTACAGAATAAATCACCTTTGGGGAAACCAGCAGAGAAAGCTTTTTTCCCATCAAAAGTCTTGGAGCTCAGTAGTTTTGTGCTTCCCAATTTTGCCAACTAAGCTATAAGCGGAGGTGCAAACTCAGGTTTTGTCAGCTGCATGGTGGCACTCCTTTCCAAAAAAAAAACTTCTTAAGGCCTACAGAAGAGAACTTGCTTCCTAAGATGTGCAGGAAGGAGTCTCTTGTCTTGGTGTACTGCAGAGATTATAGGGTAGATTCTTTCTCCACTGTTCCTTGCACTGGTCCTCCACGCATCCTGTGCTTTCTCCCACTGGAATCTCCTCTCCACCACCTCAGGTACTTCCATATTTGATTTCTTTATATATTTCAAGCACAACACTGTCACCTCTTGCAATTTTGCCACAACTCACTTTTCTTTATCTATTTTTTAAATCACCATCTCTTGCAATCATGGAAATCCCAAAATACTTTATTTAGATTTTTAGATACACTTTACCTCTCTATTCTGACTACTGGACACCCAGAAAACTGAAACTAAATAAAAAGAACTCATGATTTACTTCTATTTTTTTCCGTTTCATGATTCATAAATTCACAACTCAGATGGCAGACTTTGGAAAGCTGAGTTACTGGTAGGAAATGCTTGTGGTTAACAGTATATACTATAGGAGCAAACTGTCTGTTTGTGAGCATAGACTTGCCATGCAATGTCTGCAGTAAAAGTGATGTGAGCATTATCATTTTTCCTAAATTAAAGGATCTCTGTGTAGGGTCTGTCCCTTTTTTACACATTTTTGTTGCACCCAGCATAATACAAGCCTATGCATCAATCCATCCATATATATACACAACTTCTTGCTATTAAATATAACACAGTATATAGAATCACGGGATGGTTTGAGTTGGAAGGGACCTTAAAGATAATCTAGTACCAAACCCCCTGGCCTTGAACGCTTTCAGGGATGGGGCATCCACAGCTTCTCTGGGCAACCTGTTCCACTCTCACCACCTTAAGAGTAAATAATTTCTTCCTAATATCTAATCTAAACCTAGCCTGTTCTAGTTTAAAGCCATTACCCCTTGTCCTATCACTGCACCCCCTGATGAAGAGTCCCTCCCCAGCTTTCCTGTAGGCCTCCTTTAGGCACTGGAACGCCACTGTAAGGTCTCCCCGGAGCCTTCTCTTCTCCAGGCTGAACAACCCCAACTCCCTCAGGCTGTCTTCATAGGAGAGGTGCTCCAGCCCTCTGAGCATCCTCGTGGCTCTTCTCTGGACTCAACCCAACGGGTCCATGGCCTTGTGCTGAGTGCTGAACGTAGGACTCATTTTGATTTCTTTGAAAAGGTTGTCTGTTTGTGCCTGAAGATGTTCACAATTTTTGTTTGTAAAGCACCTAAAATAGTAGCACCCTTGTATCTGCACACTGCAGTTTAACAATAAAATGGAGTTTCTCTTGATTTGCACTGGCATGACAACAAAATCAGATGCATGCAGAAATAATACCTGCAGTATCAGAAATCTTTTTCTCACCTGCAGGCTGCATCTCTGTCACAGAAAGTGGGTAGCCAAAAGAGCAGTCATCACCAGCTCTCTTTTGCATAGTCATATCTAGTAAATAAAAATAACTTCTCACATCATAACTTGGAGGCTATTCTTTACATACCACATTCATATAAGGGGAGCAAATGCAATTATGGAAGTATGCAATGCAACTCAGCAAAGAAACTCACTGCAGTACCAGGGCATTGCCTTTTACATCAGACTTTTCTCATTTGCTTCTTACTAGGGAAGAATAGTATTGAAGTCCTTTTCCACAAGCTAGATATTTAATTGCCTTGTATACTTTTTTTTTTTTTTTAAATCTTGTAATTTTAATATTTATAAAATATCTCGTAAATGTAATATTTTTTCTTGTGGGGAATGAGCTGAGCCTATGCATTTCCACAGCTGCCTCTTTTCATGGGCAGGATTTTTGAGATTATCATCTTTCTCATTCAAGCAGTCTCTCTTTACAGATGCCCTGCTTCTGTCTGGGGCATTTTTGGTGCCAGTGCTGCCCAAAATAATTCAGTAACCAGCTGTGTCAAAGGAGAGGGGCTTCCTCGAGAAGATCACATGTTGATACCAAGTCCCACAAATTAGGAATTCCCACAGCAATGCAGGTGAAGGAGCAGAGATGACAAACTGGCCGAATGCAGACTCATTGCTGTGTAAATCCTCTTTTTTATTTTCTTTTGGAAGGAGGCTTTTGTGGTGTCAGTGTCTTTTGCTGTATGTTTTCACCACATCCAGCTCAACAGGGAGCTGGTCCCTGCTGGTAGGCACCGCAAATAAATACATTACATTTACAAACATGTTATAAAGTCTATGCATTTTCTTGCCCATAAGAATTGAATCTTATGCCTGCTCCTACTGTTGGAGGTGCTGGTAGTAGTATTTTCTTCCTCAGTTTTTAGTTAAACATATTCAAATTCTATTGAAGCAATGCATTACATTCATTTCTTCCCACTCTACTAGAAATTCACATTGTTTTTATGTCAATATAGCTACAGAGCTACAGAGAGCTTCACATGAAAAGAGGCAACTGGATATGTTAATTTCTGTTTGTAATTACCATTCTTATTTCAGTACAGCTTTTTAGATGCAATACCTGGAGAAACGGCCTTTGGTTTATCTAGAAGAGGGAGACTGAGGAAGGAAGAAGCTGTTAACTTCAGGGCATTTCACATTTGTAAAGGGATAGTTTAAAGAATTAGAGAAGCCACTAGAGAAGACTGATGCTTCAGATGATACTAATTTTCAAAGCTTAGAAGTGCCTTTAAATGACAGGTTTTATGCATCTCTTATTTTAGTTATAAAAGTCTAAGCCTGGGCGTGGGGGGGAGATAGAGTGAAATACAATAGATAATCCAACAAAAATAAAGCTATATTCAAAGCTCAGTGAAAACAAGAGAATGAATTCTTGAGGCACCAATGGTGCTCCAGCTCTTCATGAACATTAGCCATTCTGGCAATGGAAAAAGCCAGCTATTCTACAAGAGCAGTGAACATTGCCAAAAGTACATCTGTAGAGACAGATTCCTAACCAGTGTGAAAATGTCCTCTTTCCCCACAAAGTTATGACATTTTACCCCAGCTGCACATTTGCCTTATTGCGTCAAAGGTAATTCACAGATAATTGCAAATTATGAATGTACTGGAGCAATATAAGACCATAGGGAGCTGTAGGTGTTTTATTAGTCTAATAGTTAATCAGCACAGCCCATGATGGAAATTTAGGTGTATAATGGCATCTCATATAGGCATTATTGTAGCATTAAAATACTCCTGCCCATGATTTATCAGTCCATTAGAATATGCTTCAGGTTCTTTCTGAGATCTTAGTGCTGCGATTCTTCACAAAATACCCGAGCCATGCAGTAACAGATCTATAAATATCTAACAGTATATATTAATGTTATAACATACATGTCTACATTTGAACACTTCTGCGTTTTTAGAAGTCCTTAAAATGCAAACTCTCCTTTTTAAATACATACAGCTCCAGCACTACAGGAGAACAAACTTTGGCAGTCAGAGAACCTGTACTAGAGGTACAGCAAATATCTCTTCACAGCACTTGATACTGTGAAAAGTATTTCGATTTCTCATTGCCCTGATGATATCTAATTGTTCTTATAGATCACCTTCATTTCCCATTCTTTTCTGCTTCTCAGCTTCATACTTATCCTCATGGACCACGGGGAGCTGGCTGCCTCTCCATTTTTCTGTCTGATCTCACCAACACAACTTTGGACCTATTGGCCGAACATAAATACACCTGAAAGAGAAGAAAATAGTTCAAAAGATTACTTAGCTCCTTCTTGTCTAACAAAAGCTGCTGGCTGGGTAGCACAGTGTTTCAGAGTGGGGAGGACAGGCAGAACCCAACCATCACCAATCATCTTGCCCAGTGGGAACATTAGAGGAGACAGGGAATAGGTACGGGTCAGCTGGAGAAGACTGGAGAAGACTTTGGGATCCTCACTTAGGAGGATATAAAGCTTCATGAGCCTTGCTACTTCTGGAACCACTTACCTTGCCAATATGTGTTCTGTGAATTTTCCTTTGAGTTGGTTAATCTTGTTCCCGTTTTTGTTTTCATACAGTCCCCAGTATAGTTCATGACCATCCTGTGCTAAGTATTGGTTGAGTTTCTTAGGTGCATTGCTTGATTATATACAATAGCAGTCTGCATAGGTATAAAGAAGCAAGCACAAGCCTCTACAGCCATTTGATAGAAAAGAGAAGACAAATAGAGACAGATATCATATTATAGCTGAGCAGTATGCTTAATACTGCCAGTCAAAATCCAAACAAACCCTAAGCCCCACCTTTTTCCTGAGAAGAACAAGAACTGGTCAAAATTGGTGTTTTTTTTTTTTTTTTTTTTTAAAGTGCATATCACAAATGTTGTTTTCTTTGCAAATTACAGTGAAAACAAATGAACCTTCAATTTTCAATGAGAGAATTTGTGAGAGAAAGATGGCATTACAAATTAATTTTGGGATATTTCAATCTGTCATGACACAATAAATATTTCAAGTGCAATTTGTTTTACAATTTAATAGTGCATTCATTTATTTGAATGTTATTTCCTATCAGGTGATTTTCCATAGTTTTAGAGGGTGTTATATTATTTTACACTATTATGATTGATGTGTCATAAAATAATGCACAAGTAATGAAAGTTCTGTACAGATGAGAAATAAAAAGGATTGAAAATAACACAGTGAGATGAATTTTCAGCATATTCCTGAAACAGAATTTAAAAAGAAAAAAACAACAACACAAACATTTTCTTTTTCATTTTAAAAATTTGAAGCCAATATAAATTTACACATCCAAAGTTTTGCCAGAACAATTCAATTTTCCTAGTTGAAAACTGTTGTGACAGAACTTTTCTGACTAGTTCTGTTGTTGAGCTCTCAAGGTGAGTACAGGATCTTTACTCAATTCTTTTTAACAAAAGGTTAGAAGGCATGGAGGCATGCCAATGCTGGTCAGATTTGCTCAGAAACAGTTGGACGTGGTGAACTCTGTAAATTGAGGGATGGCCTGCAAGCCCTCTATCTGCTAATAGATTGCTTTTTCTTTACTTCCTCACTCATTTTAGTAGAGGAAGAAAAAGCTCTTACCTGTGTATTACACTTTTTTTTTTTTAAAGGGAGAGGATTTATTTATTTATTTTAAGAATCCAGCTAGCCCTATAAAAACAACATAACATGTTCAGAGACAAACGTGGCTAGTATAAAGTGACATGACTGCACCTAATAAGCATGCAGTTATGTGCATTCATAGATATTTTGACCTGTGGTCATTGGGAATGTTAGTTGGATTATCTCATATGCCAGAGTTCAGGTGACAACATAAATAATCTCCAGGAGACTGCTAAGCAATATAGCTGTAATAGGCTTGGGCTAAACCATGGTTCTGAATCTCTCCAGTTTGTGGAAACACAGGTTTGAGATCAGAGCTGGCTCTTTAGTATAGAGTTTTCACTCCAGTCTGTTGAATAAAATACTGCATTTCATATAACTCCTTTGTGTAGTTGCTCACAGCACTTGCTTATATGTAGTTACTTGTCTAAATGTGGTAGGTATTTATATCCCTCTGGACATGACCAGCACGCTGGTTCACCAGGCTAACAAAAGAGCCCATTGTGTGACACGCTGAGGGAGGTTTTCACACTACCCATTTTTAATACTGTCCTTGAAATTTAACAACAAGAAAAAGTAATCGAATTTAGAAGCCAAACTCACAAAACACGGAGATCAATTAGAAGGGGTGTTTTCCTGATTAACTTTCTGTGAATGGCTGCAGATTTATAATAATACAGCATGTTCCCCAAGCAAGGACAGGGTGTCAGAGCAGTAATGATGAAGTATTTGTTGACTGCTGAATTTGAAAATGACCTGGCTTTTCCACCAGCTCGATTATCTGTTTTGGAATCAAATCGTCAGCTACAATAAGCTGGTGTGACCCTTTTGAACAAATTTACCTGGCTGCAGAGGGGGCTGTCTGCTGTTAATGAGTAGCTAGAGTCGCAGAATTTCTGAATTTCTGCAGTCACAGAAGATGCCTGTTGGAAAGCAGGTGGCTCAGCAGTGCAGTCAGACTGGCATGTCACAAAGAGGAAGAAACATTCAAAAGGAAATGTTGAATGAAGGACCACTTGTTTGCTATAACTGTATTATTCAAATTCTTATTGATATTCTTCTAACCTGTAACTGCTGAAATAATTCCTTAGTATGAGAACTGTGATGCGATTACATACAGATAACCATATTAAGTAATTCCTTGACTTACAAATGTGAAAGAGGTATGAAAGTGGAAAGCTATCTGATTAGCCTGCACTCACAAAAGGCAGTTTCAAATTCCCATAATATCTTCCACTTGGAGCTCTTCCTTCAGTCATAGCTTAAGTTTCTAATGCAGTATTTTAAATCTTAAAAAGAAATGTGATGCTTTGTGCATTGCTGCATAGAGGAAGGACAGAAATGGAAAAGATGACCCAGAAGATCCTTTCATTCCTGAATTCCTAAAATACTAAAAGTTGCCTTGAGCGGAAAAGTTAAAATATTTTTGCTATGAAGATATAGAGAAAACAGGATATGCGGTTTTAAACTCATCCTTTTCTGAATGAAAATTGTAATGAATGCAATCCATACCCGTAAAATCTGCATTTTTATTTTCTTGGTGAAGAAAAAGTAGTCTTGAACCTTAATTACAATGACAACATGTTAGGAAGCTATACTTGAAACCTGGTGTTATACTACAAGTTAAAAAGTTGGGGGCAAAACTGGCTTGACCATCAAACATAGAAGATATATGCCGACTAAGAGGTGCTTTTACAATGAAATTCATCTTGTTTTAAATAAACCAAGGGTAGGCTTTCCCTCTGTTTTCCCTTTGCATATTTGAAAAGTGCTGAATTAGAGGAAAAGGAAGGTTATAGCACTTTCATAAATAATTTAAAAGAATAAAAGAAGAATAGGACTAATAATTACAGTGAAATGTTTCAGGGTGTTTTATTCAGAGAGCACAATGGGTAATAAGAGCAGATGCCGTTCCAGTCCGTGCAGTTCTTTAGTTTGTATTGATGTACAATGAAAAGAACAAAAGATAATTAATGGTCTACGAAGAGGACACTCTTAGTAGTGAGCTGATGTCTCAGCATCCATCTTCACGTTGATCAATATTAGAATCTATAGCTTCGCCCATTGTTTTATGAGGTCTTTAAGAAAAAGGACACAGAATTATCAAGATCATAAAAAAATGTATTTCATTCTTTTGTGGCTCTAGCCTCATTATTCTGCCTGAGAAAAGACGCTGCAATTCCTCTGTGTCACAGCCCATTCTGAAGAAGGAAGGTATTTGTGTTATTTTTCTACTTGTGGTCTGTGCAGCTTGCCTCGAGTGAAGAGAACAGCCCTTGTCCAAGCCAGCTGGCCGACAACACAGATGTCCTCCTGCCCTCTTGGCTGAACGCGTGCTCCAGGCCTTCCCCGGGCACACGCAGCCAGTACAGCGTGGTGCCACCCAGAGCCGCCAGGCCATGACTGCCCAACCAGCTAGCCGGAGCTGGCACCATTGAAGCCAGATCTCGCCTCCGGCAGCTTGGATGTACTTACACACAGCAGTGCTCTTGCTAATGAGCTCTACATTGCTCATAGATGTAGTAAGGGAGCGCCGTCCCCCTCAGCTGTAGTTGTTCCAGCACCAGCTCTGGATGTGGGGGGAAGTGGTGTCTGGTGCGCACACCATGCCCTGTGGGTATGCTCACTGCAGCAGGCCGCTGTAAGCACAGATGCTGGCAGGCACGGGCAACTTTTAAACACCCAAAGCTTTTAACTTTCCCTTGGGTTATCGAGATGATCAGCTCTCCAGAGCACTGGTTAGCCTTGACTGTTCTTTACCAGAACTCAATATGGCTGATTATCTGTGGAAGGCAGGCCCCGTGGTAATGCAGCTTACTCTGTTTAGGGAGCCACATGACCCTTTCTCACACTGGAGAAGACCAGTCCCTTCCTTGAGCTGTTAACGACAGCTCTGAAAACCTCCAAGCCTGTACCATGCTAGGACATCTGACAGGGTTTGGTCTGCAGCCTTGTGAACTCTGTAGTTGTTCCTAGCTAAGAGCACTTGAATCCCTATCTGACAGATTTAGGGCTCCAGACTTCGCAGGTGTGAAATTATGAGATGTAAGAAAGCAATTTCAGATATTTTTAGAGGTTTTGAAAACAGACGAATAAAAACAACAAAAAAAAACCTTCCTTTCCTATTCAAGTCCAAAGCAGTTGTACACCTCACAAAAAAGGCACATGCAGACTATGTGAAGATGTGCTGTTCTACTGCAAGTTGTGTGGCATGACTGCAAATATGGACTTCTCTAGTGCCTAGTAAATCCCTCCTTAAGTTTGGAAAAGAAAGCACTCTCATCTGAACTCAAAGAAAGAGCTAGCAAAAATCTGAACATTGCATACCACTTTAGCACAGGTATCAATATAGAGCTTTAGATCGCTGCAATTTGTAACGTGCTATCTGCCTGTTCATACTGTCAATGGAAAAATGTTGTCTTGCTCCTAAGCATTAATGGCATATATATTGTATATTTGCATTGGATGTCAAATTATATAAGTGCAAAACTTCTTATTTGGTGTTGATTTCTAGCTTTTTTAGCCAGCAGCTAGACTTGAGGCTACAGTGCCTAAAATCTCTGGGGAAGGCAGCTTTCTGCCATCTGCTGTCTGGCTGCAGCCATGAAGTCTCTCGTTAGAGCCAAAATGGATCCCCATGGTTAAGATGCAGTTCAATTTATATTCCCCAGAAAAGAAAAAAATCCCTTATAGTTCCAGAAGGTGGTGACATTTGCTACAGCAGTGAAAATCAAGTGCCTAAACGGGGCCTACAGGAAAACTGGAATGGACTCTGTACCAGGGAGTGTAGCGATAGGACAAGGAATAATGGCTTTAAACTGAAAGAGGGTAGATTTAGGTTAGGTATAAGGAAAAATGTCTTTACCATGAGGGTGCTGAGGCACTGGCAGGGGCTGCCCAGAGAAGCTGCGGCTGTCCTATCCCTGGAAGTGTTCAAAGCCAGGCTGGATGGGGCTTTGGGCAACCTGGTCTGGGGGGAGGTGTCCCTGCCCATGGCAGGGCAGTGGAACTGGAGGAGCTTTAAGGTCCCTCCCAACCCAAACCATTCTGTGATTCTATGATCCTCAGACACTTTGAACAAAGTGTGTTAAGAAACTAATAAGCATAACAAAATAGAGCCTAAAAGACCTCTAGACTGCCACCAAACACTGTGACACCTGAATTGCTTCAGTGCACAGGAATAACAGCGTGTGGAACCAGAACAATTTCAAGCAGAAAGAACAGAACCTGCCACCTTTGCTACTGGCCCCTGAAAAAAACTGCTAAGAGACAGGTCCTAGCATGCTTGAACCTAACCTTAAAGCTAATCCTTGAAGTTGTCCCATTGGTTTGATCTTGGGGGCAATCACTGTCTCAGCAGGGCCAGCAGCTTTCCCTCTTGCCCTTGGTATTTTACTCTTCTATTGAATAAACAAAGGTGGCCCAAGTAATACATAAATCAAATGTGAACAATCCTTAATACTAACATATCAACATGTGAGAGAGGAATTTATTAATTTTCTTTGTTATTGCCTAAAGAACTTGCAGACAAATTGAATCATGTCTTCACTAGAGGAGGGTAAAAGCGACCTCATTTTGAGAAGGTAGAGAAATTAATCTGCTTGCATTTTGTTTTCTCTTTCAGGTACCTCCATCATCCACTCTTCTTGATGTGAAACACAAATTTCACAAAGCATGTAAGTACTTTGGCTAGCAGGCTGGAGACATGGTTAGAAGCCTTTCAGCATGGAGAAGTAGTCAAATTTATTTTTCATGAAATCTCACACAAAAGCTGAGGCTGGCTTGACAGCTCCAGTGCTAAATTAGAGCAGTATTCAGAGTAAGGTTCTCCTGTAGCTATCGCAGACATGAGAGGCTGGAAGGAGAGGACTGCATAATTCATCACTGCTTGCCCATAAGGGGCAATACTTTTTTATCCCGTTTTTAACATTACAGTGTCAATTCAAGACCTCAGCTGCATTCGCTCTCTCAATGTTATATTAGATAAGCTTCGATAACATTAGATTGCTTCAAGCTGGCTATAAATAGACTGTGTGGACCAAATAGTTACTGTAGCAGGGAGCTCAAGCAGAGTGATTAAATGATTTATCTGGGATCATGGAGGCAATCTGGCAGAGTTCTCAACTGACTCAGCACTGTCCAGTTCCTTAATGGTCAGGGAAACCTCCCTTTCTTCTTGCTTTTTTTGTTTTTCACATCCATGAGGACAGGAGAAAATAGTATAGGGGAGGGTAATTTTTGGCACATATGCACAGCAGATGTGGACCTTGTACATGAGACGAGCAATCATACTTGAAGATCCCTCTTTTCTTGCTGTCAGAGAACAGAACAGTTTTGTTGGATGCTTCTCTTCTGTCACCTCCTAGTCACAGGTATCCTGCTCTCACTGGGGGTGTTGGATGGAAAGGAGAGAGAAAGAACAAGACAAACTGCTGTGTGCCAAGGTTTGATGGCATTTTCATTTATCCTTTATGAATTGCTGTATCAGTATTTTGAGGAGTGGGGCTAAACGTACCTGAAAGCTACCAGATATTGTATATGTATATATGGTATGCCTTGAGTTCTGAAATGCTGTAACCGATGTTTGTAGAGAGCCCAGTTTTACGACCTTGCTTCTAGACTGGGAAATGTTTCTTCTACTCCTGCCCATGGAAGGGAAGTTGCTATTTGTGACCATTACTTGTAGCCTTGAGTGTCACGCACATGGGACATGCAGGTCTATGCAAGGCCTCTTAAATTGAACTGGGGTATTTAGTTGAGTAGAAAAAAAGATGCAACAAGAACTGAGGGTTGGAAATGAAGACCACACAAACTCAAATTAGGAATGAGGCATTTGATTCCAAGATTCAGGATGGTTTACTGTTGGAGTAGGAGTTCTAGATGATGGACTTTTCATTATTTTTACCAAAAAAAAAAAGGTCTATGCCACTAACGACTAGATGCCTTTTGCAAAGAAATGCTTTAGTCAGATGCTAATATCAAGTTCAGAGTAGGATAAGTGGAAGAAGCATTATACTTCTCTGTCCTTAGAATTTTATAAAACACCGAAGCCTAAGGCTTCTGTGACTGCACAAAGGTTCAGTTAATGAAGCAAAAGGTTGTAGACATGACTGCTCCAAAACCACTTGTTTTCAACCCCTGTAAGAGCCTGCAATATGCAAAAATCTAGAAGTCTGAAAACTCAGCACCTAAATATGTGAAGACCGAGTGCCTAAGATTTAATATTTCAATAAGGATATGTCCTCCCACCTCTTTGTGAAATGCAGTGCTTTTCTGCTCAGGCTCTCTTAAATCATTTGAGACTGGATTTATATTGATGCAGCTTAAATCAGCTGAAGATCACTGGCACAGAGGCTTATGACAATTTAATTGTAATAAGGTTTTTAATTAATTTGGGATAAAATAGTGCAAATTTGTGTATCAGCCATTTTATTGGCACCTGTTTTCATATTTAGAGGTACCTTACTCCCCAAATACATCCAGGGATTAAGTGGCGCTGTGTATGAAGGAAGATGTTAAGTAATACAACAAAGCACGACACACACCATGAACTGAACCTCTGACAGTGTGGCCCTTTACAACACTTGGAAAGGCTGGCATGTGCCTTCAAAGTTTTTCCAGTCCCCAGTTTCTTAGTTCTCAGGAGTACACTGTGTCAATGTCCTGTGTCATTTCTTCCCATTCCAGCTCATTGCTTTGATCTCTCTTTTCCAGCTCAGCCTGGATGTTGCTGTCACTTGAGGTTCCCCCTTCCTCCTTCTCCTCTGGCAAAGAACAAACCTTCCTTTTTTTCTCTTTGTGTAGTTTGGAGGATGACAGCTTACAGAATTTATATTACAGTTCTTTTAGACAAGAGCTGAGAAGCAGCTGAAGCTGATCTGTGGATGCCTTTGGTTAGTGTGCTATTTGTGCTAGTTCATGCATTCATTTCTGTCATTTCATGTGTGCCAGACTCACATGTTCCCTATAATCTCTTGCTAAAACACTCCTACGCACACGCCCTTACAGTCTCCCTGTCCTCATGCATTCTCCTTTGATCACCCATGCAATTAAGCTTTCTCCTCAGCTGGTATCTTGTCAGCCCTTCAGTGAGTGAGAGGAACCCCTGTGCAGCAATTTCACAAGCATCAACTCTGTCACTGATCAGTTTTTGCTGCCTGATTCAAGAAAAGAGGAAAAAAGACTGAATTATGAATTGCAGCAGGAGACTGCTAATCATTAAAATAAAAGAAATGGGATGCAAGTGGCACATAACATGTTACCGTTCAGTAGTTTCTAAGTCAGTCAAACATTAGTTTGGATCTGTGTTTATATGAAAGAATCTGGTCTCAGAAATCCAGGAACAAATACTGAAATATTCTATGGCTCTCACTTCAGCAAAAGTCTCCTTGTGGAAACAACCCCAGCAAAGGCTAACACCGTGTTTTCTGCGGCACTGAGTTCAGTGGGGCGATCGCTGGGGATTCGGGGATCTATGAGCTTTTAGTGGAGGTACCACCTGAGATAAACTGCCATTTCATGGGAAACAAGAGTCTTTCTCCAGACGGAAGAGCACAGTTTTGGATCAGCCCCTGGCCGCTGTAGCCACCGTCTGTGGCAGGGACTGGCAGTGCTGGGATCAGCAGGGAACTGCAGTTTGCCTGTCGCAGAGCTCCAGCCCTGGCTCTGTAGGGGCTTTCTGTAGCAGATGTTAGATCCAGGCTGCCATGCTTAATAGGAAACATCACACCTGCCCACCATGAACCCGTCTAATCCTTTCTAAACCTACTTACAGTTCTGACCTTAGCAAAATCCTCTGGGAAGGAGTTCCGCAATACGTGCTTTGCAGACAAAACCACACTGTTCACGGTGGCATCATACAAATGCCTACACTTCTGTTGCTTGTTTTCTGCCTGAAATTGGGTGGCAGCTGAGTGCTTGGGTGTTACTGACCTTCACGCTGTACCATCTAAGGCACGGTCACAGAAGCCTCAATCAAATTGGTGCTGTGCTGTAGGTGAATTTACTGCTCTTTTCCTCGTTCCTTTGGCTGGCTGGCAGAGGTAAAACCACACAAGTAACTTAGTCTATCAGAAGGAATCCTCTTGTCCCATTTTTTCAGTTGCTTATAATGAGTCAGGTACCTGGCATTTCCCCTATCTATAAGGATGATGTTTTCAATGGGGAAAGAAATACCTTGTAGACTAAACTTTGCAAGCTCTTGTCCTTGGCAATAACTCTTCACCTTTAATTTATTTTTATCTTTGCAAGATGTATTGGGCTGGTGGAGGAGGAAATCTTACAGATAGAAAATGAAAAACTGTAATAATAATGCTAATCCAAGTATCACATAACTAAAATAAAATACGTCTAGAACAGGTAGTATAGTGGAGTCGGTGATCATTAAATATTTTCAAGGTTACTGAACACAAAAGTTTCTGGAAAAGCTCTTGAAAATGGAGGAAGAACAGAAAGGAAATGAGAGCTCAGCAATAATCTAAAAAACTCTTGGATACAGCATCCTGCACAGGGAGGTAGCACAACTGTACCTACTCTCTGAAGTCAGAAGAGCGAGTTTAGGGAGGCCAGAAACTGCCCCTAAGGCAGGACCAGCAGGCAGATAAGGAAGGGCAGATGGGAGGAAGCCTGGCAATAGATGGAAGGAAAAAGGGAAGCTGAATGGAATGAAAATAACACATGCAGAGCATCCCAGCCTGCAGAGGGGAATGAAGTACTCAAGGAAAAAGGAACATAGCTTCCAGCTTTCACAATAAGATATTAACTCGTAATCATTCAGCTCCAAAACTGCAGGCCTCCCTCTCCAAGTTAGCAAACGTTACATAGAGTATATAAAAAAAAGCAATGTTAATCAAAGTAAATCATTAAGAAAGAAATTGTCAGTAGGTGGCACTCAAGAATAAACATCATAATTTCTGGACACTTTGAAACTTCAGTGGTCTGTGGTACAGTCTTACAACCGCTTCTTGCAGGTATTTCTATAGAGATCCTGAAAGCTACATCCCCTGGAAAATGACTGAAATATTTTTGCTTTGCTTTCCTCTGGAGAGAGGGCAAGGAGAAAAACAGTGCAGTTCCTACCTCATGCTGATTGGTCTTTATAGCCCAATGCAAGGAGACACCTTACCATCCTAGAGGACAAATGTAAGCAGAAGGACCATAGCACATACTCCTTTTCCAGTGGTGTGGGAGGCTTGTGCATCGTCTCCCTCCTTCCCTTCTCGAAATGACCTGTGGCTGCTGCCAGCTCTGCTCCCCCTGCAGTTGCCTGCCAGTAGTGCTGAGCTCTGCCAGCGCTGGGCAGATGGAAGGAGAGCAGCATTTTAGAAACATCAGTTCCTTGCTTGCGCCCAAAGCCCTGAAGCAGATCGTCAAAACACAGAGCTGTGGAAGCCAAGCTGGCCTGGTGAAGAGGAAGGAGGAGGATTTCTCATCGCTTAGAAATGACACAGCTAGTCTTGTGAGAGTAGCTTAAGGCATGTGAGGTACTAAAACTAATCCTTTACTGGAGGACCAGGTCCTCTTTCTTTTCTACTTCCTAAGTAGTCTGAAAAGGGTTTTCAAGTTCTGCATCTGCACCTTTCCTGTTTTTAATGACATCTGAGAACTAACAGCATGATTGCAAGAGCAAGGGCTTACAGTAAAACTCCACATTTGCCAGCCTGGTGCTAAAATGCAAGAGCTGGATGCAGCACTGTCGTTGGAAAGGATGACTATTCTTACTGCATCATATAATTTCCATCTAGAGGCTGGCCGTGATATTAAACTGCAAGGCTCAGAGAGGTGAGAAAGGATGCTGTGGGGATTAGTCATTAAGAGCAGTACCAGTGAGAACGGTGACTGCTAAGCCAGTGCCTTGCCTACCGGCTCTATGTAATCAGGAGTGTCTGATAACACGGTCTTGCTGAGAACCTGCAGTTCCTCTGATTTTTCCACACTGCCTGTTACAGCTGGATTCTCAGGTTGAAGAAAGTTAATGAAATCTGTCAATTCAGATGCCTGGAGAGACTCATGTGCCCAATGAATACACCTGCTGGGGATGCAGAGAAGCTGAATTATGCTATTTATGGCTCTCCCAAGCTGATTTCATAGTCCTTGCCTGCCAATCAACCAGGAGCCCTTCATGTGTCTCACAAACTGAAGAGACCCAAATAAGTTATATCTAGGGCACAGAGCATTCCAGAGGGATCTTTCCTCTGCCCTCTATTTGGAGACCAGGCTTTGAAAAAGCCAGCCTTTTGGAAACAGAGCCATGACCTGATCCTGGCATGAGTTGTCTTGAGCTGGATGCACTCCCCAGGCAGAAAGGCAGCTGTACAGTTCTTACCGAATCTCCAAGTCCTTCCTTCCTGTTTTTATCCTAAGCAGTTCATGCTACCCCAGAGTCACAGCTCATATATGAATGAGTTTTCAAAGGGAGAAGTAATATCTTCCCGTGCAGAACTCTTGGGCCCAGCATTACGTCTGTGTCACAGATTCACAGGACGCATTGGGTTAGCAGTCACATCCAATGATTGTTTTCAGTAATTTTTCCCTTCTCTGCATTCATAACTCAACTGGAAATTAACAATGAAGGTGAGTCGCTAGGGACGGGCAGTTATTGCAAATGGGCGCTATGAACTACAGTGATTTCATCTGGGTAAATTGCTCATTCATCTGTGTTGACTTTCTAAATGAGAATGACTAGATTAGGAGGAAACATGATGAGATTTATTTCATTTTATAATTTACTTTTCTTTTGTCTTAGCCAGACAGCAGATAGTAATAGAAGACTAGGTTACAGTGAATATAAGTATCAATCAAATGACACAGTTCTAAGGTCTTTTTACTTCTCTGTGCCTGTTGACATAACTCACTTTACTAGGAACTCGAATTTCTTGTTACTGCCAGAGCAAGGCTTATATATATTTAAACTCTTTACTTTCTGTTTTGCAACGCTAAGCATAAAGTAAGCAACGAAAATCAAATGATTGCCACAACAATCAAATGATCACTACCATATTCCTTTCCAGCTCACGATCAGATCTAATCCATGAGTAAATTGCTTCCTGGCCCTGCTGAGTGCGCATGTCCTCCAGTGACCTGATTTCTTGCCTTGGCGTGCTGATTTAGCCAGGAGGCCAGTCTGTCTGGTAGGCTTCATTTCTGATCTACGCAGCAAGAAGTTTCAGGAGGGTGACTTTCTATCAGCTTATTTGTGGCACATCCGTGCAAATCTCTCTATTCAAAATAGAAGAGTCTGGCTGTTAGCACAGATTTGCATAGCTCGAATTTATGGCTTACCTGTGAAAATAATTGAAGCATACCTTTAAGAGCTGGGAATACTTTCACTTTTATAATAGCCAGCCAGGAAATGAGGGTGGCATCACTGACTTAACATGGTTAAAAGAAAGCAGAAGCCAAACCAAGCTAACCTTGTGATTTTCATTTTCAAAGTGACTAATAATTTAGAGTTTATACCCCACTTTCAGCCTTCATCCATGCATTCTGTGTTGGAGTTACAGAAAACCACTTCTGTCTTTTTTTCCAAAGGGAAAGGCAATGCAGGGAGTGTTGCAGCTGCAGTCACAATGTGGGTTCCCAGGTAGCCCTCCAGAAAGTGGTGTGTGCTTCGCTGACAACCCGTTTTGCATCCTGAGCTCTGGGTCCTAACCTTCCATTTGAGCCCTGACCCATGTGTGTCTTGCTGATGCTGCTGAAGCCCAGAACTTGCATTAGGACATTCCTAGCTGGGGTGCTAAGTAAGCCTGGCTCCTTGCTTCCAGCTGTCTGACTAATAAGGAGAGCAAACACCAGACTAGGCACCACATTTCACTTTTGCTGAGCGCTCAAATCTCATAACTGGAGGAAGAGATACTAAATAAGTCTGAGAAGCGTCTGATCGTGTGTCCCTGGAGATTTGCTTTCTGAAACGTACATGTGGTTATAAAGAATGATTTCAGCGTGTACTGCATTAGGAAACCATGGTTGAGTTTTGGCTTACCCACCTAGTGTAAAAGCAATGCATTTAGCCCTGTATGACCTTAAGTAGGACTTCTAGGGTCAGTTATTCAAGGCATTTTGGTCTTTGAAGATAACAGCAAGAGTCAAAGGGCTGGCTGAGATTTTTAAAATTGCCTGATTCACACTGAACTGAATGTGATATCTGGGACATAGTTCTTCAAGGCTTAATTCAAAACTAGTGGGAGTCATGCTATTGACTTGGGTGTGTTTTATGCCAGACGCTTTCTCCTTTTTGAGCTTCATTTTCTCATCCATTAAATAAGAATAATTAACCTGCCTTTCATCCACCTTGCACTCTTTTGTCTGTTTTGGCTGTGATCCCTAAGAAACATTTGGGACAATGAATGACTTAAATATATGCCTAATGACCTATTGAACTGAAGACAGTGAGGTGTCTAAAACACAAAAACTAGACTATCTATTAAATGCTTGTGAAAGTAAGCTGGCCTTCAGAAAAAAAAAAAAGGTGATATTCAAACCAGAAATAGAAAAAGTGAAGATCAACTCAAAAACTTTAATGGAAATTCACATTATTTCTCTTTTTGGCACATGCTGCATCTGATGTTATTGCATTTCATTAGCAGGATTACAGATATCCTTTCAGATGAATAATATAATAAAAGAAAAGGCAATGAATCTATAGAGATGTAGCTTGAAGCAGAACTGGTCCTCTCTGCTCTCTGGGATATTGTTCCCAGCTGAGATTTACAGGACTCTAACAATGCATCACAAATGACATCCTATGTAAACAATTGGAGAACAAATGTGAGATGCTACTTAAATGCCTCATTAAGAAAAGGAAATTTCATAGCTAGATTCTTTGCTTTTCTTTCCTTTGCAGTAGATTTAATTGACAGATCTAGATGAGAAACAACAAAATTTGTTTATCAGAATTGCCTGTTATTACTTACAATGTATCTTATTACAGTGCCTATGGCTCAACTGAGAAAAGGGCAGTACAAGGCACTATAGAAGTAATCCAGGCCCTAGAGAATGTGCGTTCTCTGATAAAATAAGAATTAAAGCCTACTGAACTGTTAATAGAAGATGTCAAAGTAGTTCTTGTTCTTAAAGAGTTCCTATATCAATTTAAACTCATGTATTACATTTTTGTCTGAGCAACAGACTTCCAACCTGAACCTGGTGTTCATCACCACATTCATGTGGGCTTAAGGTTCATTCAGCAGGTCTTCATGATTGTGAAGAGAATCTCATGTCCATTAATGAGAGATGCCTATTGATTACGGTAGGGTATAGATCACTTCAGGCCTTCAAATATGCCCTGAATCTACATCAAGGTTTTCACAGAGGTCCCCATGCCTTTGGGCACCAGCGTTGGGCAGATAGCTTTGCAAAAAGACCCAGTAGTTTCTTTTGGGAGGAGCTGCATGGAATGGGTCTGCACAAAACATGCCAGAGACTTCTTGTGAAAGAGAGCCAACAGGCCCTAGGATAGCAAAAGAGGAAGCAAATCTCCTGTGATAGAATGAGAGGAACCTACCTCGTTCTTGGACAGCTTCAGGAGAGTGATGAATATAAACCAACAAGATCCATGGTTTCTCATCTGCTCAAGAGGTCACAGCAGAGGCAGCAGCTCTTGCTGCTAGGTTCAGATTTTCCCCTGGGTTTGCTTTGTGACAGTGACTTGCTTTCCATTCATTTACTCTTTCTCTTTTGATCCCAGCTTGCCTATTTATTTATTTTCCTCTTTGGGCATAGAGGGAAAGAAAGTCTAAGAACAATCAAAATAAGAAATCTTTCAAATAAAACTTGATATTTACCATTATTTCAAGTTAATGAAAGCAATGCATCAAAGACAAGAAGCTGAACAAATGATTTACAATAAAAATAATGTGATAGAGGGGAGTTCTGCCTCTTTCTAAATTGTCCCCACATTACAATGATCTTGAATATATTTGCTGCTGAAAATAATTCACCATTGAAATAATCGACATGCGAGGTATTCTAGGTCTGCAGCTCACTCATAAGCTGTGCTCATATAAAACATGGACAGGCCTTGCTTGACTCACATTGTTACTAGTGTAAGATAGGTGCCTAATTCTAAATGCTCTTTGCACACCTACCTCTGTATCCCAGTCTTTAGTTCTTTCTTTCGTTTATCCCAGCATTTAGTTCTTTCCAGCATGCAAGGGAAAAGTATTTGTCCTCTGTCACAAAGCTGAAGGAGGAAGAGCAGTTTCACAAGCTTTATGGCAGTGCTTCAGAGGCACAGAAGCCTCTGCTTAACTTAATTAAGGTGCTGGGGTGGGAGAATTAAACCAGCCCAAATAAACTTCTCTCAGGAAGGACACAGGAGCATGACAGGGCCTGTGACTCGCCTGCTGGTGTCTGATCTGCTGCCAAAGCAGGGCAGCTCTGTGCTGCCTCTTCCTCATGGCCCATGGCGAAGCTACAATTTAGCCTTCATATTAGCAAGGATTAACTTTCAGTGTGGTGAATTTACCAATGTATTTATGAGGATTTAATTTGCACAAAGGAAGAAATCATGTCAGTTCAAATGTGTTCATTTAATTGGTGATAGCATTGGTGTGGTCGTTAGATAAAAATATAAAGCACTGCTATTAGGGGTTAGTGAAGGAACGCATCCTGATTAGATTAGGAGCTGGAGAAAGAGCTATCCCCTGGACAGTCAAATATTGAAATTATACCTCATTAGCATACTTTATTAGCTAATTGACTAAGGAACGCTTTTAAAGAAACACAGCTAGGGCCTGGGGTAGGACTCTCCTCTGCCCAGTACAGAGTGAGTACACCTCTGGGGTGGAGGGATAAATGAGCTTTTGAGCCATCTTTGCCCTGTCAGCTGTGCTCGTTGAACCACCAGGTGCTTTCTGATGCTGCAACATAACAGCACGGCCCCAAGGCTGCTCCATGGCCCCACACTGTGTTCAGGCAGCAGGCACATAGTATGGGGTAAAGCAGCAGTCCTTCTGAGGCCTGGTGGAGCTCAGCAAGAATGCAGGGCGCTCAGCAGCTCATACAGGTGCTCAGCACCCCTGAGAGAGTGAGAGGAAGAGGGAGAGGCTGAGGGATGCTGTGGCTCCCTTGTCCTCACTGAATTTGAGTTTCCCACCTGAGAGAGGCAAATGGCAGGGAAGGCCTTGGTGCCACTGCCCCGTCAGTTCTGTGCCCCGTGTGTAGCTCTGTGGAGAACTGCTGCCCAAATGTGCCTGACAGGATTGCTAATTGTGGCAGTACCCAAAATAGAGCTTTCTGAAGTGAGGAGGCAATGACCTGTGTTATCAGTGCCCTGAAGCACGGCCTATCACATAATATCTTCATCATAAGGCACAGTGCTGGTTGGTTCTCTCACAAACTCGCATAGGCTGAACACGAAAGGTTCTGAAAGAAAAGTCATTCTGAAACAGGCTTTTATATCTTATTGCTCTTTTTTCTGAGACTGCAAGGATGTTCAGATACCTGTGTTAAATGCTCTGCTTTACTGCCTATGAAACCCTTAGGTGGGTTGGCCAATGCCACACCTGTAAAGGTTTTTGAGCAGTTAAGGACACAGATGGATGATAAGCGGTTTCATAAACCACCAAACATAAAGCTGCCTTTTTGAAAATCCCACGCTATTATATGAACAGGCAGATAGAGAAGGAATGGTATCTTGTAGTTCCTGAAACACATACACAGTTTGCCAAATGCATGTTCCTTAATGTGCAGTGTCTCATGTTTGGGTCACCCTTTGCATTAAGGCTTCTCTGACAGCTTGTAACGAGGAAGAAAATCCTGCTCGAGTTCTCACATCCCCCTGATACCTCAGCAATTATCTTTGTTATCCTATTCAAACTTGTACAGAGAGAAGAATCAAAGGCAAAGATAACTGCCAGAATTAAAATACTCAATCGGCATAAATTACTAAATCACTCTTTTCATTGGCATTGGCACTTCAGAGCCAGGACCCAAATGTCTGCAAATAATATCAAGCAAGCTCCGTGCTATTTTAGTGCATGGATCACAGGGCGCAGTCCTCCCTGGGGGTCCCCTGCTCAAAAAACTCCCCAAACCCATTACGCAGAGCAGATTGCAGTGGGTCCAGCCTCACCAACTGATCCCCACCGCTGCCACAGGAGCTGCAGCACGATGCCCAGGAGAGGGGAGCTGCTCGGGGCCAGGCAGTGTGTGCTGTGCTGCTGCAGGTGGGTACTCTCAGCCTGAGTGCTGCTGCAGTGCCGCAGCACTGTGCATCCAGCAGCTCCTCACCTCCTCGCTCCGATTTAAGGGCATTCGTTCCCTTATGGGAACATTGCTTCGAGCTCCATCATTGTCAGAATATCTGTTTGCTTGTTTCTCTGTATTCTGCTCTGTGGTTGTTATTAATGAAATAAAAGGTGAGCCTCATTCCCTTCCCTTGCCCACACACATTAATTTAAATGCAAATCTACACAGAAAGATCAAAATTAATTATACTTTCTGCAGCAGGCTACATGGAAAATTGAAATGCACAGGGCTGCCTTTTCTTTTTCCTTTCTATTTTATTTTATTTTATTTTATTTAAGAAACAATGTAGCAAAACTATTCAAATACATATATAAATGTTGCTTGCATGCTTGCCGGCTTTTAGTTTCTGATGCTTTTTGCTTGTCTAAATTTCCAGTTGTTTTCAGCACCAAGCTGTTTGAGATGGAAAATTGAAAGCTTAATCTGCTAGTGACAGAAATCGACCTCTAAATGACAAATAATATTCTGTTTTCCACTAATAACAATTGATCTTCATTAAGACAAGCTTTGCTGACTCTTAAGAAATTTGTCCATTATTGCCTGATCAGAATATAGCTAAAGTTTAATTTTTTTTTAGGAAAAAAACTCGCTGAGTGAGTGGCGGCGGGGGGGAGTGCTCTGTTCCTCGGTAGGTTCAGGCATTTGTAAAAGTTAGAAGTTGATGAAAATGTAGTCAGGTGAATTTGTGCTCCAGGGTGCAGTGCAGAGCCATGCAGGCTGGTGTTGCACAGCTGGACAGAGTCACAGCTGCACAGCTGCTTCCAGCTGGATGGGGCTACCCAGGTTTGTCAGATCCTGGGCGAGAAAAGTATAATTTTGACACTGTTTTTAAGGGAGTGCCCCCAGGGACTGATGTAATGTAGTACTCTGCTGTTAGAGCTGGTAGGTGTGCTCTGAAACACCTTCGGGATCAGGCCTTGTGAGGTTTTGTGAGGTGGGTGCTGAGGTAACAGCAGCTCTGAGCACAAGCAAACAGTGCAGACACATGACTTCATGTAGGAAAAATGGACGATGGTGGATTTTAAGCATCTGTCAAACGGACAGCTAAAAAGGAAGCACATGACCAGACACTTTGTCAGGCTGGGATTTACTTGCTTTGTAGGCTTTGGGAAGTGTGTTTGTTGTGCCTCTTGGCCAGATCTGTCCATAACCTCTCTGTAGCACTGTTGGTTTAGCTAAGTACTGGAGGCGTCAGTTCGCCCTGCCCACAGCTTGCTCTCCATGTGCAAGCAGTATGTTTGTAGCTAGATGCATTCATGTATTATAAAAACAGAAGAAAGAAATGGATGCTAATGATCAAATGGATTCTTTTTCAAATTTCAGGTAATTAAGAAAGCAGGTTTTTGTGTAGGCATAGCAAGTAGAGATCAAGATGCCTTTGGAAAACACGTGGCCAAATATCATCCTCAGAAAGTTAACAGGTAACTCAGGTAAGAGGAAAGAGAAGCTGAGAAAGAAAAGGGATTTATTTTTTTAGCCGTTAAAACCAACATCCCTTTCTTTCAGTGCCCTGCTGAGATTTTACCCAACAGGGCCCACTGGGTCTGCTCTTTGTACTGGCTTCCCATAAAAACACAGATCTAAGTCAAGATCTTGCTCCCTCCTAAAATACTCTGATACAGCATATCAAAGGTCCTGCTACAACGAAAAACACAGGCTAGCCAAAAGATCCTGGACGCAGCAGGTACCTTCTCAAGGACCTAGCAAGAGGTGGAAGCAGCATTTTGTTGTTCACCTGGCCCCCATAAGCTCAGTACGGTGCCAGGCAAGGACAGCTGTGTTGTACCTGTCATTTATTACAGGGCAAGTAAACACAGTAATAACTTCAGGTACTTCCTGTCTGGGTCTTGTGGCCCAGCTTTGTTTTACTGTGGCTTCTTAGGTGTGCCTTGCTTACTGCCTTCATGCGCAGGACTCACTCAAGTGCACAATGAATCCCACACCCTTTTCTTCCAAACAAAAGCAGAAGGCCACAGTTCCAAGTCAGTTCAGCATCCTGCTTGCCTGTCAGCTCCGTGAAGCAAGGGTGTGCAAACTTCAGTCCAGCAAAGGCTGTGGCTATCAGCATGGTGATATCTCTGTACCTGCTTCCTCAGAAACGTCCCTGGGAGCGCTCACACATGCCTGCTGCAGCTGAGAGAAATGATGTTTATGACCATTGTTGCTTGAGGTCACGGACTCGGAATAACTATATTTGTTCAGCATTTACTTTTCAAGGAAAGAGTCCAGCAAGTTACTTTCAAGATAATCTGTGTGTCAGTATGTCTGTCTGTCTCTATTTATTATGTACAAAAACACCATCCCCCCAGCAATGCATGAGTCTTTTTTCGCAACCTTTTATTACTGCAACACAGATACCAGATCAACAGTCTGGTTAAGGTGGCAGAGTGCATTTCAGCTGTGCTCAGTTCATACAGGAAGGTGCTGTTACCTTGCTCAGCTACTGCATGACCCTTTGCGATCATATAAGGGACATCGGTACCGCAACGTTCCCCAGAATTTCCTATACTTCTGCAAATTTAAGCAGCATGCTGCTGCTGATTGATTATAGTAATTTTGTTGTTCATATCATCCTATTCATATCACAGCAGGTATTGCTGGTAATTATTAAGCCTATTTGTTATTAGAGATGCATGGGTGGTGAAAAACAATGAGAAGCAAACAATTTAACTGATAAAATTAGCTGTTCACGGAAAGTCAATCTGATAATTATCTCCAAACTATGTCTGTCAGCTCTGCTTGGCATTTCTTAGACTCCTTACCCCCCAAGAGGAACAGCTTTTGCATGGCTGAGTTCTAAGGAATGCACCTAATTTCCCAGCAGGAGAGATCTTCATGATTTATTTATTTATTTTTGTAACCTTTGCTCTCATATAGGTTCATGTAACTTCATAAATACTACGTGACAAATAGGCATTTGAGTGTGTAATTTACTAAAGAACAGGCAATGCACTAAAATTTTTTTATGAAAAATAATAAAAATTAGTGACCCCTTCAATTTCATAATTATTGGAAAATACCTAGCACTTAGATTTCTTGGTTGTTAATTTTTCGAAACCTCCTGTCATATTTAAGCAGTGGAGCACACATTAAGGTCAATTTAAATCATGTGGATAAAGAGTAACCTTGCACGCTTTTAAAACTGTATATGGGCTTTTAAAACTGTCCTCAGCTCTTGTGACTGTCTGCTGATTCATTTACTGAAATTCTAGTAAAAATGCAGTGAAAAAAAACCAAACAGTGGGACCAACAGAGCTTGGTTTCCTGTGCATCTTTGCATGTATGGTACTGAGGCTGCCATTTTATTAAGTGTACAAGCAGTACCTCTCCTTTTATCTCCAATATTATCAGGTGGCTATTAGCTGGAGATGGCCAAATTTCAAATGGCTGTTTTTATTTATTTATTCTTATATCCTTCCTTCTAACGTGTCGGCTTGCTTAGGTTTAAATTTTTGTTTTAAATACTGCCATGTACAACAAAAAACTTGGCTAAAATTAAATATTTTTCTTCACTTTCATATTTTAAATATAAAGAGTGAAGTCAATGTTTACTTTCTTTACTTTAGTGTCACTTTCCAAGAAAATATCAACTTCTTGTGTTGAAAAAATTAAAATGCTTTAAATATTTTTACTTTTTCATAATGGATATATGTCTTTTTCTGTTTTGGACTAAAATATTCCACCAAGTTGGAACAGATTCCTGACAGAGAAGAAGGAATATGGTAAATGGCTTAAGAAGCATCATGAATTGCTTACTTATCCATAATAAAGGAAGCTTGCACTCATAGAACAAACATTTTTTGAATCACAACAGTGAAAAAAATCAAGCAATTTGTGAATATCCTTTCAGCTGAGGAATGGGGCAAGTTTTCAAGTACCCATGTACATGCATTTGGGGGTGATGGTTTTAAAGACAGAGACAAACATTCTATATCCTCAAGGATAAGTCTAAAAAGTAGAGAGAATCAAATAGGAGATGAAAAACCAGGAAGCAATTTCAATGGCTGTTTAAGCACACTGCAAGATGGGTGAAAGAAGCCACAGCTACTCCACACAAATGCTAGAAATCTAGGAAATAGGATGGAGGAATCACAAGATTGGCTAAATGCTGGCAGATTTAATATCAGCTAAACAGACCCATGGTTTGAACCATGATGGCCATTCTTATGTTCTGGCCAGCCTATGTCTGTTTTTTTTTTTTTTTTTTTTTTTTTTTTTTTAAGTTAAAACCAGTCTGGGATGTAAGTGGGCTGAAAACTTAGTTATTTTTACAACTGTCTTCCAAGCGTGAAATTCTTAGCCAAAACCATAAACCCCAAATGGGGGAACTGAGCAGCTCTGCTGATCACAAGGAGCACACAGGGAATAAATATAACCTCCCCAGTACCATGTGGAGCTCACAACTGAACTCTGATGCACTCTCAAAATATTAGTGAGTAGATGATAATAATATGTGCTTGATCTTACACTCAGCAGGAGTTACAAGATAAGCTTCAGTCACCTATGCTCTTGGATCACCATTAATCTCTACAGAAGGCACCAAAGGAGAGTGTTAATAAGAATAAACTGGGAAGTAAACCCTACTAAAAATAAATCCCTGGAAAAAAGAAAGCCTCCAGCTCCAGCAGGAAGCAAGGGGAGCTTTGCCAGATGTGGGAGTGCAGAGAGGCCTTCGAGCACCACACACAGCTGCAGCTATGTCTCCGTCTTTAATGAGTGCTTGTTTGCTCTGCCTGGAGCATGCACTTTCCATGTGCACTTGTGAACTCCTGCTGACAGTAGGTGAAGCTCATCTGCCAGCTACTGCTGGCTTGAGGTGTCAGAGAGAGCCATCGACCCCCTGTTTGGCAGGCAGCAGCAAGATTTAACGGGGGTGATGATGAGACACTGTGGTTGGCTTCTTTGCACTCTCAAAAGAAAGCTCTTCTCCTACAGGGTTGACATGAATGTGTGCTTGCCAGAGCCAGGCTGGACTGGAATGGCTTCCCAAATTTCCAGACAGAAATCCAGAGTTGTCAGAGCCCTTTGGAAAATGCTCAGTCACTAGAAGAAGGCAGGTGGCAAGGGGAGCCAGGGTCCCCTTGGCTGACCGTCACGCAGTGATGAGCAGGCAAATTGCTGAGGCCTAGAAATGTGTGGGGTTTTCTCTTTGAAAGAAGTCTCTCATCAGGCTGGGAGAACAGACCAGCCAGAGCTCTGAGAGAGATCTCCCGAGCAAAGTGGAGTCGCACTTCCCTCCAGAAAGCAAGGCTGTTTTTTGCAGGATCCCAGGGCAGCCAAGACTCCAGAACAGCCTTGCTATACTCTGCGGCCAGTAAAGACTAAAAGCGAGAAACCTTTCTGTCCAGACTAAAACTGACATATGTACAAAAAGAGATGTGTTTGCACTTTGTCCCCCCATTCCATCTGTATAACATTTCCATTTGACTTTAGCTAGTGGGCCCCTGCCAATATACAGAGCTGGGAAGAGACATCCCGACAGCTAACTCCAGGTCCCCCCAGCAAAACACACACAGCACCCCACAGATGGCCTGGAAACCAGAGACACGCAGTGGGGTAATGACAAGGCCACCGCAGACGAGCAGAAGCAAAGGCACATTCCCATCTGTCTAAATCTTTGAGTATGTTCAAAAATAATGGCGTGCTGAGGCTAGAGGACTGGAAATGTGGGATGACGTGCTTAAAACGCACAACCTCTGCTTGCCCTTGTGCAGATGAAGAGCCATACCTATAAGCACTTTGCCACAGGATCAGGTAAATTGGCTTTTATTGAAACATACTGTAAGATGAGTTGGGGGGGCTGAGGGGAAGATTCCAATTTAAAGCAGGTACATTGCATTTCAGGCTCCCAAATAACTATTGATATCTGCTGTCCTGGAGCAAATCATATCTTCCTTGACAAGTCAGACAGCTGCTCTTTCTCTATCTTCCTTTTGTTATCTTTAATAGCCATGAATTGTTTTGGTACCTTGAAAAAAAATGTTTGCGCCTTACTTGATGGATGTGTTTCACCTCCTGCTATTAGCCCTGGTTCAAGGGGTTCATCAAATGCCTGTTCTTGCCTACAAAATTCACACTTAGCCCAAGTGCTTTTGAAATGGGAGTGTCTGGGTCGGTGCCGTGCACTCTGTGTGCAGCCCCCCTTCCCCTCCAGCTGGAGGGGTGAACAAGCTCTCCTGACCATCATGGCACGTAGCATCATGGAAGCAACCTCTTGGGCTCATCTGGTCCAGGCTCCTGCTGAGATCAGGGCCAACTTCAAAGTTATCTAAGATGACTCAGGGTCTTCCCCAGTTGAGTTTATACCACCTCCAAGGAAGCAGATCCCACAGCTTCTCTGGGCAACTGTTCCCATGTTTGGTTACACTTATTATGAAGATTTTGTTCCATTTGTTTAAGGTACATGAATACTGGTATCTTAAATACAGCAATACCAACAATTGTAAGGTGGGTCTAAAGAAAACCACAGCTGTATTTGACCGGTTTCACTCGGACTTTGAACTGAAGAGACAAAGCAAATTTTCTTCAGGCTATCTGCTGTCCTAAGGCACATCAAAAGAAACAAAGACAAGCACCGTGGAAATGGCTGGGGGATGCCATAGCACAGCTGTTCCTTCCCTTTCCTCTGTCACACTTTGCTGCCCCCAAAGCTCAGTCAACAATGTTGGCTGTGTAAGTTTTCCCAAGGATGCTCCAATGCCAAGCGTGTCAGATCAGCCCAAAAACCCTTCCGCAGCAAATCTGAAGCAGGAGGAGGAGACAGTTAAAACTATGTTATGTCTCTTTACAATGCAAAGGAGGTGTGCTTACCTTGTCCCTTCAGCCAGCACAGCTACTGGGTCAGAGCCTCCTGCATACAGGCACTACACAGAGCTGAGTAAGTTAACAATTTGGATGGCCACAATCTTTTCTGCAGTCCTTCTCTGGCACTTACCCACTCGCTCTGGCACTGAGAAGCACAAATGCAGCTGGAGATCTGTACCTATTTGAACAAACTGATGGTCTCCATCTAAAATCATCAAAGGGCACCTAATAACGACCTCCAACTGCTATTGTGCATTTATAGGAGCAGCCTTTAAACTAGACCATTTTAAAAGCTGCTTCTAGGAAACATCCATAAGGTGATGAGTATCATGGAAATCATATGTGACCTAGTATTAGCTACCCAGACGCCTCTGCTTTCTGTTCACTATTTGCCTAAAAGATTACTGACTGAGCATCTGTGATTAAGAAGTAGTGCTAGCTGTGTGTCCCTAGTCAGATTTTATATTCCTAAATGGGAAAAAAAACAACCCCCTATGGACCAGACTGTACAAAAAGCATCGTTCTGGGCGTAAAGGCTACACTGACAGATTTAATATGGTGTTTTGACAATTAATAAATAGGGTCCTATTTATACTCCCCAGTAGTGTATGCACATTGTATTTTCCATGTACTAATGGAGCATTCAGCAATGAGACTGGCCCATCCAACACTGGACCTAGGAAAAGGAGTTTCTGCTTTACCTGTATGTGTTGTGCTGTGCATCCCTCCTAGCTCTATTGTATTCTCCTTGTATAGCTGAGACCCAAAGAGAGGATTATTACTTTTTTTTTTACCTCGTATTTGTATCCGTCAGCTAAAAAGAATACTAGCAAGAAGATAAATTTAGATCATCCACCATGAAATTAACAGCTGTGCTTTGTGATTTGAACAGGTCCCCAGTGGTACCCTTCCCGTGTTGGTCTGCAACTGGAACGCAGTAAGTTTTCATATGGATGTTAAAAAGACCCCTAACGTATTACTAAACCTTTGGCAAGTTATCCTCCTAATAGTATTACTCTCATGATATGTGTTAGTAGGTGAACTTTTAGTACTTTTTCATTAATTGATATAAATCATGAAGTTATTAGCTTCTTCATCAGTACAGGAGTCTAATGGTTTTCATAACCATTGGGTAAAAATGTTTCAGAATACAGCATGTGCTCGGATAATGAAGACAAAGCAGTTCTAAAGCCATTCATGGCAAAATTCACCGATGTCAGTCCCTCACTGTGATTCCAGTTGCACTCCTTGTTCGCAGCCTCATCAGAAGATACAACTGGCCACAGGAGGCAGCCTCCTTTTTTGGGCCAGCACACCAGTTCTTGCTGGACATGGCCATGGGAGCTGTAGCTGCTGCTGACCAAGTGGCATTTGTCTGTGGACATGCAGTAGGACAGAGCCCCAGAAAGTGAGATCTGAGCAGCTGGCAGAATTTGGCACTCTCCCTGACCTAAACAGTGAACAAACATACATCGAAAGGGAGATGCAATATGTAAATTAGAAAAGAGAAAGAAGTGTTGCGGCCACGGCAAAACCCCATGCCCGTGGCTGTTGGGGTTTCCTAATATCCAGCTCACTGCCTCTCTGAAAAAGAACTGTATCTTCCTATTTGATGTCTTTTCTCATTCACTCCTGGTTCATTAGGACTGGGAACACATGCCTCAGAGTGCTGTGAAAAGGAACGTAATGCTCAGATACACATGGTCTGCCTAGGTCTGATAGTTCACAAAGAAATCCTGGACTGGGGGCTTTTGCCTAAGAAGTTGCATTCACCATGATGGTGCAACCTATTGTAAAATACTCTGAGAATGCAAATACTCAGGCAAAAACTATCAAAAGGCATCAGTGACCAAGAGGCTGTATAACATTGACTTTCCCATTAGTCTTGCAAGACAGAATGAAACGTGATCTATGAAACTGTGTGATTGCATGGCATGTCTCTAATGATCTAGATGAACAGAGATAGCATCATAACAATTGCTGTGCATTGCTGCCCAGTAGCATGTCAGCCTAACGCTTTTGTTAAAAGAAGAGAAGAATAATTCCCATAGAAATGCTCTAAGCTGCTAACCTGGAGAATAAGGACCAAGTCACCAAAATAAGTCACAATATAAGTTGTGCCTTTTACACGTAAGGCATAGGCACTAGAGTGCAATGCAAATTGAAGAAAATGGTTTAACTCCTTGACTATTAACAGGGCAGCCTACACGTTATGCTGAAAGGATCCACCGTGAGGATGTGTGCTGTTCATGTCATTTGTTCTTCCCTTTTTATCCTTACAGATGGGCCCTACCTGAAGGACTCCGTTAACATTCAAAGCCTTGCAGTTTCCTCCATCATTACACTGTATTTTACAGACCTGGGTCAGCAGGTTGGTTGGACTACAGTAAGTATGTTCTTGTAACAGTAAGCATGACACCTTAACGTACACTGTGTTTTAGCATCAAACTGCTCCAACTTCCTCAGCCTGCCCTTCCCTATGTCAAATAGTGTAATTACTATATTAGCAGTCAAAGCAAAATTAAATTGGTAGTAAAACAAGTTATCACCATGCTAACTCTAACATTCTATTAAAGATTAGAAGGTGAACGTAACAATATTGCCTGAGGAAAAAAAAGATCAATTTTTAAAAACATTTTTAACTTATCCAGGGTTTATATGCCCGTGTAGAACCTGTAGCCAAATATATTCATTTGCTGCAAGGCTCCTCAGCTTTGAAATGATATTAACAAATAAATAAAATATGGATTTCTGGTAAACCTGTTTCCTACTAAAGCAGGAAAATTACTGCATGGGACTGTCCTACAGCAATGTCCTACAGTGGGTCACTATGGGTTTTATTAACTTGTATTGCTACAAGTTGCTTAATAGAATGGACA
The DNA here is from genome assembly GCF_009769625.2 of Cygnus olor. Taxonomy (NCBI): domain Eukaryota; kingdom Metazoa; phylum Chordata; class Aves; order Anseriformes; family Anatidae; genus Cygnus; species Cygnus olor. The sequence goes on along the minus strand of NC_049172.1, from coordinate 14,296,070 downwards.
TGCTATTACACGGCTCCTTTTCAATTAACCAGTACAGTCAAGGTGGGTGTTTCTGCCAGAATTGCTTCTGACTTTGGGAAGAAACAGTTTCTGGATCAGCACTATGAAGTCACGTATCCATCTGTCCCGCTCAAGGTCACATTCATTTCTTACTAGCCAGGGTAGCACGTAGCCCCCAGCAGCACAGTCTCTGGGAGGCTTTAACCCCTAAGAGTAAGAATGTGACCTATATCTATCTTTCCCAGCTCCAGTACAGGACCCAAACCTCCAGGCTTTAACAAGCAGATTACATCAGTGGAGTTGGAGCAGCTCACGCTCCGTGACCTCTACCCGTTTAGAGATCTGTGTGTTTGCCAAGGCTGAGGCTTTGTCCCACTGATTTCCATGCTGCCACACTAATTAATGCTAGTTGAGGTCTTGTGTCCCCCACACCCATCCCATCTCTGCTCTAGCATTTTAAAATATCCCTGATGGAAAAGCAATTGTGGAATTTCCTTGAAGAGCAAAAAGTGTGAGTAGTGTGGCCTCTTGTTTGCTGCAACTAAGTAATCTGCACGAGCCTTATTTATTCTCTCCTTTCCCGGTGGTTTATGTAGCCTAAGACAGTAACATAACTAAAGCTTAATATCCCATTATAAATAGTGCATTTATGACTAGGCACTGATACTGCAGGCAGTGGCATTTTTTTTACGATTTGATCTGTGTGTGCAGAAAGTTGACTCCACAAGTTTCTGAATACTCACCTTACCCCATTCTGTTCCACATTCTAAATTGTCTCTATTCTCAGTGGGAGAAATCTTCCTGGCCACATCATTTAGTTTAAACAGAGGAGAGATTTTATAGCTAGTCTACAGCAATAGAGAAAAATCATAAAAGATTGTATTTTAACAATAGCAATTAAGAATGTATTTGCACACAGGATGTACAGTTTTACTGCTATTTTTGCTATGCATAGAGCTCCCATTCAAACCCCCTTGCTGTTCCATCAGATTTATGCACACAGGGAGGGACACTTATGATTTAAAGGGTTGACATTTAAATAAACAAGGCACAGAATAAAAATATTCTTATCTCATCAGCAAAATGATAGCTGAAGTACAAAGGGCCACATTCAGTTCTGCAATCTAAAAATAGGCATAGGAGCATATGGAGATGTGCTGTTGCTCCAAGGAATGATGCATTGGGCATGGATCTTGCTGGGGGAAAACTAAGCACAGAGGTCTGTCTGCTGGGGCTTTTCACCTCACTGGGATCATACCTGAGATGCCTACTTGAGGATCAAGGACACCAAGTCCTTCAGTCTTGGGGATTTAAGCACAGAAGAGGAGCTCATGTTTTTTAAAAGGTAGGGGCTAGGGGAAAGGACTACCCACTTGCACCTCCCGGGAGCAGTACCCTCTTGCAGGCATGTTGTAAAAGAAAAGGCAATGCTGTTGTCTGTTCCCAAGTGAACACAGTTTGGGTCCCTAAGTCTAGGAGCATACATCTCTGAGTCAGGAAGCCTCACTTTCTCTTGTGGGGCATGCATGGTCTCTGATTTACAGTCCTTGTCAGACATCACCTTGATGACTCAAGGGCCTGTTGTCTCCTGTTGCCTACTCTCTTAAGTGTTGCCACTTGGTAGGATGCTTCCTTCTCAGCCGCTGCCTTCTGAAAACATGGTTGCACAGTGGCTGTGCAAATAGGTTTGGTTTGTGCTGTGAAAGGCCAGACATCCCCTGGGCTCAGGTTGCACCCCAGCCCTGACGGGCTACCCAGATGCCAACAAGTTCCAGTGGCTGAGTTGCTCTGAGGAAGAGAGGAAAGACAAAGTGGTGTGAAGGATTTACGGTTGTCCTCCGCTGGAGCAACTAAGCTCTGACTCTCTCGATAATGAAGCCCTTTCCTGGGATAACGTGGGTATAAATCCAGCCTCACTTGGCTCTTTTAGAAGGATTCAGACCCTCAAGGTGCATCTCTAGAAAGCTATTTAGGGAGAAAACAAAAACTTTCCTTGCATCATAGATGTTGTTAGAACTGTCCCTTTCGTCTGTCTTCTTTTTAATAAAACAAATATTAGCAGAAACACCTAATTTGCTTCTGCACAAGCTTTATCAATTCCCTTACTCTGGGAATTGATACAGTATCAATGATATAGCTGGGTGGCATAATTGAGGTTTGCTGACTGATCTGCAGAGAGATGAATGAGAGCTGAGTGTACGGATCTCTTCTGTACGCTCCCTGCAAAGCCTGCACCCCCAGAGGTGTTTGAAATTCCCACCACTGTGGTGATGGCTTCTTATTTTAGATTTCTGTCCAATATGGGGCCTAAGCATGTTTGACAGAGACCTTTTTTTATATACTGTGGTGTAGCATGTGACTTTTGAAACATGGTTGGCATTTTACCGCTACAAACGCGTAGAGCTACTGTAGTCAAAAGGAAAAAGAAAGCCATTCTTCCTGCCGAAATTCAGACTGGTGTTAAAGCTTTCCCTGTTTGAACAGTGATTGCAGCTTCTGATTTATCAGCTTCTGTTGTCTAGTTGCTATCCAGGCAGGCTACCAGAAGGATCAAAATAGAACTGCGAAAACAACACGGAGCTGTGAAAAATATATTATGCCTCCAAGTCTGTGAATTTTTTAAGAAAGATTAATACTGAAACGCAGTGCTTCAGTAAATATTTTTTGTAACCGAGTTAAAATTAGGGATTGCTTAAATACTTTGACTCTTGGGAGCCTTAAAATACTGAGGCTGGCAGCAAAACTGCTCCATTTGCTTATCCTAGTTCCTTAGGTTGTACATTTTTTTGCTTTGTGTTTGCACAGCCCTCCCCCTCCTGCCCCCCACTTGCATGCACAGTTACCATTTCAGAAGACTTCTGCTACTATAAACCATACAGCTGGCTGAAAAAAAAAAAGAAAAGAAAAAAAAGGGAACCATATTTAGTAGGTTTAAGATTGTATTTCACATATTTTTAATGAGGTGTGCCTGTTTTCTTGGGGGTAAAGGCAGTGCTCCAGGCAGCGTGGTCCTCTACTTTTACTCACATAGTAAAAAAATTTTTTTTTTGCCCCGTCGGTGTGGATTGGTGATAAATAGGGGAGGAGTAGTTTGCTGTGACCATGGCTGAGAGCAAGGAGTTGGTCTTGTGAATGTGGAGTAATCTCATGAAGTCTGTGGGATGAAGGGATATGAAGCAATTTATGAGTATCAGTGGGTTTGAAAAAGAGGTTGCCAAACTACTGTAGACTCCTTTTCTTAGCCTCCTCTACACCAAAATCAGCTCTGAGCTTCTGGTGGGGAAGCTTAGGATGCTTTCCCTAACTCAGCAACAGGAGAAGAGAATTTGGTAAAAGTTTATATCCTCCTCATGGGATTTAATAAGCAGTACAGACAATTAAAATTTAAGAAAAAAGACAGGATCTGAGGAATTTGGAGGAGTGGGAGGGCTGGGAGTCCCAGCAAACTAGTGGGTCAGTGTGAAGAAGACAAATGTAAGAATACTCATATGATTATTGCTTTGGAAGGAATTTGGGATCAAGGTAGGAGAAAGAGCTGAGGATCTGCAGCGTGTATAGGTAGAGAACGTATTTCTCACTGGAAACATTAGAGCTTGTATATTTTGGGGCCAATTCACATACTGTTGTGGGACAGGACCCTTCCAACTGAGTAATACTTTCATAGAAGTGTGGGGTGCCTGAAAGACTTGGCAACAATGCCCAAGAAACAGAACATGTGACTCTGTGTAAATCCTTCAGCAGTTTAAGAATGACTGCAGCATAAACTGCCAAAGAAATTTCCCAAAACTTTTTTGATTGCTTAAACTCTTGGATCAATAGAGAATTTGATCACAGACGATCTCCAGGAAAAAAAAAAAAAAAAAAGTCATTATTTCCTCTACAGCCACTTTTCCAACTATAATTATTTGTAACACAAAGCACCTCCGGTTTACAGCTAACAGTTTGTACTTGGCAGAGATTTCTGCTTGAACACACAATATTGCACACGGTGAGAGTCGCTCTGCCTTGGTACAGCTGGCCAAGTCTTGAGCTGATCAGAGTCAGACGCTGCGAAACACTGTAACCTTTCACAAAGACAAACTACATACATAAGATCGGTCTTATTTTTCATTTAATTAAGTCTAATAGTTTGCAACCTCCAGGGTTATCAGGAGAGAACAGCTTGCATTTGGCTGATTTCTTGCCATAGTTTTATATTATTTATGCCTTTCCTTGGGCCACATACACTTTTGGCTCTTTGTTACTGCCCAGTGGCAGCGTGAAATGAGCTGATAAGGCAAGAGGAGACCTCTCTTTTGCTGAGGCTGCCCAACTGGCTGATTGGGATTGCTCAGCCTCTGTTTCTAGTAAGGCAAACAGCACTGCAATTTTATCTCCTGGTCTCGGCAACAAATGCCACCAGCTCACGATGAACCATGCCAGAATATCCATCCTTCAGGTGCCAAAGGGAGCTAGGAAGCTACTAGGAAAACTAAATCTAAGAGAAACGAATGTTTTAGCTGCTGTTGAGCAGAGCACTGGCTGCATAACCCATGTATCGCTGTTCACAGTAATACCCTGGAGTTTTTACTGCTTAAAGTCCAAAGTGAAGGTAGAGAGACTTCAATAAGCATAAACAGAGCAAGCTGGTTTATTTTTTTTTCAGTTATACACACCTTGAACCAATTCTGCTACTCAAGGAGCAAAGGGATACTCAGTGTATGGTGCTGATAAGTATAGACCCTGTCCTGGGTGCATGCAGAAAAACAAGGGACATTGACAATTTGTCAATCTTTACACATATTTGTGTGAAGCTTTAGGCCTTCTAAAATGTAGAAGTCTGGCAAAATTATTGTGGATGGAGAAGTTTGGTCCAACCTTACACTGTGGGTAAAGTGAACACAAAGAGGAGAGTGACCCAGACTTTTTAAAGTGAGGTTCTTTGCTCACCTTGTGTGGTGACCTTGACTGAATGTATCTCCTGTTCCAGTTCTGTGGCAAGAAAATGACAGTATTTCCCTCCTTTACAAAGTGCTTTGAGGCTTCGAGATGAAAAGCGCTGTGGAAGAGCTGGGTGAGGTTATTAGTAATAGCCAGGTGTTTAAAAGCACCATTTCATTTAGGTGTTTACATAGCAGATGATGGATACACATTTTCAGGCAGATTATAGAGCAGATCTCAAAACGCTGTTGAAGCCTTGTAAAGACTTGGCAGAAAGTTTGAATTCATACTGGTCTGTGGTTACAAACAGAACTTGAGTGCCTCACTGAGTATATATAGGTACAAATATACATAACATGCATGTATACATGTGTTTAAAAAGAGCATTTGTTAGCTTCCATTTTAAGGAAGAAACGTGCAAAGCCACATGCTCTCAGGGAAGAATTTTGTGCGGAGTATTAAGCAGTCTTGTGCCCTGCTGGATGTTTCAGACAGACTTAGGAGAAGACGTGATTTCCCCTGCCTCTTGCCCCAGAGGAAGCACAGGCCTGGCTCAGGAAGAAGCAGCATCTATCACTGTTCACTCCCCAGCTCCTAAGTCAGCTGCAATTTGCCTGTAAAACCCTACAACAAATCCATCCTGTATCTGATATTTGCAGTAAATACTGCAGTGCAGCCTTAAATACTCCTAAATACTGAGTCACTGTAAAATCTGCCTGGACAAGGAGAGTTTCAGGTGCCTCTGTTTGCACCATTCAGATCCTGTAGAATGGGTCGTCCAGTTCCATGAAAACTGGATGAAAAATCATTGAATTTTCAAGAAGCCCTTAAGAATTTTACTACCTGATGCAAAACTGCTGCTGTCGAGGATTTCTGCAGACAGGAAAATACAACACTTTTTAAAAGGTGAAGATTTAAAGATGCTGCTAAAACGATGTCATTATCATCCCCAGGTAACTATACGACCTTTAATGAGGTACCAGAGCACATGAAGTAGAAATTAGTCCAGAAATAATAAAGTTCTTTAATGATCATTAGCTCAAGCATACTTTGGGCTGGGATTGTAAAAAGAGTCTAAGAGAGTTTAGATGTTAAGTTTATTCAGCTGCCTGTTTCTTGTGGGTTTCTCAGAAATCCCAGCTGCTGTGTGTACACTCTCCTATGGTAATGGCCTGTCTGGTATCAGGAGATCCTCCTCCTAATGTGGCACGTACTGTCTCAGTCTGACCCTGGCTCAGACCTGCATCTAATGCCTTTGTCTCACATTTATCAGAGAAACTTGGCTCCGTCTGTTAGATAATTTATATCCTGCAGCTGTTTTTCCATCAAAGTTACCCAGGACACACGTGAACTCTTTTTTTGTATCTCCTGCTGTGCTCAGAGCTTCAGGCAGCGTCCCCAAGTCCTTGTCCTGGCTGCAGGTATTGCCCTTACATCACAGCCAACGCTTCCCCTGCTTGAACCCAGACATCCCATTGGCAGTGGGAGAGAAACCATTGCAACCAGCACTGATCAGCTGGGAAACTGCCCCTACATGGCATGGAAAGAGCTGCGGGAAGGGATCAGCGTGGACAAGGCTGTACGGCCTTTCCTCAGCTCCACTCTGCAGCTTGTCATAAATGAGATAATGCGAGACTATGCCAAAAGGGAACATGATACGAGCTTGGGTGCGTCGTATGGTATTACAAAAAGGGCATGTTGTAAACATTACAGAGAGGAATTAGCTGATGCCCTCATGTGAAGATTGCTAATCTGTGGGCTGTTCATTTATAAAGGTTCTCCTGGACTTTTTTCAGGCTCCTTCCAGTCCATCCCCTCTATTTATAGCTTCCTTTTGCCCTTTTCTGCCTTTTCCCAAGCAGTACCCACAGTCCTATGAACTCACATCAGAAATCCTTCCATCGCCTGCAGTGGTCCTGTTGGGATGGTGTCAGGCACTGTGCCAGCTGCCCCTACCAGCCAGGAAATTCACCTTGCATTCCCTCTGCGTTACAGAGAACAAAACACTTCAAACACCTCCTTTCACCTCTGCTGCATTCAGCTCTCCCTAAATAGATCCTTTGCCTCATCAGGTCTGGGATTATAATTCTTGACCTGGCTGTTACTTAGTTTAGCTAGGTGTTACTGGCATAATAACCTGAACAAAGGATTAAAAAAAAAATTAAATTAAATTAAAAAAAAAGAGGCCTTTGAAAACTCTAGGGAAGCAGGTACCATCCTGCTTATACAGGATGAGATACTTTGCTGTCTGGAAATGAGTTATTTTGTATTGCTTTCCCAGTTCTCTCATCAACTCTAGGAGACAAGCAGGCTGGAGGCTCCTGTTAGCTTTCTTTCACCATATTTCAATTGTTTATTAATAGATGCTTCCAGTTTAGGTATTACTGAATCAGGTTCCCAAGGTCCTGAAAACTAAGGTGGTTACGAAATTTGGGTTCAGCACCCTGTATGGAGCTCATGCCTGGGAGAGTCTTGATTCAAGAACAGCACTTTATCTGTGCCACTGAGAATAAGAGGCAACTAGAGTATGTAAAGCCAGACACTTGAAAAGAGAGAAGGAAGATAAGAGAAACGGACACTGTGCATGGTATGAAATATGAAATACAGAGTGTGCAGATGTGGGGAAAAAAAAGGCCAGTCTCCTGTTCTATTTCTTCAGGGGGTTAATGATGAATTAAATTCTGTTGAGCTATGTAATAGAGATGTAATGCTCCGCCAGGAAAAGATCTTTGTGTTTATTATGGACTACCATATCTGGCTGCACCAAATATATCAAAATAATCTAGGCAGGCCCATGAGATGATAAAGAAAAAGTAATTTTCTTCCGAATATTGGCTGTTTTGGCAATTTCTGCAGAGCATACTTGCTGTATGTCTTAAATCATCCTTTTTTTGTCTTTTTTTTTTTTTTTTTTTCCAGAAACCACAAGTTACAATGTTACCATTTTCTTCTTTTTATTGTTTAAAATTTAATATTTTTTTCAGGATTTGTCAGCAAAAACTAGTATCTTAGTAATTTTGCAGGGTTTTGAGCATCTCTGAGAATAATAGCTTGACTGATCCTTAATGTACAACTAACAACATGCAAGCCCAGTTATGAAAATACTAGGTAGGCTTAGTTTCATCTATTTATTGAAAATCAATAGAAAAAGAATAGAACTTGTCTTTGTTTGCCTTTGGTTAGAACTGATTGCAATTTTGTGTTAATTTAAGACCACTTTCCCTTCCACCTGTTTGAACTTGGGGGCTTTGTAGCAGAGTTTCTCTGGAACTCACTTCTCACTTCTGGTGAATTTACAATCACTAGGGCAGAGAAGGAGAGCAGAAGTTGCAGCATGGGAGATGGAACAGAGGGAAACAGACCAAAACTCACCCAAAGTGTCAAAAAGAAAATACTCCACTGCAGAAAACTGAAACTCATCTTCTAAAATTGAGCGCTACCAATCTTAGCTACACGCCAGCAACGTGATGCAGTCATGACAAAGGCAAATACAGTCCTGCCTACTAGACAATACCTACTTTGATTGCAAATCTCAGCGTGCATGCCTCTGCACGGGTGATTAGTGCTTTGTGTGAGATGTGACGGGCACACAGACGAGGCAGGATGCTGTCTCTGGCCTGCAAAGCACCTCGAGCATGCTGATGCTGCTCAGCTCCACAAAACTCCAGCCTGGGACCTGCTGTTGGTGCTGTCAGCATGGCAGCTGCTTCTCTGGGTTGCTTGAGGGGAGGCCCTACATCCCCCTTCCTATATCAAAATCACCTTATCCGGCCACCTGGATTCAGCTGCCTGTAGCTTTGGCTGGATTTATTTATTTATTTTTAATAAATGCTGAAGCTCTCCTCTTCCTTTCAGCACCTGAAATCAGACAGGGGGTGAGGAGGGGACACTTGGGGCAATGACAAGTAACCACAACCTGGTGCTAAGTCCTGCCAGTCTTTTCCTGGCAGCTTTGTTGTGTGCTCATGCTAAGCAGACAATGAAAGCTGGCAGCTATGGGCATATTTTGTGGTGCATCCCATGGCTGAGGGAAAAAGCTACACTGAAGCAAGCAGTTCACTGACCTGTCCAGAGCATATTATCTATACATCTCTTTCCTGTACTATCATTGCCTATATTTAATGCACTAGGTTCTAATGGCAGAGGCAGTTTCTTGGTGTTTGCAGAATGCCTAGCACAATAAGCTCACAAACTGTCAGGAATAGACCAGTACAACTGTTACTGACACAAAAATCTGATAATTCTGTGGCTGTGGTGTGTTCCACAGCAATGTGGGTTCTCAGACACTCCTTGCTCACATGTTTCCATGCACACAGACATGTTACTGCTCTTGGGCTCATGCAGAATCTAAATTCCATTTTTTCCACAAAAGTCGTGGTGTCATATGGAAAAAAGAATGTGACATTTCTCCTCTAAACAACACTCAAGTTTTTTACTTTTGGAGACAGTCTTGCTATTAAAGGCTGATATTTCTGAAGCTTCCCCCTGCAGTAGGGGAAAAGAAATGGTACTAGGGGTCTCAAAGCAAGGAAACCTACGTGTAGAGTATTTGTGCTGGAAAAACTTTCTGTTTCAAAGCTCTTCTGAAGAGAGGTAAGAGGAACAGCTGAGGGTCAGAGTGCGGGCCAAATACTGTTTTTGAGAAAGGTAGTCTAAATTCAGTGTTGCTTCCTTAAGCCATGGGTACTTACCTGTTACAATTAATTCTACAGCAGTGCAAATGGCCACCTTAAAGCCAAACAGCCCATTAGTTAAAAACCTTAAGCAATACTATGCACTTGAGTTGTGATTTACCAGTTACTGGCCCTCATAAACATGTAGGACTGTACTTTTTATACTGCTATTTCATTACAGCAGAGACGGATGATCAAATCCAGACCTCACGTCATCCTAATCATGCTTTACTTCCTCTAGCTTTTTTAGCTTAACGATGTGCCATGACAAAAGGCGATAGGACTGTAGCAAACCAAAGCCAAAACATAAACCTTAAAGTGGTCCCCCTTCCCTCCCCTGCTTCTTCTCTCCTCTCAGCTTTGGAGGCTACCTGAGGTTGCAGAGGAGAGATGAAATCATTGCTTTCTGTTCTACAGACTGACTTTACTTGTCCAGTTTGCCCACTATAGGATGCTTCTAGGGATGCCTGCATAGGGGAATCCCTTTTCAACAGCAAACAGAGGCTCAGAACACTGTATACCAGGCAGGCTGGCCCTGCTCTTCTACCCACTGCCAAATTTCAAGCCATGATCCCTCCCTTCCAGATGACTCTGTTAGCAACCAGGATTCGAAGCTATGTTTCCTTCTGTTGTGCTTGGTTGGCTTTAGACCAGTGCATTGCATAATTGCAAAAAACACTGGCACAATGCAAGCTGCCTTCAGCTTTTGGGCATTCGTTTTAAACGGTATTTAGATTCAAAATAGGGATCTTATGGCACAGTCAGAAGTATAAAGAGGAGATAACTGTGATTTTGACCATCTTTCACAAAACCTTCATGATTGGGTTAATGTTCTGCACAGAAACCTTTCTCATTTGCTAGATGGATTTTACTCCATTGCTAAAGAGACAGCAGAAAAACACCTATATGTCATTTAAGTTCTCAAAATGAAGCTAAAATGACATTTGAAGGATGAATGGGTGTTGTGGATGGGGTTATTCTTTTTCTCATGCCTTTATTGGCACCATTTCCCACTCTGATTCAGCTATTTTCTTTTTCATTTCTAGTTTTTTCTAACAGAGTACACCGGGCCTCTTCTAATATATCTGCTCTTTTACATTCGCCTCTCAACTATTTATGATCAAGTGGAAAGTACGAAGAACTTCCGCCACCCAGTGGTTCAGTAAGTGACACTTGTGTGAGCTGTGTCCTCGAGGACAGGGAGCCAGAGGGGTGGTGGCTGGCTTTCCAGGGCAGGGTCCTGGAAACTGGTCCCAAAGTCAGTGTTCAGAATTTCGGATGGTTCCCGTCGATAGCAAATTGGAGTTTTAGCAGAACTCGTAAGCCTGGCTGAAAATACAATTCCAGTTGCATCACTGCACCTGCTCACAATGCAGTATTTGCCCCAAATTGTTTGCATTCTAGACACGCAGCCTGAACAGAAGGTAAAATAATGAACGTGGGGTAGTAACCCAAAGTCAGGCTTGACAGAGAGGAGAGGACAAGACTTCAGGTGTCCCACTCTCTTCAGGTGTCTCTTCACAGTGCCTTCCCACTCACACGATGGGGAGCGTCAGCCCTCCTGCCAGCTCTCACCTAGGTACTCACCTTAGTTTTGAAACTAAGCTCTTCAAAGAGTAATCGTTCTCCAAGGCCATGTGCTACATATTTGAATTCTGAGAGTTTTAAGAAATGAAATTTAAGCAACAAACAAAAGTAAGAGCTTAGCCACTTCTATGGAAGAGTGAAAAGCACATGTTGTATCTAGCTCTACAGAAAAAAAAAGACAGAGGAGCTCACACAGAAGCACAAAGCTGACAATTTTGCTTCTCTCCATCACTTTAAGAGTACCACTAACAAGAAAAACAAAACACCTCAGCTATGATACAATAGTTGCTGACCACAAAGAAATGAAGCCTGGTTAGTCTGTTAGAACTGAAGAGCGTACCAAAAAGAAACGAAGAGATGACAGCTGACCAAGATAACTTTTTAGGACCTCTGACAGTCCGTGCCATTCCCGAGCCTTTTGCAAGACTCTTGAAGAAACAAAGCAGATCTGGTTATGTGAGTGATCAAGAACTGCTGCAGATGAGAAAGTGGCAAGCAGCAAAATGCTGTAACTGCCTCGGAGGCTCCTGGCTTTGCTGCCACCAGCCGTGACCCTTCCACAGGATGGTGGTTTGTGCACCAGGCTGGGAATTTTTCACATTTAAGGAACGTATCTTCAGTCTGATTGTCCCCATTCTGGGGGTGTTAGTGGAGAGACATTAAGGGAGTTAGTGGAGCTGGGAACGAGAACACAGAATAGATGAATTCAAATCCGGAGTTGCAAGACGCTTGCCTTCCTTCTTTTGCTCACACACTTAAAAGGAGAGAGTTTTTGGAGGCACAGAAAAGTCAGAAATACTTTTACCTTCTTTTAAATGGGTAAGGGGTGTGTGGACTCCTTCCAGTGACTGCTCCTTAATGGGTTCATCATCAGCCAAATCGGTTATAAAATTTCCAACAAAGCTGGAAGTTTGCTCTAGCCTTTGGTTAAGTTGTTAATCATTTGAAATTTTCTTAGTTCAAATCTCTCTGGTTTAATTACTTTGAAATTGTTTAATCTTTGACTCTGGCTACCATACAAGATGCATAAGAGAAGTATTTGAGATTTCACGTGCTGAAAGCCACTTTTCATTTATGCCTTGTAATTGGTTTGCAGTGAGGCAGGCTCTGGTAGCATGGTAAATGTAACCAAGATAAAATGCCACCAGGAATCACTCTTGACATTTGTTTTTGAAACTCAATCTCTATGAGCCGCAACTCATTTTCTGAAGCAAATCAGCAGTGCCTGTTATTGTTTCATAATCTTCCTCAAAAGAGAATCAGTATAATAATTCCTGCAACAATTACCTCATTTCTTTGTAACGGGGAACAAAAAAGCCATCAGAATGGATTAACTTTGCAACAAAATTTCATTTTGTGTCCACAAGGAAATGAAATACAAACTACCTCCATGTAGATACTGGAGTTGGCAAAGGACAAGGAAACCATTCAGAAGCAATTCAGAATGTTTTTAAATGTCAGCCACGTCCTACAGGAGCATTAAGGTAGCCTTAAAACATGGGAGACGTCTTTTGGAAAAGCACGGCAGACGTCTGCTTGTATACACAGCTGTCCTGTTTTAATGTCCTGTCAGGGCTGTGTATCACACTCAGAGCTTTAGGAGCTCTTTTTGATTCAAGGCTAGTAAAAATAAGCTGCTTCCCTACAACATGAAAGCAACTTTGTATAACACTGAAAATGATTCTATTAATCTTTGGTTCCAGATGCTTCAATTAAGACAAAATCTTAAATCCCACAGTTTCACTGTGACTCTGCAGTTTTGGAATATTAGTCCTTATTCTTTTTGTGACATTAAACTGTTAAGTAATAAAAATCAATCTTTTGCTTACCTTCATTTCCTTTTTTTTCCCCCCCTCCAGCTTGGCCTGCTTCTGCCATTGTTTACACTACATCAGACATCTTCTGGAGACGTTATTTGTTCACAAGTTTTCTGGAGGGCACACTCCTCTGAAAAATATGATAAAGGTGACTGTGCTTATTATTTTGGCAAGAGAGAATATCCTCATGTTGAAGCAGTCCTTGGAAGAAGATAGGAAAATAAAAAATAATTTATTTTCTAGCTCCAGCGATTACGATTAGTCAAAATATAAATATGAGAAAAATCTCAGGGTCATATCCCCAAGGACATGAATTGAAATCAATGTCCATTTTAGCTCCTGCATGTCAGTGTCCACTTTGACTCATCCACCCAAGGGGCTGATCGTCATGTCCAGGATATTTTTCAGACTGAATGCTATTTTATTATGAGATGTGCTGCTGCAATAACTAGCAATGCTGACAGAAATCACAGTCCACTTTCTTGGTGCAATATGAATGCAGTGCAAGAGACAGCTGTTGCATTAGGAAGTTAAAAACTAATTACAAGTACAAGTATAAATATATATATATATTTCTCATTCTGTAGATGGAAGCCTTGGTAAGGAAGATACATAAAGTCTTCTGTCTCCCAAAAGCCTTCCAAATTTCAGCCATGTGTTATTATAAGCTCTCCTTCCTTTCATTTCACTTACTGAAACTCAGTCATTTTGCATCGCCCCACTCCCCGTCCCTGAAGAGCCTCTCTTGCAAAGTTTTGCAAGACATTTAACATTTTTGTGAAGAAGATAAACATACATTCAGGATATCTCCATTCCAGAGTCAGAAAGGAGCTAAGAAGATATGCACAACTAGAGATGCTGTGTTACAATACACGTTTTTGAAAAATGAAGAGGAATATAAGCTACAGCACCTATATGGCTTAGGAGCCAGAGTGCCATTTCTAAAGTGATCCATGCATGTGGGAGTTAAAGACCCGCAGTTACTGTTGTCCCCTCACATCTGTGGCACATGCACCAGAATTTCATTGCATAGAAAGATTGAGAAGAGAAAGTCTGACTTGCTGCCCTACTTTGGGATGGGACTGTAGCCAGTGCCAGCACACTACCTGAGAAGGTATAAAGTGTGGGACCTTTAACTTTGACACATAGAAAGGCTTTATCCAGCCTCCATGGTCATTTCAGTTGGCTGGCTGGTGAGTTTGGGCTTTTTCCTTGTACGGAGGATGGGAGCAGTGACCCTTAAGAAGGGCAGGAACACAATGAAATTATCTCTGCTTGAGCTTTTCCAAGCCCATGGCTTTGGTCACCGAGCAAAGGTAGCTGGGGTGCTGGCTTTTCACAAATGGATGGAACCGGGCTGAATCTATGGTGGTAGCAGTACATAGCTCAAAGGCACCGAGGGCCTTTTTTCACCAAGTTTAAACCAGGCCTATTTGGATGTGTCCTTTATTATCTCAGCAGCTTTAGCGTTCTGTTTGGCTAGCTCTATCTTGCCTGGAAATACTGAATTTAAGGTATTGTCACAGCTCAACTGTTTTAACCAGCCCCAGGCTTTTAATAGTTCAACTCAGAGAAATGTGCCCTTCAGTGCTGGAATCAAATAATAAGAAGAAAACAAATGTCAGTCCCTACAACAGGAATGAAAAACATTCAACAATGAAAAATCTGCACTGTGCATCCTTTTTTACTTACTTATTTATTTTTAGTGGTTTCATAACATCTTAAAAGGTCTATATTCTGTAACTCACAAAGCCACTGCAAAGTCTTTGAGTAGTCATCTGGGTTTTGCACTTATGAGAATTTATAGTTGCAGTTCATACTTGCTTTGCATCCTTTCCAACAAAAAAAAAGTATCTTTTGTCCATACCAGGGCTGCGCCTTTTACTGGGGATTCACTTCTTGGATCGCATACTACATCAACCATCCGCGATATACGCCACCATGTATGTATAAGTAGAGTGCAAAATTAACCTTTGTTTTACGTAGTTTTTGGTGTGCAACCTTAAGTCCCCCAAAATCAGTAGATGTTTTGGCCCTCACATCAGATGATATGACTAACCTGGACAGAGACTGGCTTTTGCTCCCTGTCAGAAGGAAGGTTGGTGTGCAGGTGACACTCCTCTTGGGTCACGGATAGTTAATGTGCAATGCAGTAATGCTGCAAACAAGGTTGAAACCTTCTGAGACACCATTTTTATCAGTCTGGACCATTCCATCAATAGGCACAGCTTCTTTATTTATAGAGAAAACTCTTTGCTCAAGATGCAGCTTGAAGCCAGAAGCTGTGTTTATTCCTTTAACTTCTAATTGCCTGCCACTGCCTTAAAATGACAATTATATAATGGGTCAACGCTGGAGATCACCAGCCCTCTGGCACAGTTAGCTGGATAGAGTTATTTTGGATGTAGGAGAAGGTGACCTCCACAGCCACATCTGAAGATGGTTATTTTGGCGACAGGTAAGGAAAGGCGAGCAGATAGTTACAGAAGGGAATGCAGGAGTGGTAAATTAGACCAGGCTGACAAAGGGCCCATGAAGAACATCTGCTTAGCAGCTACATACTCAGCTGTTGACATGTGCTGCCCATTCTGGGCAGGAGCTTTAGCATATGCCCTTGGCAAACAGATCCATGCACCAGCCAGAGAAAAAAAACGTTCGCAAAAGTAAAGGCTGGATGAGGCTTGGTCAGTGAAGTGAGGGATGTACATATGGCTTATGGCCCTCAGCCATGACCATGGTTTACAGGAAAACTGTAACTTTGGAGATGAACATGGTACTGCCCTAGAGTGGTCTAGGGATGACAGCAAAAAGGAGATGGCAGGTGAAGGGCAGGTAAAAATTGCGAAGGATAAATACACCTCTTGCATGGTGAGACTGTGAAGCAGATACAGTAAAGCCTCACTACTCAAAAAAATAATGGTTAGCTTATGTCTTGGGTTCTCTGCTCAAGGAGATAGAAGGGCCTGTGGATAAAACAGAAGGATAAAGGTGTAACTGCCAGCCTGGTTCTCCCACTGATGTTCACTTCGTCCCTCCCCTTGCCTTTCCAAGGATTATAACCACCAACTGTTTTGACAAAGTACTTGGATGAGTGAAGCTGACAAATGATAGGAAAAGTTAGGTGAAAACCACCTTGAGATCAGTAGTGAAAAGACTGGCATTTCTAGAGTGCCTTTGCTATTTGCATTGTCTTCATATTGCGTGATAATATCCACTCCTTCTTGCAGAGCCTGTCAGGAAAGAAGTATTTCTGCTCCTCAGCACTAGATTAATTTCACCCATAGCAAACCATATGCATACTGTAAAATGCAATTTATCATTTCATTCTATTTTCTAGCATTTGGCCATAGACAAGTGTCTCTTGCTGCCCTTGGTTTTCTGGTAAGTACAAAAAAATATATATATATTAATGATTGTGCAATAGGAACAACTCATGATTTAGCAAAATGCAGTAATGCTGCTATGCGTGTGTGTATATATGTCCACTCTCCCAGTCCTGTGTCATTTGACTGGATTTAGTGATAATCTACCAAGGTTTCTGGGCCAGGAAGTCTCCTCGTATTACTTGCCTATACAGAGCTTAATGTAATGCACTGCATCTGAGAGCTGTGAGAACTACATCAGGATTATTACTACTCACAACTGTGCAAAACAATAATATTTACACAGACTGGAACTCAAAAGGTTCTAAGACAGAGGAACTTTACACTAAGTAGACTTTCCAACTCTGTACCCTGAATAATTTAGCCTCGGCAGATATTAAAAACAATTAAAAATCCCTGTCAAAATGGGTGAAGCCAAGGGAAGCACAGGTGATGAAGGATTTTTGGTGGCATTTGTTTTTCAGACTGCTTGACTTTGTCTTTGTGTAGATAGAGTGAGATATACCACTCTTGGTGTTTGGATAGCCTTCCATTGTGGGCTGCTATGGCAGGCAGAAATAATGGGTGAGAGCGTTTTGGTCTCATCTGAAAACAGAGCGATGCCATGGACAGTTGGGGTGGCTTTTAAAGGCGATGTCTTTTTGGGAAGTCTTTGTAAGAAACAATTCACCTGGATCATTCTAAGGATGTATTTCAAGCAGGCTATTCAACACAGGTAGAAAAAAAAAAGCCTCCTGAGAGATTTAAAACTTTGCAAACTAGATGGAGAGTCAAAATAGTCTTTGCTGGGAAGAGAGGAAAATGCATAGTTGTACCCACAGGTGACTGCTAAACTTGATGTTTCAATGAACATAACTATATACGAGGACAGAGGCTCAGTAAGATAAGAAATTCTGACATGAAAATGTGTATTCTCTTCCATCCTCTGTTGGCATTGCAGTTGGAAATGCTGAGTATTAACTTACCCAAGCAAGCATGGGTAACTGAAGCAGCCAGCCTCTTTGAAAATCAGTTGCAGATCAATTTCCAGAAATACAACAGTAAGAGAAGAAAGTAATATATCTTGTCCTTCAGACAAACACTATTCTGAAAAGCACTCAAACAGCTCCTGTGCGAAATTTAAATGCTTCCGTAAATCAGAACCCTTAAAGATCACAGTTTTGGCAGTGCTCATCTCTGGGGTTGGCCATGCAGTCCTCAGCTTTTCCTGCCCAAATAAGGCACAGCAAAGACATGCAAAATCCTCATACGAAGAGGCTTACTTCATGAGGCTGTGCAGCTGGAAGCAACAGTCCCATAGTGTGGTGCCAGGAGGCTGTGGTGGGCAGTGGTGCACCCAGAGCCTGACTGCGCCCTTTCGAAGCTCAGGGATTACTTGAAACCAAGCAAACTAGTTGCCAGCAAAACTAGCCCTTGACAAGATCTCTGCAAAGGAGCAGACACCCTTTTTAAATGAAACATCCTTGTGACATGCTCTGCTCTAACTTTTATGGCAAAGGATGCCATCAAGGCAAGCCAAGAGTCCTGTTGAGGATGTTTGCTGCACAATACAGCCGTCCTCTTGAGCTCCGCATCAGAAGATCTGCGGTCTGAATTCCTACAGCTCTTTAGAGGAATTCATACCCAAGGAAACTCAAAACTTTTCTCTTTCAGACCTCGTGCTGGCAGATTCTCTGACAACTTAAAACAGCAACATACAAAAGAAAATGATTTGAAGCTGTTTTCACAAGATTCTTAAACATATGAATAAAATATTTGTAAGACTTATTTTTTCTCTAAGACTTGTCTTTAGTACATATCCTGATTTAAGTGTATGCAACCATAGCTGCTGTAAACAACAGTACAGAGTAATTTGAAGAGTGTCACCAGGCCCTTCTGAAAGATTTTCCTATTTAGAGAAATTGCTCAAAGCTGTGCAGGGATGGTTATCTTACAGGGTACACGTGGAATGCAAAGAGGAGAAACAGGATGTAGGCTTCAACAGTTCAGCCTCATAAAGATGCTAAGGCTTCTGTCTGCACTTCTCCACTGCCCCACTTTTTATATTTCTGAGACACTAAAGACTGGCTTACGTTTAGCAGTACTTCTCAATTTAGAGCATTACCAGCCACATTTCTAAAGAGTGACATAAGAGCTACTTACTAGCTGAATGCAGCTGCAGAGCCAAAGGTAAGCCAAAGAGAATCCCAGCAGAAATGCCCTTTCCCTGCTTTAACTTACAATCGATTATGGAATTACTACGTGTTATCTATAGTGTATAAATCTGTTTTTCTCCACAGTGATATAGGTAGCACACCTTTCAATCTGTACAGTGTTTCACAAAAACACTTTAAACTTTTAACCTTTTTTTTTTTTTTTGAAGCAATTGTAAACAGAAACAATCATGTTCCTAGTTTGTAATCAGAAGTACCTAAATTAAATGTACTTCTAATGCTGTGGCTAAAATTACAGCTCCTGATATAATGTTTTATAGTAGAACTTCCTTTTCTGCCTATTTAATGTTTCACATCTGGTGTTTATGATAGATGACAGCTAGGTAGTTGTAATTTAAAAAATAAAAGGACTGCAGGATTTGACCCATGACTACCTATCCATGCAGAATAACAGCTTTGCTAGTAGGAAAACTGATTTCAACTTTCCTAACAAAAAACATAGATATCTCTCTGCCAAAAAGGGGAAAATTCTTCAGCAATGCTATCTGCAATGTTCTTTCAGATAATGGCACATTTCAATACAAAACGAACTTATGTATTTCTTTCAGTTAGCTTTCATTGAAGTTTGTTATGGCTGCCTTTTTCATAATTGGCTTAAAAAATCATATTTCACTTGTTTTCTGTATTAATTTTGTGACTTTACACTTTTAACGTCTCTAGGTTTTAGCAGTCTTCCTCATTATTCTAATTCCTTGATTTTTGCCAGCTTAAAAAAATTAAGTGATAAACAATACACGAAAACATTACTTTTTAACACTGCATTTTTTCAGTGTGAGAGAAGAAATCAGTCTTCAAACCCAGAACTGAATAAAAAAGTTCAGTCCAAGACTGAAATGTGTACTAGCATTTTGTTTTTCTTCATAAAACAAGGGAAAAATGAAAAATACAAAATGAGGTTGTTCTACTGATAGGTTTTCTTTTCCAGGCAAACCTGAAGCCACCTTGTTCTACATGCTATGTAATCAAACAGGGAGACCTGGTGCCTCTTCTAAAGATTTTAACCATCTAAATATTAAATATCAAGTGTGAGAATTTGGTTAGGCTGGAAATGGCATAAGCAGAGAGTAGCAGAACAAGGAATAATGTTGGCTCCCTTTACTTTTAAATTCCTGATTATTATCCATTAAATGAATTTTTTCAGAGTGGTTCAGAGAACCATTATGTGTTTATTCAGCCAGTTTTTTCTTCCTCCATGATTTACCTAACTACTGGTTTCCAGACTCTCACCCCAGGTTCTGCCCATGGCACTCCCTCACTGGGCACTTGTGTGTTGGACAAAGGGCACAGCATGCATTTCCCATAGTGTGGCTGTGGAAGTCCTTCCAGAGTATATTTTGGAGACAGAGACAAAGCTGTAGGGGAGAGGGGGGGACTCTGGTTATGCACTGTAATGCAGCTAGCATTTTAGGCATACAACTGAAAAGATGTTTTTAATGTCTTGCAGATGTGTGAAGCTGGAAATCACTTTATCAACGTAGCGTTAGCTCACCAAAATCACTCAGGTCTGTTTCATATTTGTCTATTTAAGACTGAAGTGTGCTTAACCTATCCATCTTCTGCTGGTATATAATAATTTATGTATCTATGAGCATGGAATAAAGAAAGATTAAGTAGGTACCTTGCCATCGGTATGATGTGCTCAAAATAAATGTGGTGACAAGGAAATATTAACAACACTTGTTGTTGTTCTAAAACTTGTAGCAAATTTATCTTAATTATACACACCTACAATTTAAGTGTGAATTTAAGCATGGAATTCCTCTAAAGCATCCTGTTGACAACAGAGAATTCAATTTTAAATCAGTTTCAAAATTTTAAAAGTGAAATTGCTGAGGTTTAGATATACCCATCTCACGCACAGATACACATCCACATATGTACAAACACACGATAAAATCATGAATACTTACACAGACATCTATCTAAGTGTGCATATGTATGCTTTTAAAGGCTGTTTCAGGCATGTTTTTTTTTCAGGATCTTTTATACCTTGCGAATAAAACCTATATATACTGGATATACTAGAAAATAAAATATATTTTCAGGTAATAATAGTGTAATTTCTCACAATAGCATCCTATTCAAGAAAATACTTCACCATGGTACAATCAACTTCATACACTGAAGTCAGTTTCTTCTGTTCCAGAAAGCTTTTGATGTACTGTGGTTAGGCAGGTGCTTATGTTGTTTATTGCAAGGAGTCTAAAGCAGTTTAAAAGCAGCAAAATCATTTTTTTAAGCATTCTCAGTGCCTACAAGTATTAAAGACAGAACCGTTGCCAGAACTCAAAAAGTGAAATGTTGCAATTTATATAAGCGTTATCAGTGGCTGTATTGAGTAGTGCTGTTAGCTCTGGAGTTGTTTTCCTGTTCTGCTCAGGAATGAAGGATGAGGATGCAAGAGGGGACAGGTTCATGGTCATGAGTCAGGCTGAATAAGATACATCTGCATCCTTTATATCCCAGAAGAGTGCCCTTAGCACTCTCCTGCTGGCTAGTCCACATTAAACTACTCATTTCTCTCTTCCTCTGAACAAAGGTCTTATGCTTTGGACATGCCAAACTTTTCCTGTACAAATGGATACATGGCTTGCTAAGCAGTGTTCTCACTGGGATAAATGCAGCTTTGCTGTCTCAAAGATTTCACAAAATTTCCAGACTATAACTATACTCTGGAAGCATTGACCAAAGTGACCCTTGTCACATAGTTAGCTTGTTATAGGGCCTTGTTCCCCTCCCTGTAATAAAACCACGGGCTTGTCTTTTTCTTTTTTCTTTTCCCTCTTTTATAAAGGAAGTAAAGCCTGTTTTCCAAGTCCAACCTACAACCCCTTCACATGGCTCTTCTTGCTGGTATCCTGTCCCAACTATACATACGAGGTACATGACTTTCTCCTGTTTCTTTGCTAAGGGCGGGTTGTTAGGTTGTGTAAAACTTTCAGCTGTGCCCACAGCAAATCTGCAGCTCCTCCACACATCTCCCTATACATCAAGCATTACATTTTTTGTTTCAGAGTCTCCTGCTCCCACAAATGTTTCTCCACCAGCCCTTCTCTTCCCTCACATCTATAGCATGACTTCTAAATATATTCTCCTCCATTACAGAGTCCCCAGCAACCAAATGATTTACCCCCCATCTCTTCACCCTCACACAGGATGCTGGGTGGCCCCTTTCTAGCTGTTTTTCTTCTCTCTCTAGTGCAAAGTGTTAGGCTCTTCTTGTGAAGATTTTCCCTTTTGTTTTGTGTATACAATTAACAATGCCTCTTCCTTTGCGACAGGTTGGCTCTTGGATCAGTTTCACGGTGATGACACAAACACTGCCAGGTAAGTTTGAAATAAAGCAGAGATAGCTCTGAAATTGTTGTTTGTGGAGGTGAATTCTGTAAAATTAAAATGTGCCCCAAATTTACAGCACATGAAATACTGTCATCAAATCTCCCCTGTGACATGACTGTACGAACCTTCAAAGTGCTACCCTCAGAAAGTTGTGGGGAGCATGAACACTACTGAAACACCCCCAGTCAGCTTCTTTGGATCTAAACCTGCTGGGTTTTTTTGTTTGTTTGTTTTGTTTTTTTTTGTGAAGTATTATTGTTTCTTCACTTTTCACAGTGAAAATTAACTTTGAAATTTAATTAAAAAATATATATTTTTCATTTATAGTCAAACATGATACAGGGAACTTTATTTTCACTGTAAACCTGGAATGATACTTCTAATAGGAAGAGCTAAAAAGACATACTGAGTAGTTCCAATGAGTAAAGACACACACAGGTGTCAGGATTTCACCATTTGCTTTTATCAGGCACCCAGTTCCTAACATCAACCTGCTTAGCAGTGTTTGCAGATCTTGCTCAGTGTTTTCCTGAATCCTTAGAGCCCTAAATACCCATACAAATATGGTCCCTGGGACTGAACTCCCCGGGACTGAGCTCCCCAGAACATTCACTTTTTAATTATCTCTCCATTCCAAAACAGAAAACAATAAAAACTACTTGCAAAAAGTAGCCCCACATGGTTTACAAATGAAAAAGAAAGGGATTTCAGAAGCGGCTTAAACTCCATCATGACAAAATAAAAATAAAACTTTTAATTTTGTTTGAAAGATAAAACATTTTTGTGCTACAGGTCCAGGTATGGAAATGATCTGAAAGTTCAGGGACATTGTAGGGCTGCATTCCTGGGGGCAGAGAACAGCAAAGGATGCTGTGTGCACATCCTTTCAGTGACTGTCCCAAACATAACTTGGCCAGATGCCAGATGAATCTGATCCCCCAGCTCATTTTAAGGGAGAAAAAGGGTACTGAATTTGAAAAAAAAAAAAAAAAAAAAAAAAAAAAAGGCAAAACATTGTATACCTCTCAGCCTGAAAGGAGGGGAACCTAAGAGACCTCTTACTGAGCCTTGATGACCACAGCAGGGGCCCATGCATCTACACTGAGGCTTTTGTGAGACCTCACTGCTGGGCAGCTTAATCTGCGGCTGTCTGCTTGCTCCAGGGTCCAGCTGTACAACAAAACATTACAGCACAGCTCCCTGTTGCAGTTGGAAGCTGAAGGTAAAAATGAAGAAGTGTTATAGGCCAGAAGCAAATCAGAGAAATAGTCGTGTGTGGTCATGGAGAATTCTGTGCCGCGACTGCACGAGGCCCAAGGAGGCCGTGATTTATGACGAGGCCAGAGGTGTTTCAGGGTGTCTCTAGAAGATGTGAACATCTTCTGCATGCATTCTGACATGGCAGCTGTGAGCCCCAGGACACGTTATCACAGCCACTGCAAGGCTGAGAACGAGGGCAGGGTTAACTTGTCTCTGCCCACAGAAGAGACTGCAGACTTTTCCCTAAACCCTCCTGTGTTCACAGAAACAAGCGCTGAAAGAAAACACGATCCTTTTTTTTTTTCCCTTTTTTCTTGATAGTCGGCATTTTTGCTTTCCTGATGGTCATCCAGATGTCTCTCTGGGCCCAAAAGAAACACAAGCTGTACCTGAAGAAATTTTATCCAGAGGTGCGGAGAAAAGCAGCTATGATTCCTATCATCTTCTGAGCCCTTCACAGGAGTTGAAGCCTAAGTGTACAGCTCAATAACTAATGCAGAGTAAATGAGCCATTGAATTCAGTAACCAAAGAGGACAAACTACTGGATATCTTTTTCAGAAAAATAACAGATCAAAAAGAAGAGGTTTTAATTAAGTGGAAAAAAAATAGTTCTTGAATTCTTCTTTCCCTCTAAAAGATTTTTAATTAATTTTCTGCAATGGAGCTAATTGGGAGATGATGAGAAAATTGTTTATGTTGAATATTAGGCTAGATATTTAGCAGGTGTAAATGGGCACAGATACTGCTGGAATACACCTCAACTGCATGCATTCAGATCTGGTGATTTTAAGGTTTGGTGTTAGATGTTGACCAGATGCATGGATTTTTGCATCTATTAAACTGCACAGAAACAGCATGTCCTGCCTCAACTCCTCTAAAGCATCACATCAAAGGATGACTTGCTAAGCTGCTAAAACAGTTTAGACTTCTTTTACAACTTTTTTTTTCTGTCTTTGTTTTTTATTTGATTCTGATAGCAAATTGTTCAATACAAATTGGCTTAAAATGATTCACTGCAGAGATGTCTGGTTTTCTTTTATTTTCAGGTAGGCAGATCAGCCCCGCAGTCCCAGGAGGGGACTGTTTGTGAGCTGCTTCCCAACTTGCTACTAATTTGCTGCATGACCTTGGGTACATCATTTAAGTCCATACCCTCTTTCTCACATTAAACAGTTCTGGAAATAGCAGAAGACTTTCTGGACTAACAAGCATGTTAAGATCTTCTTGTTCAGTGCCCGACTGCATCTGGACACTGTTCACTTTAACTTGTATCAAGCACTGCGAAACCCTTGGGCACAAGATGAACCAGATTACAGCTTGTTATCAAAAAGGAGAGGGATTCTGACAAAATTTCAGTCCCTATCTGAACTGTCATAGATGGACACTGCTGAATGGCTTCTGCTCCACTTCAATTTGGTCAGTAAGTTCTCACTGCTACTTTACTTTCCAGGACATTATTTTCTAGGGGATCCCCTGGATTTGTTATTCAAGTCCTGAAAACTGTTTAGCTCCATTTGCAAATCAGTGCATCCTTGCCATGCAGAAGCACAATTGTAGTTAGAAACAGCAAGAGAATGAGAACTGTTTAAGCATGCATTTATGGCCTAACTCTGTATATCTTAATTCTAGTTTCATTCTACTACCATTGCACATTTATCAAGGTCTTTTGGCTCCCTTAGGCCTGTGAAAAAGTTTGCCTGAAAACCTTTAATTGTTAGAGAAATACCAAAATACAGACGCAAAGTAGGCAGTCTGTCTCCTAGAGGCACTGTTATCTTAGCACCAGCCCAAGTGTTCTAACAAAGTTCATTTGCCCCCAAAACTGTGTTTATGTTCCTCTTCTAATGTCTAATCTAGAGTCTCACAACTTGCCTATTAGCAAGAATAACTCATTTTCATCTTGGTAAATAAATCACTTTCCATATTTTTTTAACTTTTAAGCTAATAACATCTAATTTTATTTTATTTTTATTCCTCTCAATGGAAAACCCAAGTTACAGTGAACACCCAGTTGTCTAACTCAGACTACTAATAAAGATCTGTTTCAGAAAAAGTATTTTCTGTACTCTTTAGTCACTTATACCTAACAGAAATATTTTGAAACTTTTTTTCCAACCAGTGTTAGACATGTGAGTCATGAGAATGTTGTCTCTTTTTGTTTTTAACTCCAGTTACTGGGATTCTTTTAATTTCAGGTTAATTAAATGTCTCATTTTAGCAGTCTTGAAGTTTGAATAGTTCATGAGGGAGGGTAACTTGATAAAATTACACATTTATCTAGTAGTCTCTTGGTTGAGATTATTGCAGCTTTAAGTCTGTTCAAGGCACGCTACCAGAGTGATTCCAATTGCTAGGAGCCCAGTTCCTCTTCAACAATTAGTTTAGGCCAAGTAAGTACTTCAGGAATTGTTTACCTCTCTGATTTTTAGTAGGTCATTCGGTATGTGAGGATAGGGGAAGAAGGGTGTTGGCTCCCTAACTGAATGACTGAAGTTTTAAAATCAGGGTAGGAGCAAATACTAGGTAAGAACAAACGAAGATATACTACAACAGGCTGTCTCAGAAAAAATAAATAAATATGGCAGATATTTTGGGATTCGCTGATGTGATCTTGACTAGCTAAAATTGCTCTAAATTGTGTTAAGTCACTTCACAAATAGCAATAAATCCAACTTCCTGCACATTCATGGATCTTTCTCTATTACTCTACCTTCTGTGATTTTCAGGGCAAGTTCTGTGTGATTAGAACAGATAACTTATCTCCCTGTATTTGCCAGTAATTTTAGCCACAAGCATCATGTATATTCTGAAACAAAACAATTATCTCCACACAAGCATTTTCTTGGGAAAGTTTGTCATGACTACTAATTACTTGGGAAAAAAAGAGTCCTTATCGAGCTCAAAATACTGATATTTTCTTGTATTAAGGGCTAATGAGTAAATAAATGGTTAACTGAAAGCACGTTTGGCAATATTCTCTCTTAAGCACAGACCTAACTTTTTCAGAGTCATCAGTAGGAGGAGGACATGGGCAGGGTCACCTGAGTGCCAGAATACCATCATGTTTCAAGGTCAAAGGGAATGAGCCAACATGCAATGTGACCCATTGCTCAGGTAGTTGCACCCTACTTTGGCCACTTAATACAGAGTTAGTTAGTCAACAGACATTGTGAAGGATGTCACCAACACAGCACTCTGCATGCACTGGCGTACATGGCAAAATAATCAGGAAAACGTGAACGAAATTTTTCAGTCCTGCTTCCCTGTGGGGGCCATGAAATCTACGACTTGCAACAAACAAAGCAATTCTTTCCCTTTGAGCTCACTCCCTTTTTTTTTTTTTCACCTGGAAAGGTGATGGACTGTAGGGCAGTGAACCCACAGCCCTGTGGTGCTCAGGATGTTCCTTACCCTTGCCTTTTGCTCCAGTGACCAGCCTGAGCTTCCTTGATGCTGCTGCCAGCCCCCATCTTAGACGCAACATAATGATGTTTGTCACAAGAAGCAGGAGGCTGAGCAATGTATAGCAGAAGAATCAAGTGGTCAAAGTTGGAGTGAGACAGATTCTGGTTAGATGCAGGGAGCCAGCACAACTACTGGCACAGGTAGGGCCTGTATCTGCTGGGGCAATTCCTGCTCAACACTCTTCAGAAGCTAGGCCATCCAAGCCAAAAGACCACAAATACGGCAAGGTACAGAGACATGAGCCTACTAGACAACAGTTCTGGTGGGGACAGTGTGAAAATAATCAGCTGAAGTCCCACGGAGTCCTTCCTGGCCTGCCCAGTAAGGCTGGTGTGAACACTACTGCTCAAAGTACTGCTTTCTCTCCCATCGGTGGAGACTCCTCACACCCAGCAGCTTGCTGCTGGTTTTCTGCTGTGATCCTCCAGATGGGTAAGTCTCATCTTTCTCAAAGTCTAATTTCAAGACTTTCAAATGGGGTAGCCTAAAGTTGGGCCTTTGGTTTCACAGATCTACATTTTTGTGGCCTGCTCTTGCCATGAAATGCCGACCTTGACAAGAGCAGGCACCAGCTCAGGCTCTCTGGTGGTGCAGTGAGGCATTGTGATGGGGAACCGAAGTGGCAGATGCTCCTGTACACAGCTTGGCAGCCTGCATTTGGATGCCCAGTTTGAAAAGGCCCTTAAGACCCAGCCATATGCTTGTCTTATAAGACAGTTAACACATCTTCCCAGTTGACAGGACTGAAGATTGTCTCACTGATTTCATCTTTCCATAGAACACTGAAAGCAGGAGAAGTGAATAGGCAGATGGTCATCCTTTTTTAAACATGCTATTATCATCAAAATATCTTGTACTTTCCATTGTTTTGTATAAAGACAGTGACTCTAAATTGGCTTTTATCACACTAGGAACTGAGATAAAGCAACCTGATAGCAAAGTAGTTCTCTGAAAGAGAGCCTGCAGTGATAGCTAAATATAATAAAATAAAAATCACTGGATGTGAAGACTTCTAAAGTACACTATAAGAGGGAGAAAGCTATAGGAAAGCAAGAGACTATTTATCTATTTATAGTTTTAACAAGTGCTGCTGAACTAAAAATTAATTCAAACCATAAAGAGTTTTTCAGCAAGCTAATATTTTCCACATGATGCTTTATTGGCTTCCCTTTTCTGTATTTTCCTAGGCACAAGTTTTGTCTCCAAGCTATATTCTCTGTCATTAACATTCATGAAAGCTTTTAGAGAAATGTACTGTATGCCAGTTCCAGCGTTCCACAGATAAACGTAAATGAAGTGTTGCATTGTCACTGCACAGTGACAAGTATCTACATGAATAATATTTTACTACGAAAAGCCTGGTTTATCACAGGTGAGTGTATAAAGGCTGCTGTATAGCTACAATTAAAGGCAGTTTTCATAACACACGGCCTTAGCATCATGGAATAAATTTTTTTTCTAACGTTCTCTGCAGACATAGTGTTCAGCTATGTATGCAACTTGTACATGTAACTCTTTCTGCAGGTATTGGAACCAAGAGTAGAGCTGCCCTGGGCCTTTATCATGGCACTGGTGGCTGGCTATTTATTTGCCTAGCCCACCAGAGACTGGCTTTTACTCTGGCGCTGCCCTGTGAGGATGGCTCTGAGAAAACATTTTCTTGTCCGTCTGGACAAGAAGTGACCCACATGCGGGGTCTCAGTCACTGTGCGACTGAAATACTCTGCACTGAATTGCCTTGCAACATAATGGTAAATCTAAAACCTCTTTTGTCAAGTGAAAAGACAAGCTAACGGTTCCTGAAGTATGTGCATTTGGATTAAAAAAACCTACCACATATTAACACCTTCACAATACCTAGAGTTCTAACATATATCTGCTTTTATCCAACTTCTGAAGCATTTGAAGGCTGAGTAACCAAGCAAGAGGAAATTATTTATAGATAAAAGAAATATGATAAGAGTATTCAGCAATGCTAATGAATTCCTTATTTAAAAAAGCAAACTTCACATCTTTTGTTGAAGAATTCTGATCATTAGCCAGCTTCCTCCTAATACATTACATTATTCCTGGGAAAAAGTAACATAGCTCTACCCGTGATCCCTTCTGCTGTTCCAAATACTCTGCCATTCTCAACAAGGAAGGCTTTTCTTTTAAAATTACAGCTCTCACCATCTGGGGGCTCTTTCTTTTAAAGCACTACAGGGCAGGCTCAGAAGAAAACAGACCCCATCAAGCATTCTTTTGCTCTTACTCATACTGAAAAGCCGATGAGTTTTCAGTTGACTGGTGGAGCACCATGACACTGAGTTACAAAATAAACAAATACTTAAAAAAGTGTCCCTCTCCTGAAGACGAGAAAAGAAAAAAAAATTTTTTTTTTTCTAGGACATAATATGAAGCCATTTCCGAGGTTCAAGGGCATCCTTGCAGAATGAAACATTGATTAGAGAGCTGGAAGGACTAGAATGTGGCTGCAGTGTGCTTTTAGGGATTAACAGATATGTCTTTTTGGAGAGAAATTTCACTCTTTCTGACAACAGAGCTTGACAGAAATGGATTAAAGATGACATCTCCAATATTGCATCTAATGAAAAACAAAGTACCTGTTCTGAAACCAACAGTGAATACTGTCACATAAGAACACTGTATTCTTCCACCCTCTGGTTTATGTCATCTCTTTGCAGAATGTGCTTTTTGTTTGGACTAGTATGGCTTTCATTCTAACTCTTACTATTTATCTATTAGAGCTTTGAGATATGCAGTAATGTCAAAGGAAAACCAGCTCCTGATTTCAAAAGGCTACAGATAAAATATCTATGTTACCTATTTCAGCCCTGCTGCCCCACACACCCTAACTTCCGAATGACTCTCCTACACATTTCCTTTGCTCCTAACCTCTGCAGCTGTTCATGGCCTTCTCCCTGCAAAACACAAGAATAATTCTTCCAGGTCTAACTAATCAAGTTTGTAACAGCATCTTACTATTAAACCATAAATCTGTGAAATAAAAGCTGCAACATAATCTCACATACGTTTGAAATGTTTTCTTATGTAGAGAGCCCTAGCAGGTAAAAGGAAAAGATATTGCAGTAGTACAGACACAAGGACAAAATGAATAGGACCGTAGTAATCTGAGAGCTGTAGTTTCCCCAAGGGCTAAGTGCCTTGGACATCTGTCCCAGGAGTGGGAAGCACAGATACAATAAAGATTTACTGCAATGTAATAAAGGCAGTGCTGATCTTGCTTACAGACCTGAAATTAACTTTAGAAGACATAGTACCCTGAGAACACTTAAACAAACAGGTAATCTATTTTGATAACATGCAAATATTTGTTGGAAACTGTACCTCAAATATTCTTGCACTTCGTTTGGAAACGCCAATTTTACAATAATTTTCACTCATGCACTATGAGCACACCATGGACTTGCACAGAGTACTGCAAGTTACACAGGGAATTACTGATAATGACTAAACAAAAGCATGCTGTTTTATTATGTGCAGTTATTCGTCTTCATTTTTGTCAGGGAAATAAAGTGCTATTCCTACCAGAGAAGCTGGTGAAATTTCTTGCACTTATGAACTGCGACACCAAACCCTCAGGGCAGCCACACGACTGTGCCAGAGAGCTTGAGCTTGTAGAGGGAATTCAGGAGTCATTCATAAGTAGGAGATGACAGCTCTCCACAACCACCCTGCTCCTGTGCTGATGGGTCTGAGTCCCTGATGAAGCAAAGCCCATTTCAGCCACTGCTGCTCCTTTTCAGAGCTGCTCTACCCAGGGGCTGTGGCCCCAGCCAGATATTTCAGCACCCAAGTTCTCTTTAAGCAGCTCAAGGGCTGGGATGCCACAAGCCTACCGCATCTCTGCTAGAAGATGTGCCGTGGACTCCAGGCCAAGGTGCTGAAGCCAGATGCAAGATGGGTTTAACTCTCTCGGTAAGCCTGCCAAACAGCTAATGCAGTTTGTCATCCTTGAAGAAGTCACCGATGTTAGTTTCTCATCCCTCAAGCAACTCGTGGTATGTGCCAGCCGGTGGTTCGCTGACTGGCTCTCAGTGGCACAGGGCTGCCCAGACCGACAGAAACAAGCACAGCAGCCACTGCCTGCAAATGCTTTGAAAAATGACTTTTTACTGGCATGCAGTTTGTGTAAGGGCACTAAATCTAGGCACGTGCAACAGGAGGCAACCTTGCCTACTGCAGTTCTGTAGCCTTGGGACTGCAGATGCATATGTCATCCAAAGGGCATATTTAAAGCAAGCAAAAAAAAAAGGAAATGCCTCGTGTAATCACAACGTCGTGTTGCAATTATATGTGAATAATGCGTTATAAAACACGCTGACAAGATCCCCACTTCTCAGCAGCCCTTTGAGCAGTCATTTTTTTTTCAGATACCATTGAGCAAATAGAAATAAAATCAAATCCTTCAGCATCCACAAACATATGGTTGACACACACAATCAATACGCAGTTACAAAGAGAGAAAAACTGCAGGAGTTTTCTTATTGGAGATATGGAGGGGGGAGAAACTCCCACCCCCCACTTGGAGCAGAGAAAATAAAATTGATTCATTGGTTACAGTGCAAAGAGATGAGCATCTCCAGCAAGAATTAAGGACACAAACAAGGTCACGACAAAATTTTCAAGCGGCAGCAGGCAGGATTGGCCGAACTGCCTTCCATTTTAACTGCAATTGTCGATAAAATAGGCACATTATGAGGCAGGCTGAAGGATGGTCAAAAGGTTAAGCCCGGCGAGCTGGTAGAGAAAACAGACAAAACCACCCTCTGACACAATAAACCTTTGCAGACGGGGCTTCTGCTGCTGCTGTCCTGATGGGGAGAAGGGCAGAGAGCTGAGGGCAGGCAGATGTCCTAACACCTTGATCTCAGGCAGTGATCTGCAGAGTCCCAAAAGCAGTCTGTGCACAGGTTCTCACCAGGTCTGGGCTGCTTCTCTGGCACTTTTGGGCAGGCTCAGTCTACTGCTGTCCTTGTTGGAGAATCCCTGGTTATCTTGCTGAAGGAAAGTCAACTTCTAAGCTGAAGTAGCAGCCGCCAGTCTACTGCAGCCCCAGGTTCAGTCCCTTACCCTGATTCAGAGCAGAGCGATTCAGGCCCCGTGAGCCTGCAGCAGGCAATGAAACCAACAAAGGTTAGAGGGAGCAAAAATCATGCCTGTTATTTCTACTGCTTACCTAGAGCTGCCAGTGAATTTCCCTGCAAGATTTTCTCTCCATTTCAATTTCTTTCAACCCCAGAGGAGATGCTGCATGCCTTTATGTTGCAGCAAAACACTCTACAGCCACAAGAAGTGAAAGCCATCTGTTCTTTGAAAGTGTTTCAGACAGTTTTTTTTTTTTACTATTTTTTCTAATTAATATAACTAATCTTTCAGCTTGCTTGCATTTCACAGACAGATGAAATACTACGTATTTCAGCGTAAGCTGTGAGAGAAATAGTTCAACCAATCCAAAATGACTGTTTTTTTTTTCCTTCTGATTTTTGATTTACAGAAAGTGTCGAATATTTATGTTTTCACCAGAAACCAAAATTTACCGATTCCCAGTGGGGACCTCGCTTTCCAAATCTCCCTTTTAAGACCCAGTTGCTCGCAGTGCTTCTTTCCCTCAAACCAAGCATCACTTCATTGCTAATTCCTGTAAATTATGAGTGTGAGGGACAGCATCCCCATGCTTTCAGAGAGAGAACCAGCCAGGCTGAATCCTGCAAGCTGGAAAACGTACAGGTTGATTTCCCCAGCAGAGAAAACCTCTGACCACTGTGCACATGGGAGTCTCTGACACAGCTTGAACTGAGAGTGAACCGAGTCTGATGTATCAGACCATGGAAAAGTCAAAGCAGCAGCAGGAGTCAGCATGCTGCCAAGGGGGAAATGTGTAGTTGGAAAGCTCTGACACTCCATTTAACAAATGGAGCATGGGCTAAGAGTACAAAGGAAAGATGACTGTATCATAACCAAGGCTTAACATGCACCCAAATTTTTGCTGTGAGAATGGGCTACCCTTACATTCAAGGTAGGCAAGAGGCCAGCATCCAAGTTGTTCCATCCATGAGACGTGGAGGAGAAACGGGCGAGGAGAAGGCTGCCTCTCTCCTTACCCCCTAGCTGAAGTAATGAGTTTGCTGCTGGCATGGACGCACTGTTTGGGGACCGGGAAGGAAACTGATGGTGCAGAAGCTCTCTGAGACTAGCTGGCTCCCAAAGATAACCAGGCAGTGCCCTGTGCCTTGCTCATGCTTCCAGCCCCCAGATGTTTCCCCATCTTTGAGCCTGCCTGGCTCAAAGCAGCCTTGGGGCAAGAAGGGAAAAAGTCACCAGAGACTGAGGTGTCCCTACCATGGGCTCTTGGCAAGCCTTCTTGCCCTCGGCGAGCTGATATCCTTGAAGCTCTGCCCTGTCCCCCACATCCCCCTGCCCTCGATGGTGCCATAGTACATTTCTGCAAAACAAAAGCTGTCCACGGTTGCAGATGGCTGTTGTAATCTCCCTGACTGACATAAATAAAATAGATGGATGCAAGCAGACTAATGATCTACTCTAGGAGGCTTGGTTATGATGCACTGAAAAGAACAGCTGGTTGTCAGCAACATATTTACCAGGAATTTAAAAGACAACAACAGCCATATAATCCAGAGGATTTAATGACAGAGTGGAATGAATACTGAATAAATGCTCCTTTTGATAAACTCACAAACATTTGGGGGATGCAACAGTGATTTATATTCTTATGGGAGAAATAAACAAATTAAGGATTTCACAGCCTTGTGGAGACTGGATTTTGTAAATGTGAATTTCAGTGTACTTTCAGATTAACCTTTTCTCTCTTGGTATTAGAGGGAAACAAAACGTGGAATTTTCAACTTGCAAGAAGCTCCAGATTTTTGGTGCACAGTTGGCTTGTTATTCTGCCCTCTCTAAATCAAATTAGAAAAAAACTGTTGCACATTCAAAATGTTCTGTGGAGCAGGATTTCAAGCTTGATCTATACTGAAACCATCAAATTACCATATCAAAATTTTAACTTTCTGGGTGTCAAAATGTTTGAGCAAAAAGTTGGATTTTCATAGTGTTAAAATGTTTCCTTGCTACACGGTAAAAATCACTGCGATTCCCAGGATGGAGTGCAACAGCTGCATTTAAAAATGTCTGTTATCGTCTGAACTAATACAAATAGACAGCACTGCTGATGGGTGAAACGAAACTCTTCAAAACAAAGCTCTCTGTCTGAATTCAGCTTTTGACAATCTTCCTACAGAGCTTTCAGACATTGACGAAAGAGCATTTTCCAATAAAAACCATTCTGGAAAATGACTTCGGCCAACTCCGAGGAACATGCTGAATAACTGAAGGTACAAAGAGCACAAGGCTCTGGCCATGCTGTCTCTCCAGCATTGGACCTCCTGCACCTTGTCTACCTTATATTTCTGTACTCTCCAAAGACAGGGTGACAGGCAGCATGGCACGGCTGATGTTCAGCCATTTGGACACAGCCTCTCCTGGCTGACACAGCAGCAGGGAATGCACCGAGTGGGACTGGTTCTGAGCTCCTTAAGCCCAAGCATGCAGAAGTTGCTCCCTCTGTATGTGCCCTCCAAGTAGCATGAGACCAGGGTGAAACACTTTGCCAAGTCAGCAGCTCAGGGTGATGCGTTGTGAATCACGGTTCGGCAGAGAAGAGGGCTCAGAAGTGAGAGATCTCTCTCCTGTCCCATCTTGTGGGTGCTGGCAGGATTTAAAGGACATCCCACTTGGATCCCCTAACTACAATACAACAAATGAGACATTGCTGAGCTTCCGGGAGCACTCTCAGACATGACCAACAGGCAGAGGATCCTGCTGGTTACTGGCACCACCTTTATCCTACTTCTTACCCCAAGCGGGGGTTGCAGCCTTCTGCTGATGTTCTTCCTGAAATGCAGCTCTGTTCGTCCTGCCTCACTGCGTGGTACAAGCCATCAGCTGTGAACACACTGGTGTTATTACTGTGCTGTCAATGCTATCGTTGTGCTGGCACTAGTTACTCTGTACTGAGGCTAACTCCTTCCAGAGATGCTATTAATCTGCCTGACGTGAATCTTCAGAGGTTTCTGAGCACTACCCTGAGCCAAATCACAGGCACATGCTCATCGAGCCCTGCACAAACCGATGGGCCAAGACTTCTGCAGCCCTCAGTACCTGACATTCAAAACTGAGAGGACTATTAAAACTGTTCCACTGCCCACGGTGTTCAGCTGTGCGAAAAGGCTGTTATTTTAGCATTGGCAAAAAGTTCAGGAAATCAGCAGAGGAATATTGCTGCAAGTTTGCTGGAGTGCCTACTGCTCTTTCTGTTGGCTGTTGGAAGCAGCAGCGATCCGTATTTCCTACCAGATATTTCCCGCAGCCAGTTCACAGCCTCCCCGTGTTTCCCATACCTTCCTTGCTCCTCATTAGTTGTTGCATTAACACCTAAAGCAAAGGTCGAGACATCACTGTGCTAGATGCTGTATGCAAAAACAAAAAGGAAAACAATCCCTACTCCCATCTGAGCATGAAGGGATGCAAGGGCAATAAGTCTTGAGTTATGGAGGATGATGTGGCAAGGAAAAATCCTTCTAGATTTTCATTAGCGAACTCATTTGAGATAAACTGGATGAACGATAATTTCTTGGAGGGGAAACGAACTTCAAACTGTTAAGCCTGTGCTGCCGAAAGCAAAAGATAAGCGTGACCTCTGCTTTTAATGTATTTGTCTTTCCATATCCACTCATAGACAGTCAACCCAGCCTATTAGCACCATTGGTCTAACACTAAAAGTCAATTTGATTTAACTGCAGTTGCTGGCGCTGCAAACTGCCTGGCTATCACTCAGCTAGAAAAGAGACATTAGCTCAGGTGCTGCCTAAGATCTAGCTGCTCTCTTGCCATTATAAGGTGCCTGGGATCCTGCTTTAATTCAATCCAGGGTTGTCAAAAGCATATGGGATCAAATGAAAATGCCAAATTTAAAATACAAATAACCATTGAAGGTAGATTTTTAACTGCTAACACTCTATCATTAAGCCAAAGTTGATGCCTTTTACAGCAACATTAAAGCAAGTGTTATTAAAAGAAAATGAGGCATTTATCAATAAACATTTTTAGTGTTATTGAAAGTCTCAGAATTAACACTCTTGCGATATTTTGACTAAAACAAGCTCTTTCAAAAGCTCTTTCTAGCACATTAACATCTCGTTAAACTTTGAGGATGTTTCAGATCTTCCTTCACTAGTAAAGGAACAAATTAAATTCCAATAAGAATGATACAAAACTATAAGTGCATGCATTTGCTGTTGCTTACATGCTTCGAAATAAAAACACTCAGAATAGAAAGATCAGCCTTTTTGCCAGAAAGTATAGAAATTAACTTTCATGGTCCCAAAAGGAAATACGAGCTAAATTCTGCTATCCCCAGCCATTACTGAAGAATTTTGGATGATATTAATTACCCATTACCTTTTATAGGGCTTCAGTGAGAATGCTCCCGCTGAGAATTACAGGACTGTCTCCAGCATTGTAAGGTTAGAACAAGCTGCTAGTGCATATCACAGACAGGCATACATTTATTGTGAGAGCATTTTTAAATATTTGATTGCAGGACAAAACTTCTGAGAACTGACCTGAGTTGTCTGAAGAGCCCTTAAAAATGTATTCCTCTGTTCTTCTCCAAATACCTATATAGTATCTTGCACGTGCAGATGTCTCAGGGCAGAAATAAGTATGGGAAACTCCATCGACTGCACACCATGCCGAGAAGTACAGAAAATCTTATTTGAATCATGGTATAGAAGTAAGAGGGACCTAGAGGCCCCTGAATGAATTAGTCTGCTTAGTTAAGATGTATAAAATACATTTTGCTATTTAAGATTTTCCCTGCATGGACAGACATAAGGATTTTGCTCCCAAATCCTGGTGCCATGGCCCCACCTGTTTGCCTCTTTACTGCCTCCCCTCTGCCTCCCTGCCCAAATCCTTGTGTTTTCCACCCTCTTTAACACAACATATCTGGACAGAACTGCCTCAAAAAACATTACATTTCTACAGCATGCTGCAAGGGGACTTCCTTACCATGGACAGACAAATAAAAATGTGTGCCTAGCTCTAGCCACTCACTTGAAGTCTACGTGTAGCGAGGCTGCGAGTGCCCTTCCAGTTGGCTTGTGTACAGGGCAAGAGGGCATAAGGTACTACAGTAATAAAGCCAAATGCTTTAAGTTTAAAAGACTCTGATAAAACTTGTGCTCAAACACAGAGTGAGCAGGCTCTATCCTGTCTCTACAAGTGCCACCCCTTTCAGTTGAAGGTCTGGCTTTGATTATGTTCATCAGAGAACTAATTGAGCTTGGTCAGTTTGGTCTTTTGAGCCTTTTCTTATGGATTAACTTTTATTAGAGCTAACACAGAGGACATGAGGAAGGCTGGAAAGGACATGGAGATGATAAGCCTAGTATGTGAGAGGAATAATAGTTGTATAACATATTTGTGAAGACAAAATTGGGTTCTAGAAAGAAATATGATACAGCCATGTACATTTTAATGCCCTACAGGGGCACATACCTGCATACCTGCACAGCTTTAGAAATCTTTCTTATGCTGTCTTTCTTTCTCTACTGTTCATTTCTGTAACTGTATTTCTAGCTTTTCTAGGCTGTTTGTGACAAAACAACGAGATTGGAAAGTGACCGCAGGAGGATCTACTCTTGCCCCACGGGAACAAGACATTATTGTTAACTAAAGGCTCTACATGTCTTTCCACAGAACAAAATGGCCTCAAGAAGAAAACTGGTATCCATAGGATATTAAAAATGTGTCTGTACTGGTATTTATGTGAAGAAAAAAAGACAAAAAGAGCCCAGCAATAATAAAGGCTGTGCAGAGGTAGGATGACTTATTAAAGCTACCGTTAAAAGGAAACTTGTGTTATTGGATATAGGCTTTGAAATTATGGCACAGGACTAAGTCATACAGAAAAGTAACAAGTTACAGTTCCTGACA
Source organism: Cygnus olor (assembly GCF_009769625.2). Classification (NCBI taxonomy): domain Eukaryota; kingdom Metazoa; phylum Chordata; class Aves; order Anseriformes; family Anatidae; genus Cygnus; species Cygnus olor. The sequence continues at coordinate 14,258,369 of NC_049172.1, read as the reverse complement.
ATTTTCTGCTATTTTTCTTAAAATAATAATACTAATATGGAGAAGGGAAAAAAAAAAGAGCAATTAGAATATTTTATCTTTTAAATTTATTTTGGAGAGCATACATTCTGTAAATGCCTTAGCTCATATTGAGTAATGATAAGCAAGCTAGAAAGCATTTCATGTTTCCTAAAATTTAAAGGAGGTCTTGTATCTTTCTCTTTCCAATGATCATCCTATGCTACAATTGCCTTCCTTTTGGCTGTCTAAACAATAATCTTTTGAAGAAAAAGAACGTGCTTATGAGACACAGGAAGAAAGTATCTTATTTAATGCACAGTAGCCAGAATTCAAAGGCAAAATAAAAGAAATTGAAGGTGCTCCCTGGACACACCTCCCAGGGTCCCTCCCTGGACATACCATTTTTGCTCGCTGGCATGCGAAGAGGGCTACTGGCCAGGAAATACGTGGCTAGTGTGAGGCTCAGAGGTAGGTGCTGGGGCATGTACATTCACTTCTGAAGGCTGATGCAAAATAGGTCGCTTCCGTGAGAGGAGAGCATTAATTCCCGTACAAGACAACTTGGGGAGACCCCAGCTGCAATTCAGGGGACATTTCTTGACAGCCCCGTGCAAAAAACATAAACCTAGCAGGGCATAGGTGAAGGATGATCAAAGGAATAATGAGCTTGTTTCTCGAGAGTGAACTAAGGGTGTTTGTGTTATTTAGCTTAGCAAAGCGAAGACCAAGAGAGATCTGATTGGGCTCTATAAATACAGTGGGGTAAGCTTCAGGGAGCCAAAGAGCAATTTAAACTAAAGAACAATGTTGGCACAAGAACAGATGAACATTAATTGGCATGAATAAATTTTGGCTGGAAACCTGAGGGTGATTTCTAGCTATCTGAGGAGTGAGTTCCTGGAACAGCCTTCTAGTGGTGGGTAGAAAGAACAAAAATAAAGAAAACAAACCAAAGCAAAACAAAAAACAAACGAAAGGCAAATATCAGGGAGATATAAGGTAGAGGCTGACGCATGCCTGGCTAGAATGAGACAGCATGGCCATCTGTGATTGCAGCAGACAGAATTCAAGTGATCCTTTCCTGCCCTAGTTTTCCATGATGGCTTCCTTGGTGGGATTATCGTTTGCAAAAAGAACTCTGCTTTGTGGTCTGGGATCTTGCTGACAATTTCAAAGAAGTGTAAATGTTTCCTAGGAGTGCAGAAGCTTGTCCTGGAGATACAAAGCCTCTGGATTTTGGATCAAATCACAGGCTCCCATGCAGTACGAGTATGCACACCACAGTGATAACCTCCCGCAGCCCCATATGAATCATGTACAGTTAAATCTCTGCACAGAACAAGCCACTGGTCCTAAGATGCTAATGCCATGAACAGAAATGCACAGCAGGAGGGACAGCTCTTTATTCTTTAATTAACTCATACATTTCTTCAGCCATATCGTACATCAAGCCTGGCCATAAAAATGGCAATTTTATAGTGTGTAAAAAAGAATGAAATGATTCAGAAAGATTGAAGATCCTTTTATAGCGAATGTATATGCCTGTCGGAGCACAGCAGATTCCAAACAGATACATTACTGTCATCCATAAAACTACTTTGATAACTTATTTACTGTAACTTTGGGTGACATTGTCACAGATTCATGGTTTTGTAATATCCATAGGTGCTTCAGGTCATCACACTGTTCTTGAAGGGATTTTTCTGTCAGATGTGTGATGTTGGTATATAGTGAGTTGCCATTGCAATTGCTTGATGCCCACTGTTTTGTCTACATATTGTTAGGATGCAAAATGGATGGATGAATGACAGAATAATCTGGGCAATTCAAGGCAAATCTAATCAGAATATTTAATTTCCTGCCTAAACTTTTTACCCCCAAACCCTGCAAGACAAGATATAAATGTAACGTAAATGCAACTAGTTAAAAAAAAAAAAAAAAGATAAAATTTAAAATTAAGATAGGAATAAGAACTTAAATGCTGTAATCTCCAAAGAGAACCAGCAATCAAAGTCTAATATCCTCATATTGTGCCAGATAATGAAACATTAAGCTGAAGATAATAAGATTTCTTTCCACTGGATAGTCTTCAGCATAGTTAAACTTGCGAATGAACAGCTGAAGTGTTTTACATAAGCAAAAGGTTAGATGTCAAGGATTCTGAGGGGTGAAGGAAAAAAAAAACAGGTCATTTACTACAAGGTAAGTAGAACTCACTTATCACTCATTCACTTTTAAAATTGTGCCGTAATTAAATGCCCTTTAAGACAGACAGCTTCACCATTTTATGCACTGATGGGCACGGAGGATGCAGTGGACATTTTCACCTAGCTCCCCTAAGGGAATGAAGCCTAATTGTGCTGCACGTATGTGTACATCAATGCCTTTGTCCTCCTCAGTAAATTCAAAGATTTGCACATTTCTATTAAATATGACAAAAAGGCAGACATCTCAAATGCAGTAAATTTCACAGCACTGGGAAAGCTAAGAGAGATGCATGCTAGCAGAGTATCCCACTGAAGGAACAGATAGGTCACCCAAATCAGCCTCCGAGAAGCTAACACAGCACAAGAAGTCACAGGAAGCCAAGCCAAATTCATTCCACTGCCAATGGAGTTGCCAGCTTTGTAATGTGCTGCTGAGGTGCAGTAACACTGGTAAAATAATTACTGCCCTGTCTATGGTACTGGACTTGGATGGTTATTCACCACAAGGGTTTTTTATCTTTAGAGATGCGAAGAGGGGATGAGTCCACTGTGCCTGCTATGGAGCGTGAAGAAGGAACTGAGCTCTGTGCTCTAGGTAGAAGCACAAAAAAGAAATGAGTATTTCAGCTGGGATGTTACAAACGCCCTATGGGGCTGAGACAAGTACGTCTCAGGGAAACACGGATACCTGCCTCCTTGAACGTTACCTGTAAATCCAAGACTTAATCATCTCAGTAAAAACTATTAAAATGCAGCAGTGGAGTTGCATACATTGAATTGAAATGTCCCTGCAGTGGGTTTCAGCCTCAGGGTCTGACAGGAGCAGGGCCTTACAGAAGAACGTAACATCTTCAGGCCATTGTCAGTGCAGAGGCTTGCATGCTACGGGTTACGTCTGAGACAGTGCATAGAACAGCTATCAAGAGGTTTGTCTTCTGCCAGCCTCTTCCCTGCTCTTCCTTTCTGATGGATGTCTGTTCACTTTTAGAAAACCTGAATAGATGTTTTGCCAATTTTCAAAAATGACTTGAAACAACCCTTCACTAATGCCCTAACACCATGCTCCGTACAACAGCAGACTGCCATACAGCAAATGAAAAGAGAACAACCTCCCATACTATTTTCAAGTTGCATTGAATTACTAACATAATGCAATAAACAGAGTTTTCCCAAGGAATAGTTTTGAATAGATGGTTTCTTTTACACTGTACTCCCTTAACTATCACAAATATTCACAGCACTTCTCTGCTTCATCCCACATTACAAAATCTCATCAGTATATCTCTCACCTTCACTCCATTTTTTGTATGAACCTTTTTGTAGGCAAATTATGGAGAAGCGAGGGCATGGTCATACATCTGACATCAAGGTCAGGGACACTGAATGGGGCACCAAGATTGCAGGATGGGATTGCCAACAGAAATAACCTAGTACCACAGACAAATAATATGCTATTCATGTATTAGCATAAAACAGACTTTTTTTTTTATCTTCTGCTAAACTTTGGGTGAGGTAGAATCTCACAGAAGTAATATTCCTTAACGCATTTGCAAAATCGCTGTGGAAAATGTGCACAGAGATCGCGAACTGACACTCAGCATTGAACTACCTTTCCAGCAAAGGCAAAGCCAGGCTCTCCTGGGAGCATGTTTGGTCTTTGCAAAACAACGAATATGTTAGGGTTTTTTCTCTCTTTCTAAAATAAACCACAGTAATGCACAAAGAAGGTGGCAGATGGTTGCTTCCTAATCTGCACATGAAATATCTTTCAATTACAGAATTTGTTGCTTAATGTCTCAAAGTCCGTATTAATTATACACACTAACAGAGGGGCAGTGCTGAAAATGACTGGATCTGGTTGTGAGGCTGAACAGTCTTCAATGTGGAGTTTAATTGTTTTCCCCATAAAGCAGGTGAAAAGCTCAGACAAAGAAATTTTGCCAGATGGCAACTGATAACACAACATCTTGTGCTGCTTTTTCTGCTGCAAACTGCCAGGGGAAAAGCAGTCCACAGAGTCTCCCATGGGTTCGAGGATTTGGGATTTTTTTTTTTACAAGAATAGGGTACAATTCACGCTTGCTTTTGAGGTGACAACACCGTCGATTAAGTACCTTGTGAAACTTCCAGAAAAGCTATAGGTGTTATTTGAATGCCCTATAGGCCTTGTCCTGATCTTCTGCCAGGGTTAAGCACTTAATAGCTTGATATTAATCACTGAACTGCGAGAAAATATATTTGTGATATACACGGAGAGGAATCAGATTAATTACCCACCCACATCCTTGTGAAGCTGCAAGCTTGTAATAGAGAAACCAGCTATTTTTTTTGACGCTAAAAGGAAGAAAAATGCCATGGCAACTTCTCTGTGCTATTTAATCACATTTACTGAAATTTTATTAGGTGCTTTTGAAGTAAAATGGCAGGAAATAATCTATAAAAAATAATGTGCTTTTAAATACAAAGACCTTAAATGTGAGTACAAAAAGGAAACCAAATCTCTAATTTAGTGGAACCAGTATGATTAAAAATAATTACATTTGTAAAGTGAACATTTGGAGAAAAAATGATTAATGTGCTTAGTAATAACATCCATCTAATTTGTATAATGAGCATTTTCATTTAAAGCCATGTTTCCATTCAAAATATGAGGAGATTAAAAAGAAATAACTCAGAGTCGTTAGCATCATCTATCCGTATTTACATCAGCATCCTGATTCTGAGCATGGCATGGCTTAATGGCTCTGTTTGCCATTCATTCTTTACAAAAAACCAAAAGCGACAACTTCTAATTAAATTTTTTTTAATTTATAAACTCACATACATGCCATGAAACATTAATTGTGGCAAATCAAAAGAAATACTAGACATTTAAATACTGATTGCTCGCCATGTCAGCAAAAACACAAAAGTTAGTCATCTATGTGGATATAAATTAATATTCATTAGAGCTCTATTAACTTTCCCTGATACCAACCTTGCAAAATATTATTTTGCCTGTGTGTGGTTATAACTTTGGATTTTTCACTTTATTTTTCACTCCATGCCAGACTGCCCCTTCTCTCTCTTTCTACAAAGGGCTTTGTCATTATTTTCACTGTAAGCAAGCAGGGGATAATACTGGATAATGAACTACATCCCTCAGGTGATGTGATGGTGTGTGCCTGCACCCACGTCCCATCATGTTGGTGCTCTGCAAGCATCTCACACCAAAGACAACTGTGACTCTGCCTCAAAGCTGGGTAATAAACCTGGTCCTGAAGTCTTTGGCATTTCGCTATCCTTGGCCCTCTTTCAGATTATCAGGTTTCTACAAGCTTTGTGAGCAGCCTGAAAACACCTTACGCTGGCAAGATGCCTGAATTGAAATGGCATTTAAAGATCCACAGCACCTAGGAAGCCCACAGGTGGTTGGGGAAAACGCCACCCAGCTCTGACACTGCAGAGGGACTCGGAGCCTCCTTGCTTTCCTGCTGAAGCCCAAGATGTGCTGCACGCAGCACAGGACTCTTGGAGGTACAGCACCCCAGGGAGCTCATTCACTGATGGCCACCACACGCACACCTCACTTCTCTCTCTGCTGCAGATAGAGTCAGAAGTGTCTGAAAGAGTTTTCTAGGAAAGAAGTCACTTAAATGCACTGAAGTTTGCCCTCGTGAATTCTTAGTGCTTTATTAGTTCCCGTGAGCTGCTTGAGTGAATAACCAATGATAGACACAAATGCAAACTCCAAATTTATCCAAGTCTGGTGCCAGAGACCAGGCACAGGTCAGCTCCTGCTGTAACTTTTTTATTTGTAACAATTCTCTATAATCCAACTATTCTTACCAAAGTGTATCTGCGTGATCTAGTTCATTGCATTTCAGTTCAAATTCAAGAGAAGTTTCACAGGAAAACCAAACCTGCATTACATTACTTCTCTAATGCAGCAGTTAGTTAGAATAACTCCAATCCCCATGCACTCCCTAAAGGTTTTGCGGCAAAATATGTTTTCCATTCACTGGCTAAAGGGATGGAGGGGAAAAGAAAACAGTTCACATTCACTACAAATCACTATACAGCACCAAAAATGAGGAATCTGTTCGCAGTTCTCATTTTTCAAGGAGACTTCAACGGGAATTAAAAAAAAAAAAAAAAAGAGAGAAAAGGTACTCCCCGCAAACTTCCTCTAGATGTGCCACGTTCTATTTTCTCAACGTTTAATAACACTTTCAAACTTATTAAACGAGACAAGGACATTTGAATTTCTCCTGTGTCTCTAGCCTTGTCTGTGCCAGGGAAGTTTAAGTGGTTTTTATGTTGGCTGACTGAGCTGGTTATAGCTGCCTGCGCTCCTGACGCTGAAAGAGCAAACGCGTACGAGAGAGTTGCAAAAACATAATCTGATAGTTTATGTGTTAGATGCCCAAGGTCAAGGGTGCAAATCCCTTAGTCTAAGTGGTGCATCAATTGAAAATTAATGGGGCCGTTAAATGTTAAGAGGAGCTTTAGTCACGTTATTGTGCTCAGTGCTGGGGCACAGGGGTGAGATGCTGTGGAGGGCAAAGCGGATGATCTAATGCATCCGCCTGGCCTTAAAATTTATGAAAATGAATAACGCCTGAACTTAAACTCTCATTTTGTTGTAAAAGTGCCTTCTCCAGTTTGAATCAAGTTGTGTGGAAAACGTTGCTAAATTTATCTGAAATAAGAAGCCCCAGTGCAATGATTCAACCGTACCTTACTAAGACAAACTCAATAAATTCCTCATGTAAGCAAATGAGTTAAATCTTCCCCTTTAAGAGTTGCTTTTGCAGTTGGGGGTCTCTGCAGCAGAGAGCTGCCTGGCTCTGCGACATCCAGTTTGACCAGCTGAGGGCTCTGGCAGATGCACTGGGGACATGCCACTGCCATCCTCCTTCTCAAGGGATGGGGAGAGGTGTCTGGTGATCCTTGCTGCAAGGACGTAACCCTGGGGAGAGGCAGGAGGGGCAGCATATATCTCCAGCCACCACGTGCCCCTGAGACCCTACAGGGTGACAGGGACAGATCCACCACTTGTGACAGCAGAGCTGCTGGGACAAGCACCCTCCCCTGCCAAAAAAGCACTGCTTTCAACTCAGCTTATTTCTATGATCCTTTTGGTAGCATAACCCAAGAGCTGCTTGCAAGCAGCTCTCCTGCCTCACCTGAGGAGCAGCATCCTTTAGACACACTGCTAGATACACAGGGTGCCTGCCACCACAGTACCCGCTAAGGTTTTTTTCTCCTCTTCCCATTATCCTTTCACAAGGAGAAAGAAAAATAAAAAAAATAAAAAATCCAGCCCCCCAGACCTTAGTTTCTGGACCTGTTTTGCAAGCATTGTTCCCTTTAAGAAAAAAAGGTCGGTGGGGATACAAAATAAACTGTCATTTCTAAGGCAAGACAACCGAAGAAGCTGTCACAACCATTATTCAGCTAATCAGGGATAACGTCAACGACCTCATTCTGTCAGAAAGTATGCACGGCAGTGACCTCTTCCTTTATCAGGAGCAATGGGATACGACAGCACAGCCATTATTTCTGTGTAGATAAGGAGCCATCCCCTGTTGCTCCCCTGACGAGTGATGCATGCCCATGGCTTTTTCCAGTGCCTCCCATTTCTCACATTTGGCACGCTTTGGTTCTGATATTAATAATTTATACGACTGTCCTGGTGATAATCTACAGGTATCCCTCCTTAATGAGAATTAATGGCTGATGGTGGGGTATGGTGATGATCTGGGGAGTCCTGGCAGCCCTGTTTAGTTAGGAAAAAAGCAATGGTAAGCGTGCTTGGCTGGGAACCCCACATGCAAGGGAGCCCAACAGCCCTGCTGTGCAAACTCCACAGCTAATTGGTAGTGGCTTACGGCTTTATTGCTCCAGTTCACAGTCCCTGACCTGCGTTTCCAAAGTGATTAATAGGCGCTTTAAGCCATTTTAATAAATTTGCAAGGACCGCTCTAATTTTACAGACTTATGATCTGCATAAAGGCAGGCTGAAGATCAATATCAAATAATCTGCATTGGCCCTGTAATTCCTGCATGAGCACAAGCAGTTGCTTTAGAGAGATGTCATGGGAAGAGATGGGTCATCTACCCCAACTTGAGGTTACTCATTCCTTCCCTGTTCAACGTTTCCACTTTATTGATAGACTCTCTCTGGCCAACTTCATTTTCCAGCCAATTATTTTCATGATTTTTTGTGGAGATTTTGAGTATCAAAAATCCCAACTACAGTTCCCCTAACTCTGAAGTCTTTCTGTGGTTCCTGTTGGTGAGAAGCTGAGTGGCAAAGTCATCATGTGAAATCAGCAAGGCCCAGAATTTGGGAAAATGAATTCAAAATTAGCATTTTCTTTCAATTTTTTTTTTTTAAATAGTGGACAGGAAAGTAACTGAAAACTTAAAGGCACGTGCAAAGAATCCCTTCACAATTTTCACACTGAATTTCTTAAAACCGCTCTCATTAAAAAATTTTTCCTGCCAAGTGCTGTTTGCTTATGCCTTCAAACTGCCTGCACTGATGACGAATAACTTTCCTGCAAGGTATTTGCAGGTGTCTTGCCACTGCCACAGACAGCAATTTCATAAAACATGAGAAAAAGAAATATGGAGAGCCTGGGGAGTGAATTCACCAATTGGGCCTCTATACTCGCTGCAAATGACTGTATAATATCTCAGGAGAAATGCTTTCAGCACACAGGTTTGTAAAGCACCTTTGTGGGCCTATTATAATGATTTGTCACAGGTAGGTTTTTGCAGGCTGGATATTCAAACTACACGAGTTAAGTTAGCTCGCAATAAGCATAGGTGTGCCTCAAAAAAACAGGTTTCTAGACCATGAATGCTTTCTGCTCTTCTCTGAACCTTTCATAGCTCCCAAACATCCTTGGACACACCATTCATGTAACAGCTTCAGTAACTCTGTATGTGGAAACAACACAAGTTCTCTCAATCTCTGGCTACACCCTACTTTCAGAAGACTGCTTCTTGCATTTGAACTCAACAGGTCCCAAGGAACTCACTGACAACTTCTCTTGAGGTGCTCAGCTCCTCTGCTGAGACTCCATTCTCTGAGATACTCAACACCACCCAGTGAGTTCCTACTATAACAGGCATTCCTAGATGTGTGGTCTTGTGTTGACTATACTAAAGACTGCATGTAGTTCAAATGAAGCAATGACACCACACAGTCTCACCTGCTTCTTATAACTTCATTATCCTTTTTGGTATTTTTCACTCTACAACTGTTATTTTTATTTTTTTTCTCCCTCCAGCTAAGGCTGGACAGTTTCTTCAAGACCACAGGAACAGATCATGTAGACGACTTGGTCCAAATAGATTAATCCAAACAGATTCCTGGGATACCCATCAGTTACATAACCGTTATGTTGCTAACTCTCTGTTTACTAATGCATTTGGGGAACTATCGATAAACACATTTGCAATCGGTTCAATAACAGAGATGTGACATGAATGAGACAGACATCAGCGTTTTGCAGAAATCTGCAGTTATGCTGATATGAGGTATAATGATGGTCAAGCTCAGTGCCAAGGACAGACTCACTCTTCTTCCCAATGCTTTCACCCCAAGCTCCAAAGCTCTCTGAAGTGGGAGAGCCAAGATCATGCTGTGCTAGCTGTGACCAGGCAAGGAACAGCTCAACTCACTGTGTTTTGAACTGCACCTCTGCTCAAATCAACAGCGTGAACAACAATGACAACCACAGGACTTCACACGTGTGCCCGCTTTCAAGCCTGCACCCACAGACACAGCTTTCTGGTGTGCTTTTGCCTTCCCCAGGCCTTCTCTTCCCTCCAGTGCCTGCCACACTAGGTTGGGCAGCACACAGGTGTTTGCCTTTGTTTGTGTTTCTAAGAGGCCTTATAGATTGCAGATGCTCACCTCACACATTTGCAGATTAGTCCCAAAAAATCCTCTCCAGAGAAAGGATGAACTGTCAGTCACTTGTGAAATGGACACTGCAGGTTCAGTCTCATCCACCCGCGCTCTTGCTGATCTTTATATGAAATGTCTGCTGAACAAGCTACACAAACAAAATTAAGCACTGCTTGAAGGACCATGAAAGAACCAGAAAAAAACTAAGTCACTACAGGCAACAAAATCAGTTTCTTTCACATGAATTGTAAAGCCCTGCTCTACTGTGCAGTAACAACAGGTTGCTACTTACTCACACTTCAACACTGAACAGGATCTGAGGATACTTATTTCACAAGGCTAGAGGTAAAAAACAGAATGGTGAATACATGAGCTGTGTGTGTTGCTAGCACAATTTGCTTTGAGTGGTGGCTGAGACAAGTAGTAGGTGTAGTTATGGCAATCACAGCACCTGCTGACCTGAAGATCTGTGAAGAGGTCAAATACCTGGAGAGTGCTTCTTTGGTTGTTGCACCATTGGTGCAACTTCAGTTTGGTCACCTCTTTCTGGAAATTTGGGCTTGTTAGGCAAAGACAGGAGGTGCCAGGCTGGAGAGAGGCACACACAGACCTGCCAATGCACAGGCTGACCCCACGCAGCACAGCGATTCCCCAGCTCAGTAGAAATGAGACAGGTCTGGAACTGGCAGCAGAGCTGCATCCTGCAAAGGAGGACCTGCAAGCTGAAGGACATGCTTTTCAAGATGAAATGAACTGTCCCTGCGGGGTGCTGTGAAGTATTATAATTGTACTTGGAGCTTTGGCAGGCTTTGTAATACGGTCTGTTGGGTATACACATGCTTGGGGTAGGCACAAATACTCTCCATGGAACATCAAGGGGTAGATGGAGGGATGGATGGGCACACAGGCGAGAAACCTGTCTGGAGGCTGAGTACTTGTTTGCACAGCGCACATTTATAGACCTAATGCTACTGATTTTACTGCCGACCTTAAAACTGAGAAGTTGCACAGTTCACTTGGAATACCAAGTATGTACCACCAAAAGCCATGTGGAGTAAATCCTGAAGAAATGAATTAAAAATGCAGTTAATTTTCCCATGTTTTAGAGGTAGATTTCACTTGCCATCCAGATTCCCATAGAGACTCATTTGAGAGAACTAATGAAACATTAATGCCTGCAAAAGATTTTTAAGAGTGGTACTTTAGGAAATATTTGGCTTTGATAAAGGGTTTGACTGTGTGATAACCCCAGAGCCTGCAGTTATAGTACAATATTTATAAATGGAAGAGACATTTACAGCCTCATAAAAGCTTCTGTTTATTGTTATCAAATTGCAGCATTGCACTGAAACATTAGTGTGTGGGTTAACCTGTTTCTTGTAGCATTGCAATGAGAACAGATTAAGTAGCTGAACAGGCATAACGGGCAAAAAAAACCCCAACAAACTAGAAAAAGCCAAATGATAGCAATAGCATGGGACAACAGAAGAAAATAGCCTAAACTGCTACCAAACCTGCAGCCTGCCTTTGGCTCTTGAGATATTCAGCACAAGAGCGGAAGCTTGGCAATGAGCTGTGCTAGATGTCTTTGAAGATTTCAAACTATCAGATAGGTTTTGGCTAGGAATCCACTGCCTCGAAAATGCAGCAAACTCCACCGCGGGACAATGCAAGGAGAATGTGTCTGTGAAAACTTTTGTTTCCCCTGTTCCTCCTGATTAAGTAGCACATTTGACATAGATCAGCAGCCTCTGATGGCACAACCGCTGGTGAATCAGAAATAGTGTGATACTTTATTTTCCTCTGTGATGGATGTATACCCATGGCAGTCTCTGAACAAATGTATTTCAATTTAAAACATTACGAGTTCATAAAAGAATGCAAAACCAACACTGATGCTTTTATTGTCAAATCAGCTCAGCGTATAACCTCTCTCCTTCAAGCAAAGTCTTGAGCAAATAGACCTTGCAATGTGATGTGAAGGTTAATGAGCATAGTTCTCGCCTGGCTAAAACTGGCAGAAAAAAAGCTACAGTGGCTGCTTTCTCCTTTGAGATCCCCAAAGTGGCTTGTGGAAGTTGTATTTCCTTGCCCTGGTTGTGCCCCAGGCTCTTCATGGGAGCCGCACCTTCCCTAAAGCACTGTGGCTGTGCTGGTGGCAGGCTCTGCTCCACAGCTCAGTTATGTCTATTTTAGCACAGCATCTCTGTGAAAATATCAGTTCTTCGGGGGGCCCTGTCCAGGAGATGGAAAGGGCTGGAGGTTACCAGGATAATGCACACCTTAACCTCTTCTTAAATTAGCTTGCTAGGTAGTTATACAGCTCCCTAAAATTTCAAATATTGAAAGTGACCCAAAATGGACATTTCAGTTCTCCTGGTGCATTTTTTTAATAATCTAACAGGAATCAGATTTTCTGAAGTAGCTTTTGGATACCAATTTCCTGGCTAGCTTTTTGAATTCCTAAGAAACCACTCTTCCTAAATCCAATAACTATCTTGGAAAGCTTCGTTTTGTTTTTTTTTAATACCCACTGAGAATGAAAATCTGGTGCTTTGTACTTCGGTCATCTTTTTTTTTTGCTCCAACCTGTTAGGCACAACATCAGTGAGACGTGATAAAGATCGTCAAAGGCTTTTCAGTGCATGGATCTCATACAGGGCTTTTAGTGGAGGCAACACAGAGGCTGTTGAGGACTTTGTGTTCCACGTTCAGCACTTTGGATTACAAACAGCAGTGAGCTCTACAGACCAGGGGTGCAACACACTGCACAAGTGCTCCTCATGGGTATGCATGTAAGGAGCTGAGCAAAGTCATTGTAGAAAAATGTGTGCCTCAAACTCTCACGCAGTCTAACAGCAAGAAAATAATAAAGTGGGAAGTTGTTAAAAAACATGCTCTTAGTTGAATTAATTCACATTTCTTTACCAAAGGACAAAGGTTCTAGGAACACTGTGAATACAATTGACTATCTAAAGCTAAGTGTTGGGCTGCGTGTTCCACAGTGGGTTAAACCTAGCTAAAACAGAAGGGCTTACATGCTGCTCTTCATTTACAGCAGAGGAGACAGCAATCCTCAAGTCATGTCCATGCACAAATACAACTGTACCTGGTCAGGAAACTCCTAATCTATAGGAACACCCCCACCAGCATACTACATCGGGTCCCACCATGGATATGGATGTTCAGAATGAGCTCTCAGATTTACAAGATCACAGGAAATAAGGCTGGAAGAAAATCCAAGAAATTGTCTATCCTGCTTCCTTCCCATCCATCTTACAATCCTCCCTGAACTATGAAATGTTTGTGTCTCATTCTTCTTGTCTTCATATTGAAGTCTTAGTATCTTTACTTCCCTTTCTTTGGGATCTAAGAACTTCACACAAACCATTGAGGAGAAAGAGAAAAAAAAAAAAGAGAAAAGAAACCACGTAAGGTTCTTCTGACAATGGTAATGCAGATGCATAAATCTTAACTGCTTTTTCAATTTGTGTACTGCATCCCATCAGATGTGCTACCTGCTGAAACCAGCATGATAGCTACACATTTAAAATTGGTTCTTAATCGAAGACCTTTGAGTTTTGAGACTATAAACTTGCGTGTTCAAACTTCGTGACATTTATACCAAGGCACCATGATTACTTGAATTTATTTTTCATTATCAGTAAAAAAAGACTTCAATACATTATGTTACGATTAATTTGAATGCGAGTCCCTGAAACAGGAGAAAAACAAGAACACTCCTACTCTGAAGTTTTAGCACTAAGCAGGTTTTCTTTTTTTCTGTTTGTTTGTTTGTCATGGAAAAATATCCTATTTCTTCTACAGCTTACTTGGCAACCTTAGGAAGATGGGCATGAAGCTTTTAATGTCTTTGTCCATTTAAAAGCTTATCTGATCACCTCAAAAAACAACAACAAAAAAACATCAACCCCAAACCCCAAAGGGCTAGGTTCTAATTATTGCATTTCCTAGTGGCTAAAACATTATACAGCAAATGTTTTACTAATGTCACCCTACCCCTCCATTTCAATGCTGATTTGACATTTGGCTCAAAACTGTCTGCAACGAAGACAAAACATGTAAAAATCCACTTCCAATTGTAAGTACAGTTTCCATGTATTGTAGAGCACAACCTGACCACACACGGAGTGTGCCCAGAGATGCTTGCTTCCACTTCCAGCTGCTCATTTGATGCTAGCTCACCTGTGTGTACCCAACAGCTGTCATGGGAGCAGATACATCGCCAGCTGTATTGACTCTATTGCACTCTGTAGATTCTCTCCCTTGGCAGCTCAGGGGTTGCCTTCCCAGCTAGAAAACAGTTATCTCCCCAGCATCGTGCATATACCATCCTTGCAGCTCCATCATTCAGTGATCATCATCACTGAGAGCAGGAAAAGCGTGGACACACAACAACATTGCACAAACCATCTAAGCCTACAGCCCCAAATTAACTGATTTCCCTCTCAAATCTCAAGTTTTAGGCAGGCTGGTTTCCTCCCTTTCCTGACATCCGCTGTGTTGTGAAGCAACTGAGCCTACCTGCCAGTCAGAGACTCTTTCCAGCAGGGATCATTTTGCTAAGCAAAAGGATTTTACTCCCAAAACATTTCTCTGTTCATATGCGAGAGCTTCTCCTTTTGCTTAACATCATGGCAGCACGTCCCTTTGACAAAAACAGTATGATATCGCTGCTGAATAAAATGCTTGCAACTGAACAAAGTGTCCTTGTGTTCCTACCAGAGGAGGAAATGGGGATGCAGGACCTTACGTGCCTTACAGGTTCAGAAGAACAATGGCCTCCAAAAAATACCTGTGTAGACCAGGAAACTGCAGCATGGCTCTTGCTTCCACTGGGGAAGTGACAGGAGCAGTGACACGAAGGTGGCACACCTGACAGCCAGCTCCATCACCTCTCGTGTCAGCAGCCATCGGTACCACCAGCCTTGTGCCACATACATCAGCAGCACACACAGGGAAAACTTTGCTAGCAGTAGGGTGAGTTGAGGCCATGTCGAGACAAAGAAGGGAGATGAAAACACGATGGGACTGCAACAGGCTCCACCCCACAAATTCCTCCAGCAGGAGCTGGCAAATAATCACTGCAAATTACAGCTGCCAGCCCAGACCATAATTAATGCGCAGCCTCAGCCAGAAGACCATCTTAAGGGAGAACATGGTCTACTTAGTTCACTTACCCATTGTAAAAGGAACTTTATTTTTAGGGATCACTGCTAACGGCAGACAGTTTCTTGGGGGCCATCAGGACTTAAGCAGATGTGGGAGCAGATGGCAGGACAATAATGCTTTTTTGGATGATTGACTAATACCTTTTGCCAAATGCCAGTAGTAATAAACATATTTTGCCCATCTTAGATCGAGTGACAATTTTCATCCCCGGAGGTGGCAGGAGTTGAGTCTTACTTTTCGTTGTGTGTTTGCAAGCAACAAGAAGCACCTATGAACTGTACTCCACAATGCCTTCACCTTCTTTCCCTCCACCTAAGAAACTGCAGTTCTCTATCTATTTTGAAAAGGTAATACAAATGTTTAATCAGTTTTGTCATGTCTTGACTCTGCTGAAAGCAGGATGACATATATACCAAAGCAAGGGAGTAAAATCTGTCCAGCAGAAGGAAAAATTTATGGCCGCAATTTTGCAGAAGGGTCCCTATGATGCAGTAAACTGCAAGAATGAAGCATGAAGAGTTTATTAAAGCCATAAGAATCCTGAGATGAGATTACAGCCTTTATACTCTGCCACGCTTAAAATTTGATAACGCATGTCTCTCCCCCCCTCTCCCTCCCCCTGCCAGCACTCCTGGAAAGGCGGAGAGGGGAAAAAACTCCACAGCAGATTGATTCTGATTTCACATGTAGCGTTCTCATTAATTTTCAAGGCATCAAGACACGCAGATCAAAGTGGCAGAAGATGCTGACATCAGCTTTCATATCTGAGAGCTTATCACTCCCTGATGATAAAATTGTAGGATTATCAAGGAGTGTATCTGCAAGTCTATAGCTACTGTAAAAAGCACTGTGACATATAAATGCACAATGTGACACCATTACTGTATCATCTTTACTGGAACACTTAGCAAAACATTTCCAGTGTCACCAAATGACAGCCGTGCCTTTGATTGTATTTCTCAGTTTTGTAGCCTTGGAAATTGTAATTTGGGGGGCAGCATGTTTTCTCTGGCTGTCCCCAGCTCTGCCGTGACCATCTGCCATGGAAAATGTGCCATGGAAGATCTGGACCAGCGTGGCCAAGGAATACTTTGCCTTTATCCAACATGCTGATGGAGATAGCATCACTGTGACAGCAAATGATTCCATAACACCGCCATTAGAAATGCTTATTTTGTAATTTTTTTTAAACTTAGTTTTACTCCTACACAAAAGCTCAGGAGTAAAGGCCACGGTGTCCTCTGGAGTTTAAACAAGCTATACCCTTTTGTTTGCTTGTTTTGTTAGGAAACAGGACAAGTCAGGGAAACCAACTTTCCTTAGTTTTCCCTCGCAGAGGGTCGATACAGTTCTAAGAGCTCTTAGGACATTAAGAAAATGGAAAAACGATTTCCCAACAGTGACAGAGCCTAACACCCCTGGTACTTAGCCTCTGACAAAAGAGAGAGGTTGCAAATTCTGTGTTAGGCGGTGATAGCACACTTACCAACCACTTTTCTTCCCTCTGCTATGTCCCACCACGCAGCAATGCAGGTTTAGTGATGAGTTCACCAGAGGAATACAGGGAAAAGGCTATCCGATTGAGCTCAGACATGTAGCTAGACATCTCACCAGAAGCCTGTCTGGTTGTATTGCCCTAAGTAAGCTTTGGCAAAAACAAAGCTGTAACATTTCTCAGAGCCTTTTCTCCCCACTCTGGGAATAACACAGGAGGGCAGATTCTTTCTTGATAGTCCTCATACCATCAAAATGTACCTCACCCAGAGTCAGAAAGCGTTTATGGATTGCAAATATTGAAGAAGCAAGGTGGAAAGCACACTTGTAGCACTCCTCATATAGGCAGACTTCTCGGCAACCACAGGGGAAAGAAGTCTACGTTCTTGTTTACCATAAATCCAAACCACTACAGAAATCTTCAGTCAGAAATCCTATATGAAGAATATTGCAAAATGCAATACTCTAAGGCATCAGGCTGTTCTGAAACTGTTAATGCCCAGTCCCCACACTCAAAAAGTACTGCTTGAGATGTCCCAGCTCTAGCCTTGGCCATGCCAGTCCTTGAGGCCTACCAACACACCTGCTTCTGCACAGCTGCATAACCTAAAGCATTTAACCTCCACCCTACCTCCATGCTTCTCTGTTTATCTTCAAGAGAGTGCAGAAGAGAGTTACTGGGAGGAGTTGGGATATAAATCACCTGCCTCACAGTGAGAAGCTTAAGGCAGTTGATTGGGTTTATCCAAGACAAACTTACAGCAAAGGCATCGTTCACAAAGACGAGAGGTTTGCAACAGAAGCCAACTGGAATTAAGGGTCATGTTCTCTGAGAAAGGGTAGATATCACCTGCTGGCTATACTGCCTAAAGTAGCTTTTAACTCACTCATTCCCCGTATCTACCCCAGATTTCCTGAGGAATCATTTAGATAAGTGGTAAAAATGAGTCCTTTCCAAGGAAAGGGACTATACCTAGCAAACAGAGAGCCCAGCTGGCTGATTAATGGGAAAAGCCATTTGATCTGTGAATAGAAATAATAATTAGCCACCCAGAAAAAAACAGCAATGAATGCTATATTAGGAAAATAGGAACAGGAATTGAATAAAATGCCTTTTTAGAAGGTCATGGACCACCACCTTCATAGATGGTGTGATGTCGTGACCACTGAAGCACTGAGTAATGGATACCTCTTTTCTGTACATTTAAAGAGCCTGTGATACAAAACCAATATTAAGACTACTTAAACATGTTCTAGACAGAACTCAGACTGAGGACATAATGAAGAAATACCACCCAGCAAAAGTAATAATGCATGCTGTCAGTACTTGTAACAGTCCAAAAGCAATTCCTCCACCAGAACTGGAAAGGAAATACTTTCGTTCAGTGGGATCTTCTGACATTTTGAAATGAATGTGTATTATAAAATAGTACAAGAGTTGAGATTTCTCAGGAAATACCAAAAGGCTGTGTTTTGATAATGTTGAACCATTTTGTTTAAAGAGAGAATAGGATGTCTTAAATCAACACTGAAGCAATATAAAAGTGAACATAGAGCTTTTTAGCATAAAATGAATGTTAGAGTACAAAAGCCTCAATGGAATTAAATGAAATAGCATGAAAATTAAATGTTTTAACTCATTGAGACAAGCAATTCAGCATTACATAAGTGACATGCACAAACTATTTGCTTCCACACCTTTCCATTGAAAATGGCATCAAAATGTAAATGTGCCCATGAAATTTATTTCATTGAAACAGCACTGTTACAGTCAAAAGCCTTGTTTTTTCCACATTTTTCTTCTGATTTTTACTTATAGAATATGGGAGTCAACTGCAGAAAAAGACTCCACTTCTCTGTTCATGGTTAAGCAAACTCGCTATGATAATAATACTTTTTTTTTTTTTTTCCCCCTCCCAACTCTTATCAAAGCAATGGTCAGGTCTTTTGAAACGACATCCTTTTTAGCTTGGTGTATGAACATATGCTGAGAAATCCTCTTCAGATCACATCTGAGAAATTTCTCTGTTTAGGTGAATTTTGAAAGCTACAGCAAGTTTGATGGGAACAGATGCAAGTTGGATGTATTGACAGGGATTTAATAGCAAGAATGCCAGCAAATATCAATAAATGTCCATACCAGATTGTGACCTTTCCTAATTCAAAATATAACATGATCAAGCACAACACAGCGCACCATAATGGTCTTTTACAACCTTCTACTTCTTTTTCTGACTTGTCAATTCAGGTGAGGCTTTTTGCTATCCAGTGACTCTTCCCTCCTAAATGCAAGCATCTTACCACCACTGTCAGACTCTTTTCCCACTTTGACATGCGTGGTGTCCTCTTATTTGGCAAAAGGATGTATTTGTCAGCCGAGGCAGGTGAAGACCTGCTAAGCTGAATGAAAAGCTGCTGCTGCAGACACCACTTGGAATTTTAATATCTAGATCATCCCAAGTCTCTTCTAGCCATCAAAAGGTTATCATTTAACCCACTAAATGTGTGTGATTAAAGGTCAGGATTTTAAAGGAGTGCACATTTTAATGCTACCGGCAGTGAGCCTGTTGATTTAATGTCCAGATTGGATCACTGATTCAAGCTTTCCTGCCTATCAATGTTTACAGCTAAGCAATTGAGTGAAGATATTTAGCATCTACACAGTGCCCTCCTTATGTACACACCCAACATGCACAAGGTGGTAAATAGTTCAACTTCCAATTTACAGAGGAAAAAACAAAGTGTGTGTGTGTGGGGTGGGGGAGAGGGGGCTCGCTGCCACTTGCTTGCTCAGCATGACTCTGCATCAGTAATGATGCTGGGAATTTGATTCATCCATCCTGGCAGCTGCCCCGTCCTCTTAGCCAACATGCAGCACTGATCCAGATGGCAAAAAGGAGCTTCAGATTCTCCAAGCATGTTTTATGAAGAAGGGGTAGGAGAAAGGATTACTACAGCTCATGGTCTCTGACTCAGGTGAGAAAAGGGCTGTCGAGATAGCAGACGGAAACTTAACTTCCAATACTTTTCGTATTTTTTTTTATACTGAGTTTTCACTCCCCAAAGTAGTGCCATTAAGTCATTAATAGAATCTGATGTTTTTTTGTTCTGGTAAACAGTTTTCTGACATGAGTAAAAGAGGCTCATTCTGGCAGTCATGAAAGGGACCCTGAACCAGAGATTTCAAACTCCATGTCGCAACTTTCTGCCTTATGGGTATCTCATTCCCATTCTTTCTTACCTCCTTTCCTGTCGGGATTATTTTTTATAAGATCTTTCGGGTTTAAAATTGGTTTAATGACTAAAAGAACCTTTCTATTTTTTTCTCTGTGTGAGATTTTTCAATATAAGATGTTTGGTGACCTTAATTATTCTTGACAGAATTTGTTATACATATCTCTTGAGATAATTCAGTTACGTTGTGTTAGGTGCTCTGTCTTAGTACTGCTCCTTATAATTACTTCTGAAATCATAAATCTCTTGTAAACTTGACTTTTGTTTTCCTTTTGTTGCCTGTTGGAAAGCCATTCACACTGAAATGATCTCATCAGTCTTTCAAAATTGAGAAAGAAAACACTGTTAAATGTATATTTCACCACTTTGACCAAACCCATGTATTTCTAAAAGAGGTTCCATAATTTTATCTTTCTGCTTTGCAGAAGCATCTTGTGAGTACCTATGTCCTGGCATAATACCAGAACTGTAACCAATGGATTACATGGATTTCCAAACCATACTTATAACATGGCACTAAAGTGTTTTCCTTGAGATTCAGTGCAAACATACTACATCACAATCCTAGAAAACTCTTTGAAAAAGATGACATGGCAGCCTCAAAGGTGCACACAGAATTATTCTACCCTCCTCTGTCCTGACCGATCACGCTTCCATCCCCTCCTTAATTCAGCAGCCACGTGGCTGTGTAGCCTTTCCTTGCAGCAGTTCTCTTCTCTTTGGATTGATTCCAAAGGATAGGGAAATCAAAACAACAGCCCAATTCCCATCCAACTGCCACAGAGATCCACCTCCACTCCCAGCAGCCAGTTGGCACATCTTGTGTTGCATCCTGAAATGGTGCTCCACGAAGGACAGCGAGGAATGTGTCATCCCTGCTTCAAGTCCCCCATTTTCCTTGGCCTAGAGCTGCATATAAATCTGAAGATTGCTGGAACACGAGCTGAGACCCAACAAAGTCCACCTGAGATGCAGCTGACCTGAATCCCTAAGAGGCATATACACGCAGGCATACAGGCTGCCCATTCTCCAGACCCACACCTAGCTACTGCAGTCTGTACTGTATTTTGCAGCGAGTGTTACATCATGAAATAAAAAGAAAAAAAAATCATTTGCTGCCTTTGATAACCTGGTCTTTATTTTTTTTTTTCTACTTAAACATTCCTTTGTGACATCTGACCTTTACACTGATCCCCAAAGATACTGCCAGGATTCTATGTTACACTGATGAGAGGCTAGAGCCTGAGGTGGAAAACATCATGCGGAGCATGTGGAACAAGGTAGATAAGGCTGCAATTTGCTAGGTCCATCATTTTTGCCACCTAACCTTACCCATGAAAGTGTCCTAGAAGAAAGCTGGAGAGGGCCTCTAAGAGGGAGTGTAGCCATGGAACTAGGAATAACAGCTTTGAACAAATGGAGGGGAGATTTAGATGAGATGTGACATGACGAAGAAATTCTTCACTCGGAGCACAAAGCACACATGGGAATTAGGGCTGAAGATGCACCTTGCTTCTGTTCTTTTCCGTAAAGAATAGAATGAAATTACCTAAAAAACAGTGTTAAAAATAAACCCAGGGCACAGGATGGGAGGTGCAGGGCACTCTCTGTGGCCAAGGGGCAGCCTTTCTCTCTGGCAAGCCAAATGGCCAGGGGGAGCCAGCCCCAGAAAAAGGGCCCTCAGCCCCCCCAGTCCTCCTCCTTCTTCCACATGAGAGCATCTTCCAGGCCGCTCCCAACACAGCTGCCTTTGGCCACACGTGGGCCACTCCATCATAGAGGCTTGCTGAGGTCACAGCGGCCACCACTGCCCTGCCTTTGCTGCGGGCCCTATAAAACAGGCCCCCTGCAGCTGGCCCACCATTCGCTGAGCATCTAGGCCCTCTGACTGCCAGCTTGTGCGGCAGGAAGGAGACTAGAAGAGCAAGGCGAGTGGCAGGCCTCCTTGGTGTGCGAGGACAGCCATGCAGTCCGGTGAAGCACCAAGAAGGAATGCACCTGACCGGAAGGAGATGTGTTGTGTGCAGAGGGATAGCGCCGGTGGCACAAGAGACACCAGTGCCCAAGGGACCTCTGGCACCCAGCCCACAGACACATACAGGTGGTACCATCGGCACCGCAACGATGCGGGGAACAGGCTGGCCCCTCAAACACCCAGAGACAGGGGGCCTGGGCCTTACCATAGCAGCAATGGTGATGTGGGGCGAAGGTGGGAGCATCAGGCAGACAGCCACAGGGATCAGAGGCGTGCCAATAGTCCAGAGCACAGTGTGGGACCCAGTAATGGCCGTAAACCAGATGGCAGCGTTGGACCCATGCATGAAAATCAAGCCGACAGTGGCATGGGACCGAGGTGTGGGACTGGACAACCCCTGGTTCGGCACCCCAGCCTGAGAACATTCCGGACGGAAGGCATCCAGTTTGGGCAGTCCTGGGCAAAAACTGGCTTAGCCTTCTGCCCGACACTGTGGAGCCCATGGAGCTGGATCCACCAAACGTGGAGGAATGGATGGAAGTGGATCCACCTCTGCCAGAACAGACCTGGGACTACTGCTGCATGTCTTTGTGTTCTGACATCTGAGAGCACCAACGGCATTGCAGGAGTGCCCGGTGAGCCCCCTACTCGTTGCTCAGGCTCCATCGCAAGCATTAGCTTGGAGCCACCAAACACCACGGACATCCCACAGGCTTGCCTGCAAGATGTCCTGGCAATAAACAACTATTGATGATTCTCAGGGGTTGTGTGAGTGCTTCTTTGTTTTGTGGGGGGGAATGGGCTAAAGTTGCACCAGGGGAGGTTTAGGTTGGATATTAGGAAGAACTTCTTTACTGAAAGGGTTGTTAGGCATTGGAATGGGCTGCCCAGGGAAGTGGTTGAGTCACCATCCCTGGAGGTCTTTAAAAGACTTTTAGATGTAGAGCTTAGTGATATGGTTTAGTGGACGACTTGTTAGTGTTAGGTCAGAGGTTGGACTAGGTGATCTTGGAGGTCTCTTCCAACCTAGGTGATTCTGTGATTCTGTGAAACACTGCCTTCAGAGCCTGTGTAGGGAGACTGACAGCGATGAACTGGTGTCCCAAAGAGAAGGGCTATCATACGGCCACTGACAAGGACTGCCTTTGGATATGCATAGTGGAGAGAGGAAGGAATTACCAGGATGGTGACTTGACATCAGCCACTGCAGCAAAGAGACCAGCAAGTGATGGTGCAGAGCTGCTCCACGTCCTCTTTTCATTTATGTTTGCATTTATAGCCCCAGTGGTACCACAGCTCTGATGCAGAATAAAGCACTACAAGAAATTTTTTGCAGAGAGAGCCAGGAGACCATGGTACACCTCCAGAACCATCTGTTAGTGCACATACAAAATCTCTGACCTTTTATTATCCAGGCAAGCCTGCTGTATATCTTATACAAACTTACAAGCATACACTATAAGCCTACAGTATTTCACACCCCAAATGCATATGTGCACTCACTCATTCACTTCAGGCTGGGAGTGAGCCCTTAAGCATACTGTCACAACCTTGCGTTTTCCAGGTAATTCACATCTAAGCAGCTGCCACTGCAAGAAGCAGATCTCAAACAGAAATAATACAATTTCTGCAGTAACTCCTGCTTTGTTTACACAGAGGAAAATTCTGAGCAGAAACTGAGCTGAATAAAAACTTCAAATATTAATGCGACACAAGACAGCAAACCAGTCACACAAGTAAAGTGGCTAGAGAATTCACATGGGTGCTTGCAGCCCCTTCTCAGGCAAACTCTCACCAGTGGTTCTCTATGGTATGAACTGGGAATGACCTGATGTGCCAGAGCACACAACAGGCTCTCCCTGTTCCAGGGAATGTTTGATGATACTTTCAAAGTGGAACAGCTGTAATTAGAAGGGTGAGGGACTCACCCCTCTCAGTCTAAAAGTTGGTAGGTCAAATTCTCAGCTGGGATGCAATGAACACGGCCTGACTCACAGTTGGGACATGGATCATGTGTCCTAGATCCCCTAATACCCAAACCCTGACCACAAAGAATAGTAGTAGTTCTAGAGCCAGATGTCAGTGTACACATGCAAACATGCACACATTCGTGTTCCCTCTTTTTTTTTCTTTTCCTTTTTTTTCTTTTTTTTATTCCAGCATGCAATAGATGTCCATTTTTTAACTTGATTTCCTCCTCCCCAGCAGAATCCTACATAAATGGTGCCATCCCTTCCATTTTGTTGCAGGTAACTATACACACATCTTGTCTCAGTTAGTGAACAGGTTTATGCTTTAAGGCAACATCTCTATTTGGGAAAGTGCTTGAGTATGTGTGTAAATCCACTGCTCCAGAATGGCTCAGCTACTGTGTGTTTATCAGTGTCCTCTTCAGTAGTTGGCCTTAAATATTTCTCCCTGGAGTGGATATCTGTAAAGTGGAAGTTTGCTAGCTAAGTGGTCACCTGCCAGGGACATAGCAAGATACATGTACTACTTCTCATTACTTTAATCATGTAAATGTCTGAAGTAAGTTTATTTGGGGCTCCTGAGACAAAGATAAACATTGAATAGGAGAGATATTTGCATGGGTATCTTGTGCTAATTAATACAATTAGAGCAAAAAATAAAAAAAATATACACCAGAACAATGATGTGGCAAGACAAGACAAGGCAAATGCAGGGCTCAGGTTTTGTTCTCTGGGCCAACAATGGCCAAACAATCATTTGTTCTCCACCTCAGATCTATCACATTCCTGCAGTAGTGATCTAGTTAGGCAGACTATTCCAGACAATAACTTTACAACAGCATCTCATGGAAATTATAGCTGCTCAAAATTCATCAGAAAGGATTTGAAAGAAATGACACTCACCTAACTGGAAACACAAATATGATTTTGTTCTGATTTTGATTAGATTTGTTCAGGTTTATAATGCAAAACTGAAGATTCAAGACCTTCTGGTCTTCCTGCCAAAGGCAGACAGATACACATACAGGGAGGCATATCTGTGTTGGTTGTTTGTTTGTCATTGAAAACACTAACATGTACTAGAAAAACAAATCTGTGAAAACAGAAATTTTGAGTGCTAAGTAATTTCTTAACCACTTTTGATAAAATTATGTTAAAACTATACCAATCCAAAATGTAATGAGTATCATTTAGCAGAAAGAATTCAAGCTTTGAAGTCAATAGATTTGCTTGTGCAAGTAATTGATCTACTATAATAACTTTTGTCTGTTATAAGAACGCCATTATCTCAGGAAAAAAATAAACCACTTTCTCTGTAAGACAACATAAAAAAAGACCTGCAGTAGATGTGTGCTCTGCAATTTGGTACACATGCTGTAAAACAATAACATTTTAGCTACCATGGAGAACGTGACTCAGCTGAAGGCACTGAAATTGCACACAATGAAAACAAACAGATTCAGAATACCCCAGCCTGCCTCAGCCACTGTAGGCAGTCATAAAAATGTGCTAGTAGAATGAGTGCACAAATCCCTATTTGAAGGCATTGTGTGCCCTAAACGCAGAAATGGTAGCCACTGAGCTTTTCTCCTGCTGCATGTTTTTGGCTTTTTTTTTTCAGCTGGAGCCTCTCTCTCATGTGCCAGACAGCAAGTAACAGGACAGTTTCCTGTCCTGTGCAACCACTAGAAGGATAAGTGACTCAAAATTTTGAGATACAGTTACTTTAATAGAGATAGCCTTTAAAAAATGTAGAAAAAGGTGTTTGGGAAGTTTGTTTCTTTTCCTACCGCTTGTGTCCTTCAGAACGCATTCTGTCTCTTCCCAAGTATCTGCTGCAGCACTTTGAGAAACAGAGCTCCAGATTTTAAAGAACAGTGAGGACAAAGTAGACACTGAAGATGTAGGTAATTCATGCTAATATTGGCTGTACTTTCAAGATGTGCAAACATTTTTAACTCTTTCAGGTAGAGAGTTCAATACTTATGTCTATTTAGTAACATGCCCTCTGCCAATCCAGATGGACATTCAAAAACTATTTCTAAATATAGTTGATAGTGTTTGTAAGCAGGCATCTGACTATGCACAAGTGTAGATCAAATGCTGTAGATGACCCGCCAATGCAATTTTACCTGTTATGTTGTCACGGACTTACCTGGGTTTTCAGTCCCCCATGCTGTCACTGGTCAGAGAAGCTTGTTAAGTCTGTCAGCTCCTTTCCTTTTCCTGCACAGGAGGTGGCTTCCCAGTCTGTTTAAGACAAAACAAAACAACAAGAAAAAATAGTTCAATAAATAAAAGAACTTCCTTCAGAAATGCCTTCTGTCCAATAACACTGTGATCTGTTAATAAAGACATGATACTGCAGGGAACAGGTGATGCCATTTCACTTTCTTGCTAGTAGGCACCAGAATAAGATCACAAGCCTGTGTCTGGGTGTATTACCCCTGCAGACTGTACTAAAGATGGAGAAAGAACAGTCCAAAAGGAAACACTTTTGTTATTTACTAGACTTCACGCCTTTTTGTGTCCTTTTCACACAACATACCTCATGACGATGGATAGTCAAACTGACAGACCTGCCTGCAGACAACACTCTTTACAAATACCAGTCCTTATTGCAGCTCCTCCTATATTTTTATTTTTTACACATTCTGAGGAGTTTTTCACAGAACAATTCTCCATCCAAAACGACTAATCTAGAACCTGCAAAATCCGGTAACATCCATGCCACTACATATATACCTGGAACAAACCAATCTTCTGGAGCACACAACTTTTCTCCTCTAACTGCACCCATATGGCATTTCTCTAGTAAGGTTAGATTGAACAGATTTTTATTTAAATGGACACTTACTAAAATGTTTTTGTAGGATACAACCTGCTGTAGCATGACAATCTATTTTAGCATAGGGTTTAATGCCAGTGAACGATCTTCAGCCCAGTGCTCCTCACTTTTCAGTGTCTCTCCCCTTCTGCTTGTCACAAAGGATCTCCCACCCTTCAGGTACTGCCCAGGCTTCACAGCACAAAAACATCCCACCTCGTCCAACAAATTCCCACACTGAAGCAATATAAATGAAGGAGTATGCCCACACAAAATACTGTCTCCCTCCTCATATAATGATATGCTGAGATACACAGCAACCACTACTGAATGGTGAAAGAAAAAATACTTCTTACATTCAGGGAAATGACTTACCCTGTAGTCCCTAATCACACATTCATGGAGAAAACAGCTGCTTGCTGGGTTTTTCACCATGTAGCCTGCAACAGTACAGTGGGATTGCTTGTCAGAAAGGTAAGCTGAATTAACACCAGAGAGGACTGCATGCTATTATTTAGCAGAGAATATAATTAACAGTCACATTCTAATTAAGGGATGAGATGGATTTTTTGCTGCTTGAAGCATTTCAAGAAGGATCCAGTGTCTCCTTTTGAGAGAGGATCTCTTCCCAAACTACAGGCTCCAAGCAGGATTTACTAGCTCTGATCTATTAATAATGCTGATGGTTAGACTAGAATGATCTTTTTTAGCTTTGAAATCTGGAATCTAGGAATAAACAACAGGCCCGCATCACGCACATTCCCTGTTAACCTCCACTCTTTTCCTTTCTGGAAAAATTCTTTCCTTTCCTGTTAACCTCCATTCTTTCCTTTCTGACCTGCCTTCCCTTTCTTATCAGATGAAGTTTGCGCTGCAGGTGCTGAGCAGGAATGATAAACAACATGCCTTCAGCAATCATTGGGGAAGAAAAAGAGAAGTTTTGCCTATTAAGTCTTAGCTAAAGGTATTTTTAAAACAGATTTTACATTGGAACAATAAAAATGGAGATATTTATAGATATTGATTATGTGTCCTAGGCAGGAAAGGAAGGCAAGCAAAAGGAAGAAAAAGACAACAATTTTATTCCTGGAAGTAATGCTGATCCATCGGATACAAATCAAAAGACAAGGACTTGACATATAGTTTGAAGCGTAATTGATGAATGGATTAATCCATTAATGATTTGATGATTTTATCATGGTGTTTTCTATCTTCCTCTGCTATAAAGTTTTCTTTTTTTCTCACTAGCTCTCATTTTGCAAAATTATTTTCTATTCAATTGAAGAGTTATCCCTCTGGTTACTAAGACTTGAGATGACACACGACAGACAGACCGTAGGACACAGTAAAATATTTCTGCAGTCAGCACATCCTGTGAATGGCCCAAACCCACAGGAGGTTAGTATGGGCAAACTCTGCAGAAACTTGATGCACAGGACTACGAGCATCTCAGATCTGCACTGGGAAGCCTCACTGGCAATATACAGAGCCTGATTTGCAGAGATGTGCAGGACACACGAGCCATCAGGATTCCTGGAAAGGCAGGCTTTTAAAGTAGGCCTGTCCTTGGGGAACCGTGATGGACATTGTTTGTGATCTCTCTCCAGTTACATGGCACACTCCTCCCCTCTCCCTGGCTGCTGCTATGAGATAAATGCTTCTGGAAACCAGGCTGAATTTTTAAACCCCACAGAGTGAAGTTTTACAATATTTCGTAGGCACAGAATGGAAAGGAAAAAGTAATATTTAAGGGTAGAGACCTGAACACATTGTGCTATTCCAAACCATGGCATTGGTTTGTCATTTACATCACTCAAATCAACTAGCTCTGTATGTTTAATTTCCTATCTGATCAAGGACTAGAGCTACCCGTATCTCTTTGGGCTGTTGGAAAGCTTTGTATCTACCAAGCATAGATCTGGAGTACAGAAACGAGGTTTAAATACACAACACATGAGATCTAACCTTCATTAAAGACGTCACAGTTGGTACTGGTCTATCAGCAGTAGTGTGTCCACAAATGGAAAACTATGCCATCAATTTCATTAATATCACACTATTGACCAGCCTTCCCTGACAAGTTCAGACAACATATTGCAAGTAGTGACTGTGGATCTGTATTGGAGTTTGTACCACCCAGAATCATTTTCTCCCAAAGGTTTTCCCAACTGCATGATGCACTTAGCTGGTCATCTTGACGTGTGCTGCTCAGTTAGAAACAGGATCAAAATTCATTTCTCACTAACTGGCTGGGAATTTTGCTGGTTTCAGAGGAAATTGTGCCTAGTAAAACTGAGGGCCCCAAGGGACTCCAAACACAAATCTTTACCCAGGCTTTATAAAATCACATATGTAATTCAAATCAGAAAAAAAAATAATAATAAAAATTAAAGGACAGCCTTCAGCTTTTGTTAGATAAAAAGTGTTAACAAGAATTGTCGGCAATGAAATATCTTCACTCAGAAGTGAAGCATACAAAACCTTGTATTGGAATTTGAATACCAAATAATTCAGGGCCCCCAGTAACATGCATGCTTAAAAAAGATGCATTTTGAGTAGTGGTGGGTTATTTATTTATTTATTTATTTATTCTTTCTTCTTTTGTTGTTTGTTTTGGTTTACTGTTGTTTTGTTTGCTTTTTCTAATTTTAAAACACACATCAGTGTTTCTGAAATGCACTGTTCTTTGCACAGACACCTCACAAACTGGTAAGCATAAGTGGGTTTAGAATAGAGACATTTTATTCACTGAGCACTTATGAGTGAGGAAATTACCTTTGGAGGCAACCCCTCTCACTACATTTACATTTCAAAATAAATCAAGTTTGCTTAATCTCTAGTTAGCATCTGCACTTCATGCATTTTTTTTTTCCTAAACAAAGATAAAATGCCATGTACAACGAACTAATGGTTTAGAAATAGCTTCCACATTAATCACCCAACTACCAAGATGGTGCCAATCCATTAATCTTGACTGTGGTACTTCCTGAAGAAGGATAGATAAGTAAACAGCCACAAAACATGGAGGTGCTTAGCTTAAGTAGAATTAACTCCAGTACTGGTGAAAAGGAAAATATGAAAGAGGCCATTAAACACATGGTTGCACTAATTTATTTAGATTTAAAGAACAAGGGGACCATTTGCTGTAACTAAATGTAAGATAATTAAAAGTGGGAATTACCAATTAGAATCAATATATTAGCAATAAGCACTCCTAAAAATACCGCAGTGCTGAATGTGCCAATACTAACAGTCCATTTTGTTTTCCAAGCACTGCTATTTCAAAGAGCTCCGAATAGGCTTTCTAGCATACAGCACAGTTCACCGATTTCTTATGAAGACAAAGCACACTGAATTTCCCCTTGTATTAAATGTCCAGTAAGAAACAGCACATGTTAACTAGCCTCCATCCAAGCACTGCTTGCTCTTACTCTGTATTGACCTCAACATACATGTGTCCATCCTAGCAAATTTTACAATTGTATGCATAAATTCGGCATGACCTGTAGCAACTACATATCAGCAATAGCCCATTAAGCAACTGCAGCACAACTGCAGAAGCAGCCAGGTCTAATGGTAGACAGCCAAGTCTGCAGCCCAGATCAAGCTTGTGACCAGACTTCCCAAGCCCTGCCCAGCAATAAATTGCAAGACTCCCTCCTTCCATTTTGTAAGCAAATATTCTAAGTTGAGTCACCTTTTTAAATAAATGGGGTCTCTTTTTCTTACAGGGAGAACAGAGATAAAAGAACAACAGGTGATGATGATTCCTTTTTGCATGAATGCAGCCATGTGTACTTTCCATTAGCACAAAAGAGCTTTACACACATATACACCAGGAAGATATTCTATGCCCATACATCTATTGAAAGAAGAACAAAAGTACTGCATGAATGGCAACCCTAAATACAATGGTTAATAGAGTATCGTGTATAGCTGACAAGCAAGATAATATGCCTACAGCCAAAGAAACACATTTTTATCACCTGTAGGTAAAAGCAAGTGGATATAGTTTCTTACAAATTCCTATTTACACATTTCATAAAACCTTGATTCCCTGTAGTCCTGTCCAGAAAAGCACTCCAAATTCATTTCTCTTAGTAACCCAATTCACTATTATTGACAACAGGCTTTATTCTTTGCAAAACAACAAGACTGAGAATATTGCAGGGTCTTTCTCTTTCAGACAAAGGAAATCTCATCCATAAAGATCTCTTGGATGACAGCCCTCATCATGACACAGATGCATATGAAGAAGCTGATGAAGGTCAAGGAAGAACACTGCTGAAAGAGCAGTAAAAGCAGTAAGAAGCACGTAAAGTAATAAAATACGGAGACAAGATGCTTTGCCAAGGAAATACAAGCTAACATCATTTAGAAATATAATGCCACCACAGCAGTACCTCAAGGACTCAGTAGAGGTATGTGCTGCAGGATAGGAGCTTTCCTTGACCCCAGAGATCTTGTAATTTGAAAAGACAAAGTTACACAATGCTTGGCAGGGGTATATAGGCAAGAGAGGGCAAGCCAACTGCCTGAGGTTACTTTACATTTAGGCACAAGCTGCAAGGTATTCTGAATGCAGGCTTCAATACTTGCATTATCTGCAAAACAGTAAATACTTGCTCCTGATACCAACAGACTTCTTGAGCGGTCTGGGCATGAACCCACACAGCATGCAATCTTCCTAAACAATAACACCAGCAGAATTTATCTAATTTAGTACCATACGATGCTCTCAAATCAATGGGAATCATCTGTGTCTTAGTTTTGAGCTTGCCTTTTGGTGTCTCAGAACACCAACATACTTTTCAGTACAAGTAAGGGAAAACGATCTATCTCCTCTACCATCAGTTCCTTTATAGTACTTTACTCTGTGTGTTTTCAGTTGGGATAAAAGTCTTCCCTTAGGCTTACAAGCTCTAAGCATTCAAATTTCTCCAGACCACTTTCTGTGCCCTCATGTTTCTTCTCCTTACCTCTGAATGCCATTTATTTGCTTACAAGCAAACTCACGACAATGTTTGTCAATGAATGTAATGCTCTAGTTAGCAGGGAAGAAGCTTGTCATCTAACACTTGCTATAAATACTCTTCATTCAGTGGGCAATGGACTATACAGGGATTTCTCTGAGATAAGTTGCAGCAAATAATTTTAGATATTTTTTATCCACTTGAAGTAGTCAATCTGTATTGAATGCAACAGAATGATTTTCATGGCGACAGCTGTAGCAAAAAGTCTGCCTATAAAAGATATGTCTGCATATAAAAAAAAAAAAAACAGTTAATAGGAAATGCTGCCTGTAGACAGAAAGGAATACATAGTACTGTATAAATGCTAGGTGGAACAATAAAGCTCTTCTTGTGATGCCACGCAAAAGACTGTCAGCATCAGTATGTATGTGGTCCTAGGACCATGCCAAATATATTAAATAGTGAAGAAAGGAAAGAAAACTAAACTAGGCAACTTATAGGGTTATACAGAGTGCCTACAGAGATTCAGCCCCTAACGCATATTGAAATCAAGATACTAGGTTTTTGAAAATAGCATTAGGTATATATCTGCTTCTCAAGGGGCCCATATGCACTACAATGCCTGGCCCTTGAGTAAGCCTATAGTGCTCCTAAATCCATTAAAGACTTGTGGAAATCTCAGAGTATTTCTAAATTGCCATGTTCATAACAGATTTCCTAGAGGAAGCTCTGAGTTGTAACAACTTCTGCTGGGAGTGCCAAAAGAAAAACATTACTATGATGCATAGGGCATTAGTTGCACTGCAAAAAGAAACAGAATAATGGAACCACACTGTAACGATTTTCAAAACTATTAACTTTGCTAATGAGTGATTAAAAATTTACTCCCTGTACTGTTTCGGTGAGAAAACACAATCATTCATTAAAACTTCATCCAAAAGGCTCTTAATCCAGTTGCCTTCTGAAATGTATGGACAGTGCATATGCTTGGCTTTAAATTACAAAAGCTTGGAACATGGACAAAGTTCTTTTTGGAAGGAGTAATGTAAAAGTTTCCTCGAAGCATTTTTTCCAGTTTTACTGCAGATGTGGAACAGCAGTTGAAGAACAACAACAACAACAACAACAAAGGAAATGTGCACACAGGTCACTGGGACTAAGAGATACATTAAATATTCAGCTATTTAACATTACTAAACACCTCTGCTCTGCTGCTAACTATGTGCTTAATATAAAATAACTAAACACGAGCTTACAGAACAGGAAGAACGTATTAAAGGATAGCATTATTTAATTTTCCAGGAATGCTTGTCCCATTTTCGAGGGTTTTATTTTTAAGGAGTAGGTAAAGTACAGTGGTTGGCAGCCAATTTCTCTATTTCATTACAAATCTAGTGATATTTCATGCTCGAGTTGTGGTTCCTGAAGCCCTCTGTATCGTGAAGGAAATTCTTGTCTTATTCGTTAGTGACCTGCCTTTCAGCTGGCAGAAGAAAGCTTGAAAATGTAAACCATAAAGAAATATCCAACACACATACACATATCATGGTGTATCAAGACTGTAAGGCAATTTCATGACTTATGGGATCTTTGCTTACAATTTCACTACTTTGGCAAGTGGCAAACTGCTCTTAAGTAATCTATGAATATGCAATTACAGTATCAACACCAGATACTATTGTATTTCAAATTAGAACATTTTCCTTTGAAATGCTGTGAACTAATACCCAATGGGACTGCAAGAGAAGTCACTAGGGAATAAAAACCACAGGCTTCTCAAGAGCACACCAGAAGGAAGGTGGGAAAGCTTCAGGCATACTGTCCCCCATCACATTGCTAGTTCTGTTTCACTACAGCTTAGGATCCTACATCAAAAGCCCTTCCAAGACAGAGATGGGTGCATCTGCTAGATTCGTCTAGTTAGACAGGTCAAAAGAAATGATTTGGAAGGAGAAAAAAACTTGAGAGGCATTTCAAATCAAGGAACGGTAAAGAAAGAAAATCTACAGTCATCCTTATTTTGTTTTTACTGTTTCAGCACAAGAAGATGATGACATGCAAGACTGCAGAAACACCATTTCTGGCATTAATTTGGACTCATGAAAACCTTGTTAACCTCCGCTGCTCTAATATGCTTTTAAAGTGGCTCTCTCAGGATCCTCTATAAGAAAAAGTGCGTTTTCATTGAAACATCTGGGAGTAGGACCTCAGGAAAACAAAACAAAACAAAACAAAAACTTTTATCTTTGGGAAAAAAAAAAAAAGAGCATGAATTACTGAGAGGCAGGGCAGTTTTATATATTAGTTTCAGTAAAAGGGTTGTAGATCTGTAGAAAAGCTGTTAAGCCTAAAAGAATTTCCCATGATATGCAGAGTGAATCATCTTGTGGGCCCCAAAAATTCTTCCAAAACTAACTGGAGTGGTTCTATGTATTTTCCAGTCAAAAAGTCCCACTAGAAGAATACAAATGTTCAGAAAAATGCAGAGGAAAACAATTACATGCAAACGACTGCACAAATCTCATGCCATGGCAGGTTACCTGAAGGTCAAACTACACAGCAGAGCTGCCTTAATCATTCTGACAAACAGATAAAATATAATTAATTACCATTCCTGACAACTCAGGTCAAAGATGAAGAAAATAATAAACGCTGCTAAAAAATTTGCTGGTCAGATCACTGAGGAGGTGTATTAAGAAAGTCTTCCTGCCCTGGTTGTTAGTTATAAGGGCCCAAGAATGCTAACAGAAAGTAGTGAAGCACTCTTGTTGCCATCAGCTTTTTGGGCCATGAAGAGGAAAGACTTCATACCAGTTCAAGGTATGTTCACTTCATGGGTCAGAGCATATGACTGCAGTGAATAAATACATTAATTTTTAATCTTTTTTGTAGGAGTCTTTAGAGACAGCATCCCC
This sequence comes from Cygnus olor, assembly GCF_009769625.2. Lineage (NCBI taxonomy): Eukaryota > Metazoa > Chordata > Aves > Anseriformes > Anatidae > Cygnus > Cygnus olor. The sequence continues at coordinate 14,223,675 of NC_049172.1, read as the reverse complement.
ATAAGCCCTGTTTTATTCTTTATATAGGCATTCTAGGAGTTGCATGTTATGAGTAAGAAGGCAAAGTTTCTAAGTCTTTCCACAACAACCTCCATCCACTCCTCTCCAAAATCTAGAGGACTTCAGCTCCCAGAGATGCGCACACTTTCCAGAGCACTAGCAGTCTCCCAGTTGCTGAGCTGTTTTTTGGAGATGTCTGATGATATGCAGACAGAAATGTGTAAGCACATCCAAGGAAACACTTTTCCAAAACAGCAAACAAGGACTGGAAACATGGCAGCAAGCGTGCTAATAAATCACGATTAAATGCCATCTTGTTTAGTCACCGTGTTTTTCAACGCATTTTATTTTCATGTGCTGGTTCAACTCCTTTGTGTTGTTCTCATTGCCAGTGCGTGAGCTGCTCTTGTCAATGACAGGGTGGCTGATCCTAGAAGATGTTCGGGACACCTGCTAGGTGCCTCTAGTTTGCATTGGTACTGCCTGGGAACCAAGCAGGCTGAGCACAATGGAGGATAAGGCCCGAAAAGCAATTTGAAATTAGATGTTTCTCCTCTGGCATCCAGCAGGGACAACATGCAATTGGCTAGCACCCTGATGATTATTTTTCCATTACCCTGAGAGCAGTTTCATCCTTCCTTATTTTCCTCTAATTGCCCTGAAAGTATTTCCTAATCTGATCAAAGTGGAGCACATTTTAAAAATATATGCTTTTGCTTCTACACATACTGTTAATTGTTGAGAAGCCTTGAGCTGTTTTGTTACATAAGGAAAAAAAGGATGCTTGCTCTAGACCATTTCAAAATGTGAGAAACACTGATTTTTCCCAATTACTGTGCCCTGAATCCTCTGCACATGAAGGATAAACACAAGATTAAAGTATCCTTCTGGAAACCAAGATACTAGTGTCTGCCTCGGGGCTGTGCTTGCAACTCCATGGGTAACCAGAAAGTCTCTCTCAACTTCTTCCCTATCTCCATTGGTCAGCCCAGCAAAACCAAAACAAATATTTTCCTTCCCTCAGTATTTTTGTCTTATCTGTTCGGTTTAGCACATCATCTGGGATGGGAATGTCTTGCACTGTGTGCACAAAGAATGCAGCATCACAAGATCCCAAACCCTGGCTTGGCTGGTGGTCTCAAGCTGCTACAGTAGTATAAAGAATAAAAATTACTGGCCAGATCTAAATGGCATTTGAAAACTGATCTTGCTGTAACAGTGGTAATAAAAGCTCTACTGCTTCTTCATTAGAATTAGTTACCTCATCATCCAATATATTCCTCTTGAATTTTTCATCCCAAACTACAACACACAGTAATTTCTTATTGCTGTCTACTATGAAGGCTGCTACATTAGCCTCAACATAAGCAGAACTAATGAGCTTCAGTCCATGCCCTCAAAAACATACTCCAGAGGGACTTCCATTTATAAAACATGAAAAATGGATGTCCAAAAAGGTCAACATGACAACTATAGAATCTTCAAAGGAGGTAGAAGTAGAGGGTGGTTGTTTTGATCTGAGCTGAAAAGCATAACATTTCCTTTTTTGCATTAAAATTCATCCTTCCCATCCCTCCATACAACATTTCAGTTTGGTTTTAGCACAGTTTTAACCTTCAAAAATGGAACCTATTCACATTTCCTAAACTTTATCTCAAGATATGATTTCTAAGCAATCAAAATATTTCCTCTCTGAAAATGCCACCTTGATTTCAGCACTTTTAAGCAAAAACAAAAGGGCAAGATAGGAACAAATTATCTGCAGATTCAGGCTGAGTTCAGTAGGTAGTTACAGTTAAAAGAAAAACAACATTTTTTCACGAGATAAACTGTTCAGCCAAAGCACTCTGCACATATCTGCTGCGAACACTTTACTTTGCTGCTTCTTTATTGGGTTCTGGAAGGAGTTATTGAGTTTCCTTATTGATTTTTACTGAGTGAAACAGTAGTATTCGTTGGGTCTTGACTGAGCTAATTGATAAGCTCTTGGTAATAAACAATAGCAGTGGCAAAAAGGTAAATGAAACACAATCAATGCAAGTCGGAACAACAAAAAAAAACACCTTCAGAAATTTGCAAAATGGTATCATTATAGCTACAAGCCAAGTGTTGCTGCAGAAACACTTGAGAGCTGTCGGAGTAATGAGTGCTACTGGAAGTGTAATGACTGCACACTGAGTAATTAACATGTTACATGAATTTCTGATACATTAAGGATGCATGTTTATTTTAGCTTGCTGGGCAAGATCAAGTAAAATAAAGTATTCTATAATTTACCCAGTATGGAGTTTTTGCTTCCTACAGCTTGGTTATAGCCTAAAATTGAAGATGCGATTGCCGACGTAAACTCTGCATTCGCAGTTAAATCAGTAGGGTTCACCTTAAAAACCATATCGAAGACCACAACTTGTTCTCTTACTGCAAACTATTAAAAACTATTGACCCATTGCTCCAACAGCTTGTGAATAACATAATACTACATAAATCATTATTTCATTGGTCTAATGCCTTCTGAGTCATGGCTGATGAAATCTTAATCAATTTGCTCAACAAGCAAAAAGCCACGGTTTAAGTCCAAGAGGAAAACAGCCGCTTCACCCAGATATTATACAGATGTAATGCAGCTGTTCAGCTGACTAAAAGAGAGCCCTTGCTCCTCTCCCTCTTGAATACACACGTACTTTTAGGTATTAATGGCCATTATTAAATCTGCGACAGGTGACAGTTCAAAACATCAATCCATAAGGTCAAGGAGGGCATGCTAATCCTCACGGGTCCCTTCCAGCTCAGGATATTCTATGAGTTTATAATGCAGTTAGCATGGAGCATGTCAAGCAGATACAGAGTTAATCCCTTCCATGCTGCTGAATAATAAGATTTGATTGTGAAACAGATGTAGGCAAATACTTAAAAAAAAATAAATTAGAAAAGCCTTTTTCACAGAAATACTTTTTTTTTTCTTTTTTTTTTAAATATAGGAAGTAGAACACTGCCTATAGTCATGTGCTGCTGACACAACTGGAAACACCGCTGTGGCTCCTCTTGGGAATTTCTGTGCCAAGCGTTTCTCCTTCCATGTAGGATCTCCTGAGTGGACTGCATTTCCCACCAAATGATGAACACTTCCCCCCAACCTTGCTGCACCGAGCTGCTGTGGCCCTGTGACAAATGTGGTTCGAACGGGAATTTCTATCCCTGACGGGGAAGGAGACACTCACCCCACATTCACAAGAATTACAGCAAACTGAAAAACATGCCCTGCCCCAAACCTCTGTCTGTTTGCAACAAGGCAATGAGCTTGACAGAAAAATCATTTGTCCATCCCGTTCACTGTAGTAAGCCCAGACTTAGGGGCAGTGTGGCTAACCCAGGTCAGGCCACCCCGAAGAGCATGCTCATCTGGTGACAGAACATTCACAAGCCCAGACCTGGAGTGGAAAGGACCGAGAGCACGTGCAGAGAATCAGGGATTTGGAGATAAAAGTGCCATAGTGGGTTAGCAACTGTATTTCCTTGAGCTTTTGTTCTTTACAGATTCACTCTTCTTCTGCTTCACAGAATAAAAGTCAAGGATCTTCAGTCAAAAGCATATTTCTTAAGTGATAAATGCCCTTGCTCTGGTTCTCGCTCACAGTCTGTGCTGTTGTATACCTGCACGGTTCAGGTAGAGCATGGCTTCCTGATAGCAAATAAAAGATTGGTCCATTTGCCCATATTTCAGGAACAGCTGGCATCACAGCTCATCTCGTGCAGTGGCATTTCAGCCTTGCCAAGACAAGCTAACTGCACGTCACCCTGGTCCCAAAGGATTCTCTGCCCAGCCACCCGTACATATGTAACCTACGCATACCTGCCCCTTCCCCTGAGAAGCAAAGCACATAGGAAACTGCTGCTGCACTCCATAGCCCTCCCTAGGGCTCAGCATGCCCCACGCAGTAATTGCTCAAGGAGCCCCTGGGATTAAGGGGCAGGTAGGTTTTTTTTTGCTGTTTTATTTATTTTTTTTTTTACCAGCAATGAAGGATTCAACCAGAGGTGAAGCAGGATTAGGCATGACTTTAGGCAGAGCTGGCTGTTCATGCAGCCACTCAGCTATTTGCATCCTAGGTGAGACTTTCAGGTTTTTTGAAAATATTCTTAATGTGATTTGCCGACTTGCAGGGAGAATAAGAATCAGACAGCTGTAACTATGGCAATAAGATCATTACTGGTGCAGAAGATCTAACCTTTCCCAATGCTCCAGCAGCCTTCATGCATGATGCCAATTAGACAAATTCTTCATGATCCCTTCAGACTTTTACAGCATTGAATGCAGAGGCTTAGCCTCTAATGAACAAGATTCACTAAAAATTATGTGACATAACCATTGTTGTAAAGGATGTTAAACAAATTTGGCCATTATTTTTGCAGGCTGCAAATCATTTTTGATTTCAGCACAATCTTTTAAAACGTAGTGACTGAAGGCTACATGAGATGCGTGCCTGTGTCACAGTGGGTTAGAGCATGCTCTGCCAGATCACCCTTTGAAAATCTTCATGATGTGGGGGGAATAGATAGTTCCCAAAAGAGCGATGAGCCATTCAGAAATCTGGTTTCTTTATTTTGGGTGTAAAACTCTTTAAAGGTGTCTGGAAGCCAGGCCTACAAGGTGACTAATTGGATGGGTATTTGCTAATCCCATGGTCATATGTGCTCCTCCAAGCTTACAAAGACTGAGCGCATATTTGATTTTCCTACCACGGATGGGTTCAGTGAGATTCTTTTGACTGTTCCTTGGTGTCAAGTAAAAAGTGTGTGCAAATACTTCTGAGGGCTTATACCTGTCATTGGGTAGCTGTTTTCCAGAAAAACCTATTTCCATTAGAAACAGGCAATGGGCAGAACTAAAACGTTTTGTGTGAACACGTCACTTTTGATGAAGGATGATCACTTGGCCCTTTCCCAGCCTGGCTGGCTTACTTTACCTTACCAGGTCCCCAGCAGCCCTCCTGTGAGCTATTGGACTCCTGAGTTCTCAGATGCCAATACGCGGAAGATTTTCAAGGACCACAGATCCTGGCTGTGGTTCTGCTCATCCAGTTCATCTGCTGTCCATGAGAAAACTAGCGTCCCATCCCCCTTGCCTTTCTTAAAATCTAGCCATGGCCCCAGACCCAATACCGATAGTCTCCAACCCCTTATACAAGTTCTAGTTCTTACTCTAGAGGCTGCAATCCTCAAGGTTGCCTGCAATCTCTGCTCAGTACCCATTTCTGTATTTCCTCTAAAGCTTTACAAATAAAATAAGATAGAGGTGAAAAAGCAAGGGAAGGTCTCCACTGCCTGTGAAGCACCCAACTCCTACAGTCCTGTTTGTATATCAGCTTCCTCCCATGGCTTTAGCCAATCACCACCAGTTTTTTTAATTCTGGCCAAAGCTTGTGCTATATCACCTTGTTCTGTACTGTTAACTATCTCTTGTATCTCATTGCAAAGACAGTTGCCTTTCAACTGTGAGCTAAGCAAAATCTTTTTCTCAAAATACCCCAAGACTATTGAGAAGGCTAAATAATCAAGGTTTACAAAGTGCTTTGATGCTAATCATCAGATGAAAGATGCTGCAGGAACAGAAATATCATACAATAAATCAGATAAAGACCTTTTTAAAATGCCCTTTTTAAAAGGATTTCACAGATTTGAGTGATATAATTTCTCCCGAGTCTCTACAGACAGAACTCATGCACGGGCAGCACACTGTGGATGGGGTAAAGGAGTCGTCAGGGAGATGATGGTGCAGTAATCACAGCTTAAAAAGTTATTGACAGCAGAGGCAACAACCCCAAAAGCTGATGTTAAAACATCATATTTGTACAGCCACAGGTCTCACAGTTTAACTGTTCTGAAAGATGATGGCAGAATTCAGTAGGAAGCATTTTCAAGCAAATAGGACCAGTAAAATAGAGTTGGTAGGAGTTAGTTGCAGAACAGAAATCTCTCTCTCATCAGGCTTGACTGTATTACTGAGCTGACGCCTGTGCGGAGCAAGGCAGAAGCACCACCATCAAAGCCAGTGGAATTGCTGGGCTGGAGTCAGGAGTAAAAATGTCCCCCAGAAGTGAGAACAGCCTGCAAACACATCCTATCATCCTGTATTAAAAATAAGGGGGCGGGGGAGGAAGCTGTGTTTAATGTAAATCTTCATGGACCAGCTTCATTACAAGCCTTGCCTACCAATTTCAGTAGTTGTTCTTATTTACTGCCATATACATTCCCCTTTCAAAGCAGATTATTACTCTCATTGCGCAAAAGTTCCCTGACACAGGCAGACTTATCAGGTGTTTTTTTTTTTTTTTTTTTTTTTTGTAAGGGCTTTCTGCTCGTTACTGCTTGACATGCAGACAGCTCTTCATAATCCCAGAGCTTAACAATTACATTAATTTTCAACTAAAGGTTGGAACCATAAATTCTCCCCAACATTTCCTGCAGCTACAGAAACTCGGTAATCAACAAAAAGAAAACACTAATGATATTTCATGACTGTTTTATTTTCCTGTCACACATGTGGCAGCAACATACAGAGGTAAACAAGTGCCTACTTACCAGATTTCATTTCAAACACAGAAATCACTGTAGGGCACACAACAAAACTTGTTTTTTGACATATGCTACGCAATCAATAGCTAACCCTCAGCTGCACATTTGATACAAGGTGCTCTGCTTCACCTATTTTCTGCTGCCTCTTTCTTTTTTTTGCATGCTATTTGATTTCAATTAATCTGGGACTAAATATCTCAGCTCTGGGGAGGATCCCCTTCCTTAAACCAAGCAGCACTGTGCCTCACAGTCTTCAACAAGTGCTTGTCAGGGAGGAGCCCCTGGTATTGTAACTGGGCGTCAAGTCTGCCTGCGAGCATCCTTGAAAGGAGCAGTGTATGTGACAGTCCCGGAGAGGAGGAGTGGGGCTACCGCATGCAAACGAAGTGAAGTGATCACTGACAATAGCATCAATGCTGATGCCAAGAATAACAACCTGCTCCAGGGGAGGATGGTAAAACCTCAGCTTTTCAACCAGCACAGTACAGATACAAGTCATTCAAAAGCTCAGCTTAGATGAATTTGGCTATCTGATTCTACCTTCTCTGTCTAAAGCTTTCTTTAGGGTAGCACCCAAAATTTTCAGAAGCAAAAGTCAGATCATAAACCATGTCTGATATTTCAATTAAACAAAGGCTAGACAAAGCACTATGTAGATGTATACTAGTCTGAAAAGGGTTGTACTTTCTTCCAGTCCCCAAAATCAGCATTTCTGTGATCCTTAAAAATTAGTTTTCTACGGACTGTGAAGTGCCTGTGTGAGGCTCCCTACAAACCAGAGAGCGTTACTGCCATGTGGCAGTCACTGGTCTTAAACACGTCCTTGGACCTCTGCTTCTCCTGCCTTCTCCTAAAGGTGTGCAGCTTGGATGGAGAGTTCAGCCAGCCCCAGGGAGAGATCTCAGCACTTTCATTGCACCCACTATCTTTCTTCTTGCTCAGATAAGCTCAGATTTTGCCCTTCTGGTTAAAATAAGGTAAAAAGGACGCTTTTTGGCTAGCTACTACCCAAGAAAGTGAATACCTCTGCTGCTACCACATAACCCTCATGTTGTGTAGCCAATAATTCTCTGTGCGATGCTGTAAAGAAGTGCTACAAAATCCTGCAGTCTCCACAAAAGACTCGGTGATTCTATGGACGTGCAGTTCTGACTTTTTATGCCTGTTTCTCTGCTTGCACAAGCAAAACAGCAACCGCGACCACAAATAAAGAGGCTTCCCTACATGGAAAAGTGTCTGGCTACAGGGGATGGGAGAGGTGTGTGCCATGTGCTTATCTGTCAGGGCAGCCTCCTTCCCTGTACCTTATGGAGCAGCAGTACCAGACCATTTTTGCTATAGAACAAATGTTTTACAAATTTAAAGTGTCCTTCATTATTTGGCATTTCAGGGCCTCTATGGGGACATGAGATGGTGAGCTTGTAAACCCGTGCCCTTTTTGAGGTAGCATCCCTCAGCAAACCTTGCCTCTGTACGTACAGAGAGCCTGGCTCCCTGAGAGCACCTGCAATGCTTGCACTGTGTACGGTGAAGCAGAAGTGAGGTTACTGGTGTCAAAAGGGCTGGGGAGAAGTAGGGGGTCCACAGGCGATGTGCTGAGTCTTTGATCCTTCCAAACCAAGGAGCGTGGCTCCCCGGATCGATACCTGGCCCTGTTGGACAGTGATCCTCTACCACTCCTGAATGTGAATACTGAAGCACGCAGGCAGGATTGCTCTCTTGTCGTTTTGGGTTTCGCTTTATAAATGTCATGGAAAGTTCACATGAATTTCATGAGGTGGAATTTAAAAAAAAAAAACACAAACAAAAACTACAGAAGAGCTCTGCTTCCTAACATACTTTTGTTGGTTTGTTCTTAGGAAAATAGCATCTTGCAGATGCCATCGTGCCTTCAGCATCCGGTGCAAGGCTGTAAGCAGCAGAAAGGGGGAACAGTTTTGTCACATGGGATTTGTTTCTCACTTTCTGCACATCTCCCTCCTCTGGAGCACCCCATTTATGACTGCCAGCAAGAGGAAAGACCTTATAACTGTTCTGGTGCCACTTACTTCTTTTCTGAAGTAAATTGCTTAGTAGTAGATGACACATTTTAATTAACCTCAAGCTTATATAATTTATTATATTGGGGGAGGGAATTGTCTCATTTTTGGCAGCAGAGATTAAATCTTCCTTCTGACAGAAGAACACTGGGGGACCTTGGGCACACCTTGTGATTTCTGCATCAGTTCCTAGAGAGCGATGGCCATTTTTTGGCCTTTTTCTAGCCACGAGCATACACAGCTTAAGGAGAAAGGTTGTATTTAATCGTTAATACACATATTTCTTCATGCACTAAGAAACTGTTCTTATTTGAGGTCTTAAGTATTATTATAAATGTCCAAGGCAGGAAAGCATCCTGTGCAAAGAATTGGTTAAAAGTATCCAAATGTTAAGTACTGTTTTTTTTTTTTTTAATATTCTTCTGCATTAAGTCTTTTGACAGGAACAACAGAAACAAGATGGTATTTCTGCCTGGGATAGTCTTCCGCCTTGAGTTAGAGTTGACAAAGCATTAACGTATGCAAATATGCAGCCTGCAGCTTGTTCATTAGGAAACTGAGAAGTAGAGAAAAGGATGTAGGCTAAATGTCACTAAGACATATAAAACTGCGTGGCTATATAAAGCTCTTCAACATACTAGAAATAGGAACATGCAAAGTATAAAAAGGAGAGAATATGCAACATCTCTACTCCCAAATGCCTCATGATGGCACAAGCCAGGCACGCATGAGATTAAACTTCTGTGATGACCAAGATGCTTTCCATAGCAAGCTTGAACATATTAAGAACAACTAAAACTGCCTGCAAGATTTCGTTGTTTTGCAAGGACTCTTGACTCAGAGAAATTTGTTCTACCTGAATATTTGCTGCAATTTGCTATGCCTTAACTTAGTCTTCCCCATTCTTCATCCGTGTTCAGGTTTGCTCATTGTTTGTAGCACTAACTACACCGAGGACGTCACTGTACAGCAGAAGCAGTATGACTGATAAATAATTGCATTCCAGCCTTGGATTACCCCATGCCACAACTTTGGGCTTTGCTTCTTCTCTCAGCGGGTATCTGCTGAAGCAACTGGGCTTGACTTGCTCCTTATCAGGCTATCTCACAATTTCCTACTCCGATCAGTACCTTATCTGTAAGGCTTTTCCAAGTTCCTAGCTACATGCAATACAAGATCTGCAAACCTAAAAGAACCACCACGTATTCTAACAATTGACAAATGGGGTGAAGAGTGACGTATTTGCCAGCCACATTGTTAAATTTAATCAAAAAAGTGTTTGTTTTGGTTCATTTTTGAGGCTATCCAAACAAGTCAGGTCCAGAAATACATTTTTAAAGGGTGTGTGCACACAAAAATCAAATTATTTCATTTAAACATTTTTGGAACAAAATCTGCTTCAATTCAGAATGCATTTAAATCATATGAAATAGCCCAAAGCTTCATTAGTGTTGCTGTAGCATTTCAGCTGACCTTACGGACTCATTCTCAGTCATGCTGAGATTCTCACTGTCCTGCTTCCAGGCCCTCGTGCTCATGCAAAAGTGACAGAAGCAGCATAGCTCACTGCCACAACACAAACCAAACCATTTTAGTTTTCACCAAAATGCTGTTTCACCCACTCGCATCACTCATTTTCCTGAAAACGTGAAGCCAGGACTGCATCCTCTGAACAGAAGGGATTCTTTTTTTTAATTATTATTATTTTATTAGCGTATTGCTCTCATTTTTGCTTTTTAAATATGTGATCAAAATCAAAACAAAAACTCTGCCAGCTCTCACACAAATTTTTGATGAAAAATTAATTTCAGAATTCCTTTTGTTATCCCACTTGGAATAAAAATAATTGCAGACTACAGAACAGCTTGCATAACAGAAAACCTACAAACAATGCCTTCCTAATATAAGCAGAGAAAAAGAAGAATATATTCACTATTAGTATCTGACTTTTAGAAAAATACAGTATTAGTGACGAATTAGTAGCATTTGACAGTAGATGACTATTTCAGATTTTAGAGTGGGCTTCAAGCTTTGTTCTAGGGGTCACAGTGGGAGAGTTATAAATCAGGAGGGCAGTGCAATTCAGACAAAATATCTGGCCTTTCTCATAAAGCCCTACCTTTTGTTCTCAAGATAATGGAGTGGGGTGGAGGGAAATTTCAGACATAATATAAATATATATATAAATATACATCTGTATGTCTGGTGATATACCTATTTTTTTACTAGACAAAATGCAAAATCACAGACAAGATGTGTTTTAGCAGCTTTGTCTTATTAATCCACACAGCCACCAGGTGGAGCTGAGGTTATGCTTTATACAAAGGGGAGCACAATTAATTTCTGGAAGGATTTCAGTGAACAATATCCGTGTGTATAATACACAGATCAATGTGCATAGGCACATGCTGCACAGTATAAATTAGGTATATTGAAATAATTTAAATGATCTGTAGGAACTAGTAAAACGAGTTGACTAGTCTCTCCATGCTTTCCTGTTATCTGAAAAAGTTAGATTTTTCTTGACAGTGGCTTCCCTATGAGCCACTAATACTTAAAAACCTGTAGGAGTGTAGCCCCTTTAACACCTTTATTTCTCTTCCAAATGTAATTGAAATTGGCCAGTAGCTTCAAAGCCTGTTAGACTAACGAGACATGTACAGACAGCAGAATTATATAAACCCCACTACCTGTCTTAACAACCAAGATGTAAAACACCTAAGAGACTTAGGCACCAAAAACTGAGCTTATGCTTCACAGTACTTTGCATATTTGAAAATACACACTTGTCCCTACCTACACACACATGCATACCCATAGAGAACAAGTAAGAGGTTAAGATACTGCTAAATTTTCAGTGTGATTCTAAGAAAGCCATGCCGCTTCCTCTGCACATTCACACAGAGTGTCAGAAGACCCAAGCTAAATTACTGGGACAACAGTAAGCGATGCAGTCAAAAGGAGTATATATGCCAACTCCATTTAAAATGACTTGTTAACATTTTCTCCCACCGTTTTAATGAAGCTGGCTCGAATCCCTGGAGTTTAAGGTTGTTAGAACGCAAATATGTCAAACATTATATATACACTTGTTGTTAATGCCTGCTACAAGATATATGACATGAATTAGTACTATAGAAGACACTGGAAAACTTGATGACTATCACTGCTCCTTTCTGCTTCACAGTTTACACAGGAGAAGGCAGTCCTTTTCTGATGGGATTTCACCCCAAACAGGGAAGATTCAGAGTAGGTGGAAAACACTGCAGTCTGTGTTATGGAGTGACTCTGCCACAGCCTGAAACAGAGCACCTGAAGTCAACCGTTCATAAAATGATGAACAGTAGGTTTCATCAAAGGATTTGAGGTTTCCAAGTCTGAATTCATTAAGAAGCAGAATTAACCATGACATTCTCAGAGAAAGAGAATTGCTTGGGACTGATCTAAACATTGTCTTAATGAAGTCATTTAGATTGCACATATGTATTGCATTATAATTTAAAAATGATGCCATTAAATAAAAGGAGACTTCCCAGAATCAAAATGGGATATTTTGTCATCCTTAAAGCTTCCCTTCTCCCTTCAACCCCACCCCCAAAATACAAAAGCAGAAATCAATTCACTTTCAGGAAGCGTTTGGATTGCAATGACACCAAAGTAAATACATCAGTTCCACCGATGTTTCTCCAGATCACCTCATTCTATGGTCCAGTTCAGCCCCTGAACCTTCAAAACTTGTTTAATGCAGTTTCCATTTTACCAGGACTGAAAAAAAAAAACCTGCCCAGATGTACTGAAGCCCACTTGCATTGCTCCAGTTGCTGTGAATGCCAGCACTCAGCATTCGAGCACATGGGGCTCACCAGCTCCCAGCCACCCGAAGTTTCTCTTTGATAATCTCACTCACGTCCCATGCTTTCTTCACAGTAGCTGCCATTTTTCTTGACCATACTGGCTGCAAAGCCTTTCCTGATCATTCACCCCAAAGTCCATGTCTAGCCGTATCTGCTGGTCTTGGAAGAGGTGCAGGAGAAAAAACACAAGTGCTGCTGATTGCAAGGGAGGGCCAGAACTGTAGGCTGTGACTGGCAAGATGTAAAACACCCACCAGGGAACAGCATCCCCTGGGGAATCTTTCTTTCCTTAGGCGAGGAGGTCATGCCCTTATTAGCCTCCAAAGATGATGTGAAATTCCTCCTCTGGGCTGGAGGCTCACTCCTGTGCAGCCACAGCCTTTTGCTGCGCAGCAGAACCTGCTATTGAAGCAAGTTTTTCCTCTGTACTAACATACTCATGCTCCACATTAAAGTGATGTAAGGATGTGACTCTAGAAGTAAAAAAAAAAAATATATATATATATATATGTGGAAGCTTTTTTCCACTCCCCCTTAACCACCACTGTGGATAAATTTTGTCTTTTCCTGACATTTTTGAGAAAACTGTTGGTGAAGTGTACTTCTTTTGCAGCTTGTGTGATCTGAAGCTGCTTCTGGCTAGCAGGTGTCTGAGCTGCTGGGATAGAAGTCACCTTTTTTTTTTCCTCCTCTCTTTCGCCAGCCCAATGCCTCAACTACAACAGAGTATGAAGTGTCTCCCCAAACCAGCCCAAGCAGTCTGTTAAATATCACAGTGTGGGTGAGAGGTGGCTACTGTGCAACCTTCTGATAGATGCTATGAAGTTGCCCCTACTACAGATTTGGGTTTAATGGCATCCTCCTGCCCCAGAAGCTACATTCACTGCAGCAAATGTTTGTTCTGTGGTTCTGATAGCTTCTGGGAAGAGACCTCCTGCTTCCAGCAGAGATCAGGCTGAGGGAGGTAGCTCCCAGTGTCAGGAGCCATGAGATGTGCAGCCAAGACTGAGTCTGCATTCCCTTAACTCGCTTGTGCAAGACCAGAATTGGGTTATTCTTAAGGGCAAATCCACAATCTACTAATGCCATAGGACCTGGAAACAACCCTGTTGTCTGAAAGGAGAGCTATGAGGCACCCTAATGACAACATGGTTTTCCAAGACATTGCTTTGTTCTTTGTTGCATCACCTTGACTATGAGACAGATGAGAACTGCAGAGCTGTAGACACTTCACCTCCTTTGCTTTCTCCGTGTGAGATTTCATCATTACACAAAGCAGGCAATTTTCCCAGCTTCATAGCTACTTTAGTACAGAGTCTCCAGCATGCCATATCACACCTAGCTACCACTTAAACCACAGTGTCACTGGTGTGTACTTGCTGCACATGAAGAGGCAGAAGAGTAAACAAGAAATCCAGGGTAACAAGGTACAGAGTAACGTCCCAGTGTATGTATTCAAAAGGCATGAGCCAATGCTGTTGATGTCAGGTCCAGCCCTGTTTCCACAAGAAACATAGAAATGGGATGGAAGTTGCAGTGCTGGCTGAACTTTCAAGTCCCCTCAACCCTCTTTAGTGCAATCTGACAGACCCCATATGGGACTAAAACGCTTTAAATAGTTGCTGTTATGTGAAGGATGCACAAACACTAAAAGAACATGGAGTTTAAGGACACTGGAATCCAACTCTGCCGTAAAGTGGTTTCCTCGGTAACCAAAAGTCAAAGTAGCCTTCAAACCGTGCAAACAAACACACAAACCTTTCACTTCATACAACTTTCCAATTAAAGAGGGACAAACATGCATTTAAATTATGAAGTGGTAAAAGCTTTCCAAAGTGCCCAACCCAGCCCAGAACGCCCTAACTGCAACGCATCTCGCTTGGATAACAGCACTGCCTGCAAAGTTTCAAGGGCAACCATAAAAGATAGCACAAAATGAAAAAGGAATAACACAATGTGCTTTTAGACTGCACTCAACGCAAGCTCCACAAGGTCTCTGATCATGAGTCCACACCACACCTTGTCCAGGTGTTTATTCCTACGTACCGAGTTCTGGCTGGAACGGCGGATACCCATTGATGTCACGAATACGGGCAAATTCCTAATGATGATACTGAAAACGTTCAGCTTCTGGAAGAGAACAACATTTCGGCCCTATATTTTAAGTTTATCATTAATAAAGCTGGAGGGATTAGTGGATTATAGGGAGTAGCATCAGACATGCTTTAAGAAAAAGGCTCACTGCCATGATTAAAAGGTATTTGCTTGATTCCACACAGACCTGTAGTCCTCTGTGTGTATGCATATGCACGTATCTTATTTTTATGGAAGATCACCCATCGTTCTCTTCCTAAGGATTTCATGACTTTATGTACATTCTTGTTACATTGAGAATCTGCAGTAATGTTACCAACGAAATTGTCTATGAATAATACATTACTGCACCGCATAAAATAGTCAATGATTTCTTGAGGGATAATGAAAACCACTAGTACTTACCAGGTGTTCAGGCCAGGCAGTACATTGCTAACTAATTTATTTTAGTCTTTGTTAAATAAAATATACAATTCATTCATCTCCACTGTCATATATCATACAGCACTAGAGCAAAACAGGAAAGTGATCTGAGCACCCCGAATGGTATCGACAGCCCACAGCTAAGCTCTGCTGCTGTGCAATTACAGGAAGACACGGAGGGGACATTGGTATTCTGCTCTGCAATACAGGAGCCACCGCTCAGTTTTCAGACTGATACTCATAAAACCTGAGTTTCACGAGCAGTGCAGAGTTACCATATTTGACACCTCAGGTATTTAGGTATCTTTCAGTTCAGTCTTTTTATGCTCTAGCGCTTAACCCACTAGCCTCTGCGTAGCCAGGGACAGCCTTCTGCCTAGGGAGTGCACCAAGTCAGCCTGGAAAATGGTGAGCTGCTTTTGTAGTAGTGCTAGTGCAAGGTGCAAGCAGAACTGCTGAGTAGAAACCAGCCAAAAAGTCTGTTTTGGAGCATATTCTTCTTCAAAAATAAAGACAGAAAAATGTATTTTACTAAATAGAGCTCACTTTCTGGGATACCCGCTTCTATCGTTTACTTTGCAAAATACTGCATTTGAAAACAGTATTTTCATGTATACTGCATGTTCCAAGGTTCATTAAAATTAATTAATATCCAAGTCTTGACAGAGGATTGTCTCTAACAGGGCTTGGAGCTGTGACTGCCTGTCAGCCTCTAGAGGGATGACTGTGTGCTACATGGGAGAGCCCAGAGGCACGAGAACCATACAAATACAGACCAAAATCCTTCTCCAGGGAGTTAGTTCTGATCTGATGATATTAAACCTACAAAGACATTAAGTCCTGATTACATGAGTAATTATCATTACATGATAATTTGAAAATACACAAATCTTCCCCTCCATAACACTTCAGAAACAAAATGCTACCAAAATCAATAAATCCCTACTTCCTCTTCAGAGAAAAACTGTCTTGGGGGGACACCCAAATAATCACCAGACTGAAAACGTAATAATTATCCAAGATCTTCATACACTATTCCATTTGCTTTCAAAGATTGGAGTGTTTTCTTATAAAATATAGTGCTAATGCTACCTTATTACAACTATAGCCAGACACACCTCTCTCTTGTTCACTTCAGCTATAGGTAGGGTTGTCTGAAGTGATTTGCTGCTGAGCCTTCTGAGAACCAAAGTAAGTTTAGCAGGGTAATATTTCATTAAAAATGTTTTCTTATCATTTAAGGATGTGTAATTTTGGCAAAATATTTCAAGCTAAAAGAAATTCTATGCTGATACAAATCAGGCAGCTATTTTTTTCCCTTTACCTGTGCTCTCATTTTTGTCATTATCAAAATGCATTGAGATAAAAGATAAAAACTGAGAGAAGGTCTGACAATCTCAGGGAAACACAAAGAAAACATTTAAGTCCCCTTCAAAGAGCATACAGCTGAACATGCTGCATTTCTATTTAATTCTAAAACAACACTTCTCAATTCATTTCCTCAAACGAGGAAAAAGCACAACAGAAAATCTGAAACCTTTTGTCACAGTGCTCATATTTTTTTCCACAACAGCTCAGTCCGTTTTTTCCAGCAGGCCCTATTAAGAGCTTCATTTCTCTTTTAATAACTGAACAAATGCAGCTGCTCCAAATGCACTCACTTGTGAGCCACCTACAAAACGTGCTTTGAATTCAGAGGAGACAGCAAAATTTTGTAAGAAACGAATGCTTGATGCTGGTACCAGAGGGACTCTGAGTGTTTTGATTCAGTATCAACCAAACTTCAGATGCACAGCTCTGAGTTCATACAATAAAAATAGGAGACTTGCAGGGGAAAGAGGAAAGGTTCTGGCTTGATTAGCTGAACAGCGAAATATTATCTCCCTAAGAAGGGGGAAGAAGGAAGAGAACTATGTATCCAAATGGATAGAGGCACCTGAGTTGAACAATTTAATTGGAAATGCAAGAAGTGTTTTCAAGTGCATTTTGCTGCAGCTAAAAGCACACAGGCAAAAGCATTAAGCTACACAGACAATTAAGCTGCCAAATAACAAACTCCAAAGCAGCAGTAAGTTCAGCAGCACCAAACTTGTATAGGGAATTTTGCCCACTTGAAGACAGACTATGATCTTTCTTCAACAACTGCAAAAGACTTAACACCCTGAGAGTTAGCGACTTACTAAACTCTAGCTGCCAGAGGAAACAGCAACTGCGTCTAACATTTTCTTCCATGGACAGACTCTGTGATTAAGTGGAGGAAGGGAAGAGAAGCAACCAAGAAACCTTCACACTCATTTGCTCTATTTCCATTCTATATTATTATTCCTTCTTTGTGTTACAGTACGCATGCAATCTCTTTCACTGGGAATATGAAACCTGCAGCCAATGCAGGCATGTTTCCAAACAGTGCCTAATCTCACTGCCCTTCTTCATGTCTTCGTGGTTATAATCGCCTTTTCTCTAGGTATCACTTACCTGCATGAAAGCTCAGCTGTACTCTTTAAAGCAGCAGGCTCTGCAGTAAAACTGTGCTTACTAAAATCTTCTTCCCAAGGGAATCCCTGGATCTCTGGACAACTGGCCATTGTATGAGTCAGAAACCTTTTTATTTGTTCTTTTTACATGTACATTGAGACGGAAATGCCTGCAAAATAATTCCGAACAATTTCTGCAAACTCTTGCAGTGCAGACCCAGTGATCCTTCTTAGAAAGAGAGACATCTTGCAGCTGGTGAAGTTAACATTGGAAAGTAAGTGGTGGTGGTCTTCTTCAGGCTTATATAGGAATTCTGACAGAGTTTGGGCGATTTCTGGATTGCAGAATGAAGCTCAGGATGGCCATGAGTCAGCTAATGAGCAGAAACGCGTATCTAGTCTATTTGCATCTTAAATAGTGCTATCTAAATCAGATAGATTTTGAACCAAAATGTAATTGCAGCAGCAGCAGCAAGCTGTTTTGTCTTTTTTTTTTTTTGTCTTTTTTTTTTTTTTTTCCCTGGACACTTCTTTTTTCAAACAAGGACAGGGGTTTGGATTTCAAACCTCTGGAAAAGGAGAGGGGAGAAGCCAAGGATTCAGTCATCCCATTGCCTGTTCTGCAGACACACAAAAAAGACATACCCTGCCCTGACCAAGGGACAAAACAGGAGTTAAACTGGGAGCAACACCAGGCGTCCTCATCAGCCAGCTGGAGCGGACTGCACTACCCTAGCAGAGCGGGTGTCAAAGCACATTTACTGCAGGAAAGCCACACGGACTGGCACTGTGGTGGTGCACTAGTGGGAGCCCACAGGACAAACCAGTGCTTTTGGAAGGAAGCTTTTTTTGTCTGATACAGTTCCGCAGGAATTCGTTTCCATGAGAAATCAATTTGAATGCTTTCCAAGGAAGCATGACACTGCCTAGCTATACACATTTCGGCATGGTCCCTTCGCTGTCATCTTCTAAATCAATTTCTTTCACTCGGTGCCAATGCAGCATATTAGTTTTTAAGTTGCCTCCTCGCTGAATAAGATATGGCAAACCCGTGAATTTTATTGGTTATAAGAAAGCTTTGAAAAAGAGAACAGTAGAGAGAAATATCAAAGCTAGACTTCAGACCATATATTGCTTTTTCTTTCAGCACCGGAGGGGAAAAAATCATTCTTTATCTTGTAATGCGATTCATGGCTCTTTCCATATATAAGGCATTGATATTGTAATTCATGAATTTGGCATTGGTAGTCTTCACCAATTTTCTTCATATATATTCTGCTAGTATGAGCTTGTCCACACACTGAGAAACTGTACTGCCTTAAGTACATCAGCAGAGGGGCAACCCTGAAGCAGCTGCATGGGACAGGGATGTTTTTGTGAGGGAAAATCTACCCAACGTTAGCAGACATGAAGCTAGCCAAAAACTCAGAGGTGAGTTCAGAGTTTTGGGGTAGCTTTTTACTTCATTATTTTCTTCTTCTAAACCCTAAGCTTTAAAGAAAAAACTGACTACTCCCCAACAGCTTCTCTTCTGGTCCAAAAATTACCATCTAAGGTTGCATGTCTTTAATTGCAGAAATTAGATTGAAAAAACAAGAAAAATAAAAAAAACTGACCAATAGACCACTCCCAGAGCACTTCATGGAGCAGGCCACAATCATTGCTCTCTTCTCTTAAATGCAGCCATGTAGAGAAGCTGAGGTGCAGGAAAATGGAGCCACTCGAGGCAGTAGAAGCTGAGGCAGACCCCATGCTTCAGCGGTGTGCCCACTGGCTGGAAGTCATATTCTTGGAAGGTCTAAAATTGCCGTTAGAAAGAAAAATATCAAGTAACATATTTACTTTCCTGTCACAAGAAATGGCAATTAAGATATTACCTCACAGTGCACTTGAGGTAAGCTGCTTATCTCCATAAAGTCAGGTCGTTGCAGAACCGTGTAGGATTATACCAACCTATACAACAGTCCTACAGAAAAACAGCACATCCAAAAACTCATGATCCCACCCTGCACGTTTAACTGATTATAATTACTGAAATAAAATGTCTAAGGTGGATTTTCAAAGGGCAGAATACGTTCAGAGTACATTTCCAACCAACTTTCAGTTTGAGTTTTCATGAATTTGACCAATTTCTGCTTCAAACGTTACATTTATTTTAAATAAGGACTGTTCTTCACGTTTTGTGTGCAAAGGCTTAATTCTTGATCGAAAAGTCACCCTTGAGCTATTCAAAGCACACACAGCTCTAGAGGCTTATAAATGCCATTTGATGATAATTTTCCCACTTATATGGCAAAAAAGAACTTTAACACAGGGACAGAAATGTTTGTGCTGCACTGCCTTCTTGCTGGCCAGTGACTCGTGGCTGATGTGGGGCTGATATTAGTCGCAGCAGATGATAATCTAGACTTCTATATTTTTAAATGCTTTGAATATGCACAATGGGGTGTAAATGCCAAACAACATTGTTTTAACAGCACAGCGCTATTCATCTGCAACTGAATTAATCTACAGTCGTTTGGACACAAGATCATCCTGCACTGTAAAAATGAAAGGGAGCAGTTAAAGGTCAATTTTCACAATAATTAATATTACCCAATTTCTAGCTAATTCTAGCAGGCTTGCTAGTCTGCTAGTCTCTCTTGCAAAGAGAATTCATGACTGATGGATAAACGAAATGCTCTCTAACACTTGCATTGAGATACTACACTGTAACAACAGTGCTGTAATATCTAATGGCAGGTATTCAAGGCTTACCTTTATTTGGCACTATTATCATCATATATCCAATATCCACACAGTGGTCCTTCTAAGCACTGCTGTGGCTGTATGGTGCACATTCAACTTTTTTGAGCTGTTCATAATGAATCAAAAGAATTTTGTAGGACGTGTAACAAACCCCAAAGAAAACAATGTTTTGAAAGTTGTAACTTCCTTATCTTATCCCGTAATCTACATTCACCTCGACAGTGCCTAGAAAGTGCTGCTATCAGCCACCAGTTAGAGTGATACTTGATGTTTTGATGTGGATTTAACTATTATGTTTCCGAGCACCTATGCCACATTTTGTGCCTTTCTGCCCATTTCTCCACACTGCCCGAAACCGAGAGCACAAGCTCCTGGAGGAGAACACCTTTCTTCTGCCTGGTGGCACAGCACCAACTGCTTTGCAACCCTCATGCCTGCCGGGGCCCCTCGAGAGCCCGCAGCACCCATACAGCGTTGACAGCAACGGCAACAACGCCTCAAGTTGCAGTTCTGAGCGCAGCTGGAATGACATCCATGAAGCACAGCAGGGCTGCTCTGGGAGCACCCATTAAAGCACCTGCATTTTTGCTCTGGGAGCACCTGGATTTTTGTTTTGATTTCCCTGAGACCTTCAGACTGAGACAAGCAAGCAGCAGGTTTCAGTAGCTCATGAAACATCTGTGTAAAGCCCTTCCTCAGTCTTGTAATCATGACAAAGTAGGCTGCTCCAAATTGTACATACACAACAGCTATACAGAGACCGTAACAGACCAATAAGACCAATTCTTCGCACCTTAGTATTAGCATTTATTATTATTATTATTATTTTTAATAAAGCTTACATTTTTAAAAGTCTCCTAGAGGACTAAGGCACACATTTTATTTCATTTTTTTCTACCTTACCCCGACAGCCCAGGTTCTGAAGGCATCATCTGGTCTGCAATCACTTCTGTACTGTATTTACCTGAGCTTCATAAGATATACAAATACATAAAAGGGAAGAGAAATCAGCTCATGGTTTTACATTACCAAAGCTTGTTGTGAGCCAGCGTGGGTATCTCTGCACAGAACAGCACTGGGCTGTGTAGTTGTACCCTAGGGGAGGTTGCTTGCTGAGTTAATGCTACTGATATATGAGAAGGTTTCCTCTTCCTACAGACAACTTCTGCTGAGCATTCTCCCTGCTGCAATAGATTCATAATTTAAACAGAAAAGGCACTAAATAATTTCTGAAGGTGATACTTAGGAAATGAAACCATTTTTCATGGTAGAGCCCCAAACAAAGGGATCAGCTGTCACTGAATCTATCATGCATGACATTTGTGGTCTCGTGGGGTCGACCTCACTGTAAACAAACAAAAGGCACTTCTAATGATTCACCACTGCCTAGAGAGGCGAGGAAGAAAGCATCCGTTTCTTCTAAAACACAGGCTGACAGACCTATGCTGATGAGCCATTTACATCAGAAAGGTGTTTCCTTATGCAAAGAGACAGCTCTTTTCCAACATCCTCTTTCTGTTAGGGGGTGGCAGGAGATACCCTATCTACAGACAAGTGCTCCTAAAGCTGTGGGGCATAAAGCACCAACTGTCTCTAAGTTTATGCTAAAGAGTAATAACGTTCCTCTGTAGTCTGCAAGCCTAGCAGTGATCTGTTGGTCTAAAACTCTGGGGAGTCATTCAAAAAAATAAAAGTGGGAATTTTCAGTCTCACAACTTCAACGATGAAGAAGATTTGAAACCCGCTTTCCTTCTTCCATTGCCATCTACTGTCGGGCAAAATCATACACTTTTTTTTTTTTTCAATCAAAGCAAGAATCTGATAGAGAATCCTGGAGTGTCTCAAATTAAACTACTCTCACTCTTTCATATAAGACTGCTGAGCAAAATAAGTCCCCGATCTTTGCATTTTTACTTGAAAAGAGGTACACAGGGCCTTGTTAATTCCCCACTTACTGCTTGACCTGTGGACATGACTTTGCTAATCTCACTGCAAAGCTCTTCACTGGTTCCCAGCTGCCCCATTACAACTTCCACATGGGAAAAATGCTGAAGATGGCAGTTGTGACACTGACAATGTGCCCAAAGCCATGAGCCCACTCTTCCAGGAAGGAATTTAAGAGAGGGGATAAAGAGAGGCTCACAGGTACTTTGCATCAGCTTAGCTGAACCAATAATAACGAGCAACTTGTGACATGCAGGACTTCACTGATCCTCAAGTTGCCTGTGTGAACATACTGGTAACGAGAGCTTTGGATAAAGCATGTGTAGCAGGGACTAACCAGAGAATCCTTCATTAGGTGCTGTGTTATAAGGCCTCTGTGCAAGAAGGTAGAGCTGGGAAGTCTGCAATCAGCTTTCACTGAGCAATTTCTTCATGTTAACCTCTAACAAGGACTCCCAAATTCACCCTCCAAGCTCCCTTGCAACTGAGTCAGCTGAACTAGACCTTACAGGCACTGCTGTCTGCCAGTAATGAGACTTCATTAATGGCAGACAGGAAAGCTGTTGGGGATTCAACATTTGATGATCTGTGCTATTACCATTTCCCCAACGCTCCTGCACTGAAGAAGTCCAGGGCCATGAAAGCATGAAAGGGGGACAACACTGTGGAGAAGAGAGTTTGTAAAGTGCTTCGGGTGGTATTTCCTGAATTGAATTGGGCTTCATCACATGGAAATACACTTGCATCTAAATATACAGTTCTGGACACGACTGAAAAAAAAAAAAAAAAACCTTACACATTCCTGCTAAAACCCTTCTATTCCAGCCTAACAGGTCCCACTGGTGAATAATGCCATGCACAAGTTGCACTGCTGAAGATAAATGAGCTAGATTACCTAGGTAATATCTCATCCATCTGAGTAAAGGGTGCTAAATGGTGTATGAACGTGTGTAAAGCCAAGTGACAGAAGTACATACTCATTTTCAGAAAAGGAAAAAGTAATAGAATAATGTTATATCCAGGCTTTCTAACAGAGCTCAAATTAAGGGTGGAATTTCATTCTATCATTATTTCCATTATATGCTTCTATTTGGAAAGGTTAAGAACTCAGCTATTAAAATGCACTCATATGAAATTTCACGGGTAGAGAATTTCAGCAGGAAAATCAGCGCTGTTCATCAGGACGAGGAAATGCTTGTAATTCTTAGATCAGAATTCAGCATAAAATAGTTCCCAAACTTTTCATTTTCTTTAAACTGAAGTGTCAGGTGTCTGTGTTCACAACGAAGACTTTGATGAATAAACTATCAGCATCCAATGAATTACACAGACCAAGGCAGATTGCAATTACCACTTTTGACAAATAAATAAATCCCTCTTCTAATACACAGACTCCTTAGGTCTTACAAATTTCAGAAGGCAAGATGAAAAAATAAAAAATGCAGAAGATACAGAAGATATGTTCTCTAACCTACAAGTTAAGGTTACATCATCCATTGACTTCCCTCCTGACAACAGAGCATGGGTACTTAGGTAAGTCTGGAGAGAGACAAGTCATAAGACCACTGCACCAGGTCTATTTAAAGCCAACTACCATCTCTTCCCTACCTCTCAGTGCAAGGATATTGCTATAAATGCAGACTTCTCACAGAGGATGTTTGAACCTGATTATAATGAGAGCAACCACCTGGCTGATGGACACAGCAAGCACTGGGCTGCATAGCACTGGGTGCTCAGTGGAGCTGCAGGCTGCTGACACCTGCAGAGGAACTGCTCACCATGTAGGGATGATATCAAGTCTAAATATTGGATCAGCTTGAAAGGATGACCTTTGATAACTTAAACTTGCACACTGTTGTCTTTTTAGTTAAGCAACTGATAATATTACAAAGTGCTTCTAGTGTATTTTAAGATTAAAAAATCTTATGGCCTGCTTATGCTGTTGTATTACAAACTCCTCAAGTGATGGCAATAAAGACAAACTTCATTTCATCAGGATTCCTTTAATTAGGCTGCAACAAGCTTTGCCCTGTTAGAGGTTTATTGCAAATTTTGTGGAAAATGTATAATGCAATTCTATTCATTCTTACTCCATCCCTTACAAATACCCTATAAAATATTTTAAAAGCCTACCATTATAGGAACACGCTGTTCAGCTGGTCCTCGGGCTCAGCTGGTAGTGGTCTCACCTGGGAGAAATGCTGCCCAAACCAACATCACTTACAATTTACAGAGGAAGGAAAATGCATACTTCCAGAGCCCATTCAGCTGAGGCCATCTGACTACACCTGTAATTTTCACCATTGGTGTACAAGGTCCTGATGCCAAAGAACACAGTGGCTGCCCCTCATAGGGGGACGACACAAAGGCAGGAGAGGTGAAATGGTATGACAGAGGTACCTATCACATTTTTGTGGTAGAGCCCAAAATTGCAAGCCTAGTGGCCCAATCACCAAGATGAGCTTTCTTTGATAAAAGACTTATGTCTGAATGTGAGGAGGAGGACTAACACAGAAGCTGCATTCCTAAAATTAAGGATGATTCATGTCATGGCCATCGATCTGCTACGTGCTACTTTAGCCTCCAGTCTAACAATAAGGAACTCCACAGAAAAGTGGCATGGGATCAGTTGTGTTCATTGAAGATAAGCTGATAATGTGGGGACAGTTAAGACCAGCAAAGGCTGCAGTAGAAAAGGGAAGGGTACGACTCGTAAAACAATATAGATTTTAATGTATATGGAATTCAGGGCACTTATTTCAAAATGTAAACACAAGCTTTAAAATTTCCCTCCCACACTTTCTCTGCTTTATGAAGAGCAAAGTGACTGTTAAGCCTCACTGCGGTTATTTAATTTTCTCCCATTTAAGTCTTAAACAAAAGCAGTAAGAGCAGAAGTGCCTATTCATAAAGTCCTCATTCTCAAGCCACTGCATCCTGCCAAAATCTGCTCTGCATTCACAGGCAGGATGGCCCCAGCCTCCAGTAGGAACAGCACAGAATCATCTAAGGTCACAGCTTGGCTCCACAGGGACACGTTTGCCTTGAACCAGAAATACTTAGTTCTCAACTTTTACAGTTGTTTGAAGTGGTGCCTCTCTCAAAGTTAAGAGGAATTTGGAGCAACTAGAAGTGCATTCGGATCTTACCTCCTAAAAGTAAACTCCTTTCACTGTGCATTCTGACACTCAGCACCGAGATGATAATGAGCCATTCTTAGAAACGGCGCTGCACGGCTAGCAACGCCAAGTGACTGAACGCAGAAGAGCGCCTGGTATTACAGCCTGAGGGACAGAACAGAAACATCATAACATGGAAAAAAAGGACGGGACAGGTGCTTTACAAAAACAGCTTAGTCAACCTGGCAGGACAAGTTAACCAACTACTTGACATCCCAACACCAATGTTCAACAAGACTGTAGCAATCGATATATTATCGTCTGGGGTTTTGGCATCCTCCTGAAGATAAATTTGCATAAAATGAGAACCCAAGTGGAAATCTACTCTATGGAACCAAATTACAGCAGTACATGAAAATGGAAAGAAATAAAATAAAACTGGATCCAAGAAGGAAGCCATGGAGAAGATACAAATTAGTCATTGTAGAAAAAGATGCAAAGTAGGAACACTGAGCAAACTTGGAGAGAAGTGTCTAATGAGGAAGGAAACCAAAGCAAAGCCATACCCATGGTTCCAAGGCAGGGACGAAAGGGTACAAGTGGGCGATGCTTTCCTTCACTGCTGACACCAAGTGACGTTGCCTTTCTAAGCACTTGTAGAGCAGACTTTCAGTGTGAAACTGAGAAGCACTTTTTGGAAATCTAGCTTACAGAAAAATCAACAAATACATCCCCTTTTCCCCTCGCAAATAATAGCAGAAAATTCTGGTGTAAATTACACGCCTGCCTCTGAATAAAACACTTCCCAGGGAAGTAGAAGTATTATAAAAATCTTACCACTTTCATTAAGTTTTGTGACAGCCCCACCTATGTCTTTGTTATTTAACACCAAGCTTTCTCAAGGATGCAATTTATTTGTTTCAAAATCCAGTGTCACTTGTCCTTTCTGACCCTAAATGCAAGCCTTGAAGAGGACTCTCCAAAGAGTGGGACAGACATTGCTTACTCCCTCCTACAGGATAAATGCTTGTCAGCACTGAACTCAGGCAGATAACTTTAAAAAAAAAAAAAAAGTATTTCAGTAGTAAAACAGTATTTAAGGCTATGAAAACTGAGGCAAGAACTAAATCTGCCCAACTTTAGCACAACTCCTCTCCTAAAGAGCATGAAGACAAGCTGCACAATAACATTTGAAGACTCTGCCCCATGATGTTCCCTGTCCTGAAGAAAACAGCTCCATAGCAATGTGACAATTCTTACTACTTCATACATGCTACAATCTTTATCCCGTGGAGGTGAACTGAAATTTTTAATCTTCTGAATATACCGCATTTCCAAACATGCACACAGAGATGGTACACACAGTCATTTTCAATAAATGGCATTAAACAAAATGATTTGGCAAGGTATACTGCCTTTAAAGGAGGGCTTGAAAATACATTCACCTACATCATTGTTTCTCAACCATCATAAAACAAGCAAAAAAGATGTATAACAACCAACCAGCCAGATTTAAAAACCTCTCTTTTAAAATGTTGCTGTTTTTTAACACTACTATACTACAAAGGTTGACAGGCAGATAACAAAAACAGTTGTAGTAAAATCTAATCCAGAAGGTAGCCATTTACAGAAATATATTGTGGGTCATTTGAAGACTGGCAATGACTGGTTTTGATGGGAAAGATCCCAGAGAAAAGTCAAGCTGTCTTATTTAGAGGCGCAGCCACGCTGTAAATCACTTACCTGAAAGTAATGGCGCATATTTGGCCTTAAGCCATTGCAGGAGAGTTACATTACAGCCCTTGTGAAAAGCACAAAATTCACTGCACAACTCCAGCTCTCAAACAAATAGTTTTTTTTTTAACCCCTTCAAAGTTATCTTTTTGATTATTTTGGACTCTCTCTTCAAAATAATTTTAGACTTTATCTTCAACTTTTCATGCCCAAAATTCTGAGCAGAATCAAATGGAGTATTCTGTTCTGCCATAAATCTCCCGGAACCACAGATTTTAAACCAAAAGTTCTGCAGCTTTATTACTAATCTGTCAGAACCACACTTTCTAATACAAATGATCGTCCTTTTTATAAGAGCTATAGTTTGTTTTCTGTCAAAGAAGGAAAATACAATCTTTTATGAATGCTTTGTTTCTCCTGTGCCATAGTTAGTACTCTGCTAAATCATAAGGAATATGAATACCAACACCATTAACAATTTTTGAAAGTGACATTTTTTTTTCAAAGTAGTGCTGAATATATCTCCATTTTTTAAAATGCTGTCCTTCCTCCTCCTTCACTTCCCCCACCTAAAAAAAAATGAAAAATCAATACCTAGCAAAATGGAAAGGCAGGAAGATTGTCAAAGACTTAACGGCATGAACATAATGGGTATAAACTCAAACGATGCTGAAACATGTATTTTTTAAATGCAATACCTAAAGTCAGTCTCATTTTCAGAACGTTTGTATTCAGTTTTCTAGAGCATTTCTGGAAATCTATACACTTGAAATTAACAAGAACTTCTGTGAACTCGGTATTTTTGAACATTCAGGCCTAAAGATTCAGTTAGTAACTGAAGTGTGGACATCCATCCTGCAAGACTGATTTAGTGTTTTGAGTGTGAATAGCTGAAGTACCACCTTCCTTAGAACTCCTTAAAAAAATCCTATTTCCCCAATGCACCAGAGTAAGCTGTATTGCTGTAAAATAGCTGTGTTATCTCAACTAATGTAATGAAGTAGTTGTTTACAAACATTGTCCTTTCAATGGTAACCTCTGTAAGCAGCATTTAAAGTTGTTATATACATGAAAAAAACAAACAAACAAACAAAAAACAAACAAAAAAAAACCCCACCAGATAAGGCTTGCAAACACAAAGATATTCGATCTTTTTCCTGTAAAATGATGTGTACTAGTCCAGCACCAAGCACAGTCTTCCACTGCTCTTAGCCTGTAATTCTTTAGTAAGCAGCAACCTCTGTTAAGGAGAAAAGCAAAGGTGTGCGAAGAGGAACTGAGCCAAAATGATGCAAGCAAGTGATTTTTTTAAAAAAATTAATTCTTAAAAAGGTCTTTACATTTTAAAAGTGATTTAAATATTCATCCGCTTGTGTGACTGAAAAGAACTTCCCAACCTAACGTAAAAACAACTTGGGGCATGATAAGAAAAGCAGGACTATAGAATCAAATATGACAAAGAGGCAAAACCTTAAGATCCTTAAGATCCTCTGCAAGGTCATCTCAGAGCTGGAGTTAAAACCCAGGTTGCTTGGCAGCTCTTTATGTACTTCCCGGTGTTTCCATACAGATGACTGTGTCCCCAAGCATGTACAATTGCTCACAATTTCACAACCAACAATCTCAAGCAATCAGTGGGGTTGCAAGCCATTGGAAAAAAAAAAACTGCTGCATCCTACTGCAGGTCTTGGGACCCAGTTTGTATCCATCCACAGTGCTGGAATAGTTCCTTAGGCTTGAAAACATTGATTGCCATCCTCTTTCCCCACAGATGATTTCAGTGTAAGTGGAGACCTTGCTAGGAGTTGCCACCACATACTCATCCTCACACCAGCCACGTGCTGCCAGGCTGTGCAGCTGTGGTGTGTCTAACCACATGCATGTGTGCAGGCTGAAATCACACAGCTAGCTGCGATCCACATCCAGCCACAAAATAAGAAACAAGCCATCACACATGGTCCTTTTATGTTTTCAATGTTACGTGGACTAGCACTGAACGAATACTGTGTATTGCTGTGCTAAAACGAAGGGATGCTCTTTCCCAGGGCTTACTGTCTTGAAATAAGCACAAGCAAATAAGTTGGTACTGCATTTTGGAGTTTTGCATCTGGGAAAGGAATGGTAGCTGTGGAAACAGTCACTGAATAAGGGAATACTGGTTGAATCAGACACAGAAACAGAGCTGGAGCATATTATTTTGTGAATGATGGCAGGGAGGGGAAGCAGGGGGTGAGGTGATGTGTTGTGTCTGTCTTCAGTCATGAGTGCAAGTACCTGGAGGTGTTGGTTGATGAGAAGCTCAACATGAGCTGGCAATGTGCAATTGCAGTCCAGAAAGCCAACCATATCCTGGGCTGCACCAAAAGCAGTGTGGCCAGCAGGGCGAGGGAGGGTATTGTCCCCCCTCTGCTCTCCTCTTGTGAGACCCCATCTGGAGCCCTGTGTTCAGCTCTGGGGCACCAGCACAAGGACACAGAAGTATTAGAACAAGTCCAGAGGAGGGCCACAAGGATGCTCAGAGGGCTGGAGCACCTCTCCTGTGATGACAGGCCGAGGGAGCTGGGGTTGTTCAGCCTGGAGAAGAGAAGGCCCCAGGGAGACCTTACAGCGGCCTTCCATTACCTGAAGGGGGCCTACAGGAAAGCTGGGGAGGGACTGTTCGTCAGGGAGTGGGGGGATAGGACAAGGGGTAACAGCTTTAAACTAGAACAGGATAGGTTTAGATTAGATATTAGGAAGAAATTCTTTCCCATGAGGGTGGTGAGACACTGGAGCAGGCTGCCCAGAGAAGCTGTGGATGCCCCATCCCTGTAGGTGCCCAAGGCCAGGCTGGATGGGGCCTTGGGCAACCTGGTCTAGGGGGTGGGGCTTTGGGCAACCTGGTCTGGGGGGAGGTGTCCCTGCCCGTGGCAGGGGGGTTGGTACTAAGTGATCTTTAAGGTCCCTTCCAACTCAAACCATTCTGTGATTCTATTATTCTCTGTGAAATTGTAACATCTCCTGTTACATGGATGTTTAAGGTATGGGGAGAAAGAATTGGAGAAGAGCAAAATAAACAGCCTAGCAGTCTGCCCATGCAGCTCCTGTGATGATTGATGCTGCTCAATCAAAATGGTCCAATGTCCCAGTAAAGATAATTAGTTGGAGTGGCCTCAGTGATGTCAAGGACACAACCTGATATTATAAAGGGAAACATTTAAAAATCTGTGTGCAACCACATATGCTGACTGACTTTCTAATGAATTGCTGGCAGAAAGTAGCTTTTGTCTTTGTGCAAGTTGAAATCCAGGTTATCTTTCTGTGCCATTATCTTAAATATATCATTTGTCACACCGCTAAAAGATGTACATAGTAAAAAGAGCAGATGTCTTTGGACAGATGCAACATCATTAGAGGCATAAATTTCCTTTGTGTGATGCTCTTGCATATTGCTACTACCTCAGGAAAACAGACATGGAATCTAACACTCCTACAGATATATTTGAGTTCTGGTATAAAAGAATATCTATTTATTTTAGGTAATTGAAATAATTTATTTTTGAACACCTGAAATCAGCAGAAGAACGCTATTTGAGAAGATCATGTATCAAATAACAGTTGCAAAGCTCCAGCTGGTTGTAACATACCTATGCCCTAGCTTTTCTATGGTGAGAAAATTTATACATTCATATATTGAAAATACAGAGCCCTTTTTGTTGTTGTTGTTGTTTAGCTCCTCTGATGCAACTTTTTAACCTCATGCCTGCTGTAGAATGACTGTGCCATTCCCCAGGCTCTGGTGAAAACAGATGAGTGCTGAACTACATCTGAGAGCTAGTACAGATATCCAGGGTCTTCTGCTCTTCCCATAATGAGAGCTCAATTTCCATACTGTAAATACCACAATAATTCTTTATTGCCTGATCAAGAAATACAGCCTGTACTGGGAGGCTAAGGTATCCATGGCCTGTGATCACCTGCTTGTGACCGACAGCTTGAGAGCCTGTGGGAAGAGTCCAAAGCTGTTCCTGGACCCTTTGGAGCACATCTCTACACCAGAGGATGTCCTGGGTGGATAGGCTAAGGCAGACAAATGGCTGTGTTTATCTGAAGGAGTCTTCTGTCTAGGCAGAGGATGAAGACAAGCTGTCAAGCATATTCATAGCTAAATATTTATACGTCAAGACAACAGAGAATGTTAAAGAAATGAAATACAATGAAAGCAACATCCTCCTTGTCCAGGGCTGTCCTGCTTCCTGCCTCAGAAAGAAACAAGTCAAATCTGAAAACATTTCAAGCAAGAAACAGGCCCAGAATAAAATTTTGCATCGGAGTATCACATTTGGACTACACACCTTAGCTCAAGAGCAGTCACATATTAATCCATACATCCAGGTTTGCACTTAGCTGAAATTCCAACCTATGGATTTGACCTAAGGCAGAAAAAGGTTCAGTGCCCAAGCTTGGATCTAACACCAGGAACCCATCTAGGGATTGGGTCCTTGTGCTTCTGCAGATTTCATTCTGCAAGATCAAGAGACCTGTGCTAAGTGATGAGAGCAATGGGATCTTCTTCTACCACATTCTTTCTCCTTTTCATCTTTTGAACTTTACCTAGTAACTCTTAAATTATACACGAGAAGGATAAACTCCCCTTCATGTTAACACCTAGTTAAATACTACTTACTATAATTGCTTGGCAGTAGACCAAGGTATCTCCCTTAAAGTCATACTTAATGCTAATAGTATTACGTTAGCTGTCGCCATTCAATATCCAAACCCTACTTCAGGTATGTGAGATGGTTCAAGTGACTTACCGGTGCCTCAGGAGGTGTGCAGAGGCCCTCTCAAGTTGTGCTTTCTCTGCCCTGAATAGTCACTAGCTGCTAATATCTAGGGTTGCAGAGCTGAAGGACAACAGTCTCAGCATTTCTCTTACATTGTAAGGATTTTGTTGTATGTATGTACACTCACACTGTGTTCAGCCAACAAATGCAGGTGGATGAAGATCTGTGTCTATCAAGCCCAAGGAGATGATGAACATTCGACGAGATGATCAGCAGCCCAACTCTTTCACACATCACACAACCATGGAGGGGAGAGCTCCACCCGGATTTCAGCTAAAGATGAGTTTTCTAGGTTTAATGGAGCCCAGAGCTTGAAATAGGCTGTTTGTAAAACATATGAGTTTTATTAATGCTATCAACAGAGCTAACTTCTGCATCTCATCAGATGCTGCATCCAAAACGTTCTAGGTGAGATAATTAAAACACCAAATAACTAATCCCTCTGAAAAACTTATAGTCATAGCCAGGTTTCAAAACAGCTGCGCACACCTAGGAACAACAGAACTGCTTGCTGCTGAGCTTTCTTGGGAATTATGTTTTTAAAGAGACTCTAAGCTCTTCTAAATATTTGTCCTCTGGTGTTTGTGCTACAAACACAACCCCTCAAACTGATGAAAAATACTTTAGTAAAATATGTCTTTTTAATGATTTATATGAGCATTATTACTGAGTGCAATAGAAGTTCATTTTTTTTTTTCTTGCCATAGACATTCATCCCAATTCAACAAGCCACAACAGCTTAGACATCCAAAGGAATTGGCTTGCAGTGCTTCAGACTTATTTTTCTTGCAATATACTTAACAGGTTAAGTAAGAGTAATGTGATTCTCCCTCACTTTGAATCAACTCCCCCAACTAGAGTAAACTGCTTTTTAGTGACTCGGAAGGCCCTCAAGAATTCAAGAAACGATTTTGGTAGGATTGAAGAGACATAAGAGTAGAAGTCCCACTGACCTCATACACAAAGTGTATTCTCACTTTTCTTAGACACTTGATAAAAATTTCCACCTTCTTCTGTGTCATCAAGTAGTGATCTTATTTCTTAACTGACAAATAAGTACGTTTTGCCTGTGCAGGTATATATTTTTTGGCTGAAATGAAGATGCAAAAGTAAATATTAAAGATATCTGTGTCAAAAACGACTATGTGAGCATTAATATACATGAGTAGTCATCAGAAGCCTGAGTCAAACACACACACATCAAGGGAAAGCCTCAGTTTTCCACTGACTCTAATGGGCCTTAAATTAGAACAACTTGTTTCTCTGTCACACATAACAGAATTTCTCCATGCAAAGGGCAAATAGTTGCTTGTAGCTGCCTTTCCTTCCAATGCCTGTTGAAGCCTCTTCTTACTAGCTGCTGATTCCACAGTCATAATTTTAACAGAAACATGTATTTACTAAACAATAGCACTTGTGCTTTCGTGTCTGCTTATTTCCTTTCCCTCTTCCTAGTCATTATTTCATTTTAAAACATGCTATTACCAAGAGCAGAAAATCTCCCCTCCCTTCTCCACCCACCCCCCCAGATTATATCTGTTTCAAAAGATAAATATTTCCTTGCTTTGGGATGTATTCGTTCCAGATAAACCACTGTTTTGCACATTACATTTGCTGCCTTCCAGAAGCAGCAGATAACATTGAAGAGATTTAATTAATATGTACCACAGCATGACCTCAATGGAGAGAACATCTACCCTAAAGGAGCAGAGCTGTAGGAGGTAATTAGAGCACACCATGACATTTATTACTAATGCTCTTCCATTGACATTTGCTGTTGACGGGCTGCATATAAAGATTTCCTCTGTTTGCATTGACTTACAATGATATAGACCTTCCCATATAAAGCAAGTGAAGAATGCTTTTGCTGTTTACAGTAAATTAAGCCATAAGAGACGGAACAAAATCTTGGCCTTTTTAAAACAGCCACCAAAACTCCCACCAGTTTTCTGTATCCAAATTTCTTTTCCACACAGCGGACTATGAAGGGTTGCTGGTGTGAAATGTATCCCCTGAGAAGGGGAGAAATCCTACGTTCCCATCCCTGTTCTCTACTGCTGTGTGGATCTAAGAAAACAACCAACCTTTTAAAGTGTAATAGATAAGCACAGAGCGAAAGAGAACCATAATCAAGGACCCCACTCTTCCAATCCATCCCCAGGCCATGACAACTGCTCTGCCTTTGTGTGGCATTACAGATGGGGTGTCTTGGTATTTCACTAGCAGATCTAGGTCAGTTCTGCACATTTTCTGCCCATCTTCATCAGCAAATGGAGGTCCCTATTCCTATTTCCCTGCCTCCCTGTGCATCTTGCACACCATCTGGGGTGAGGCTGCTTCCCCAGAAGCAGTGGGTTGAAACCCCATCTTGGGGCAGAGACTAGGTGTTCAAATAAAGCTCCCAAACTCTTAGAAAAGCCAGGTCCTTTGACACATCCACAACTTGCTGTTGAATCTGGCTGAAACTGGCCATCAGCTTCAAAAACTGTTGATCTGGAGGGAGGACAGCAGCCTGCTTGCACAAGAAAGCAGGCTTGCATAGCAAGAGAGCAG
Source organism: Cygnus olor (assembly GCF_009769625.2). Lineage (NCBI taxonomy): Eukaryota > Metazoa > Chordata > Aves > Anseriformes > Anatidae > Cygnus > Cygnus olor. The sequence goes on along the minus strand of NC_049172.1, from coordinate 14,189,294 downwards.
GCTGTGTATATAGTGAAGTCTGTTGGGTGTTATTGCACCAAATATCTAGCTCCTAGGAAATATCTGTGACAGCTCCTCCAAATCCCTGAGGTCAAAGAAGGAGGAAGCTGATGAGTTTAGCAAGCTTAAGTGTGGGAAAAGATGCAAGTTGTGATTTGGGATGTTGACCTCTCAATTCCATCAAGTTTCTACTTACCTTGCATATGGCCTTACATGATTAAGGCATGAAGAGTCAGGAATGTAAGACAGAACAGTGCCTTGGTAATAATGAAATTTCAGAGTTTAAAACATCTCAAAACTAGTGGAATTAGCTAAAAAGCACATGAAAAGTGGAAGGCAAACTCCACTGATGACAGCAGAAGCCTCCAGAAACACTACAAGAGCGCTGCTAAAACTCGACAAATTTTAGAAGATATGAAACACTACAGTGGTTGGGATGAAGCTGGAAGGTTTATTTTATTTTAAATCTTTTTTGACTCATTAACTCAGATAATTCCATTTTAAGCTATTTATTTAATTTAAGAAGCACTTCAGTTTCTCCCCTTTCATTTCTCCCTTCCCTCTCCCAGCATGCTAAACCTCACCATACATAAAGCCTTCTTGTTTCAATTAACATTTTTGGATATTTTTTTTTTCAGTTAACATATTTTGGATTGGCCTGCTCTCACCAGCTGACAATTATACCTGTAGCTGTTGGAATACAACTCTGTCACCCAAATAGAGACTGAATTTTTGGTTTTGTCATAGTGAGCTATCAGGAAGGAAAAGCGAGTACTTGTAATGCTGCAGACAGCACAGGTCAGGTACACATTCAGCACACCTCAGAAACTAGCGGAATTAATTACTACTGTGAATAGCATCTCATGTATACAACACCAGAGCCTATTCTTGTGAAGTCTTCCACAGGCGGGAAGTGGTTTATGCTATCAGCTAATTGGAATGTAATGAGAGGCGTTACATCCCCCCTAAATTATGTTCCTCTCAGAATATAATCTATATGTGTTTCCAATTTTGTAGTAAAGAAGATTTAGCAGCCTCATTCCCTCATAATAGTTATGTCTATGAGAACATCCTGTATGTTCTGTTCAATTTATTTTCTAGCATTCCACCGAATTTAAAAGCACACTAATAGAAAGCAGCAAGGACAGCACACACAATTACACTGTAATTAAAGATTACTTACCTAGAGGGAAGAAAAGCAAACAATTTCAGATAAAAATCAGAAGAAAGCTGTGTTGCTGGTCAGGCACTTGCCACAGCCTTTCCCATGATAGAAAAAAAAATGCATTAGATTTCTTGGCACTGAGGAAACAACTGCTACGATTTGGCTAGGGTTTATCGGGCACCCTGTGCCTTGCTCACTGCCCACCCTGCAGTACTCTCCCACTCCTGTTTATCTGGCACTAAAGTTATAGGCTTTGGGTCAGGGACCCATTCCTACTAGGGCTGATTGCTCTAGACCTTGCCACCAGGCAGAGAAATAACAAGAATCCTACCGATCATTTAAGATTAATTTTAGTTTCCGTTGAAATGAGAAAAAAATAGCTATTGTGCCTGTAGTGCTGTTTAAGAAGGTTTCTGTGTTTGATTTTACAAACAGATGATTTTAAAAAAAGTGGAATCTAGTTTCTGGACACAGAGTTGTTTACCCCTTTGCTGTGTTCTTCGCCATTACTTGAAGAGCCTGACTGCTATTACAGGTGTCCCACAGACATAGGGCTTGTCAGAGTTGAGCAACATGGGAAATACAGGTAATTCAATTAGAGAAGTTGAATGAGGCTTGGGCATAGCCTCAGTCCAAAACTGGTTTGTCTCCAGCCAATTTGGAAAAAAGACAGAGTGAACTCAAGCCTGCCAAGACATGTCCGCATCTTGGTGCCTTCCTCATTTTCCCGTGAAAAATATCTCTACGCAGAGCTTCTTCTTTCCTGTAGCCACTCATGACTGGTCAGTTGGCCACACAGACTGCTTAAATACTGCTTTGACATGTAAAAATTAAATTTTGGCTTGATCTTCTTTTTCCAGACTCATCTGCACTGAAATATTTTCAAACGGTTTCTTGCTGGTCCGACATATAGCATGAAATATGTGAAGTTTCAAACAAAACACTGCGCACCTCTTAAGACTTAAATGCTACGGCGTGTAGTTACACAAACACTTCATAACTACAAAACTTCAAATTGATGTCATAGTCCAAAATCACCAAAAACGTGAACCACTGCTGCATTCTGAGCATAGACATCTGTTATTTAGTGACACAGCCACAGCAATCAAATCCAGCAAAAGCAAAGATTTTCTCGGGTTTCTCACAACAGTAGATGAAGAACAGATTTATTACATGTCTCCCCCCAAATCATTATTTTTTGAAAGACTTTTTTTTAAACTATATATGTGCAAGCAGGACACATGACATATACCAATAACCTTAGAACCATACATACATTGAAAGGAGAGTGAAGTTTGAAATCAGAATTGCTTCTTGATAGACAGTCCTCTCACCACATCTGGTCAGCAAACACGGTCCCATGTGCACTCCCAAGAGTTTGACTTTGCTGTGAGGCCTTGGCAATGTATTGTAATAGCAGACCAAGAAAAGAGAGATCTTATTTAATATAATCTTAGAAGAAAACATTATAAACCCTTGTAAATGATGGACTATTTTGCAATTCCTTCACTTACATAGGTATATAGAAAACTCTCCTCCCTTAATTTTAGCTCCTTTATTTTAGATTATGTATTATTGTATTATTCATAATAAAAATGGCTACTGAAAGTAAAGAATTTGAAGAAAGCAGGAAATCGTATGAGTATTCTTAAGCTGGTTTCTGTTTTTAGTGATGTCCTCTAGTTCTGTCAGAAATATATGCAATGTAAAAGACTCATGAAAACCAAGTCTCCGTGGGAATACTCAGTAAAGTCAGATCAGCTGAAACTCTGAAGACAATATGCATAACTTACAGCATGTTAACCCCCTGAGTGGTTAATATCCTGCTTTCAAAAAAGCTATAGCTCCATCAGTATTACACTACTGCAGTTGTTTCTGAGGGAGTCCATGTGGAAACGTAGATCAAATGCTGAGCCCTTTAGAGAAATTGAAAATCTAGTTCTACATCCACTTTAGTGAGAACACTGAGATCCTATCTCTGTGATTTGTTACATTGGTCTTAAACAACAACAACAAAACCGCAAACACTCCCCTCACACACAACACAGGAAACCAAAAAGACATCCAGGATGTATGAAAGCTGTCACTTTGAACATTTCTCATGGGGTACCAAACTGTGGATTTCCCTCCTAAATTAAGCAGACACTACAGAAGCTGAGTAAAATTAAAGAACATATCATTTCTTCTTCTATGATTTCTCAATTGACCTAAATGGTTAAAAAATAAAAAAAAAATCAGCCTCCACATCCCCAGTGTTCCACCTTCATTGCCAGTTTTCTTGCTGAAGCTCTGCAGGACCCTGGATATCCTCCTCCTGGAAATACAAAGCTGGTACTTGTTCTGAAAATTCAGAATCAAGCTGATTATAACTGGCTTGTCACGGTTTGTCCTTGTATTAGATTTCAACTAAATTCAATTACACAGTGTTCTCCTCGCTGCCATGAGATGAATGGCAGGACGAAGATGAATGAACACAACTGCTGAAACTGATTGATCCCAACATGCAGGCAGGTTGATTAAAGTGTCCAGAAGCAAAATGAGGAATAGTATTCATCTGTAACTACTGGTTGGGTCTTCAATTAAATGCTGTTTTCACCAAATGCCAAGAAACAGTCTGAATCCCGTTGATTTTGTAAGAGCATGTGTGCAGTACCCAAACTGAAGCTTGATGAATTGAAAAAAAACACACTTATTTTTACACGATCCATTTATGGCTTCCTTTTCAATGGCTACTTAGCTACCTCAAGCATTTACTTGGAACAAGTAAACACACAAAAAGTATGTTAATAAAAAGGCAAACTTTAGTTTTACACCTACTGATAATCAAATAAGTCCCAGGTGAACAGACTGGACTTTGTCCCATGACTGTTGCATCTCTGCACAGCATTTAGTCCCGTGGTAAAGTGAAGAATTGTGAAATTACTCAGCTACACATTCCCAAGTGGTCAGTGTCCTCTCGAAATATTTCCCAGTCTGGAAATACTGCATCCTGTTGATATGAAGGAAAGCATTGATTAATGAGAAGAAACCATTCTGCACATTGTGGCGAGGGATTCAGTAACCACTCGGAGCCAAAGACTGACAATTCAAGCACCCCTTCAACCATAGGCAGATGTGCGCAAACTCTGTTAGTGTCCTGAATGGTTGAGGAAAAAGTGCCTGATCACATCTTCAAGGGGACAGGTAGGTATAGCTCCCTCTACTCTGCCCAAAGTAACATTTTTCATAGGTAACTAGGGAATTGAGGTGTTCTTAACCCCAGGGTGATCCATTCCCAGATGTTATTGCATACTATCTATTTCACATTGCTAGCTCTACATTTAGCTCATGTATTTATTTCCAAAGTAGGGGCAAGATCCCAGACTTTTAACCATTTTTCTTGACCATCTGCAGCTGCTTCTGCAGTACTAACAACTACTGTTTCTGGCACCATGTTGACTTCTGAACCTGTGTCCAACTTCAGACTAATAAGTGTCCCTTCACTTTCAGGCTGACAGTCCATTTGTCTTGTCCTGGCACACCATCCTGTTCTCTGAATAACCCCTCAAACTGTAGTGCTTTCTTCTCCCAGGATCCACACATTGCACTAATGTTTGCAAACTCACACAGAGCAAGGCCATCTGTGCAGGGCTCAAGCCTTCCCAAACCCCTCCAACTCCAGGTTTCACTAGGTTTTATTGACTGTGCTTCATTAATTTGCTGGGATCCACTTTCTGCATTTCCCCTCTCTTCTGAAACCTCTGGCAAAGCAAGTCACAACTGCTCAAATCTCCGCTGCACCTGCACAGACAGCCTCTTTGTCCGAGTTAATGGAGACCTTTTCAAACCTTCAAGTGCTTCAGAGGCTGCTAGTGTCTGAAATAAAGCCATTTCTCAACTCAGCCAGAGCTATTTCTCTTTACTTGCATTTGCTTTGTGCATTTTCTTAGTGCCTCCTGGCTGCCTTGCTCTTCCTACTTCGTACAAGGAGACTAGGTGCCCAGCACAGGCAGAAGGTTTGATAATGCTGGTGGTTGGGATGGTCCCTAGAGAGCTGCTATCAAGTGAAGGACAGCCTGGTGAGACTAGCATCCAATGACCTCCAGGCTCCAGCAGCAGGCCAGCACCTTCCCAAGACATGGTGGCAAGACCTCTAGCAAGCTTGTGTCATGGATATCCCAGCCACCAACCAGATGTATGCACACCAGAAATAAGCTGAATATATCTCAGCCACACAGGAATTCTGAAGTTACGGAAAGTTGATGACCCCCAGGCTGGCTCATCTAAGACTCAGAAAACTGGGACTTTTGAATTTGTCTAAAAGAAACTGAATGTTTTTGTAATAAACTGTACGGAAGATACTTTACGCTCAATTTCATTATGATTTTTGCGTACTGTGCATTATTAATACAAGATGCAACACTGAAGATACCGTACAAATAGCAATGATGAAGTCTAAGCCTTGGTTACAGTGGACTACAAAGACTACAAGAACAACAAGAACATAAAAGAAACTCCAGTCCTGGTGAATTTCAAGGAAGCAGGTTCGAAGCAGAACAGGTACAGAGGTACAGATACAGTCCAGTTTCCCACTGGCCCTCCCCATTTCATGCATCTATAAGACAGCATATTCTTTCTCGTTTCCCACACAGCAACTCTGCCTCTCCAAAAAAATAGAAACCACTCACAAAAGGAAACAGCCAAGGTATTGCTTATTTACAGTCTACTGACTTCCCTACACACAGTAATCTCTTCTGCCTGATGAAATGAACACAGCATGAACAAAACTAATGTACAAGTCAAACCACGTAATCTATTAAAAATGACATTGCAGGTATTTCACCGGCAATGAAGATGAGGTAGCATTCCCTGTACATGGCCAGTGTCGAGAAAGGTATGTTCACAGGCCTAAGGGTTGCAAGAATCATGCTGTAGGAACATCAGGACCAACTCCTCACCCTACCTCAATCCCTGGCAGTGCTGCTGACAAGGCTGCAGCCACAGTTCTTGAATAGAGAGCTGTTTTCTACATCCATCATCTGAGACCAGAAGCAAAAAGCAAACACCACTGGATGCAGAGACAGCTACGTATCTTGCCGAAGAAATAACTAGTGGCAGTGCAGTAAGAACCTGCAGAGCAGTTGCTAGAAGACAGTGGATGCAGCAGGCATCCTTTGGGTGCAGATGATGACATTTGAGGACTTTGTGCTGGATGAAACCATGGCACAGGAAGGCCTGGCCTCCTGGGGATCACAGATGCAGGACACATGCAGAGCACGTCCACTATGCACATTAGATATTAAACACGAGGGTGCCCCCTGTTTCGCAGCTGAAAGGATTGGCTTAGGACCAACCACAAAATCTCAGATATATGAAAACCTAATGGCCAGTCTTCTGAGAAACTGCTGACGGGTTTTAGCTGCTGACCCCTTCGTTCAGGGCTGGGGAGGAGAAGCCGGCGCAGCCCCTCTCATTATGATTGGGGCTTGCGTCTGAGCCTTGAGAGAAGGTACCTGAAACAGCAGTTTGAAATGGCAGTAAAGCTAAGCCAGAGGAATATTAAATATGCAGGCGGTATTTTGCTGACGTGGTAAGATCCTTCGGTCTGAGTTCACTCCTTTATTGGGCCTTACAGCTCAGCCTTGCCAAATCTCTGGTTTTTAGACAAACTAGAAGGAGAAGGAGCTTTAACTCTGAATTCCATTCCAGTACACTTTTCAACAAGGATCAAATGTGAGCACATCCTTTGCATTTTAGCAGTAACATCAACTCTGAGCTAGGCAAAGTAAAAATGTTTTAAAAACATTAGGTGTATATATATATGTGTATAAAAAGGAGAAGTTGAGTCACCAAAACTTTTTATTACAGAGCAGATATGATTTTATCAAAATAGTTAGCTGGGGAAATAAATTATATTCTGCATTAGTTTGCTCTGGAGACACCCAAGATATATGTTCCCAGGCATGATTCAATTTGTGAAAATGACCTTTTGGGGAAAGAAGAAACTTTCAATATCCTTATGTACCATGAATCATATGATTCTCTGTAAAAAGGGGGCTGGCATTGTTTCCAAACCCGTGACTGTATGTAAGAATGAATGCAGTTCTGTAGAAAATACATGTGCACAGTCAGTTGTTAGAGCCTCATTTGGGCAGAACTGAAGTGCCCCTGCTCAAGCAGTTTTGCCCTGTAGCAGCTATGAGGACTGTCACAAAGCACAACTAAATAAACACTAAATACAAATCTGCAGCTGAAATTGGCCTCTTCCATCTACACAGCCCCAAACAAAATACAAATTGAAGGAAGTTATAATATTGGGATCAGTGAGATGAGAAGATGATGTACGAGAGAGAATTTATATACTTTGACTGCAAGGAATTGATCAGCTTTCAAGAGCTGAAAAAAAAAATCAGTTAATAAGTTTAACTCACTGAACAAATATTTCCAGAGAGACAGATGGTGAAGAAGTATCTGTGGATTAGACAGCCTGTCATATCAATAGGTCAAATGAAGCTATACTCAACAGAAAAGTTTCACCTGGTTGCGAGGCAGATTAGAGTTTTCTGACAGCTCGCATATTAACAGAAAAACATTGGCTTGACCTCTATGAATTCAGGTCAAAACTTTAGCCCACGTCAGAAGTTTGTTTCCATGTTTTAAAATGAAGCATGAATTTTCACTCTGATATTTTCTATTTCCAAAATCAGGCAGGTAAAAAACTTACATTTTCATTCTGCCAAAATGCAAGAAATGTTTTCTTACCTGCTGAGAAAACCAATTATTTAATACGGGATTGGTGCTAATTCCTTTTGAAAGTTCTATTATTTTACAAACCCTTAATTCTCCACTGCCAAAAACAAACACCAACAAAAACACAAGAAGAAAACCTTTTTCATTAAAAGCTTTTTTTTTTCCACAGACTAAGAATTGCTTTTTTTTTTTTTTTAATCCAAATATGCCTGCTGCAAAAAATGAAAAGCCCAAGTCTTTACGGACAAGGAAGCCAAGCAGACTTCATCTTGTGAAGACATTGTTGAAAGATATCTCACAGTAGTGAGTCCCGCTGAATTGTGCACCCCAACACTGGGGAATCCATATTCATTACAAAGAAGTTGCATGCTTCTACCACAGCAGTAATCCAAGCAAAGTACACTATTAAATGCTGATTCTTATTGATTACAGCCTAGCAAGATGTCGAAGGTGAACCATATAAAATTGCTGCATCTATTGAAATTGTCAGAAAAGATCATTTAATCATTTTCAATCCTAACTCAGTTGGTAGAGTGATCTAATGGGTACAATGAATAAACCCAAGGTAATTTTGACATGTTTCTGAATGTCACACGTGGATTTGCATCCATTCTCATGTAACTGATAACGGTTGCATTTCCACGCATTAAATTATTTGTTCTTACAGAGAGCAGTGCTAAAATTTATTCACCATTTCTCAGCCATTGGGAAAAAATGGAAAAATTTATATCCCAAATTATGCAAATTGACATTGCTGATCTTTTAAAATATTGCTGGGGGTTTTTGAGATATATTACTAGGATAACCTCTGTACATCAGAAAAACACCGGAGTGTTGGCTATCTCATTTCCATTTTATAGCCTCTGTTACAGACTTAGGTACATTATATTTCAGAAATATATAGCAAGGAGGCTTATAATTTATCCTCATCTGTAGAATGTGAAGTAAGGTTTTAGAGACTCCTGCTTAGGGCTATTCTGCAGTGCAACTTTGATAAAATTGACAACCTATCTTTTTAGCCAAAGATTTATAGGACACATGACTGCTTCCAATTTGCAGATACACCATTTCGACCAGAAAAAGCATTTCATGTTGAAGGCTCCCACAGAAGACTTTGGGTGCAAGCGTAAGTGTTGAGAGGGAAGGGAAATGGCTTTTACTGACAGAGATTGATTTTTATACCTAGGTGAACCTCTCAATCCCTGGGGCTAGCTGGCATAGAGGCAGGGTGTCTAGCCAAATTATGGGCAAGAAGCTTAGTGGAAGGAGCGTGTTCTCACTACGAGCAAATGGAACTGGCAGGCACATGATTTCCTCTACATTTAGGATATTTGACATCACAGAAAAAGGTAGCTCTATATTACTTAAACCTCAAAAGCTCTAAGATTGAGATCAGTGGCTCCATCCCCTGTCCGTAGTGACCCTGGTCTTCTGGGGCACATGTCCCCAAGCCTACCTCTGCTTTGCAGCCAGAGCCTATATATTCCCCACAAGTAAATTACTGGAAATTGGGTATCCTGAGTTTTGTAAGAGAATAGCATTTGAAGGTGAGAGCAACAGAAAGCTAACCTCTGGCACTGCCAACAAACAAGCATGCCATCAAAGGGAGCACGGAGCTCCTTTCTGATGGTTTTAGGGGGGGGTCACAACTTGATACTTGAGGCTTCCCTGAAACACAGGTAAGGGGATTGGGGTTAATGTGATGGAGAGGAGGGATCAGTGTCTTCTCATGGCTGGAAATGAATGTCAGATTGGAAAGAAAATGGGGCAGAGACTAAGTGATCATCTATGCCCTGCCTCTGTCATTTTACAACTATAGTTTTCCCTCATGCTAAAATAACAGACCAACACAGACAGCTCTTTACATCTTCCTGCTTTTTACCTGCTCTGTAGGGTGTCCCTGCCCTGGTGTGGGTTGCCTGGGGGCTGAATGGATACGGGGTGCACCCTTGCAGCATGGAGTACCTCTGTCCATGAGCATGTCTTCAGTCTCGTTTCCCTTCCAGTGCCACCCCATGTTTCCTAATATCCCTTCATGTTTCTACTCCCCATCAGGCTCCTGCTTTTAAATATGTCTGACAGAGGTGTCGTAGGGTCATACAGCAGGCTGGTGTTTTGGCCCACAGTGGGGCATTCGCATTGTTTTCAGAGCTTTCTGGGGCAGGCACAGGGCATTTTCTGGCCTCCTCTCTCCCAGGGAACTGTTGCAGCCTCTGGCTTCCAAAATCCTGTGACATATTCCCAATACAGCACTCACGTGGGAACTAACTGGATGCCTAGGTGCAAATGCAGCAAGTCCTGTAATTTATGCCCAATACAACTGTACCTGCTTAACAAGGGTGTTATGAGGATTAATTAATTCATCTTTGCAAGCACTTTGAAAGATTAAGAACTGCAATTAAAGCGCTTGGCTTGTACAAAGCTGAGACAACAAAATGCCATGCGAGAAAACAATAACATAACTTTAATATTAGCGCTGCTGCTTCAAAAGAACGCACGGACGGTGGTAAGTTAATGAACTGCTTTTTAATGAATACTCTAACCTGAAGGGAGGGAAAAATGCAAAGATGTGCTAAAATATTCTGAATCGCTGAACAACTGTGGATAGTATCCAGAGGCTATACCTGGCTATATATAAAAGATGAGGTATGGGTTTTGTGTATGCTGCTTACTGAGTCTAGCAGAGTTACTAGAAAGACAGTTATCTTTCTAGTGTCTGAACATCAAAGGAAGATGAATCATAAGGCAGATACTACTCTGTCTGTCGTGAAAAAACTGTAACATGGTGGAAAAATCTGACCTGCCTAGGAATTGTACTGGAACAATTAGTAACTGCAGTTTCATGCTGTAAACCCTAATCACTGCACAGCAAAGCAGCAGCCATCTTTTCATCTGCTAACAGTAATGTGGTTCCTGTTCTTTAATTTGCACTTGGAAAGAAAACAGATTTGTTCTCTTCAGGAAAAACAAACAAACAAACAAACAAAAAAAAACACTAAAATCCCTACAGAGAATGAGCCCTTGAGTAATTTGTTTTGTTACCAAAACTTTCATGTTTTTCAGCGCAGGTTGGTTCTGTGAACTTTGAATACCACAGTGACTACAAAAGTAAAAGAATGCAACTAGGAATATTTGTGCAAATGTACTCTGACACCATTTTACTTCCTTCCTGCAAAGAAACAAATTGCAGATCTAAGATTAATGGAAACTCAGCAATGAAATGAGCATCAACTTGTCCTGCGTCTCTCAACTCTCAGGGCAACCACTTTCAGCCAGGCTTCTGTATGGGTACGACTCAGCAATAGATAATTTGAAATACATCCAGGGTAGCTCTGAAGAAACTCGATATACCTCTTATTACACCTTGGTGTTGTTTTACGTTTTGGTTTGGGTCCTTAGTTGCTGTCAACTAGACTAACTTTATGAAAGCAAAAGAAATTTGTGTATAACCACAGCAAAAAGGAGTGCAGAAACAGGTAAACAGCAGTAGATGGGAATAATATAAAGAGCAGAAACAGCGCTTGGACTTCCTGAAGGGCCCATACTACTCTCCAGAATTACTAAATGTGAACCTAAGAAGCAATTAGAAAACCAGAACCTGGAAACTTGTGCAGTCACATCTCTTGTCACTGAAATGAACCTGAACTATGGGCTAATAGCACTGACCAGCGTATAAACATAATGAAATTGTTGCACATATATCCCATTAAGATTTTCAAATAGCTGTATATCTGATTACTAGTTGATCGTAATGAACAAATTATCCACTGCATACTGGCTCCAAGCATTGCTCAACACCAGAGCATTCACTCCCTGATTTTACAGACCAAATTTATTCACTATTTGGCTGTTAGATTTATGTGGACAGACAGGGGAGTAAAACCATCCATCAGCTAAAGCTGAGGAGTCAGCATTGTTTCTTTTTCTCAGCTAATCAAAGATTATATTTCTCCCAGAATTGCAAGTGCAACTATCACACAACTCGTTAGCGTCTCCAAGTCTTTATTTGGCCTGGCCATTTCTGGCTACAGTACAGATGTGTATGGGCTGCCTGTGCCAGCAGGTCCCAGTACAACCAGATGAGCACAGCAGTGGCCGGTCTCACCAAGGAACACAGATGTGGTGCCTACCCCATCCACCTGTCTCAATATCAGAGCTCCAGTCCCAAAGAAGCATTGCAGCCAAACACTTTGACTGCATCGATATGAGCAGACCCCAGCAAACACCCTCATAAGAGATTTGCTCCTTGCCCACCTTACCCATTGCCCTCTTTGCTAAATCACATTCTCAAGGCCAGCGTTTCTGCTTCTCTTCCAGAACAGTGCACACACACTTTCAAGATAAAGCAGCAACTCTTGAGCCAGTGTCTACTTTGTGCTCATTTCCTCGAAGCTTTGTTGATTTTTACAGGATGTTGCCCTACAACAAAGATGCTAGTAGCTCCATTGGCACACACAATTCAAAACTTATTACGGAACACCTGCACATCCTTCACATTTTTATTAACATAGCTCTCACAGACTAGTAAAGTTTCATTAGCTACACTTAAAGACATGATTATTATGTTATGTGTTTATGTTATATAGAAATAAATCTAGAAAAATCTCAAGTCATATTCATCCATAAACACATATCCACTTCCACATGGCTATGCAAGAATGCAAGGTATCATATGAAATGCAAACTTCTCTACACTTGCCTCATGATAAGACCCACAGGGACCATTCTTACCTTAAGGATAAATTGCTTCTCTATTCTTAATCATTCCTTGCCTCTGTCTGAGAATACCAAATAACCATGGGTGATAATGACTTTGTGGTGTGGATACCCAAGTGCCCAGAAAAATCCTCAGCCACGCAGGAATTTGCACTATTCCTGAACTTAAATCTGAATTAGAATAGACTGCCAACATTTGAAATATCCATTAAAATACATATTTATGCAAAGATTTAATTTCATCAATTAAAACAGAACATCTTTTAAAATATCATATTGTAACTTCTCATCTAAATTTCAAAGAAAAAATCAAAAAGGTATCTTTTAATGAGGTAAAGCTACTTCATTTTGTTTTCTTTTATAAATGGAGTTTGATTGAAGCCTGAATGTTTCACAGAATGTTTTGATCTTGTTGAATAAGCAGTTTCTGTTGGAAAATTGTATTTTCATCATTTCTGTGCAGCTTGACGAAATTGGTATTGCTCTATTAACTTCAGTGATTTACAGCAAGTAAGGACCTGGCTTGTAACAGCAGCAATCTCTGTCAGTATCTCATGGACACCTTTAAAGAGAAAAGGTACTGTACAATGACAGAGCATATACTCTGGAACAATTGAGCATGCTAGGTACACAGTAAATTATTTCATATTAATAAGCTTTGTTTCAATGTCAGTCTTGGCAAGAAGAGTAGATGAGCAAAGAACCATTCCAGTGTATGCCCACAAATGCCTACCGTGCTATTTGCTTTACAAAACAGACTTCAAAATACCACAGAAATCTGGCCAGAAGGAGTAAGCAGGTTCACAGTAAGCCAAACTACAACCACACAAGAGAAAAAGCTGTATTTCTCTGAGAAGTGACAGTGGCTCTTATCAGCCACTACACAGTTTGGACAGACACCTAGAACTTGTGCTCATACTTGTTTAGTGTGTGTATAACATGCACATGCACTGACAGCATCATCTTTAATTCACAAAAACAGCTGCTGGCTCGTTTATTTCCGCAGATGACTCTCCTTATGCAGTGGACACCAAGCAAGGATTTACTGAAAGGTCTTGTGAGACTCAGCTCCCCTCAGCATCCTTATGGCACATATATTCACCCGATGAAGCGGGCCAGTACTTTTTTTTTAAGTGTATTAACAGCAAATGGAGGACCAGAGATAACATCAGGCCATTCCTTGATGAGGTTGATCACCTCACAAAAAGGGACATAGATAAAGCAGAGATGTTAATATCTTTTTTGTCTCTAACACCGATGATGGGCCCTGGGATTGTTTTGAGTCCAAAATGATCCTAACAGATTGGGCATAGTGCCGTGGAAAAACAGGAAGCAGTTGAAAGAAAGCCAGAAGAGAACAATATGAATAATTGAAGTCTAGAAAACAGGACCTACTCCAAGAAGATGGAACGAGTTTAGGGTTTAACCTAAAGGAAAGACTTGAGGGGAAGTATAACTATTAAGTGTAAAACATCACTCCTCAGTGTACTTAAAGATGCAGAGGAAAAGTTATGGAAGCAACTCGTAGCAATATGGTCTCAGGTTAGATACAGGAAAAAATTTATACATGATGTTCTCCAAAAGGCTGCCTGGGAAAGATGAATAATCCTCCCTGCTGGAGGCCCTGAACAGCAGGTTAGACAAATGTCCTCTGTCAGGGACAGCAGATGTAGAGTAGGTCCCAGATCTGTCCAAGTGCAAGTGATTTCTCCATCCCAAACCTCGCAGCTCTCTGAAGCATAACCTGATCCCACTGACCTTACTGCAAGCAGCCTACCAAACCATGAAAACCTCTCTGACAGCATGGAAAGATACGACAGCGGTTCCAATAATATTCACGGCTGGCAAACAAGTATAAAGAGGGGGATCTTCGTTGTGTAAGAGGTGGTAAATTCCTAGGTGAAGGTAATTCCCATAGGACCATTTTATACATCTTTACTCCAAGTGACACACTACTTTGCTTTGGAAAGAAATGCAACTGCAGAAGGGACCAAAAATGAACGTGATTTAGATGGTTTATACAAGACAGGATAGTATCTTGTAAAGACCATCAAAAATTTAAAGGCTGCATTGCCATTAAATTAACAGGAAGAATAATTTTGATTCAAAGCAGATTACAGGATATTCCAAAGACATAAAATATCTTTGAAATACATCAAGCTGTATTTCCAGTGCAGATATTTGAGCAAAATGCCCACAGGACTACCAGCTCTGCTCGTTTGACTTGAGAAGTTCCCCAGAGCTCAGTAAGGCTGCTTGGAAGGAAAAACAAGCCTGATTTTTCTTCTGGGAACAAAACCAAAACATTTTTCTTTCAGTTACAACCTTCTCTAGAAACTAGTGTGGGAGCTGAAGCTGTCATATCTACAGTCTACCTAAAAGTCATTTTCCCTCTTCTTTTGAATTTGGAAGGAAATTACTCAGTCATTACTGTGTTACTAATGAGGAAAACCCACCAGCTCCCAACATTAGATGATTAGGTATTTGCAATTTTGACTCTGATCAAGAAAAAAACCACCACCACCACCACCAACAACAAAAAAACCACATTGCTTTTGCTCAGGTATTTAGTGACAGTGAAATTTTAATGCCAATAAGGAAATGATTTTGCTTTGTAGATACAAAACAATCTTACCTTGTTATTACATAGAGCTTGCTTACTTTGAATTGCCAGTTTTAAATGGACACAGGTCAAATATAAGGAGGTCACACTCTATATGCCACAGTATATATCTATATATAGTATGGTATATCTATATACCACAATGAGAAGTCGCACTACAGCCCTGGTGGCCCAGCACATCATTCCCTCGTGGCTGTAGCACAGAGCAAAGCCTTCCTTCATCTCATTTTCCTTCCTTCCACCTGTCATCCTGCTAACTTTAACGCCACGGGAAACAGTCCGCACAAGGCAAGTCAAGGCCCTAATCTTGAAAAGAAACGACAAAGCATACACAAAAGAAAACAAAACCAAGAAGGGTACAAGTATGTCTCTAATGTGATAATGCTAATGGAGAGACAAACACAGACGAAGACTACACCTTATGGTTCAACAGAAAATATATCCTCTAGAATATTGTATTTTGGAGATTTATTATAGATGAGTTACAGTGATTCGTTTCTCCAAAGTAATTAAGTTTCTGTTGACACAAAAATCTCATAACTCAAGAAGTTCAGCAATCCCTTGAGTTACTTTCAAGAGAAAATGAAATTAAAGTATGTTGGATATAGACAAAGAACAGACAAGGCTCATAAAAGTGAGCTAATCGAAAAATTGTGTGCTATGGACACACACACACATTCAACTACTTCTGTAACCACTTGATTATTCTAATGTCCTTCCTTTTATAGCACATACTTTCATTAATTTATGGTCCATTGCACCAAAATGTCAACTGTATCAAAAGTAAAATTTTATAGTGGAGGAGGAAAGCATGATTGCACTCTGCTGCTTCAGGCTAATACAGTGGTGTTATGTCACCTGTTCTCCAAGGTTTACCTTTCCAATCTTTTTTTTTACTATTTTATTTAATCTTTTAAGATTACAGAGTAAACAAGGATCGGGGTTTTCAAGCTAATTCCACTGTTTCGATTGGTTTTAACTAACATATAAATTACATGTTCAAAAAAAACCTTAAATTTTTAAAACATTCACAAAAAAAAACTTAAAATGAAGTTAAGGCTGTAGTTGTCTACCTAAGAGACTACATGTTTAATACCTCTTAGGAAATCAAATCAAATCACAAGGGTCAGTAACTAAGAGCTACATAAAAGCTTTTCATGCCCTCACTCATAGAAGAGCAATCTTACTTACACGAGTTGCTCAACTCCCCAAAATAAAAGTGTTCTGTGCAAAAAGTCAGCACCACTGCCTGGTCCCAACGGAGAAACAGCTCTGTAACTTATTTCCTAAGCGCACACAGGTCCTGGAAATTACACAAACACATCACCCTCAGCTGACCCTCTTGCCAATCAGCTCCATGAAGAATAATTTTTTGTTTTCAAACTAAAATTTACAAAGCTGGCTGTCCATAGCAGCATTTCTAGCTTAAACAAAAAATTTGAATCCAACATTGTTTCAAGATGCTACCTTCTCTTTTTGCTTGGTTCATCTAGATATTGCTTTTCACCTTGTATAGTTTAAGGAAAATCATTTAATAAACACCTCCAAACATTCTTGATTTTGGTCTCCACCTCATGGGCAGATTCCTGCCTGGTATAAACTGGGATTAAAGTCATGTCAGGGATTTTAATTTACCCATATATAAAAAAAAATGTTGCCAACTGAACTCTAGATTCACCTCACATTACAAAAAAATCCCTAAATATCAAGAACTGATCCTAAAAAATACACCACATGAAACTTAGCAGTATGTTAAAGGTGGTTAATTTCCACCCTTCCAGCCTCAGAGTATAGATTCAAAAAAATGAGGCAAATTTCTTCAAATCAATCCCACGTGCCTACAATCCAAAGGGAAGTTTGCCAGTTTGACTTGCCACTATCTGTATATCACAGGATCCTCTAAAATATTACAAAAAAAAAAAAAAAGAAAGAAAAAAATCTCAAGGTAATCAGAAAAGAATGATTTTGAATTATGCTACCCAAAAGTAAGAGTAGCTAAATCCACAGCTAGTATAAATCCACATACTGACAGGAGCAAATCTGATTTACACTAGCTGATGAATGGTTTTGTGTGTTTATTTTCCTTATGAAAATATTATTAGCATTACTGCATAACTAATAGGATCTTCTAGCTTGATTTGTTCCCTAATTAGTTTTTAAACTTATGTAGTTGCTAGTCTTAGATGTCTTTATGTGTCTTCACTCTGAAATCTTAAATTAAATTTAAGCTAAAGGATTTGGATTAAAGCTCATCTTCGAGTTGAACGCTCCAAGAAAAAAATCTGATTCAGCTTTGACTTTTTCAAAAAGCTCCCCCTGAACATTAAAAAAAAAATTAGAGGATTTTTTTATTTTATTTTTATTTTTTAAAAATACAAGCTCCTTTTTGAGTTTCAGATTGGAGCATTTCATATGTTTTTAGATTTGGCTTCCTGAAAAAACTCCACCAGGAGCTACCAAATTTAAAAAAAAAAAAAAAAAAAGGGTCTTAAATCTACAGTTTACATATCTCTCTAAAATTATATAGGTGTATGATGCTAGTAGCAAGCAATGAGTAACCACACAATACCAGTCTGGGCAGTTAAAATCCCTTTACCACCTGACCAGACTGCAGTGCTTTCTCAGCCCTGATCTCATGTCCTAGCATAGACTGTCACTCTCAAATTAGGATATTCCTGCAGGCAGCTAAAAAGCAGCACGACTCCTGGCTCTTCTCAAGAGATGGGACAAGACCATGAGCTGAACAGGTTGCCTGCTTGAGACTTCTGAGATGCTAGCAACAGAATATAGGTGATATTTGAGACGTACCTCGTAGTACTTGATTGTACCCAATTAAGCCCTGACACTGTGCCAGGCATCCCACAGGCTCAGGGAGAACCAGGCAAGTATGAGGAAAAGGAAAATTCATCCTACTCATCATCTGAAGAGAATAAAAAAGGAGCAAAGACATCATCAGCGTTAGTGTGCAATAAGGAACTAAACCAAAGGAGTTTATCAGATGGGAAATGCATTTTGCCTGCCAGGCTATGGATTTACCTGATAACTTTGAGCACTGAATGGTATGGGGAGGGACTCAAGACTCAATTATTGGCTTTAATTAGGCAGTTGAGACTCTTGATCTAGTGTAACATAATGAAGGAAAGATTGCCAACCCCAAGTCCACCAAAACAAATTTCTCTTCCTGGGCTGTTTCCCACATCCTCCCAATATTTACTTAATAGACATGTTCACCCCACTGAAGGTCCCAATCACGTTGCCTACATCAAATTTATGAACCAAGTAGCCTGCCAAGCAGTAGGCTTGGGCCTTTTTTAGAATCATAGGATAGTTTGATTGGAAGGGACCATAAAGATCACCCAGTACCAACACCCATCACCCTAAGTCTCCTTGGAAATCAAAGATTTCTATGCAAAGCCTACTGAATCGAGCAGCCAGCAATCCATATGACTCAATTTGCCATGCTGGGTGGAAAAAAACTGAAAAACCTATTCTTGCAAGAAACAAAAATCAAAGTGCAGGAGAAAAGCAAGGAAGCACAGCTCATCCTCAAAAGGCACTCAATGACAAAAGAAATAAAAAAAAAGACATGGCTCAATATGAGGAAGCTCCCTTGAACGTGCAGTTTGTGTGGCTCTGTTTCTCATCTCTGAATGAGGTGTACACAAATTTCTCTCCGTGACTGCCAGCACCCTTGCAGTTACTCCACAGCAGAAACAGGTGAGTGCTGTTTCCTGAAAGTTATTGCACATTACCACAGTTGACTTCAACAATAGCTTCAGAATGAAATGTAGATAAGCTCTCTTAATTCCAATTACCCTTTATTTTAAAGCTTAATTACAGTAGTACAAGACTGTCATGGAATGATAATTACAATTTGTTTAAACATCGATAAGTAAACATTAGGTTTTATTTTCCTGCTGTGAAATGTGTCTAACCTAATGGGCTGATAATGCCATTTAATTGTGTGCAATCAAAGAAACTGGGTAATTTCTGTCAGGTATCATAAAATGGCAATGGCTGCTTTATCACAAGATATTAACATTTCCCAAAAACAACTGTTCTTTTTATGAATTGGCAGTTCTGCTCAGCTTTATTTAGTTCTCAGTAAAAGGGCAAAGAAAAAGTTGGAATCTCGTGCAGCTGGAGAACAAGGCCCCCTTAGGGCTTTGCCAGCGGAAATGTAAATTAAGTTGTGGTAGAGCTGATCTTACCCCCTTTAGGCTTCAGGAGAACTGCAGTTACTAAGCCACGACATTGTGAAAGCCCTACCTTGAGGCCTACAGGGTATTAATCAGTCAAGTCCTTCAAGATATGTCCATTTACATTAGCTCAAAGCTGTCCTGCACCTAGTTATGGCTGTGCTCCCAATTCAGGCAGACAACTGCTCTCAGACACGCAGCTCTACATCAGCAGCCATTCATTAATAAACTTGAAGCTGGGTTTTAAAAAGGTTCCCAAGATGAGAGTCTTCCTAAATGGGCCTTGCTATCCAAGAATCCCAATTGTATACAAGCACTACTTTACTGAAATAAAAGATTTGGTGGCAGATTTGCCTTTTTTTGTTTTACTTATAACCAGGTGCTGAAGACAGTAACAAGGGCTCAGTTTAAGACTTCAGGGCACCATCAAGAGGTAACAAAACAGTTGGATGAAGCCCTCGAGCAGTTTGAATTTTATTTCCACTCCAGGAAAATTAATAAGAGAGCCTTGCTCTGAATCCCACCTACCAGATGGTGGTTCTCCTTTTGCAAACGCTCTCGGGTCTATTTCAAGATATGAAAAAATACTTTTTAATTGGGAAGAAGTAGGGGGATGAAAGACATAATAGCATGGGTATTGAAACTAAGGATTCAAGTAGAGGAAAATGGAAACTTGGTTCTTAATTTGAAACTTTCCTCACAAATATCAGAAGAATTTTAATAGCTGTAAATCCATACAACCAGAACCTGAATCCAGAACCTCCACATTTGAGGCAGTTATATGTGCCATTCCACAGCGCAATGAATCAGCTGCAAGGAGGCGTTTAGCTTCTTTTAACATCAATTAAACCTTTGTCTACTTGGAAAAGCACCTCTAGAGACCAAACATAACACCCACCCTGTTCTTCACCACTACTGCCACAGCTCAAGCCAGAATCAGCTCGATTTCTTTCTCCCACATCAGAGGGGAAACAAAGCAAACCAGACACTAGGAAAAAAAGCCTTGGCTTTTTGAGAGGAAATATTCTCATTATGGACCTCCCCTTTGCCTTCTCTGTGTTGAAGCTTCCTCATCCAACTTCCCAAATCCAGCATTGGCAGTCCAGCATTGGCAGGAGAAGGAAACCCCAACTCCTTTCCTCAGGCCTTACTAATGGGAACGCACTTTTTTTTCCTGACAGGATTCAGCATTTTTGACTAATTCTTCAGGAACAGTGAACTGCTCATGCTGACTTACAAAGTCTAGCATTGGTCTTTAGCCAGCCAAACACCATTAGTGTCTGTTTTTGTTCCCTGGAGCACTTTTCTATGATGAGATTCTGTCCAGGATCCATTTATTAGCTAGGCGGAGAGCAGACTAAACACCACTATCTCCATCTTCTCTCAGTATCAACCACTTACTACTCTTCTACTCTTCAGCCCGGAAGCACGAAGCCCCCGAGCGCTTTGCTCAGATAAAGACAGGCAATGTCTCTTGAAATGTGTGCAAGCAGCTCAGCGCAGCACTTGCATGCTAACTAACACCAGCACCACTTTACCAGCCGGTGTCACAATGAGAAAGCTGATGCATCTAAATTTAATGCAGACAAAAAAAAAAAAAAAAAAAAAAAAAATTTGTAATGCTCCCATTACAAGAACCTTCGCTTTATGGAAACAGAATTTTCCTAGTCTCTGCACCAAATGCTTCCTAATGACTCAAGAAGCTGCTACGTCCTGCTGCATCGGACTGAAGGCTGTTTGACCTGGGGTATTACTGACGAAAGAAGAAAAAAGTTGTGGAGGGGAGATTACCGTCCTCAAAATGTCATTTTTATTAATAAAAACAAACCCACACGGTTTTCACATGTGGATTAAACTGGCAACAGTATAGCAATGCAATTTTCAGATTTGTTCTGCATCAGTAATAATTTTGATTATATTTCTGAAGAGAAGAAAACATGAGAAGGGGGAAATATCATACAGAAAGAACTGCAATTTTATTATTGCTGTGTCTAAAATCATTACATTTATGGCAATACCAAACACAGAAGCCTCTGCATGCAAATTATCCTGATATCTAGGTCACAACATGCTGCAACGTGATTACTAATTAAGAAGCACAAATTACCATTCCCATCAAACATTTCATAAAACTGATGACAGTGAACTTAACTAACCTTTACCAATATGGTAAGCAATTCCAAAGACAAAAACTGGATATTTATATTGCACACAAACCACGTTAGCTACAGGAATCATTGCTCACACCTACCACGCTCACAATCTCATTCAGTTGCAGCTCTTTGGCTCATATGAAGCTTTTAATTACCATGCAGATGGAGACTATGAGAGTCCAGGTTCAGGTAAACAGACTATTTGGATTAGGTACATTTCTATAATTTTGGATAACTGCATTGAAATCAATAGATTTGTATCAAGCAAGAGCGGACTCTTACCTTCCAGCCCCTAAGATGTTGATATGAAGCAAGAATTACCAAAAAAAATCCCAATGTTTCCTATTACTAATGCAGTAGAACAGATCTTTGTGTGGCCTAATTTAGGCCCAGCTATGTCAACACATTTTTCGGATTGTTTTCCCCAAATAAATTCTGATGGATTATTTTACCCTGTTCTCTTTCAAGTGAACTGGTAATGGACTGTTTGCCTAATTGACTCCAACAGACCTTTAATTACGCTGTGGATGTTCCAGTCATCAACACCCCCTAACCCACCCCCTGACATTTATTTCCTATTTAATTTCTAAAGATGGCTCTACTACAAGGGCAAATTCCTTTCCAGTTAAAAGCCACAGTTTTCACCAATGACTGGAGTCACAGTATGGCTGGTGCCTACGTTATCATTATCATAAATTAGAGGTATTACAATCGAGTAAAAAAGTGACATGCATTATTTGGTGCGCATGTGAAATTAGCATAAATGAATCATTTAATTTACTTAGCTTTACCGTATCTCGACAAATTACAAAAAGGCATCAGACACTCTTTTCATCCATATTTTGCTCATGAGCATATGTAGGTTAGATTCACTCTGAGTGAATAGTATCCTTTACTATAAACAGGAAAATGCATCTCCTTCATTAGGATAAAAAAGAAATATTCCCAAAGTCAGGAATTAACTCCCAGAATGGTCTAACTGGGGCTGGGTGTAAATGCTGTTAAAACTAAAAGCATCAAAATAATATTACCCTGTCCTGGAATCACATGATTGCTGCCTCAATAGAAAAAAAAAATAAGGGGAGAAGTCCTTTGCCTGTTGAAGTCGGTAGGAAATGGATTTGGACATTACTCAAAACACCTACTCAATATTTAATAAGCATAAGGTAGAGAAACGTGCACAGAATAGCAGTAGGGTGGTTGAAATACTCAGAACTGCAGGATGGGGAAAGATGCTGAATAATTGCATTTCAGCTCACTTTTCCTCACTCGAGGAAGCAGCTTTCCCACTACTGCCTTTTCTTTTTGCACATGTGTATGATGGGATCTCATTTTATGTAAGAAGGTGAGGTGGGCCCCCCATTTCTCCTGAAATCACCACCAAACACACTGCAAACAAGTCATGCTCATGTTCTTCAGAACGCTGATTCTTCACAGGTGTCATTAACTCCGTGAACAAGAACATGGTGGTGAAACCAGCCTTCTTTTCCCCATTTTTTCCTTATTCATTAAACGCAGTCCCAGCTCAGCCCTGTTCCAATTAATGGCAGCGCCACAGCAAGAAACATTCCCTCATCCCCAACATTTTGACATTTCTGTCCCTGCCAGCTGGGAATAACTGAGTTGTGAAACTCTTATAGAAACCTCACCCCAGCAATTTAGTAATTTAACCTGTGGTTTCATGACACATCTAAAAAGATGAGTGAAGCCTGAAAACCTCACCAACACCCTGGAGAACAAGCCAAAAGGTGGCAGCTGGTGATAACCCTGCAGCACTCAGTGCTGCTCTTTTGCCAAGGCTGATGCAGAAGCACATGCTACAAGCAAATGCATTTGAAGCTGAGCTTTGCATCCTCAGACATAAAGCCATTTTCTACTTTAAATGACATTTAAATGATCTCAGAGAGCATGAGATACTGTTGCCTACTTAACATCTTACATCCACTGATGGCTTTTATTTATTTATTTTTTGTCTACAACTCTCACAATGGCCCTACTTCACTTCAGTGTATGCGAGGTTAGAGACCCAACAAGGGCATGGGACACTTTCCTGGGACATTGGTGGAGACAGATGATGGGCGTCTAGACTGGAAGAATACTGACTGCTGAATTAATCTCCATGGGTTTGTTTACTTCTAGCTTCCATCAAGCCAAATCCTAATCCTTTCAGGAACCCACACCAGGCAAGGTTCAGAGCTCATGCAGTTGCACAAACACTGCATCTGGAAGCCGAAAAAGGTTCTTCAGCTTTACAAAAACATACAACAAAGCAGCAGAAGACAATCAGAAGGCTAAACCTGAAATGACAGTAGAAAACTTCACTTTCTCAGATGATGAATTTAAACATAGATCGTACTTCTAGATAGAAACCATGCCTCAAATGTTGGACTCTTAACCACTCCTCCTGCTTTGTGCTATCTCACCTCATGCTTCTTCTCCTCCCTGCTGTGCACAGGCACTTTCTCAAAATCTGCATGTTTGTTGCAAACTCATCAAAAAGCCCAGTGTAGACATTTGGGGGTGAAGTGTCAGTTTTAGATAAAGGTCTAAGAAAGCGTGTAAAGCACTAACCAGCTAGCATTTTACTGGGTTTAAATAAACCATACCTGAGCAGCTCCAAAAAAGAAAAAGATTGCAGCCAACAAAAGTGACAGCCAGGCAGTACTTTGAGTAACTAAGTGAAGGCTTCTGCACATTTGAGATACAGCTAGAGCTCTCCAGCAAGCAGTTCACCTCAGATGAAGCTCCAGAGTACTCAAAAACACCCTCCAAGGCTCCCTGACTACACGAGGCTGGCGCTGGCTCAAAGCTCAGGTAACTTCCTCGAGGCTCCCAAGTTAGATGGTACACATCGCTTCTCCCTCTCCACCTTTTGCAAAAAGGAGCTATGCAGTAGTCTGGTGAGACAAATATATCCTTCCTGGGGACTTGTACATTTAAATGTCACTCCTCAAAAACTTCCCTGTAGGTACTGCTCCTGGTGTCACTCAGCAGCACAGGACAGACCCCACTATGAAGGACCCCAGGATCCCTCCCTTCTCTTGGTCTTACCTATCTACTAGGTGCACAACTGATGATCCTAGGCTTTATCTTGCTCAGCACACAAAGCACCTTGGATCAGCAGGAATTTCTGCCTTTGCTCCTGTACTGCTTACTATCTCCCCATCACCCATCCAATGCTATATTAAATTATTCATGAATGAAAAAACAGTTTTCAGCATTAATAATTTACTGCTGCACCAAGGGGATGTGTAAGATAAAATGTAACTGATATGGGAGTCTGAGCTTTGGCAGCTTTTATAACACTCATTCATCTAGTATTTTCCACCATTAATCCTTGTGTTTTGCTGACTAGAACATTCACTCAATGACAGGCACAGTTCCCCACTGACATGGATCTGGAGTGTAGGTTCAGTACCTGAAAACATAAAGCATATTTTTGTTTGGGGGGACTTAATTTATTAAATTCCTGGCATCAGATCTTGCAAGCCTTACTCTCAGGAGGAGTCACATGGACCTAAGTATGTCTACTTGCTGAAAAAAAGCCTGCTGACATCAGTACAGGCTAGTGAGGATGGGACCCAGGTATGCATGTAACACTAATGTAATTAATAATTATTAATAATTTACTATCCATCTTCACAGACGATTCCTCTGCCTTTCTTGTCAGAAAAAAATGAGTGCCTTCCTCTTAGGGGAGACCAGAACTAATTATTATTTACCGAGAGCCTCCTCAGAAAGCTCAAATTCGCTGTGGTAGCACATGGACATGGCAGGGATGCAGGTGTGAGGAACCCCCCTAGACAGGCGCTGCACACAGTAACAGTGCCTATGTAAGGTACCGTAAAGCTAACAGTGCCTTGCACACTTCCTTGAACCGATCCCTTTAGGAACCCATGAGGTGAAAGTAACAAGATCAAGAGCAAAGTACCTGAGGAAATTCTTTAAGAGTGAGAAATTCAAAATTAAACTTTTTTTTTTTTTTAAATAAAAAAAGGGGGGGAAGGTTCCCTTACTGGATGCTGCTTCCTCAGAAAAAAAGGTAATAAAAAACATAGCCAAAAAAAAAAAAAATCTATGATTAATTCTATGATTTTTCTATTCCTGGAAATTTTCACCCATGCAAGACAAAAATTGCTACTTTAAAAATCACCATTAAAAAAAAAAAAAAAAAAGATTTTAAGTCATAGTTGGCTGAACTCTGAAACTCTAATTGCTTGGCTTGGAGAATACTCATATATTCAGTCAATTTTAAACTTTCAAAAAAAAAAATCATCAAAACGTATTTCAACTGACCCCCCTGACAAATGACACTGAAACCTTTTGTTGAAAAAATTCCCAATTGACAGAAAATAGAGAAAAACAGGATTTCCACCTAAATTCAATGACATGGTGATTTATTTGCTTAATTTACCAAGCGAGGATATGAATATCACAATGCATCTGAGGATCCAGGTCACAGTTATATGATCTCTACTTACTGGTAGTAGCTATGTTATTTGGAAAATGTTAAGCAACAAATTGAACACATGTTTTTTCTATTGAGATCTGGGCAAAGCCCTAACAAGTTCTATTAACTTGGCATCCCGACAAGCAACTCTCACTTAAAACATGCCAGAAAACACATCATGATTTTCATTCATTTGCTTGCATTTGCAATGATTTGGCTGAATTTTCCTGAAAAAAAAAAAAAGTGGTCATCCTCCAGCATGCTCCGGACGCATTCCTGGAATAAAACTCTGAAATTTGCCCACCTCTCTGACTTTGCCTGTTCATTGTACTGGGTCACCTGCAACAGACCACATTCTTCAAATGGAGAAGACAGAATCAAAATACAAAAGCGAATTGCTTTCCAAGACACCGGTACACTAGCGTTGGCTTTGCCAGTTGCCTGTTGCATCATGCTGGTCAAGTCACCACTTCATTTCTCCCACCCTGGAAGCTTGCTGGCTGAGGACCTGTCCCTTACGATTCACTCACACGGTCAATAGCGTAATGGGGCCTTGATACAAACTGGAGCTGCCAGCTGCTACGCTTGACTGCATCTTAACAACAATAATCAGAAGAAATAAGAAAAGCTACAACAAGGTTTCTGGTGGAGGGAAGGATTTCGCTGTACCGTGCAGTTCAGTAACAGTAAAGCAACCAGCAGTATTTAGAGGCACAGAAGGAACACATTCATTAAGCAGATCCCACTTGATGCAGTTGCTCTTTTTACTGTAATCACAATTTAATGATATTGAGGCTTTTAGAGCATGTTAATGGGAACAAACAACCAACAAATAACACAACTGTTCTGACTCTCAGCAGAAAATTGCTGCTGTTTCACGACGAAATTGCAAGAGCTAATAATGCGGTGAGCTCCATTGCACTTCCCCTGCTGCACTGCTACTGCAGGGCACTCCTCCCCCGGCTGGGACCGGGACGTTTTCCTGTTGAACCTCATGTTACTCAGCAGGTTTCCCACCGGCAAAAACAGGGAAGAAAAATTATTCATGGTCAGATCACATTTTTCGACCTCAGTTTAACCAAGTTGCTTATACGAGACATCGCTATGCTTACTAACCAGGCTTCACAAATGGATGAATGGCTTCAATACACGTTAAATGGGCTAGACTTTCAGGGAGACTGGGATGCATACAGCTGATGACAAAATTAAGTATTTTCCCTGCACGCTTCTTCCCAGGGAGGGAAAGCTGAGGTACCTCTTCCTTAACAAATATAGATAAAAGCTCAATAACCTACACAGAGTAACTCTTAGAAGAGAACACACTAAGTAATGAAACAGAGCCCTAGATCCTGATTTAGTCATATACTTAGCTTGACAATATCAGCACTTATCAACAACACTTTCCTCTTTGACTGGCATATTAAGTGGAGTTGAAAATTGCTTCCTAAACCCAACATGCTTAAATAATCAAGACAATCTTAATGTTAGGGACGGGATATTTCCTTCTGGTTCTAGCTAAATAATTCCCATTTTTCACAGTAAAATTTTCTCAAGCCTTGTGATCAATCTTTTGATCGATGAATATGGAAGTGAGATCAAGGAAAATTATTAACCTCCGCTCAATTTAGCACTAAGGCCTTTCTCTACCTTAGCCATGATATGGCGCTCCTAGGATATGTTATCCATGCTGCAGACTCATGTGTCCTCACAACATGTATTCCAGCTCTTAAATAGCTGGTATGAGCACATCGGACCCTACAGGCACACCACAGAGCTCAGCACTGCTTAGTTATCTGACACCAGAAACAAGTTTTCCAGAGCAGCTTAAATCCAGTGTTGAATAAAGAGGATCAGGGGAACCTGTGAAGCCAAAGAAGCAGAAGCTTTTCACTTTAAGCCTTTCTTAACTTAATTTCTGTGGAAAACGTTAATTAATTTATACTTCAGTCTGGTTTCTTCTGCCTGACACCCTGATTTTCCCTACTCCCCAGCAGCCGTGGAAGATGTGACACCTCTCAGGTGACAAAGCTGCATGCAGCACTGCTGTGTGATCCAGAGAAGCCACTGGGCCCCTTCTCTTAATAATGGACAAAACCACCGCCCTCCTGCTGTAAAACATACCAAGATGTACAATTAAAAACAAAGCACTATTGCTTATTTCTCTTCACTTAAAAATTAAAAAAGGAGGTGGTCTTTCAGAATTCACTCCCGCGTGAATCTAAGGCTCTGGGATGCTGCAGGCTGCAATATGCACCTACGAGGGATGTTTGGAAAATAAGGAAATAAATTCTGCCATCAGGCAACAGAGGCTGACTCTAGGAACCATTAAGAGGTTTGTCAATCCATTCTGCAAATAGACAGTCTATATTGGCAGCTCTCTTCATCGAGCACATTTCAGGAATAATAAACTGTTAAAATACCAGATAGTATGTAAAGTGAATTGATCGTGATGTCTGAGTGCCAATATAGGAAGCAAATAAACTGAAGTGGAAGAGTTTTTGAATCTCTCAGGAAAGTCATAACATTGAATAACTGGAACTGAAGTGAGAAGAACAGAAAGGAAAATAAGGTCAATTTTAGGTGAATATATTTAAGCAGAAGTGATTTTAGGTACGTATATTTAGCAGATTGGACAATTAATCTTCAGAATCAGTATAGAGAAACAGTTTGGGAGGGGTTATGGTTTTGCATGGTGCTAAATACACTGACCCCTCTGCAAGCGTGGCAGCAACTGGAAAAGCTTCAGGCAGCTACAGCAGGACCATGACGACCGCTCCTCACCAGATGCTGGTGTGGGAGGCTGAGGATGTGACTGACCAGAACGGCCTCTGCAAAATGGCTTCAGTTACAGTGAGATGAAGTGCCTCTAAATCCTGCATCCCCTAAACTGTATGCTGCCCTCATACAGATGATACACTATTTAGCATGTCACCACTGTCTGCTTTTCCTAGTTATCTGCCCATTCAGCTTCAGGCATCTCACTGGGGAGACTGATACCTACTTCCAGAACTGCTGTGATCAGTCCCAGCCCAAGGGACTGCGGGCAGCTGGATACCTGCAGCGTGTGGAGGTGTGAAAGCACCATACAAAATGCACCATAAACCCTGCCTGAAAGAGTTCTGCCTAATTAGGTGAGAGGATTAGTGCAACAGAGGAAAACAGGGTCTATTCTCCACAGTCCACTTTTAGTTTCACTTCTCATCTACTGGATGACCAAGAAACATTTCTTGCTAAAATTTTTTTAAGTTACTGTAGTAGCTGTTTTAGTATAAAGAGTTAACTAGGGACAAGAAAAACAGCTGGAGCTGCCACCTTATCTCAGCCCACAGTCTGACCTGTTCAGCTCCTGTAGCATGGATAATCAATTTTTCTCACATCAAAATGTGTTGGCAGTTAATAGCGGCAACTCTCATTTTTTTGTTAATTAAGAATGAAATGTTCCACAGATCATAATTATTTTGAAAACGTCAAGGATAATTCTACACGCGAACAGAGCAAACATTTTATCATCCTTTTCAGAAAAAAAAAGCAAAACATAGCCAGTGTTCTTCAAGAAAACTCTTTTTATCTTCCAGTATTTTTAAAGCAAAGAAAGAGAAGATAAGATTCAACAATTGTATGGTATTTTAGGAAAAATGAGTAAAAGGATTTTCTTTTTGTTAATTCATTAAAATCTGCCCTGTGACCCTATCACAGTACACTAAGGCCTGGAGTGCAGAGGTAGCTTAATAATTGGGTTGTATGTGCAGCATATGCTTTTTAATGAACCTGGTACACATATTTCACTTCAGCCAGAGCAGAAGTGTGCTGCTTCAGTGCCTTTTGCTTTTTTATTTTTTAAAGAGATCTTCCACATATTTACAAAAGTGTTTAACAAGGTGTTACGTTTACCAGAGAACAACATAGCTGCAACCTCTCTTGAATTTTGTGTTCCTGTTGCGGATTTGATCTGCTAGAAGCCTGACAGCTGCACGTATATGGACTCACCACTCTAAAACCACCTCAACAGTGACTCGTCCTGCTTAGCGCAGTGTTGAGCTCCAGATGGCTGAAATAAATACCTCCGTTAGCCTGTTCAGTCCCCGAAGGGCAGCAGCCAGGTCAAGACAAAAAGGCTCTCCTTGCTACTCGGCTTTTTCAATGCGACCTTTGAAAGAAAACCAATGTGACATGGTGCTCACACGGATCAAGCTCTCAGCAGGCACAAGCTGAGCACACACACACTCCCTGCTCCAAGCCCCAGCACACAAGGAGCAGAGCTCCCCCTTGGGCTTTGCAGCCCACTTGCAGGACAAGCCCCTCAGCTGCCAGGCGGATGCTCATACCTGCTCCAACTTCCCCAGGAAAGGACAACCTCTGAAGTAAGCATTGGACTGAAAAAATAATAAATAAATTAAACAGACAAACAAACAAACAAAAAAAAAAAAACAGAAATAAACAAAAGAACCTGAGAGACGAGGCGAAGGAAAGGTCTTCTCCGTTTGGGAAGTGCTCACATCATCTCTCGCACTGCTGACAGGACTGTCTGGATATCTCCATTTAGTTTATGCTACTAATGACTGCAGCAATATATTTATAGCATTACAACTCAGCTAGCTGCCTTAAATTCTGTGCATGAATGTAATGATTATACAATTCTAGATGGTTGTGAATAGTAGATTACCTTTTTATTCCCCTACCTCTAATTCTTGAGGTGAAGAGTTGTTACAAAAATCACTTACAAACTAATCCAGATTCATCAACAATTTGCATTTGCTAATTATGTTTAACAGACCACAGTGATTGCTGTCCAGAACTCTTCGAAGAGGCAAAACAAACATCTAAATTATAACTTTCTAACATCTGCTTCCTCTAGGGGAGGATTTGTATGAGGTTTGACAGATGCGAGAGCTCCGAAGAATGGCTGTTACAAATGAGCCATCTAGCACAGTCTTGGAAAAGGCAGCCAATCTCAGCTTACTGAAATGAGCTCCAAACCAAGGCAGAAATAACACGCAGCTGTTCCTTCTGACTGCTGTTCAGGAGAGAGACAGTATCTCATGACGGTATTAATAGATCTCTTACTCTGCATACCACCTGGAAAATGAGAGCCCACCATTTCATCTCATTTGATGCTATTTATAGCATATTAAATAAAATAACGTCTCAAAAAGAGAGCCAGTGCAGCAATGATGCTGCTGAATAAAACCATGAACAGCTAGCAAAGCCCATATGTTAACTTTTCCTTCAAAACATGAATCTAAGCCTGCTGCAGTTGGTACTTTAAGGGTCATTTCGTCTTCAGAGAAGCCAATGACAATTCTGTGAATAATTCTTACTACAACTTGCTGCGCATTTTATTTACTAAGCCCAACACAAAGAAAGTTGGATGCAACACGCCAGCAGAAATTTCCAATCTCCTTTTCCACCCTATTTCCAAGACCCTCCTCTGAGCAACTTCCCTCTGATACAACTTCCCTCCAAAGAGACAAGAAGAAATTCCTTGGTTACGACAGGTCCTGCAAAAAGGAGTGACATCATGAAGCCTACACCTCTTTTTTCCCCCCATAATTTGTTGAGGCTGGGGTTTGTGCTGGAGCATGCCTGCGGGACCAGCTGGCGACTCCTTCCCTAGAAGAGGCAGACAGAGGCTGAGCAGACCTCTTGCACCACTTTCCTGTCAAAAGACAAGCAGAGTTAACTTTGTTTTTGGCAGCAGGAGGGTGTACTCCGGCCATGTGTTGAGCAGTACATTTTAGCACTGTTGCTGATCAGGGGAGCGGATGTTTGACCACAGAGCTGTTTTTCCCTTGTGTGAGAGACGCCTACCCATACAACTGCTTCCATTCAATTTTGGATCAAGCTGTGCACAGGCTGTCCAAATCGCACGCAGGGCATGAAACCACAGCCACATCTGCTTCTCATATGGAGATCCCGCATGGCAGCACGCCCTTCTGGCCTAACAGTCCGTAATCCCTATTAAACTTGGCCTCTATCTGACAGCATAAACTCTCATTAGCATCTTGTGCTTTCCTTTGCGAGGTCTCACAGGGAATAACACACATTATTTGCCAGACTAAATGGTACCCATCCCCATGCCTAGCCTCTAGCACAGAGAGAAACAAAGGCTAACTACCCTGCAAGGGGGAGCGTCTGCTCATCCTGCTGAATTTGCAGCAGTGAGGAACTTCCACCGATGCCCACGCTGACAGGATGCTATCAGCTGCCAGACCAAACAGAAATTTGATGGACACATGGCACCAGTGGAGCATGCGAGGCAACACTGTTCCAGTCCATGCTGGAAAACACACGGCTCCCACAGGAGTGTGTCTGTACCGCCCAGCCAGGATCAGCAATATTGCTTGCAGCTCTTTGTAGTAGTACCGGATCTGGTTTGAATTTCTTGGGTTTGCTCAATTTCCCTGAAGACCCTTACCCAAATAGCTTGAATATTTAACCCCTTTGTTTCAGAGATGTCCTGACACAGAGGAACAAAATCTTAACGAGGATAAACCATAAGGATAAACTTTGTCAAGTTACGGTGCCATGGAGCCATCCTAAAGAAACAGAGAAGTTTCCCCTAGAGTATCCCTCACAAATTTGTAAGCATTTCCTGAGAAAATTAAGGGAAGAAGTATACTGTTGACCCGTTGTACTGTTTCTGCAGAACTTCACTGCTATCAGAAGTCAGCATTTAAAGGCCAATGGACTTTCTATACCGACAATTACACTCCTAAATTCATACTTGAGCAGCTGTAAAGTTTTCTGGAGGAATGCCTTTCATTACATCCCTGGGGAAATCATCTCAAGTGTCAAATCACAGAAACCCGCAGATGGAGTAAAGGCAACCCCTCCTATTACCTTATGCTATAGCAGAAAGCTGTTGTCCTTTTAATGGACCAGCCAGAGAGGTGGAGGCGTGTGGACATGACATTGAATTGGGAACATATGAGTGAGAAAGCAGCAAGGATCACATCGCGGGGAAATGGATACATCCACAGGCAGCATGGACTGGGATGACCAATGGCTTTGTTCCAACATGAACATTTCTGAACTATGAAGCCACTCCTCCTCCTCCCTCTCGTCTAGTGAAAAACAAAATTGCGCTTTGGGATGAAGAATTTAAAGTCTGAGCAAACGATGCTTTGATTCTTTACTTTCCCTAAGTACAATAAAATGAAGGGATTAACAACAAGATGAAGGACAGCAGTATCCTACAGTCTGGTTCCCAGTCCTACAGTCCATTCTCAAATGCACAAAGCAGAAACCTACTGCAGGGATAGGATATATATGGAGTTGTACATTGCCAGCAGCTTTTATTTATTTATCTATTTATTTTAACCTTTCAATGACACTATACATGAGCGGAGAGCAAGAATTTAGCAGTACCTGGGAATGGATTTTTTTTTCCCCTGGGCACAGCCATATAATCTGTGGATGGACAACTCTTACTACCGACATTTAAAGCTGTTTCATCAAACAAGACTGACAAGAAAGGAAACCTTTCTGGATCAATTTTTTTTCCCCCACTCGGTTTGATATAAACAGGAACATCGGAGTACTTGCTAATGATGCTACCTAGAGACAATGCAGTACAGCAAATATACAGCAGCTTCTAGTGCATGATGAGCTGGAAAAGGACACATACTTCAACGCAATAAAATCAGGAGAAGAATCATTTTCAAAACATCTGTAATAGGACAGAAAAGGGAGAAGCTGCTAAGTGGGATTGATCAATACGAGCGACCTTGCTGCTGAGTAACTGGGAAGATCTTGAAAACATTAAGTGAAGATGTTGAACTGTATATCACTTCTCAGGTTATGTACAAGGAGAAAGGAATCTAATAATTCAGAATATATTTGCCCTAGGTTAGTGATGGTTTCACATCCTCAGATACACATCTCAGGGGATCCGAGAGTTTTGCTCTGTAGTTCTAATCAATGGCTGGGAAACAGTGCTCAGATGTCTGCTGCTCAGCGATTAAAGGATCAGCAGAGCAGGGCAGCAGCTTTCAACCTATAAAAAATTCTGAATTTGAGTTTGTACATGCTGAGCTTATAGGGCTGTCCAAGCAGGAGATCATTTGAATAGGATTTTCAAAGGCACTCAGAACATACCTAGACCCTTTTCATATCATAAAATGAATGAAAAACACACTTTTCCTGAAATTAAAACCTGATACTCCAAGAAGCCCAATGAGAGTTCAGACCTCTTCACCTGTGCATGGTTCATGGAGGGGCCAGTGTTTAGGAGGTAAAGCTGAAGGCCACGGAATTTTGAGCAAGTTTTATCATTATCCGGCAGGTCCTAGAGCTGAGATATAGGAGTGTGAGGATTTCACCAGCAATCTCTGCCACTAAGTACTACATAAATCAGTTTCCCAAATGCCCAGACTTAAAAATAGTCTTAAATTAATGAGTGACTGGATTAGATACTGGATTACCAAGTATTTGAAACTCAGTTTTGAAAGAAAGATTTATCCTGAGTTTGAAATGCATCTGGAGTGCATCACCTCTGTTTTGTTAAAATCATAATAATGCTGCCCATAATTCCTGACATAGTTTAATTTTTGATACGGCTCACATGCTTTTCAACACAGAAACTGCCAGAATAAATTACGCCTGTTCTGCAGCTCATCAAGGGTCCTGAACCGGGCCATAGCAGTGCAGGCTGCTTTGTAGGTAGAGCACAAAAACAACATGATTGACAGCACAGAACAATGCATTTACGGGGTGTGCATCTGCAGTGCTTTCAGCTAGCAGCCAGCCTACCTCCTAAAGCTCTTCCCTTCCAGTGTTATGAGCAGTCGTACAGATAGCCATTTTCTCATTATCCATAAAGCTACCTCAGCTTTGCTGCCCACAGTGCCTAGCACGTTAGCAGTGCCCCCGCAAATGCACACTCTCCCACTTTCCATCATACCAACCCAGCTTTAGAGATCTCAACCTTCTCCTTTTTTTTTCCTAGACCTGTGAGTTTTGCTTAACGGGCAGGCTAGAGTTTTATTTTCCATTTTCAATGCAAAGCTAATTGCACAGTGGCAGCTCAAAACAATCTGGCATCTCTTCAGGTAAGCATGCTAACTACAGAGCTCTCCTCCTACTCTATGGCTTTGTCAACCCTTTACACCATCTTAAGAGCTTGACACTACCTAGAGTCCCTATAAATGTACTTTCTCAGGCTAAATTAAGGCAGAAGGTTTTTATCTGGGCTCTCAAATTACTTTAATGCTTATTACTTTATACCAGCTCCTGTTCCTGTCACTGTTACTCAGCTATTCCTCAGAAAAGTTCACCAAACTTCCTTCAGAGGGCTGTTTCTGCTGGAGGCAAGCACAGATGAATACCTGGAAGCTCTGAGGCCCTCTTCATCAGTTCGAGGAGCTGACAGCTAACAGGCAAAGCAGCTGAGGGCAGGAAGAGCCCCACAGGTAATGGGAACAGCAGGTACCACAGGCCGTGCCACCCTCCCTCTCCTGGCATATCAGCCCACATCGTATGGCAAGAAACTTGAACATACAGGCTCATTAGATGCGTCGCACGCTACATCTGGCAGCTTTTCTCTGCCTTCAGAGGAGGTGGAGAGAGACCACATCACTGCGCAGAGTCACACGGGTTGTCAGCATTACAGCAAATAAAGTGAGAGCAAGGATGTGGAGCACAGGGAGAGAAAAATAAAACTTGTGCCCTTTCCTGTAACTCCATATGAGGCAGAGTGCAAGAGTGATGGCTGAAATTAGACAGTCTCGAGCAGGAGTACGGTACCAATTGCTGGTGAGAATAACTTGCTTCTCATTGGATTCTCTAGCACCCTCCCTTCTTCCACTAACAAGAAAAAAGAAAGAACTAACCTCTGACCAAATTATAATTATCAAAATTAAAGTAGAAACAATGGTGAGTTTTTATGGTTATTATCACCATCTTACACAAAATGTTAAAGTAATTGACTCCCAATGATCTAAAACCACATATATCTGTGAAACTGGAAGGTTACAATCTGACATAAAGCAATGCCAAGATGCTCGATATTTCAGCCTGAGGCTTGCTGGTAGCAGTTGCCATATGGGTCACAGCCTTGCTGCACCATCCTTCTGCCTGCCCTGCTCTCCTTGCCTTTTTGTGCAAGGACCCTGCATGACCCCAGGACAGTCAGCCAGGCACCTGCCTTGCCTATAGCACCAGCAGCAGAAGAACTGCACTTCCAGCCCCTTGGGTATGCATGCCTGCACTTTCCCTGGGAATAAGAAAGGGATAGTTTCAGCTCCCTTAAAAAAAAAGGTAGGGGGTATGCTTCTGAAGACACAAGAACTGGTGAAAGACATGACTTCTGGTGAAAATGTTTTAAACCCTGAGTTGCAGCACCTAGCTCTGTATCTTTTCTGCATGACTAAACAAATGCATCACTGAACTTGTGTGTTGTTTGGTTATCACTAGATCCACAGCACAGAAGTTGAAACTGGGCTCGTGGTTTGAGGAAAGAAGGAAAATAACAATTTTGTAAGCTAAAACTATGCCAGCCATCCGAAGCTGTTAAACATTGTGGATCTCCAAAACAGTGTTTTTGGCACCAATGCAAATAAATGTAAACTGAGTGAAGACTATATGAAAACAGCATGATGAAATTTAAATGCCAGTAAATAATGTTTTCACTCAACAGGAATTTAATTTAGGAGATACTGTTTTAAATTACCAACTACTGTAGCTTTTGCAAACAACCAAGGAACATTAATCATTGGCATTTTTCTTCATGGGACACAATATATTTGTAAGTATAAATACAAAAAAATAAATAAATATTGACATTACAGAGAACCTGCCATCACCATATAAGCATCAAAATAACATACAAAGTAGCATACACTGAGTGCCTGATAGCATGCAGCTTTATCTTTAGTAACACAAGGTGAGAATGAGCCACAAAAA
This sequence comes from Cygnus olor, assembly GCF_009769625.2. Lineage (NCBI taxonomy): Eukaryota > Metazoa > Chordata > Aves > Anseriformes > Anatidae > Cygnus > Cygnus olor. The sequence continues at coordinate 14,152,357 of NC_049172.1, read as the reverse complement.
CCAGAAGTTATGGACATCATCTACAGTACTGTAATATTTTTTTCCCCACTGTATTTTACAGTTGCATATTCTCGAGACTTTTTAATCAGACTAAGGTAATATGTTCTCATAGCAGGCCTTAGAAGGATGGGGAAGGATCGGTTACATGAAAACAGTACTTATAAGAGGAAAAGAAGACGAAAATATTTCAATTTAAGTAGCTCATGTGTGGCTTAAAGAATAAAATTACACAAGGAAAAAAAATCCTTAACAACAACAGATGAGGCCTGAGATTTGCTGCTGCCTGGAAGAAGAAAAGCGAGAGACAGGCTGTCACCCATCCCCACTGCCTGTCTCTCTCCCACCAGACTGGCACCGTGACTTGCAGCATGCTTCCAGCAGACTCAAGTCCCCCGTGACACTTCTTCCATACCCTGCAACAATGCCGTCAGGGTCACCTCTGCCTGCTGAGAGGGGTGTTGCAGGTAGGCCGATAGGCCAGGCCAGTTCTCTTATCTGTCTCCAAGCACCATCAGTGTGTGGTGGCTTCTGTAGAGGAGCAAAGACAGAGGAAGATGGGCTACCATGGATCCTGAATGTTTGGGATCTTGGATAGAGATGCCTAGAACTGGAAACAGTGGGTTAGCACCCTTGCACCACTTACCACCCTTTGCAGCTTCTTAGAGTTGTGTGTGCAACAGCTTTCCTTTCCCCCATTACATTAATAATGTGCTCTGCTGTTTTCTCCCCGTTTTATCTATCTGCATGTGATAACTTCAGGCTGAAAGCTACTCCTGTAATCACAATATTTCTCCCACATTCACCCTGTAACGTCTCATCTGCAGTACTGTAGAGAAGTGTTGCTTAGTGACCAAAAGTATTTCCCCCAAACCCTTCTTTCCTGCAAGGGAGGCTTTTGCCATGGCAAATAATAGAGTATTTTAATGTTATGGAATTAAGTTTTATTAGATGTCAGCTTCCTAATAACATTGGAGAGATCTGTAAAATAGAACTCCACACATCTGCTTGCCAAATGGCTTTCTAAGCCTCCTAATGTTTTCATTTATGCAATGCAATCCTATTTTATATGGCATTTTACAGCTCCAGGAAAAACACTTTCCAGTCAAAACACATTCTAGTACATATATTGGGCTTACACAAATACATACAGGAGACAGTCCCATGTCTATCCAAAGGATTTGCTCTCTTTTCTTACTCTAATCCCAAACAGTCTGTATTTCACCTGTATCTTAAGTGCCCTTCCATTGCACAGTAAATATAAATTGCAGGAATTACTCAGCAAGGTTCTTTCATTTGTGCTCTGCAGATGATGATAATGGTCCCCTTGGCCTTAAAATCTGTGTGTCTGAGATGAAAACAGAGAGAATGTGGGAAGCTGCACAGAGCAGGATGTCAGCGTCAGTACTGCCAACAGCCAGCTCAGAAACCTCGGGTCCGGTTCCAAGATTACACAAGGCAGGCTTAAAAAGCAAGGATTTTATATATAAGATGGGATGCTTATTTGTTTCAGTTGCCTCCTGTTTTTTGTGCTTCACTCACCATTTCTTCCCTCAATAGATAAGGAAGAGGGCAGCACTTAGAAACACGCTCTGATATTTTCAATGAACTCTTCTGTTCCAGTTTCTGGAGTCTTCTAATGAATTAAAAACAAAGTACTACAAAATTCAGTCGGTTCACCTGACATGGCAGTAAAATTCCCCCGACCCCCAGCTGTAATACCTTTCCTGTGGGGCTGCAAGATACTGAGATATCACTTTCTCTCACCTCTTTGGGGGGAAGCATCTGCTGCACCCAACACCCAGGCACAGGCAACCTCACTGAGGCACATCAGGCCGACCTCACCTGCCAAAGGGCTCTCGTTCCCCATGCCCCTTTCTCTTCCCCTCATTTTATTCTCTCTTTTCTGTGGAAACTGTGGGCTCCTTGCTCTGAACTCCGAACCCCGGTAGTGCACTGATATTTGGAAGGAGCGATCCAACAAAATTTCAGGTAAAATTTTTTTCAGACAAGGCGGCAGAAATTGAAGGCGGGAAAAACCTGAGGCGAACCTTGGGTTCCTTCTGAGAGACAAGGCCTTCTCACAGGGCCTTTCAGGTGACCCTTCCCTTCTGTCTACCATGAAACACAGCACTGATGCCTCTGAAGCAAACGACGACTAGCATCCACAAGTTTTATCTGTAACAAGGACCAAAGAGATATAAAAGCATCCCCCGGCAATGGCAACTCAAGTTCACACAGTAAAATCTGGCAATTTCCTGTGTTCTCTAGAGCAGATTCAAATGTTGACTTAAACATGGCTGCGTGAGGTATTCTCAGCCAAAACGAGAAGATTAAATGTGCAAAGACTGAGGCAAAAATACTCCAAGACCCAGGAGAAATAGCAGGCCCTTTCACACACCACGCTGCCTAATGTTAAGAGCATTAAAATCCTTGAATGTCACACTACACAAACTCTCTCTCGTGGAAAAAGAAGTATCATCTCTGTTGTGAGGAAGCAAGAGAACAGCTTAAACAAAAAAAAAAGGAGAAAAAATCTAACCTTTGGGATTTGGTTATAAAGTTATATTTACTCCAGTCCTTTCTGAGCAGGGGTTTGGTTTAACATTTTAAAAGGCTCTAATTCCCAGCTCCATAAATGACTTGTATTTTTTAATATAATTGGCTTCTAATTCAGTTGAGCATATCCGAAAAGTACACAGTTAAGTAGAAACCATATAAATATCGTTCAGCTTCCAGTAACCCTTGCTGCAGTTGGCAACAGTAAGAGCCCCAGCTCAGCTGAGGAAGAACCAAGAGTAAGGACATCAAAGACACAGGTGAATTAAGTGGGAAATTTCAAAGAGAGGGATGGAGCGCTTAGCTGGACATTATCAGAGCACGGGTAAAAGGAAAAGACATTCAGACAGCCTGAAGGACTATGTGTTGCCCAAGTAGTATGTAGGGAAAGCCACTGACTGATGTCCCTTAGGCTGTCAGTGAGAAAGCTTTCCTGCTGTTAGATTTCATTCTTGTTCAGTGAAATTGGAATTTGTCCAGCCCTTCGTAAACGAGCAACACTCTTCCAGCTAGAAAGAGGATCAGGGATGGAACCGCTGAGGTACATTTCTGCTTTCTGAGTTGGCTATAGCACTGATGGTTGGCATAAAATTTTGCTATGGGTTGCACATTTATGATCTTCGATTTTATTAAAAAGTGATGGAAAATATTCTTTATAAAGGCTTCCTTGGGTTTTAGTTATGAATACCAGGGGGCTGGATTCATAAAGTGAATTTGGGTTTATGGCTCTTTTTGGCTGCAAGAAGCTCCTTATGCCGCTGAATATACAGGGAGGGAAGAGAACAGAGGCTGGTGTAATCTCTTGGATATGTACCACTGCCTTTGCTTCTTACTTGCAGCCTGCTCCTATCTCTGCCCCAACTCTGCCTCTTGCCCTAAGTCCTTGGATAGCTGCTTTGAGAAATCCAAGTGCTTGCTTTCAAAAAGAATTACTGTGAAACCAGGTCGTGGAGCTTTTACACTGAGCAAAGGAACATAAGTTTGTTTCATACCCCTCCATCAAGAGAAAACACCGGCACCTGATGTGTGGCCAACTCAGCTGGAAAGTCAAGGAATGCAGAGAATTCAGCAGGTGTTGTTCATTTGGACAGACAGTAGGATCATTTCCCACCTTGTACCAGAGCTTCACTCATGCCAGGTATTCCACCTTCCTAACTCACGGCCTAGAGACTACAGCCTGAGTTGTTTGGTTTGGGGTAGGTTATTACTCTTGATAAACAGAAGCAAGTCCAAGCCCGTCTGCACTGCTGCCTCTCCACCACACACGTTAACTCACGGGGTGCAGACTCCTGCGCCAGCTAAGGTGTGCTGGCATGAGCTGCCTCACGTCTCTGCAGCTGAAACAGCACCTGAAATGTGCTCTGTAAAAGCACAGTAGGAAAAGCACAGTTCCTTTTGCCTGTAGGAAAGCACAGAAGAGACGCTCTGAGGACCCTCCTGGGCCTACTAAGCCGATGCTTGTGAGAACAGGAATCTTCCCAGCCCAGTTCCCTCCTCACAAAGCGTTTATAACGTGATGTCTGCTTTACCAGCCAGGAGACAGAAATAAAACTCTGAGCTTCTGATTTTAAAGTTGTGTGAACCCTCTCCCCCTTCCAAGTTCCCCTTATATCCAGCTTCTCCTTGCATTTATACTCTGTCCTGCACGGCCACTATCTTAGGACCTTTCAACCCGCTATGGACCTGCCCATAGCACCTTGTTCAAGTGTTTTTATGTTTTTTTTTTTTTTTTTTAAAGAAAATTCACTGTGTTCTACCAGTTCAAAACCCAATGAGTCAACCTCAAAAAGAGAGAAATAAAAGAACTACCTGAAAACACGGCAAAGAAATGAAGCTTCTGTTTTGAGTAGCTATTCACTATATTTTCAAACATATAGTTTGCAGTATGGATAGCAGAAAGCTTTTATGAAGTCCTGGGACTTGAAAGGCAGTCCTCATATAACCTGCATACAAGTCAGGATAGGCAGAAGGGAGCCAAAAGCTAAAGAGCTACTGAGAGAAACAAAACAGGCTACTAGGAGAAGTGAAAAAAATCAGAAAAAAAGCAAGAGGGTCCTGAGGAAGTTTGTTTTAGCCCCCACATACACAGGGAACCTGCAGCGCAGTTGAATCAGCTTTCTTTGCCTCCTTTCTAAAGACAGGCAAGCTAGGGACTGTGGGTGTGAAAAATCCAACATTGTTCCCCAAAGCCCAAGTGCCACCATAACAAATCACAGCTTGTCTTGTCAATAGGACTGTGGATTTGATAATGTGTGAGTCTGGGCATCACAATGTGGACCAGAATGATGGGGGGCAAAAACCTAGGAAAGGATACATCATGGGAGTCAAGCTGGGACAGATGCAAGGTAACTAAAATGTGGGCTGTATTTCAGGGGAAAGAAATTAAGAGGTTTCCCAAAGGCTGCGCTAGATACCCATCATGTGCGTCATTCAAAAAGGAAGGGAAAAAAACAAAAACAAAAATAAACAAACACTGGTAAGCTATAGCATAAGGGATATTTGTACACTGGCAAATGGGGAAGTGCTCTGATTGACAAGGTAGAACTGCAAAAAGCTTTGCTTTATTACACCTGAGAGACCAGGAAGGGTTGTCTCTCATCTACTTTGTATTTCCAACGCAGAAGTTACCCAAACACTGCAGGTAAACATCAGAAAAAGATACTTCTATATTCATTTGATGCTTTCAGTGTCCCAAGATTTTAGAGCAAAACAATAAATCTGTGTTGTTTTTTTTAAATGTATTTTTAGTGTGAGTTTCATGAAACAACTCTGAAAATTCTTCAGTTATTCTAAACTGGGGGACAGTGGGCAAATGTTTTTTTAACGTTTATTAGACGTCAACATTGTTACATATTCTCTTTGCAGTGCCCAAGTTTCACATTTATGGAATTGATATGACTTATCCTCAATATTTCCTCTCCTCCCCTCTCCCATCCTGCACCTTTGGAACAAAAGAATCTGGTCTAAAATGGTGGATGAACATTAGGGCCATTTCCTCAAAGAAAAAAAAAAAGTACCAAGATTAAAGTTGTATGTAATTACGTGTGTATATTAGAACATGCCCTAATACCTGCCACAACTTGACTGCTCAACTGTGTGACAAGCATGATCAGCATGTTTTCCAGATTTCTTAACAGAGGAGGGGGGAAGATTCCATCTCCTTGTGGATTTTGACCTTTAGATAACTATGCTAAAGGTCCCCTTATACACATAGACATACAAAATGCAAGTAGCAGCATGTGCAGCTTTCTTCTATACCTTCTATTTATTCCTTATATATATATACACACATACATATTGTATTTTCAGCGGTAGTCTTGGAAACTCAGACACTAAGCTCTCCCTGGAAGAAATGACTACTCAAATAAGGCAAAAAAAAACCAACACAGTAAAAGATAAGCAAATTAATAATTCTTATTTTCCTGGAAACCACAAAAAAAGCAAAAGAAACACTGCACATACTTCAGTAAGCCTTCAGTCATTTTTTTGTTTTTACAGACAAGCAAAAAGTTTAAAACATTCAGTGGCTCTTGTTATATATCACACACTAATCCTTTTTTTAGGTAAATACAAGCAAACCGCAACACAAGTTATTTCAGTAATACAAACTGAAATATTTCACTTCCAAAAAATCAACAGCAATGCACATTTTTCAGTTTTTCTTTCCTTTTTTTTCTTAAAACTTTTAAACTGGCTGCAGGCGGAAGTCTATCACAAAACGCATCTTCGACAACACTACTATTCACCCAGAGGATATACCACACTATAATAAACAATATGGATATACTGATTTATTCCAAAGCTATAATAAGACTTATTGACAAACAATGATATTAATATTCTAAAAATAAGTATTATCTTGCAGCAGAATGTCTTCAACTACCCACGCACTGAAATGAACAAGACTCCTGGGCATGCATCCATTTCTTAAATTGTAATGAAAGAGATGCTTGAAAGAAAGCATAATATACATGTTGGAGGAATTACCCTGCCAACAGAAAGCATGTCCACAGGCTCTGCAAGCCAGCAAGATAGCTTTTCCACAACATTGCTTTCATCAGAACGATTATATTACTGTATAATCTAGAGGCGTCACTTAAAACAGACCACACTGTGCTAAGTGCTAAGCACTCTACGTACCCACAGAGAGCTTGAAACTCCCTGTAATGCCATTAGCTAAGTCCTGGGAATGGAAAGGAGACCTAAAAAAGCGTAGATATCTCTTGGCCATAAAAACCAAATGGTGGCAAAGTTATGAGCAAAGCTTCCAACTTCTAATTTTTTGGCCGAGAGGAACCTTATGAAGTTCAACAAGGGCAGGTACAGGGTCCTGCATCTAGGGAGGAATAACCCCAAGCACCACCACAGGCTGGGGGCTGGCCTGCTGGAGAGCAGCTCTGCAGAGAGGGACCTGGGAGTCCTGGTGGGCAGCAGGCTGCCAACAAGTCAGAAATGTGCCCTTGTGGTCAAGAAAGCCAACTGGATCCTGGGGTGCATTGGGAAGAGTGTTGCCAGCAGGCCAAGGCAGGTGATCCTGCTCCTCTACTCAGCCCTGGTGAGGCCACACCTGGAGTGCTGTGTCCAGTTCCGGGCTCCCCAGTACCAGAGGGACATGGAGCTCCTGGAGCGAGTCCAGAGGAGGGCTACAAAGATGATTAGAGGCCTGGAGCACCTGTCGTATGAGGACAGGCTGAGAGAGCTGAGCCTGTTTAGCCTGGAGAAGACTGAGGGGAGACCCCACCAATATGTATCAATATCTGAGGGGAGGGTGTCAAGAGGATGGAGCCGGTCTCAAGATTTAATCTCAAGATTTAATTCATCAAGTGCGAAATGTTCCAGATTGTTTTTGCAATCTAGGGAAGAACATAGGTCATGTTTGCAGAAACAACCCAGGAAACTACCTATGAACAACCCCATTGTTCAGCATCCCAAACACTCAAGAGTCAAACTGAAATCAAGGTGACAAGGGACCATGACTATTTAAAACAGGACATAGCTGTTCAGGCTGAGGAACTCGGAGTTGTCCAGCCTGGAGAAGAAATGGTTCCTAGAAGACCTCCAGTGCCTAAAAGGGGCATACAGGAATCATAGAAGCATTAAGGTTGGAAAAGACCTCCAAGATCATCTGGTCCAACCATCACCCCACTACCAATGTCACCCACTAAACCATGTCCCCAAGCACCACGTCCAACTTTTCCTTGAACACCCCCAGGGATGGTGACGCCACCACCTCCCTGGGCAACCCGTCCCAATTCCTAACTACTCTGAGAAGAAATGTCTCCTCATTTCCAACCTCAACCTCCCCTGGTGCAACTTGAGGCCATTCCCTCTCGTCCTATCACTGGTTATCTGCGAGAAGAGGCTGGTCCCCAGCTCCCCACCACTTTGTGACTGAGGAGCACAAAAAGGAAAAGGCCATCCCCAGCGAAACTACTTGCCATTCTAGATTAACAGCCAGTGCATCGTAACTCAGAAAAGAGTGAAATAGCAGAAAATATTTTAATATTTTAATGTGTACTTCACAGTATTTGTGAGTACTTCGCTTGCTTGAAGGCTGCCAGCCAAATTTCAACAAAATCTAACAGACTTTCCTCTTTAGGAGTTAAGCTCTGTGTCTTTCAATTAGAAACATTTTTGATTTATTTTGTTTGGCGCTTTTCTTTCTTTCCACCTCCAGTGTATGCATGTGTGTGTGTGTGAGAGAGAGAGAGAGAGATGTGATAGAAGCCCTAATCACACAAACACTTCAGCACAGGAATAATCTCATGCATTTGTTATTCTGCCAAACTCTCCCACATAGTTTTGATCCAAATATAGCCCAACGAACACCTTTCCACATGCTCTGCAGCTATCACGCAGTCTGATTCAATTCGGCTCACACCTGTAAGCGGGGTTAGACAGTAGTGGACAGGGGGAGGAGAGAAGCAGCTAAGCTTCCATTTATCTACCTAAATATAGCATTAAAATCTCCTAAACCACTCAGCTTCAAAGGAAAGATGATTCCTTCTGCTAAGCAGCCTAAATATTTGTCCATTTCCTACTGGACAATCATGCCATGCAGAGGTACTTACTATGAGATCTGAGAGTCATGAAGAGTATTTGCAGTCATACAGACCTTCTCCTGGGATCTGAAGACTTTATGTGACTGCATGGCTTGAGGTGAGCTATTTGCAGCATTCCTTTGTGCTGAGAATGTTTGCAATTGGAAAATTAGCAAAGGACCTTATTAATATAAAATAAAAAATTCCCAGACACTGAAAGTGTGCAGAACCTTGAAAGCGTGCGTGTGTTTGGAAACCAGAATACAGAGGAAAAAGGTCTGCTCGAAAGGAGTCTCTACTTTCAGTGCTATCTACCTGCTTGCTATCTATGTGTTTAAGAAGAACAAACAGAAAAACCCCACACAAGAATCAGAAAATAAAAACCCTTCAATTATTTAACAGCAAACATTTGTTTCACCCAACAGAAATCAGTGCCTGAAACTGTAAAGAGGAACTGTAAAGAAAAAGGGCTCAGAAACGATGAGGGCAGTCCCATGACTATTTATTTATTTATCTGTTGAACACAGGGAAACTGGATGCCTAGAAATCTGCTCAGGGATTCGCAAGGAAAGAATAAAAGTACCCTAATAAGAAAGGCAGGCTATTTTAGCAAACAAACAACAACAAGAAACGGTGCTCTTTCAGTACCTTTTAAATCCATGTTTATGGCTGGGCTGTCGAAGGTAAACACAGATAAAAACAAGAACCACAACAATGTTTACATTACACTTTACAAAATTAGTCATTATATTGCAGTATAGGTTTAGACAGACACACTGAAGGATGAAAACTGCAAGGAACTTAATTGTGTCAATATTTGTCCAAAAAGTCACTTAGTGCATTGCATTTGCTTTGAAGAAAGCAAACAGCTAATATTTTGGAAACAGTATTGTGTTCAGGGAGAAGATTTATTTTATTTTTTGCTCTAGAAGAGGCATCAGGCCTTGACAAGAAAGTAAAGGAAGTATGTGTGGCAAGGCACTGCTGTCTTGCAGAGACTTGTTAAGGAACAGCTGAAGTTCAGCCAAGAATGCTGACACTTTACTGTCCTTGCATGAAAAACTGAAGGAAAAAATCCTTCAAAGCTTCTTTCCAGAGTTCTGGGAAATACTGTAGTGACCACACAATTTTGGTTTGACAAAGCAATAAATCTGTTTTTCATTTGAAAATCTAAAAATATTAATCTGGAAATACTCTGTGAAGAGTGAAGAAAAAATTATAATGAAAAAGAAGGGTAGAGAGGGGTCCAAAATGCTCCTTTTGAAATGGCCAGAAGGAACTCAGAACCTTATAAAATAAACCCATTTCCTTTTCTGTCCTAGAAAATACCTTGCTTAAACTGACATCCTCAACCTGATTGACCTAGGGATATTGCTGGCTTCCTAGACACTTTCCCACAGCCTGAATTTAAACACTGGAGTTGGGGGGGACATTTTCCAATGCCAATGCAATGCCCATAAAGTAGAACTGAAAAACATATCACCTGTTTAAAGGAACTGGCCAAGCTGAAAACTGAGTCCCGGTCAGTATTGTATGGAGGAGAGAAAAAAAAAAAAAAAACAATACAGTGACCAATGCCTGAGACTGTCCAGAAGCAGACAGGCAAATTTTTGCCCTTTCAGTTTACCTATTGGCAAGGCGTGAGCTGTATTTCTTGATGGTATTTTCAGGTTTCATATATTTTCCATACGAAAAATCAGTTAAACTTTTCTTCCTATAAAGCACATACTGTTCTGTACATGCAGGACAGAACAGGTTGCCATGCAAGGATTAATTTGGTGTTTTCCACCCAAATAAAAGATGTAAGGTTCTGCAGCAGAATTCAGCCACTAATCTCTCCTTATTGAAGGCTAGAGCTCTCAAACTCCAGCACCAAGACACCCTGCTGCCCCATGCTGACACTTCCCAGTGCCATCGTTCAGACAGTTAGCCACTGCTTTTTACTGCTTATCTCCAACCACAAAAACTTGTGTGCCCCTCACTGTCAGAAACCAATGGAAGTTTTCTGCCTTTAAAAGCAATACGGGGAAGATGTCCTTCTCAGACAGTAAGAAGTCGATTCTCTTTTATGACCAGCCATCACCAGAAAGCAGCCTGAAAGAGATATAAAAGTACAGCAGCTCTTTTTCAAATAATTATTTCATTCTAAGCTACGTTCCGCTCTCTAGACACTCAGCAATACACTGAGGAGCAACCCCACAGCAGGTGCTGCAGCAGCTCAAGAAACTATGGAGATGGTGGAGGACACAGATAAATCTTTTGCATAGACTGGTTCTTCCCTTATTCATTTTCCAAAAGCCGAGAGCCACTTTCAGGTTCAAGAAGAGGAGGACAAAAAGTTCTTTATTACTGGGTTGTTCATGTTTTAACTGTTTTAGTGCACCACAGGTCATACCCACACTTGTAGGCTTTCCACTAGCAAGAATCAGGCTTGATGCATTAATGTGGTATAAGACTCGGACCCAGGATTCCCAATCTCTTTGTAGTCAAAGTTTGCTTGAGATGATAGGAAATGATCTGTGTACCACTGGGTTAAGCTCTTTCTCCTCTGCTTATTTTATGGCGCAGGGCTGCAGACAGCTCCCACTCCCTCCAGAGCAGCTCTTCCTCCCTCACCTGACTCTTTCTAGCATCTGTATCAAATCTGCATGAAGACATCCATCTGAAACAAAGGTCTTTGTCCAGAGGTAAGCACAAGCTCTGCACTGCACTCTTCCATCCATGGGGATGGTTTCTCCTCTGGGGAGCAATTTATCACCTCATTTTTGCACAGTCTAAATGCAAATAGTGCTTCCCAGCATTTTTTTCTGGGAGATCAGCATCTCCCTTGTCCTACTTCTTTACATCTCAAGGCATTTCACCTGCCCGATATGCGATGCATCACAGAAGAGCCAACAGAGACAGACAGATGCATTGTACAACTATGTGGGTTTGCAGGAGGTGGGGGCAAGGATGTCTCCTTTTTGAAAGGCTCTTAGTGAAAAACAGGAACTACCAAAGCACTGTGCAACTTCACATTATTCACAGCAAGCACTGCTGAGTCCTGTTGGGTCCAGGTATTCCCATAACACTTTCAGCTAGTTTAGTTAAAATCAAAACAAACAACAACAACAAATCAGGGATAAGCAATTCTATATATCAATTGGTAAAGATGCAGAGGTCTTTGTTCAAAGCTGATTTTCCTTTTTTTCATCTATACCTTCCCTGTTAACCCTTTATCATACTCCCTATGGTGCAACTCATTCCAACATTTTTATATTCATTAGTTTTGTTACTTCAAGAGGATTTCCCTTTTAGAGCAACATTTAGGGCTGCTTTTACAGTTTTCACTGCAGGCAGATCTGAATACAGTTTGTAAATTCACGTCTAACTGACATTCTCAGATTTTGACTGTACTTGTAACACTTTGGACTACCTCAATTTTCGTATTTGCTGTGTTTGCACCACTGAAACCTACAATCTGGTAACAAACAGGATATCCCCCAGCATGGTAGGGAGTCCTTCAGCTTCGCAGATGTGTCACAGTGTACTGGGCAAGTGAATTCATGAATTTTAAAGCATTGCTCTGGAAGGTGTATTACAATATGACATACCTTGATGCACTCAAATGCTAGAAAGTTAAAATAGTTATTTAACACGAAGACATATCTGTCCTGATAACACACAGCTGTTCAGAATGCCTTCAAAAGCAATAAAACCAGTTATCTTATTCATGGGTGCAACTTACTATTTATACAGACTGGGTGACTAATTTTGAAAAAATTTTGGCAGGAGTTTTTCAAAGAACCTTGCAGAGGTGTTTTGTTTGTTTATTTGTTTGTTTTCAACAGATCAGATCTCTCAAACAGCAACATTAACTTTTAACTTCACCACAGTCAGGGCCAATAAAAAAAAAAAAGGACTTACTCCTAGTATCAGTTTCAACTGGAAAACACCATTTTCACTTATTCATATCAAGAAATATTTTTCCATGAAAGAAAAAAGATTACAAGTAAAACAATGCAGAAGAAAGGAAAGTTCAACACATTCAGTGAGAACAACTTGGCTACATTTGGTATTTGGATTTGGTATTTGGAGCAACTTTATTTATTTATTTATTTTTGGTTGTCAGCATGAAAAGAGATGATTCCCTTTGCTCCCTTCTCTCTCCTACGTTTATGTCATCACTTTCTAACAGAAAAGGTAGGAAAAGGGGGAATTGTGGTACCTCAGTTCCCCAAAACTCACTCCTCTAACACATTCCTTGCAGCAAAGTGTCTTTAGGAAGAGTTAAACAAGCAGGCTGAATTCCAGATTTATGCCAAAGCTGTTTGCATTGTATCTGCAGAACAGAGTTGGTTGTGATACCCCCAACTTTCTATCATGCGTCATATTTGCCCCGATACCACCCTAAAATAATCCCGTCTTAAAAAGAACAGGATCTCACTGGATTTCTAGGGAGACAGCTCCAGCCTGTCCTTACCTTACAGCAGTCGTACAGCTATGCACATAAGTTAGTGCTACTTGTTAACATCAGCAGTTCAGCAGCTGAAGGGGAAATTTGTTGCTCAAACAACTGACAGTAGGTCTCCTATTTCGATACAGCTTTACTGGTTCTCCTTTATTGGATTGTCCTCAAAGTTTATTGCCTAAATCAATTGTTATTAATGCTCAAGGAAACAAAAAATCAAACAAATAGCTTGTGAAAGAAAAGCAAACTACTAAGGTGGAAAAATCATTAAAAATTATTAGCTAAATCACCTTAATGTTAAAAAAATCTACATACACCTGATACAGTTTAGCTATCCATTTATGCAAATAAGTTATTTGCTTAGTCTACAGAAATTTAAAACAAAATAAGACATTGTTTCTTATGGAGACTAAGGTTTACTTGCTATTAAAAGCATTGGAACCAAGGCCTTATGCTCTACCCACCACGCACCCACCCTTTTGAAAGGTACTATCTTTTTACATGAGTAGGAAAACTACCTTTGCACTATGGCCTTGCATACTGCAAATTCAGCATATCTAATTGCTGATTGAGGGGAAAAAAAAAAAAGCAATAGCAGCTCTTTCTTCTGGCCAATGCACTTTTCTGCTCCATCTCCTCCTAAAAGCACGGCTCCTAAGGGGCCACAGAGATTATGGAAGAAGTCCTGGTTCAGGTCAATAGATTTTGCCAGCCCTCCCCATGCTGCTCAGCCTTCCAAGGCCACTCCCTTCTCAGGGACTGCTGCACCCCAGCAGCAGGACAGGATGTCCCCCTCCATCCCTTCAGTTGTTACATACCCTGTACCCCCCCTTTTTTTTTTTTTTTGATGCAGCAGCTGTTCACTGCAGACCTCTGCAAATCCGACAGGTGAGGACTGCTGTAAATGTCATCAGTCTCCAGTTAGTTTTGGTGGGGTTCATAGACCTGACAAACCCACTTAGACCAAGTTGAAGACTTCCTCCAAACACGTGTGTATTTGATAATCCAAACCCTTTTGAAACACGGCTGTCAGAGGGCAAATGCTGGCTGCACATTGCATTCCTCAGGTTTTTAATGCATGGCTACAGATTTTTTCTTGAATGGAACAAAGCAGGATTACTTGTTTGTTTGGGGAAAAAAGAGCTCACAAATGTTGTTCTTGTACAAATAAGGGCACGTGTCAAACATTCACAAAGAGCAGCATAATAAAAAGCAGGTGCTATGACAAGCTTCCGAACTTGCCATACAAGCACTAGCAATGATTTATTTATAACTGTAGCTCATCCCTCTTCAGTTGCAGGTGGTTCATCTGTTGGTCTAGTATACAAATTAAATCAAGCACTTTCTCTTCCTATTGTCTCTCTGTTACAGGGACTGTTCTTGCACTCTGAAGGGCCAGTTCTGCATTTATTTTGGGACATAGGAAGGGAGAGAAGAGGTGAGGACAAAAAGGATCATACCATGTGTGACAGCCAAGATGAGCATAAGGTGCTCTGAGAAATGGAGGAGAGAGAAATATGCACAAAATGTCCGAGATGTACAGTCCCATACAGGCCCTACAGCAGTAAGAGATTAACAAAACCAACAGCACAATTTATAAATGCTGAAATATTCCATTATCACCGCAAAATAATGAAGTAAAATAACTCTGTGCCTTGTGAACTTTGTTTCAATTCTTTTCCTGACTTGAGATCAACGGTGGTGAAACGCTGCCATTTTCTGAGATGTCAGATCTGGTTCCTTTTGTCGTTGCTCAGTTTTAGACATTGAACTGACATTTCAAAAACCACATATTTCAGCCCTACAAAGCACTTTCTAGTTTCTGTTGAGAAAAAAAAAGGTGAAAAAATGACCTGATTTAAATGCCTAACCTGAGAGCTGATCTCCTCTGAACACCTGGTTCCCCGTGCCTGGCCATAACCCTTTGCAGGATGGCCTAAGAAAAATGAGTGACATTCCTTTCACCTAAGTTTGAACACCTGAGCCACAGTCACTTTACAACCCTTGTAAAAGAACCAGACAGATCGGTCTCCAAAGATGGTTCGCTGATTGTAGAGGGCTTCAGTGAGTAGTTTGGAGTACTTAAACATTTAAAAGCCCAGAGGGATCCCAGCTCACACCTTTGGGGTAGTTTAAGATTATGGTGCTGCTAAAAATTGAAGCCATAAGTGGAAGAGACCTTTGAAAACAAAAGAATTTCCCAGTGGTCAGTTGTAGCAACCCACAAAGAGCAATTTGGGAAGACAGAGGACAAAGTCCATCCAGAGCACAAAACAGCAGCCACCACAAAAGCAGCCACGTGTTTGCCTAACAAGGAGTGGCAGCACCCCACTATCAGAGAACTGCTGTCACAATAATGAGACAAGCTAACAGAGACAGAGGTCTTTTCCAGAAAGTAATCAGTTTTTAAAATAACACAACACTCTTTCTACTTCAGTTTATTTCTACATTTACAAGCTGACGAGGCTATAAATTTGAAGAGAAGTGTCGTCCATCCTACTTTGATAAATAGATTGTAGACAGTATGACAGCCTTTTTAAATTAAGGACCTGACTTTCATCAAGAGGTTTTGCTGAAATATCCCCCTCAGCAAACTTAACCTGAACTTTCCCACTCATAAGCAGAAAGTCATGCAGCCATCCTCCAGGAAGTATTTGTTCTGTCCAAAACAGCTTTTTTTTTCCTGCAGTAATTCTTGGCACAGATTCATTCCCTTCTCAGTAATGATTGAATTTCAGCTATTACTTGTAGGTTTTGGGCCACAGTCCCTTAAACTGCCCTCCTTAGATAAGTGTTTACTGTAGATATATTAGACAATGAGTCAATAATATTTCTCTTTGCTGAGATTTTTCCTTAGATACACAGTTTGAGACAATAAAGGGTTAAGGGAATACACTTTATAGCTTTAACCAGCAGATGCTACATAGCCTTGGCAAGAACTACCTTTATTTTTTTTTCTTTTTCCCCGATTTGAAAATGAGAAGCAGTACCACACCCAAGATTTTAAAACCACAGTAGATACATATATAAACCAAATGGATGAGGTAACTTTAAGGTGTTAGCAAATTCAACGTTGGTAATTTTTCCAGATGCCAGACCATCAAAGACTTGGAAGCACAGAGTGGCAGACATAGCAGTTCACATAGGACACCTTCTATACCTTTCCCAGAGCCCCCACCCATTGTCCAATGCCACCAACATCTTGAAACAGCAAGAGGAACTCAAGAACTCACTTCAGTTGAGAGTGCTAGCTGGATTTCAGAGGTCATTCCCCACTTTTTGGGTTTGGTGACTTTTTTTTTGGGTTGGTGACAAAAGAGTGCTTTTGGTGACCATGAAGTAGATTCCTCTGGGCTGAAAGCACCCCAATGCACACAGAGTGCTTAATGACACATGGAGAAAACAAGCATCCCAGCTAGCAAGCAGACCGCATCACTGAGAAGTCCTGCCACACATACTGAACATATGCACTCCAGTACAAGTGCCTGAACCTT
This sequence comes from Cygnus olor, assembly GCF_009769625.2. Lineage (NCBI taxonomy): Eukaryota > Metazoa > Chordata > Aves > Anseriformes > Anatidae > Cygnus > Cygnus olor. Next base: position 14,135,816 of record NC_049172.1, on the reverse strand, counting down.
CATATTTGCTGTAAACCTCTATCCCCCATTTCTTGACAACTTGCTCTTCCGTCGTTCACCAAGATTCCTTGTCTTGATATCCTAATAGTTTTAAGCCCAAAGAAGAAATAATAATAAAAAAGCAGTAGCAAGTATCAAGTTAGTTGTTGGAAATAGTCATTTAAGCCTACAGAGCACTAGTTTGATAGTCGCTTCAGCTCCACACACAGCCATAAACTTTCTCATTTATGAGGTAGGAGGCATTTAGCTCAGGAGACCTAGGAGTTTCTGTGATCAACACAGCAACACAAACAGTAGGGACAAAGAGAACAGAAGCTAGCACCGTGTAGGGATGGAAGTACCTTCTTTTTTACACAGTGACCATTCAACAGAAAACACGTGATGTCTGCTAATCAGACATCATTACCTCAATCATTATAATCAAACTAATTACCCCAGGATCAACTGCCCTTATCCTTACGGAGGACTTCAACTTGCCAGATGTTAACTGGGAATATCACACAGCCGACACAAACAGGTCCAGAAGGTTCTTAAAGCACCTCGATGATAACTTCTTGGTGCAGGTGCTAAGGGAGTCAACTAGGAAAGGTGCCCTCCTATATCTGTTGCTGGAGAACAGAGAGGGTCTTGTGGGGGACATGGTAATTGGCGGCCATCTTGGTCACAGTGACCATGAAGCGGTTGAGTTTAAAATTTTTGGTGACAGGAGAAAAACTGCCACCAAAACTTCAGTCCTGGATATGGGGAGAGCAGACTTACGTACAAGGATGCTGAGGTCACTAGGCCTGTTCAGCCTGGAAAAGAGGAGGCTGAGGGGAGACCTCATGGCGGCCTACAGCTTCCTCACGAGGGGGAGGGGAGGGGCAGGCGCCGATCTGTTCTTTTTAGTGACCAGTGACAGGACCCGAGGGAACGGTGTCAAGCTGTGACAGGGGAGGTTCAGGCTGGATATCAGGAAGAGGTTCTCCACTGAGAGGGCTGTCATGCACTGGAACAGGCTCCCCAGGGACGCAGTCACGACACCAAGCCTGTCAGAGCATTTGGACTGTGCTCTTAGTCATATGGTCTGAATTTTTGTGTAGACCTGTGTGGAGCCAGGAGTTGGACTTGATGATCCTTGTGGGTCCTTTCCAACTTGGATATTCTATGTCTCTGATTCTATAATAATCAGGGACTTAACCCTACTCTGCCAAGCTGACTCCCCTCATCAGCAAGTCCACTCCACCCTGGTCCAGCAAGTCAGGCACTCCTGTCTGCTTGGACTTTTTGCAAGAGGACACCTTACTCCTACCACAGAAGCGTCTTAATTTCCAGGCTATAGCTTATTTTGCTGGGAGATTTGAGACATGCTTTGGACCCTTTAAACAAAGCTTGATAACCAACCTTTGTCTCTCCACATCCCAAAGGCACTGCTGCCTAACCCCTAGCCACTCTACTTTTATTCAATAGCTTTTGGATACAAGCTTCTCCCACCCTCTTCAATCTTGTCCCTGATCCTTAGAACACAGACAGAGAACTGCCTAGGCCAGAGATGCTCAGTTGAAGATGGCTGCTCATTTACCTGTGCCCAGGTGGGATGAGGACAGTCCTGGGACCACATAGAACTTAAGATGCAAAGGCAGTATGGGCACTTAATGAATGCTGTAAGAGGTTTGTGGCCTGCACACCGATTTAATCACAGAGGGGCATTTAAACCCTACTGGCTGCTGAAATCTCATAGAGGAATCTCATCTTAAGCCTCTTTGGGTTCTGGTTCGCTAGGTACAATAGGGAGAACTGCACTTTCCTGCCTCACAGTGTGGTTTGCAAGGACAAACCAACCTATGCAGCTCAGTTCTGTGTGTTACAGTACCAAAGATTGATTTGAAGACTCAATCACTCCAAGTGTATTTTTTCACCCAGAGCATCCACTCAAAAAAAGAAAATTACATACATTTTACATCAGCTTGTGCATAAAGAAAAACAGGCTTAGATGTAGATACTTCACAGTACCTTCGCAGTGTAGAAATTTGGTCACCATGAGAGTGAGGGGGATGAAAATAATTCTGAGTCAAGGAATGACCCCTAAGCCAGTTCAGATCAGGAAATGTCATCCAATCTGCAAAAGTAGCAGCTTCATTAAAAATAAAAAATAAAAAAATAAAAAAATCTTCATTTAAATTAAAAAAAAGAGAGACAGAGTCCTTTTGATTAGAGGTGAAAAGCACATTCCCAGAATAACTTAAATGTAAACACATTTTGGAGGGACTAAAAGTCATCAGGTATAAGGGCTAGGATTCTCTTCCAATAATTTTCCAAGGAGAGCAGATTAGAGATGTAGAGAATGCAGGAGAATCTATAGGAACTCTGCTGAATATAAGGGAAGAATTTGTAGATCAGTGAATTCATATATCATGTGATTTTCTTTCATTCCTTCAGGTATTTCTTTAAGGATTCACATCTTGGATCTAGCTTGTCAGCTGGGTTTCATTCAGGATGTTTTATGTTCTTTTATTTTCAGTCTCACCTTCACCTAGTTGGAACATAAAGTTTTTCTGATACTTCTCTAGCATCAAGACAATATAAAAAAATCCTTAAAATCACACATTAGTGAAACCATTGCACAACTCTGCACAGTACTCTGATGTACAAAAATGGTTACTGGCTATGCCAACTCAGAAACCGTGTAGGCCATTTTGGTACTGATAAGAGAGAAGGAAATGGCTACTGGTGGTCAGAGAGAGACAGGAAAGCCCTTGGATAATGGGTAAAGCAACCAGAGCATACCTGAACCTTAGGGAACCATTTGCAGCAGTACACAATGTTACTGAAAAATAAAGCCATCACACAGTTGTGGTTTAGAGAATCAATTTGCAACTTACAAGTCTCAGCTCTGCTGTTTCTGTCCCGCAGTGCAAGAATCTGTTTCTAGTAAGTTTGCTACAAATTTTTAGCAGGTACCTCAACTTCTCTCACTGTGGGCTCAGACTCAAACAAATTACTAGGGAGCAACAAGAAACTGCATGTCAAATAACCAAACGTGCTTAGTCTTCTTCCATTCAGCTACTCTACATGCTCCTGAACTAGCAAAGACACATTTGGCCAGTCATGCCATAACTTGTTGATAACCTCAATACTTTGTTGTAGCACTTCAGTCCCCAAACTACTCATCCAGCTATAATGGTGAGCCTAAAATTCAAGAATTACTGACCTGCCCACAAATTATACCTGACACACAATGTTACAGTACCAATTTCTAAGCTGAGTTATTTATTATTGGCATTCAACGTCACGGTTTTGGCTAGGAGAGAATTAATTTTCTTCGTAGAGGCTCATATAATGCTGTGTTTTGGATTTTCAATGAAAATACTGGTGATAACACACCAATATTTTTAGCTGTTTTTACATAGAATCAAAGACTTTATCTGCTTTTTATGTTGCCCTGACTCCAAGGAGGCTGGGGTTGCACAAGAAGCTGGGAGAGGACGCAGGCAGGACAGCTGACACAGACTGACCTGGATATGGATATTCCATACCATATGATGTCATGAAATAAAATCTGGGGTAGAGGAGGAGGAAGGGGGGGGGGACATTCTGAGTGATGGCATTTGTCTTCCCAATAAACTGGTATGCATGATGAGATCTGCTTTCCTGGAAGGGGCTGAATATCTGCCTGCCCATTGGAAGTAGCAAATGAATTCCTTGCTTTACTTAGCTTGAGTACACAGCTTTTGTTTTACCTAGTAAGCTGTTTTTATCTCAACCCATGCATTCTCACACTTTTACCTTTCTGATTCTCTCCCCCATCCCACCTGGGGAGAGTAAGTGGCTGTGTGGTGTTGAGCTGCCTGCTGGGTTAAACCACAACAAACAAACAGTCTTGTAACTTCAGTTATCTGTCATAGTACGACCACATCCTAACAGACTCATCAGCTCAGATCTGTCCTCTGTAAGCGGTAATTGAGTAATATTCCCATAGCAGGGGCAGAAGATTATTTAGAGCGAGAAGCAATAATAAAGTACTTTTTGCTTCTTTAAATACAGTTTACCAGTGGGAAATGAAAGGCAGACTGCTGCAGCTGCATGGTCACGTGTTTGAAAGAGTGGCGATAGAGTCTATGCAAACTGTTTTGTCCTATAGGGTGTTCATACATACTCCATTTCATCTTCATATTCTTCTCTACTTACATCTCACAAACAGGCTCTTGAATGAAATGGAATTATGCACCATGATCAGGTAACATCAATTGTATGGGATGAATAAGAGAGGTAAGTTATGCGAGCACATACAAGTTAATACGTATGAAAATCCTTATGAATTTTAAGTATTGTAGAAGTACCAGCAGTCATACCCATACACACACAAAGGGCATAATCGAATCCTTCAAGCACAGGGGAGCTTACATTTTCCCTTTCACTTGGAAGAAGTTATTTTGGTATTAATTGGTGAGCTTTGATCAGCAGGCTCAGAGATACCAGTAACCTATTGCACAAATTGTATGTCAACACCTTAGAGTTATTATTGCATTTGCATGAACATTGTCACGGTGGTTTGATGGTTATAATTGAGACATGTTTTCTCTGATTATATTTTAACAAGATTTATGAATAAATACCACGGCAAGAAGTCTGCAACATCTGGGTGAGGCTTGCTCAGAATCATTATGACAGCATTTACTTTATCAGTCACTGGAAAATAGTGTTATCTCTGGTTATATGTATGACAAGCAGCAAGAATTCAATGTGTGTGTCTGGTGTGTAAGCTGATTTCTATCCCTTCAGTAATCTGCATAGTTAACAGTTGATGAACTTGAACCATTTAAAGTATTTTCCTCCATAATGGAACATTCCCACCATCACTACCAAATTTAACCACTTGATTTTGCTTTCCATGGGGACGCTTGCTTCTAGGGCAGCTGAATCCCTGAGTCCCAGCATAAGCCATAAGTATGCTCTTCTCAAAGCTGAATGGTATACAGATGCTGTCAGTTTTAGATCAATTAACATTTTAATGTAATGAGCAAGGGTGTAGTAATTAGAAACTAGTAGTAATTAGAAAGTAGTAGTTAGAAACAAAGCAATTCAAACTAAAAGGACATACCCAGTCTTCCATTTCTCTTTACCAGCACAGACCCACAGAAGAAAAAGAGAAAAAGGATGAAGATCAAGTTGTAATTCTCTTTAGTTACCAGAAGGAAAGCTATTCCAACATCATAACATGGACATATTACTCAATTGTTTACAGAAAACACACCTTTTCTACAGAACTGTTAATTCTACCATCAGCGTATTAATTTATCCTGTTTAGCTGCCACATGAGATGGTAAACCTCTTTGCAATGAATGATCAGGAGCAAAGTTGTAGTAGCTACTGTATCCAAATGTTAAGAGCATCCTACTATTGGACATCCAATGTGACCTCAACACAGCTTAGCATTTTTAGTATTAAAAAGTACACTCACCATTCTCTTCCTGCCATACTTTTGAGAACAGAAATGAACAGAAGTGAAAATTCCTTCAACTCTCAAAACTTATTCTGTGATTGAATGAGAATGCAAAACTGCTGCATGCTGCTACACGAAACATCAACAGCAATGACTAGTGGAGAAACACAACAAAATCCTTCATTAGGACTTATTTTTTCCTCTCACAGACAGACTCTGAAGCATCTTAATACAATGCTTTCAGATGATTAACTCCACAGCAACACACAAGCACAAGAGGTAGAAACCTTTTACGGTTACTGCAATCAGGAACATACCTACTCTTCCCAGACTAAATGCTAAGTCACAGCAAAGTGAACTATTTGTGTTTAAGCATTCAAACCAACAACTCAATGATCTAATGAAGTTCTTTGCCAAGAGACCCATGGGGGGTAGGGAGAGGTGGAGCAGACAAGGGCATTTACTGCGTTGGTCTCGTTCCCACTGACTGCATGGTTTTCTATTATTATTATTATACACAATATGCCAGCTGTATTTAGTGGCAATATTTTTATTAATTATTGTTCAGGGAACTTACTTAATTCTGAAAGAACAGATGTTGCTTCATTAAACCACAGCATCTCTTTTGAGGGAATAAATGATGTTTACTAACCTGAGACAGTGATTCTGTGAAAACATTTAGGCCTTTACTATTTTACTGATATAAAAAATAAGTCTTGTATCAGTGGAATTCCACTAAGAAATATTACAGTACAAGAGAAGATGACTGATTTTCTGTGCATTTCTTCAGTGAAGCTGAAGATCAGAAACTCCACTATGGAGTTTGCATGACAATAATACAGATTTTTCAACATGTAATTAGACACACGTACTTTTTTCCTATACCAGGAAGGCAGCCTCTTAATTCAGATGGCTAGTGTTTACATTTGAACCCATAACTACATATTTTTTTTATTTGTATTAATCATTCCTGCAGCTAATCTTAGTTGTGCTTTAAGAAAATAACACAGATCAAGAAGTTGGTGTGTAACTCACATATATAACAAGTTCAAAAACTAACAGTCACGTGTTCATTGCAAAAGGCTACAGAGCTAAAACACAGACTGAGATTATAGAGAAATGCATTTGCCCACGCTGTTACTACATGCTTTATGTAGGGACCTGGTCAAAGCTTCTGTTAAATCCACAAATCAAATTGTTAAGCCAAAGCTTTCTAAACCATGAAAGGACCTGTATCCCTTCAGAGATACTCCTGGATTCACACACTTCTTTGCATTGTTATGACGGTTCAGCCCAGGTAACCAGGCTACCTACCATCCTGGGATAACTTCCACAACCACAGTGGGAAGGAGCAACCATTATGAATTCCACTTATAGCCAAAGAGAGTTTCAAGGGCTCACCACCTCCCAGATCAGACTCATTATCCAAATCTCTGCAGGTCAGCAAAGACCTGCACCCCAGATGGGCACACAGGCATCCTAGCTCATAGCTATTGGATTAGCTTATCAACTCATCCTCTACGGTACCACCAAAGAGGGAATGGACTCCCTCTGACATGACAAGAGCTGACAGAAAAGAAGGCCTCTTCATCAGCACACAGCCAGACCTGTTTACCTTGCGTTAATCATTCTCACAGCTCCACCACACCCCTACTCATGCAGCCCCATTCCTGCAAACATGAAGAGTACGTTATACATTTTGTACATGCTCATTTTCACGTTGTTCTTATTATTCTACATCCAAAATAGCTGACCTTTTGGCCAAACACCTTTAAACAAGACATGTAGCCATTAATGTAACAGAAACAAAATTTATTAGTGCAAGTAGGAAAGGGGGAAAAAAAAGGAAAAAAGGAAAAGATACCAGAAGCTGAATAAGGCCACACACATATCCAGAGATACAAGCACAAGTCAGTCACAATAGCCTGCAATATCGCCATCCACAACTACATACTAACTTGTAACCTCTGTTAATTAGTCACGGAGAAGCCATATAGTACAAACGGAATGCTACAGTGGCTTTCCAGAGTAATGTAAAACTGTACAACGACAGCCAGAAACTACTGGTAAGTGAACAATTGCTCTGATTGCAAAACAAGGCACCTCTGAAATGCAGCCATGCACCTATTTTTTTCCCAAACCCATAATTTATTTATCCCACATCCACTCTGGACTGCTATCTGAATTGCCTCGAGCTGTAAGCCACCACAGATGTGATTCTTGTTCACATGAATCAGGACAGTGTAAGCCACTAAGACTCTCAGCTGAACAGGGATTTGGATTACTGAAACGTGGCAGAGAAGATACAGAACAAGAGGAGATAGGCACCTCAACTGTGTTTCCCAGGGACATACTCAGGAACTGCACCACCTCTCCAAAGCACCCACTGTGCAGTTAACCAAACACACTTCCAGTCCAACCAGTGCTTGCCTAAGAGACCATTTTGATGGGGCATCACCACCAGACCATCTCAGCCACAGACTTTTCTTCTTTCCCATGCTTGTTTTTGCCCCTCACACATGCCACCTCTATAGTCTGCAAGGTAAAACAAACAAAAAACCCACCAAACCAAACCAAAAATCACCATCTACTTTGGAAAATCATCATTTCCAAGGATGCTTCTTTCTGGAGTTTCACAAGTAGGTTTAACCAAACACTTCACACCTTCTGTTCAGATGTTTTGCTGGGTATACATGCTTTCGGGGAAGCAAAAAGCATCAGGAACATCGTGGAACTGAAATTATGTAGCACACACAGAGCGCAGCAAGCTCACTAAGACTCAAGGAGCAGCAAAGACAACATTTGGGAAGGTATAAACATGAAACTAGTCAAAGCCTCTAAGAATGAGGAAAAGTAAGGCTCTGCTTCCAAAGTACTCTGGGTCAATTTAACCACTTGCTCTCCATCAAAGGCTGTGTGGCCCTGCATCCTCCCTCTGCCAATTCCAGCCTTCCCCTACCCTGTACTGAGCCATTTCAGCTTGCTAAACTGGCAGGACACAACTCACTGCACCAGGGATGGAGAAGGTATTGTTCTCTCATTGTTCTCCCATGTAGCTTCCCACCAGGCAGCCTACTTTCTGATCAGCATGGGCAGCCCCACATCCATCCCTCAGACCCTGTGAAGAGCTTCCTGGGCTAAACTCCCAGGTCACTTATACTAAAATCATTCTTACATAACTCCGGATAAAAATGTTTTCTCCTGGTTCTCAGAATAAAAGGATAATACAAGTCCCTTTTGGAATCTGGTTAATCAGATTTTACACTGGTATCCATGGATCATGGCTGGGCTGCATGACAAACCACAGTGCTAGCTAATAGAAACCGCTCTCCTGAAGCCCTTCTAGAGTAAATGCTGCCAAACAAGTGTTGTTAGCCCAGTTTATTCCATTAAAGACCATCAGTCCATCTCTTTTAGAGCATCCATGCTCCTCTGAGTAAACAACCTCCTAAGACTTTAGGATGTCTTCTCCTCCTTTGGATCCTTTAAAATGCACAGGGCCAGCATAAAACATCAGGGGTTTCACATACCACCAGCATCTTTTCTGAAGGATATTTTTTTCACCCTTCACGCAGTGAACTCATCCTTCCTTCTCTCATCCATACAAGCCGTTATTCCATGTTAGCAGAATAACTTACCCACTTATCCATCACATCCTCCTGTCAATTCTTGCTTGAAAGAGGAGGAATCAGCATCCCAAAGCAACGAGAGCTTTGCTTCTGGACATAGAACTCAGATATTGCTTAGGTAAGGTCTCTGTTAGTTCTCAAGAGGCTTCCTACCCACGATGTTCCCTGAGAAAGGCTGTATGAAGGGGCTGATGTAAAGAGGAGTGTTTCGAAATGGGAGTTCAACCGGAGAAAGGTGAGCCTGAAAGCAGGCATTCAAGTTATTGTCCTGGGGCCGCCTGGGTAAAAAGGATATACCCCTGTCCCTCCTCCCTCAGGACCCTCACAGGGAGAAACAAATGAAATAAGATGACAGAAGGCTGCACAGGTCACCTGCACTGCGACATGAGTACACTTGACAGCAAAACGAATGCACCAAACCCGATGTTTGTTTTGATGGTTGCCTTTTACTGCCTTCCCCCCCCTCGTTGTTTATAATACAGTTTGGATGCCTCAGGCCTGAACTGCAGATGGGCGGCCTGCTATAAAGTTGATTTCACTAGCTTTGATCCAGCTTTCTCTAATTTACCTCCACCTCAGTTCAGGCCTCCGCTGAGTACACAAGCTAAATTTGGTCATTCTCACATTAACACCTATAATGTTTGACTGCAAAATTGCTTTAGGAAAGCCTAATACCTAACCCCATAGAAATGTGAGAGCTGTTAAAGCACAGATTGCTCTGGCAATTTTAATTCTTCGTGGAATTAAAAATATTATTGTGCTTCCTATTGTTAAGACACCTCGTTAATTCCTCAGTACTCTATGTCACTTTCTTGGTATCAAGGTCCAGATGTGTTAAGCTGGCCGTACCTCCTAAAGCAAACAGGATATTCAGTTTCAAAACAAAATAAACCTAGAATAATAATTCTCCACAATGTCTGTAATTAGACATTAGCAGTCATTTTCTTTCTTTCACCCACCTTATCAAATGGAATGATTCCTACAATTTTTCTCATCTCCTACAGATCTTCTGCAGTGTTTTCCTCTTAGAAGCAAGCATCCAGTATGGAATAAGGGAACTGGCTACAGCCAGGTATGTTATAGCTAAAGCCATTTGATAAATTGTGACTACTGTTTCAAAAGCTAGGTATCAATGCAAGTTAAATTTTGTGGTGGATTTTTTGGTTTTAGGTATCTGGCCATGAAGTACTGACTTCGTTCTACAAAAAGAACTCAACAGCACATCTACAGGAAATAAAACTAGTTGTATCCCAAATTATTTGCAGCCTAAGTTCTTCGAGCATCCTGAACGTAAATATTAGCATCTTAGGTTTATTGTTCAGGGATAAGTAGACATGTTGAAGCACTCTAAACTACAGTATTGAGAGCCCATCAGTGTCACATACTTACTGAAGCTACTTAGCTGGTTACTTTAAAAGCACTTCCTTTAAAAGCTGCACAAACTGTGGATTCAGAGTTCACACAGATCTGTGATTCTGACACTTTTACAAGGGATTGCACAGTTGATGGAAAATTTGTACTTCTAATTGAAGGTGAAGGTTGGGGAAAGGGAAGAACCAAGCCAGAGTGTATTTCAAACACTCCATTCCCACGTTCTCGCTATATGGGAACACATCTATCACCAGACCCCAGGAAGCACTGCATTTACTCTGTTACCCAGCACCAGCTTGAGCAGTTCTGAACCAAGGCAAAAGAAGAGAAATAGTCTGTTGTGACAGAAAAAGCATCACATTACTAGGAAGTCAGAAGTGAAGCATTTCATGCAAAGCGAGATTGCCAGATGATTGTCAACTATTTTTAAGCTGTCCTAGGAGCTTTTCCGTGCAATAGCAATTTCTCTGATTAAAGGCAGCATTACGTTAAGAGCCATACAACAGCGTTTTTCTGACCCTGGGTAAATAGCTCTGAAAAGGCTGCATCAAAATTTTGTTGTTGTTGGGGAAACCGGGGGTTGTGTGGGTCTCATTTTTACACAATCCCCGGGGTGGGATCTGCACATTTTGGATCAGATTTTGAAATGCACTGTGCTACAGAAGAAAAGTTTTTCTCTACAGCGATCACTGAAAACATTCATCAACTGCTACAAACTGTCAGAGCAGGTAGAAGCAGTTCCCAAGGCAAAATAAAAGTTTAGGAGCCTTATTCTGGTGTGTTTCACTATTCATCCAGAGAGGCAATCATTAAAACCACAAGGCTGGGCAATACAGGTTTCTGTTGTGGGTAAACTAAAGTAGATATTGTAAACAAAAATAGCTGTATTTCAAGGGGACAGAAAAAGACATGTGAATAGCCTTGAAATGGGAAAACTTCAGGTGTGGAAGAACCTACCTTCTAGACAGATCATCACTTTGAGTTACAGTATGCTCTACAATATTCCTAGCCCTGCCCACGGGAGGCTACAAAGTCACATCCCTCCAGCTTCATGAAAAGTATTACAGATGCAACGTAGATACATTAAATTTATTTTTCTTCTGCCTTTTGCTTTGCTGGTTCACATCCACATGGACTCTACATACTAAAGAGTGAATTGTCTCCAGACAGCCACAATAAACAACGTGCAGTGTTATGAGGAGATGAACACTGCAGTGAGCAGGGGAAACAGCCTCAGGGAAAGACAGCAGTCCATCTCATGAGAATGCTTTCCTTCTGAGCAAGGTGACACAAGGACAACTTACACACTGGTTATAACTATCCCAGAACAAGCCATGAATGCTTCAAACAACCAAGCCGGCACGCCTCTTTTTGCCCAGTCACCACAGAGATATTTCTTTATATATCAAAGTTACTCTTTTGCTCTATCTAGTACTTACCAACATCAGCCATGTGACTCCTTTAAGAGGAGATGAGAATACAGGCAAGTAGGAGTAGAAGAAACAAAACAGACAAGGATAGATAGGACAGCCTACCACTGCTTTTATCCCATATAGTAACTTACCAAACACAGCTGATAGAGGTGAAAAATGACATTAAAGGAGAGGAATGGCTACACAGCTCAGCAAAGCTCAAACATTTAAAGCCATCTTGGTTTATTTCCTAAAAGAACAAAAACACGCTCAATGGAATTAGGCTGAAGCACTAAAAAAGTGGAAAAAAACTACAGGTACAGCTTTCTCTGGCAATATTAAGCAAATGCACAACATTCCAGCAAGATCTGATGTCCCTACTAAGCCTTCAGATGTTAAGACTTCTAAAAAATATGTATGTGTAAATTCAGTTAACTATGAACAGCAACAAATCAAAAAGGTGCAAAAAAATAGTAAGAGCTTGTTAAATAACCTTCAGGTAATACAAAAAGGATTCCTTATTGATGAAAAATGATTTACTATTAAAATGCTTTATCTAACTCAAAGCATTACATGAATATAGAATACATCTGTTTTAATGAGAAAATATACACCAATAGTCTACTTGGTGATCCTGACCAACAGTAATAACTTACCCTAACTAATAAGTGAAAGATTTTGCTGAGTATTTTCATATGCAGAGCTGTTTATAGAGAAGGAAGGTGCTGCCCAACTCAACAATTACCAGCTGCTCCAATTTAACCTTTTCTTCCTCTCCCTGAGATCCCTAAGAGCCTTATTCCATCAAACAAATGAACAGTTAAAGATTACTACATTCCCTAAGCCACTAGAAGAGATGGCTTCAGAATTCCAGTCATTTTGAAAGACACTGCTCTTAGAAAAGCTGCATTCTCCGTGTTAAAGATAAAAGGTAAAGACCCTGGCTAAGCTTGCAGAATAAAGAGGAGAAAAAGTAAAAAAGGAGGCTAGGGTCTTTGAAATGGTATGGTGGACCTCTTTATTTACAGTCAAGTTTTCCAATCATATCAAAAGATACGGTGTCCTTCCTTAGACATTAAACTACAAATGAAAACAGGCATAAAACCACACATCCAGCACGCACCATCCGCATTACGTTTGCATCAGTACTGTCCATAACATCTCAATTTTTCTCAGTGCAGCAAAACAAAAGGTGAAGGAAAAAAGCACAAAGACTCACATCCTGAATTTTGCTATTCTTTGGGGACATAAAGGTAAGCAGAAATTAATTGCTTGGTTCTGTATTTTTAGAACGTGACTGTAGGAGAAGAGACCTGGGAATGGTAGAAAAAAGGAAACATGTAAGGTAAACAAAGAAACCAGTCCATCAAATAGGAAAAAGGATCTGAAGGTGCTCTGCCAAAATGGGCAGGTCTGAGTAGAAAAAGAGTAACCCTAGTGTTCTTGATCAAAGCTGCTGAGGGTTAGGCACCTTTGACAGCTTCTTCCTGGGAAGCACTCATACCAGCCAACAAAACTTGGCTGGCCACCTCAGCCAACAAAGTCTGATGCTTTTAGTCCCTAATGTTTGTCTTGAAGCTTAGGGAGTAGAGGTGGGTACATCATGGCTCCCTTAGAGTGCACTTCAGAGAAGTAACCGGGCACATTTCAGGAAAACACAGAGGATCCACACCCTCCATTAGCCACAAAAATACTACAGGCAGCATGGTCAACTAACCATGCTAGATAAAATTATTGAATAAAACTAGAGATGTAGTCAGATCCTCCACTGAAATGATTCCCTTGTATTCCAGTTACCTCCACTAACAGATTTTAGGCTGAGTATGATCTGAGTCAGCAGTGGATAGGGCATGAAGGGTTTCCTTCTGGCAGTTCCAGCCCATTTCAAGTTTGAAAGCTTTTTCCAATTGTCTAGATGCAGGGCTGAGAAACAATGGACAGACTGCAGTGTCTCTCTCAGACGATCTAAAACAGATCAGATGTGCTTACCGGGAAAAAGAAACAGCTCATCCTGCATTTGACTGGACATCAGTCTAGGTGACCTTTTGATAATGCTGGCCTAAAGCCTAATTTCAGCAAAGCCTGAGCATGCAGATCTTGTGGTTTTCAAACTATAAATTCAAGACATAAGAGCCCATTCAGAAACAGTCAGGTCTGTTGCACAGCATTTGTCGTCACATAGATCTCAAGGTGCCTTATAACAGGCCAGTAGACACATCTCCATTCTGCAAAGAGGTTGAAGGGACTTGTACAAACTGAAGTGTGAGAAGAGACCCAGGCACTAGGCAGCTAGCTACCTTTCAAATCAAGATCATTCCAAAAACATTTAAGATCAGAAGTTCTGCCAGCGCCAGACCAAGGACATGACAACACACTTCTTTTGGTTGAAAGAAAAATTCAGCCTCCAAGCTCCACCAGCAATGGAATTGAGACACATAAAAAGCAGGCATTTTATGACGAGGACATCCTTGCAGTAGTTTAAAAAGAAAAAAATATGCACTGAATCCTTGCCAGCTGATTCCTTATCACACACATAAAGGCTTGGTGTTCTTCAGGCCTGGACTGCAAACAGACCCAGTGGTTAAAGGCTAAACTACATCCTAATCCAGCCAGGCACTTTCTCCTTTCTCCCTATATCAGTATCGATTACGATGGTTTCTTACAGTAGGCTTCCCTACCCCTCATTAAACAGGGCTTTTCATATATGTTCTCTTCAAAAAACTCCTCCTTTGCACCTTGTTTGTAAATTGACTGATACTGATGTATTTCCTTCTAAGAAAGCTCATGAATAAAATATGAAGATAAGTTTGTGAGCCTTTGATGTATTTTCAAGCGTTAGGAACTCGATCAGCTCTGTCAAGTTCTCCCTTTGATGTTTCAATTGGGCATTTTCTTCCTCAAAAAAAAGAAAAAGCTGGGGGAAACGCCTGTCCTTTTGAAGTATGACTTTCTTAAAGATATACTATTTATTTTAGTTTTATTCTTGATAATTATTTGAAAGTCAGAGGCCAGCGTAAGGATCAGGAAAGAAACGGTAACTATTAATAAGAGCTAATGTTGGGCTAAACATGTATTTATCAAGCTACAAGAACCCTTTGATATATTCTACCCCCACAGGTATTGACAACAATGCAATTGTTTAAGCACAAACCTGGAACAATGCAAGGCAAGCCTCATTCTTGGTTATTCATAGCAATGCATGGCAGCAGTCATTCCAAGGAACAGCTCTACCTCTGACCTTATAAACACATTGAGGAAGGAGCAATGAATGATTCAGAAAGACATACTAGAAAAAACACTAAGTTTTGCCCTGTCCCTGCTTACAGGAAAATATTGCCCTTCATATTCACTCGTGCTCATAATGTGTTATGCTGCTGCTTAGTTTTGTCAGATTTCAGGAATGAGATGTGATCATTCAGAGCCCAAGCTGCTACAGAGGCTTAAACACCAACCTCCTTGAAGTATGTTAGTGCCTTGCAGTGACATACATCATAAGGTACTGTGGAGCTCAGAGAATACTTTACCCCAAAGGGCTCCTATGCAGTCATCCTAAGAACAGAGTTGAAATCAATTGGCCTTAATTCCATTCCTGCAGACATTCTTGTCAGTCTGATTCTCGAGGAATACTTGTGTTATACACAGCTTTCTTGCACAGACATAAGATATTTTATTCTCTCCACTAATTGCTTATTTCAGGCCATATCCTAAAGAATTAACTTGTGCAATTCCTATAGTTGTGGTTTTCTGCAACAATGACACGACTCTACATCTGAGTCCAAGCTAGCATTAAAATAGCTTGTAGTAAGCTGCATTTTACTTTCAGGTCAACACAGCTACAAAATTAGTCAAATACCAAGGCATTAATCTCTGCTGGACTCTGAGGCTTCAGCATGGCCGTCACTGGCAGCCAAATGAGGTAGCTTCCTGCCACCAACGTTGGAATAAAAGTTTACTTGCCCATAAGATGATTCACAGAAGCAGCAGGGGGGATCAAACTTGAGCACCTACTATCTGTAGAATACCAGGACTTTGCAATTCAAAACGTCCAGACGTTCATACCAGAACAAGTACCCTGGCTGAAAAGCTCTGCTTCCACACACCCATGCGCAGTAATTTGGCACATTTCCTTCTAGTCATCTACTGTTTCAGGGACTCGGAGGCGCTCAGACCTTAAACCAACACTGTATATTCTGTTCAACTTTACACCCCTTGGCTCAGTCAAATGGAAATTTAAAATAACTCAAGCCTTTGTATACACTGAAGAAATCCAGGTTAATTTAATATGAGAATACTAAAAATTAACTTTTTTTTTTTTTAGCCTCCATGGCACGAGACAAATTTATTGCAGTTTAAATGGTATTCTTAGCATTTGTAGCAGGCTGTAGGTGTGAAAACCATGAGGCAGATGATCAGCTCTGCAGTGAACTGATGTTTGAGCAGTTTGATTAGCAAAGACGATGAAGCATTCTTGACCTATTTCTGCTTCTGCAGTGAACGTGGGTGCCAAATTGCACTGTGCAAATGGCACACAGATTATTCTTACATGTGACTGAAGTAAGGCTTAGAAAGTACTTCTCATGGAAAATGTTTAACAGTTCTCATTTTTGTACATTTTATCAGTAGTTAAAAATGAATGAAGATTACCTTAAGTACAGGATATTAGGCAAAGAATAAATAAAACTAAAGACTGCTGAAAGATTATTTTGATACGTTTTAACCACTGAAATAGTCTAGATATGTCGGTAATGAGAATTTTAAAACAATTTTCCTAACTTCTTGGATCAGTTTAAACGAATACATATGTATAAAAAAATTCTCTTCAGGCATAAATGCATTTAGAGTAGTTATTACAGCTTTTACGAATTGCAGTTATTTTACATGCACTTAGCTGAAAATAGTATTCAAAACACTGTCAGCTGAATCCCAAAAAGCATTGGACTCCTGTTGCTGTGGCAACACATTGTTCATGGTTTTCCTGTCTGAGACTACAAAAACTCTAAAATATTGAATGTTTTAAATATATTTAAGTCCAGCATTTAGATTGCTCCGCCATGTCCCAGTTGAAAGCTAGATTATTTTATTTCCACCTAGAGGAGTCCTCTCTCTGAAAACCAAGCTATTACTTAACTTACTCATTGAAAGCAAGAGGCTTTCCTGGTGCAGAGAAAAAGGATTGTTTAACACTGGAGCAGCACTACTAACAAGAACAAAGAAGTTGGTTTTGCCTTCTCCATTTGCCACCACATGATGTGGTATAAGTCAGAAAGAGGCATTGCTCTTAGGAGCTGGGGACATTCTGCTTGAGGAAGACAAATTAGGAACTTCATTCCCATCTCATCTGTACTGAATCATTCCCCTGACTTCCATTTACTTCTGAATAAGCAAGATTTGGACACTTTACAGCAGAACGCCCTGATGTCAGTGGTGATGCCCTAGCAGCTGCTTTTCCTTCTCCCCCAGCAGAGCTGCTGGGTGACAGGGTATAAAACCAGCAAGAGCTGTCCCCTTCAAAGGAGCACAACTCGCTCTGTCTAGTACCAACACAGCCAGCCAGCAGTAACAATATTAGAGCAAGGGAGAAGCAGAGCACTGCTCAAAGCTCCTTCACATATTGTCTTAAAGTCAACCCCAAAACATAATAGCAAGCACAGAACACACATACAGTTTCTGAGCAGCAAACGAACACCACCCGAGCATCACCACTGCCCTCACCTTCCTGAGAAAGCCCTAGTATTTGGCTTTCTGTAAGCCATCTGTGATCAGTTTCACGTGAGAAAAAGGAATAGGTAAAGTTGCAATGAACTTACTCACACGTTTACAGGAAATTCTCTACTGTGTGAAGCACATACTTTCCATACATACACACTTCCACAGAATTCCCTTGTGGATGGCTGGATGACAAAACTGTATCCAGTGTAAGTTATCTGCAGCCAGGAGACACCTAAGAGAAAGCTGTGTTTTATTACGCCCTGACTCTGTCACTTAAGTCGAGCATATTTACGACTTCTGATTACTGTGTATTGTGCTCCCAAAGGTAACATTAAATTGTGGAAACGTATTAAAGTTCAATCCAACTATAGCAGTACACAGCTGCTTTGGACCTGAATGATGGCTTCCCGAAAGATGAAAACGAAGACCTGCCATTTAATCGGAAACCACCTCCCTGTATCTAAACAGGAGGAGATATTCCCTCCTCTATGAAGCATCCATGGTGACTCTGATTTGGCTTTCATACATCTGCAAAAGGACTACCTAAAACCTACCAGCAAAGATAGCAAACAAGGCTCCCAGGAATTAAACTATCTGGTATATAGACATCTCTTCACAAGGCAGAAAGTTCCTTTCTGCTTGGAAGAATGTCAAAGAAACATCACTGAGGCCAAATCTCCAATTCGAATAATTCAAAAGGAAAACTTGCCTCAATTTCACATCCTCTTATTCCTTCAAATCAGCTGCATACAGAAATAATAGGGTATGGAAGGAAGGTCCACTGAGAGCAGTGAGATGATCTTCATATGGGATTTGTTTTGTTGCAACCATTAAATGTAACTGCAAGTAATCATGATCCTTACCTGATCCCAAGCCACCACAGCTAACCCACATTGTTCAGAGGGCCTGGCCTGAGAAACTGTTAGCTGTCCTCACAGTTTGCTGCCAGCACTTTCATCGTACATTGCTGCCCTTGGCTAATCCAGGCAGTGGGTCACAGGGAAGTCTGTGTCTAAAACCAGTCCTAGAATCAAATAGTGCCAATGTCGAAGCTCCTTCTCCTGCTGCTTGATTCTTCCTCCATTTTCTGGAAAGAAACTAGGCTGAATCACCTAACTGCTTTAACCACCAGTTCTTTCTCCTACCTATAACAGTTTGCAAGCCACTGAAGTGTACTCAGGAAACATCAGCACCTCTAACTTCTGTAAAAGAGAGAATTTACCATAAAAATCGAGAGCTATAGCCTGTATTTATTTTTAAGCAATAGATTAGAGCCCATGCCATTCCTCAAAATATATGTATTTTTCCTGAGATCTAGAAACCACTTCATGCTGCTTTTGAAGCCTGCTTTAATTGTATTTATATATATTTCATAGCCAACAATATATTTATATATAATTATATTTAATAGCCAACATTAAAGCAGAATCTGTTTCTCCTGGCCTTCACTAGGCTCCTCTCCAGCTAATCAGCTCAACCTATGTTATATCTGCCCCACCTGTTGCTTCTCCCTCAAGTCATCATCTGGATATACTTTTCAGTGTGGGAGGAAGGAGCCATGCAGTGCCTTGGTCCGCTCGGTGAGTCACAGGCTTGGGCAACTGGTTCTGTGCATTACGTGGTCAACAACAGATGTGTGAAGAAAAGAGATTTAAGCCACCCACCAATTTGGGGAGGGAGGAGATATGAAATGCACAGGTACCTGACGAAAGAAGGAGCTTTAGTAGTAGGACAGTAGTCCTAGCCTGCACTATAGCACAAGGATTTCTCCAGCCCTGGGAACAGTAACCTTTTCTGCAGTTTGGGGATGTCCACACAACCTTTTATACAACACACCTCTGAAGAGCCCTAAAATATAAGGCTCCCTTGGGATATCTGCGATACCAATTTCATTTCTTTTCCTAGATACTTCAGTTTTTCATGGGCTTGCCTTGAGGTAATCTCACATGTTCTTGTTCCCCGTCCAGGACTGATGATGGTATTCTCCCTTTAGCAGCAGTTCCCACTCTGCCTTCCTGCCTGGAGAGCCAGCCCTGCTGCTGCCACCTATTTACTTCCCTGTTCTGACAGCACTTCCCAACTTCCCTTCAGCTTTTGAAGAAATTCAAGGGAATTTAGTGTTCAAATGCTATCCAAATATTTATATTTTGCTCATATTGTTTAGTTAATATGAAATCATTACCAGCTTTTTTCAATAAAGCTTAGCTTTCATTTCCATGCCTCTACCCCCCAAGCCCCTTTTGTTTTTAAATTGCATTGTTTATGGCAATTGGCTGAAGATTTGATTCTGAAAAGTGTGCAGCTTCTGTTCCACTACTCCAATATTACTACAGCTCACATGTCCAGGGAGTAATACCTTTTTTTTTTTTTTCCAAGCATATGATCAGCTATTTAATTCTGTAACATTACCTAGCAGTCCAACCATTAATATTCTGAAAATATCAAATCCATAAAAACAGATTGGGCTTTGGTTTAGCTTTTCAGTCTTTTCCCATCCCTTCTCCCTCCCCTGAGAAATTTTTCAGGTATCATTTAAGAATAATATTAATGAAGAGGCATAAAGAAAATTCTACAGGTGCAGTGGGATTTAGAGGTGTCACTGATTTACTGATTTAGAATGATTTACTCATCTATTCCCTCAAATTCCAGTTTTCCCATTCAAGTATTTAATAACCCCTGTTTTAGTACCTGCAAAGACTACCTCTGTAAGTCTGTATTTTTTATCATTCTTTCTGCAGACTGAAGGATGGCTAAAAAGCAGGCTTTAAGACAGACACAGACATACTGGAGCATGTCTAGCAAAGGGTCACAAAGATGATCAAGGGGATTGTAGCACCTGAAATAAGAGGAGAGGTTGAGAGGGCTGGGATTGTATAACCTGGACAAGAGAAGGTCTAAAGGAGATATCATCCATGTGTGTAAGTGCCTAACTAGGGGGAACGCAGGTTTGCCAGATTCTTCTTAGTAGCATCTGGTAACAACACAAGATGCAATGGACATAAGTTGAAGCATACAAAATAACAGTTAAACATAAGAAAAAGCTTTTTATAGTCAGAGTGATTGAACATTGGAACAGGCTGCCCAGAGAGGAGTCTCTGTTCTTGGAAATACCCAAAATCCAACTGAGTAATCCCTGAATGTCCCTTCCAACCTCAGCTGCTCACGAGTTGCGAGTCACCAATCATGCTGAACTACCAACTTCAGCATGGCTTTTTTTCCCCATGCTGGGAAAAAAACAGAAAACAAACCAGGGCACATAAATCACTGTTCTTGATGAAATCAGAGACACCTTTTCTCACAGGAAAAGAAATAACATTTTATCCTCAGAAAAGTATCAAAAACTAATTTTCTTGAATCCAAACCCTGAAACATTGCTATTCTCAAAGTACAAAGAGAGAAAAGTCAGACTGTTCCATGAAAAACAGCAAAAGAAAAGATAACAATAGAGAAGTTTATACCAACCCTGGTAACAAAAACAGCTTTCCATCTTATTTGCATGTCTGTGCATCCATACAAATTTGCCATTCAGCTCATTCTAACCTTCCATTTTGCCAGCTTACATTTCACATTTTTCTTCCAGTTTCAAATGCGAGAATCTCTTCAGAAAATCCTCTTTACACAAACCCACAGCACTCAAACCCAAGGAACCCTGCTGCCTACAGAGCATTGTGTGCCTGCAGGCTGTCAGACCTCACTTGCAACTTTCTTTCTCCGCAGCAACTTCAGACCAATTTGCTTTGCAGGGATAGGTGCGGCAGTGTACGTCTCAATGATGACAGACAGAAGTGGGATAAGCTATCTGGCTGAGAGATAGTTGGAATATATACTTTAAAAGGCAATATGCTCATGGTTGGGAGACTAATGAGACTGTTTTGTGATGTAAATTAAAAATTACTTGAAATAGCATACTTGTTCCAAGTGTTGGAATAGTAACTGCAGAAAATAGAGATTTCAGACTTTGCAGTCACGCTGTGCTAACCTGCATCTCATTTATCTCCCACTGCAATTCCTCCATAGCAGACTCAGTTTATGTTTTGAAACTGTAGTGTGATTTTTATTTTTTTTTAAATCCTAAAACAGACATGATCTCACCAAGAACCGATTTTTCCCTAGCGATTTCTCTCATTTATCACTTGTATTTGGACCACCTCGACTTTACTGTGTGAAATGCAAAATTGCTGAAAATTTTGCTTGCCCTTCAGGTTCCATTATTTTCAGTTCTCATTGTTTTTATTTTATGTGCCCAGGATATTTAAGTTTTTAGATGGTGTCACAGAAACGTTCATTTCTAACTAGATGAGGATTAGATTCTTTGTTCTTCATGCACACCTAATACTCTGTTGCTTTGTCATTTGTGATACTTCCAGGATCAGACAAAACCAGCTGCTGGTAATTGCCTGATGCCTAAAAAACTGCAAATACTCATAATCGCATCATGTCTTCTGTAAAGCTTATGACAATTCGTGCATTAGTTGGTAAAAAAAAAAATAGTTGCTCTTTACGAAAGGACTTCCATTCATCTTTTGATTCACATTGGAATTAGGTGATAAATTCTATCTGCAGTCTAAATCTTGTTCTCTCTTGCAAACACCAGACCATGTATCTTGTCAGTTCGCAGATTGACTATTATAATTCCACACTGGCAGGTCTCCCAGATAGCACTGTAAGAAAATGTCAGTCGGTCCCCTGTATTTCCGCAGTTAATCATCAGTCCAAAATGTCACCATCCTATTTCCTTCTTTCTTCATTTACTGGATTTCTTTCTCAAACTTTTAAATTAACTCTAAAAACTAGAAGACCAACTCTCCATTCCACCAGAGCATAAGAAACAGTCTGGAAATGAGTAATCCACAACTGGAGTGAGGTGCACTAAAGCCTGATGACAATACAAGGCGACCAGCAACAGCCTTCTATTTTGTTCAGACTCTCCTCACCCAAGGGAACTGGGTTGTGTCAGGTGGTCCCAGGGAAGACACTGAATGGCAAATGCTGCCACATCTCCAAAACTCTAGGGAGAAATCTGATTGCTTGCAAAAACAGGCCTTCCAGTCGCGAGACTTAGCTATGCAGTTGTTGGGTAAGAGGTGTATTTCATCAGGTAAGAAGTCCTTAGGACTAAAGCTGACCTCCTTGAGCAAGTACTGCTCTGGATGAACAAGGACTGAAACTGCAGGCTCAGATAAGGGAAGGGCCAGTTTTTCAGATAAGCTGTAGGGATCAGAGGCACTAAAAAAATCATTGTCAAATATCAGCTGAGATTCCATCACAAACCTGTTCCATTGCAGGACACAGTCTTCATCCCCAAAAAGGTTAGATATGCTTTAGAAAGATTGCTTCCTCCAACCTGACCAATCTCAGACCTGAAAACTAGCTGCCCACGTAGGCACGGAACCCTGAATAAACTAAGTAACACTACTGAGAGTAGCACTTTTGTCCAGTGAAGAGTTTCATTTAGGTCAGGCAATACTCTGCACTTCACTCCACCAGTGACATCAGTATGCTCCGTGTGTTATTACGCACATTCAGACATAGTACACCCCACCTCGCCCCCATTTCTTTCAGCATCTGGAACACATCGATGCCCACATCTCAAGCTCCAGCTCTACAGGGATCTGCACATAGATTTTAAAGAACCGAGCCTGAGCCCCGTGATCAAGCATGATGTTTTTCTTCTAAACATTACCTCTCTATGCATTAAGCTCATCCAGATGGTAGGTGATACTCTATTCTTCCCTTCCCCTTTACATAACTCCAGCAATTTGTCAACAAGTCTTCTCAATAGCTTTCTAAAGTGGAAAAAACCCACACCAATGTAAGTATGCATATGCAAAACATTTTAAAATACTAAACACTCAGGAAAAAAAAAAAGGACAGGCTGTGCACCATCACAGCAAGTCATTTGTTTTGGTGTGAAATTGTGCTGCATTTTTTAAAAGCACATTTGTTTTCCTCAAATCTACAGACTTGGCGTGCTATTTGCAAGCACTTACACTCACAGTCCTTAAAAAAAAAGAATGAGAGGGGCCAAAAGCCTAGCTTTCTGGTGAACAGCACATTATTGAGATAGCTTTCTGCTCAGAGACCAAGTCCTTCCTACCTTTCAGCACGTGAGCAAATGGTAAGCACACTAGTGAGAGGTGCCAGCTCAAATTCATCTTCAAAGCCTTGATCTTCACATATGAGTACGTAAAAGTGGAAGGAAGTTGGAGCATTCCTTCAAGTTAAGACACCCGTATAAGCATAGATTTTACAGTACTGGGTGCCTTCCCACATGTTTTGGTAAGAATGGCTGTATCAGGTCAGGTGAAAGATCCATCCCATCTCTGAAACAGGCCAAAACCAAGTATTTCAGGAAAAGTCTAAGATAAGGGTAAAGGACTTTTGCAAACACCCAACAGGTTGTTTTTCGCATAGTCAGTTCAACAATGGTACTCTCCCCCCAACCAAGTAGTCCTCTGAGAAGCTTCTCTTTCTTTAAATTGCCTCTAAATTGGAACTCACGCAAACTTTTATTAGTTGCAAAAATGTGAAGAGTTGCTGGCCTGTTTTCAACCTGGCACTTGCTAGCTTCACTGGTTACCTCCAAGCTGTACTTTCTTCTCCAACATAGAAGTGAGCAAATGGGCTTTGTTTACCTACTGTATACCTCTCAAGATATGAGCCCTGTCACGCCCTTCTTATTGACTGTTGTCCAGGCAGATGAGGACTAGCCTACTTTTTTGTTTAAAATAACAACAACAAAAACACCACCACCATCACCACAAACACTGATGCCTGCTCATGCTTTCCTTCTACATCCTTTTTGAAATGCAGGGACTAGAGGAGATGGTCAAGATGTAAGCACACTATACACTACCCAGTTTGTTCTTTGGTCTTTCCTTTGGTAACTATTTACTGACACTTGGCATGCTTTTTTGGTACTACTAAATTAATATTACAATCCCAAATGTGCTTCGCAGGTAGCAACAACAAGCCCAGAATCTATCATACTGTGTGTAAAAGTTTGAGTTCGTCCCCTCTCCCAATGTCCAAATATATATCTATCCACATTGTGCTAGTAACATTACGTAGTAATTCATAAAAATAGAAATCAGCCTAAGAAATATGAATGCAGCTATTCTAATAGTGCCTCAGTGGGTTTAACAGAAAAAAGTATATAGCTTTAAGAGAATAATCCTGTTTCTGAAGGTAGAATCACTTTCACTTCTCCAGTCCCTTAAGTGTTAGAATTGGTTATATCCTCAAGATATACAACCCCAGAGAGAAGCAGAGCTAATACAAATGTTCTCCAATAAAATTTTTATATCCACTACGTTATTTACAGTAAACATGGTTGAAAATGTGGGGGGAGAAAAAGTCTTGCCAAATGCTTTTTGTTTTTCTTTTGAAAACTATAAATAAAATGCAGTTAAATCAGTTAGTCTTTTAATGTATAAAAACACGTGCTTTCAGGATTTTCTACGCCCTACCCTATTTCCATGTCCCAGAAAGGCTAGCTAGTGCCTTCCAGTCAAGCTTAAAGCACTGTGGTTGGGGTTGGCACCTGATAGACATAGTCTGGCACTCCTCAAACTGAAAGGACAGTTGTCACGGTAGCAGTGCTTAAGGGCTCACTGAATTAAGCACACTACTTTGGACAACAGAGATGATACGAGGCCGGCAGGGTCGTATGCTTTGTCACCAGTCTGTTTTTTTTCTGGCATGCTTACCACCAACTTCCTACAGAGCCACTGGCATTTCAGATGCACTTGTCACCACTTCTCTCAAAAAACTAGCTCCTGGGAGCGTTGTTTTGTACTCCAAACATCAGCTCGTTCTTGATGTTGGATCCTGCCTCTTGATTTTGGAGTTCCTGCATCTCTGAGCACCGCCTGAGGCACAAGTTATTCGTTCTTAAATTTCCAAAAAAAAGATAGACTCTAACTTCACCTAATGTTAGAAAAAACTATTTGATCACACACACACCCCAAATAAATAAATAAATAAATAAAATCAGAGGAAGCAGCTCCTTTTGGGTCCACAATTAAAGTAACAGAAATGTTTTTCTAACTTAGCCTTTTTGTTGTCTCTTTTCATCTGTAAGATGAAGCCTGAAGTAAAAGATGAATTGTTTAAAACTGCTTATTGTCAGATGTGGGCAGTGAAAAACATGACTCTAACTAAAAAAAAAAAAAAAAAAAAAAAAAAAAAAAAAAAAAACATACTCTTGGGTGAATCCAGAGAGTTAAAAGCCAGCATTCAACTGATGCAATCTGGAAGTGAAGTGTAATTGAGGACAAAATAGACACATAGCTAAGTATCATATGTGGCTTTTGCATTGTAAAAATATTATCTCACAGGTCCACTATTTTTTTTCCTTTTTTTTTTTTTTTTTAACAGAGCTAACAAACACATAAACATGGAAGTTTAGCTGTGCCAATATGTAGCCTGAAAAGCAACCCTGACTCTTTCAGTAGGGCAGGACAAAGCAGAAGCAAACAATCAACATCCATCCCCTTTTAAAGAGAGACGGCTGCATCTCTGACTATCCTCTAGAGAGATCCCTGTCTCAGTGCCTTTCCATCTCCACGCAATTCATATTGCACTTAGACATTACACTGACCACGACAACAAATCCCCCAAAAAAGATGCACTCAGGACACAGGCAGTTCCTTGGTAACACCCATTGAGCCCAGACAACGGAGAACCTGTAAGGATGGGCTCTCACTGTGTTCTTCTTCCAGCTGTGCGCCGGAGCTGAGGCAGATGAGTTCCTCCCCAAGATGGAGCTGGGGAGCTGCTCTCACCCTCTTCAAGCGAGGCTCAGGCTGAAGAAGCCATGTACAATCACAGATTTCACCACGTGCTTCCAGATAAATAACTGGTGAAACTCCCAAGTATACGGGCAGATCTGACAACCTGCACCAGGACACTTGCTGGTATTATTGATCAACTGGTAGTCCACCTCCATTTTCTTGACTATTCCAGCTCTGTAAGGCATGGACTCATTTGGTTATGTCTTGATAAATGGTCACACTCTCAACAAGGGATAACTGGTGAGTGTGTTGTTTTGCATCAGTAAGTGGTGTTTTCTCCTAGAAGAGGAGGTGAAGCAACAGGCTGTGGCACATTTCTGAAGGTGACTGAGAAATAGATGCAAATACAACCGTGAAAAGTTTGGTGTTCAGAATAATAAAAACAAAAGCTAACAGCAAAGAGCTGCAGAAAGGTTTCACAATACTGAGTGAGTGGACAATAAGAATGGCAGATGATCTTAAAGCTGAAGAAATGTAAAGTGATGGACCTAACAAAAAAACAGTCCTTACTTCATATTCACAACAACGGAGTCTGAAAAGACTATTACCTCTCAAGAAAGTGACTTCAGAATTAAGAGGTAGAAGTCGAGTACCTCGAGCACTGTGTGCAGTTCTGGGCACCACAGTACAAAAGGACACGAAACTGTTGGAGAGTGTCCAGAGAAGGGCTGGAAAGATGGTGAAGGGCCTAGAGGGGAAGACATATGAGAAGCAGCTGAGGTCACTTGGCCTGTTCAGCCTGGAGAAGAGGAGGCTGAGGGGAGACCTCATGGCGGCCTACAGCTTCCTCACGAGGGGGAGGGGAGGGGCAGGCGCCAATCTGTTCTCTTTAGTGACCAGTGACAGGACCCGAGGGAACGGTGTCAAGCTGTGACAGGGGAGGTTCAGGCTGGATATCAGGAAGAGGTTCTCCACTGAGAGGGCTGTCATGCACTGGAACAGGCTCCCCAGGGACAGCTCATGGTTAACCTTTTGTCCACCAGGACTCCCAGGTCCATCTCCACAGGGCTGCTTTCAAGCAGGCCATCCCCCAGCCTGCCCCGGTGCATGCCATGATTCCTCCCTAGGTGCAGAACCCTGCATTTGCCTCTGTTGAACTTCGTGAGGTTCCTCTCTGCCCAACTCTCCAGCCTGTCCAGGTCTCTCTGAACGGCAGCACAGCCTTGCGGTGGATCAGCCGCTCCTCCCAGTTTTGTGCCACCAGCAGCCTTGCTGCAGGACTGGAAGCAGGGCACGTGCGTGCAGAGTTAAGAAGCCAGTAGTGCCAGCACGCTGCTATGCCACCGCTGCTCAGGGCGCTCGGCTGGTATCTCTGCGTGGCACGTGGCTACACTGCGCATGCACAGCAGGCTGTTCCAAACCAGCCCAGCTTGTGGGAAAGGAAACGTGTGAGCCTGGGGCTCTTTCTTCTGCAGAGCTGCATGGCGGTGCACAGAGAGCAGCAGCAGATCCCTCAAAAGGGTGACGCAGACAGCTGCTCCTCGAAAGAAGCAGAAGTCTACAGGTCTCGTGGACCCCTGTTGGCTGGGACCAATGACACCAAAGAAGAGAGGAAAGCGGTTTTACTGGTTGTTTATTATCATCATTGTTCATGTTGTGGCTTCATCTTCAAGCACCTGTTGGGCAGCCTTCCCGTCCTCAGACCGAGACACCCCTTGGGGCTGGGGGCACAAGAGATGGCACCTCCTCATGCTCCAAGGGCAGGGGCAGGTGCTGGGGACGGCAGGGAAGGGCTGGCACACCACTCGAACACCAGCAAGGCTTTGATTGACTGCTGGCAGACCTAGCGCAGGCCAGCTGTGCCACCCTTTCCCACAGGTGGGATATCTGCATGCTTCGCCCCATCCCAGCTCCTGTCAAGCACGGGGGGCTGCACCTCTTGCAGGGAGCCACGTCTGTGAGAGGTTGGGGGTAATGGAAGACCCCCAACCCTCCCAAAACATTGTTGCCACCCTCTGGTGGTACAGGAACCCCAGGAATGAGATGAGGAGGAGGCTGGAGGCCAGGGCACAGGAGGGGAGGCAGAGGGCAGTCCCTGTGCCCAAGGGGCAGCCTGTCTCTCTGGCAAGCAAAACATCCCGAGAGAGGCCCTCAACCCCCCTGACCCTCCTCCTTCCACACGAGGGCCTCTTTCAGGCCGCACAAGCCCCCTCCCAACACGGCCATGTTGGGCCTGGGGCGCGGCGCAGCATCACAGCGGCCATCACAGAGGCCTCCTGATGTCACAGTGGAATCTGCCCCCCCCCCCCCCCCCCCTTGTCCTGGGGCCTATAAAAGCCCCTGTGCCTGGCCCCCCACTCACTCGTCTCCCAGACCCTCTGGCAAGCACCAACCATGGTTGGAATTAAGAGGTCCTGGGCTGACGGTTGCCCACCCCTTTGTGGGAGCAAGTGGTTCGCAGAACCAGAGACAAAGTGGAGGCGGAGGAGTGCCGGCCGAGAAGGAGCAGCCGCGGCGGATGGTGTGGAGCCCATGGAGGTGGATCCACCTGCGGAGGAAGAGCAGGGACACAGTCACAGCACCAAGCCTGTCAGAGTTTAAGGAGCGTTTGGACTGTGCTCTTAGTCATAGGTCTGAATTTTGGGGTAGACCTGTGAGGAGCCAGGAGTTGGACTCGATGATCCTTGTGGGTCCCTTCCAACTCAGGATATTCTACAATTGTAAGTCAAAAAGGTAGACAAAATACTAGAAACTACTAGGTGAGAAAAGGCAGAGAACAAAAAATATTTATGTTAATCCAAAGTAATCCTGACTTGAATACTGCTTGCAGGTTTGGCGGCTTCTCACATCTCCAAAAATATATTGTAGAACTAAAAGGGTAACCGAAAGTACAATGACTAATATGAGTTAAAACTAGATAGTCTATACCTATTCAGCCTGAACACAATCAAGAAGGATAATACAATACAGGTTTAAAATTAAAAAAAACACTGTTAAAAAATGAATGTGAAATGAATATCAAATGAATTAACTTTGTTATAAGAGTGTCTAAAAAGCCTCAAGCCAAATTTTCAGGTAGTAGTTTTGAAACAAAAGGTGACAATTTCCCATGTAACATTCTGTCAAAATGTAAAGGCCATAATTACAGGATTACGTGAATGCCAAAGTATTGCATGAGTTCAAAGAACAATTAAACAGTTTCATTGAAGACCAGTGCATTGAAAAACATTACGTGAGAATTTCACCTTGGCTTTCAGTAGTCCAAGGTCAGCAACAAAGTCAGCAAAGTCCTGCAGCTTACACTAATGAAAAGCACAGAATGCATATGGACCTCATTCAAGAAGCCTTGACTATTAGTCCCACTCAAACCAACAGGATTAAAAGTTGCTTGTTGCCTGGGTCTTTCTGGACTGGCCACAGGAGTGTTCACAGCTCATATTTCAGCTCTAGTTATAAATAATTTATATCGAGTAACAACTAGTTAATTGATGGTTCATCAGTATTAATCTTCCAACAAGCAGCATTAACTGAGTTCACTGGAGAAGTCATTTCTAATCAGTTTCTTTAACATACTTCTATGATTACCAATAATTTGGTCATATTTATGATACGTATTATTTGTTATTAACAAGCAGACACAAACCAGATGCCTTTCCAAATGGCATCTGAAAATGCAAGTAAATTCTCAGCACATCTGATCAGAAACTTCATCCATTTTTTCAACACTTTACTTTTATTGCTAAGTGTTTCCAGCAAAAAAAATAATATTATCTCATGTGGATAAAGGGTTTGAATTGGGAACGTGAAATGCTGCTCATGTGTTTTCACATAACAGCTATTACTGTAAGGTTGCCTGAAGCAAACCAACTACGTCAAGCGCTCACTGCTAGTAAGCTTTGTCTGATTTGATGTGTTCACACAGAGCAATGGGAACAATTGCAGAGAACTCAGCTACTGTCTCATCCATTTTGGTTCATGCCTGGGCTAGGTATTTGACTGCCACTGCCAATTCGTCTCATCTTTTTTCTATAGCCAAGAGGTCTGGAGTACATAAGAATAAAAGGCAAAGCCCATCTATTCCAACTCTCTCCTGATCTGTCTTTCTGTATTAAGAGAAAACAACAACAACTCAACAGCAGGTAGAAGGGAACTAGATGACACACTTGAGCAGGCTATGCCAACATGCCAGATGTCCTAAGGGGCATCTTGTATCTGGGACATACCTTTAGTCCAAGGGTCTCATGTTCCTGAATATCTTGGCTTCCTTTGGAAGGAAAACCCTTATGCATCCACGGGGATGAGGGAATAAAAAATGGCTTTAATAAGTCCCCAGCATAGAGAGCCAGTGAAGCAAAAGCACCATGGGACAGAATACAGCTGTCCTGCAGCACAGATACAGTCAGGCACACTCCAAATGGGCCAGAGACCAAGGTACTGCAGAACTTGCAGTGCAAATCCTGGTGCTTTCCAGAATGGGATTGCAAGGTGTGTCCCATGCCAGGGCTTCTGGATTGCTTCATTGAAACACGGTGTTTCTATAGCAGCACCACTCAGTTTCCTTTCAGCATTTATATATTTATGTCTGTGCATATAAAACAACTATTGCAGGAAGTAACAGCTATATTTAAAGTTGCCCATGCCTTTCTGCTTTCTGTGAAAATAGCTATCTAATGCAACCATGTAGAGGGTGCTGTTTTCTGGGGCTCTTTGTAGGGAGAGTTCTTTCATTCTTCATTTTTGTCCTCAGAATATCAGCTGAAATTCATTTAGGCTTAATCAAAAGATGCATTCTGAAAGCTGCCAACTAAGGCCCGACGGAAATATCCACTTCACCCACAGTTTATAGTCAGTTGGATATCAGCAGACCTCTCCTCTGGGGGCCCACTGCTAGCAGAGTCGCTGCTCACACATTCTTTTGGCTTCACAGAGGAATTAAAGTAAAGCAGAAAAGGAAACAGTCAAAAGCAGATCTAAGTATGTCTTCCCCTTTACCTAGAGGGGGCCACGCCTTTGGGGTAGAGCCAGTCTTCCTGCATCCCCCCAGCACATCCTTCGAACACAGCTCCCTGCCAGGAGTGATTTTGTCCCTCACAATTAGGTGACACCTTCCTCAGGTGTCTTCTCCAGGGCCCTTGTGTGCCCTCCTTGTCCCTAATGAGCCTCTTCTTACCTTCCTGAAACCATGGCTATCCCCAGGACAATGGACCTACACAGTTTAATACTCACCATGATTGAGTGGTGAAGCCACATATTCCAGAAGCTTAAGGGGCTACCGTTTTGAGATCAGCAGGATGGGATAAAGTATAGATAGAAATGTTCAAAGTTCTGATTGAACTAGGTTAATTTTGAGAAGACTGGGGAAACTCAAGAACATAACCATTATATTTCCAGTTGCCTATGTCTTTCTGGTCAGTATTGTTATTTTTAAGCACAAATCACTTTGGCTTTCACTGGCATAAGCAATCACGAAGCAGAAAGGTGTGGGGAGTGAAGGTCTTTCTTTATCCTCAATTATTAAATTTTAGGCTGAAATTCTAGGCTTACTTGAGAACTTATCCTAAAAAGAAGGAAGGAAGAAAAAAAAAAAAAAAAAGGCCTCATGAGGAGTTGACCAAAGTTTACAGTACACAAGTATCAAATCATCTTTCAGGGCAAATGGTAGGAAAAGGCAAGCCCCAGTAAAAGGCTTGGAAGGCAGCATCTCATGTAAAAGTCCCAAACTGTATCTACGAATCCCAAACTGCACAGTCCTGTATTAACTGCTGCCTAAGGAAGACAGGGCCTGAAGCCTACAAATACACTTTCTTCTCTCCAAAATTTCACTCGTACCTACAGTTCTAACTCCAGACAAGCCCAGACATCCCCAGCAACTCAATGCTTCTCTAGTTCTAACCAATTGTCCTCCAGCTCTTGCTCTTGAGGGACCTGACTTGCAAAGCCTTCTCCAGGCCTACCAGATCAGGGTCACCCCAAGCCAAAAGAGGTCAAGCTCCCCTTTCAGACAGCTGTAGAGTCCTACCTTCCCAAAGCCTGTAGGAAAGGAGTCAAAGGAGTATTCCTTCAAAGTAGAGACAGAAATATTCAAACAGGTAGGACCACTGCTAGGAGACGTGAATTTACAGGACTGAACTAAGGAGCAGTCATCTGCATGCCAGTGCTGCTTGAGGAGGCTGTGTGGCAGCTCTTTCTCCACCAAATGGCAAATTAGTTATTCTAAAATAAAGGTTTCTCAGACAGCACACACTTGAGTTGAAGTTAGATTTTTATGATTAAAGTGCACCCTATTTGATTAACTAGCTTCATTTCAGACAGCAAGTCTTTTTCACATCAACAACAAAAACCTTCAACAAAATTTACCTTCCCCAGAATACAAAAAAAAGAAGAGGTACCTTCCCATCTATGGCAGGACACATGTTAAAATGTGTTCTTAAAGATTCAATAAATACACAATAAGTGTTCTAAGCATGTTACCTAAGAAGTAGGTATTGTATGCATAAATAGAAACCATGATTCCAATGTAATCTGTGTCAAACAAGGTTACCTAGGAGTGTACTAACCATTTAGTCACCTCTCATAACTCACAGGGGGAAAACAAAATATACAGCATCAGTGGATTTAGATCATAACGGAGGTTTGATTTAATACTTTAATTCCTTACTGTAAGTCTACTTTGGAGTGAAGGCTCCTGGACAGACGGACAGACCAACAAGCAGATCAGTTTGGTACTGATGACTACCTAGTGACACAAAGCACTTTCCCAGGTCTTTCCTTGCCATCATTACTATGAGGAAAGAGCAGACATGAGCTGTACCCACAGTCCAGCCAAAACAGGTCCCTTCACAGGCTGAAGCCAGCCAGGTATCAGCAGATGCCTCTGGGAGTTCACCGCCAGCAGCAAGTCACCACACACAGTGTCTCAAAAAACAAACATTATTTAAGATTCACTGAGAAACCAAAGCATAATAGAAAAAGGAGCAACAAAAAGCACCTCCAAAGCATGTCTTCCTTACCTTGCTGCTGCTGCTTTTCCACAGACGAACTACTTTGCTAGTGTTGAGGAGATGTTTGTCCGTCAGTGTTAGGCAGGGCCCATGGGGGGAATGATGGCAGCTGTGGGCCCGGCCTGTCCTCCTGCTAATGGAGGACACCTGAAGGGCACTCAGCCTGGGCATGTGCACCAGCCCAGAAGAGTGGCTGCTGTCCTGCTTCACTAACCCCACAGCTGGGCTGGTTTGGAAATCAAACTTCTTTTTCTTACTCTGTGCATTCCTATGTCTTTTCAGAGGGCACACACGACAACTACATTACAACTGTTGTTCAAATCATCTGTGGTAAATTTGTGAAAATGTCTGAGCTTGGTTGTATTCTGCAAAGCTGGAGACACCAATGGCCTGAGCTCCCCTACCCCAACCCGTCATTAGCCCAAAGGAGGCCCAAGCACATTTAGGAAAGCCTCAAGCTTTCCAACACAGACATCACACGCACCCTTCAGCAAAATCCTGAGTGCCAGCCCAAGCAGCAGACCAAGAGACACAGCAAATGGCTGTAGGCCAGCTGCTGCTTTTGCCTAAACCACAAGAGAGGGGTGGGAAGCTGTACTAGGCGCTAGTGCTGCCCCAAGAATGGACTAATGTCAGGTGGACAGTCTTTGGAGATGAAAGTCTTAAGAGATCTGGTTGAAGGGACTTTTAGGCCTTGTTAATTGTGGAATAGTGGGGAAATTCAAAGACCCTACAGAAATCTGGAAATAAGTCCCAAAAAAGTGGATGTGACTATAGCTTTGCTAAGCTGGCCCACGGTGCTGGACAACCAAATAAGCTGTTCTGACCATCTACAACACCCACTTGAGGGTTGCTACAGCATTAATGCCATATCCCCTTCTCTTATTCAAAGCTCTGGCAACAGAGAACAAACAATATGCTACCTGAACCAGAGTCAGAGCTAATGCTTCAAATCTGTACAGGAATCAAAAAGCCATTTACCTGAGCTCTGCTTTTTTCTATCACTTAAATTGCAAGTCAAACATTCAATAACTGTCTTTCTTAGCCTTGGAAAACAAAAAAGCTATTGATTTTCTGCACATTTTTTTGTGTGTTGACTTCTTGCTCCCATTAAAAAGCCTCCAGAAAAGCAAAAGGTTTCCTACTGAGTTTGTATCCATTGTGAGTTTGCATGGAAGCATTAATGAAGAGTAATAAAAGACCAATAAATGATGTGTGACAGGACTCACAAAATGTAAACTCAAGTGGTTTCTGTTACTTCTGTCTTCTCCCAGAAGATGGAGCTAAATGACCAAGTGTCTGGAGTCTCCACAAGTTGCACATGGGCACTACTGGACAAAACTCTTCCTGATGAGGGTAAAATTAGTCTCATTTTCCTGCTCCCATTGCCAGGGTTGGCTGGGAAGGCCATCAGGTTTCTTGCAGGCTTTTTTTTTTTTTTTCCCCCATGTCACAGCTGTTTTATAGCCCTTTGAAATTAAAGGAGGCCAACAAGATCAAGGTCACGCTAAGCTTCATCACTTAGCTTTTTAAAAAAAGGTAAATGAAAGGCAAAAAAAAAAAAACCTCTACCAAATCTCTGTATAGAAAAATAGAACCCTTTACTTCTGATTGGCAGCATCGAGAACCTATTGGTAACCTCATCAGATGAGTTCCACAGTCTAAAAAAAAATAATAAATATATATATATATATATATTACTCTCCCTTGGCTGGCATGTTATTTACAGTAACTAAAAACTCTGGAAAAAAGCTGGAAGGGAATGGTATCTGTAGATGTGCAAGAATCGATAGGCACACCCTGTTCTCATGTTTTGTCATCTCCTGCTGGGAGCAATTGAAAAAGCTATACTGCAAGAGCACGTTGTCTAGAGTGGCATTTAGGTTTTACCTAAATCATTCAAAAGTCATTCAAAGCGGCTTCTTTGTACAACATGTGGTGACCTTGTTTCAGAGCATAAAGAACAAGGGATGAGCTGAGACTTGTGCAGGAAGCCAAGTAATGGCAATGCATGAAAACACACTCTGTGAATACCTCCTGTGGATCACTGAAGAAGAGAAATCCCCTGTTTGGCTGAAAAGGTCCAGCCTGAGGCCAGGCATTTTCAGCAGAAGGCTTACTATTGAATTCGCTGATCCCAGGCTGAGCCCTTATGGCCAGTTCAGCTCCAATGGATTCTGGCTTTTTATACTGTTATGTTGTTTTCCTTGTAATGACACTGGACCAAATTCCCTCCCAAACAGGAACAACAACTTTCATCTCCACTGATGATACCAAGCTATTCAGGAGAGTAAAAGCATGAGGACTACCTGACAAACTGCAGAGGAGGAACACCTAAGACTTGGTACCTATCCAACACAATGGCAGACAAAATTCAATCTAGATTACAAAGTGATACACATGGGGAAGGAAACAATCCTAATGTAACACATTGATTTTCCACCAGGCTCCATTTTACACTCAAGCTATGTGCCATGTAGAAGAGCTCCATCTACCAGACAGGAGAGTGCTGTTGACAAGTTTTATGCCTAGAAAGGCATAAAAGGTCCTGCTCTGCCTATTAGCAGAGCCGCAATAATTAGACTGGTTGGGGGCCACTAAAAATACTGGTAAGAAGGGCTGGGCTTGGAGTCAACTGTACATAAGTGTGTTGTCCTAACAGCAAAGATCCCACAGTACAGGTATATTCCTCTAGCAAAAAGAAAGTAAGATCTACCTTCTATCAAAAACAAGTGCTATATAGCAGATAACAGATTTAAAACCTTTGTCTTACCAACAATACATGGCCATTTGATACCTGAATTAATGCTTCAATGGAAGTAGAGCAGATCTCTCACTTGATTGCCCACCACCCACACTACCCCACTGAACATTTTTCTCCCATTTTTCAACAATGTAAAGTTGGGGATTTCAACTGTTGATGATTGTTTTCAAAATACCCTTCTCCCCTGCCTTTAAAATCTGGAGTGAGAACTTAAAAATGCTATTTTTTTTTTTCCTTGAAGGAGTCAGATGACGACTTTAAATCAGTTTTAGTGACAGAATAAGCTCACTCACTTATATGAGAGCACAAAATTTGTTTCCAATTACTTAGAACCAGAATTTATTGTTTTGGGACTGAAACTTTACCTGTTTCCCTAAAAATAAACCTAGGGGGTTTGTTTCAATAACACATTCCATTTACCCTCAGAATTCAGAGCTTCCACTTAAAACCATATCACTCTTCAGGTAAGCCGGGCATTTCTGATTTAATAAAAAATCATTATTTTATCTTTGTCATAGCACATTCAGAGTTTGTTACAAATTATGCAAATGTTTCTTATTACAGGAGGTTTAGAATTGAGCCTGAGGTATGTACAGGAGATTTCTTCATGCTCTGTATTAGCTAAAAGGGGCTGCAAAGGGATTAAAATTTGACAGTTATCAAATATGGGTAGGATATTATCACACAGAGGTTTTAGGTTTATAAAGAGGAAAAAACTAACAAGCAAGAACAGCGAGTGAAAGCCTAGCTGCATCAGTTCTGATTCTCATTTGACTCAGATCCTGAGGCAGCATCTGAAGAACAGGAAAACCTAAATAAGTCTTATGTTTGTTAACTAAGAATCCTAGAATCATTTAGGTTGTAAAAGACCTCTTAGATCATCAAGTCCAACTGTTAACCTAACACTGCCAAGTGTACCACTAAACCATGTCCCAAATCACCACATCTACACATCTTTTGACTTTCAAACAGGATTACGCCTGCACAGTATCTGTTTGTTGAAACAAGAGGAACAGGTTGCCCAGAGAAAGTGTGGATGCCCCATCCCTGGAGGTGCTCAAGGCCAGGCTGGATGGGACTTTGAGCAAGCTGGTCTAGTGGGAGGTGTCCCTGCCCAAGGCAGGGGGGGATTGGAACTAATGATCTTTAAGGTCTCTTCCAAATCAAACCTCTATGATAAACTAGATTTAAAATCACTGGTGACAAAACTTACCACAACTTCTTTGTTCCAATAGCTACTTAACCACAGATTTTTGTATCTGATCTCTACTCCAGATTTCAATTTCCAACTACGGGATTTTGTTATTTCCTAGGGTCAAGCTCAAAGCTGTCAATTATCAATGTTTTTGTTCCCCTCAGAGGTAATTATAGCCTACGAAGAAGTTGCTCATTTATCTTTGTTTTGATGAGACAAATACTGAAAGCTCCTGGAGTCTCTCTGTATAATGCATTATTTTCCAGCCTGTTTAACCATGTGTTTTCTTCAAATCTTCTCCAGCCTCACAACACTTCTTGAAATAACGTCTAGAACTGTACTGGTTCCAGATGGGTGTTAAGTGTGGGGCTAGTGATGTCTCACACATACAGAAGTCCTCTTATGAGGTCAAGGGACTGTTCACAAAAAAGATATTTTTGCCCAGTAGCGCTATTCAGTTTCATTGACAGTAAAATGGCATAAGCATCTGCAAGAAAACTGGGTGAATATTATGGTTTTATGTTTAGATACTTTACAGTAAAGTCATTCTGTCTGGCAGGATTCCTGTTCAGCTCTTTCAAATTATCAGAGAGAAGTGTGAAGAAATGGTTGAGGTTCACAAAAAAATAATAAAATAAAATAAAACCAACAGCTTCAGGTCAATAGGAAGAGTAGGGTGCCCCTTCATTGCATCTCCTTTGCCATTTTCAGTGCCATACGCCCTTCCCCTCAAGAAAAGCAGAATATAATAAAAACACATTAAACCTGTTCTTAGTAAATATCACCTGCTTTGAATGGGGACAATGCCTTATGAAT
Organism: Cygnus olor; assembly: GCF_009769625.2. Lineage (NCBI taxonomy): Eukaryota > Metazoa > Chordata > Aves > Anseriformes > Anatidae > Cygnus > Cygnus olor. The sequence continues at coordinate 14,097,762 of NC_049172.1, read as the reverse complement.
TCCTAAATGAAGACTCGCATAGCACTTGTTATTCGGCTGCTATAATAGGCCCGTGGCTGATGCCCTTGGTATGAAGTTGTAGTGGTGTATGGGGAGAGTAAAGACTAAGAGAGCTTCATCACAGAGGTGATGCTCAGTATAAGCATGCTCTGACTTGAGATCCAGAGACTCTAGCAGCTACAATTATAAGTCAAGAAGTTAGTAAGGGATCATCAGGACTTGCATATAAAACATGTTCTGGCACTCCCTGCTTCAGTTTTTCAGATGAGATTATCTGGACATAGTCTGGGAAGGAATTTCAGCTTCACTTCTTATCTAAAGCTTTTGATACACATTTTAATGGCAAGATAAAAATGCCTTGCACACAAAGTGATTCTTTTCTGTCAGATCTGGGAATTAGTGATAAATTCTGATGCAGCACCATAAATAACTGTTTCCATTTAATGATGCTGAGCATGCTAGGCTATGTCAATCATCCCTTGGAAATGAAGAGGAGATGTGATTTGAAATGGCAAGCTGCGGGTGTCTAATCAATAATCCCATTATGTGTCAAGCAAACTAAATTTGATTATCACTGAGCAGCTACAGTTTCTCTCGGTGAAGTTGCAACTCAGTTGCCAAACTCCCAGTCTCAAAATCAGCAGGTTGAACTGGTGGAGAATTATTTAGGTTCCAAATGTGGAGATACCGAGATAGAAGGTCTGTGAGAGATAGCAGTCCCGTAAACTGCTGCAAACCACAAGAGATTCTACCCTCAAGTGGAAAAGAGGCAAAACCACTAGTTTTCCTTCTAGAAATCTCTGCCTTCCCACCACCCCTTGAGACATCACTTTCTTCTCCAGGCCCCTCAGTGCATCCTTTTACCTCTAAGCCCTTTGAATTGTAACTAGCTCCAGACTTAGGGTAGCCTTCTCACTTGTCCTGTAAGATCATCAGGATTATTCAGCCCTTCTGGTCCTGCTCTTCCTAGCACTGTATAGCACAGTCCATCTTGTAGATTGTTCTTTTTCATTGATACACCCACAAAGACACATATTCTGCCTTGCTCTCCAACCTTGCAACAAGATAACTACGAGATCTGTGCAGGCATAAGCTGTAAATCAAAGGATGTTGCAAGATCCAACAGTATATTTCTCCTGGGGGTCTGCAAGATTTCATAGCATCAGCTCAGGCTACCCAACCATTTCCTTGGTCTGATCTCCACATTCACAATAATGTCAGTCCAAAGCTGTGTTCTGCTTACTTGGTATCTACATGTATGCTAATGACACTGGACCCCTTGGGAGATGCAAATTTAGCAGCTGTGTCAACACCACCGTGAAGCATCCATACCCAAGTAGCAGCTTGGGCCCATTACGATTCCACCCAAGTCAGTACAAAAACAGATTCTGCTGCAAGCTACCATTTGTGGCGAATCTATATTAAAAATAATGCTATAAATTGCACTAAACAGGGTGCCCATACCTAGCTGTAGGCTGGTTTGAGTAAACACATGGTCTCTTTGGAAGCGATAATAGAATTATTTTTCTCTTCTGTAGTGGCAACATGGTGAGAGGTTTGTGAAGATCAAGGGATAAAATGGGCTCATTTACATTTCAGAGACTCCAGCTGGAAGTGTTTCCTGTCTGTGAAACAGCAATGTTGTTTATAACCCTGAGATTAAGTTTTCTCATTCCTTATGTAAAGCATAAAGAAGTTTTGACCTGTATTTACTAAATTAATATTCTAATTAATGCCGAAAGTTTCACTCCAAGATAAGGAATTATTTATTAAATTAGATCCAAGATTTTAACGCAGTAATGACTAACAGTACTTTGGAATATACAAATATATGAGAACCAGCTATCACACATTAACTACATAGAGCTCGGGGTTTTTAGGGAGTTCCAGTCCCAGCTAAGTACCTGCAGACAAGTTTCAAAGTATCTGGCAGAAGCCAGCAGCTTCTCTGTCTCGTCCTTTGGCAGAAAACACTGCTGTCACCATCACAACTGCATCCAGCCAAAGCAGGAACCTCTAGCTTATTGCAGAGGCATGCAACCAGACAGCAGCAAGGGCACAGCCATGCTCCTCTTTTTTCAGAGCCCTTACACACAAATTGGAGTTGTGGCTCTGCTCGTGGTGAGTTGACAGATAATATACCCTTTCATCCTTGCCCACTAGAGCTCAGCAAACCAGGTCTCAGGTCTGCCAAACACAGCCAAAAGGCAGGGGCACTTCAAGGAGGCAGCAGGGCAGTGGCAGGACCTTAGCTGTAATTCTCCTGTGACTTGCAGTATATCTTGCTCTTACTGCCATCTATTTATTTATTTATTTACAAAGTTCTCCCACCTCTCTGCAAAGAAGCTTTTTCTCTTCATCAAAATGGGCATTTCCTCTTATTATTTTCTGAAATAAGGCTCCTGCTTATTTGAGCTCCTGAAGGCACCAGCTGCCCTCAGAAAAGCAGGCAGCTCGCTCATTTTCGGACTGTGGGAGCTGGTGTTGCCTTTTATAATGAGGGGTGTACAGCAGGGGCAGGATGTGTTTGTTACTTTATTCCTCAGCCTTCCCCATAACCCTCCTTAAATTCTGAGTGTCTCCTTTATCCCTTGTTGTCTTTCCTTTCCCTAACAACCTGGCTGTAACAATTACAGTTAAACCTAAAAGACCTGAGGCGGATTACATGGCTGTGACTCCAGTTTGGTGACATTGGCCAGAACAGCGCACACAAGTACGAGAAAGGTAAGAGCTTAAGGAGCTAAACCTTTGTTCTGCACAAGCCAAAGAGCATCCGCCCCGCTGTGCTTTGACAGAAAATACAGGTACTGACTTAAAAAAGCCTGTATACATTGCGCTTCCCAAAGAGCAACATTCAGGACATCACACGCTTCCTTTGTTAGGTATAGAAAAGAGGGCAAGACCAGACAACTGTGAGGTTTTCCTATTGACATCAGTAGGAATCCAGACATTATGCATGTTGTTGCTTCACCATTCTTTCTTGTGTAACAACTGCCAAGTACCAACAGCCTTTTAATTTGGACTGGATTACTTAAAATTCTCTTTTAAAGGAACTCTGCTACCACCCACTTTTCCTAAGCAATGGCCCCATATGATGGGCATATTTATTAATTAAAATTCCTGTTAACGTTCGTGGAAATGTTGCCTTATTAAAGTTTTTTCTTCAGGGTCAGTGAGTTTCTAAGGAATCAAAGGAAACAAAAGCTGCATTTTCCTCCTGCCTTATTCATTACAAGGGTCTTCATTCAGCAAAGCGCCTTCCAGCTTTGAGTGTAAGAGCAATCCACTGAAGCTAATAGGATTATTCCAAGCTGGTATAATCTGGTGGTTTTTGTTTTGTTTTGTTTTTTGTTTTTTTTTTTTTTTCCAGAGAAAAGTTAGCTGGGATTGTTCTCCCATGACATGCAATGTAAAGAGGGGAATGCTCTTACACATCAGCTGCCCCAACTTCCATTCAGTTCCCTGTACATTTCCACTCCCGTGTCTTCCCCAGCAAGGCACCTTTCCAGATGGACTGCAAACATTGTGGAGAAACTCTCCAAAACAAGTATTACAGACCTGTAGCATGCTGACCTCATACTAGAGAATTCAGAAAGCTGCTGTTCTTAAATAGAAGGAAGTCTGGAGCAATATAAGTGGTAAACTCAGACCCCGCAGCACTACTCCCTGAGCTCTGGTCCTGCCAGCAGTCTTCTGCTATGGATCAGCACAAGCAGATGAGGATGAGACCGTGATGGCTCTCATGAATGGCCTTGGGCTGAAGGAAGTTTTGCTGATGATTCATTAGCACATTTCTCTAAGTCAAGCAAGGTGTATTAGAATTGCTGTGCTTTGGGCTGAAGCTCTCTGCAGCCCTACTGTCTGCTATAAGATTTGACAGCAATTCCAAAACTTAAGAAAGGAACTGGATTCTGGTTCTCCTGAAAAAAAATAAATAAGAAAAAGAAAAACACACAAAAAACCCCATCAACATTGGGAACATCCTTATTCTATCTTTTGCATTCTTTCTATGACATTTTCCATGCCCTGTACTCAGCTCTGACAAAAAGGTGTTGGCAACATAGATACCCAACAAGGACCATTAGCTTACCATTAATACCCTTCTTAATTTAATAACTCTGTGCTTTTTAATGCCAATTCCACTGTTTCCAAGCAAGGACTAAAACATGCTCCCAGACATTTCCATAAAGAGCACTGAATGCATACGATGTACATGCCATTGTATTCAGTACGCTTAGGAAACAGATAATCCTATTCATCTAGCTTTGCCTTATCTACTTAAATAGGTTCTCACGTACCAGGTGCCTTCAGTGTTTGAGTATTGAAATTGCAGAGTACATACATTATTAATGCTTCTAGGAACAGACATAGTACTTCATAAAATATAAGCAGTAAGATTTCAAGGCAGTGGCACTACTTGCTTTTAACAGTAGTGAAAAACCATATCCAGGAATCTAAAACAGCTTAATGCTCTACTGAATAGAGAGAAATAGCAAGCTAAGCTATACAGAATATGGCACTATCCCAAGCCACACTTGAATAAAGAGCCAAACATTTTGTAGAAAGATTCTGCAGTTACAGCTAAACAAAATATACAGTACCCAGAAGCATGAATGAAGCATCCTCAGTAAGACATCCTACCCCCCAAAGGGCTTCCAGGTGGGTTACACGGGCTAAATCCCACATTCACAAAGCTTAACTTCTGCCCAGTGCAAGGTCTCTCCAATGCAAGGGTAAATTTCTCAGAAGTGGAGGTCAGACTTGCTGTTATGCCAATGGAAAGAAACTGGTGCATCTTTATAGCACCTTATTAAATCCTTAAAATAATGGGAGTGATGAACTCCATAGTTCAGGGCAAGCACATCTCCTATATGATGATTTTTCTAGTGACAAGCAACGCAGTAAATCACCTTGTATTACAACTCCACCTACCAATGTCACCAAGCGTTGCTTTGCTTTTCCATTTCAGAATCTGTATCTCTCATCTAAAAGCTACCACCTTCTACCTCCGTGTTAAATATTTCCAGCTTTATTCTGAGCTATCCAAGAAGTCACAGTGAAGAAATAAAAGGCTGGATTCTACGGCTGGTTTTAGTGCGTTTAGTGCACAGTACATTTTATACTTTAATCCACATGTTTAATAGGTTAGAAAGTTTAAAACCACAAGGCTGCAAACTTCCTGCAGGTGAGTCCCATTGCTACCTTCCGGCAGTGTTATTTACTACTATTGGAACAATTTGCAGTTTGTTGAAGTTGTGAAACCAGTGAAGGTGGTATCGTGCACCTGTAGGCCGGGTGTCCCATAATAGCAACTCCTGCACTTTTCCCCATACAATTCCTGCATTTTTCCCCTTTTCTCTTGGACTACTCTTCATGGAAGGAGCTACTGTATGCTGTGGCTAACCTAGAGTAAATATCATGCAGATTATGCCAGCTGCTATGGGCAGGCCAGCAGTCAAGCTAGCTGCTGCCCAACAATTCCTAAGAGCCAAGTTTTGTGTCCTGCTCTCAGCAGGGGCACTAATCTGCAAAGCTCACCTCTTCCATCCACTACAACACAATTACCTTAGATAGTCCTCTATGCAACTGGGCCAAGAGATTTTTACAAGTACTGAAGGAACTGCCTAACAATTTAATTGCCTCAGTCACTCCTCTTGGAAAACAGGGCTAAAAAAAATCAGGACTACAGAAATAAACACCAGTTACCTGAGAGCCCACTGACAACCATCTTCTCCTCCTAATCCAAATCACCCTATCATCCTTTCATCATCTACAAATAGACACACATATGCATACACATACACACTTACTTGTACTGGCATTTTAATTTTTCAAATCATGCCTTTTCATTGCTGTTAATGACATGAAACCTTCTATTTGTTCTTAACATGGAATACAAAAAAAAAAAGAAGTAAAAAGATACCTGCTTCTCCAAAACATCAAATTATATTCGAATGAGTGATAGGAAAAATAAAAGTGTATGCATTTAGCACATGATAAGTGTGGCAGTTCTCTCTTATGAAAGAGGGGAAAGCATCTGAGCAAAGTCAGTCAGGCAAGGGTTTACCGATTACAGGATCCTCTTTGCAATTGTATCTGGGGTTGGGTGAAAAAAATGGTGAGGGAATCAGGAGGGATGAAAAATAAGACATTAAGAAAAAAAGAAAGGTAGTTGCATTACCTACATGCGTTACACAAATAAGATAGGGAATGATTAAGTAGGAAAAAGTGATAAAGGAAAGCTTCTGTTAGGGGTGCAGAAGCAGCCGAGCAGGGCCTGAACTTTGACAACAGCTCTGAATAATTAGGAAAGAACAAAAGGACCCCAGAGGAGCCTCCAAAGGGATCTCATGTTGACATGATGGACTGGATGTTCTGCGTTTGAGGTTATTCTCACTAAACACACCGGTTCCTTAAGTATTTTTTGAAAGAAAGTCCAATTCCTCCCTCCCCACCCAGCAGCCCTCAATCCACCCTCTCACTTCCAGTGTCACTTTCCCAAAGCTGAAAGGAGTCCTCAAGCACTGCCACCGGCTCAGGGAAGTGGATTGCTCTGTTCAAGTTCCTAGCAGGTCTAAGCCATCAAGAAGGAACCACTGCTTTGTCGCCTGGCAACTCAAAATAGCTGTCAGTAACAAGGCTCACAAGGTAGAAATTTCCAAAGCACCTAGCTGCTTAAGATCCATTTCTGAAAGATGCTTAGGAGTTTAACTTCTACTAAGGTTCCTATTTGACTTAAGAAGGCCTTTAAAATTGCTTTCTAAGTTCAGGTAGTGTTTAAAACATGGGCTTTGGGCTAGCATGGAAACAAAACTGAGAATATAGTAGGATTTTCTAAAAGTACCTGACCCACTTTTGGGTTTCCATATATCCCTTCCACCACTTATCTGCACCCTTTATTTGTGTCTTTTTCACAAGGCACATCTGCAAACTGTATCACTTGCCCTGAGAGCTGAATGGAGATCATCTGTAGAGCAAACTTTGGTTTGATTTGATTTTTTTTGTTTCGGGATGAAAGCAAATGCTTAAGGAAGCTTTATAGAGTCTACTCTGACATGCCGATATATGACAGCTGGCTCCAGGTAAAGCAATCCATCAGGTCCTTGCTTGTGCCTATTTGCAGGGATTTAAGAGACAGGGATGAGTTTCCAAAACACAGCATGTGGCTTTAAAGCTGTGAAATCTACTCTCCTGCTGTACACCGAGAGGGCTGCAGGCACGCAGATATGTCAATTATTTTCCTTGACCAGCTTGTGAAACAACCCTTAATCCCTAAAATGTTCTGACACTGAACCTACAGAGTTCCCGCTACAGAGAGAACAGCCAGGAACATACTGTATATATTACCTTCCTACACACCAGTTTATTTATAGCATAATTGGCAGAGCGTAGCTATTGTAAGAATGAAAATGAAGAGTGCACATCAGTTTCTACTCCTCAGAACGAAGGTCTTTTTCCAGCTAGGGAAGTATCTGCAATGCTGGTTAAGTCAGCTAGGACAATCCACTGAAGTTAGCAGGCAACAGATCCCATCTGGGCATGTCGGTGGCAAGGAAGATACTCTGAATGGGACATGCTAGGCCAAGAGCAGGTACCTGTGTCCTGTACAGAAACAACGGAGAACAAAGAGAATACCTAAGTGTCTGATGCCCATCCGGGAACTAGGAAACATTTAAACCTTGCTTTCTCCAATATACCCACTTCACTCCTCCCTAATACTAGACCTAACAAGCTAAAAAAAATGCCACGTGTTTTAACCAGCTCTGTCAATACCTGCTTTAGTTTAAAATCTGTTTATGTCAGAATCTGAGAGCAAGCTGGCCGCTTGCATTACAACGGATGGTAAGAGCAGACAGCTAGGGAGAGACTCCTGTGGGTTTCCCACTGCCTGCCAATGCAGACAAGTTACGGAAAGCAGCAACTAAACTGCTAAGAATGCTTTCCCAAAATATACAACACTCCAGCCATGGCCCTGTGATTCTCATTTAGTTTTTAAGAAGGGTTTAGCTCTTGTATTTAGATCTAAATCGCCAAAATTTTCCCGAAGGCAAAGGACACAGTCACGAGAGTTTAATTAACAATGGGGGGACAGAAAAAAAAAAAAAAACAAACCACCAACAACACAATGCCAAGATTTGCCTGGAGTTAATGAAAGCACCCAGTTCTAGTTAATTTTCCTTCTTTCTTGCTAAAGCTGATAAACACACAACAATGCACCATAAAAATGAGCAAATTTCTTTCCCTATGCAGTCTGGCATCTACACGCAGCTGCAAAGATAGATAGTGAGAAGGCTTAGACCCAGCTGGCAGAAACGTCAGGTCTTTCAGCTCTATATCTCTATTATATCAAATACAAAAAATACAAACAGCATCAGCTCGTAGCTGTGCCAGTCCTTGGGAAATGCAAGTATTTGGATGTAGAAGAGAGATTGGATAAATCTAAACCTGGACATGGCTGGAGAAATTACAAGGAAGCAGGGTGAAAGGAAGAGCCAGAAATAACTTTAAACGGCTTGCTTTCACTTCACTATGTATCACCAGCTCTCACATTTATCTCTCCTTTTACACATGCCTGATCTAAAAATTACTGGAAGCTGCTCTCTGGCCTCTTTATTGATGGACCCTTCTCCCACCGGCAGAGGACCAAGGTATCGCACCCACCCTCCAACAGAGGCTGGGCAAGAATATCTGCCCACTTCTTATCTGAGATTAACTTAAAAACAATGGCTTGTGCAATGCTGCTTTCTTCACAGCTGCTGGAGCCAACACCTTCCTACAGCAAACACCCCCTGACACAAGTCAGGGTGACCAATTTAGGAAGAACCGAGTGCATTTCTTATTTTTATTTTTTGGTCTTCATATTTGAAAATAGGGTAGGATGAGTCTTCCAGGGATTGCTGTTGACTTGGAGGGATCACGTTGCCCTCCGTGATCAGAGCAGGGATGTTACCTAAAGAGGCTGGCACTAATTCGTGGTGAATTGGCTGTTGTTACGACAAAGACTTGCTGTAAACATGAGTTTAATTGGCAATAGGCTAATACCTATGAAACTCCCCACTGAAGTTAGCTAAAAGATCATAATCTTCAGCACACTCAAGGAAAAACAAACAAACAAACAAACAAACAACAACAACAAAAAACAGTTCATTTTAGAGCTCTCTCAAAACTTAGCCTATTTTTTAGCTCTTAATTCTATCTCCAAATCCAAAGTCTTAAAGATGAGCTAAGAGAGGGAGCAAAACAGAGAAGAGTATTCACATGCAGCTTCTGTCTGAATGGTCAGGGTATGATGGTGCTGTTAGGAGGATACAGATAGGTTGGCAAGTACCTGTTTTCCATCCATCCTGAAAACAGAAAGGCTTCATTTTCTAATACCCTGAATAGAGCTATAAACAACATGATTTCACAAGCAAATTGTTTTTTTTTTCAATATGTAATTTCTTCCAGTTCCAAACTTTGACATCATCTATGTAAAGAAAAGCCACGGTTCATACATTTGCGCACACACCTTGCCATCCTGCACAGAACATGGGAAGACTGCGAATCCAGATTTCTGGGATGACTTTGCCTGCTTCAGCATGGGGCCAGTAGATCTCAAATCCCCACACTGCCAGAACCAAAGGTCCAAGAAAACTGATTACTCATCAGGCTCAAGGGAGCCCTAGCAAACCCCAGGACCACACTCCCTAGGTTCTGCCTGACCTCAGGAACCAAAATGCTTGCAAAGCTCCTGTAACTGGCTTCCACAGAGCTACTGTGCCTGCAGGGTTAATCCAGTCTGCCAGGAAATAGGTCTGGAAATGGAAATGTCAATTGTTGGAAAATTTGGTTTTATAAAACCAAATGCTGTGAGGCTTTGGCAGTGATTCTCCTAAGCAGCTCTAGATCTCATCTCAGAGAGAGCGTGTTGCTGTGACCAAGCAGTTTACTTTCAATGGTCTTCTAATGGCTGTGAAGGGAAGTCTTCTCTGCACAAAAAGTCTCGGGAAGACCGGCACTGCTTGGACTCAGTTCAAAGACTACAAGAGTACAGAAGCTCAGCCTTCTCCTACATATGGTCTTTCCAGATTGCAGGAAGGCATGTTCCTCAAATAGCGTATGGGAAGTTGCTCATCTGCTGCCAAAGGTATTCAGTAAATTAGCAGTGAGCATCACTTCTCAGATAAGCTGATTGCTAGAGCAGTGGGAAACTGTGCTTGGAGAGCAACTGGGTGTTGGTCCAAATGTCTCTGCTTGAATGACTGAGGCCATGAATCCTCTATCATTTCCTCTCAATGTTAATTTTCAAAAAATGAAAACTTTGATGCTGTAAAAAGTCATTCTATGTTCCTTCAACTAAACCAAGACCAAGTGATAGAAAGTAAAGCATTGCTGTACTTTGCCATACAATCGCAAACAAGTAGATGAACAAGATGACTCTGGAAAGTCATATTGATCTATGAAGTTGCTTAAAAAGCTTCAAGGCAACTTTATCAAACCAATGTTATCAACAGAATTTCTTTCTGAGCCCAAACTTGTACACAGAATTCTAAGTCCTCAGAGAATAGCAATGTCTGCCAAACAGCATGCAACAGATGTCATTCACATAACCCCCCGGGACTGTCCCCTGCATTTTGGTTGCTTGCAAAATAAGATGGTCACTTTTTTCTGTTTTCTAGGGTACGCATTTGACAAGCCATTTGTCAATGGAGATGTCCTCATTTGCATTCTTCAACATGACCAGATGCTACCTCCCATGCATTCCTGAAATAGAGCATCCAGGAAGAGATTTCCAGTACGAAATCCCAGTTGCAGTCTTCCCAGATAGGGTTAATTCAAACTGACTCCCAGTCTGAGAAATCTTAAGAATTTTCATCCTTTTCTCCAGAACACTCCACTGAAAATCCAGAGCATTATTCTCTAGGTAAAAAAAAAAAAAAAAAAATTGCTCAAACCGGCATTAGGCACTGGACCCCTGTGCACCAGTGACAGACAGCTGTATTTTGAAACTGGGAAGTTTCACTTAACACTAACTTCTTCAGGAGGTCATTGCTAGTTCAGCATGACAGCCAAGATTAAGGAAACATGGTAACCACCTCGCCAGAAGGGTCCAAAAGAAGCATTTCCAGAGAAATACAATGAAACAGAACCAAAACAGAAAAACTCAAACCAAACCTTGCAGTGTTTGCAGAACGGACTAGCCCCATGATTTACTGGATAAATATGTACCAATCTACTGATCGGTCAATATACAAAAGCTTTTCTTAAAAAGAAAAAAAATATAATCCTCTGTACTTACACAACCCTAGCTGATCCCTACCCCAGGGGATTAAAGCCATTTCTCTCTCAGTAACAGCATCGTGGTCTCACAATGGAAAGGAATTTAACAATAAATTCACAATTCGCAGTGTTCCAGGCCAACAGCAGAAGCAATCATATAAGCAAGTGGTGTAAAACTGGAATTATATCCAAGAAGACAGTTACTGATAGGAGACAAGCCAGTTACTTGAGCAGGTGATTAAAGAGGTTGACAAGTATTCTTGTCCATCCTTCTCATTATTTTTGAAACTTATCTGAAAAATACAGACTTTCCTTCGCATACATATTTGCAAACGCCTTCCTCATTATCCGGAAATTAAAGGATCTCATGTACTTAATATCATTCTTGTTTTGAATGCCTTTCTACAGTATGTATGCATGAAAGTGCATGCACACACACAAACATTTAAATGGCTGCCTTTTAATGAGCAACTTTCTCCTCAGATGGAAATGAAGGCTCACAGAACACATACACCTCTACTGAATCCCAAGTCAACCTCCCAGCCCAAGAACTGTCAGGCTGAAGAGTAAAACTTAAGTCCTGAGAAACTGTGAGCATCTCTGACTTCATCTCTAGGCAAGAGGAGGTCTCCACCTTGTTGTGACACTAACACCTATTTTGGTAATCATTAAAAGACCCCTCTTCTAATCTTTTGACACGTCCCAGTTGCTACTGTTTTTGATGCTTCATTCAGTTACTTCTAAAGCCTAACCTTAAACTGTGCCGTGTTTGACGATATCATAATCTTATACCATTGACCTTTTATTCCCTTCTTTTCTCAGTATTAAATGGTTCTCAATCAGATTTAAATTTACTTCCAACGTCATCTAGACTAACAAAATTAGCTGCCATTGCCTTAACTTCATATTCAAGCATGAAGCTATTTTAATAAATGTCAACGAGCAAATTAAATATTTGAATTTTGATGTTCGTCTCCAGAAGCATAAGAGATTTAATGCTCATCTGAGGAAAACCGTGATTAACATTCAGGTCAGACCCAACCAACAAAACCTGTTAAGTGTTCAGGGCTTACACATTCCTAGTGAGTTTTGGAAGCGCTAGTCATAAGATCTGTTTGCATATAAACACATGTGACAAAACTGACAAGCCAATCATGTACAATTTAAATATTTGCAGATTACTACAACATGGTTATCGCTGGCAGAACTGGTGACATGGATGCTGTTGCTATGGGAGCTGGATTGATGGTTATATAATGCAGGATGCATTTATCCTACCATGCCAGTTAAAGCATGCATGAGATTGCTTTGTAGTAGCCAAGTGTACATCATTTTACTGTGGTCAAATTCTGTTCAGGACATGGAGGAAAACGACGCCTGGCTTTAGCCTGCCTTTGCTTCCCACACAGGCCCTGCAGTGGTTTGTAGTTGCTCAGATACTTTACTGGTATCTGCCAGGTGGGAACGCATCCTATGTTCCAGCCATCTTTGACAGGTCTGCTCGGGGTATTCCTGGCTTACCCAAACCCTCTGACACGTGACTTTGCATTTACAGACTAGCTGCGTATAGAAATACAGCCTGTCCTGTTGATTTAAACAGATGACAAAAGGATATGGAAGGATAGCATGTTTGGGGGGCAGTTTATAACACGTTGTGTATACAGACCTCACTAAACGAGCAGCCCTTCTACTGCATTCTCTGTTACTCCTCCCACATTAATCAGCAACACTCAGCGCCAAGATAAAAAGATGTAGTTTTGGTCAGATCCTTGACTGTCATTAATAGACTCCAAACAAATGCTGTCCTGAAACAAGACAAAAAAACGGATGTGATTGATAGTGTAAACATATAAGAGATGGGGCACTGAATTCGATTTGTGAAGAAGTTAACAAGCAAAAAGAAATCAGCTTTACCTGGAATCCTCCTTGACCAAGGCACGCACAGAACAGTTGTTCACATTGTTAATAACATTGTAAGCTGAAAGCAGAAAACTAATGACAGGAAAACCTGAGCACAAGATGAGTGCTGGCATCCAGCATACCATCTTTAAAGTTAACGGAATCCACTCCCTGTACATCCTACACGAAATGCTCTGGGCCTTGCTGTTGTTTACTGCTCCTGCCTAAGTAATCACTGGGGTAAGGCTGTGGGAAGTAGCTGTGACGGTGACAAGCAATTGGACAGTGCTGCAGCCACAGACAAGCCCTTAGGAAGATTAGTACTGAAAGAACCAAGAACACAATGAACCCAAACCCTGGCCCACAACTCCACTTGAAACAGGAAGGAAAAATCCTCTCAGCAGAAGCACTCTTTTCAGTTTAACCCTGGTTATTAACAGGATCACCCTGAGTCTCAGTCACTGTAATTCACCATTCAAACAGAGCAGGCATGTATACAAAGGAGATGGGCATGCTATGGTACAGCAAACATTTGCTTTCCATCCTCAGATAATCCTACCCATGTGTCATTGAAGTCAGTGCACCAGAAAATTCTAATTTCCCATTAAAGCTAATATTGTGGGCTCTGGGGTCAACTTGTGCTCTCTGTTAAGAGACCGTAAATTCAAAGATTTCAGTGAAGTCATCTCAGATTTATGAAAGTGCATTTGGCCTTGTGACTCCCTGAACTTTATGCCAATTGAGATAATTCCGTGTGTTAAATAAAAATAGAGAAGCCAGGTTATGATCATTTCAACACCAATTTATTTGAAAAGAAGCTCTGCAAAGAAGTCTTCAGAGAAAACTACTATTAAGACAGCATCAAAGGAGCTGAGAAATGAAACTAAAGAGTTGAAGGATGCTCAATTAAAGAACATGACAATCCAAATATAGGCTTTGTTACGAGATGCCACTGATGGAAACAATGGGACCTAACTGGTAGGGAAGGCCTTCTGAAAAAAAGTGTGGAATAGCAGAACCAGAAAACAGAGGCAAATTCTTTCACTGTTAACTTTCTTTGACTGTGCAGAGTTTTAAGGTGCAAAGTTAAGTAAAAGCAGCATTGCCTTCTAGCCTTCCAGAACAAGAAGTGTTCCAGCGCTTGAACCTCAGATCTAAAAGGAGACTAGTCAAGATTAAAAACAACAGAAAACTAAGAAACAAAATGGAGAAAATGTGATCTCTCATGTCCTATGTCTGAAATCTACCTCACCTACCCCATCTGAGTGCTGCCACAAAGAGACCCTAACACAATTCTTTTCCTCCAGACAGGACACATGAGAAAACACAAAATTATCACAAAAGAAAGAGGTTGCTTTCAGTTCAGTCCCCATGCCCTTTACCAACTCCTGATGTTACGTTATGTGACTGCCAGAGAAGTCACCTTCTTTCACTGTTCCCTATGCCAGAAATTTGGAGCTGCTAGGTTGCGCTGCCAGGATCCATATGTTTTGGGATCCAGAGCCTGCTAAATTTCCACCAACTGGAGGCACCCCAGGATACCCGTACCTTGCAGTGGTTCCCTTCCCAGCACCTGTATACCCTTTAGCTATTGCAATAACTAAGGTTGTTAACTAGTAGTCCTCATTAGCAGGTTGGCTATCCAATCTGAGAGTTGCAAAAATAACACAAAGCCCCTTTTATCACTTTGTCTTTGACAGACTGTATTGAGTTTCATCCCAGCTCAAAACGATAAGGAATCAGAAGGCCACATTAAAGGATGTGGTTATGGGGAATCTAAATTCACCGTCCTTCCCAGAAACTAAGAAGTTATAAAGATAACATCTCAAAGTTTTCCAATTTTGACTAAACAAAACACATTGCAAACCTCTTTCCCGTCTAATTTATATGGCATTGCATTTAAGATTGCTTGAAACTCATGTGTCTTTTCAAATGAAGCAAACATCAGCTGCTGGGAAATCTCACAATGGCTTGTCTATTTTTACTTCTTTCAGCATCCTTACTAATTTAAAACACCATCATTCATAATAGCATGTTATTCAAATCTTAGCAAGAACAACCCCTTCAGAGGCCAGTATTTGGTAACGTTCTGTCATACCCAATCAAGTTTAACTGAACAACAATAACGATTGCTTCCGGGACCTGGGATACAACTGGAAGGTAGTTGAAATGGAGCTCAGGATCCTTACCGCTTGCATTTGTTAGCAAATAACTATCATTTACCTACAGTTGGTTTATTTTTTAAACTCCTAATGGTAAGTTTGCATCTGAATATTTTCTTGCCAGAGGAAAGCATCCCTGGGCAGCACGTTTAATACAATTGAGTTTGTTGATTTGTGATTTGTTATTCTCTTCCTTTGTGTTCTAAGCTTCTCAGCCTGCTGATGCATTACCTCCCCATGGGCAATGCCCACCGAGTACATAATGCTGTGATTCAAGGTACTTGATAAATGTTAGTTTGATCCCAGGATATTTGGTTGAAACACCTGCCACATGAAAATAATTTGAATCTTTTTCTGCTGCCAGAAAAAGATCTGTTACTGTGGAAGCTGAAGTGTAGCCAACCTAGATATATCCAGCTCAACTTAGGAACAGAAAGATAGAGTAAGGTTAAAACAGTATCAGCTCTTCCCCTCCAACTGAGAAGAAGAAAAATACTTTTTCTGAGTCCTTCTTAGTATTCTGTATAGCCCAGGTGCAGCCAGCAACAGACCCATTCAATATGTTGTAATACACTTTGGCAGGGTACTCACGCACATCGAGACAAGTTGCAGAATTGCTATCTGTCCTTCCTGACTTTATCAGCTTGTGAAATGATCCTAAACAATCCAGAAGAGTGGTGGAAGTTCGCTACTTTGGGATATCAGATTAAGGAGAACAAAACTGAAGAAATATTCTTAATGGACCAATCTTGTTATGGCAGTGGTATGTCAAGTGCTACAGTCAGGAGGCTGGATTTTAAACATATCTAGGAGCCAACACATGCTGAGAAGATGACAAATAGGAACTTCAAAGGCACTGGTAAATCTAATTCACACTAGTCTTAACCTTCTGATAGAATGAGAAAATCCCACCCCCAAAAGTCCTCATAAACTCAGTAAGATACGGCACAAAAACCTTGACCAGTTGTGTCAGTGCCAAGCCAGGAACCCAGACACAAAGTTTTGGGGGGCCATATTTAGGGTATTCAGGCACTGAATTACCAATGCTTTTGCACTAAAGGATTTGCCAAATTCCCAGAAGAATTATATGGTAGAGTGACGAGGTACCACATTTTCTCAAACCCAAACCAGTGCTTCCTCCAGACTTCTGGACAAGTCTTTGGAGCTTGCATGATGCCCATGTGCCTTTGTATGAACAATCTGCACCAGGTATCCTCCACACACACCAAGGAAGCAAACCTTTCATGAGATGAGTGGCATTTTCCCCAAGCACAACTGCTATCTGTATCACGTGCTACTCATTTGAAGAGTTTAAGGTTTCTGGTCTCCAGAGTGAAATTACCTGTGAATTAAATACAGAGACGAAAACATGGAACTTGCTGATGTTGTGCTGCAGATAATAGAATTTTCTTTGAGGGATTAAATACAGCAACACGGCATTTGTATGTACTACTGGCTCACTTTTTTCAGGTTTTCTATCTTTCATTCAGCTCTGTCAGGGAGAAAATTCTTAACATTTGGCACTTCGCGTAGGTCAGCATTTACCGATTTTCTAAGGCAAAGTCAACGGATTTGTTTCCTTCCATTTATCTGAAATACTGTCTGCTATATGTTTGTCAGTTCAGTCATTTAAAAAAAAAAAAAGCAAAAAACATTCATCTCCACACCAAAGAATTGCACTGTCACTATAATAAATGAATTAAGAAAAGACTGGAGTGAGGGGGTAGATCCTAGATAATTTGAGGATATTTTTATTTGCCACTCCTGAGATTAACTTAGATGGGATGTAAATGCATGAGTTTCTGTGTGCATCACTTTAGCTATCGGTCTCTTTTCTCAGCAGATTTTTGTGCTAAGATTATCTGGTTCTCAAACATCTACTGAAAGATCTGGACAGGGTCGAGTGCTCATGGTGAAACGCTAACACCTAACAAAATACTGCTGCTGGGTGCTGCCATAATAGTGCCAAGTCTTTTGATCAAGGGCCTTCAAACACTACAGGTATCTTTTTGTTGCAATGTCTTGATGAGATGTCCACTGCCTACTTATAAGACTACTGCCACTATGGGGCAGTAGAAATATTATGGTCCTGGGCTGCATCGTTAATTCATAGTATTTTTCCTACAGTGGGATTGGTGTGACTGTAAAGAAGTATTTGCAAATATTCTGCATAACACATTAGCCATTCTCTTGACATCTTTGGTCACTGCCTAGGATTCATTTACCATTGAATAATGATATTCTTCACCCACCAAAACCACGGCAAGTTGTCAGGACTGAGCAGTCACTACAGACATTACCATCAGCAACAGGGGCAATACCAACACTGGCAGCAGCGCATACCAGAGCAGGATGCAGCTCTGCAAACCACACAAGGCACCCAGAACAAAAGCACAACAGTTGTACCTCTGCTCTGCCATACCAACCACACAACTACTAGACCATAGCACTGGGGTGGGTCACACATTGAGAATGGCAAACATTTATAGCCTGCCAGAATGTGCTTCAGGTAGAAAGATGGCTTAAAAGATGGCTCCCTCCCCTGAAAGTTTCTCAAGTACCATTGATCTGCTAAACATGCTGCTTCTAAGCTGTTGCATTGCATAGCTCACTTCAAAACATCAGTACTTCTTACAGCATTAGAAGACTACAAACAATCTTTATGCTTAAAAGTCTTTTCTTTCAGAAAATTTAAAGAAAACCAAAGTACTTTAGTAAATGCAAGTACTTTCGTTTAAAGACAAATGCTTGTGTTTGTGGTAAAGAAAAACAAGAAGTTACAGCACTTGTGGTATTTCTTCATGTCTCAGGACCTTTGAATATTTATTGCCACTGAACTGCAAAGTGCTAGTGACCAAAAACTAGACCCTTTAATTTGAACACTTAAATTGTAGTTAAGGCCCACTCTGAGGTCGCCACCATCTACAAAGCTTGTCAAAAGTCACCAAGATATCACCCCATATACCTATTACAGATGGCAGTGCTGCTTAGTTTGTTCTCAGTTTGCATTACATTATGTTTTCTTCCAAAAGCTGTGGCTGGCCAGGAGGGAACAAGGCACGTATTTGCCTTGTTCTTGTTCCTGCTCTCTAGGCAATAAAGACCCATCCAGAAGGCAGGGGTGGCTCCTTTGATAAAATGGCCCAAGACCCCTGGCTTTAAAGCAGACTGAATGGATCCAAACCCTACGTGCCAGAGCACCATGCCGTGCCGTGAAGTCCCACATCTGATCCTGTGCCCAGCCTGCTCTGTATATTAAAAAAAAAAACCAAGCCCCATACAACCTCTCCCCATTTTTCTGCTGGCTCAGCAGACTGAGTGCAGGGTCAGAGGGATGTGAGTGCATGGCAGGTGCCAGGACCTCATGGTCAGGAAAGTGATGGGAAGGACAGGCTTGTGGTGATTACACTGATCTTGGCTACTATGGATTTCCAGCCTTCATACACTCAGCAGGATGAACCTGACTGGGAAAAAAGGAGAGAAAACCACCTGGTGTGGGACTGGGAGTTTGCGAGGGGAGCAGGCAGCAGCTGACAGCCAGCACTTAAATAGCTAAACTGCAGGCATGACCGAAGAAGACATACAACTGCCTATGAGCTTGTTAAAAACCCAGGATGTCCTGGAAAATTCCTGGACTGGAATAAATGACCTGCCCTGAAAGGGCTCTGTGGACAAATCAGATTTACCTACAAATATTTAATTTTCCTCAACCAGCAGACCTTAGAATTTTAGGGCCAAGTAGGGAAAAAGCAAGAAGACTGAATCCAAGGAGAAGAAAAGACTAGAGTGGAAATGGAACAAAGCTGAAAGTACAAAGAAGAAAATGCTTGACACAAAGCTCAATTGGAAGCAAGGATTTTTTTTTTTTTCTTTGAGCAGAAGGGACATGAATCCTATCCAGCACAGGATGCCTTCTCTTCCCCTTTTCTCTGTATATATACCCAAGCTAGGAAGTATTTCCTTCACACGTTTTTGTCCCCAGAATATATATTTAATCGAGAAAGTTTTGTTTGCTTGTTCCTGAGCAGAAAGATTCTCGGCAGTATAATCCAGTCTGTTCAACTAATAGGTTTATCTTATCCTGTCTTATCATCTACTTCATACTGCTGATTTCTGAAAGTCTCATCTCCAGCATTTCCTGCTTCCAGATGGTCACTAAATAACACGCAAACAAAATAACCCTTGAATTTTCACATTTTAATCTCCAGCAACTATTTATCTTGTGTACCAAACACATCTTTGATTACATTCTCAGTGGGACAATAAAATTATTGCCTCTTATTAAAATCTGATGATGTACACAGGGAAAAAAAAATACAATCGCACAGCTTATCGAGAATAGCAATAAACTCATCTGTGGTGACTTTCAAATATAAAGAACTTAATTCCCAAAGGCAGAAAACAGGTCTGTCCATAGGTTGCTATTAAGAGTGCTGTGGCTTATACCAAGCTGCCTTTTTAAGAGTGGTAGGCTAGCCCACTGAATATGATCTTTGCCCATAAACTTTTTTTTGTTAAATCGTGCTCCATCTGGAGCAATAAATTTCTCTTGCCTCAAACATTAAACCTTCTTTAATCCTAAGGACTAAACAACAGGTGGTAGATTATTTTTCAGAATTAGCAGCCAACTGCTAGAGCAATTCTCATCCCAATTACTTTGTTTTGAGGTTTAAATTTCATAGCTTAATGGCAGCCTATATTTCTTAACAGTAGAAGCTAGAGTCGATCCTACAAGGCATCCCCCATTTTCCCAGTCCCTCCAAAGTAAAGAAAACTTCATAGTCTTTCTTTTAAAGCAAAATACACTTCCTGGCATTAAAACCCTGAGCACAGTAGTACTGCTACTGCAAAACATAGGAAAGATTTCCAAAAGCATTCTGAATTTTCCCAACATTTTCTCCCACTGAGCCTTGGAACATAAATTACCCTTGTACTAAATGGGGACAAGTTTAGACCAGCACTCTACATAGACAGTACATTATTTTTCTGCCTAGCAGAACATACAAAATGTGAAAAACATTCCCTGGGTCAAGTTGACAGGAACACTGAAAATGCAAAAAAAACAAACACCAACACCCCGAACTTCATGCACAGTGTCAGCTCAATTCTATTTAGTACTTTAGATGATTCAAATTATTTTCTTCTAAATTTGATCAGTAAACAAAATAAAACCCACCAAAGTAACACATGCTTTGAAACATTTTTTCATACTAAGCAACAGAAACTTTTCATTTAACATGATGTCATGAAAATACCTTAAATCTAGACTTTTTTTTTTTTAACTTTGTAGATGACTTCTTGAAGACAGACCTTTGCTCCTCAAATTCCTGTTTCAATAAGCTGACATTTTCTGATTAAAAATACTTGCTCAAGAAAATCCTGACAAGTTTTAACGCTAAGTGCTTCTGAAAAATTCCAATGTCAAATGATTTAAACCATTATCCTCAAGTTGTATAGGTGTATATTTTTAGAAGCAGCAGTTTTTACATGGATGGCCATTATGACTGCTGCCATGGGAACAGGCTAGCAGCAGGCTATCATTAGGTACTCAGGAGTCCAGACATCAGCTAAGCCATGGGCATCTCCCTGCTTTCACACACCCTTACGTACCTGATTGTTATGTGACCTGTTTAAGGTAGTTACCTCCTTGGTCCCCACTGAGAGCAGGCACTTCTGGAGGGCAATTCATCTCGTCTGTCACACAGTGATCTCATGACAAGGCTATTCAGGCTCCTCCTCATCAGCTAGAGATGGAGAGCAGCTGCTAGTTTTGAACAGAATACTGTAGTACTTCCACATCTCACAGCAGAGAATGTGGATCATGGTCTGTGTAACTAGAACTATCAAATGAAGGCCAATATGCAGACTAGTTGCCCCCAAGGCTAGTTAGGGGACAAGTGATTGCTTGAAAAGTGATCACCTGAGATTAAAGTGAAGATAAATGAAAGTTGCTGTAAAGAGCTTAGGTTATCTAAGGCCAAAGTTTTTCAGCCAATGCTACTTTTCAAAGACGGCCTCCCTTCAACTTCAGTTCAATCTACCTCCAGTCTGCCATTGAAAATAGAGAGAACCATCTGCCTTGTGAAGTTCACCTCCAGACTTATCGAATTCTTTTAAGTATATTTAGACACAAAAATAATTAAGGCATCACTATATATTGAGTGTGGTAATTGAAAAATCAGGGACTACGCACTTAACTTTAATTAGCAACTGTTCAGTATTTACTTAGGAGCTTGTCATGCTAGAACTTACTGCCAAGGATTTTTGCCATGTGTATTTTCCATTTGGTTTGAAATCAGGGGAGGATGTGGTGTATTGCACAAAGTTATATACACTAATTCAGCGGGCATAATTTTTGAGGTGATTCTAGAGAAGAGCAACAGTGAAGGTGCCATGATTGTTTTTGTTCAGCCCAAGCACATGACAAACTCCAAGCCCTGCTATGGACGTTTGCCAAGCACATGAAACCCCTCCTCCCTCTCCAGCCTAACGCTCTCATGCTGCTGCTGCAGTACTGGGCCCCTCTCCAGACCTGATTCCAACTCAAACCCATTCAACAAGCTGCTGCTGCTCTGCCCTCCTGGCTTGCTGCACTGGCGGTCCTCAAAATACCCTCTTCTTCATGCCCCTGCTATATGAACAGTGGTCCTGCTCTGTTGAACAGGTTATCCAGCTTATCACACTCATCACACCTCTCCCCCCCCACTTGGGGGACTTACTGAGCTCTTTGGTCACCTATTTCTTCTTTCTATTGCTCTCTACCCTATGTGCCCTATACATAAAGACATATTTTATTCATGACAAAAGCCTACCAGTCATCGATCTTATGTTGTGACCATACATGCAGGGAGATGTATGCTTCTCCCATTTAGTTCCATCTTCCCTGCTACCTCAATTTTCTGCCGTTCCCTCTTCAGGCATCTTGTGCTCCTGTAGCCAACCCATCTATCACCATGAGTCAGGGTTAAATTATGAGAGCCTTTATTCTTTCAACACGTACTTTAGCAACTCACCACTAGATTTGTCAGAGATTTGCTTATTCCTGTGACTACACAAGGCCCTTATTTCTACTCTTTTGCTCCAAAGATGATCTGATACGGTTTCTACCAGGATTCAGCTATTCAGACCTACTCCCTGATAAACTTTCCAAGAAGGGAGATGCCGTGATTTATTCTCCATAGCTGTTCTCTTCAAGGCCTTGGGGCTGAGAATATCAATGAGTTGCCAATTAGAGATATATTATTAGAGCTTGATACCTGTAACATCAACAGTGGGACAGGGCCATAAAATCTCCAGTTTTATAGGCTGTAAGACTGCTTACATTAAAAGACCGAAGCAGCACAGGTCACTGACCACTTAAGTCAAAACTCCAGTTACTACCTTTCCTTTGTACAGCCAATTTTCTAATATCTTCCCTTAGATAGTATGTATGCATTGTTTAAAAACAGAACTGCCACAAAGATAAGTTATTCAACACCCACTTCTTTAGAACCTGTGCTTTGTCTGTAATATTTCCAGACAATAGCAATAAACACTTTAATTTTAACCTTAGTAATAACAAAAAGAGAATAATGGTGCTAAAAATTGAATAGACTCATAAATCCACAAGCATAATTTTCAATTAAATTAAGCACCACTTCATTTGTTTTCTTTGATTCTTGACAGCTCAAAACTCAATGGCAGAGAGAAGCTGTCCCTTGGTAAACCCAATCTACTGCCTCTTTCTTTTTTAAGCACAATTTTCTTATAGCCAACATTTGCAAGAATGGAATTATTCGTTTCTAAAAGGCAGACACCATTACTCCCCTTTCTGTTCTGGGGGGAGGGTGGGATGAATGTACATGAAAGATGGTTCTTGCTCAAAATGAAATAATCATAATATCAGAATTTCTACACTCCCAGGGAACACAAGGAAGATAGGCTCCAAATATGCAGAAGTTGAACACACAGCAGAAAAGGGTGAGGAGGGTTTAACTTACAGGAACTTTGAGAACACAGCATTTCATCGGGTTCTTCTCTGTCTCATTACTGGTGGGGAAGAAAGAGGACCTTCCTGGGCTGTGCATACACAGCAAGTATGCAATGCAACCCTGTTTGAAGGAGAAACAGTAGACTGCTAGTGGTGAGAAAGCACTGTGTAATCCTTGAGCCAAGCTACCTGGCCACTCATATGATTGTTACAGGGACATTTTAGCCAGCACCTTTGAGAGCACGTGAGAGACATCATCAAGCACCTAATAGATGTAGGCACATTTGTTCACATGGGGCTATGGGAGATCTGTCACGTGCTTATCCATGAACAGTTTTGAAGCTGAAGCTCTAATAAGCCTACTTAGGGCCCAAATACCAGAAAGATTTGGATGCTTTCACTGCCCTCATAGTAAATAGTCTATTTTGCTACTCACTGCTATTGCCACATGCACGCTTTCAGGTGAGGGTTTGTATCGCCATTATATATCTTTATTACCTGGTAGGAGAAAAGCTATTGGATTTATAATTATCCATTACTGGAACCTGGATACATTTCCCCAGGGAAGCTTTCCGCTAATTCATACTCTTGTCATGTTTGCTGCATAGCATCTGATGTCGTTTTTCTAAATTAGATAAATAAAATATTTATATTTGGTGACCTTGAAAAGAAATGTAGACCAGTAGCTCAGAATGAATTTCCTTGAATTCAATAAATATTAATAGAATACAACAAGCAGCAGAGCAGAAAACGAACGGCTGATACACCCCTAATGAGTGTAGTGGCATTTATTATTTAAATGACCATTAGAAACACTCTTAGCCTTTTGAGGAATTCAGGCAGGAGTAGTAGACAGATGCTCCTGCATGCAGGAGATTAATCATTCCTTCTGTGCAAAGCAGGGCCAATTAATTTGTGTTTTTTTATTATTATTATTTATTTATTTTTCCTCTTCCCAGTAAAGAAAAGCAAATTTAAATTAAAAACTGAATCTTTTCTTTGGTGTCTAACATGTAGTAGGAAGTTCTGCTGTGGCTGCTAGGTAGAAGACATTTCCCAGACAGACTCCTGTAGCCTGGCTATACAGTTTTGCTAATCCTTGCAAGCAAACCATGTTTCAGAGACTAGAGAACAAACATGCTGTAGAGGAATAAGAAGTCTTGCCATGCGCTTGTACTAGAAATAGCAGCTCTGGTCAGGAATAGAAGCTATTGGGCTTTAGCAGATCTCACAAGCAGTACAACAGACCTCTACAGGACTGGCTTTAAGACTCAAGTTTCATCATGCTGGGATCTGGGTAACACGTTACCATCACTTGATTAAAATCAATAGTTCCAGAGTGATATAGAATCATAGAATGATTAGGGTTGGAAAAGACCTCCAAGATCATCTGGTCTAACCATCACCCTACTACCAACGTCACCCACTAAAACATGTCCCTAAGCACCACATCCAACCTTTCCTTAAAACACCCCCAGGGATGGTGACTCCACTACCACCCTGGGCAACCCGTCCCAATGTCCGACTGCTCTTTCTGAGAAGAAATGTCTCCTCATTTCCAACTTAAACCTCCCCTGGCACAACTTGAGGCCATTCCCTCTAGTCCTATCACTAGTTACCTGTGAGAAGAGGCTGACCCCCAGCTCTCCACACCTTCCTTTCAGGTAGCTGTAGAGAGCAATAAGGTGTCCCCTGAGGCTCCTCTTCTCCAGACTAAACAACCCCAGCTCCCTCAGCTGCTCCTCACAGGACTTGTGTTCCAGGCCCTTCACCAGCTTCGTAGCCCTTCTCTGGACACGCTTCAGGGCCTCGATGTCCTTCTTGTAGTGAGGGGCCCAAAGCTGAACACAGTGCTCGAGGTGCGGCCTCACCAGGGCTGAGTACAGGGGGACAATCACCTCCCTGCTCCTGCTGGCTGCACTATTCCTGATACAAGCCAGGATGCCGCTGGCCTTCTTGGCCACCTGGGCACACTCCCGGCTCATGTTCAGGCGAGCATCAATCAGCACCCCCAGTGTCAACAGCCTTTCCCTCATCCACCAGGTGGGTCACCCCGCCATAGAAGGAGATCAGGTTGGTCAGGCAGGACTTGACTTCCATAAACCCATGCTTACTGGGCCTGATCCCCTGGTTGTCCCACACATGCTGTATGATTGCATTCAGGATGACCTGTTCCATCACCTTTTCTGGCACCAAGGTCAGGCTGGCAGGCCTGTAGTTTCCCAGGTCCTCCTTACGACTCTTCTTATAGATGGGCGTTATGTTAGCAAGTCTCCAGTCATGTGGGACCTCTCTGGATGACCATGACCGCTGACAGACGATAGAAAGCAGCCCAGTATTCACATCTGCCAACTTCCTCTCTAACTAAGCCCATAGCAGACCATTGTGAATATTGAAATAAAACTGGACAGTGATATATGCAACTCTTTGCTTCGTATCTACAGTGACTGTTCCCAGCATGCATTAAAGGAACACCAGAAGCCCAGAGTGGCACAGTACTATCCTCTGATCAACTGTCCTTGCAATAACACAGACCTCCTGTACCAGCACCAAAGGGTTAGGTGAATTGCTAACTTACAGGGTCTGCATCTCACCTCCCCAAATCAGAAATTAGAGCACATTATCCAGCATATAACAACAGGTCAGAGGAAAAGGTATCAATTTAGCATTGGCATAAACAGACCCTGAAGACAGACAAAGGTTTTAAGTTGCACACTGCACATTTTGCATTAGATTGAAACCAGCATCAGAACTTAATTGTGACAAATCTCCTGTGATTGTTCAATGTAATTCTGATTATTGCCAAGGAAATTTGGAGATGAAGAGAGAAACAAAATAAATCATGTCAAATATCAGGCTTACTAGGATACAGGGCAAATAAGAAAAAAATAATCAATGTACTCTATTGATATAATCAGCACTACTTGGCATCTCAAAAATAGCTTTCAAAATGGAGAATGCTATTTTACAGAAGTTTTTCAAATCAGGCTGAGTGAAAATGGAAATAAAAATTACCTTTTTTAATGTGTAAAGCAAAAGCGCTAAAAGCTTAGTACTACATGCTTCTGGTAAATCTTAGTGAAAGATAACAGAAAGCTGAAGCTCTTAGGCATCCTCTTATTAAAGATAAATGCAGCAGAAGAGGCAGGTTTCTTATCTTTCTTGCTACTGCATGTTCTTAGTTTCACACCTTGGTTTGCTGGCTGTTAAATAAGGGGAGCTCTTGCTTTATGGCTGGCTTGTAAGAATATGTCAATGGAGAATATTTTGAAAGGTTATAAAGTTTTGAGTAGCCTGAATCTGCTTGGATAAGGCTCAGAAAAAAAAAAAAAAAAAGAAAGAAAAAGAAAAAAGAAGAGAGAAAAAAAATTATGTTTGATGGGATATTCACTCCACCCTTCTCTTCCCCTGTGGAATTCTGCTGATGGGTAGGTACCTCGCAAAAGGCTGGAGGTCTTCTGCCTCCCAACCCCACCTGAGTCCATGAATATCCACGGAGAGGACTGGTGCCACTTAGTGAACAGTATCACTAATATGGTTACTTGGACACAGAAATCCTAATGGCTTTCAGATTTTTGTTACGGACTTCAGGGTTTAAAAGCAAGAGCTGCATTTGGCATAAATGAGCAAAGCAGCTCTGATTTCTGCAGAGTTATTTCAATGAAGATTAGACAGGGAAATGACCAAGTGGAGGGTAGGCTGGCAGCACAGGAATAGAAGCTGGGGTAGAGGATGACATTTAACTTTTAAGGCTGCATTTGTAAAGGTCGGGTCTCTAGATGCCTGTACATTACATCACACTGGTCAAGTTATTTCACAATTGCCTGGATAAAGTCAGATGTTTATTGCAAGGTAGATAGTAATCATCTACTTGGGAAAGCTTGCTAGCAGCTGATAAGTCTCTTAGAAAAGTAAGATTGCAGCTGTGTTTCTTTCTCTTCCCTCTTCCTCCCCGCCTTCAACTCCACAAGGGTCCACGTGAATTTAGTGTTAAGGAAAGGTACAGACCTAAACCTTCAGTGAATTCACCACTAGAGCAAAGAGTATCAGTAAAAGCTGGACAGCTCGTTGAGGATACCTTCTTGACCCTGTCTGTGATGCCACAACGCATCCATATCTGCAAACAAGAAAACCTTCTGCTATGTAAACTTCTTGCTGCCAAACACAACACCAGAGCCTGGCAGCTTTTGCCACTGTTCATTCACACGCAAGGCTACATTTACACACACATTTACCATTGAACAGGTGTTTACAGTCAATTGACTTCACTGCTTACAATCTCCACACATTTGCAATCAGGAACACTTTAGTTTTTGTGGCATTGAGCAGAAGTAGGTGTCTTTGTGCTGAATATTATCTAGCATGAAGTGTGCAAGATTCTACCCAGCGAAGAAGCGCTCCAAAGGCTTTCCTATCGACCCCCAAAGACATTAAACAGAAGGCAGTGACATGGCAGAGATTAGAGTGCTGGCATGGCTTCAAGTCCTGCTTTGCCACTCATCTCCTCTGATTTCAGAGGAATGATTTAGGATAATGGCACTCCTTGGCTTCCAGAGATGCTGCAAGAGGCACAGATACAGTGGTGATTGAAGACCATGCAACCACCTACAAAGAGGTGATAGGTCACCTCTGCATCTGCAATTAAGAGCTATTCTGGGGAATATAAGAGCATGAAAGGAAAGCATACCCAACTGCTACATCCTAAACCTAATCTTTTCATTGGGTTGAATCACTTCAGTATTTTCATACATCACAAAAGAAAATCTTGCTAAACAGAAGTATAACTCCCCGTGTTAACAGCAGATAAATTCACATAAAACAGCAAACATCATTCATTCCACTTCAGACCTGAGGATAGTATGGCAACTTCTAGGTAGATTGGAAGGAGGAAAACTAATTGCTTAGCACTCACTTAGCTAAGTAAATGGTAAAATGACAACGTCTATGTAAGTATGAAGTATTTCCATCCAATTGATATAATTTGGATATCACTTTCAGTGATATCATTTGTCTATAATGCAACACTGATACTTACGTGCCTTGCAACAAAACCTATGAAGATGCCCATATATCTTCAGGAGAGCAACCTTTTGTCTCTTAGTCATTAGGTACAGCTGTATAGAAACAATATATCTGAATTTGATGGAGCTTACGCCCTCAGTATCAATCCATTTGTTCCTTCACAAGCAGCTGTTCCAGATGTGCAGCAGGCTTTACTGTCAAGCTACCTTTTTAACCAGATAAAAGGACTTTCAAGCCCCCTGCAGCTCTCATTCACAGCTTTAGTTGCAGCTAGACAAATTAGTGGCTGAACCACTTCCAAATCACCCGTGATGCACATTCAAAACTGGTAATCAACACCCCTAAATTTCTCTGTAATCAAGTCTGTACTTCACTGGATCCAGAAGCACACAATTCAGTCTCTATATCAACAAGCACATCCAGGTGAGCATGTAGCTGCATATGAGAACTTTCTATTTACCATCTGTTACAAATTAAGAGGTCAGGATGGGTTTCCAGTGAAGCTTTGAATAATCAATTTTAGTCAGGATGAAATGTTGTCTTTGCTAACAGCGATTTTCACTATGGCATCAGAACCTGCGGATGATCCACACAGCCCACATAGTCCTCTGCACCTGAACTTTCCAAATAGATCTGCAGTGACTGGAAAATATTTGCATGGCCATCAGTTGAAAACTGCTTAGTAGCATCAGAAATAGTACAGGCAGACTGTCGCCATCTGTAGGAAGAGTGTTCTGAACCTTCACAGCTCTGTTTGGTCTGCGGCAAACCAGACTGCTAGCCACCCATTTCCTGAACGCTTCTGGTAATGATATCCACTCTTGCATTCACGGAGGACAAGCCCATTAGCCAACACACCATAGACATTGCTAATGGCCCTAGCAAAAGTGCCCTCAGTATGATTCCTCCAGATGCTGCTGTTGCTGGGTTAATTCACCTCCCTCCTGCATAACCAAAAGGCCTATGCTTCACTAAATACGTGCACTGTATACAAATAAATGGCACAGGCTGTCTTGGTTCATGACACAAGCCATCCAACAGCAAAGAGTGTATTGACAGAAGAAGCTGCAGAGTTGAAGACTAGTGCTCCCAGACTGGACCGTGAAAAGGCAGCTTAAAACAAACAGTGGTGTAGTTGCACTACCGCCTGGCTTTGCTCCCTCTAATCATCTCAACTAGTGGCCATGTCCAATGGTAACAGCCATCAGATAATGATCCCTTCTGAAGACAGCAAGCTGTGCATATATTATCTGCCACTGTAAAGATGGAAAGCATCACAGTTCTCCCACTCCTAAAGCAATGGGCTCAGATGTGCAAGAGTGGAAATCCCTCAAACAAACAAAAAAAACAGCCAAACAAAAAAACAACCCACACCTGAAGTTCAACTCATTATCCTGGTGAAAAAAATGAAACAATATAAGGCAGCAAGAATGCTTACAACAATGATTCAGAATTATAATAATTTAAACATTTATCCAGTGTTTTTAGTATTCTGTGAAAAGTCAGGGAATTGTATATGGATTTTTAATCTTCTAATCATTTCCACATTCCAAAAGAAGATAATCCCCATGACACTCCAGTGGATAAGGCACTAAATTATGGGTAAGCATGCGATACTGCGGAGTAGGCAATTTAAAGCCTTTCTTTAAAGAAATGATCCTTGATTGAAGCATCTGTGATTTCGTTTACGCAGGTGATACTAAAAACATTTTCCTGATGAACATAGCTCCTTACACAATTATTTATTTCAAAGAAGCTGTATATCTGAACTGGGTTTCAAAGGGGACTGCGTTAAACACGCATTAAAGCTTTTGACTCATTCTTAAAAGATCGTTTTTTTACCTATACTGAATTGAAATACCATTGGAAAAGAAAAAAAAAACATTACTCAAGCTAGAAGCATGTTTTCTGCTTTAAAGAAACCTACTAGGAAAAAGATCCCTCTTTTGAAGTACAGACTATATTATACACACCATACCTCACGTCAATAACTAATTACACGTGTGTTTAAGAGCTTTGTTTAAAGACAGCCCTGTTTAGTAAAGGCAGAAGAGTCTCACCAAATTGAAGAGTATAATGTTAAGCATACACTTCAATGCTCTGAAGAACTGCTTTTGATTTGATGGAGAAAAAAATCAGAGGGAAGCGAAAAATACAGTTTCCCTGAGTTCTTAAACTGAACTCTATTTGTGATTTCTGATTTACTGGAAAAGAGTCCATCTGCAGCACTTAATTTCTAACAAAAGAGCTCTGTAATTACCTCTTGGAGGTTACCAGTGTAAACACAACAGAACCCAAGAAGCCACTTTGCAGATGAGGGTTAATTCAGTATATGATACATCATATAGGACTGGACAGCATTAAACAAAGGTTAATCCTCAGCAGCAAAAGATATTAAATGTACTTTCTATTGAACACCCTATCAGCAAAGGAGGTAAAGAAAAAAACTTGCCTCAGATACTTAATTATCTGCATTGTATATGCAAATATCCAGAATTTGAAAAGGTCTTTACTAAGCACCACATTAGTAATTCATGAAGCCACTACTAACATTGCATGTTGAGTGCAAGCAACAGTGAAAATTAAGCACTAATGACTTCAAAGGCAGAGTGTCCATAAAATGAGCAGATACTTCTGAGGTCATCCATACCTTTTAAACATAAGTGATGGGAGACTGTGCATCAGCCCGCTGTTTCAGCGGCTGCACATTTCTAAAAAAGCCACCACTAATGCCAAGGGTGGTTACAGAGGCAGCAGGTGACTGGCTATAAACAAGAGTTCACACCACCATTACCAAGAAGATCCTCACGCGCTTCCTGGCCCTAAAAGCCATCAGCTTACGAGATGGCATGTCAATAAGGTCAGAGAAGCAAAACAGCACACTTGTGAATCAATGTATTGGGGAGGTGTGGCTGACAAGTAAGAAAACTGTGGCCACTTTGGCTTCATAACCTTTCCTGAGGACAGGAGGAATCAAGTGAGCTGCAGAATTGTTTCTGTAGTCACCGGGCTTTTCAGGGCCACTTGTGAAAGTCTGAGCCTTGGTCATCTGAAGAGTTAATCTATGACAAGCCACATTGAAGCAAATATGTCAATAATCAACGTGTCTGCTAAGAAGCTGCAAGGAATCCACTAGACTTTCAAGCTATCCACACATTGGATGCAGTTATTATAGTAAGCTTAATCCTGAGAACTAGCAATGTGTTTTACACAATTTTAAATAATAGCAAGTATTGAATTTACAATACAAAAATTACAAAATAAAATCTTTTTCAAAGTGAACGATACGTTAATAAACTAATATAGCTGCCCCACCAAAACAGTGATTAAGCTGCCTATGAAGATGTTTCAGTACAACTGATTTCCATCTTACTGCACTTTTAACATTTCACCCCCCAAAAAAATATTGGAGGAAAAAGTATGCAGAAACTACTTCAAGGAACAGGACAAACTGATGGGTAAAGTGTTTCCCCACTCTTGAACTTAAGTACTTTTAGAGCTGCATTACTGCAACAGATGTCAGAAAATGTGCTACTCTGGAAGATCACAGCCCCTGCTGGTGTCCATTTGGATAGCCCCATGGAGCTGTAACAATTTACACCTGTGCAGGATCTGCTCTAGACTATGAATAGAGAGAGGGGATATGAGATTTTTAGAGCGATACCTCCATTAAAAGCTGGGTTTCTGGACTAGAGATGTAACTGACTGCTTTGATTTTTGACAATGAGCATGAAGACTAGTGGAATGCATATTTAGAATCAATAAACCTGAATCTTAGCATGGCTGGGTGGTAAAGGCACACAAATTGATGTGCATCAGAAACAGTGAAATCTGTTCATTAAAAGTAGAAGGACAAGAGAGGAAAAATTACATTTTCCAGAGCCACAGAGCACCTTTTTTTGTAGGTTCACAATATAAAAGATGACAGGTAAAAAAAAAAAATCCAAATACAGATGCTGTGCTATTAGATCAAACAGTATGTATTTTATTGCAGACAAAAGAAACAGGTAGCTGCACCCTTTGCTACATACTGAGATTAATCATGCATTATGGGCCTGGCAGAAAATGAGAAGGACAGGATAAAAGACTGCTGCCATCAGAGTGGCACTCCCTGAATTTAACAAGGTAAACCTCCTGTTCAGCTGGAATGGTGAAATTATCAAGGTCTGGGAAGAACAGGACTGAGAAAGCATAAATGATTTAAAACAGACTGAGGATTCCACTGTAGGTGAATTCATAGCTCTGAGATGCATGCTTGCTCTTTCCATCTCTCCCCTGACCAGGCAGGATGCCAAAGGTACATGGGAATCTCAGGGAAGAACACAGGACCCATTTAAGCGTGGTTCAGTCTATTTGGCTTTTAGAGAGCTATTTTCTGCTTTACCTAGTGTATATGAGACCTGCAAAGATTTGCCAGTTCTTTGCAAAAATTATTCTAGTGCTCCCCCACAGCTGCGGTGGATCTTGTTCGTTTACTACTATGCCAGTCTTCCTACCATCGTGCATCAAAGGCTGAAGAAATGGCATGGAAAAAGGTATGACGGTGCCCAGGAGCTGGGAGCATCTGTCTTTCAGCAGGGCCCTGCACTTGGAAGAGCACTGCAAGCAAAGACATGCCACCAGCAGCCCAGCAGAGCAAGTCCTCCCACCCCTGGCAAGCAGCACACCTATCACACCGGGTGAGAGATGCTTACAAACAAAATGCAGGTTCCACACCGAGGAGTATTTGCAATAGTGCCCCACAGTGCCTCCAGAAGAAGATTTACCATTAGAGACGTGAGAACCATGGAGAAAGGGATCAAGAAATTAAGATAGCCATGGCTAAACCGGTCCCTTATTCAGGATCAGGAGCATCTGGACTTAGCATACTAGGCGGCCAAGTTACAGCAA
This sequence comes from Cygnus olor, assembly GCF_009769625.2. Lineage (NCBI taxonomy): Eukaryota > Metazoa > Chordata > Aves > Anseriformes > Anatidae > Cygnus > Cygnus olor. The sequence goes on along the minus strand of NC_049172.1, from coordinate 14,064,561 downwards.
TCAATTCCTGTTTTCCGAGTTGTAAACCTGAGCACTGCGGGGCTGGCACATACCCCTGAACCTGTGCAACACGATTACAGCTGAGCTGACCGTATTCAAAAAGAATACGACAGACACAGCAACAGACCTGGCGTAAAAATGCTAGAAAACAACAACAAAAAATGTTGGTGTTGTTGGAAATTCTCAAACTTGGATGTATGACAGACAGTCCTTGGTTATGGGGCTTTAGGTAGGTTATATCATAATTGCTAACCGCAGGATTTCTTTTCTTGAGGCAGACAGCTCTGCCAGGTGTCAGCCCCATGTTGTCACTCCGCTCCCAGCCAGTCTTGCTCAGCAAGCACAGGAAGATGCCTGCTCAGTGGTCAAGCTACGTGAATAGTGCCATACCCCTGCCTCTGCCTCCTCACAAAAGGAGATTTGTGGCTGTTTAAAATGAAAATACTGCTTTCCAGCATGAGAACTCCACTTGCTGTTGGGGATCTTATGCAAAAGAAAAATAATATACATTAACATAAGTAAAACTGAAAGAAAAAGCCCTTTGAGAAGTGCATGTAACCAACTGGGGAACAACCCCTGAGAAAATTATTATACAGTGGTTAGTGAATTACCTTTTCCATAGTGGCAGCAGCTAAATTATCAATACACAGTAAGTGGCTTTCTTGATTACAGTGAAACCTAAAGGCAATACAGCCCCTTCAATGGAAGAACCAACTGCACTGCTATTTGCAGAAGAAATCCACTTATTTCATGTCAAGTCTTTGATTTCTACATGCTTCTTCTGAACTTTGAAGGTCACGTTGTACATTCAAATCAATGACCCACAAAGTCTACTCTGTCTCAAATAGGAGAAAGTTTAAATTGTGATGGTAAAGGGGGAATAATGTGAAAATTGGTATGGAAAGACCTGCACAGCCAGCCACAGTTTATAGTTCCAGGTTGACCATGGAGACTCGGCAAAATTCCTGACTGAGCTTCAGTTTTCATGAAAGCAGAAGGATGAAGCAGTGTTAACCAGGGGAAAACAACAATCAACCGGAACACCTATACCAAACCCAAGAACTAAAACGCATCTTCATTGTGGCCTTATTTGTCCATGAAGCCTCATTTAATCCATCTCAATCAACACACCTGAGCTTTCACTATTTATAGGGTTGTCTTGTTCCAATCCGTATTTACTGTGCTCTGTTAAAACAAATTTTAAGACAGGAAGTCTCAAGGCTGTGTCTGACATTAAAACAATTTGCTCATTTTAATGACACAACCTCAAGCTTACCACTGTCAGCAGAAGCCTTCACAGTATCCCCTGTTGTTCAGTCATTTAATTTTGTTGGATTTCTGGGAGAGACCTTGAATAAGCAAACCCGTGCAAAAAGAAAAGGGCAGTTTGGAGTTCTTCACACCACATTTCTGTTCTTTCTCACTTATCAAAGATGCCTTTAAGAAGCCTTTATTTTATTTGAAGATGGGATTTTCAGACAGAAACCAGATAATTGATTATAATTGGTCCTTGAGTTTTGTATAACACTAGGATGCCAAACTCCAAATGTCACTTCCAGATTAGGGTTGTTTCCCCTAGCTGAACACAGCTTCCTGAGAAAGTCTACCTTCTGGGAAATTAATCTGGGAGACTCATATCTGGGGACTAAGCAACGTCATATTATCTCAGGTCTCAAAAACAGCAAGGAAACTAGGGACTACCTAAGTTCAGAGACCCCAGGAGAAGAAAAAGACAAAGAAACCTAAACCTTTCAGGGAAGGCACCAGATGAGATAAAACCTGTCAAGACAAAAGGAAATGAGATACTGTGTTTTACCAGTACCACAAATCACACAGATGGAGTGGAGTTTATTGATGTTCAGGAGATGCAATACATTTTCCTTGAGGAACGACAGTCACCTTGTGATGAAGCCTGACGTTAGTAAATAATGTTTGCCTTACACTTCACTATTTAAATATATTTACATTCAGTATCTTCTTGGGGTGCAGCACAACCCAGAACTCACCAGTCTTCTTAGCCTTCCATCTGCAAAGCAGGCTTTGGCATTAAGAGGGGATAGGTAAGTATACTTATCCCACCCTGATTTCTATTTTTTGATAGGATATCCTCTGAAATCTTGTCATTACTTCAGACTAGAAAACTGAAAAAAGTAACAGCTTGTTTCTAAATATAGATATGCAGGAGAGAATCTTACCCAACACTAAACAGCTAGAAGTCAGTCATATAGGTTAAACTAGTTGTCTTAAAGAAATCAAACTCTGCTCAGAGGCAACCCTATCATACTGTAGAGAGCTTACAGCATTTCTTAGATATTGCCCTGCAGATAGGCAAATTAATCCTTCCCCATGAGTCCTTCTTTACATAGTGCAGCCTTCGCTTTTCTGCCAAAGTTGAAATCACAAAATGGTAGTGACAATTGTCTATTTACAATCAATACACGTCAGCTACTAAACAGTAACAGTACCTGGATGGCTTCAACAGAAGTTTTCACTCGCCCATTGTGAAAGATGCTGGTTTCTTCCAGAAGAATTATGAGGATTTTTTTTATACCTGTAGTGTGACCTAATCACCTTGAATGTTTTGAAAGAAATACTTATGAAGGCTGCACACATGCAATAACTCTATCACTACTCATCAAAAGTGTTGAGGCATTTTACAGCATTTGTTACTGACACGAGAGATGGAACCATGCTGGTCTATAATATCAACAATCAATGAGATTGAGTGCAGCAGTAAACCAGAGCTATAACAAGTGACCAGAAAAAGCATCTTTGCAGCTAGTCTTTTGTGCCTACACCTTTTTAACAGCATCAGGATGAAAACAGTTCAAAATATGCTCAGAACTCGTAACAAGGGGGCCTATGAATGAGTATGAATGAAGCCCCTTGTGGACCTAAACCACAGAACTATTTGTAAAAACAAATGACTGTGGGTTTGATTTGACTGTTTCTCACACACAGTGGATTTCCTTGTTGTCCCACAGATTAGCTTACACCCAGTGCTGCAGAGAATTTGGAGCTGGTCCTTCCTCCTCCAAAAAAACAAGCAATAACCCTCCAGCACGACACCAGTGGATTTAGTAACACATGGAGGCAGTGACAGACCTTCACAGCAGTCCAGCTTTCCAACAAAAAGATGTTAAGACATGCACTGACAGAAAACCTGCAACACAGAACACCATGTTAAAAACAAACAAAAAACCCCCACAAAGTCAGCAGATGCCAATTCAGAGGAAGAATTCACAGAGAAAGAGAAACAATGAGAAGTAAACCACAAAAAGACTGGCACAAGAGCTCAATTCTTGACCTTTATAAAGCCCTCTGTGCACACAAAGCCCAGCTGTTCTTTTTGGTTCAAGTCTGAACAGGATTTCTTTCCAGCCTTCAAACGTGCAGGTGCAGCTGAGCAGACAGAAGGCCAGGGACAAGGACAGCACTGATGGAGTAACCAGAGGCTGGTTAGGCCTCTGGCTGTTACATCAGTTTAGACTTCACTGGAGGTTTCATGCTTACAGTGCGTGCAGGCTGGATGTCAGAAGCTGGGTGTTTCCCAAAGGTGGAGGACAAAGACAGCCTGCCTGCCAGCTGAGCATCTCCTTCGTGCACCGTGTGGTACCTCCTTCAAGCATCCCCTTTAGTACCCTGACCCTCTTTCACTGCAAAAGTGTTCTGCACAGGATAGGTAGGTACCTTAGCTCTCTCATGGTCATCATCAAACGAGCATGAGTGACGCACTTGTGTCTGAAAAGTGGAGGGGAAAAGATACACAGGCCAAACCACCTTTGTTCCTGGCTTGCCTGTATGCAGGAGCAATTGATGTTCCACAACACAAAGCCAAGAACCCAATGACCCTTTTTCACTGCAGTTGACAAAAATTGTCTTTAAAACTCTGAGCATCACACCAGCTCAGAAAAATTCACTTCCCCTTGGAACAACAATGTAGACTTTAATTCATCTAAGAAACATACAAACAAAAAAAACAAACAAACAGCTCACTCAGTCCTCTTCCTCCCACCTCAAGACATACATAGCATAGCTCCATTTATCCAAATACTTCATGGGATACCCCAAAATACTAGTTAGATTTGGGAGCTACCACCCTCAAAGAGCACATCAGAGGGTTCCCTGCAGCCAGCTGGCCCTGATAACAAGCAGGTGCTCAGGCAAGAAACACCAAGAGAACAGAAAGTCGATGCCAGACATCTGGCTTAAGAGTGTGGCACAGGGAGTTTAACTGTCTGCTCTGTTCATCTATCCAATTTACCTAGCTAGATTCACTTATCTGGTACTCATCAGCAAAGTATCTGTCTCCCTATGGCATATGCTCTTTGCTCCCAAAAATATACCAAGCATCACAAAACCAATGCCGTGACTAGCACTGGATTATATTTAAATAGGAAAAGAACAGAACTAGCTGTAGACTTAGTTATTTTACATGCAAACCAACATACAACACTTTAGTTTTCTTCAAAAATATTCAACACGATGGTTCACCAAGCCCAACAGCCCCCATTTTGTCACTAATAAGGTGATGTTCATCTACTTCCCCTTGCTTTAACTAGCAGGTCTGTTATCAGCATCCCTGACAACAGAATGATTTCTTACATATGTACATTGTCCCTTGCCACCAACACACTCTTTTCCTTTGGGCAAGTTTAGGTTACAAATTACAGTAGAGTGAAGCATAACTAAGTTTTGTAGGAGCAGCATTCCTTTGAGACAATAACACTTCTCTTTCTAAACAACGCTAGTTAGGGTTTATATATGTATATGTATGTATGTATGTACGTATAAAACAAAGCCTTATTTCATTGAAACAAGCTCTCTACATATAAAGCTTGTATTAAGGATAATTTCACCAGAATGCATACAGGTCCAGGAAGGATTTCCAATAAAATGAGTGTTTTGAGGGGGGAGAGAACATTTACTGAAGGAAAAGAAAAAAAATCATCTGCTGAAAGAATGATTTTATTAATATGAGAAAATGCATTATGAATTTGGAGTGACATGTAAAATGTTTTTATTTTATATACTCTATACATATAAATAATAAGCAAGAGTTAAATATGGAAGGGGACATCTAACACACCTTAAACAAGTTTGGTTTTGGAGTTCCATTTCATGAAAGCACATCAAAAACCACCACCTTATTCCAAGGACAAAGTGAGATCCCTAAGACGCTGTGCGCTCATGTCACACTCCACCATGGGATAGTCACTTCTGGGGAGGAAACTTAAGCGATAAAACAGTTTGTTGGTAGTTAATGGTATAAGTGAACAAAATTTGCAACCACATTCCAGTTGACAAAGCTTCAGCCTTGTCTTCCACAAGTTGCCTGTCTTAAAGATATCCCCCAAGAGCTGTTTATGAGGCATGAAAGACCAGAAGACTATATACACTGCTGCTCTTATAAAAGCTTTTCACAAGTATAGGCACACAAACTTGTTTGAAACGTCATGAAACAAAACTCCACATTTACTGCAATTTCTCTTACAGCTTTGCACACAGATGAAAAGGGAATTTTATTTCACTCCAAAAGTGAAGCTCATGAACAGCAACAAATTGACACTGTTGGGTTTTGTTTGTTTTGATTTTTTTTTAAAGGCTTGGGGAAAGCACTTGAAGTGACCTTGTTGCTATCTAGTAAGAAGGCAGCAGTAACCTAACAGAAAAATGCTTTTCTTCCACCCAGATGGGAATTCTAACTTAAGAGAAAAATCCCTCAAAGGCTGAAACACTACACCTGAAATACTTTTATTCTGAAATACTGCAGCAAAGCCTCACAGGAGCTATAACCATCCTGAAGAGTTTGTGTATGTCACATGAATCCAGTCTGCTCTTACCGGACTACATCTCCTGTAGACCTTCACAAGGTTGCTTCCTTCCTGGGGTGGAGATGAACAACAATTCTTGGCTTGCCATCTGAATGCATCCTGCAGCCTAACGCATCACAAGCACCTTTCTAGTAGTAGATATTGGCTGCATCAAGCCATCATCTGTGCTCTACTTTGGAGCTGAAGACCTAGCTCTCTTCATATGTGAAAGTAACAGAAATAAAGTTCTGATCAAAGTATTTTGAGCCAAAACAAACTCCAGCCCTCCTAGTGTTTTTCCTTTACCAGTTGCAAAAAAGATCAGATGAGGTACGATACACCCTTTATAGGAGACTTTTTGAGGCCCTCAAGTGCTCTGCATACTAAATTCCATTGTTGAGACTGTGATCAAAAATCCCAATATGGGACAAATATCAAAGTGAGAAAAGAGCTAAGAAATGTTAGCAGTATGCCTTTAATAGCATGCTGGCTCTTCATCACAAGGTAAACGTCTAGCTTGAGCTGCAGTTGTACTACAATAACAGTTTGCCAAAATGAATGCAGCAGCATTGTCAAGGCTCAACTACTATTATGATCTTAAGTGTGCATGACTTACTTTTAGCAGAACGGCTCAGTTCAGATTTGTTACACAGACAATAGCAGCACTTTGGAACAGGGTAAAAAAAACTTTCAAGTCTCCAGAGACATGTTTAACGTGTCAGTAATTCACAGGGTGTTCAAAGCTCACTTTCAACAAAAAAATAGTCTCTTCCAGTAATGCAGAGAAGGCCTCCTTCCTCCCCCAGCCACCTTTTCTAAAATAGTTGCTCCATTTGTAATCTGAAAGTTGAAGTAATAGCAAGAATTTTACAACCACTCCTAAAAACATATGAAAAAAATCTAAAACCATCATAAAGTTAATCCATTTAAGCCACACACGTATCTAGAGAAAATAAATTTCACTGGGCAGGAAAAAAAATATCATTTATCAGTGTGCAACAGTCCATTGTTTACTGAGGTAGACAGAGGGAGCTGTTGCTATTCAAACGAGAGATGATGGTCTTGGACAGAGACACATGATGATATATAATCAAGTAGTTTGAAAGATGACTGGCACTGAAAACCTCATTTATTAAGGTCAAAGAGAAAATGCATCTGTAATCGCCCCTCTCCCCCCATTTGCTTGTATAGTTTTCATTATCTTTTGCAAAAAAAAAGCACCAACAGTAACGCAGAAGTGTTATATAATACCAAAAAAATAGTTTTTCAAGTCCACCTCAATTACAGCCTGTTATCAAAGCCAAGTCTATTTGAAAGCATTTATCCCCAGATGTGCCTTACGCCAGCCTGATGGTTGCACTCATCAGGCAGTGATAGTGTGGGCTGACCAGTGAAAGGACTGAGAGGCACATCCTCTTCTGGCTCAGGACACCAGACCCAGACCCACTGTGACTGCTGCAGGCTGGCCACATGCCCCTGGCCAAGTCATGGTGCTCTGGTCACCCTCCCTCCCTGCAGCTCCATGGGACAAACCCTGCCCGTGTAACACAACCACAAACCAACACCCAGAAAGGCTTCACTGTCCCAACACCAGCTCTTCCTTCTTCCGCTCTGACTCCAGAGCTTTTGGACAAGCACCCTCTGGCTCAGCCTCTAATTTAACAGCAGCAACCAAGTCAAGAGGAAATTTTGGTAGCACTTCTAGGTAGGTGCCAGCTCCAGTTTTCAAGGCTCAGGCTACTTAGCACACATCCAAAGGCTGTCACCTAAATTGTTAAGGAACAACACTGCCTAAGCTCTCATCAAAACATAGGAATGGGAAACGAAAAGGATCAGACTGAAGCCCAGCTAGCTGTTATCTTCTACTTAGCAGTTATTTAGAGCAAGAATCAGTGCAGATCTTGACCCCGCTACATCCTTCCAGTCTGACATGTAAGAGATGAGTGTTCCCAAGCAACAGTGTTTTCTAGACCATTAACTCTATTAATGAATATTCAACATGTTCATTAACTTGCCTAACCCTTTTTGAAGTTATCCTAAGACCTTCCACAGCACTCCGTGGCAGTGAGGTCCGTAGGCTAATTAAGCACAACAAACGAAAAAAAGTTTTAAACTCTCCACCCAGTGACTTCATTTGCTGCCTATTCTCATCCTGTGGGAAGCTTAAGTCTCCACCCCACATCACTCATGAGAAAGATGAAACTGAAGCACAGACCCAAAGCCACGATACACCTAACTATGGAACTAACTACCTGCCATCACCGCTGTCCTTCCAGGACAAGGGCTCAACAGAGAATAGAGGAGAAAGCCAAAGCCTCAGACACAGCCAGCAGACTCGCATTAAAGTCACTAAACACCCCAATTGCTCGAAATACTTAGCCAGAATTAGTCTACGTGTGTAATTGACAGTTTTCTTTGCACTTCTTTGCTTTTGCTTTCTAGCAGCTTCATACGATTCATTAACAGATTCCTCTACATAGTGCAGCACTGCCCTTGGCCTCAAAAACTGATGGGACTAACAACAATTAGCTTAAACTGGGTATCAGAAGACCTTTCATTAGCAGGGTCTGTAGCAAATAGTCCACAATCCTCTTAAAGCACAGATCTGAATGAATGGGAAATTTTAGGAATACAGAAAACAGCATTATCCTGCTATATTGCTTTTACTCTTATTGACAAGAGCATTGTGTTGTATGGAGTTCAATATTCACACACAAAAAAAAAGCCTCACAAAAATTAATGGCATTTTAACTAGAGCTGAGTGAAACAACCAATAGAACAAGAAAGCACAGGAAGCCACCTTGACTTTCTGATCCATTGCCAGCACAATATCCTTGCTAGGCTTTACTCAAGCAGCAAAGCAGAGGACAATCGGAGGACAGAAACTCTCTACCATGTTTAGAAGACATCCACTGGAAGATTACTAGAGGGATTATTTATTCCTTTTTGCCATGTCTCAGCTTTAACAGAGACGCACCCTAGTTATTAGACAGAGAACATCCCTGAATGCTGCTATGGAATTTAATGACCAACACCTACACAGTATCAGAGCACAGGCTTCCTGCAGCGTACTTTATGCTGAAATCCTTCAGGTGCAATTTCCCAGAGCATAGGCTAAAATCCAACTTGTTGCAGCTGTTGGCATAAAGCCTCCTGTACAAGGAGAGAGTTCAGCAATGTATTATCTCACCTTTAAGTTTTGTCTCCCTGCTGCCAGTTTCATTGATGCCAGTCAAGTTGTTAAACCCCATCTCATGCAAGTGCATGGAAGAGATATGCATCATTACTCTTCTGAGCAAAGCCTGAAGGTATCCACTCCACAGGGGAATTTGATTTCAGAATGTAGTCAAAAATTGTACTTTCTATCATGTTTAATACTTTGATTTATATCCTCATTAGCATGGGATAATAGTTCCTATTAAAACTATTAAAGATAATTTTAGCAATAATATCAAAGGATGAGTAGGTATAATGATAGTACTAACGATAAAAATTAATAACCATTCATTATTTTTAATCATATGTACAGTTGAAATGAATAATCAAGAAAATAAACAAGACATTTTATATGAACCAAAAACTAAATGAAAGTGAAAACACTAAATTACACTCTAAATTATCAGTTGTCCACTTAAAGTTTAATACTGCACTTCTGCAAATATTCTGCAGGTAGGCCAGACAGCTGGGACCCAGTTAGTGGCATAACACATGGAAATGCCAGTTCACCTCTTCCATACCTACATCCTGTGAGCACCCATTCACTCTGATACACAGGGGCATTTAGCATCTTACTTCCAGGTATATGAAGGACCACTAGATGAGGACATCATTAATGTCGAAAAGCATCAATTATAACATTTCTTCCGTTAGTCTCTACAGCTGTTTCTTCACCACCCTATTGGCCATGCCCTTTCAGATCATTAGGTCTTCTGTCCCTCTGAGAAACAGTGCCACGCTGCAGTATGCAGATGCTGCCTCTGTAGTCTTCAGCAACAGCACATCTTGTGTTCAAGCTCAGCTGTCAACACAAGCAACCAAGAGAAAACCCCATTCGACCTTGCAGAACTCATTTATCACTCTCAATCTGATCACTGCCTACCCCAGCTAAGCACAACAGCTCTCAGCAGTGCATGTAAGAAGGCTCAGCTGACTTAAAGCAAGGCTTCCAACGAGGACTTTCCTGCCAGACTGACATGCACAGCACTTGATTCTCCCAACCATATTCCCTTCCAGCTACAGACCAGCTCCGAAAAACAAAAACCATATTAATTCCAAGTATTGCAAACTAAAGTGTGTGAGGCTCACTGCCAGCAAACAACAAGCTACAGTACTTCTGAACCCATTTCAAAGCTCTGAAAACACTGCTCATGTTAAGCACTACCTCCAAAGTACATACTTTAAAGATTCTTGCACCTTTAAGTCTTAAAGGAGGAAAGATTTCTTCTCTTCTTGGAAGGCGGACTGTCATTCACTTTTTGTTTAAGGACAAAAGGGCCAGGGGAGCAAAACTGGGCAAGAAATAGACCTCCTAACTGATCAAGTTATTTTCAACAATAGAACCACAATCTTGTTTTTCATTACAGGTCACCTTAAAGGTTTTGCAAGAGCCTTTGCTAGATATTAAATTCCCCGGTGAAAGTTACAACAGCCATTTGAAAGTTGAGGTGATTTTATCTTAAGAATCAAATGTAAGCTCTGCTGCTGTCAAAAGCTCTGTGCTCGAGTCATCTAAAACACGTCCCATCTTAATTGTGAAATAGCTAATACAGCTCGTGGGCTGCAGACAGGTTATGTTTTTTGAAGCATGCTTTTCCTTCTCCCCAAATGAGGTTCTTAGACACTGAGAAAACAGTGCCAGCAAAAGGCTACCAAAAAGTGAGCACTGCATGCTCATAAAACCCCTTCTCCAGGTGAAGGACTGAAGTCCCACACACTAATTGTCATCTCAGTGACTGGTTGTGACGTGCAAACCTTTCCAAACTTGACTAAGGCTGCCGCAAGTACCGACTGCTCCCATAGCAAGAGTTTCTACATTAGGAATTATAGAAGTAGTTCCTGAAAGCAGAAAGTCTCCCAGGCCACTAGACAGGACAACTCTGTGAGAAGAATCCAGAAGCTACTCCCTGTTAGATAAACGCCAGTTTCAGCCAGCTCCAAAGGGACCTGTCACTGCCCAGAGCCCAGCCAATACGTGATGTTGTTTGCACCTCTGTGAGAGCACATTTAAGAAAGGGGAAAATCAACAAAAACTGCACACCAGCAGCTGGGAGAACAAGGAGTGAGAACCAGCCCTGCAGTCCCCAGGGTCAGTGCGGCAGGAGGTGCTCCAGGCACGCAGCAGCAGTTCCCCTGCGGCCTGTGGAGAGGCCCCTGGTGGAGCAGGCTGTCCCCCTGCAGCCCATGGGTCCCACATGGAGCAGATCTCCACGCTGCAGCCCGTGGAGGAGCCCCCAGTGGAGCAGGTGGATGTGGCCTGGAGGAGGCTGCGGCCCATGGAGAGCCCCCGCAGGAGCAGGCCCCAGGGCGGAGCTGCAGCCCGTGGAGAGGAGCCCACGCAGGAGCAGGGGGTCTGGGGGGAGCTGCCGCCCGTGGGGGACCCGTGCTGGAGCAGTGTGATCCTGGGGGACGGACCCCATGGTACAGACCCATATGGGAGCTCTTTGCATCGTATTTTTCTCCCCCTTTCCCTTTGAGGAGGGTGAGTGAGAGTGGTTGTGGTGGAGCTCAGCAGCCCACCTGAGTAAAACCACCACAATCATCCAGTCCTCACACATCCGTGGGTCTGGGACACAGCAAGTTTGGCAGGATATTGGTCATGAGACCTGCAGCCTGTGTTTGGCAGGGAGAAGTCTTTACAAACAGTCTGGAGGAAAAAAAGAAAAAAAAAAAAACAAAAAAAAAACACACGGAGGAAAAGCAACATAAGTTTTGTTCCAGCTCTTCACAAACACAAAAGAACTACAGTTGTAGGTTTAGCAATTAGATCAGAGAGCACAACCACTCTCCAGTGCATACAGTGTTTTCATATACTGTGCAGCTGACGCATTTGGAAGCTTTTCCCCTCATATTTTCTCATCCACAAATCTTGTATTCTGACAACAGCACCAAGAGAGTTCATGAAGATCAATGCTGCCCTGACAGCACATAGAGATGTGGAGCACCCCAATTTCACAGAGAACCACAGATTGTTATACAGGACTTGCAGAGACAAGATATGCGAACAAGTATATGTTAATACAAGAAATTCAAGTTTGCAGGTTCAATCTATCATGAAATTCAACAGCAGCCAGTTCCAATTCGTGAAGCTGGCTCCTTAATTCAGTGGGAGGAAAGAGCCTTTACAGCCTATTACAGGCTAGGATGAACTGAGGCTCTCGAAGCTGAAGCAGCCCAAGGTGACCTGTCACAGAGCCCTTGCCAAGCCCTATCTGTCTGCACCCATTTCCCTATCAGCAAGTCACTGGTGAGAAGCCCCAGTAGCCCCACCAGAGGAGCCGAATTGCTCACAATTTCTCCCTGAGGATGCAAGAGGCAAGAGAAAGGTCCCAGGCAGCCTCAGCTACCATTTACCTGCTCCCAGAGGTGCTGACCCCTGAGCTGTGGCTGGACATCAGGGCAGAGAGAGGTGCCACCCTGTAACCCACGGAGATCCAGCACAGGGTAGAGGAGGAGTAGTCAGGAAGGTGTACGAGGCATGCAAGCAACCTGTACTCACTCACATGTTCTTGAATTGCTCCTCAGAAGCACCTAGCAGCTGAGCGCAGGCCTACAATGTCTTCTCCTGCTCCTTGAAGAAGTTGAGCTAATACTGTAGGACCTTGAGAAAGGCAAATCTATCTCACCATGGGCACCTTTCGCTCCCTGACATCCCTCTCCATTACCAGCACCTTCCCTAAAGGCCTGCCATTTTCATCTATGTGACCTCCAACACATAACTGTGTGTTAACTTACATGAGGGATGGTACCACCTTACTGTGCAGGGATGCCTGTTGTCTGCAATAGCACTCTGCTTACAATGGTCCCCAAAAGACAACCCAGAGCAAATAAATATGGTTTTGGTGCTACAGTCCAAACATTACTCCATACTCAAATAACACCTCAAGCCATCTCTAGGAGCTAACATATTGTTAACAACTGTTAGGGAGCCAGAGAAATGAACTACATTTAACTACAAGCCTCACTTCCCACACACCTCAATCCCTCAGAGGTTCTGGAGTGTAGGAAGTGCCCCAGAACTCTGCACAGCTCCAACCCATTAAGGATCTCCTACACCATTTGCAGTTTGACCCAAGACTCCAGGTCAGCCCCCAACAATCCCATGATAGGAAAACAAAACAAAAAAAAAACAAACAACAACACCAAGAACAAGTACCCTACAGCCATCGACCTCACAGACTAGGCCCACCTCCCACAGCACCCAAGCAGAGGAAGCAGAACCCAGCTGGAAGCAGCAGCAGGCTCAGCCAAAGACCCAACACACAAAAAGCAAGTACAAGGTGATGAAATTGAGACACCCAGGAAAAGATACCAAGCTTAGCATGGACCAGCCTAGGGAAAGAAATAAGAGCATCTCAGATGGAGCTTAAATGTAGACAATGCTGGTGAGTGCGTGTGGGATGATCAACTGTGAGGCTGTTCAGGGCAATTAGGGCCTATTAGCATCATCAGATCCTGCAGGACTGTTCCCCATTGCTGTCTGAGTGTTGGAAGTGTCTCTAGGAGAAACAGGGAAAACAGACAATTAGCTTAGACAATATCCCAGAATTTTGGGATGCCTTCCTCCACACTCCTTGTGTCGTTCCTGGAGAGACACGCAGCCCCTAAAGCATCTTCTCTTCCCTAAGCTGTTCTCAGCCAGGGAGGAGATCTGCCAAAGACAATAAACAAATCAGTTCAATGCCTAGTTAGGGAGGAGAGATGAGAGTTTCAGGTCCTAATAAGATGATAATCTCCTGCCCCCTGAAATTTGTGAGAAATAACTTCTACATCCAGACTTCTGCCCCCTCCTCAGGGAGCAGCATCTGCGCTGTCTGCACTGAGGAATTTGTGGGGAGGTTTGCTCCCTCCCAGAGATGCTGGTGCCCGGTGCAGGACCTGGGGACACAGCAGCTGGGAGCAGAGGCCTGTGGCTGCTGAGACCCCACAGCCCCAAAACAGCTCCAGGGGAAGGAGGGCTCTGTGCGGCCTGGGATGTGTCAGCCACGGAGCCGGGCTGGTGGCATCCTGCCATGGGTGGGTTGGGAGGGCCATGGAGAGAAAGGCACATCAAGGAAACAACCAAACAACATCTTCAATTTCACATGATACATTTTATAATACTTGCTGTATTTACTAACTAATTATTAAATGTTTATTAATCAGTCAATACTTGGAGACTAATAATTCATTATTAAATATTTGTAAACTGATTACTCAACACGCACTCAATGTTAAACTATGATACTTATATTCAAGTGATGACAGGGACTGATTTACAACTGTGTCAAGAGGCTCCCTGGTACTACAGTGAGCTGGAGCTGCGCTCCCACCCCCATGCAGGTGGCAGGAGCCAGCAGCGCAGCCCTTTCCCCTCAGCATTGGGCAGAAGGTGGCCTTGTGTGAGGGAGCGGAGGAGTTTTGTCCCCAATGAATCAGGCCCTGAACACTGCTCTGTCATGCCCATGGGTCTCTGCAGTTCTCCCTCCCCCCAGCAGCGATGCCACAGCCTGGTGCTACCTTGCTCCTGGTGGCTGAGCCCCGAGTCACTGCCCTGGCAGGGGCATGTGGTTGGCCAGAGCTCAGTGAGGTAGTGGGGCAGAAGCAGGTCAGGGTTTCACCATCCCATGGGGCTGGAAAGATGCCTTCCCTCCATGCCCACGTGGTCAGGATCCGTCTCAGATTCTTTGAGGGGGAGATTGGTGGAAGATAGCCTTCAGCAAGGGAGAAGAGAGCTGGAGATTTAGGCCCAGGCGCTGCTCTGGCATGGCTGTGGGTCCTGCTCATGCTCTTAGTGGTGCTGTGGTCTGGTGCCTGATTCCCCATGGGCAATTTCCATCACAGGCAAAACAGACAGGACCCAGGGAAAACTTGATTTATTGCCAATTAAAATAAAAATGTAATTACTAGATCATGTAGTGAGAAACAAGATGACAAACACTTTGCGCCTCTTCCACTGAGGCCACCACCAGCAGGACCAGGCTGGCAACCACCTGGCAACCAGGCTGGGTGGGCCATAGTGAAGTTAGTCACAATGATGACCAAAAGGATGTGGTGGTGCCCCAGGTATAGGTACTGGTGTGCAAGGGATGTTGGCAGCTGTGGCTCTGTGCTGGGGTAGTCCCCATCCTAACCCTCTCCACAGAAGCTTGTATATTGCTCTGGGGACACAGCTGGCTTCTGTTGAGAAGCATCATTTGCCTTTCTCTCATATAACTAAAACAGCTTTAAGAAACAGCTCCCCATGGCAGGTTGCTTCTGCTAAAGCATCCATTAAACTTTGGTTAACAACAATTGCTGTGGTCTAGGGTGAACAAGAGCTGTTGCTCTGACCTTCAGAAGCTGACTGCAGAAACACATGAATGAACAGTAAAACCAACAATCTCCTCCTCCCACCACCCCTGCAAAAAACAACCATCCAACCAAAAAAAACAACAACCAGATTTGTAGGAATTTGTGGTGTGTTTGATTTTTATATGTATTTTTATGTTTATATATATATATATATATATATATATACATATCATAGAATCACAGAATGGCTTGGGTTGGAAGAGACCTCAAAGATCATCTAGTTCCACCCCCGCTGCCATAGGCAAGGACGCCCCACACTAGATCAGGTTTCCCAGGGCCTCATCTAAACTGGTCTCGAACACCTCCAGGGATGGGGCATCCACAACCTCTCTGGGCAACCTGTTCCAGTGCCTCACCACCCACTGAGTGAAGAATTTCCTCCTAATCTCTAATTTAAATCTCCCCTCTTTTAGTTTAAAACTATTCCCACGTGTTGCACTCCATCTTTTTTTTTTTTTTTTTTTTTTTTTTAATAAGTCCCCTTCAAGTACTGAAAGGTTGCAATGAGGACACCCTGGAGCCTTCTCTTTAGGCTGAACAGCCCCAGCTCTCTCAGCCTTTCTTCATAGGAGAGGTGCTCCAGCCCCTTGATCATCTTTGTGGCCCTCCTCTGGACCTGTTCTAACAGCTCCACATCCTTCTTGTGGTGGGGACCCCAAACCTTGAAGCAGTACTCCAGGTGGGGCCTGATGAGGGCGGAATAGAGGGGGACAACCACCTCCCTCCACCTGCTGATCACTCTTTTGATGCAACCCAGGATGCAGTTGGCCTTCTGGGCTGCAAGCGCGCACTGCCAGCTCATGTCTAGCGTTTCTTTCATCAGAACCCCCAAGTCCTTCAATGAGTTCTTCACCCAGTCTGTACTCAATATATATGTACTGTACTCAGTATATATATATATATATATATATATACTTTTTTATACTTTATTATCACATTGGTAAGTGTGTGTATATATATATATATATATACACACACTTACCAATGTGACTTCCTAGTATCCTTAAAAATAGTGAGATGGTAAATTATTAGAAGAAGGAATGGCAGTAAACTCATTAGTTTTTCTGTTCCTCAGGTTTTTTTAGTTTGCAGTTTCATGTTTAACAAAGTTTACATAAACTAATACTACTTCGGTTCTGTAGGACACTGGTGCACTTATCAATATTATGTAGAAACTTCAGGGAGGTGCAGGCTGTAATGAATGCCATTCAAATAACTACTCTTAAATACAGGATGAAATGCCACAGCATTTATTATAGGGATAACCAAGAGTGGGAGAAGCTGAATATGTGAGTAGAATATATCAAAGACTATGTGAAAACACTAATTGGTAATGCTGGCCTGCTACAGAGGCTAATCACAAATATGAGAACCAGATAATGGCCCAGAAAGGACAGTTAAAAAGCAGAAACAGCCCTCAAGTTCAAGAAATAAATACTATCTTCAGCTGAAAAAAAACTACTGGAAAACAAAGGACAGGGTTGCCCAAATTATGAAGTAAATGAAGATACTGACAAACCGTTTATACTTCAGGAATAGATAGTCTTAAAAAGCAGTTCTGTCTCAACCAGCTACCAGGAAAATGCTACAGAATCAAGTACCTTAATGGGCTTGTGGTAGGGCTCCCAGATTTGTTGTACAGGGTGATCCTTCTAAATGAGGAGAGCTTAAAGATGCAGCTGAACCTACTAATGGAATTGCTGATTTCAGTCATGTTCTTTCAAGCAAGTATGTCTAAGTATAGGAGAAATCTCAAGGGAGAGAATAATGAATAGTAAAATGTTAATTCTACCAGAATAGAAGTAACACTGAAGAAAGATGGCATAGATTAGTAGAGGATAATCATAATAACTGGGGCTTAACTGCTACATTCCATGTTTCCTGAAGTTGACACTAAAGTGCATGATTGTAAGTTATATGTTGAAACCTTTCCTGTAAAGGAAAAAAGGTAGTGAAATTTATACCTAAACTTAACAGCTGGAACTTTAAGCTATAAACTTTCTCTCTTGTAGGCAAGAGATGGAATTTAGAAATAACATACAAACAATCTGGTGAACAGCTTTTTAAGAATAGCCAATAAATTGAATAAAAAGAAAAAAAATCTGAATAGGATGCTAGAATCAGATTCCTACGGAGGAAGATGTTCTAATTAAGATAATCACTAACACCAGTTTTATGTTAATTTTTAAATCTTTCATAAATATTACAGAACAGCAAGCTATTCATTCTACCCCATAGATACTGATAACTACTTGCTGCCTAACTTTGCTTTAATTATTTTCTATTATCACATATGAGAAGAAAAAGATACCATAACTCACGGCCATGACCACAATTATAGGAAAGAAAATACGGAACCCAAGTGGTACAAATTCAAAGGTGTCTCTCGAGTCCGAGCAAGAGAAACTCTGTCTCCCTCCTACTGCTAAATGTGATCAGAATGACCTGATTATGAATATATTTATGTACAAATTGTGAAGTGTGTATACAAGTATGTATAGAAATAATTACGTGTATTTGCAAATGATACTTCAGTTGGAAGAAACAAGTGATTCAATTAAGTCCAAATGTTTCCCACATGCAATCTGGCAAAGTATAATTTGTTATCATTAAGCTATCTCTACAACTTCAGAAGTGAGAACTATACTTTCATGTCTTTCAGAAAACCATTACAGAAATCAATGGTCCTTGAAGAGGTAAAAAGTATGTTAAAAAAAGCTGAAAGTACTACTTGGTAGATTCCAGAGCTTTCTTGATTAGAGATGTCAAAACACTGTGTCTGTAGTAGGTAGGTACGTGGCAGCTTGGAAAGCCATGGAAAGGTTTATTATTAAATGACTAACCAAGTAGCTGTAAAAATACGGATCATAGAATCACAGAATATCCTGCGTTGGAAGGGAACCTCAAGGATCACTGAGTCCAACTCCTGGCTCCACACAGGACCATCCAAAAATCAGACCGTATATCCGAGAGTGTTGTACAGACACTTCTTGAACTCTGACAGGCTCAGTGCTGTGACCACTGCCTTGGGGAGCCTGTCGCAGTGTCCAACCACCTCTGGGTGCAGAACCTTTCCCTAACACCCAGCCTGACCCTCCCCTGTCCCAGCTCCATGCTGTTACCTCAGGTCCTGTTGCTGTCCCCAGAGAGCAGAGCTCAGCGCCTGCCCCTCTGCTCCCCTCGTGAGGGAGCTGCAGGCCGCCATGAGGCCTCCCCTCAGCCTGCTCTGCTCTGGGCTGAACAAACCAAGGGACCTCAGCCACTCTTCATATGTCTTGCCCTTTTTGAAGGCTAGCTATTTTCCTACTGAAGTCCTTTCAGCAGATCTGTAAAACATGTAGCGTGTTACCTTAGCAGTAAGACCACACTTCAAAGTTGCACTTGCACTGCACCCGTAGTAGAACACAATCCACCAGCAACAGAGCCAGACCCAGTGGGGGTTCATAGACACAAGGAGAGCAGCCAGCGCTGTGCACTCATGGATAAAAATTGCTTCTAGCAAGTTGCTCTGTGATTTCTGAATAAACTGCATTACCAGCATATAACCGCATTTCAGGTTATCCACCATGCCAAAATACATCTCTACAGCCTGCCAGTTAGGAGACATGGTAGCCTCCTAATATACGACTGGTTCAGGCCCCCTCAGCCCTGGGACTGTTGCATTTGGCCATATGATCCACTATAAAGTACCATTAGCATCTGTTATTGTACCAAGTGCACACTGATGCCTGTGTTACAGCACACTGGCAACTGGGCACATATGCTGAAAGCTTTCATCCCAGCAGCAGGCAAGAAGAGGTTAGTGAGTGGGCTGCAGTGCTTCCTGCTGACAGAGCTGTGTCCAGGGCAAGTAAGCTGTGCTATGGCGCTGCCTGCTGGGGACTGAAGGGTTGGTGAGCTGTGCAGGGCTTCGACCTGTGTCTTCTTGGAGCCCCATAACCTTGTACTGGCAGATCATGAAGCCTGCGTGCATGCTAGCATACAAAACAATTGTCTCTAATGAAAGCATCGTCCTTTCTTCCAGCTCTTGGCTGATACAGAGTTTAGACCTTTATGCTAAGAAGCAAATAGAGCTTGGAAGATACACTAGCAGCTAATAGTCATTTAGGTAGCCAGTAATTACTTCCCAGTAATGCACCTGCAGAAAGCTTAACAGCCAATTAGTGCTGCAACTTCTGTGCTGATCAAGCATGCTCCCTCCAGTCAGCATTGTTAGCATTGCAGGTGGGAGAGACTGACAGGGAGATTGAGCAGAGCCTGATGAAACCAGGATGCCTTTCAGAAGCCTGGGTACCTGGTTTTCAGTTTACAAAGATTTCTAACAGCATGTGGTCAGTTCTGTTTTGTGTGCATGTCCCCCTGATTTGTATCAAATCTAACGGCAGAATGCTGTAGTTGGAGGAACCTGAGCATAGTCAGCACAGGCTAGAAAATGTTCTTCAATAAAAACTGTTTCCCTACAGCATGGTGAGAGTGAATTTTCTGCATTTGAGGCACTAAGTCCAGAACAGCTCCAAAATTCAAATGTGAGGATCTGATGAACCTGACCAGAAGTCCCACAGGATGTGTAGGTAGTGCTTGATCATGAACTGAAGCAGAACTGTCTGGGCTCTTGTAGAGCACAGACAAACTAGAAGAAAATGGAAGCAAATGATAGGAAACAAAACAAAAAGCCTTCACTCATGTAATATGTTCTTTGGACGTAGTAAAGGCACTAAGAATAAAAATTTCCTTAGGCTGCTTACTCAGGAGCTGCCTCCAACTTTCTGCGTAGCAGGATCAGGAAGTATGTACAAAGGACAATTGTCAAATTACCAGGGACAGGAAAACCTCCTGCAGCTTTTCCATGTAAAAAATGTTTCTCAACTTCACTTGAAAGAAGCATAAAGAGTGTTTCAAAAGAGTCTGTTGGTTATTAGTACATTTGCCAACATTTCTGAATTCAATTTTTGTACGGTGGCCCATTAAGTGCTACTGGGCCAGGCTTTTATCCTGGAGGGAAAAAAAAAAAAAAAAAAAACACCCAGAGGAGATTAAAGATGAGCATACACTTAGAAAGGCTAAGCAGATGGATCAGTGGACATTGGCACAAACTGTATGAAAAGTTTATGGTAAGCTTCCCACATACTTGGCTTTAAGGACCTGAGAAAACTAACACTTGTGTTCAGGGAGAACTTTATGGGGAGAAAGAATAACACATTTAGGTGAAGTGCCCCAGATAATATTCTCCAACTGGACTTATGAGTCCTCCTGTCATTTGGGCTATGGTCAGCCAGACATTGCCTTCCTGCAAACATTTTTAGGATAAGTATTTCAACTCTGAATTGAAAGCCACACATTCTGTCAAAACACATCTATCACCTGGTCTTCATAAGATTTCTTTGTGGGCTCCAAACCAACCTCAGCAAGATCTCTTTACTTATTTTTACTACCTTAAAATAACACCTCCAGAGAAAAACTTCAGGAGATACCCAGAGCCTCATTTCGTAATGTTTATTGTGACTAGGCTTAGGTATTCCCTCCTGATTTACTGGTAGCTCTCCTGCCATAACAATGTTACTGATGTTATTCTTCAAAACACAGAAACCTGAGCATCTTTTCCTGCCTGCTTTGTATTTCACCGAGTTGTTAATCTACTGCATGCAGTCTGTGTATGCA
This sequence comes from Cygnus olor, assembly GCF_009769625.2. Lineage (NCBI taxonomy): Eukaryota > Metazoa > Chordata > Aves > Anseriformes > Anatidae > Cygnus > Cygnus olor. The sequence goes on along the minus strand of NC_049172.1, from coordinate 14,043,541 downwards.
AAAGCATCAGGTAGCTTCTGTCATTAGCTGGTATGTGATTAATTCCCTTTTCAAAGGGATGGGCTGCCTCAGTGCCACTGGTGTTGCTGAAGGAGGTAAATACCTCTGCAAAACCAAAAAAAGTCCCACCAAAATACGATAATAAGTAGCAGTGAGACAAGAAGATGGCTGAAAGTGGCCAATTACAGCCCAAGCAGCTAACTGCAGCTTTAGTTTCACTGGAATTGGACTGGAAAACCCATATAATAAGGATTTTGGCAGTCAAGAGGGATGGAGAGAATGCTTATCCCAGGTGTCACATCTCCTGCAAACCTCAGCTGACTAGAGCTTCAAGGGCAATCCAGGAAAAACAGTACCAGTGTCCTTCTCTCAAGAGTTTCATAAGAAAGAAAAATGGAACCTTTTTCTGCTACTGTAATGCTACTGGCAAAGATGGCAAAAAATATCATCCACAAGCCTTTACCTGGAAATTCTGATATAAAAGACCTCCTCTGAACAGCAGAAGATGGTGCAGAAGTGAAGAGGTAGCCCTAAACCCGAAAGCTGGAACACATCTACTACGGAAGTCTTCCAAGATTGGAACACTGTTCTGCTGTGAGGTGCCTGCCACAATGGAAATGCAATCAGAAATAATCGACTAGCCAAAAAAATGAGAAAAGTCAGTCCATGTACCACAGAAGTGAAGAGCTGACTCCCTGCAGAATTAGATTTGGTGCACACCTCATGCTGCTACAGCATGGTCTCAGAGGTAAACAGGGACCATGCAATTACAGGTGCATATAAACAATTTCCCCCAGGAGTTGTGGAGTCAAAGGGGCTGCCAAGCCAAGAACACATCCTTCAACACGGGGACGACCAGACAGCTTCCAGCACCTTCCCTCCAGTTAAATACTGATCTGCATGCCCGCAGTCCATCCCGAACTACCTAGGGTTACTGGTGCTGCCATTTGTAACAACACACAACTCTCCATTAGGGACGAGGACAGATATGGTGTCTCTGTACAATTTCTGGGACTAGTGGGAACGCACCCCTTAGGACTTGGCTGCCCTGCACACACCATGTCAGCCAACTTCCAAAGCAGAAGGAGAAAAGGAAACGGCTGCCAACTTGTACCCCTGTGGAAAGTAAAGCTGTTTACAGCGGTAGGTGAGAAGCGTAGGCTTCTGTGATTGAGAATATAATGCTTGTATTATTGGCATAACAAACTTGCACTCAGAATACTTAAATCACAAGATTGCAGACTTCATCAGGATAGCACCAGAAAGGGCTTGCTCTGAGTTGCCCTCCCTGTGATGGCTCTCTGATTTGATCAAAGTAAATTAAACAATACTGATCAAAACGTGCACGTGCACTAAGTTAGATTAATGCAGCCACATTTCATCCTGTCCCAATGCTACAGAAATCTCACTTCCCAGTATTATTTTGTTAAAGGAACTGTACAAATGCAGAGATCTATAACCCTTTTATTTAATTCACAAAACATAATTTTGCACAACAGAAAATGAACTTCTAAGCCTTAACTTGCATTACACTTCGTATTATTAAAAATCTGATCTTATGTACAAGAAACAAGCAAATCACAGGAAATTAAGTTATGTGAATACTTCATACCTGCCCAAAATAAAATCAGCAAAATCTGTAACAGAAAAAGCACCGAGTCAATAACATGACTGATGAACACATAAGACTTTGGAGGCACTCAATTTAAGCGTGCATCAGTTATACCAAATATTAGTCCAGTGGGATAATCTAGCACGGCAAGTTCTGCAGGCGTTTCAGTTTTCCTTCGGCAAGGAACAGTTGAGATCATTATAATCAAGGCGAAACGAGTGGTTCCTGCACTTTTTTTGTGGGCATTGCATTTCAGGGGTCTCAGGATAGCAGAAGGATTTGGGAATAAGGTCAATTTGGTTCACTCTCCTGTGTTTCATGAAAATCTGCGTAACTATTTTAACACTTGTATACCTTGGTTATCATTATGCACTGAGAACACCGACAAACTCAGTCCTTTAAGGACTCAGAATTAGGCTATTTCATTGCTGCACTGTGGAGCTGACAGTCTCAGAGACTCCATAATGGGAGCAGCCTGTCTGTAATTCAGGGAAAAGAGTCTACTGTAAATATTGATGCTGAATAATCAAATTGTACCTTCATCAGTAACAGTATGCCATATATTATGTATATATATGTCATCCATTCACCACTAAGTAAAAAAAAAGACAAAGGGGAAGGGAGAGGAGGGGAACCCAAGCCAAGTGTGTACAAATAGAGGAGAAATATCAATCAGTGTTTTGTTTTTTTGTTTGTTTTGTTTTTTCTTCCAAGTAAAAATGGGAAAGCTAAAGAAGATCCTGAGCTCCTGGAAAAGGAATCTCACGGGATGCATCCAGCATGCACCACAGAAGGAAAAATAAAGATGAGGAAGCATAGGCAAATGTTCCCTTTGTAGCCAGTGATGTGGTGAGTTGTACAAACTAGTGCTTGAGGCATACTGAAGACAGATGATGAAAACAGTGCCCATATTCTGTATCTAACCAAGCAGTGGGCTACCTCTCCCTGAAAAATATTTGCCTCCCACAGGTCGTATTTCCTATCTGCTCTGGGACATTAGACGTTATGTTTGCCTAAATCTGGATGCCTAAATTTGTTCTATGTGGAACTATTTCTATGTGTAGGGTGCAGAGAATTACAAAGCACCACATTTGCAAGTTGCTTGATTATACGGTTTACTCTCCCCTTACAAACACCAACTAACCACACCTTTGGAACAGACTTGTTGAAGAACCTAGGTCAGGATCTAAGTCCTCTACTATGTGTACTTAAAAAGGCATCATCTGTTTACTGCATAATTAGATAGCTGATCTGAGTTACCTACACTAATTATTTTTGTTTCTGGTTTTGTGCACCATTTTAAAACTCTTTAATTATTTTGTTGTATGAGACATGACATGGAAGATACTTGTCACACTTCCCCTCTTTCCAGAGGAATGCCTGGGTGGCTTCTGGTTTACATAGGCAACTGTTTTCTTGTTTGCAAGACCTGAACAAGATGTTGAACTTTGATGACAGGTTGCTGGAAGAAGTGTACGACTTGTAGAGCGTCATGGCAGTTTAATTCCCAATGTCAAGGGGATTTTCCTGTTAGCAAAACCTGCTTTCTTGCCTGACATACAGGGTCTATGGACTTCCTGCCAAAGACATGGAGTCATATTCTCAAAAGAGCTTATGTTACCGGTAGGAATTATTTCTCCTAATGATTTAAGTGCCTAAATTCCATTTTTGAAGTAATTTGGGCCAGATTCAGGAAAGTATTTTGGAACCCAGAGTTACAAAGTAGCTCAACAGAGGAATTATCAAAATAGCTCATAAATGCTTCAAAATCTGCACCGTGGGACCATTCTGGGGAAATGCATGTGCCAACACCCTTGAGTTCTCTTTAATTTTCAGAAATACAACAGTTCCTGAGTGAGGAAGGGATGGTGTTTGAATATAAAGCTAATTTCAAAGCACTGGGTTGTTTAAAATGCAAGCTTCCACTAGACACAGCAGAATATGCTTATGATTTCAAAAGGGGAGGGGAAATGAGTTTAGTTTTTTTTTTAAAAAAAAAAAACATGAAAACTTTCACACAAAATAGAAGTGAAAATGAATCTCTGAAACAGGTAATCATGCCTCTATTCTTATCTTCCCCTCCCATGGACTCTTGGGTGGGAAAAATGACTGATATATCTAGGCAGGGAGCAGCCCCCACCAGGACTGTGTGCTCAAGGATGCAAGTTAGCCTCTGAAACCAGGCAGAGTTCGACTATGGCATGTTATTGCCAAGACCAGATGCACAGTAAGCACCATCCTTGCAGATTCTATAAGCACCATCCTGCAGCTTTCAATACACCACACTTACGAGAGAGAGTAAAAGAGACAGCCAGGCAATGACTAACTGTCCTAGCCTGGTGTCACTGTATAGTACAACGCTTCTGTGCCATCTGACGTTCCCTGCACCGAGTGCTTCAACAGTGCTACCTCACACAAGCATTTGGTTGTAGCATTTGGACACGACTTCTGTTCTCTGCTTCAGGTTTGTGCCACTGAAAGCCCCAGTCTGACCTGCTAGCAGCAACTCTGAATTGCTTGTGCATGCATTAATGGAAATACCTATCAGCTATGATAGGTTCAAGTGCTGTGCTAAGTGCTGAGGCAGAGGAGCCAGCAAAAACATGCCCACGTATTTTTAGTTACCCTGGGATTAATTCCAGGCAGGTCTTTGTTTTCAGGGCTGCATTTACATGGAACAGACGTATATAATAGGGATACTCTTTCTGACAGCTGCTCTGAGCAATGGAGGGAAGGACCCCTTCAAAATAACAAGTGCCATATTTCTGTCTCCCCCCAATCACCACCATCCAGGTGCACACAAGTGCAAAGAAAACGACTGCCCCAGTGCAACCCCTCGGCTTCCCACAGCTCACAGAGAAGCTGGGGATACATCTTGCCGTCTCCTGCTGGGAATGCCCCAGACCCAGATCTCAACTCCCATCCCAGGGGAGGCTGGTCAGGATCTCAGCCCCTCCCTCACCTCTCAGTACAACAAGGCTGACAGATAGTGTCTGAACAACATAGGTGCTTGCTCCTTCATTTGTCTGAGGGAAGCCACTCATTTTAAGGTATCCTTATCGGTCTGGCCATTCTCTTCACCATGTTTGTTCAGCACGTTACATTTCCTAGGACAGAAGACAAATTAAACGAACTGTATCAGTGATAACCAAGACATCTCTGACTGCTGGCTGTACCTTATGTACGTGATTTTTTTTTATTTAAGAACAGACAATATTTGAGAACCTCATGAAATTCAACAAGGCCAACTGCAAGGTCCTGCATCTAGGCCAGGGCAATCCCAAGCATCAGTACAAAGTGGGGGATGAGTGGATGGAGAACAGTTATGAGAAGGATTTGGGGTGTGGGTTGATAAGAAGCTCAACACGAGCTGGCAACGTGCACTTGCAGCCCAGAAGGCCAACTGTATCCTGGGCAGCATCATAAAAATCATGGACAGCAGGGCGAGGGAGGGGATTGTCCCCCTCTGCTTTGCTCTCATGAGACCCCACCAGGAGTCCTGCGCTCAGTTCTGGGGCCCCCAGCATAAAAAGGACATAGTCCTATCAGAGTGAGTCCAGAGGAGGGCTAGAAGGATGATCAGAGGGCTGGAGCACTTCTTCTATGAAGAAGGTTGAGGGAGTTGGGGTTGTTCAGCCTAGAGAAGAGAAGGGTCTGGGGAGATCTTATAGCAGCCTTCTAGTACCTAAAGGGGGCCTACAAGAAAGCAGGAGAGAGGCTCTTTGTCAGGGAGTGTAGCAATTGAACAAGGAGTAATGACCTTCAACTAAAAGAGGGAAGATTTAGATTAGATATTAAGAAGAAATTCTTTACTGAGAGGGTGGTGAGACATCGGCACAGGCTGCCCAGAGAAGCTGTGGATGCCCCATCCCTGGAGCTGCTCAAGGCCAGGCTGGATGGAGCCTCCAGCAACCTGGTGTACTGGGAGGTGACCCTGTCTGTGGCAGGGGTGTTGGAAATAGATGATCTTTAAGGTCCCTTCCAACCCAAACCATTCTATGGTCTCAGTTCTAGAGGGGCAAAACTACTTGGGGTCAGACTTTCACTAGGCACCTATGAATATTTTAGCCCTATACTGAGGAGTCTAGGTCTTCAGAAGTGTCTGACACCTGTGGCTTCTTCGAAGGTGGTGAAAAAGATTCTGCTGCTGTCATTTTTGGCATGAACTTAGAAAACTTCCCCTTGCAGGACCAACCACCATGCCAGCTACTTTTATAAGACCTCAGCTAAAACACTGTCATTCAGATCAGTGCAGTGGCTGCATGAGGAGTTGCTGAAGAACTGATGAGCACGGAATGTGCCACATGGAGTTTTCCTATTGCATTCTTCTGTGCAAGACTGCTACAAGGCAAGGAGAGAGTGGTTGGGCAGTGCCGGATTCTCATTAAAGTGAGACGAAAAGCAAAGCCTCATTATAACATGCCCTGTTGTCACAGTGCTGTGAGAACAAGAGGACTGAGCGCTTTGTTTCTTTGGAGAAACCCATGAAGCACTACAATGACAGAAATACATGCAATTGCCTAAAAGGAGGCAGGTACTCCTGAGAGGTGACTGATTCCCTTCTGTTGTTGTCACCCTGCATTTACTTCACGCTAGGGTAAATGACAACATGAGGCAGAGACATACCACCTGCAATCACAGACCATATTGTATGGTCTTTGTACAAGATTCCTCACAAAGGAATTTTCTTTTCTTTTGCCAACACGAGCTTGCAAGCCAAATCTTCATTCTCATTCTAAAAAGCCTGACATCTGACCCTACTGAAAAGTTACCTTTTTTTTTTTTCCACGCTTTTCCGGCAAGTTATGCTGAACTGCATAACAGAGGGGACATTGTCATAGAAATGGGGAAGGAAAGCAAAAATGATTGCAAAGAAAAAGGACAGATACCATCAGAGGTTGTAAAGTACTGTCCCATATCCTGCAGAGCAGGATGAAGTGACCCTAAACCTCAGAAGATTCTGGCAGCTTAAAGAAATGCAAAGCAAACGTGGAAAATCTCTGAAACTTGAGAAATGAATCTGCCTCTTGAGAAACGAATCTGCAAACAGGTTAACATTACATTATTCACAGAACTAGCTGCCTGAAGTTAGGCTTCCCCCTCCACAATGGGGTTCTCTCAAGGAAAAATTCTCCCTAATTTACTGGATGGAACCATATCTACTTCCCTTGATTTAAATGGGCTTCAAAAGTATTCTCTCCATTGAGATGAGCAGAAAAACTTGGGTCAGCAGTCTACATATGGAGGTTGGAGAAACACCTCTCTAATCAGCCAGGCCCGACAAGTTGTTGGCCATAAATTTTCTGAAGTGGTCCCCAAGCAATTGCTACAGGCTAAACATCTAACACAGGAAATCATTGCCTAGCTGTTCTGCAGGTGACTTTGCAGATGATACAAGTGATTGCAGTACAGATTCATGAAGTGACTTGACACAGGGATCATCATCTTAGTTCAGGTCACTGAATCTGCATGAGAAAATTCTCAATTCCTTTTCGTGTAGTGCTGGGACCATTGCAGCCCACCGGCTTCTATGCTCATTTCTTGAAAATTCTAACAAATTGTCTTAGCCTCCTACAGATACAAAGGAAAAGATGACATTTTCTAGAAGTAAACACCTTAGCACTTTCCACTTCTGCTGTCCCTAGGAGCAAATCAGCATATATAGCAGCATCAGGTGCCTGGCTTTCAGGTAAGCCATACACAGGATAGTAAACGTTCAGCAGCCACTTGTATATACTGCTTACCTGCATTTCTAGGTTTCCTGCCATTCTCCAGTTTTTAAATTCTGTGCACTACCACATTTCAGGAAAAGTATTAAGCTATTCCTAATGTAACTTGAAAAATAAAGCAAAGTAAAATGATGCTAAGAAATCATAAGCACTTTTGCTCTTAAATATATTTCCCACAAGCAGATTTTACTAAGTACTGAATGCATTATTCTGGCTATGTGATTTAATAAATGCTCCACATATTGTTTTCAGTTTGCTTGTTCTTCTCCTAAAGGACTGTGCTGCCATTGCCTGTAGTTGAACACAATTTCAGCGATTCTAGTGCAGAGCTGAACTCTAAAGCTGTTTTTTGCTGATAGCAGAAGATCTGTAGTTCTCCTTGTGCTCACCTGCAACTTCAGATGGATGTCACATGCTCCTGGACAAGTACTATGTAAAGCGCTTTTTTTCTATCAAAGAATGTTTTGGGGGAAAATGGTGATCTAGTAATATTACAGTATTTTAGAAAAGAACCTGTCAGTTTACCTCCACTTCTTTTCTTCATGCCAGTGAGAATGGGGAGGGAACGAGATATAAGATGGTAATAATCTAGATATCTCAGGTTGGTATTTACGTTTTTTTCTTTAAACAAAGCACTCCTGTCACTCAATTGCAAGTGACTGTTCCTTTTCAGAAGTTTCTTCTTTCCATCTTACTTTAAAAAAAAAAATCTTAAAAGCTCAGTGAAAAAAAAAATACATAAAGCTGGGGAATGTTTGCTCTGAAAAATTTGAGTTAACTAAAGCTTTGAATTTTGTGTTTATTTTTCATCAAACTGAAAAAGAGATTTTCTTACTTTTTAATACTGAGTAGCATGGAGCAGGTGCATAGGTATTGATTGCTCAATTTCTTTCACAAAAGCTTAAGGGGTATCAGATAAAACTAAAAGAATCATACAGCAAGACCAACCCTTAAAAGGCCAAAAACCATCAGCAGATAATAACAAGCAACACTGTATGAATTTTCAGGGAAACCTAATGAGAGTGAGAGAGAAAGATCTTGCCCTCAGGAGGGCACACGGGTATTCATCAAGAAGACGATGAGCCAGTTTAAAGAATGTTTCATTGCCTGCATTTGGCACTGGGACTTTGGTAACATTTGACAGGTCATTTTTTGCCAGATTTCCTCAAATCATTGTCAGACTAGTTCACTTCCATTGTGGGAAGACACAAGAGCACACAACTATTTCCACATGTTGCATTCATAATACTTTTCCCAAAGGAAAAATGTGGAAGAGTGTAAGGTTTTTGTAATTTGGTTTTCCAGTTTGGTCACAACTTCTGACGTTGTCAGAAGTGTAAAGCAGAACTTCCCAAGCTTCAACAATTTATTTTTTATTACCACTCGTCCTGGAGACATACTATGTGAGAGGGCAAGGGAACTCTGTACTGAAGATCAATTCAGAAATACCCTCAGTGTCTACAGCGTACACAAACCAAGACAGTGTGACTTGTGGTCAGGTAGTTATCATCACACTAGGAGATGGCTTCCCCCTACTTGTTCTACTTAAGCATGTGTCCAAGGAAAATGGAGTACTGAAAAGCAACAACGCTCAGGAAACCAAGTGCTGAGAAATTTCAGTTAACATTGGTGACATAAGTGTTAGTTTGGGAGAGGAAATAGATTCAGTTTTAGAGGAAAAATAAAAGAATATTATCATCTGCACAAGTTTTTCTCTTTTTTATTTATTTTTTTCTGTTCAGAGCAGACTGCAGGGCAAATTCTTTATTTATCCCCAAAGGCCTGACGATTCACAAAAACTAACATCCTTCCCTTGAACCTCAGCTCCAGACAGAGATCAAGAAACAACTAAATCCAGACAGCAGCACTTGCCTATACGCTATTGATTCTCAGACCTACATCTGCTTTAAGTGCAGATCAGTTTAATCTAGGCAGACAGAAAGGAAACCCAAGGGAAAAAAACTCTCAACCTCTTGCTCGTGGAGAGTTGCTTTCTACCCGGCTTCAAATAGGCAGCCCACAACCTACCTCGCGGGACCGAGGAGTGTAGGCCTGCTGCCTCACAGGAGGCCTCGTGCTCTCAAATCTCTGGAAAGCTTTGGAAAAATCGCCTACAGAAACATTAAGCCTGTGCTTTTGAAACCACTTCCTAAGAGATCTGAATGCTCACTTCCTATTAATTTTCATTCGTTTCAAAGCCTCCGGAAAGCCAGCAAACCGAGTTTCCTGAGGAATCCCCTGAGCACGAAGAACTTTACGCAAACTGCCTCTGAAAGCCATTTGTCAGCTGCCACCTATGTCTGCAGGACATGCCTGTGCAGCCACGACCAGCTTGGTTTTAGAGAGACCCCAGGCACTACAGAAACAACAGAAGAATCATAATACTGAGTATTTCTGACTATCTGGTCAATTAACTTTCAGAGGTGACTAATGAGAGATAAGCCTTTTGATGTTTTCCCTCCAGCTGTAGGCACTGAAATTTTGGGAAACTGATGCCTCGGAAATGGTTATCCCCTAGCCCATGCTGCAGCATCCATCTGGATAGATGGACAGACAACCCCACCTTCACTCTGACAAACAGCAACACCCCACAGCACCATGTATGGCAGCAAAGCCTGAGGCAGCCCTGAAAGTACCCCACAACAAGCCCTGAAGCCTTGCTGCAATGTCATGTTAACCTGCGACCCTGCCTCTATATCCATCTGCAGGGCAGGAATTATTAAGGGAGGCTGCGGTTATGTCCCACCAAGAGGAAAAGTCCTATTCAGGGTCAAAGGCAAAACTGTCTGTGATACCTCAATAATGGGTTCAACTTTATTCCCAAGATGGAAAAGAGCCATTTCGCACGGTGCTGAATCATGTGGAGTCAGTGAGTGTGCTGCAGAGAGCCTTGTAGTAACAATCACAGAAAATACAAAACCTAATAAAAACACGGTCAAGAATTTTGGTATCTGTTAGCCCAATAGCAGTTGAATTGAAGAAGGTACTTTTTGGTGCTTTTAAAAAGATCTGTATATATGAAAAAAATACAGAAATAAAAGTTTAGTAATTAAAACAGCTAAGAAGCAAGGCTCATTGATCTAAACGCTTGCCAAACTGTGAAATAAGTTTCTCTTTACCCCTTTGCCTTGTATTTCATACACTTTATAGCTATAATTTGTAGCAGAGACACAATAGATGAAGTTGTACTAGTTGATACTTGAAACATAGTATTATCACTAGATAAAATACATTTGAAAGGAGTCAATTAAGATTTTTAGAAACCATGCCCCAAAATTAAAGCTATCTAAGCATGTTCTGTTACAGATCCCTCCAATTTGAGGAATTTTGTTGCCCAGGCAACCTGGTCACAGTATGTCTCAGTTCAGAGCACGCTTGCTGTTTTAAATAGAAACACCATCCATTTAATGCACAGCTGATTTTTAGTAAAAGGTATGTATGTGTAATACATACCAACAGACCATGCATTTGTTTTGCATTAAAGAGCCAATACACTCATGCAGTATTTTCGCAGGCAAACATGAAGTGTAAATCTAAGGATGAGCAAGCAAAACCATAACAATGTCTAAACAGCAGCAAAGCCTGACGAGCTGGGTGGGACTGGCAGCGGCGTAGAGAGCCCCGCATGTATGAAAAGGTCATGCTCTTCTTATCACAGAGAGGGAAGAGATCATCAAGCAATGTTAAAGGGACTGCATACAGCTGTTTCACACTGCTTCATTATATCCAATTAGAGATTGACCAAGCAAGGGATTCAAATGACTTTAAATTGCCACTTGGAAAGCTACCCGCCAAAGACAGAACCATGCAGGTGTATGAGAAGATCTCCCCATAAAAATTGTCTCCCAAGCTCAGACCCAATGTTTTCTTTAGGAGTCAGGAGTGCTAGCAAATGGTGTGGTGTTACACATTGTTGTATCTCTTGGCAAAGGCATCTCTAGAAAACCTACTGGCATTGGCCAAGCAGCAAGAAAGTAGGTGTTCATGCAGTGTTCATACTTTCTGTGTAGGCAGACACTGATTTCCATGCAGGTATTAAAATTCCTTGGGTGAAGTTACCAGAATGCATACAGCAGCTACACTGGTTTCCTACAGGATTGCAAGAAAGTATGTAACACCCAGCTTGGGCTAAACATTTCAAATCTTGGCCTGTTTTGAACAAGAGGTTCTTCCTGTTGATCCAAAATGGCCCTGTCAGAAAGAGAAACAGAGCTCAGCAGAAGATGTATACGATGCCTCGTATTACTTAGTCATATGGATGATACATTTCATGTTGCATTACTGGACCAAAAAATAATCAGTCATTTTTTGGTTGAAGTCTTGTCACTGCTATCATCAAGTTCATCCTCTGGAGAAGTTGCAACAGAGGGACCACAAGACCTCTACAAAGAGAGTGGGACACAACTAGTAGGTAGGAATTTAATCAATGGATACCATCTACATTGAAAAACCAGTCAATGAGACAATTGAGGTGACAAGGGACCTGCTTTTGTGCAGGTTTCTGCGTATCAAAGTAGGCAACTGTCTTTGCAAATATATCATTTAGCCAAGTGATGCCAAGCTAAATACCTCTGAAAAGGTATGTACCTGTTCAGCCATTCAAATCACTACCAAATCCCATATGTCCACGTGCAAGTGGAGGCCAGTCACATGATGACAGGAAGAAATGGATAGTACTGAGGCAGGAGAATGTCCTTAGCCTAATTCCAGCTGGTGTGGTTTTTAAATGGGAAATTCTGACTGCTTACAGCCAAAGTTAGTTGTGGGAAGCCCTGTGTATCTCAAAAGATGTCAAGGGACTCCAAGCTGTTGTAGACAGAATGAGCAGAAAGCACAGAGAGTGTACCCCTCAGTTAAATGCAGCATAAGTCCTCACATGAGTGATAACATCCCAGAAATACTCATTATTTTCCAGTTGTGTTCCTATATTGTTATACATTTTTGCCTGATACTTGGATAACGTATAGTCATTACACAGGTTTAAGTGACTGGGCTTAGCTGCAAGCGTCATTTCAGCAATTAAGCTATTTCTCCAAATCTATAAATTCTACTTCAGAGTTGTTTGGGTGACAGGGCACCATTGATTCTCCCGTCCACAGAAAGCTTGCAAAGCAAATCAATAGGAACTGTACATTTGGAGGTCCCTCTCTCTTTTCACACACAGACAGAATTAATCACTTGCCATAAATACTATCATGCTAAGATAGAAGTTTGCTTTGGAACAAGATTTTGCCTAGACACTGATTAATTGAACAGATTTATTATCACTTGAAACAGGTAGTAAATGATAGCGACTTCAGCTTTACCCCCCACAAACACATTCTCTAATCATCTTTATTTTCCTTCTTGTAATCTTCTATTTTGTTAAAAGCCTTATTTTCTAATGATACTCATACATATATAACAATCTTCCTATCACACACTGAAGGTAAGGGAGTACAGGCACAAGGGATATTGAGAAATTTAATAGAGGTAAGTGACTAATTGATTATGACATACACATTGGTTAAATTTACAATCCTCAGAGTACAGATAAGCAAACTGTTCATTTCAAATAATGGAGCTCTAACTTTCATTCCTCCTTTGATCTGAACAGAATACTTCCAAAGATATTTATCAGTTGATTGAATCTTGTAGGGAGATGGGGGTTTTGACCTCTGCTATTTATTCCATTTTGCTATTTAACTTCAGTTTGCTAGAAAAAACAAGGACAAGGCTGTGACAGTTCACAGAGATGCAATTTGTCTATTGAACTTAGCTTGGCATCTGTTAGACACACAAAGAAACAAAAGAAACTGCATAAATATTCATCAGCAAAGAAGTCAACCACGATACTGGATTTGAAGTATTATGCATTATTTTTGTAATGATAATAGTGATTCATCAGCCCTATGATATCTCAGTACATTGCCTGACTGATCTTTTACTTGTGTGAGTATAATTTATTTTTCCATTTTATGTCCTGCCTATCATTTGTTCCCAAAATATGGAAGTAGATTTACATAATAGAATTCTGCTTGGTTGTGCTGGACAGGTTGGGCTTTTTTGTTTCAGGTAATGACAGCAGTATCAGCTTGTTCTTCCCTTTGCAACTCATTTGAATAAAGCCTATAATGTGACAAGCGAAAGATGGCACTGCCTTACAACCAGCTAATTGGGAGAAGAATTATGGTGTAGGCATTAAGTAGCACGGACTCATCTTTGAAACCTATCATCACCTCCTTAGAAAAAAATACTCTTTCAGCCTAGTTTCAAAAGCCAGCTTTATTTGTCAACTCTGTTTATTCTTATAAATGTATCTTATAATGACTTGTTTTTCTGGACTGTAAATCTGCCAGAACACAGAAAAACTATCCTGTCTTAAAAAAGGAACAATTCAACTTACACCTTATTGCTACAGCAATCCAGCTGGGATTTTTAACACATTATAAAAAGTTACATTTTTGAAAGCACATAGAGCCCTGTGCCCCAGTGCCTTCTGGTGGAAAGCAGACACCTAAATTACTCAGCATCTTTTCCTGAGACCCTTAGAAAGCTGAGAGGAGAAGGACATCTAATTCTTTAGACCGAAGGAGAAATCAACCTGTGCTCATAAACCTACAGATATTCTGCAATATATAACAGAAGTGCCTACAGATAATTCAGGTTCAGTTAAAATGGGAACTGAGGGCTTACGTGATTACAGGAAGGTAAAGGGAGGAACACACATTCTTTGTTGTAGTTTCTCTCTGGTCAAAGCACTGCAAAAAGACTTGGACAGACTTTATTCAAAACAAAGGTGCCCTTCCTCCTCCTCACAAAAGGAAGGGGAGATCTTATTGAAATGCTAAAAATGCAAGAAAAAAAGCTCTTTAACCCAAGAGGGAATGGACAAGTGAAGATGACAACTGGAGCACCAAATACCTGCAAAGAGCTGAGTTATAGCTGCTCCTTCTCCCTGAAGGTCTCAGGAAACCTGCAGGCCTTCCTCTAGCAACCCTGGTCCTGGAAGCAGATGAAGGATCTGCTGGACTCATGGCCAGCGTTTTATGGCTCCTTGTATGATTAAATTGTGCTCTCTGGGAGGGCAGTCAAGGAAAGGGAAAGAGACCAGAGAGGCGCTGCAGGATTCAAACCCTAGTATTGCCAGTTTGTGTTGAGTGATTTTGGTAACACTTCCTTCAACACGTTCTTTACAGCCTCACGCTTTCATCCCAAGGTACGTCGGCAACACTGCTGGGGGGTCACAGGGGTCCCCAGCAAATCCTGTCCTCTGGGCTCCTCTCACCTGCCCTTTGATGAACTTCATCTGGTGCCAGCTACATTGCTTTGAACTGGATTGAGCATCTTACATAATTAATACATCCCTTCCCTCTGCTCATTTCAGAAAACATTTTTGCTTTGCTTGCTTGGTTAGGAACCATGAACCAAACAAAGTAGGTCTGGAAGGGACCCCAAGGGATCATCTCATCCATTACCCTTTCCCTAAGGTCTACAGAGTTAATAACGAACGACAAGCTTGCAAACTCCAGCTGCCAGGCTTTGAAGGTTTGGCTACTTCTAAAGTATGTTTGCTCTTGTCAACATGGGAGAGTGAGCGTGTGCTTGCTGATCTGTGCAGAGATTAATTTAAAGTGTACTTCTGCTCAGACGGCCCTCTGCTAACATTATATGCATCACTAAGTTTCATATTATGCAACCACCAGCATTTATGTTCAAAGAAAGCACTTTTTACTCATGACAAAAGGTAGCTGCTATGCTCTCATTAAAACACAAAAGCAATGAAAGATTGGTCCTTGTACAGCATCATCTTCTGCCTATTCTGTTAAGAAATATTATTATATTCAGGAATGCATCGTTAATTTTCTGTACCTTTTCATGTAGCATAGCTGATTTCTAACACTGTCTTTATTGCATTAGACTGCTCAGTGAGTTTTAGCTATTACCAAATACTCTCTACAGCTTCTACAGGTCATTCCTCTAAAGAGACAACCATACATGAAAAAACTCTTGCCTTTTCTCTCCTCCTTATTTCATTACTATTATATTCTGGTCATTCCCATCCCTGCAAAGCTGAATTTAGGGACATTAGTAATGAGGAGCTCTAATATCTAAGGATATCCTAATATCTTAGGATATCTAAGACTAAACTGGATCTGTTCCTTCCCAAGAAGGCAACACGTTTTAAGTCTAATCCCAGGATCCCTGGGATAGTCAGAGCAATCACAAAACTGTTTTAATCCAGAATGTAGATACCAAAATCCTACAGTATGTCAGCAGCCAAAGCACTGGTCAAAGATTACAGGCAAACTGCAACGTGACAGAGCTATCTTTAGGTAGCTGAATTTGTACACACAGAGTCATGCACCAGCTGAGTCGGATTAGCAATGCAGACTCAGGCATTAGCCAGTATGACCTAAAACATCATGGAAGCAGATGTGAGCTTCATGGGCCCCAGGGGCTGGTTGCCCACACCTTGTAGCTAGCTGTGCCCCTAAACTTATGAAAAAAAATACTTGACACTAAGGTAGGCAAAGGCATATCCATCACTTCATCTAACTGGAGAGCACTGTCAGGGACTGAAGAGGCGTACAGCACAACAGCATTTCTGTACCCACAGTACCACCTGCAACATCCTTTGGGACTTTTTCCAATCATACGCAACTCACAAAGCTGAGATTTCTTGTACGTAAAAGCAGGCGTGGATCTCACATGATTAGGAGTGAATTCCTTGCAAGGGTTCTGCAAAATCCGAACCTGGAAATGCCCAGGCTCACCGGACTGGGGCATCTGAAACTCTCCAGCTGCATTTTCTGCTCTTGCCTGTTCATCTGTGGCAGCAGCGATGCACAGCTATACAGAGGTGGCTGTACCCCCATACAGAACATTGACACACCTGTGTAAATGCATAGACACCTCCTGCCACACACACATCCCACAACAAATAGGCTACAAACCACCCTCTGTGTTGGGAACATGGTGTAGGAGAAGGTTACATGGATGGTGTCTGCATTCATGCAGCTAGGAAGCAAGACACATAGAACGTTTTCAGGGTGAAAACATTGATTCTCATTAAGAGCATTAATTGCCCCATTATTTCCAGCATATAGCATGTGAATATATCATTGATTACATCTTCCATTATTTTAAAAATGTGCAAAAATCATGTGTGATCCCCCCAAAGGTTTGAATTTGGCCAAAACAGTGGATTTTTTCTTTTTTTAAAGTTATTTTTTCCTTATTATACAAATAACAATGTTTGCTGCCTCGTAACATTATGGAAACTTTTTACTATAGACTAAAGTTTGTTTTGAAAGCATCTACCCCAACAAAAACCTCTTGTTCTGAAAGTACCTATAACACACTACAATATTCCACAGTTTTAAACCACAAGTTTTCATACCGTGGTTTCTAGAAGAATTAAGAATCACTAGTAAAATTCTTCCAGGACTCTTCTACAAAATAGGGGGTGAAAGATATGGATAAATATGCAGGGTACAAGAAGAAAACTACTGGTATATACATATACCAGTAATAATATACACTATTTAATATAATATACACACATAAATATAATATATAATAATAATATATAAAAATAATTAAATTAAAAATAATAAAGTAATAAATAATTAAAAATAATTTAAAAATAAATAATATAAATAATATAAATGTATAATCTATATATATTATATATATATAATATAATAATCTTCTATATACTATATATAATTGCATATATAAAGGCAGCTTTCATTGCAATTGAAGGATATTCCTACTTAATACTGAATGCCAACCTCCCATCTTTTCCTTTTTTCCATCAGACTGCAATGCAAAATTATCCATTATGGCTAAGTATCCTCAAGCCTTGCCTAATGTGTAGACAATGCTAAGATCTAGATGTAATAATAGAGCTGTAGTACACCAAGGTGCGATCATCATCAGCAGATAGTCTTTACAGAACCTCTCCTCAAACAAGAGATCGTGATTTCCAGCCTGTAAAATCTTTCACACAGGTACAGCATGAAAAAAAGAGTATAGAGTTGTGACAAAAAGGATACACTGAAATAGCCTGAGTAGCAAAATCCTTGTCATTTCCATGGAAATGCTGACAATTGATCAGAAAAATCCTGTATTTTACTGAACTCTATCTGCTCATTTGTATGAGCTGATAAGTATGATTTTAGCAGGTTAGTCATTCTGCTTGGGAAGAGCTGTTAAGAGCATATCATTGCCAGAACTGACTCCTGCACCAATATATATTTTGAACCACATGCTACCTTTTACAGAGGTGGATTTTATGAGTTCAAAGGATATTTTGTTTCAAATCCTCATTTAAAATATAGTTAAACTTTTAAATAATAAAAGAAAGTAGTTCCTCAAACTAAAGCCAGAAGAGTTACAGAAAGACCACTGCATTATATTTGCAATAAGTTTCTTTCATGGATGCTTGAGGTTAGTTTTAAAGCTTATAAGCTAGTCTTAGGCTGCACATCCAACCAGTGATGGAGAAGAATTGAAGAGAAACAACTTTTACCAGCGTTAACCAACAGCACGCTACCAGCCTTGAAAACAAAGAGGAAGCAATGGAAAGACTCAGACTACAAAACAGAGATCTGCATTTTGATGGAATGGTGAATACACATTCCTTGCACAGATTTCATATCTAAGAAGTAGACTGAGAACTACTCTGAACCTGCAAAGAAAACTTATACTGCTCAATCTGGAAGCACAGATTTATTTTGACCCCTGTAGTAGAAGTTCTTGTAATAGTTCCTTGCTGACTGCAAAGCAGGGAAACAGCGTTTTCTTTAGGCTTTGCTATAGCTGAGGTAGCCACATTGTGTACACAGACTTCATTTTGCCTAAACGAACAGGGTGTCTACAGCATTGTCTCCCTTCCTTTTTTCCCCACTCCTGTCATTTCGAGGTGATGTGAATTCAGTCACACCCTTGATTACTGCGGATGGCATGCTGCAAATGCAGAGGTGTGAGACGACGTAAAATAAAGCTGTGAGCGATACAGCAATAAATGAAAGACAGGGCATCATAGAGAGAAACTTTCTTAGGAATTAAAATTAGAAGAAGAACAGAAGCTTGTTTCTTTTGCAGACTTCCATGGCAAGAATACTTAAATAAATTGTCGTGAACAATGTTGTGATTTAGAAGCACAAAACCTGATGGAAAAGGAGGCTGAAGACAAGTGATGTGTACAGTGAAGAACCACTGAGTAACAGTCCCCCTCACCTTGTGACTAGTCCATGAAGTTGTGAACAAGGATCTGTGCAGCCCTGCAGTAACGTACTATTTTCCTATTATTTTATTTTAGGGAAACCGATGCCATGTTAGTAGCATGCCTTTTAGGACTAGAACAGCCTTGCTCCAGTTAGATCAGAAAGGCAATTTTTTTTTTTTTCCAGAGGTATCAAAATCTAATTTTCCAAGAAAAGTCAATAGGAACATGGATCTAGTTCTTATAAAGTGCCTTGGGAAACTTTCCTTAGTAAAACTGCAATCTAGTCCAATCCTCAGCAGCAACAAATCCCATGCTCTGTGAGGTTTCTGATTTCTGTACAGTTTCTAAGGACCTCAGCCAAAGGAGCAACAGCAGCAGGAATCTTCCCACTGGTTTGAATGATGTCCTCCTCCATCCCTGGGATCATGTCCCAAAGGACAATCTAGATTAACACATAATTTGGCCACTGCTATCAAATACAGAAACCTCTAGTTAGATTATAAATCCATCAGGATCTCATTGTGACCTCTACAACTTATGTTCAGCACTCGGAAAAAAAAAATCTAGCCACCACATGAAGAACAAATAGGGATTTACAAGCTTTGATGGGGATAAGGAATTACCTGCTGGAATTATTAGCTGGAATGCGTAAAACTTCTACAGGGATTTGATCCTCCAAAGTGTTTAAACTGCTGTATTTAAATCACTTAGATGGCTCTGAAGCAAGTATCACCCAATCATCCTAAATACCAGTTCTGGTGCTACTGAGTCAGCACAAAGAGGCAGCCACAGAGTGTTCTCAGATTAAATGTAATGTGTTGATTCAAAGCAGAGGGTCACTCGCTGCACAACAATTAACCTGGGAGGTTATCAGCAGCAATTTGTTCTGATACCGTATCACACAGAATTGCATGCATTTCTTACGAGTCTTCCTTTTCCCTTCCTCTAAAACTATATTCCATTAAACACGTAGTTAAATGTATACTGCTCTGTGGATAGAAAAATCCTTCTACTTTACTGTAAAGGGTTTTTGTTGTTGTTGTTTGTTTATTTTTACTTTATTCATTTGGAGACCTATGTCATTTTGGAAGACAGCTGCAGATGAATGGATACATAAACAAGAACCTCCAGAAAAAAGGCTTCTTTATTTGTGAAGTGAGTATTTCTGTGGCCCAGTTTCTCTACAAACGCAGTTCCTTCACTGTCACTGCAAGTTCAAAGATCTTATTCAAGTCCTTGTGCTGAAAAAAGATCTTGCCAAATGCTAAAGAAACCATTTCCATCAACAAATATCTTTTGCTTAGTACATTTATACTGTGAATAAAAACACACTTCTGTCTAGATTGCCTCCCTTAGGTGAGGCTCTATATTCACCATGTGCTTCCATACGAACATCATAGGGCACTGCTGGGAACCCCAGTCTGCTGCCACACCAGACTAGACAACCGATGCTGAGTTTGGAGGCAGCCTTTAACGTGGCCTGCTCCCAGAACCCACAAACTTTTTAACAGGAGAAATCACGAACTTTCTAAGAAAAAGTGTCAAGGAAGGAAAAATAACAGAGCCATGGGTTTGGAACAGGACCTGTCCACAATACAGGTGCTGGTGTTTTTGGAAATGTCACAGGCTTTCTGCTTACAACAGGATCATAGAATCATTAAGGTTCGAAAAGACCTCCAGGATCATCTGGTCCAACCATCACCCTACTACCAATGTCACCCACTAAACCATGTCTCTAAGCACCACGTCCAACTTCTTTAATACCCCCAGGGATGGTGACTCCACCACCTCCCTGGGCAACCTGTCCCAATGTCTGACTGCTCTTTCTGAGAAGAAATGTCTCCTCATTTCCAACCTGAACCTCCCCTGGCACAACTTGAGGCCATTCCCTCTAGTCCTATCACTGGTTACCTGTGAGAAGAGGCCGACCCCCAGCTCCCCACACCTTCCTTTCAGGTAGCTGTAGAGAGCAATAAGGTCTCCCCTGAGCCTCCTCTCCTCCAGACTAAATGACCCCAGCTCCCTCAGCCGCCCCTCACAGGACTTGTGTTCCAGGCCCTTCACCAGCTTCGTAGCCCTTCTCTGGGCATGCTCCAGGGCCTCGATGTCCTTCTTGTACTTATTTTCCTGAAGAATTCAGTTTAAAAGAATACTGCCAACTCTAGACAAGAAAATGAGGCAGACCAGTAATTGTAACTGGACCGAGAAAGAAATTATCACATGGGCTGAAAGACAAAACAAGGCAAAGGACTCACCAAGTGGAAATAAGGAGAAGAGAGAAGCGTATTTAGATAAATAGTTCAACCTTGCTATTCACTCTTCACTAGTTATTCTGCATGACCATCTGGAAATTCCTCTGTGGCAATTCCTTTTTAACAGTTCTATAATCACATCTTAATTCGTAATTTCTTAGAAGGATTAAAAGAAATGTGTCACCTCTGCCAGCCCCATCTGTGCCCGTGCACATACAGATCACGTATGAGCAAGGCACACATGAACACTGTGGACAGTCACAATCAGCCTGCTAAGGACAGCACCGGCTGAGAGAAACTCTCCTTGAGAGTCTGCTTGCTGCACCTACAATCTCATATCAGACGGCTTCCGTATAAATAGTGTTTTATCTTCAAGAAAACAGACATCAACATCAAGGACTCCCAAGGCTTGAAGAGACCCAGGAGCTCATCCAGCACTCAGGCAGGACAAGGCCTTCCTGTTATCCTGACCGGTGCCTGTCTTCAAGAACAGGTTTGGGATCTCTTGGTGGAGATCTCCTGTCGGGCAGTCTTCTACAAGAGCTGTCCTTCCAAAAGGACATTTTCCTAATGCTTAGCTTGATTATTTTTTTTTCCCACTCTGCTACTGGAGTCCCATTACTTTTTCTTATATCCCCAATGAACATGGAAAGCAGATTTATTGCCTTCCTCACTGCTGCAGCAGCCTTTATTTATTTGGAGAGATATCCTTCATCATCTTCTCTCCTTTAGACTAAGTAATCCAATTTGATCTCTCCTCCAAACTAAATAAACCCCTTCCTCACAGCAACAAAACCAAAATGTTTCGATTTTAAGCTTCTAGAAGAGCTATTTTAAACTGAAAGTCCAGATGTTTCAGCTAACATAATGTTGAAATTCAGTGCCTCAAATTTCAGGTATTTTAATGCATCAAAACAACAAAAAGGATGTGCCCACAAAACGCTCTGCCATTGACAGCTTTATAGCATTTTTCACAGAGATTTTTGCTATGAAAGTTTGAGGGACTATTTTGTTAAAAGTATACAAGCAACCCCAGTGAGTGTATCTCCATGAAGCATGGTCCATCTCACCAGGGAGAGGGAGTAGGAGAGATGTGGTTTATTTTGAACTGCACGCGAAGCTCACGGCATTACCAGGACAAGCTGTAAAGGACACAGCGATATCTTGCACAACCCAGTTCAGTGATGACAGCTTTGCTGAATTGCTCAAGATACCCTCCTAAACTTGGTGTAGAAATATATCGGCCTAGATACACGGCACTTCTTTTGGGAGGGCCTTCATGGCCAACAAAGAGAGACAGGCATCTCCAAAAGGTAACAAAACTGTAGGTAGGCAGTTGTTCACTCTCCTATGCCAACTAGGCTTCTAATTCTAAGCATCTGGGATATAGGAGGATAAATCTAGGGGTGCTCACATCTTCTGGGATGTATTTTTGTCTCAAGTGGTACTCTGAAAAGGACTGCTGTGGTGTATTTCCCTCTTTAATACAAAATGCAAAAAAATATTTTCCATCATGCATCCCAGAGTCCTGAGGGAATTGGCTGATGTTGTCGCCATGACACTCCCCATCATATTTGAAAAATCATGGCAGTCAGGCGAAGCCCCTGGCGACTGGAAAAAGAGAAACATCACTCCCATTTTTAAAAAGGGTAGAATGGAAGACCTGAGGAACTAAAGACCAATGAAGCCTCACCTCTGTGCCTAGGAGGGTCATGGAACAAATCCTCCTGGAGGCAATGTTAAGGCACATGCAGGACAAGGAGGTGATCCAGGACAGCTAAATTTATGTACATCAGATTTCTGTTAGAAATGTCATATGTATATCTTCTGTCCCAGTGTTTCCCTAATGTATCTGGTACTAACTTTGCTGCTTTCATAGTTCATTCCTAACCACTCTAATTAAACTTATTGATTGCTTTAGAGGAAAGATGTGGAGGGAATGGGAATGCCTTTTACCTTACTTCTATCTCCAGACACTGTGAACAGCCGCTCCTCAGAAATAAACTTACCCTTTTAATTACTTGCATAAAATTTAGGTCAGGTGTGACCTAGAGATGATGTTAGTTAACGATGCAACAATGGATGCTTTTGGAATCTGTATTTATGGCATTTTAGTATTGAGTGTCATGTGCTGGGAGGCTGTGCAGGAGGATCTAGTTAGCTTGCAGCTCAGCGTGAATATCTGGGCTACTACAGACTTGCCAGAAGCTGCAAAACCTACCCAGGAATCTGGAAGCTCTCAGAGGATGAGCAAATCTTTGTCACAGGTAGACAGGAGGACCAGATGTGTGTACAAAATCTATTTTGTGGTCTCTTTTCCCCTTCGTTCTACCATCTCAGGAAGTTCTGCAGAACAGTTTTCCACTTGCATGACCATAAGCATGAACTCCTTGCATCTTCCTCCTAGCAAAGGTTCCATCCCACCTAGGGATATATCCAGAGCCTCACTGACACCTGTATCGTGGCTGTCCCTCAGCTTGGCACCCCCACCCAGCTGCCAGCACCCTCTCAAAACAGAGGTCAGAGCAGCCAGGCTGTCCTGGCACAGGAGAGCTGGGTAGTATGCAGGGGACTGTCACAGCCCTGATACATGTGGTGACAAGATATATTAGTACCCTGATAGGTAAATCGTTACAAGTCAGGAAAAAGAACAGCTAAAGATGGGAAGTAGGGAGAATAAAACCATTTTGCTTGGAAAAGTGAAGTCCAAAGCAGAAATATGTATTTCAATGATCATATATCCCAGTTTAAAGCTAATGTATCCTCCTTGCAAAAGTTGCAGCTTAACACTGAGCCATTTATTTGATATTCTTCGACATAATAGAATACATATATTTATGTATCGCTGTAAAACTGTATTATTTTAAGAAGTTATTTCATTGAAGTGATTGACCTTTTTATGTTTCATGGCTACATTTCTTATACAGTAATAGAAAAAATGACTGTAAACCATTCTATTTTAAAGTACCTGTTCATTTAAATATTATAACCTGGATGATTAAATAAAGACCACTATGCAATATTTGAGGTTGCCAAGAAAAAAAGAAGTGGTCCATAAAAAAAAGAACCTAAACCTTCTGCTTAGAATTCCCCTGCTATTTGTTTACACTTATATTTGATTTTCTTGTTTTTAATTTTATACTCCTGGGTTTTAAAATGTTCAGCAATTACTTGATTTGTAGCTACAACTGCAGCATGTTTACTTGTAAAATGTCTTTCAAATTAAGATCATTATTTGTCCTTTTAGATTTCTCCTTAACTTTGCAACTGAACGTTCACAGCTCAACAACAAGAAGCAGTATTTTTTACATTCCAAACGGCTCTAACGCCAAAGCATTTTACTGATTTAATGGCTGGTTTTGCAGGATAGAAAAATCCTAATAATTCTCAGCAAGCAGAAAATCAACAGCTATCATTTTTAAAATAGGATTTCTATAGCTCTGTCAAGTGCCCCACATTGTACAAAGGCAAGGCAATTCAATCCAGCATTTGATTTTACCTCCAGAGACGAATGCTTGAGACACCTTTTCCTGGGAACCAAAATGCCAAATAAAACACAGCCTAAAGGTGGTTGAGGGCCTTTAACACAAGACTTCTGTGCTAGGAGTGCCTGAATCACTTGGGCCCAAACATACAGTAACACATTCAACACTAAGGAACTACTGCCAAATAGATACTTGCCATCAATGTCTCGGTTATAGCTGTACTCAAGATCTAGCACTGAAAACCATCTTGGAAGCCCTAAGCAAACTGAGCAGCTCACCTACGCTCTAATCCAGTGGATAGAGTCTTCTCTCAAAACACAAGTGCCTTGCAACAAACCCAACTGGTGCACACAGTGGGCATCCTGGCAGCCTGGGCATACTCCTGCGCTATGGCAGAGCTGGGTGCTTAGCATTCAGGTTACACTAACGAGCACGAACCATGTAAGTTTGCCCTTTTCCATATAGCTGGGCTCTGATGTCTGGCGGGCTTGTTTCCACATCTCTTCTTTCCTTGCCCACAAACAGAAAAAGTGTCTTATGCCCAACATTTCAGGACAGTCAAAGCAATGGAAAATCCCAGTGAAAGCGTGTTTTCCTGGCTTGGTCAGCTGTGTGGGTTCCTGACTTGTATCCTCCCCTCTTTATTTCCTGCCCATACACCTTTGGCAGTTGCTCAAACAACTGGTTTCAGAAGAGGAACCCATTTGCAGACTCCTTGACGTTTGCACTGCAGTTGGGTGCAGCCCATGTGCCTGATGGCACCAGCCACGTCTCAGCTGCTGTAGGTGCAAAAGCAGCCCTGCCATTACGTTGGTGTGTGCTGGGAATCCCAGGCTCTCAGCTAGCTCGGGTGTACCTGCACATGCTGCCATCACACCTCTGGATGGCAGTGTACACATTGGCGCGGGGAGAGGGATACGGCACAGCTCCACGCACATCTGAGCCGCAGCTGTAGGCACAAAAGCGCGAGCTCTCGAGAGCAGGCTAGCTGTGAGCGCATCTGTATGCACAGAGGACGTTCTGCAATCCACGGTAAAAAGCAGTGGTTAGGGAAAATAATTTAAACACAGAATCCCAGAATCTTAATTTTTCACTCAAGCTTTTTCCTGAGCGCTCAGGGTGCGATTGACATTCATCACACACAGCGGCTGCCGTGGCTACTCTGAAAGCAGTGTGGGGCTGGGGACGCAGCCGCGCACGCTGCGAGAGTTTCAATGTATTTGAGAGCCTTCACGCCAGAGCCAAAAGGGATTGCACAGGCGGTTTTCAATACCTGAATATCTGCTCCTTTGAATGCCTCTCGCAACCGGCTAATTCCCAGGGGGAGCTGCGTGTTTCAGCCCAATAATGCTTTTGGCTTAGAAAAGAGAATGCAGAAGCCTCCTTCTCTTTTTCCCAAGCAAAACTCCTATGGAAAGGGGACTTATTATTCAACAACAGTGGAAATGCTCAGCCAAACCTACAACAACATCCCCCAGCAACCTGCACTGCTGCCATACGAGCACAAACCTGCGAGCTCAGCTTCCCCAACCTGCTGAAACGAGGGATCAGCTGCTGCACATCACGGCTGAGCTGCACCTGCCCCCCACCATGTGGAAAGCATTCCTCTCCTGATTCCCTTGGAAGTTTGGGGGGGGTGTATTTTTCTTTTCCCGACAGAAATATCAGGTATTGTACAGCCCTGACATTTTTTCCTAAGCCAACTGCATCTGCAACTCTTGGAAGTTTTTACAGGTCAAAGACAAGGCAGTGAAATCCCTGGAGATCAACAGGGGGGATTCTTGTACGACATTTAAATGCAATGACTGTTAGGAAGGAACGTGAGAGAGCCTGAAGAGCAATGTACAGGACACCACACTCCATAAGCTGCACTTTCTACGCTGGAAGGCTGGGGAGGCCAGCAGAGCTCCCATACACAAACCAGAGATGTGGGGGAGAGGAACAAGGAGGGACAGGCAAAAGCAAAAAGGTACCAAGCACTGCAATAGATGGCAAGAAACCTGAGGTATTGGGAGGATACCTTTAGTTTATCACGTTGGGAAAAACAGGCTTGTGTCAGGTTTGGCACAAAAGGAAGGGGTAATTATATAATTATATAATAAAGGTATTCAGGGCAAATGCTGTGTATTTATTTAAGCCAGAGAATCTACAAGCATACCCCACTCTAAATAGCCCCAAAGGCCTCCTCTAATTGAGGGACACCTCAGCGGTCAGCTGCTTCCACCTGGCTCCCATACATTTCTCACGACTATTCTGGAAACAAAATCAGCAAAGGCTCGGTGCGATCAGACATACTTCAAAAAAATAACTCCGCTTTTAAACAGTGTTGTTAGTGCAGCTTGATGAAATGCTAGCTATCCCCCTCCCTCGCCCCACATGCGCACACCACCTCCTGCCATCCATCCATTGGCTTGACAAAGCAGGTAGTCACACACACTCCACATGAATGCACCCGTGGCCAGGTTGCCTTGGAAACCTCCGCTGCTACCTAATATTGTTATAATTGTCAAGAAAATATAGGTTTTCTCCAATGACTCGCAGCATGCTTCCATTTTACATAAACGCAAGCTTTCCATCTGCAGTTTTTTTCTAAAGGTTTGCTTTGCTTTCCCCACAGAAATTTTAGAGAAACTTCCTTCCTCGAAAAATTAAACTGTTGTTTAAACATTAAAAATGCAATTGCATTAGTTGAGGGGGCTGTGCAGCAATTCCAGCTTCCCTGTATCTGTCAGGAGGGATTTCAACATTCAGGAAAAGGAGCTCTGCCATCCACTAAGCTCATTTTATTCTGTGCATGGCTCTGAGGCTAAAATTCAGCTCCAACAGAAAGGTCAGCCCAAGTGGCCCCACCTCACAACCTTGCTTAGGCTGCACACTTGCTGCAACACCTTATACCTCACAGTGGTGGGTCCAACATGACTAGCAGAAACCCTGAGTTGCTTTATTATATGATAATTACCAGCACGTATCAAGTCTGTTACTGGATGTACTCACCCAACACATAGTCTTGAGGGCAGCTCTGCAGAAGATCCTTACATGCTTGCCCAAAGGAGGTCAGTAGATGCGACATAAAAGCTTTGGTGTGTCCCAAACTCTTGGTACTGTGGTGCTGATAGATCCTAAATCCTGTGTTCCTTCAGCAGATAGTATCCTGCAGCTACTTTTCCAGACCAAGGACCAGCTCGTGGCGAATGGGAAGATCAAGTTCTTGTTGTCTGATGAACAGTTTTGCCTAGAGAAGAGGCAAGTGAAAATAAGACACACTAGTGCACTGCAAGCTGATAGACTCAATAAGAAATATTTGGACAAAGCACTTGAAAAAGGCACAGCCTAAAGCAGTAACCCCCAAACGAGCAACCTGAAACACTTGGTGGTGATTGAACAGAATGCCTTAAGCCAAGCTGAAATGAAATTTTGCTTGGGAAAAAAAAAAAAAAAAAAAAAGTAAACCATTTCCAGTTAGCTCCAGCTGAATGTTGTGCTTCTCCCAAATAACTGCAATACCTGATTTCACCCAGCTGTAATCCTGCAAGTTTGAAGTTCCCCGGCCCCCTACCAGGCAGCGTGGGGATTCCTGAGCAAGTCCTGGGGCTGGCTCAGCTGCAGCTGGGCCGGCTGACGGAGCACCTTGAGCACTCTCTCCTGGGACTGCTGCCCCAGCTGGGCATCGAGCCCAGGTAGCAACTACTGCTGCAGAGCTGGAAAGCTCCTCACCCTGTCATCCTGCTGTTGGAGAAGGAGAGAACCCACCTTTAGCCAAAATCAAGCTGTGCAAGAAAGGGGAGTTTTAGTAAATGAAAAGCAATGTAAGCCTCTGACATACAACTTTAGATTGTCAAGTTAAAACTGCAGTAAATCAACTGTAGCAAGTCCAGAAACTATGACTTCTCCACGTACTTAGAGTTTCCATCATGTGCCTGTGTAATACAGCTGTTTAGAAGTTTTGTTTACAGCCTCAAGCAAACCTCTCGAAACTGAACTGGCGTTTTTACATGCAAAAGCATTGACGTGTATCTTAGGAAACGAAAAAGTTCTCAACAATTTGTTTCAATATTTTAAAAATTGTACCTGAACCATTCTTGGGGAGACATCCTTTCAGCAAAAATGTCTGCTTTAGCCAAATGCAATTAAGCTTTTCAAGGCAATGCTAACTGACATTTTTCCACATTCACCTGCACACAAGTAGGCAGAGTTTAGGAGATGCCATGGTTGCCTTAACTTGATCCAAACGGGCTGCAGACCCATGTTTCCAAAAAGAACCAAAAGCCTACTATTTTAATGCTCAGCCTGCATATGTGGAGTTCTATTTTTCAAAAGATCTCAGGGCTTTTCAGTAGAGGTGGCGATACAGATGCTAGGCTTTGAAAAGAGCTAACAGCTCTGGGTGAGATATTCAGGTTCCAGCATTTCCGCTCTTCAGAACACAAAGATATTTATTTTGGCTTCCAGATTAGCGTTGGCAAATTTGGCAAGTCTCCCTCAAAAAACCTTAGTAGTGATCAAGCAGAGCTGCTGCAGAAGAAAATCATCTAAACTAGTGGATCTGCATTTGAGATCACAAGATATTTAGCAGAAAAAAAAAAAAGATTATAAAATGAACACAGTAAAGGTTAGTAACTCAGCAGGTGCCACCTAGTACTCATCCTTTTGGGATACCTTGTTATTTATTAAGGAGCCTACTGAAGACTTCAAACCCCAGCATAAAATATCAATGTACATACAATTGTTGCAAACGCAGCTACTCTCCAATACAGCGAACCCTGAATTTTTATTTTTTAATTTCTTGTGCTATGGAAAATCAGAAAGCTTTATAGCAATCTCCAAGACTATTTGTGTTCTGTTACTAATTTGAAGTACTGATGATCTGGCTTCATATAACCTGAAAGAAATTATGAGAGTCAGGGCATTGTAGTTTCTCCTGCTGAAAATGTAAATGCTCGATTTATCGGTGAGGTTCTTTTATACTGCTATGACTGCTTTGAGTTGCTGTATTGTTGTTTAGGGGCACAAGAGGAATTTTTTTTCCTTCAGGCCTTGCTCTGTGCTCATGTTCTTTACCTTTCTGATCAGAACAAAACGCTGGGCTGATGAGACACAGCAGCAGGAAAATGTTCTGATGGACCAGCTGTTTTCTTAAATGATATTGTTTTGGGAAATATGCCAGTTTAGATAGAAAAGAAACTGTCTGACATGAAATAATATACTGAATGCTTTATCACTGCTTTTTCCTGGTCTGAATTTCTTATTTCACTCCCACTTTTATATTCATCAGTTTGAGTCCTGCATCTCATATATATATACAACATATCTTTATTTATCGTTCTCCTTCAACCCCCTAATCACTTCAGTGATTCCAATGAGGCAATTTCACTAACCTCCATCTAAAAGCTACGTTTAGGAAGCAAAAGTAGCCAAACACCAACATCTCTAGTGAAAGGGCATCTAGGAATTAGGGCTTTTGTCCTGACCAGTTTTAAATAGCTAAAGAAATGTCCTATTACACTCACAAATAGCAAGGTAGAGTTTATAACTGTACAAATACAAAGCACACATTAACTTTCCTCTGTGTAATACTCTCCCTCTCTCCTTTTTTTGTAGTAAATGCTAGCAAGGTGCTAACCCAAGCTGGCTATGTACTGCAGTGATTTGAGAAGAAAAGCAGCAGCCAGCTGCAGGAGGTTCTGCAGGATGGGGAGCAGAAGAAGGCTTCAAACTCAGCAGATGGCATGCATAGGCGCTGTGCCAGCCTACTGGGGCACTACCTAGTGTGCCTAAGGGACCACTTGCTGCATTTGTTATCAAGCTGAGAATGAGAGACATTTTGTTTTATGATCCTTTCTCTCCTCTCTTTATGTGATTTTGCTTTTAGCCACCAGCCAACAGCAGTGCTCTTCTCCAGAGTGCAAAAGATTCAGCAATAATAGGAGTCCAGGAGAAAGAAAAAAAAAAAAAAGGAGGAATCTGTTGTTTTTCTGTAACAACTGGTCAGCTCAAACCTGCAACCTGCCAGCCTCCTGTGATTGCTAATAGCTCTGTTTACTTGGAGCCAGACCACAGTGGTGTATTTGGACCACAAACTGGGCTGGCATCATGTAACTGTGTAAAGAAGCAGTATTTATCATTGTCATGATTTTGTTGCTTTCCCCCACACTTGTAAGAATTGATAACAAGTGACTCGGAGACAGCACAGCTGGCCTGCGAGATGTCTCTGCATGAGCAAAGGAATGGCTCTGTTCAGAGAACAGGAGCAAGTTATTCCTCTCAATCTATAAACAAGTGCCATGATAATGGAAAAACAGCGTTTGGTCTTGCACCTTTTCCCTTTGTGTGGGCTCAGGGCTTTGCCTTTCCATACGCTCCCTGGGGCAGATCTGGGGTAAGTGATCACGACAGTATGGTTTGAATGGCGGAGAAGTCCTGTGTCCCATCCCGTCCCTCCACATCTGTACATCTGGACTGTCCTGAGCAAGGGCAGAGAAGAAGGCTGGACATTTATCCTACCAACATGGCAGCCAACATGTAAGGCTCTACTATCTGCAGTTAAGTGGGTGCAGAAAAGTCTCTTTCACTTTGAAAATGAGGAATAAACCAAGTGATACTTACTAATAAGGACACTTGATACAAAAAAAATCCTTACAGGTTTCTTGACTGAGTCTGATGTGAATTTTACTTATGCCGTAATTGACATCCATCACCCTCAGCTGAATATGTGGACAAATAAATAAATAACCCTCTTCTCCTTCCTTTTGTGGTTCAATCAATGTAGCATTTTTCCCTCCCATTTTATTCAGGTGTAACATAGGACACCAACAAAACCACCCTCTACTCAAATCCAGCTCAGCAAGAGTAAATCTTTTCTCCTGGGAAGCTTTGCAGCAAAGCAATAGAGAATTTCACTGCAAGTCTAAGGTAAATTGACTCAAGCTGCCTCAGAGACACTTACCTAAATCACCCTTCTTGTAGTGCAGGCACAACTATCCTTCATTTTCACAAGCACTAAAAATAAAACAGAACCATTGAATTCATTTCTTCCCAAATAAAGAGATGTTGGAAAGCAAACTCAAGTTAACCACTTGAAAATACTTTTGTAGTGTTGTAATTCAAAATAACAAGGAAAAGAAAAAGGAAAAGAAAAAAAAAAAAAGGAAAGATTTAATATTAAATTGCATTGGCCAATAATCTGATAATCAGTCGATTGAAGTTCTTTGTGAATAATACCCTCCTACATAATGGCAGCCCAAATACATTACCTTGACACTCTGCAGTAAGTGGGTCTTTGCCCTCTCATTACAAAACAAACATATAGTATTTTAATGTAAAGGATAATTTCAGGTTTGATAACATCAGGCAGTTAGTAGCTACATTCTAATACTACAACAGTATCATTCAGGTTTCCTCTCTTGAAAAAAGAAATCTTTTTGTCACACAAGGCAATATAAGTTGTTTCAATGCTTTTGTGAGAAAAATGATACAGACATTAAGTCAGAGGCATGAAAGATTACTCGTGTTCAACTTTAAAACCAGGCACATCCAAAATATTCTCTTTCAATTTGCATTTCTTTTGATCCACTAGACTTTGGCTAAGACAAGAGAGGAAATTAAGTCAAAGACAGATTCTCTTCCAATTAAAATCTAGTAGGGACAGGAGGATTAATCTTCTGCCCTGCTTTGTCCAAGCTGTCTGCCCTGTGGCTGCTGGGCGCAATGCTGTGGGGTGATGAATTGCACCCACAGACTCATGGGGAGAGGGTGGCCCTCAAGGTCACAGCGCTGATCGTGGCTGCTGTGTGCAGGTCCCCAGGGGTGAATTTCTCTCGGGCATCACCCTGCTTTTGCTCAAAAGCCCCCACCCCCAACAATGAGAGATAGAAAAGATATGCCCAGATATTTTGGGCTTTGCACTTTGCTGAAGGGGTCATCAGGGAGGGGGGAAAAGGAGCTTCTGCGAACACATCCCTTTGAGTGGGAACTTCTGGTGCATCTGCCAGTGCCAGCAGGCTGTGGGGTGAGGAGCTCTGAGTCTTCCCTTCATCCCCCCCCCAGCATCCAGGCTGAGTGCATCACTTACTATCAGCATTATTAACTGATTTTGGATGGTAGGACTCGAAGTTAGGGATGGTTTATCGATGGAGACCTCTCCACAGAGTGTGACACACTGCATCCCACCCTCCTCTTTGCAAAAAGAAAACTATTTTCTTCTGCTGAAGCCAAGAAGGGGTTAAGCTGCCTATGCAGCTGATACATGGTAGGATTTAAAACTGTCAGCAGTAAAGCCCACATCATTCATATGTGTATGTACATTAGGGTTTAAATATGGATGCCAAAAATGAAAATGCAGCTTACTGAAGAAAGGAAGAACATATTTCCTAATATAGATCAATTTTCCCATTTCTGGAAGAAAATGGGTGAATTAGCAGCACCTGCAAAGGCAGAAAAACAAGAAAAGTAAAAGAATCATGGATAATTAATACTCTGAAGGCAAAGACATCTTTTATGGAAAAACATAATGGGCCAGAAATTCAGCTGCTGTATATTAGCTGATTTACATCAGCTGAGGAATCTGGTTCAGTATGATTTAACAGTTTTCTTATGTTACCTGGGAGATACGTGATTCAAAATATTATAGAAAGCTTAACATGCATTGTCTGTCATGTTTTGTCGATTAATAAATTCAGATACTGTTACTATTATTTAATATAGAGAGTCATTACACAGTAAATTAGAATACAACAAAACATTAAATGCAGCAAAGCATTACTTAAGCATAATCTCTTAAAACCAAAGCAAATGAAGCAAATCAATTTTAAAGGTCATTAAGGGTAGCCAAAGTCATAAGATTGAAATTACCAAATTATCTCGGGTTCCATGCTGCTCCTAGGACAGCCAGTGGACAGGGCAGAGATAGAGGCAGCGTTTCCATTTTTTCTCTCACAGGACACCCTGCACCTCTCTGTTGGGGTGAGCTGATCCTATTATGTTCTTACTCTTTAGCTGGAATGGGATGGGAAGTTTCTGGCCCTGGTTTTCTAGAGGCATGAGTTTGCATGGTTGCACTATGAATGTCTGAGGCAGAAATCTCCAAGATGAGTCCCAGGAAGCTGTGAAAACTGGGGTAAGCGGAAGGTTCTTGCGGTCTCTCATGACGTGCATCCTGCCAGGTGGCTGAGCAGGGCAGGGCAGCTCAGAGCGAGCCTCAAACCATGCTGTCTCCAGCCTGGGCATCCATTAGCAGATGGCAGAGGGATGGACTCAGGGACAGGGAGCTGAAGATGAGGGAGAAAGGAGGCCAGGTTGATGAGGGCAAATTGGAACAAGTGGGTAGAGGAGAGAGGGAGGTAGTGGAGAGAATCTCCTTCAGCACTGAGAAACATTAACAGTTGGATTTTTCCAAATAAAGAAAATAAGGGATGTTGCGGGGTAACTGAAACATGCTCCCCTATTGCATTTTCCTTGGCAGGACAGTGGCCTGCAAGAGACAGCTGCAAGTTGGCCAAATTTCCTTGGAGTACCCTATTTTGCCTTCAGGGTAATGTTTCCCCAGAGCTAGGGTGGCAGCTGGGGAATTAGGGTCCAGCCTTAATGCTGGTTCTTCCAAGAGCAGGAATCAAAACACCTCTTTGCAAAACAGCAACAGACTCAAAGCTTTCACCCCACATCACAAAGATCACTGCGGGAAAGGAAAACGCTATGAAATGTAAAGTGCATCCCAGACGAATCTTACCAATGCGGGTGATATAATCCCTCTGTAAATGAGTTTTCCCAATGTGAAATATACAGCTGCCAAAACAATTCATCTCACTAAAAGGACTGTTATTTTTTTATTGACTAAATGGCTAAAATAAAAGATACACGTGCTCTCTTTTGCATCAAGCACAGATACAAAGGATCATGGGCTATTGAACAAGGGCCATATTCTGCCCTGCGATGTGGAAGCTTGATGCAGCTTTTTAAAGGAGGGATTGCCGCAGATTTAAAAGGACCATCAATCGCCAGTTTGTTTTGCAAGCAAACTTTCCCCCATTAACTGCTGCACTTACAGCTGCTCCCTTCAAAAAGCCAGCAATGACTGCTTCTGTAGGAGCCCATGCTTTATAGCAACATCATTAGGAAAATGCACATCCTGAAATTTTCCCACTGTGCTCAGGCACAAGTCCTTCTCTCTACCTCCCTTTCATAGAAGAAGGGCCACATTCTAAAAGGAGGAGAAACCAAACCTGAGGTACATAGCCCAATCTGTCAAGAGGGACACAACCAAACACAAAAATTTCATTAAACGCTGGGGAACAGAAGAGCATCTGGCTGAGCATCCAATATAAACCCCTTCGATTTCCTACATTTGCTTGATGGCTAGGAGGACGCTATGATAAATAAAAGGTTCAGCTTTAGTTCAGTAAAATCGATGACTAAAATCCTCATTTTATGGCTCAGACTGCAAACTAAAGATGTGGTTAATACCTGCTGGCTCCTGCCTGTGCACACACTCTCAGTAGCTCGCAGTCGTTTGCTGTGTTCTGGCATCTTAGGACCACCACTCATGCAGTGTCCTGTGGACTGGACTTCTGCCCTTGGTGAAGATGGCCTAGAACAATGAACTCCTCGGACTTTGTGAAGACCATGGTGGTAGGCTCAGAAAACTTTCTGGGTACTTCACTGCAGTGAGAATCAGTAAGACTGAAAAAGATAGGATGGGTTGGCAAAGAAATTCCTTACAGCACAGGAGAAAATAGGATTGTGGTTTACACATGCAATAGGCAATGGATCTAGCTTTACATAGCTTTCTGCAGAAGTACAGCTTTCCAGGTGGTGATTTCCACGTCTTTCAGAACCCTTTGGAACGTAATGGAAAAGGACCTTCTGCCAGGCCTTAAAGCTAAGATTAAAACATGGGCCATCGGTGAACAGAAAACATTTGCTTATGCCTGGATCACAGACGAATTTCTGCAGTGGCGCTTTCTTCTAATACAGTAGGACTTGGATACACTTTTTTTCTAGGATAATACAGGCACTTCCCAATGCAAACCACAGTGGGTTCCCTCTTCCCACTGGCATTCGACAAACAGCATCTTTAACAGGTGAAAATTTCTTCAAAGGGAGAACTGAATCCCAACCTTTTGTGCACACCCAAAACAGAACAGCACCTACAGGTGCTGAGCACGTTGTCCAGCCAAGTGAGGCTCACGTACATTAAAGACTGCAATACACACGCATGTATACCAGTATGTACACAAGCAATTTACTAAAATCAGTGTATCCAAATGATCACATTTTCCTGCTTTCTGAGCTGAATTCTCAAGTTCCTATTGAATCTGGGAAAGACACAGGGAGATCAGGCCATAGGAAGAAGTGGACTTCTAATTACCTTACACAGTGGTGTGAAAGGTTCTGGGGGGAGGCTAAACAGTCACCTGCCTGCCTCCCTCCCTCCTCAATAAGTGTGCCAAATCATGATACGAACAGTGGCTGGAATATGATGCCAGTGCACATCTTCATTGTGGATTACAGCAGATCTGAAAAGCCCAGGAGCTACCTTGAACCTAATTCCCCCACAAAGGGTAGTGCCTGCCTTAGCCAGCAAGAAAAGCTGAATGCAAAAATAATTAGAGATAACATAAAATGGCTTCTCCCTGTGAACAGCAGGACAACATGCACAGCAAGTAGAGCTGCATGACTAATTGATTCGGGGGGGTTGCTGGCAATCTAAAAATCAAACACACCCAACAGGTTGTTTTTTTTGAGTTCAACAGAGTTAACGTAACCTGCTACCCAGCAAGCTCCACTCTTTGGCTTCCATGAGGTCTAATATGGCATGAATTTGGAAGTTCTCCCCTAGACGGGGTATTTCTTTTCCATCTGGACACTCATTTTCACAAAATTCACAGAAGCACCTGTAAGACTTCAAGGTTGCACCCATACAGTGAGTAATGAAGTATATAATTAAGGGGGGCAGACAGACACACACATTCACATAAATGTGGGACAAGATGGGGCACAGTAAGTGCCAGTTCATCTCTGTACAAAGAGTTTTATATATTTTTATATATGTTTTATATGTTTATATGTTTATATGTTTTATATGTTTTTATATGTTTTTATATGTTTTTATATGTTTGATATGTTTTTATATAGTCTTCATTGGTACCAGGAGGCAAAACTGAATCACTACATTGCCAGACACATGTTTTAAGCTTGCATGCCCCAAACCTTCAAACATCTGAGCACCAAAACTCTTTCCATCCATCCATCCATCCATCCATCCATCCATCCATCCATCCACCCATCCATCTCATGCAGTAAGGGTTAAATTCCCTTGAGGAAAAAATTATCCTGACACTGTCCTGTTGCATCACCTCTGTATCTTCTAAACAGAATTGCTTTCTCCTTGGAGGAATAAATGAGAGGGTTAGGGGAACAGGGGAAAAAACATTATCCTTTTCATCTAAGCTTGCAACAAAGCATCATTGGTTAAATACTAGGTCCCATCCTTTCTGAGCACAGCAACTGTGGACACTAGCGGACAACACCTGACTGTGTCAAGGCATTTTGGGAAAGTTTCCCAAATACTGTGCTGTTCTGGTGGTCTAGTGGTCACAGAAAAAAAAAAAAAAAAAGAAAAAAAAAAAGAAAACTTTTTTCATAAGAGGGAGAGAGATGGGAAACGTGACTTCTTTATTTTTCCCCTGAAAGCACTGTGAAACAGGCTTTCTGTTTATTTACCAGTTTACAAGTGGAGCCCCTCCCTAAAACAGCTGATCTCTCCAGTTATTATGGCATTTGTCATAATAGCAAGTTTTCATGGTGAGATGATATTATTACCAGAGCTGCTTAGACAGAGTGAAGCATACAGACACAGAAATATAAAATGTCATTACTTGCTCATTACAAGAGAAAGCTGTTGCACAGAGACTGGTGTTCAGCCACCCTCCTGCAAGGTGCAAACTTGCAAGGAAAAAAAAAAAAAAAAAGAACACACAAAAGCCCCTTGGTTGGGACAACAACTGTTCAAAGATGATGAGATATCACCAGTTCTGTAGCTACAACACTGATATTTCCAGAGAGAATGCAGACTTTATATGAATTTTTATGGTAGCCATTCCTTTTCTCCCTGCTATACAAATTTCCAGTGTCTAATCCAACCACAGTTTAATGTAAGGATGAATTACCTTCTTCCTTGGAACAAAAGAACTTGGGCCAAAAAAATCAATACCCTGAATGCTCTCAGCATCTGTGCTTTGAAGAATAGTATCACTTTTATCTCAGTAAGACACAAACACACGCAAGTATCTTCTATTTTGTGATGAACTTTGCAGAGAGATGGAACAACATGTTCTTCCCTTCCTAGGGACATGCATGACATTTATTCCTCATTTCTGGGCTGGCAAAGAATTCAAGTAGCTACTTCACAGAAATGAACCATTACAGCTATGACAGCTCAGTCCATGACCATGGAATGGCACAACCTCTGACCATGTTCGAGAGCACAGCTAAAGGCATGTGGATAAGGCAGGCTTTTTAACAAGAGTAGCAAAAAAAATAAGTTAGCTATTAGATTTTACACATCCAAAGGATTTTTTTCCAAATAAGTTCAGCCCAAGGAAAAAAAAAAAAAAAAAAAAGATGTCACTGCCCTTAGGAGGGCTGAAAAGAAAGGCTGAATGGGGAGAAAAAAAGGCTGGTGACAAGGGATCTTGAGACACTGCACAGCTGCTGAATTTTCTTTACTTGCAGTGTGAAATGTCATAATGCAAGTGGGAGCCACATTCAGCCATCAATATTTATAAATCCCCAAAACTACCAACTTGCTTTTGAGAGCAGATTTTTGTATACAGTGCAACTCCAGCAGACTGAAAGAAAAGCTCAATACCAAACTAATGAAAAATGAGATGAAGTTAATACACTGTAAGCCCTGGTAAAATCTGTTTATCCTATTTATTCATTGCCTTGTTGATCTGGAACCTTTAAAGAAGAATTCTGGCCTGTTCACAATTATTGCTTAATTAATCCTCAAAAGGTCTATGCATAATGAGACAAAAATAACGTTGCCCGTTGTAGAAAGAAGGAATATAAATAGAGATGAAATATTTTGTCTGAAGCAGTACTTGTAGAACAAATATCCCCACTTCTCCTTTAGCAAATGTAACAAATTTGTTCCTTAAGAAATGAAAAGGCTGCAAGCATAAACAAGCCGATCATATTCTATCCTGAGATAAAAAGTACTCTTGTTTATGCAGAAATATCTTCGCCTGTAGCAGCTGCTTGTCATCTCCCATGGCCAGGCCATAGCCTGGGCAGTGATATACTGAGATGAAGCTCAGCGTCTCCTAGTTCATGGAAGCTACTCAATGCAGGATCTGTCCTTTTCTTGTGCAGTACTGAATTCATCATTCTCATACATTTGCCTAGCAAGGCAACACATTAATGCCTGTTTCAGAATGAGGAAACATAAACAAAGAGTGATTAAGTGTTCCTGCCTTTACTGCAGGAAAAAAGTCATGCAGAAGAGATACTGAGGAAACAGATCTCATTTCACCAGCTTACTAGAAAAAAAATGAACTCACCAGTTCTCTAGGTGAAACTTTTAGGTGAAAATTTTCTAGAAGAGCACTTGGACAGTAATAAAAAATATCAAATGAATGCTTGAATGAATGACCCTACAGCTGAAACACCATAGTGTCCAGCTAAAGCTACATCCTGTCTTGTCTTGGCTTCATACACTTTTATATGGTGTGAGTCTTGGTCTGGAAAAAATCTCATTTACACACATCACATACTAACTCCTGCAAATGGAGCCTGGAGGACTGACGTTTCAGCCAGGAATTACTATAAAACTTACTAGAGATTCCCAAAGCAAAGCAGGCAGTCTCAGGTCGGCAAAAATGTGTCTTTGTGCTTGAAAGGAAAGAGTCTATTGCAGCGGTCATCAGGACACTTAATTTCTTTGCTTGCAAAAATATATTGCCTCCTTTCAGGAAAGATCCCAAGCTGTTCAGTGCTGATTAAAGTTTTGAAGTAACCCCCTTGTTCTGGACTAAGAATAAGCCCATGTAGTACAGGCTACACACACGTGAGAAAGAGAAGTGAAATTTGCTGTAACCTTCTGAAGAACGTGGTGATGTATTTACCTAGAAATTCTCCATCAATGCTCTTCCTCTGCCTTGTCTAACAACATCACACATCTGAACTCCTCTTGTAAGGCTACCATGAAGTGAAGTAGAGTGATCCCTAGTGAGAAAAGAATCTGCGGGGGGAAAAAAAAAAAAAAAAAAAAACAGGGAAGAAGGAAAGACCCCCATGGCAAAAGACAGGGGTCAAAACACCAAGCTGATCTGGAGATGGAGTACTTTATCTTTGTGACACAACAGGCAGTGGGCACTGCCCAGCTAGCTGGGACACAAACTTTAGCTCTTCTCAGCCTTTGGTTTTTCTAGAAAAGCAAAGAGTCCAGCACATTTCTGTGTTTTACACAGGAGAGTGCTGTTCACGCAAGGCATGCCAATGGAAAAGCTCCTATGTTGCTGAATTAACACATACCACAAATACATACATACATACATACATATATATTATTTCCCCACAAGACAAGGCTGTATGAACTGCAAAAAGGAACAGCGCCAGCAATGTTTCCACCCAGGGCACCATGGCAGTACCATGGAACAACACACCTCCTTGCGTGGATGCACAATTCAGTGGCCACTCAGATGGGATACACAACTGGCTAACACGTTTATATACAGAGGGGGGGAACTGAACTGCTTTGCTGCTAAAGATCACCATGTTTGAAGCCTACTCCACAGACCAGTGAGTATCACCCAAGTAAACTCCCAGTACACAGTATATCAAGCACTGATAGCTGCATTTGGTGATTCCAGGTGAGAGCTGAGAATTAGCTCAAAAAAAAAACCACATTTTGACTATGCTTCCTGATTTACTTCTCCATCTTTCTGAAGCAAGTCTCTTCCAGAAACAACAGATGTGCTATCCACTGCTGGGGGCTCAAATCTCCATCCAAGCCAGGAGCAAAGATCTCGGGAGGCAGAACATCTGCTAGGTGTGATCAGACAGGCTCCAGAGACACTGCCTCTGCTCAGAGCTGGTTCTGCAAAAGCTTACACGACTCGGGCACTGTCACTCTGTATAAACCAAATACCCTGACCACACACACGCCCTGAGTACTCAGGAAGGCTGGCCAGCTGCCAAAAAAAGCTGTCAGTGTGATAACAAACTGTTTAGTTATAGAATCACAGATTCACAGAATATCCCAGCTGGGAAGGGACCCACAAGGATCATCGAGTCCAACTCCTGGCTCCACACAGGTCTACACAAAAATTCAGACCTGTGACTAAGAGCACAGTCCAAACGCGTCTTAAACTCTGACAGGCTTGGTGCCATGACTGCATCCCTGGGGAGCCTGTTCCAGTGCGCGACAGCCCTCTCAGTGAAGAACCTCTTCCTGATATCCAGCCTGAACCTCCCCTGTCACAGCTTGACACCGTTCCCTCGGGTCCTGTCACTGGTCACTAAAGAGAACAGATCGGCGCCTGCCCCTCCCCTCCCCCTCGTGAGGAAGCTGTAGGCCGCCATGAGATCTCCCCTCAGCCTCCTCTTTCCAGGCTGAACAGGCCAAGTGACCTCAGCCGCTCCTCGTACATCTTTCCCTCTAGGTCTTCCACCATCCTTGTAGCCCTAAGCCCTTTGTAGTTCTTTTGTTTGACACCATGGTGTGGGCCCTCAGGAATACAGGTGTTCTTCAGCTGTACCTTTTGCTGTAGCTCCTATTGCCTCCTAGTTTTCAGACAGTGCGTTCTCTCTCTTTATGGGCTGAATTGTCCCAGTGCCCCATCAGAAAAAAGGGCTGCCCCGCGGTTCTCTGCATCTGCAAAGTCGTACAAATGCCAAAGTGGGAGAACATTCCTTATTCTGAGATAAAAATAACAGACAGTGGATAGACTGAAGACAAAATAAGACATGAACCACATCTGCCTTCTTAAGACCAGTCATCTTCCAGTGAAAAACAAAGCCGGCACGTTTGTTTTTTTCTTTTCCTACTGCATTGGTGCATTTCCCTTTTTAAGTAATCCCTGCTCTCTCTCTTCATGAACTCACATTTCCTCTCCCTCTGAAAGGAAGGGCTTTCAGGATTTTAATTCAGCAAGAGAAGAAAGGTTGCAATCATTAAAAACCCACCCACAAAGAGCCAAACACCCAGGACCACCCTACTCAAGCCTGGCGTGTAGAAATGAGCCTGTCTGTCATGAAGCAACTGAAGGTTTGAGCCCTATTTCCCTCAGACTATTGACAAAAACAAACCCAGGCAGGATCAGGCTGTCAAACAAAAAGGCCACTCTTTCAACCCAGATATTTAAAACAGTTAAAAAATAAACATAGAGCCTGGCTGAATGCTTTCAGGGCTTTAAGACAAGTAATGACAATGCTGTGTGGCATTAAACTATGTGACACAATGAAGAGTCAGAGGCCTAAGCAGATTTGCAGCAAGGGGCAGTACGGATTAAGATGTAAAGGGAATTCAGTCCCAAAACGTCCTAGTACAACTCCAGCTGCCTTGGTTGGAGATTAAAGGAGGGAGCACTCTATACCCTGCAGTTAAAGTAAAGCGGCTTTTCTGTGCTTCAGTCTGCAGCCCTGGATCAATGAGCTGGACGGGATCTCCTTAGGAGCTGTGTTTTAGGGATCAGGTGCCAGAGTCTGTGAACACCACACCGAGTCTGTCAGATTCTCTGCAGCTGGAATTGCTGAAACTCCTGTGATGAAAAGCTAAGCAAATACCAAAGTGATTAAATGAGTTGCCCCAGGGAGAAGACTTTCAAAGAGGCATCAAATGGGAACACCAGACAGCACGTGCCTTACTCTGGGGTTGCTTCCCCAAGTCTTAGCAGCACCTTTTAGGTCAGTATTTTCTTTTTCTCTTGGTGCCTGTGACACATTCAACCCCAGAAAGTTCCTAACATTTTGTAGAGTAGTGTGCAGGAGAAAATTGCTCTTCGTCTATCCCTTTTGGGGCCAGTCTGCCTTGTTCTCCCAGTTGCCCTTAAACTTCCTCCATCTCTTGTCATCCTCCAGAACTTTGTGTTCCAACACACCCCTTCCCATTACAGCCAGAACACTGCATTGGCAGATGATAAATGAAGATAACTAACTGTCCTGCTGGAATACAGGAAGCTCAGGTATGTTTTCCCCCATAAAGAGTGAACTTTTTATGAATGAGCTCAGAGTAAATTAGGTGTTTATTACCATCTGCCTTAAACACCACCCGAGCGTAGAATTAGCGAAGAAATGTAGGTTGGACTATATGAACTTAAGAGGTCTTTTCCAGCTTGAATGATTCTATGATTAAACTAGTTTCTTTCCAGACAGCTGAGCAATTCAAGTCCAGACCTGACACTGTTGAACAGTATCCAAACAAGCAGCAACACTCAGACTAGTCAATAAAAAGCACTGCTAACAGTCGCTCTTCTCCTCCAAGCCAAGTGGTGCCACATTGCTGCCGAGCATGTATTTTGCAGCCTAGGATTATCTCAATAAAACACACACATTTCTCAGTTAAGAAATGCAGTCCCAGCAAGGCTAAGCACAGATCTCATGGAGCTGCGTTCCACACTGGTATGAGCTCAGTGCTGGGCAGGTCTTGTATGAAGCCAATTGCTACACCCAGCTGTGTCTCAGTGCCCCCAAACCAAAACTCAAATACTCAACTAATTAGCAGTACACTAGTGCTTTTATACATCCCCTGCAACCAGCAGGATAAAAAATAAATAAGTTGTTAGCCTCTCCTAAAGGCTTCCAGACTATTTATTTATAGACTCATTTATAGGTGCCCTTCACAGAAGCATCTGACCTTTTCATAATGATTACTGAACCTCTCCCATAAAGTCTGTGCATAATGAGACAGCATTATAGTGCCCATTTTAAAGAGATGAGAACATGGACTGAAAGCAAGTAAATGAAATAATCTGGTTGCAGAAGCAATCTGTTCCACAGACATGTACCAAACAGAGATGCTATTGCTCTATCACATCTCCTTTGAAGAAGGCCCAGACTGCTCCGCTGCTGCTGGAAGGACTTTGCAAGAGTGAAGCAGCTACAGGTTGGTATTGTACCCAGAAACATCAAGAATAAAGGTGCTCACAGTCAAAGCATCCCTCCAAACACCTGCAGGATCTTCTGATTACTCTATCTCTACATGGACCTGTGAGTGACAAAACCACCACGTTTTGAGGGTGGCTTTCCTTCTGGTCTCCTAAGCTGCTGTTGGTGCA
Source organism: Cygnus olor (assembly GCF_009769625.2). Taxonomy (NCBI): domain Eukaryota; kingdom Metazoa; phylum Chordata; class Aves; order Anseriformes; family Anatidae; genus Cygnus; species Cygnus olor. Next base: position 13,999,977 of record NC_049172.1, on the reverse strand, counting down.
TGTCTCAAGGTGGCCAAGGATTTCCTCTGCCTGGAAATTAAGACATGTTGGAGTGTTAGAGTAAAACTTAATTTCAGCCCTTCAGGATACCCTCTCAATCAGCCCCTGCCTCTACCTTGCTTGCAGGAGCCCAGAAGGATTACTCTTGCCATGTAAGCACCAGAGATTAAATCCTGGGCATACCTTACCAATACTGCACCACCCACAATATTTACCTTTCATTTGCTGCCAGTGAGATGCAGATTGTTATACCTTTACTTATCTAGAAGTACCGATCATCAATTCAATTCCTTTTTGTGCTACCATGCTGGAAAGTTTCCAGACTGTCTTTCACAGGCAAAGATGCCATCTCGTCACCAAAGCAAACAGAAAAAAATCTTGCTAGGGCTGCATCTGGGGGATGAACTGAAGCTCTCTGCTGCTAGACAGCTAACAATTTGAAGCCTGCATCCCAGAGCATGGAGAATCACCTGGTGACACCAAAGACACGTGGAAACTCACTGAATTTCATTACCAGAAAGGAGACACCAAAGATCAGATGCAAATCAAGCACTGTGACATCCTAGCTTTCTGCTGTTTTGCTGCAGAAGCAGCTGATGTCTCTGCTAAAAGATGTACAAGAAAAGAAAAAAAAAAAAACATAGGCAACTCCCACCCCACTTCTGCCTAAGCCCTTCCCAGGTTGACGTTTATGCCAGGGTACTTTTTGTACAAATCCAGAAGAAAAAAAATCACACCTGGAATCTTCTTCACTGGTCAGAACAGGAAGGTGGGCACACACATCTCTCCCCTGATGGCTAAGTTTTTAGTGAGTCCCTGGAAACATCCTCAATTTTACACTTGCCTGATGTTGAAGGGCTGTACTACTGAGAAACATTTTCTCTCTTTAGCTGTGCTATCAACATCCTCTTGTCCTAACACAGGATCATAAAAATGTGGAGATGGGTAAATCTGGCCCATTTCTTCTCACCTAGAAGTGTGTGATACATCCCCTCTCAACTCACCCTCCCCTTTCATGTCCCAGAGCTCTATGTCTGCGGCACCCAGGGAGTCAGCAGGAAGGATGCTGCTGCAGAGACTTACCCAGGCAGCAAAGAACAACCCCCGAAAAAACACATCAGGCAGCTTGTAGGCAAACTCTTTTTTTTAGGAAGGATTTCATGACCCCATGGGAAGTTACAGCTCTGTCCCTGTGCAGAGCGTACAAGTTATTAATGAATATTTAGCTTTCAAAGGAAAGAACAAGAAGAGTACATGTGCGGTGTAAGAAACTAAGAAACGAATGAATTTTTAAGTATGTCCAGGTGATCACAAGCAGTTGAATTAGCAGTTTTTAAAGGACATCTTCTGAGACTGCCATCCTTTACCTAAAAAGAGCCTATCACATGTGCCCCAGATAGCAAATGAAGCAAACTCATGGTGATGCTGACAAAAACAAGGGGAGGAGGAGGAGGAAAAGAGGAATGGGTGAATTCTGGAAGTGCCCAGAAGTAAAGACAATACTTCTGATCAACACAAGTATCATTTAAATTTCAAGATAAATGCTGTGCTTGAAACTCTGAATTTCAGTGACTTGGGTCAAATAAGTTCTTTCAACACACTGGGCTTTTGTTTCTTTCAACTAGGACAACCAGAGTTTTTTAATTACTTTTTTCCTTATTTCACCCATGAAAAAAAAAAAAAGGTATTCACACCATTCTGTTCTGCATTAAGGTTTTGTGCTAATTGTATTAATGAACTATGTAGGAACTGGGATTTCCATCCCAAACAGTTAAAATACTACAGCATAAAACCAAATCATTAATTGAAACAACCCCAAAGGGGATCACTATACCAGTAACTCTAGACATCTGTACCACATTAACTAAGCCAAATTTTCAAGTAGCAGCTCAAAAGCTACACAGAGGACACAGCCCTCACCTTACATTTCAGCAGGGCTTCAGCAAGGGAAACAGCACCATCATATTGTGTTAGATTATATGGCTACTTCTTTAAAGCACTGCAGTTCAGAGGTTACCATGCTATAAAGTATTTGTTTTTATTGCCTTCCTCTTTAGATACTTTGAAGAAAGATAAGGGTAAGAGAGGGACACATATAAAGCAATTTTATTGTCTGTGTACCCACCAGGTTACAGAAAGATTCAGTGCTTGCTTTCAGCTCCTTTTTATTTTTTTTTTAATAAGAAAAACCTTGCAGGATACACGGAAGCTGTTAAGATTATTTGTTCAATTGACATGATGGCTCTTAGGCTAGTTTCTAGTTTTAAACTACCATTTTGGCAAATAAAGATTAGACTGTTTCCAGACCAAGGTAGACATACTAAGCCCCTTGCAATGCCTGCAGAAATTACGTGAAATGAAGGAACTAATGAAGGAAAAAAATGGCTTTGAAATCTAGACCCGGGCACGAGCGTACCCTTGCCAGGGACTTTCATGAATATCTTAGCTAAAACATTTTTAATGGGTCCTACAAGCAATCTGTTTTGCAAAGAAAGATTTTACTGTACTTTTAAATCTTACTTTTTTAGTTTAAAGATACGATGTTTTGCTCCAACTGAGAGAACAGCCTGGCTGTGGAAAGCAGTGGGGAAGAGGGAGAAAAGCAAAACAAACCCAGGCTTTTTCTCCTTACAGGCTTCCCAGTGAAAACCACTGAATAGCAATAGCTGTAATCCCACTAAATAGCAATAGCTGCTCCCCTGAGCCAAACAGGTCCAGGTTAAACCTTTACTGAATGGAGCTGACTTGAGCTGCTGTGTAACAGCAGCACCGCAAGCAGCACATCTGCAGGCAGCCAGCTGTATGGTCTGCATTAGGTACACGGTGCTAAATTCCCCTGTGACCGTACCCTTACCTCCACGCTAGCCAGCATCACAGCAAAGCGTCGAGTTGCCTTTGCTGTGCCCTTGAGAGACAGGCTCCCAAGCTGGACACAAGAGCTGGGGATGCCTGGGCTCAGCTTGGGAAACAGGGACTGGCACTGTGCAAAACCAGAGTTGAGACCTGCTGATGACAGTGTAAGACACACACCTCTCACATTAAATGCATGGGACTTAAAAAGGGGTGAATGAAGCTTAAATTGGGTCCCACAACACAGCAGCAGACACAGCGCCAACCCAGGCTTGGTAACCTGCAGGACTGTTTGCCTGTGCTGAAAGGCCAGGTGAAAAGCCCCAGACTGAACTGAAGTGCTACTAAACCTAGTCTGAAATTTCAGGCGACATTTAAGTGGTGAACAAGGTTTGTTCTAGACCCCGTATTTCACCCACACCTGAGCAGTACAGTATTTCTTGCTTCTATGACTGTCTCTCTCTGATTGACTTTGGGTAGCAGGGAGCTGAAGTAATGCCAGACCTGTTTCATTCTGACATTTATTTGTGCAATGAAATCCAAGGATCTTTTCTCTTTTTTTTCCCCCTATGTGCTTCACTCAGTACTCTCTCTGTGACATTAAAATCCATCATGCTGCTGGCCCCGTAGTACCCATTAGACTGTACGTGCCAATAGCACTTGAGCTCCGTAATGGGGGAAAGACCACGTAAAGAAAACAAACAAATATATGTGGCCTGAGGAAGTCAATTTTAATTTCTTCCTAAGCTTTCTTTGATTTAGGGCAAGATTCTGTTGCCCTTAATCATGTTGCAATACACTAACCTTCCCCTCGAGGAGGAGGCAAAGAATAAATGCAGTGCAGGCAGAGGCACTTCTCCCATTCATTCCACTACTGCACAAAATGCCCGAAGCAGCTTTTGGGAGTGTTAGCCTGCCCAGTGGAGAGAAATTTCTACAAAAAGTGTCGTTCCCTCGATTAAAGAAAATTAAAGAGACCATTAGAGAGAACCGATGCGTCCCCTCTCCTGATTATTGACAAACACACAAAACCTCACAGCTCCAGGGTCTGGAATAGAAGCTGTCCAGTCCTCTACCATTTCCAGAACAAACTCTTGTGTTATGTTTTTTTTTTTACTGTCATGCCCCCTCCCCTCCCGAAACTGGTCTAAGTGGAGTCCCTGGGGCAGATGCCTATAATTTCCAAGCCCTCCTGCACTGCTGCCAAGAAGCCAGTGAAAGAAGCCTCTCTTCTCCAGCAATGGCAAAGGTCGCTTGAAGGACAATGCAGAAGAGCCTCCCCATTGCTACCTGCGTGCTGTCGGAGCCATAACAGACATCAGTCCCCGCCGTCAAACCTTTAGAGGTCAGCTGGCATGCTCACAAAATGCCAAAATGCAGGAAGGCAAAGCGTACAGCAGCAGTCAAGCACTGCCGAGGCTTTGTGCTCTCAGCCGTAAAGCAGTGCAGAGGCAGGACGAGTGGTGCTGACATTTAGGGGCAGGTAGGCAATGCTGACTCACCTGAGCTGCACGAGGCTAGCGGCTCCTCTGCTAATTTCATCGGAGACCTTTTACTTGCGGTTCTCAGTGGCGCATGTGCAATTTGGCTTGAACTTGATTCATGGCCAATGGTCCAAAATAATAGCAAACCGAAATGGCTGAGAGCCAGAGCTCATTGTCAGTGTCTCTCTTGGATGCGAGCATCATTAGCGGCCCCAGGTTCACCCTACTGCAAATCCAATACCTGTGTGTCAAATGACCCTGGGTAACTGGCCAGAAAATTCAGGCCACGATCAGGGGAGGACATGGCATTGTTCTAATAAGAATAAAGATGCTCAAGCTTGGTCTTTAGTGGGTCCCCATCAAACCTAGGAAAGCTTGCCTCGGTACTGAACATACACTCCATGTGATGGGGATCCACACGAGTCACAGTGTTTGAATTAAGACAGTGCCAGCAGCGACAATAGTGATGAAATACAGAGGAAGAAAAGTCTCTGGAAGTCTCTCAGCTTCCCTTTTTCAGCTAAATGCACCACATGAACATTGAAAATTACTAATATTACCACCAAACACGATGCAACTGCAGATGAAGCAAAGCCTTTGTGGGACAGCATTGTTGCTACAAATTACAGAGATTGTTCTGCAAATTCTTGGCACTCGTAAAGGCCTACACCCTCGGTCACATCCTTACATACGCTGTTTTTTCTAAACATACAACCTTTCCTTGAGTTTATTCCCTTTTGGCAGGTATCATCTTTTCCCTGTAGAACCTTCCTAAAACACACAAAATCTCTGCTAGCACATGGCCAGGAACTGACTGCTTTCAAAGGTGTTGCTGGGCTTCATCTCAGATGCAGCTGCTGGAGTTACACTCTACAACACTTCCCGAAAAGTGGGATCCTACAGCTCTACACAGACTGTTACTTCTCCCCAAAGCCAAGCACAGTGTCCTATAAGACACAGTCGTACCGACTTTGGAAACACAATCTGTATATTTCAACAGCAGCTACAACATCCTAAGAAGCAGGACAAATCAAGCACAGCTTGTAATATGCACGACTCCTTATTTGGTGTCAAATTAGCCTGATGCGTACTTGGCCTTTTGCTCCAAAGAGACCTGAAAAGCCAAGAGCTAATCCAGACTCTTCAGGTTTTCAGGATGAATCTGATATTATCTTGGTTGGCCTCAATGCCATGTCCTGCAATTCCCACCGTGCTGGGAAAAGTCACCACTCCACAGGACTGGAAAACGCATGTCACATCTGTGCCTCTTCGATACTGGCCCCATCTCTGAAGCGACACTTCTGGGTTGCTGGACCCATGACATGGAAATAAAACACAGCTTTCAAAAAGCAAGATAACGAAGGTAGGTAGGTGTCTGTCTGTCCTTGGGGAATTTGGGCACCTTCAAACACAGTGTTTTAAAATCTACATTTCAGGGCAAAACAAACCTCTTTGCTCGTGTCTATTAACACTGTAAACAAGTCACAACACAGACAGGTTTCAGAGCACACAGTATTTTTGCATGATCATGTTGCTAGATCCCTTTGCAACTTGCTTCATTGAGCAATGCAACTTCCAGACAGCAGAGCCTCATGTTGCCCTCCTTTTCTAGTAATTACTGATCTTATCCATCAAGGCATAGTTGCAAGGTATATTCGCCTTCCCAAGTAACTTTTATTTACTTTGTCACTTTTGCAAAATGTTTCCTCTGGGAAAAGACGGAGGTATGATGGAGAGTACCTGAAAGGCAGGTTTTGAGCCATCTTTTCTTAAGGACCTCAGCCGATTAAGGAGAAAACCCACTGTGAAGCTCTTCCTTCACTTGTGGTCTTTACAGGAACACTCATCCTTGTGCAATCTCTGCTCCTTTTTTTGCTGAGTTCAGACATTGTCCTTCCTTGCTGGAGACACTAACAAGACTCTCTTTCATACATGGCTAGATAAAATGTGTAAGGACTAACATACTTGTCACCTTTGTTTAAACTTGGTCAGAGGAAGAATTACTGAGGATGAAAAAACAACAGAAGAGGGTTACTACAGACACACTACTTTCACTGGAAACTGAGCTAAAAGCATTACAGATAGGCTTAGAAAATAGTTACACCCATTAATCGTTGATTCCCCTTTCTGATGCTATCAAAACCAAGAGCAACGAACCATGTGTTTTCCATTTGATTTGCCATGTTCTTGGTTCAAGAGGTTAAAAGCTAGGACACGTTCTGAAAGACAACTGTTTGACTCCAGAATCGGGCTGCCTGATGATGCTCCTTCCACACTACCTGCGAGCTTTCCCTTTTTTGATAGGAAGAAGCTGCAAGCTCCAAAGGGTCACAGCTCCGTGACACGTCTGACTTGCAAAACATCAGTTGTCACTACTGCAAAGCAACTTCCACTCTCCCAGCTCTGGAGGCACCTCATGTCATTAACAAGACTAATGAGGATTTGCCTAAGTCAGGTTCAGAAAGTCAGGGAAAAGTTTAAGGTATTTTCAAACACTAAGTGCTTCTTGCAACATGCCAGATTTCTGACTATATGATAACTGGGATCTCTGAAATAACAGGCTGGCTGAATAAATACAAGTGTCCAGAGGCAGACAGGCAGGTTGGAGCTGCACAAGTCAAAAATACAGTGCCAGGAAACACTTCTGGACACTGGAGCCTAACCATCAGCTCCTACATCTGCAGAACAGCTCCAGCACACTTTAGCCTATGCCAACAAGGCATTTCCCAAATTCTGCCATTACCACAGCCCAGAAACTACATCCAGTATCCAATTTCCATGTCCAAGGAGTTCAGCCACGTGGACGAGACCAAGTCCTGCCAGCTGGCCAAAGAGCCCAAATCCACTCTCTGCTACTGTTTAATTTACTCACCACAGCTGATGGGAGCTCTGACAGAACTCAGATACCAGCCACCTTTTGCTTTCTCCAACTTGAATCCTACCCAGCCATTTAGGGATTACGGTCCTCTAACATCCTACCTCTCCAACAGATAGATAAAAGTACCCCCAGAAAGAACTCTAACGGAAAGACCCACCTCTAGATGGTAACTACCAACCCTTTTCCAGGTCTTTCCTTTCCAAAAAAGGTACGGAACATTTTAGAGAGATGAAACTGTTTTGTCTCCTATCATGCTCATCTAGATGCTTCCAAATATTTTTTATCCTTTCAGAGGACACTAAGCACTTAGTAATTGTACCAAATGAAACACGAAATATTTTGGTATATTTAACAGCCATTTCACAAGTCACGCAGCTGTACTTGAGGGGTGACATGAATGAGAAAGAACAAGGCTAGATTTCAGATTGGACCGTGTGTGACATCATTGTGCAAGCATGTGGATAAGACATCACTCCACTGAGCTCATGCTATTTGTTACACTGCCTATGCATGCACGAGCAATTGCTAATTATACTTCAGGTATGTGGCAGTCTGTATAGCACGTATGGGATCACTATCAGAAAAAAAAAATTAAACATTCAAGGAATGGAAATTCAAGACAATAATGAATAAGCTGATTATAACACCTTTCCGTGAGCTGTATGTATAACGTACACCCAATGGCACCAGCTTGCTCCACTGGCAAACAGCACATTTTTATAGCTAGAAACAGGAATTAAGCAGAAACATGCATGCTGAGGATGTTCCCACAAATCTCTCAAGTTCTTTATAAAATGGCATTTAATATAAAAACAAGTCTATTTCAGAAGAAATTCTATGTTACTTCCTTAAGTGAATGCCTGTCTTCATAGTTCACTTGGTAAAAATGCTTTCAGAGTGTATAACTTCATAGGCATTGTATTGTCACAGGTGACATATACTATTATTTCGTTTAAGATGTTTTTTTTCTTTAATTATTTCTTCTGAAAGTGAGTCACTCATATAGAACTATTACTGAAAATCTGCATTCCTGAGTAGTTCCATCGTTTTGGCTGACTTTGCTGATGTCTACAAACTTCTGCTGTCAGGACACCTTTCTACAACACTGCTTCACTGCAACTGGTGGTGGTGCGTGCCCTTTTGGCAAGATATACAATACTGTATCTCACCTTCCCATGTCTGACCAACCTTATCACAGAAGCTTCATTACTTCTGTGCTCTATACCCTTGTGTTATTTGTGGTTACAAGTGGAAAACGAATTCAGAAGTTATCTACGAAAGGTAGAACCAAGAAAACAAGAGGACGAATGAAGAAATAGCAGCACAGTGTGCCTGAGCTCACGTCTGTAAGAAATCAGCAAAAAAAAATACTGACAGCAGCAGTGCTTATTCCTCTCCTTAATTCCTAAATGAACTGTCAGAATGGTAGTGACTTATCTCGGCTCTTTAATTTTGGTAGAACTGCTTAGAAAATGTTTCTCAACCTCCAGACGAACTTACTGAAAAAAACCTCCTGAATCTCACAGCAGGTGATAGTGTGGTGCACGAGGTCCTTACCCTGCCTGCAGGAGCCCTGTACAACTTTTGGCTTTGTCCAGGTTGTTCTGCATGTCCCAGCTACCAGATTTCTGATTTGCAGCGGCTTTCAAAGTCACCAGTCTTTAAGTTCGTTTATGGCATGAACTGACTTGATTTTGAAAACACCACCTAGAGCAGCTCCACCTTGTAGCTGGAGAATCCATATGGCCCCAGCCACCTGAGTAACAGCAGACGTTGAGAGATGTAAAGGAGGACTTTGCAGCGGCCTTAGCTCCAGCTGAGACCAAAGTGACAAAGCGTTGACATCCTGAACATTTTTAGAGATGGGAGATCATTTCGCAGCTAGCTTGTTTTTCAGATCCAGGCTTGTTTATCTTGGCGCTAACAGGAGGTGTGAAAATGAGGTGTGTACTTACCCAGTCTTAGTCAACCAGCTTGTCAGCCTCATACTCCATGCTAACCCAGAAAACTCGGCAGGATGCAAATCTGCCTTACTGCCATTTAATACCCTTGTCCAGAGTATTATAGCAGTTCAGCCATTGGAGCAAAAGCCCCTTTTCTGTGTCCTCAGAGACTGAAGGGCTCTTGGATTTTGTCTTCCAAAGAAGGAAAACAAACAGACAAACTGCTGTGGATACTGCACTTCAAAACATTCTGCAAGACCAAAACCTGTAGAAATTGTATGGAGAAAATTACTTTTGTTGGGTCTGCAGCCTGAGATACAACACTATTTCAAGGCTGATAGACCACATGAGAGCGAGATGCTCCTGGACTGTTTTGGCATTAAAGATGTGGCCAAGATAAAAAGCCAAGCTCTACAGAAGAGTGTTTTCACAGCTTACCCACAGTCTGGCAGCTGGTTCTCACTAAACCCCAAAGAATAAAATATTGGCTCGTGCCACCTGTCCAATCCAAAATTCAAACAGTGGAACTATCCAACGCAATTAAAGAGATGCACACTGTCAGGCAAAGCCTGGGTGCTGCATTCATGTTGTGAAGAGAAACCCAGCATTGTAATTAGAGTATCTACAACATGATATTAATTTGTGGGGGGGGGAATCTGCGTAATCAACTTAGCAAAGACAGAGAGACTCAGCACACAGCAGTTGCCATAGATCTTAATAACATGAGGAAGATGGGATTTCTCCCGTGTCGTCACAAGAGTAGGGGCTGCAAAGGATTCTGGCAGATGAGCAAAATTTCTCTATTTGAATATTTTTAAAGAAATTTCCCCCTCATTAACACTCCCCCATAATTCATGTGCCAGTGCTGCTGAATTCATTCAGATTCAAGATCCTAAGATCAAGAGTCAAATTCAATATTTTGCAAAAGGAAGTGCTGTTGTTTTGTTCTTGTTTGCTTGTTTTTAGTTTGAAATGATTTTATTTTTGGTAAAATTAACTATTCATTGTACGCTTTAAAATATGTAAAAATTAAAACCCAAATCAAACAACTAGACTACTTTCTTTTATCCTTGGTTTGGGGATTGAGTCCACAAAACAAAAGAGAGGGAGATGTGCTATTACTAGGGTCAGACCAGCAGTCCATCTAGGTTATCTTAAGACAGCAGGCATCTTTGGCACTTTAATTTCAGTGTCATCTCTTGCATCATGAGAAAGGAATTCTCACCCTCATTATTACCGCATATCTATTTTTAAAAATATTTTCTATTCCCCCCATTTCGGCAAACTGTGGTGGGCCCAACTACAGGAAAAATGAGCTGTGGCAGGCAACCACATCTCACTGCAAACAGCAGATGACGAGGAACAGCAGCTGGACTATAACAACAGACCCTGAGGTTGTCAGCCATGCCCCAGGTCACCCAGTAAAGGACTATCTTCAGAAAGGATAAGTTGGGTTTTCTCCTCCATATGGGATCGCAGGCTGCAGCAGATGAGCCCTCTGTAGCCACTGCAATGCTTGGAGCCGACAGCAAAGCAGCAGCTCATAGATCCTCACGTAATCTCTGGCTGGCTACTTACACTTAAAACCTGATTCATCTACATCTGGTGCTGGCACAGCACTCCAGAAAGCTCTGGGTAGAAAGGGAAGTGTTTACAGAAACGAGGCACTGCCAACTCAGATGCCTTTTCATGTGCGCTTTGCGAAATTTTAAAGCCCTCTCATTGCACCTCGGCACATGCACCCTCCTGGGGGAAGGCTTAAGACAGAAGCCAGTACCTCACCTTCTTGCTAATGAAGCAAAACCACCTTCCAAATTCATTTAGCCATTCAGAATGGCCAGGTTCATCAAGGCAGCCGTGACTGTGACTAAGATCCGAGCTGAAGCAACTGTGTTCAAAGCCTTTTAGCATCTTTAGCCAATGGAGAGACAGGGATACCAGGCTGCAGTTCAGACCTTAGGGTAAACAAATCATGCTCTGGATCTCCAATCTCTCTCTCCAAGGTTTAAGACAGAGGTTATAGTGTCTGATTAAAGGACCTCAACTAGGTATCTGAGACTAAATGAGATAGGCAATGGTCTCTGGCTTTTGGCTTTAGAAAGCTCAAAGAGCTTTGTGGTTGTCAGCCTGAAGTGAGCCCTAGAGAGGAGCAGGTGCTTGCTTAGCCTGTGACGGTGCTAACATTGACCTGACCACTGCTGCAGTTGTGGCCTGCTACCCTGTAACATCACCAGAGTCAGTCCTTGTGCTCATGTAAGGAATCACAGGATTCAACACACCTCACAGAAAAAGTTTTGTGTTTTCCATCAATAACAAGTGGGAGGCAACATGCTGGAAACTGCTACGTAGAGCTGAAGCTTCTCTCTGGTTGAGCATGATGTAAATGTTTTAGGCTTTCTCCTCTTGCAGGCTTCCTCCAAAACCAGAGAGGAACTCCTCGTCAGCGCTGTTTAAGGTGGTGCGGATCAGCTCCCTTAGCAGCAGCTGTTCTGATTTTCTGTCTACTCCTGTATTTTTTCTAAAGGGCCAGGTAATTACTCAGGACTGAAAAATCTATGTCAAAGCAATCAGTAGTGTCACCTCGTTGACTTCAGAGAAATTGCAGTGGGAATTAATCTGACTCCACAATTCTTCCTTTCCCTGTAGCAAACAGTAATAACCTGTGTAATCCTGCCTGTAGGCAGCACCAAGCAAGAGGCCACTCCAACCACATCTGTAGGGCTTTATCACTTAAAATGCCATTTTTCTCCTTGAATCCAAACCTGGTGGCTAATGCCAGCAGTTGGACTGAAGCAGCAAGACACTGAGACACCCCTCATTTTGGGCAAGGGGAGAGCCGATTCACTGCTCATTCTCCTCCTTCCGTGTCCATAGGCTGAGACAGGCATCGAGGGTCATTGCTGGAATTAGGGTGAACAGAGAAAGTACACAAGAGAAATTTTATTTCTGAGCTCGTGGAGGTGCACATAGCCTGCCTTGCTGTCTAGACTGTATACAGAGGAGTGGCGAGGGATTTTAGCAGAAAGCTTTAAAGCGTATGTAAATAGATCTGTAACCTTGCTCTAAATGCTATTTCATTTTTGCACTTTCTGTTCCCCAGAGCTCCTTATCCTTAGCAAAAATCACTCCCCTGAAAGAAAGCGAACAGAAAACGAACTGCAGTGGTGGATGTTGGTTTGCAGAACAAGCCACGAAACAATGTGCAAAGCAAAAGATTTTCTCCTGGAGCAGGGGGGCTTGTTCATCATTTGCCTCATGTGCTTACCCTTGGGCTATCATTATATTAGCAACATTTCCCAACTGAGCCGGAGCACCTGGTAACTATAGTAACCACATTTTCATATCTGCCCATAAATTCCCTCGGTTCTAATTAGGGCACTCATTTATAACAGTGATGGCAATGTGGGAGAAGCAGCAGCAGGCTCAGCTCAGACAGTCACCTCTCTCTCCCTCACGTCGCAGAAATGACCCTGACCAGAGTTGTTCTTGCACCACAAGATCTTCCTCATGGCATAAAGCTTACCTTACCTGCCATGCCAACTACTTTGCGTCCAGCTTACTTTCTAAAAAGTCTGTTCATCAGCCGTCCAGTTCAAACAAAAGCCTGACTTGTCTCCTTGCCAGCAAGCTTCACACCAGACTGCATAAACGTGTTTTTCTTGATAGAAGGAAGAATTCACACCTAGCCTACGACAAAATCACGCACACGGCACTACCACAAATTTTACAAACAGGGGGTGGATGCTATTGCAAGCAGAGAGGCTGTGCAGTTCAACTTACAAATTTACCTATGCAATTTAGGTAGCTACGAAGAGAGAATAAACCATGCCACCTAAAACAAATGACAGGGAAATGATGAAGAGGGAATGTGCAAGAAATCAAGACCAAGTAATAAACAATTGCAAAGTTCAATGGCTCAGTGTATTTCACCACAAATTATTTCCTTCTTTACAAAACAATAAAACTTGGGGAACAATTTGAAGTCTGCTGACATGATTTAAAAAGATGGATGGGTTGGTAGGTAGTTGAGAGTGTTTGCTTTATTGTTCACAGAGTCACTGTTCAGAAGTACATTTGTTTTGGAGTCTATGTGAATTATTGTCAAAAAATGACAAATCTCTTTCTCACTTTAGGCTACACTGTGCAAGGCCTTACATGAATTTCTTGCTAGAAGTAAAAAAGACATCACATTTGTGTATTGGCATAGATAAGGCAGCAAAGCCTATCTCGGCAGAGATCAAGAAAGCAGGACTGCTTTGGCTTCAGGTTTTTGGGAACATGTTGCCATCGGAAAATTTTCACTTGCCAGAAGAGCACGGCAATTAGTGTAACCTAAACATAGCTGTCAACAAGAATCTCTCATATTGAACCTCTCTCCACTTTCCCTCCATGTCCCCTGAAGGCTGAGGGAACCGGGCAAGCAAACATACTGGAGAGATTTTGCTACTGCTGTTGGCCATTTCCATTTCAGATTACTAAATACTCCACCAGCTACCTGATTGCACAGCAGGAAGACCTTCCACTGGGTCATCTATGGCTGTGGATTCTCTGTCTAAGGACAAAGGTGCACTGAGAAAGCCTCATGGATTCAGCAGAGCCACAAGTTGCTATCTAGCCACTTACCTAATGGTCAATCTTAACGCTTGGACAAACATGGAAAGTGTTCATGTTGATTACTGCAGGAGCAGGAATATTCTTTGTGGGTAGGGTTTGCTCACTGCATGCTATTTTATTGCTGTATCAGTTCTTCACACCAAAGTTAACAGCGCTGTGATGAGAAATTGTAAACTTTAATGAATTGCCAAAGAGAAATTCCAGTTATTTGCCAGCTTAGTCATCAAGCACCGTTTAGAAGTGGGGATGGAAAACATGTTGATGATCACATTCTAATACAACCACAAAAATTAACTTAAGATGCTGCTAAACGTGGAGCACAGTAACACTTGATACCACATATCAACTATTTCAAAAAATTAGTGAAAAGCAATTTCAAAGCCAGGCTGAATTATATTTTTGAAGCCTCACTCTGTTCACGAGATGCTGTTTGGGACTTGGGAAAGACAGTAACCTGTTGCAAGTTGGTTTACTCATTACTGTACCCTCAATGCTCTGTCAGTCCTTTATTGATTTAGACTGTAGCCTGTTAAAACAGATGACCATGCGCAGTGCACACGATGCATGATGAGACTCCAGTCTCTTTGGGAGCCTCTGGAATTCCACTTTGCCTACTGGCTCTTCCCATTTTTGTTACAAGGGAACTCTCTCAAACTGTCCACATCTTTCCAAATGACCCCACAGTACCTCCTGTAGCCTACAGTATTTCTCAGCTGATTAAATATAACCAGAACGCAAAAAAATATAACCTTTTACTTGATTCTCCTAGTTAAGCGAAGCAAGTCTTTGACAGAAAAATAATTGCTCGGAAAAAAACAGGAAAAATGCTAATTAAAACTAAGATTAAATAAACACTTTCTGCTTGCTCTGTCAAGCTAGTTTCATTGTAAAGCCATCCGTTACCTGCTTTAATGTGTGGCTTGCGAGACCCCCACGTAAGGTTAAGCATTTCTTGGTAGTTGCCTGGAAACGATGCCAATGACGGTTTGTTCTCATTAAAGGCAAATAATGCAGAGACACTTGCTACCATTATATGCCTGAGCGTTTATATCAATTCCTTTTGGAGATGTGTTCTCGCTTCCTCTAAAGATGCAAGTTCGGAAATTTTCTCAGAAGTGCTGGCAGGAAATACATTTCAACTTATATGCAGGAGTATACACCCAAACTAATTCGATAGGAGCACTATTGCTATACTTTACCCTAATTCGTGCTGAAGGAAACAATCATCCTGGTTTGGGGGAGTTTTTGAAGTTTTAGTATTTTTTCTTCCTGCCCTGTACCAATGTGAAACGGTGCTTTTTAAAAAGGTCCCCTAAAAATAGGAGAAACACCTTTCAAATCTGCTGCTTGGAAAATGAATGGGAAAGGCATCATTCCACCCCAAAATAGTTACCAGCCTGGGAACTGAGCAAGTCCTTCTCAGAAAGGGAAGCCCACAAGTCTAGCACTTGTCCCACATTTAGTTGAAACCACACCACTGCACTGGACACGAACCAGGGATGCTTGAGCTCAGCTGGGGACATGCTCTGGGACTTCACGCTCAGGCAGGGCTGTGATGCCCAAAGTCTTCTGACACATGCTTTCTCCCCCTAAGATTCAGCTACTGAAAACGTTAACACTCTAACCTAGTTCAGAATTCTCTGAACCAAATGTAAGAGCAGCCTGTGCAAATTTGATCATTTTGGTCCTCTGTGGTGCCCACCATCTCTGCTTTAACTTGGCCCAGTTAGCAAAGCTGTCACCCCAACCCATCTCCCTCTGTTCTCCATCCAGCAGAACTTCCCTACCAGAGGAAGCCATGGTCAATAACAGGAAGGTTCCTTGCCTCTGTACTTCTTTACAGAAATCAATGACAGCATGAAAACACCACAGCTTCAATTAGAACAGTTTTCACTGTTTCAAGCTGCAGGTCAATGAAAAGAAAAAACCACGATACATCTCAGATTGTGAGGGAATCTATTCTAAGTGTATTCCAGCCACTTCCTTTGGGAAATGATCAGCTGGAGAGGTGGGAATATTTGTAATACTTAAATGCCACAGCTGGCAATCCTGCAGGCTTGTTTAGCATTTTATCTGCAGCTTGCCTGCTAGATCAGATTTGCCTTAGATTTGTATAATCAATTTTGAACTGATTTGAGGGAGGGAAGGACTGCGGCGTTACATGTATCAGATGTCTTACTATGGCCAGATGCAGAAAATGCCTGTTCCCATCAAGAGATTCAGAGGCTTTCACTGGAAGGCACCACTGTAGTTACTACCCGTACTAAAATTCAGCACAGTCCATTCCATCATGTGAAACTTTCTACCTTTTTTACAAGAGAAACACAGCAGATAAGGAGAATCAATTAACTAAGAATAAGAGGGAAAAAAAAAAAAAAACAACAGTTAATTTTGCTTTAGCTGTTGCTTTTTTGTTTTCTCAAATGGAAAACCACCACTAAAGATGATGAATGGCAGGGAAACATCTTCCCAGATCTCCCTCTCCTTGAAAATGGCAGGAATTGCACAAAGTTGCCATGAAGCTAGATTCGTGACCTGTATTTCTACAAAAACAGGGAATTCATTCATTTTATTTCCTAAAGCAAGAAACACTCCACTTTACAGAGAACTTTACAAATACCTGGATCAGCCAGCCAGACAAGTAGATACCACCAGCCAACAAGCAGATTTAATAAACAGCTGCAGTAGTTCACCTCCTCTTGATGCGGGAAAGAAGGGGTGAGTACAAATCCCATCCCACTAAGGAAAGCAAAGACAACGACTTGTGCCAGACCACGAAGAAAGCACACAAGATAGCCACTGGCAACAAAGTTATACAAAGGAGGTTGTTTCTCTTCTCCACTCACTGCAAAATCAGTTTACTAGCAAACAAATGGAAGCTGCTTAAAGAGTGAACACAAGATATTAGAACAGAACAGAGCAGTTCGAAGGGACCTACAAAGATCAAGTCCGACTGCCTGACCAGTTCAGGGCTAATCAGCCCTGCTATTTTCCACGTCTTCAGAAGCTTTATGTTTTCAAAAAGCATGGAGCAGAAAGGGAAATGTACGTATGAGAACCTTATGGATATAAACCAGCACATACAGAAACCAGCTCATGCTTATGAGCTTGAGGGCCGCTGGAACAAACACTAGTTGGTATATACAAGCTCAACTTGAATTATTCATGGAAAATAGCATGTTAAATTTTGCTGTACATTTGTCTCCTTTCTCTCACTGACCATTGGAGATCAGAATATATTTTCAAGCCCAATTCCGTGCATGCTTGTCAGATGGCTACAAGGACGTTTTTTGCCACATTGTGGAGTTTCAGACATTTTCAAAGCAATCATTTGTACTCACAATGTGTTACATCTCACTTGCATCTGTCTTACATGTCTGTGTCTCTCCTCTCCCACTGGAAGACTGAAACTTCCCAGACAGAGAGATAGTAAGAAAATGAATAAACAACATGTTGCCATGACATGCTATCGGGCTAGGTACTAATATTCTTCCTGTTCCACCACTATGTTTTCTATTATAAATTCTACCCTCATGTGAAGACTCAGCACAAAGTCTCACTAAGATTTGAATCTGCATAATTTTGCACTGGCTCGCTGCCAAAAGGGAAACTTTACCTGTGGCAAGTTAAAAGCAGACCCAGGTGCAGGCGAAATGAACTGCAATTGAAGTGCAATGTGTATATGCAAATGCCATTTTGTGAGATTTGACCCCCTCCAGCAATAATACTCCAGTGCCTTGTGCAAGACAAACCAACAAACCTGCTCTAAGAAAAGAGTCCTTTTGACAATTTAAAAGGATTTTTAGTTATAAATTAAAATGTTAAGATTGACTAAGAAAAGCTTGAAAAACGTGTTCTAAAGTCCATTAAGTACATTTTACAGCCTGGTTTTAACTCTGGTTCCTTCCACACAGGGACAAGTGTGTCTGCAGCTTAATCTGGCTAACAATTAGTGGTTTTAGCCCTGTGCATCACCACTTGTAATCTTTTTACTTGCAAACATAAAAAGCAGACTTTTAAGTAAAATAACTAACGCACAGCACCTTCCTCGGATGCAAAGTCATAAGGCAGATGGATGGACACATGCATAACCGCGGATAACTGCTAATGCAGCCATTAGCACTCAACAATGTGACACTGGTTTGGGATGTTTTCTGGAAGAATTTATTTTTACAAATAAAATGCTAGCATCCCAAGACTGATATAATCCTGCTGCCATGCAATACGTGTAAGATGTTTAAAGAGACACTGACTTTACTCTCCTCCTTTCACACTTCTCTTCTGAAGTTTCCATAATGCCCCTTCCTCTCATCATGAAAATTGACATGAAAATTTGCTATATGATTCAAACTCAAAACCCGCTTTCTTTTAATTTCCAATTTCAACACAAGGGGACTGACACATGATGGAAGCATTTAGGTTTTACTCAAGAGAATTCCTACATTGGCCAGAAATGAGTTAAAATAGGCAAAAGTGAGTGAGAAAGGACTACAGCACTAAAAGTATTCTTCCAAAATATGTGTCTCCATAGCAGCTTTGGCCATCAGCATGCATCTACCCAGGTATTTAATTCAAGGTCTGTCACTATGACATCAGAATTTTCCACGTGTAAGGACTATGAAATGTAGACTAGGATAAAGAAATCCTCCCATTCCTTACAGCATGACAAATTTCAGGGCAACTGAGTAATCATGTCATGAAAGACAGTTTGGTCCTGGAATGCTACAACTCAAGTGGGCAGATCAGTGAAACGGTGCTGCAAGAAAACAAACAACTTAACTGGCAGCTGGTTTGTTTTTACATCATATTGATGAGGTCTTCCCCAAGGGTTTACCTATAATAAAGAAGGTAGGTTAAGACCGTCAATGCGTTACTAAACTTTCAAAGAATTGCCCTGACCTTCTGCAGATAAAGCCTTCTCTTTAATGTGCCAGTTACATCGTTCCATGCTGTTCACATATGCGCACACAAATACAGAAAGACAAAGAGCTCCTTTCCAGTCTACCATGTAAACACTTGCAGCCTCATTGCTCCTGAAAAAAAAAAAACACACACAAAAATGTTATTGTAAAAAATATATGTTATTCATAAATATTTTTGGATTTTTCAACACTTACCTAGCCCTATAAATAAATAAACAAGAAGGCTTTCCACCATAAAATCAGTCAATTTACAAGATTTATAATACAGTTTTAACTTATTTTTTCCATCCTTTGCTTTTTTAATAGATGATTTACTTCTCCCTGGTGAAGCCAAAACATAGCTATAGGGGGAAAACGGAGCACACAAGGAAAAGACTCTTTCAGTCATTAGGTCTTTTTTATTGGCAACTTTCCCTGTGTTTTCATCTGTGAACTTTCTAAGGTAATGACCAATCTCAAACCATGTGCTAAAGTAATAATTTCATGATAAAACTAATCTTTCCAATAAATCGCTCTCTGAAACACTCTATTTTTCATTTTCAAAGACCCAGAAAGATTATGCTAGTGATTTGGATATCTATTTCTCTAAAATTGCCCTCCAAGTCTTCTTTATTCTAATGTAATGCTCAGAATCCTTAGCAAATAGGAATTGCATCTAGAAGAGGAGAAAAAGAAACAGCAAAAACAAATGTAACCTTAGAAAATCACCAATGTAAGTAGTTTCATTCCTTGTACTAAAAACCATTTGAAAACTAATCTACTGCATATTCTTTCCTTTCAGAAAATGTAAATTGATCTTTCAGTTTGAATACCTGTCAAAGCACAACCACTATAACATTGATAAGTAATTCTGCTCATCAGTTGATAACTTCTAATACACTGCATCCTTACACGCAGTTCTGCAGGAACCTTTGCACCAGACTGCACCCAAACCAGAGTGGAAGATGTTCTCCCTCGGAGAATTTGGCAACAGTATGAGTGATAAGCGTATTTCTCCCACCAGAACTTCCCAAAATAGTACGAAAATACATCACAGATAATGTCGATTAAGGAATTACATTGAAACGAAGATGGGTCATATTTTATTTGTTTTTCAGCATAAGGCAATTGCCTCCATTTAATAAGTGTGCTCACAATTGAGAATAAGAACAGAAGCGATGAATATCTCTCCATACTCCAGAGGTACATGGCTCCACGAAGTCCAAGCAAATCAGCACGTACACCTTTAAGAATCACAAAAACTTAACAGATTTCTCTTTTCTTATGTACCTACTATATTAAATCAGGTTATGATCACTCCCAAAACAGATCTTGTTCATTAGTCTTCACAAACTGTTGCCATGCCCTTTCCATGCAGTGAGTAGGGGGTGGTATTACCAGATGCCAAGAACAAAAGACTGGGTAAATCTGCAAAGAAAGAGGTAGAAAAGTGGCAGCCGGTGTTACTGGGATGAGCTGGACAAGCTCACAATGGCTACACTGAGACCTAACTTTTATTACCACAATATTTAATACCTGTTCCAGAAAACTGGCTGACTCCATGCTCTTGGAAGATCGTACTCAGATTTCTTTAGAATATTATCTTTAATTTTAATTTATTATTATTGAATTTTATTATTTTATTTGTTTTATTATTTATTTTTGTTTATTCTTATTATTAACTATTAATTTTGATTTATTTAGAATATTATCTTTAGATAGTTCAGTGTCTCTAAAGTTAAATGTACCCCAGCAGGAGCTGAAGACTGCAAGCTTTGCTCACAGACCCAGTTCTCAATGTGCCATATTTGCCCAAACTGGCCTACTAATTCCTAACTATTTCTGGCTTTCCTGCTGCTTCCCATCTATGACATAAACCACTCCACCCCTTGTGCATGTCTGACTTTTAATTTCTGCCTGAGGCCAGTAGGTTGCCTCAGTGTCCTCCAGCTGAGCCACCTTTCAGTCCCTCTTTGTTCTTTTGGAGAAATGGCCGCTTCCTCCAGAAAACCTCCAGTCACAGTAACTAATTGCTTCCTTTTGCTTAAGAGAAATGCTCATCCTTGAAAGGTAGAAGCCACAGGTCAAGTAACAACACTGTAATAAATCTTCATTTCCTGCAGAATACCCTGAAGGTGATCAGTAAGTCACACTAAAGCAACTCCATGGGCAGGTCTTCACTGGAAAACTAATTTAAAATTTAACTCCAGAGTTACTGCTCACTTCATTCCCATATACAAGCATCTGGACTGAATATAGCAAGGTGCTCGCAAACCTTGTGATTGGTGCAAAAAGAGCTAAGATTTATCTTCAGTGAGCAGAATTTCTCCCCAGCTAACATGTGCAGCCTTGGGTTCCTGGAATCTGGCAGCATCCCACCTCTCACCCCACTTCTTTCTCTAATCCCAAACAGTAAAATGCATGCAGACACCAGCAGCTAACTTTCTGGTAGAGATGAAGGAAGATTCATTTGTACCAGGTATGTGAAATGCTTAGAGGAAATGTATAAATAAAGGCAAAACTTTGCAACACAGCAAGTGGTGTAAAGAGGCAGTCAAAGAAAATTCACAGCTTCTTGAATGATCAGCAAGCAAACTTTAATAACATCAATCTAAGTGATAATCTCAAAGAATTTGATGGTGTTTACTCTACAGAGAACATCTCTGAAATCAGCATTGCATTGAGGGGAGTCTGTCACCTTTGTTGTTTGGCAGAGAAAGGGGATAGTGGGTTTTCATTTGGGTAAGCAGAGGATCTTGCATCTGTTTGGCTGTGCTCAGCACAGTGCAGACACAAAGCTTCTTAATGCAAATGCTAAAGAAAACGCCTGAGGTGACTGTAATTCAGTTGTTGGATTGTATGTCAAAGGTTTTAGTTGTAGGTTTACTTAAAAAGTCTGTTTCAGGTTGTATCTAATGACCTTTTCAGTGATATTGCCCACTGTGGAAGGAAAAAGGGAAGCTTCAGCCAATGTTTCTGTCTTCCTATCTATTGTCCTCTTAGCTTGTTTCTAAACTTCAGGTTTGGCACTCAGCCTACCCTCTAGTTTTGTACCTTCACTCACAGCAAGGTGAAAAAAGTCCACCCCAAATCCATTTCCAGATTTCAGACCTTTTTTTTCCTGGTTTGCAAATTGTTCACCACTCCTGTTTCTCACAACTGCATATATTCTTCATAAGCACTCACCAGTCATGAAAAATGACTGTTAGCCTATGAACTGGCTCTGAATGCTTCATCTCAATTATTTGTTATTTGTGTAGTGCAATTGGTCTGCTTAATTACTCGCTTCTGTCTTCTTGTGCCCTCAACAGATGGTTGAACACAGTTAAATCAAGAGAATAACTGAGTTGAAAAATAACAAATGCTTTTTAGCTGAAGAAAGACGGATAGCACACTTTGCAGGATTTTCACAAATTGACTCTATTTAAGTATTTGTGAGTAGGTTATATGCTCAAACGGCAGCTTTGCATGTGCTCATCGCATTCATGAAAGCAGCTGCTGCGTATACAAATCCCTTCTGTTTAGCCAGGTTTATCCCCATTAAATTCTGAGCAGAAAGAGATGCCCAGCTATGGGCAGGAAGAATATGGAGAGTTTTGGGGCTGGCATTTCTCAGAGAGGACTAGGAAAGCATATAAAGCTACAGGCATTTTTAACCTTGGGCTGATATAATGAATCAAGGTACAGGTTGTAGCCCCAAAGTTTCATCTTCCAGCTCTAAAAAAAAAAAAAAAAAAAAAGCCCTTGCAGGTGTTACTCAGCCCTAAGCAGATGCTGCAGCTCCAGCCATAGCTCAGGCACGACCATCTCTGCAAACACAGCCTGGTGTTCCCACACACTCTACAGTGCTGAGGAGCCACTTGAAAGGCAACATATTACTCATTTCTGACCAAAAAAACCCAACAACTTTTTTTCCATCTCTTCCTATGCAACTTTCCTTGAGTGGTACTTAGCTTTCAGGCATTTATCTGAAAGCAAAATTTCCCTCCCTCTTTCTGAGAGAAGAGGGAAGAGCTTCATTGCAAAGTTGGCTGTCTCCTTTTTTAGAAATCACAAAAACCTCCTAAAAAGTAACCACAACCACCCAGGACAAGTAAACATGCAAATTTTGCTCTAGCTTAAAGCAGCACCAAAACCACAAACCTCCCACGACCGGAGCAATAGAAGTCAGCACTATCACAGTGGATGCACTTGCACAAACAACGTCCCACTGCCGATGCAAAGCAGTTGTTTAGAATCTCAACCTTCAATTTTCAGCTGAGTGATGTCCTGCCTGAAGTCAGGGCTGAGTCTGCTCAGCCAGTTATTTCATGAGGGTTGCGTTCAGTTGTCTGGACCTTCATTCCACAACTCACATGGCTCCGCACTGGCTCCTTACCCTCATTTATTCACCTGAATGACGGATGCAAAGCAGGTGTCATTTGCTGCCATGCTGATGGCTTTTGTTCAGCATCACCCAGCCAAGTGGGCTCTGCTTAACGATCTGTGCTACGTTTTTGGTGTATGGCACAGAAGCCTAGCTTTCAATATAGTTTTATTTAGGTTTCCCTTGGCCTCCTCAGGTGCCTGCTGCCTTTTCTAACTGCATACGATAAAGAATTCCTTTAAGGAACTCCCTTTATTTCCTCCTCTTTTGTCAGGCACAACTGAGATAAGGTTATCTCTAAGTGTCTCTCTGCTTTCAAACACAGTTTCACACTTTCTGTCTCAATTCTGTTACATGCCTGTCAATCCCATTTGCTCCTCAGCGTGGATAAGACCAGACTGGCTCTCCTTAGAAACAACAGGCTTTGCTGAGAGTTAGAGTATTTCCTGAATATTGTTCAGATTTCCTGCAGAGTGAATTAACTACAGAAGACACATATCTATTTTTAAATCCTCTATTTTTTTTCTTCTCATCTGCCCCAGATTAAAACTCAAAGGGATTTAGAATAGATGCTCCCAACTCATCACGGTCTCTCATACATTAAGGTGATCAATATAAGAAGCTTGAAATGCTCTACAGTTCATGGTGCAAGTTTCACTTCATTTTTAATTCTTCTGAACTTAAAAAAAGTTAATTGTTTATCCTTGTGAATCTAAAATTTCTCAGATGCAGAGCCTGAAACACTCCAATGGGAACAGAACTCCCAGGATATGTGGTCTCCTGTAAGATACCAGGTGCTTTGAGAGTAGAATCCATCAAAATAGATCATTAGGAAATGAGTCTTTAGGGTGTTTGGTTACCCCTAAATTTTGAGAGCATTGGTCCATTGCAAGACTGGCTGACATGATTATCATCTCTTTTAGTGAAGAAAATGCATCAGTTCTTCAGTACCTTTGCAGGCTCTGAGTCACACCCAGAAACAAATCCCCAGAAAATTCCAAAGCATAGAAAAAAACACTCCAACACAAAAATTATACCAACTGTGCAAAAGACAGTATGTGTGTGCATGAGCATATGCACACACATGGGAGTGGGTGTGTGACATGACTGTGCATCACAGCACACGGGGGTGTGGGGGGGTGAATACGGCCTAGCGAGTGAATGTAATTGTTCTCACCAAGCAAGGTGCACTGAAGGTGTGAAGGAACAGAAGGAAGTGTCCTTGCAGTGAGCAGACAGACCTAGGAACTGATTCGTCCATAACTTTCCTATGTTTAAATACTCGAGCAACATGGTGCCAGCATTCCTGTGCTAACGTACTTGTTCTGTGGGATGCTGGAGAGCCACAGGGCCTTTACACAAGCAGGTAAAAGTGTTAATGTACTAACTCAGGAGGAAGGTGTCCTCAAGTTCAAAGCTTCTTTAAGCTACCGGAGGTGAGGTGCATATGCATAACACATTATTAGTTAGTAGCTGACAGCTGCTTCTTGCCATTACCAGGGAGAAGGCTAAACACGTAACTCCACATGGTGCAACAGAGAAGGCAATTCTAAGACTTCTCCTTGTTACCTGCAGGAAAGATGAGAGAGAAGAAACCATAGTGAGTCAAACTCCATAGGTTAGTACCTGAAATCAGATGCCTTGCAGAGGTTCCCCCCTGCACAGTGGGGATACATTCAGAGCATGTAGCAGCAAGAGGCAATCCCTCTTACCTGAAGGAGGCCAGAGGTAGAGGGAGGCATGAAAAGCCTGGTACCTGGCTGAGCTGAACAGGAACACCAAGCCAGCACAGGGCACAGCCTCAGTGGGATGAGCTGCCAAGAAAAATGCAGTGCTTGAAGTTTTTTTTGTTTGTTTTTGTCCTGGAGTTTTACTCTGCCTGTCAGCTCCAGGGGAGAAAGGAATGGGCAGACTGCATGGAGAGGAGGAAGAGTATGGTGGAAACAGTGAGCTTGGATTTTCTCCAAGTGTGGCCAGGGATGATGCTGCAAGAATTTCTCCAAGCAGCATGATGTTAAAATAAATAAATAAATCTAGTTTTATGCAACTGAAACTGCTTGGGTCAAACAGGGCAGGTAGTTAAGGCCAAAAGACAGTATTGGAAGCAGAAGGAAAATAAAAGTATGAGTTCTACAAGTAAAATTTATTTCCCTGTTTTACATATAAAGGCGGTCAACATCTCATTTTGGAGCAACATTTCTTTTTAAAATTGAAATAATTACAAAACAAAGCATTAAAAAATAGATGAAATGTTAAGATTGATAAAGTGTATTTTTCTATTGTTTTCCCCTCCATTCTCCTAAAAGAAACCAAAACCAAGTTGTCTGGGACACCCGTTTTGATTGCTGAACCAAAATTCCATTTTCTCAACAGCTCTTCCCTGAACCTGCCAGTCCATTACCACCTCCCAAGGCCAGGTATTTTAAGAGCTATCATTACCTGGCTAGTGTTGACTGAGAGGCACCAGAGTGGTGGTCTTAGACTACACCAGCTTTCATTCATCTTTACAATAAGGATAGTTAACTAGAGTCTGGCCATACAAATAGCAAGGGTTTCTTCAATTTCTCTACTTACGTCACTTTTTACACTGCCAGGTAGCAAAAATGAGGAAAGTCACGTCTTTCTCTTCCCAGACTGGAACCTTTTTTGATTCTGGGTTGAGTGTTTTCAGGGAGAACTCCAGAAGGGAGAAATGCCATGAAATAATGCCTGGGAAAGTCCTTCGGGAACATCAGGTGCTGACTCATATTTCAGAGATAATCCATATTTTACCCAAGCATGAAGGGAAGAGCTGTTTGTCAGATAGGTTGCTCGTTGCAAACCACTGTGTGCTCAGGCATCGCAGGAGGCCTTGTGACAGGCCTCAAACTCAATGCCCGGACAATTTTCAGCAGAACATGACAAAGCTCCTCCAAATCTACCTCATGTGGATGTCCCTGAAGCAGAAGTACATTTCTAGCAGTTTAGTGCTTGAACACCACTGCCTACTTACCTTAAATCTTCATTACATTGAATATTTAGCTACAAACTGTGATAGTGCAGTCTACCCAGTGTGTGAACTCTGCCTTCCCAGCTCTGGGCTAGGTGACCTCAGGCAAATCACTCAACCTCTCCTCCATAGCTTATTTTCCTACAAATGAAGCAAAAAGAAATTTTACTTTGGTCCCCCTCTATTTTGCCTCATTGTTAGCAGATGTTTGAAGACAGGGACTGCCTTTTATATATTTACGCCTCACCTCATGTAGGCCTAAGTCATAAACATAAACACCTGGGTCTAACTTTTTTAAAGGGTACATTTCTCCTGAATTCTGTCACACACGTCAGGCTTTCTTGAAGGTCAAGATTTTGTTTGTTGTCTTTGTCATGAGCAAAGAAAGGTAAATTGGAAAAAGCGAATGTGCCCCAAACAAGAAACTGCTGAACCTTCTGTATAAGTGTTTCCATTTAGTCTGAGTTGTCTATGGATTTCCTTTATTTAATCTTTTATAGCTATATAAACAAAAAGATGAATCCAACTGCTTCACATTTCTAAACGAAAAAGAGAAAGCCAAAATGTGGTAGTCACAGTGTCCTGTCCTGTCAATGTCAGTTTTAAGAGAACTAATCTTACATGAAACCTGTGAAAAGTCACCATCCCTGGAGGTCTTTAAGAGACGTTTAGATGTTGAGCTTAGTGATATGGTTTAGTGGAGGACTTGTTAGTATTAAGTAAGAGGTTGGACTGGGTGATCTTGGAGGTCTCTTCCAACCTAGACGATTCTGTGATTCTGTGAAATTATGAAACAAGGAAATCAAGTGGTGATAATTGTGTTTTTATTTCCCCTTAGTGAGAGCTATGGTCTTAGGACCTTATGCTCCTTTCTGCTAAGTGCTGCATCAACACCGAGTGGAAAACAAACAGTCCAATTGGACTAGAAAGGTATGACAGATGGTGATGGAAATGAAAAATTATTACTGTTTTACACAATAGTTTCATAGCCTTGGTCCCTATCTAATGTACCCAAGGCTAGCAAAGTAGCTTGTGCCAGAGCTAGGACTTGAAGTCAGCCCTTCAATATCATCATGTAGGTATTTGGTTCTTCTTCCTGAAGTAGACAGTGTATATATATATATATATATATATATATATATGTGTGTGTGTGTGTGTGTGTGTGTGTGTGTGTGTGTGTATATTAACACTGATGGGGGTGGGAGAGGGTTGGGGCGGAATCCATCAACAAAAAAATACAATATTAAATTTATATTAAATATACAATACTAAATATACTAAATACCAGGCTAAGAAGCACAAGCTTCCAGTGAATTCTTGAACACAGACTGTTCTTTCTGATACCTGAATAAAAAACACTAATGGGCATGGGAAAAGGTAAAGGGGTTCTGAACAAGGTATAATCTCAATACCTCATGTAGAACTTGATGAGAAAAGGCACAGCTGGCAGAGAAAAGGAGTTTGTTTCATCTTTGCTCAAAAACGAAATGAGATAAGTTGCCAGTGTAGCCCTTTTCCTGTACTTCTTTTTCCCCTCCCACTAACAGGAACATTGGGGTCACCCTTCAATCAATAAGTCCTGTCCCTGAACACAATAGTCCCCTCTTGCCACTGTCCTAGGGCTTTCTATCAGTGGCTGGTGGCCCTACAGCAATTCCCTGGTGTTACTTGCTCTCCCTGAGGAACAGCAGTTTACTTGAAAGCATCTTACTACATTGCAAATTAAAAGCGACCTGAATGGTGGCCTGTAATAGCAGGGAGATGGCATTTGTGGCCCTTTTTCCTGTTATGAGATATATAAAGAAGACACTCAGAAGAACAGGGGCTGATGTAATGCAGCACAGCTTCACTAAAAATCACTGAAACAAAGTCAAATGGGATTGACTGAGAATCCAACCCACTTCCAGTGATTTTTATTTTTTTTTTGATAATTTGCTTGTAAAACAACTGCAACAAAAGTAAAATATAGCCTGAATACAGGTCAGCCACTAAGCTAATACAGACTTCCCATAAATGACTGGAAGGCTTTACAGACATAATCCACATACAGCAGAACTCAGCATTGCCATGGAAACAATTACATTCAAAGAACAAAACACAATTGATATCAAGCCATTCAGAAGGCATTTAAAACTTGTTATGCACTTAAAGTACAAGGAAATTAGTTTGCTAATTAACACACTGTTCCCAACCATTGTGATTTCTTTCTTTAATGGTGAGAGTAGTATTTTCTGCCTTGCTTTTTTTCCTAATGCTCCCTCCAACAAACACACTTAGTTTAAATACAATATTTCAGTATTTGTTTCAAGCCACGTAATAAAAGCTCAAACTGCAACCAGTCTTTATCCTTTCTTTTTCAGCCAATGCCTTCAATAGATCCTTTTTAATCTCCTCTAATGTCTCTAATGTAATGAATCCCATATATAATGACATTATAATGGTTAGAAAGTGCTTAGGCAAGCCTTCCAAAAAGAAATAGACTTCAAACTCTTTAAACAAAAAGCCAAAACAACAACAAAAACCCCTCCAATAAAAACACCTTTTAATTAACTGCAGTGCTCAGAGCGCTGTTTAATTATGAGTTATGAGTTCTAATATCCCAGCACTACTTTTGCAGGAGGTCAGTCACCATTTTCCCCAAGTTTGCAGCAGAAAAAGCTACCTAATGACCCGAAATGACACCTAGCACTTGGAAATGCAATGCTGGGTGCATGTCAATAGAAAAAAAAATATCTTCTTTACGACAATTTTAGCATAAGACTCCAGAAGTGAAAGAGATTAACCATGTCTAGGCACCAGGGATCTTAGAGAGAGGGGACTTTCGGATATTATACTTGGAAAATTCCTTTATAGCCAATAAAAATATTTCGGGCAGTTTAAATCTGGTAACATCTGTAGCCCTCAAGTTCTTGATTCATTCCACTTTCCTGCAGGCATTTAATCAAGAAGCCTGAAAAGGACGTGCAGTTCCAGCCACTGGACAGAGACAAAACCCCAGGGAGCAATTCAGATCTCAGTTGGGCTCATTTCCTCTCTTTTTTATTTCTATTATATTCTGTGTTATGGAGGTTAAATCCAACCCCAAATACCACATAATATTGTTTTCCCTTTATTTTGTAAGAAACTGAGGCACTGAAAGATGCTGTGATCTGATGCTTATTATTCAACAAATCAAAAGAAGCATACACTTCAAAATCTCTCATCCTAATGCCTTTTTCAGGAATATATGATCTGCTATTGCTCATTCACTGATTTTGGCACCAGCCAAAATGAATCTACTTTTATTCCTGTTTTTTCAGACTGCCACGTCCCATCCTGGGTAGAACAGTCTGCAGCAGCTTTTTCATCTCTGTGCAAAGCAACCACGTGTTTTTTTCTTTCTTTCTTTCTACTCTCAGTGCTTCTGTCTAGGCGTAAAACATTTTCAAGCTCCTCTCATTCATTCACCAGTGAGCTTGAGACAGCTGCATTAGCAGCACTGCCAATAAACAGCATGGTTAGGGAGAGCAGCACACTTTAATCCTAAATATTGTAGGCAGCCTGCAAGAATAACACATCTCCTAGCTAAAATCGTGTTCCAATCCTCATCTTCAGGGAAAGAAAACGTAGACCAACATTGCCACACACGGCCAAATACACCCATGGCTTACTCAGTAGGTATACTACTGGCCCCAAAGCGTGGCTGAACAGCCTCAGGTCCACAAAAGTCCTTTTTGCATGAAGGTAATTAGAGCACATGTTCCAAGTTAAACCTACTCCTAAGAGGCTTGCTGGACTGAGATGTTGGTGCTTAGGGCACTAACGTAGTCTTCCAGCAATTCCCAAACCAATTTGGGCTTGTAGCCTCTAGAAAATGTGCCAAACAACAACCACCACAAACCATCAACCGCCAAAACAACAACAAAAATCAACTTTGGGCACTGAGGAGCACTGCTATGTCACAAGGCCACAATCATCAAGCAAGTTTTGAGGCTTGGACACTGGAAGAACAGAAAAGCAAACCAAGTGCCTGATTTTCACAAAATCCTCCTTTGAAAAAGACCTCTTGGCAGAATCAAGACTCAAGGCAGAAGAAATTCAGCTGCTCAGTCTTAAAATAGTGAACCTGAAGACAAAATGGAGGTACAAGAATGCTATGGCTAATCACGAAATCTAAGGTTGGGACCTCAGCACCGTATGCCCGATTCTGCCTTGATGAGCCGGAAAAGGTGCATTGGGAAAAGTTTAACAGTGCTTCTTCTTTTAGGCTGCTCAGACTGCAGGAAAAGACCAGGATGATCTCTGCATGTAATTTTCACAGAACATGGGAAAACAAACACTAACAAAACCTTCACCACCTGATTAGTTTTGAACCATTCCATATTACAGGAAATGAAACTGACCTCAAATAGGGACTTGCTGGCTACACACTGACCAGTCTGGCAAGCAGTTATTGTCTATGCCTTGGCAATAGTGGGTGGTGACAAAATCACTCCTGGCCCCAAGGTCCTGAGATATCATCATTTCCCACGTTGGCCAAAACTGTAATTTTCCATCTATCATATCCCTCCCAACAACAAAACCTCCAACCCTCTCCCAAGCTAGCCCAATAATTGTATTTCCTGCCATATTGCTTCTGCTCCTGCTGAGCTCCTGTTCTCTGAAAGACAATCTTTGAGCTAATTATATGGCATTAGCTATGATTCTGTAACTCTTCCCCCACGTCAAAAAAAACTTGAAGTAGACTAAAGCATATTCAGAATATACTGTTTCTCTCTTTGGGAGCCTAATTCCTCTCAGAGGTAACTTAATCACCAATTACCCACAAACTCGGTATCAAGTGTCGCCACCGAATTTAATTTGCTTCCTGACAAAGAATGCCTTCGCGAGGATATCAATACCTGACGTAAGAAATAGTTTGTGAAGCCAGAGGAAAAAATAGACAGAATAACAGTACTTTAAGGTGCTTAATCTGCTTTTGAAGTATACAGGCTGTAACTACGCTACAATGGCACAAACCCTAAATGAATAAGCAGATCGAGCAAGAAGGTAACTAGTTCAGGAGAAGGAGGGATGCACTTACTGCCTCAACAGCTTGACCTCTGCAGTAGAGATAGCCATGAAGAACAAAATGTAGCCTGAAAGAAGGGATTAGCACGAGCTCACAGCAGAACCCAGTACTCTGACCACAAGACTGGTGACTCGGATGCTGGAAGGCAGAAGAGGGCGTTACAGGTTATCTAAA
This sequence comes from Cygnus olor, assembly GCF_009769625.2. Lineage (NCBI taxonomy): Eukaryota > Metazoa > Chordata > Aves > Anseriformes > Anatidae > Cygnus > Cygnus olor. The sequence continues at coordinate 13,968,728 of NC_049172.1, read as the reverse complement.
AAAGTCAGCAAAAAGTTTGCATACAACCTTGCCCCAGGGCTTGCTTGCAGCTATGGAGCCTGCATATTTGTGTGTGTTTCTGTAGCCTGCAGGGTGGCAAGAATCCCTTCCATCAGTTCTATAATTGGCTGTAGCATTTCCTAGAAAGACCGGGTTGTGGCCTGCTTACTCTGCACGTCACTTCAAATGATGTCTGCACAGACAGCCCCAGACACTTTCACACTCAAAGAGAATGATGAATTTTGTCAGGAAGACAGTGTTGAAGGGCTGTCTTGAATTACACCCTACATACAACAACAAGCAAGTTCCTGTCTTAATGGGTGACCCTTCCTCAAAATACACTGCTAGGGACAAAAAACAATAAGAAAAAAAAATGTTTCCTTCTCTTCACTTAGACTTACCAATCACGATCATCCCTGAGAATATCTTTTCACAGTACTACATATGTGCTTCTCCCATAGTCCCAGCATTCATACAATCACAGAGCTTTGCGCAAAGATGTGAACAGTTGATCCATCAGGTGAAAACTGTGCTTGCCACCTATTACTAGTTTTGTTTTCACCAAAGAAGGTATCTTTACAACAAAAGCGTCTGGAATAAGTGAGTCCCACACCCATATTTTCTAATCATAATGTCAAGGTGTAATAGAAGTAAGACTTCTTCAGCATTAAAGCTGTAAAATACTTCATCCAAGAGCAAGCTCAACAGCAGGAAGCCAGGAATGAGATACAAAGTCCCAGTCCATTTAAAGTCGGCATACATCTTATTATCATAAATACCAGGCTGGACAAGACAGAATGGGAATGGACAACCCAGCTGAACAGGACACCATCAATTACCACACACATCCTGTGAGCAGAAAGGAAACCTGACCTGCCAGGATGTTGCTGAACTAATGCACATCTGGCTCTTGAATGGCCAGAGATAGTGTTTGAAAATAACCATTTGGGATATTATCAGCCATCAATTGCGGCTTTCCAGAGAGCAGTTTTATATCTGAAGGCACACATCTGCTAAATAAGTATTTTAACTTCTGTAAACGCAGCTACAGATGCTGGTGGAAGTGTGCTTTTCTGGCCACATAGACTAAGCGTAGACTAAGATCAAGGTTTCAACAGTGTGTGCTCAGCCACAATGTCCTCCTCACTATTCCTCTGAACTGAACGAGTACCTTCCCAGGGAACAAGTATCACCATTTCATTGCAAGACTCACAATATTCTTTCTATAAACCTTAAACTCTCATAATTGTCAGATAATTTCAGTTTCCTTTTATTATTTTTTTTTTTTTGTAACCATCTAACTTGGAGAAAGCTGCAATTAAAACCGAAACACACAAAGCAAAGCTGTTGCTAAAGAATTAGAAGCTATCAAATATACAAAAACAAGAAGGAAGCTTAGGATTTAGGTCTCACTCCTACTACTTGAGAGATGGGGTTTGGCAATATGGATTGCCTTCTCCTTCCTGCAGTAAATCTCATTCTTCTATCAGAAGCAGAAGAAAATAAAACATCATGACAGTCCCTCTACATTGCTAGGACCATTATTTTGAGATCTGGCCTTGGTTTGGACTATTCTTGATTATAGTGTTTCACTGAGTTTTTGTTTATTTGAATGTTCCTGAACCTCCTCTTCTGATTTCTGTCTTTTCTTCCTGTGATGCTTTCTGACCATGAACACAGACTGTTGATATTTAAAACTCTACCTCTCCTCATCGTTATTTGTTCTGTGGAATAACGTATCACTTGCTCTGTGAAGTATTGAATCCTCCCCACTCCTGTAACAATAAGATGAGTTCTTCAGTTCTACTTCTGACTATTCCCTGAATTTCATGGTACCGGAATCCATCTTTTATTCCTTGTCACGTTAATCTTCCAGCCAGTGACTGATCATACAACGTACAGCAATGAACAGCCATGTGTCACCATCACCTCTCTGCAAGCTGATCAGCCCTCAATGTTAGCTCACAAGTCATTTCTGACGAGAGAAAATGAGAATCTACTGCACATTCAGCCACAGAAGTGGTACAAACAAACAGCTCTCCAGCACCCTTAGCTTCATCGCAGCAAACTTCAGCTATCAAAGCAGTGCCGGGATACCTCTGTCCAACACTCATTACTCACAACCATTCGAGCCATTAAAAGACCGTGACCATTTATATAGATGTCTCTCCCAAAGTCTCTGCCTCTTGTTCAATAATCCCTGTAAAAACTAGTCTGCCTCTGCATCTGTCTTGTGTCTTGGGGTGGGCACGGTAAGTACCCTTGGCCCACGTTGCACAGAAGTTCCATCCTAGAACAGCCCTTGCCAGTGCTGTAGGATAAGGAGCCCAGTGCCTGCTGTACAAGAAAACGTAAACAGTTTAACAGTGCCTTTATTTCATCGCCTCAGAATAGCATAAAAAGTCAACAGGTACGTATTTCAGGGTAAAGTTAGTAAAACCTCCAGGCAAGCTATAGCCAACAAGGGAACAACACAGCTGAATTGAATTGAGGGAATAAATGGAGGTGTTTAAGGCCAGGTTGGATGAGGCCTTGGGCAACCTGATCTAGTGGGTGGCATCCCTGTCCATGTCAGGGGGGTTGGAACTAGATGATCTTTAAGGTCCCTTCCAACCCAAGCCATTCTGTGATTCCATGAATATAATCAAATATAACCTATTTCTCCTCCACCGTTTGGGGATAAAGAGGACAGGAACTGTGTGGAAGAGAAGACACCATCCCTGTAACTGCTCACCTCAAAGATACCTATAAACTGCATGTGTGTCTGCAGAGGACAGAATAGATCTGCAATCTCTTCCGAGCAGCAAGTCCCTGGGGAGCTATTCCCTTTGCACTGTAAAGGGGGAACCATTCTTTCATGCCTAAATGTTTTTGTAGTATTGTTTTTCAGTAGTATCACCAGGGCTGTATTATTATCGTTCCTGCATTCTTCCTTTCCTCTCCTGGAATATTCCTCTGGGCAAACTGTGGCTTGCTATGGACTTTTACAGAAGACAGTCAGAGGCAAAGCAGATGAAAATCTGGTTAGCTTAACAGGCAGTAACGTGTAGCTGTGAAAAACAAGCCTTAATGAAGGCAATGGTTAAACCTGCACTCTACAGGCCTGAGCAAGGAGAGCCATGGCTCCACTCATTCCTAACCAATCTGCACCTGGGATGCAGCTGGATCCAGCTCCAATGCTCCAGCTGAGGAACAGGGACCAGAAACTGGAGTTTGCTGCCCATCCGTTGTGAGCCTGTGCCATGGATAATCAGAGATGCATCCAAAATTGGCTTCAACCTACCCACTTGAGTAGAAAGAAGGCAGGTAAAAGCAGTTTGCAAAGCCTCCAGCTTTCTTTGTACGTGGCTTCTTGGTGTAAATGGATATGATGTGCACACATTGAGCCTCTCTGAAAGGACAGTATGGACAGGGAGACCAGCAGCATGGACTTCTGCTTCAGTAGATGAAGCCCATCCTGCTAGTTTAAAGATAACTTAGACATAAATATACACTGCAATCCAACACTTGTACTGTAATGCAAACATAAGAGCAGAAGACTCCCATTTAGCTACTGGTCTGGCACTGACAAGTTAAGTCACCTTGAAAAAGCCATGGTGCCTTCCTACCCCTCTGTTCAAACTGTACAGCATGGACAGAAGAGGCTGTCTGCTATAACAGGTCCTTGATCTTGATTGGGATTTCTGATACCTCAGTAATCCTAATAACAAACATTTCAGAGACAGAATTACCTAGAGTTATCCTCAGGCACTTCTTGCATTGAATATGTATATATTCTAATTTAGGCACCTGCATATTAGCTGTAGGCAAAGGTATCACCTTGTTGTGCTTTTATTATCCCGAAGTCCAATGAAACCACACTCCTAAAAGCTACCTCACAGAATTAAAGCAGCTGAACTGGTGGAATGCCTTTAGCTAGAAATCTGCATGGTAGAAACAGGTCTCTCCTCCAGTCCATTCAAAAACACTTTTATCTACATATTAGAGGCCATATTCCATACACAGTTTGAGGGAAAACATCCATAGTAGGCATCTGGAACCTCCAGGGGCATTGATAAGTGAAATAATTGGCATGTTACCACCAGAGACCCAGAAAAGTCACCTTCCAACTACAATGGGTTGCTTCTGACAAAAGCCAACTGAGGCGCATAATGTCGTTGTTCATTAAGTTCCCATTAATGATAAAAATTCTGATTTCAATATTTAATACACCTCAGAGATCACAGTGCATAATTTAATGCGCAAGCAGATAATTTGCTGATCAAGGTACATCTCTCCCATTAAGGCAAATGGTTGCACACTTTGCTGATTAACTGTATCCTACACACACAAATACACACATACTCTGCTGTTCTCTTCTATCAATGAGGCATTGTCCCCTCTGGAGCTAGTTCTCGTGGCACACAGCTGAAACCTATACATACCAGCTCTTCCACATGACGTATAAATGCCGTATCATCCCTACTTACGCTGCTTTCTATCCTTGGTGTCTTCCGAGTACGCAGGATTAGGACACCCTTGGCAATAACGAAGTGGGCCCCGTGTTGAGGCTTCTGTGCCATTCGACTTCCAGCATCACCTCTCTTTTGGCTGTGTACATGTCTGCAACCAGGTCCATTCCTTGTCTGACATCTCAGGTACAGAGAACAGCTCTCTGAGTCTCAACTGTCTTTTGGGGCCAACCACAACCTAGCATAAAGGGTGCCGGGATGAACAACAGATACAAATGGCTTTTGGGCTGGTATGCTTGGAGGCTTTGTGGAAACGGACAGGGACAGCGCTGGGAAGTTTGACTAGAACAGAATTACAGGCTAAACCCACATACAAAGAGGCGGAAAACTTCTTTTCCTTCAGCAATTCAAGCGTCTCACTTTGCTCCAGGGAGCAGCAAGACTCAGATGCCAAACCTCACAACGATTCGGAAAACAGAAGGGTCATCTTTCACCTTCCTCTTCTGGTAATTCACGGGCCTTTTTTCAAGCGGGTTTAAATCCTCTCAGGCAAAGCTGAGAGCTCAGTCAGTGGGCTACTGCTCCCTGTCACAGAACAAAACTAAGGGGGAAGGAAGCTGGCTGGGGCAGCTGCTTTGTGGGTGATAACCCAGGCACATTTCAGTAGACGTCACTACGACTATTTGGGCTATAACCCTTACAGCAGCTGCTGATCAGGGCTATAAGCATGCAAACCCATTTTATGTACAGCGTACAAACTGGACAGGGTATCAGCAAACTTTCTGGAAACCCAAATAAAAGACTAGTATATTCCTGGAGATAGTATCACTCCCTCAAAACAAATCAACCACAAAAAGAGGACCAGACACCATAGTGTTTACTTGAAATTATTCTGCAACATTTTACCCGAACACTTCCATTAACATGCAGCAAAACCCCTGTGAAGCGCTTTGAAAACGTACCCCCAGGTCTGAACTTGTCAACATTTCTCAAGACCTCTATATGCCAGAGATCCCAGAAGGTACCAGCAACCTGAAGACACCTTCATATTCCCTCTCTGTCTCCGAGCCCAGACAAATTAATAGGAATACACCGCATCAACCCATCGTATGGGAGGAAATAGAGCTGGCTATTAATGTTCTCAAACTGCAAACGGCCCCCAAGCTAGAGAAGCTCCCAGGGGAATGCTATTCCAAGTTTAATCAAAAGTCAACAACTCAATGGTTTTACTACTATTCTTTTCCCCCCTATCCTGCTGATTCCCCCAGACTCACTCTGCAGCAGCAATATTCCTGAACAGCCACTGTCTGCAAAGCAGCTCTCATCTCCTGGGTCTGCCTTAAGTAGTGCCCCTTGCTCTGACCGATGGATGCCAAAGCCAACTCCTAACTGAAGGCAGTCAGCTTTCTTGGATCCACAGCAGCTAAGAGCTTGGCCCTGTTAGGGCCTTAGCTGAAGTCTAAAGACTTGCACCTAACACGTCCTAAGCTGGAATGCCCGAATTCCTATAACCAACCAAGCACAGTTTAGCTGCTCCAAGTAGCAGTGGGGGAGAGAGACAAATTGTCCCTTCTCCTTCTCTCTGTTAATATATTTGGGAAACTCTTCTCTCCTGAGGATGTCTGTAACCGAATGTTCTTCACACATGATTTCATGTCACTATTAATAGCGACATGCCTTGTCCTTTCATTAACATAATGATTAAATTTAGTCCCTCTTTGAAGCCAAAAAAGGTAATCTGTGGTCAGGGCAGAGTCCCTGGCCACTTGGTAAAAAGAAAAATAAAAAGAGGAAAACAAAAATCCAATTCCAAAACCAAAGGCCAGGTTTTCAAAACCCATCCAAGGTATATCCTTTGGTTGCCAGCTTATTTAGCTGTCAGGCCTGGGGGTGAGATCTACTGTACTTTCTTTGTCTCCTGTGCTGAATTAAAATTACTGACAGCACTGGGGAAGAGTCTGGTGCTCAGGCTTTGCTACACCCAGTCTTCAATTTGTAATCTTTATTTTTCTAAAGATTACAGTCAGTACTCTTAAACCAGGGGATCTCCCCATACACCTCAAAGATAGTTTTTATCTATAGGTCAAACTTCCCAGGTGCAGTTGCAGCACAAGGAGACGTGCCTGGACCAGCACATACCTTGCTACCGAGGACAGAATAGACACAGCAGCATGAAGCTACACACAGAGGCAATGCTTGATGAGGGTTGCTGGAGGATTACAGAACACACACAGGTTTCTATCCTGCAAGAACAGAAGGACTAGAAAGTCCATGGCATCCTACCTCTTATCTGAAGCGGCTGAATTAACTCTTACTTGAACACTACCCTTGTAACTGCAGAACCAACAATCCTTACCTGCTTTGGGAATGGTGAAGGGCTTGCAAAGCCCAACTAAGCTTGATAGCCACACATCTCCTGCCAGAGCTCTTCCTGGTTGTCTGTAAGGCACCACAAGGAAGATTTTCCCCAGCACATCTCATGAACTGACGGAAGCACCTGCATTAAAGCCTCAGCTCACCCTGCCATCTGCAGATTTAAAGTTACCCCAGCTAGATAAATCCCAAGACCAAATTCCAGGTAGCAAATTCCTTCCATGGCAAGAAGCATTTTTTTAGGGCAACTGACATCTCAGTTAAGCACTGAAGTCAAGCACGTTGAATTGGGGACTAAGAAAGCTCTGATTTTGCACAACTTGTCAGCGCATGCAACTAAAAACCATCTCTCATTCATTGCTCATAACTCTACGTCTCTTCTGCCACAGTTAGGGAAGGCAATTACCCCTCTATAGGCATCAAGATCTTAAAACCAACAACTAGAGACAACCAAACATTTAGGTACTCACTTCCCAGTCAGCCAAGAGCTAACTCTAATTCCTACATGACAACCAGAGCACTGAAACCCAGCCATGCAGCAATACAGCCACCCATCATTACACACCATCCCTCCCTCCAGCTGTGCCAGTGTTAAGTTCAATGTTTTGCAGGTGTCTACACAACAGCAGGCTTCAAACTAAGCTACTCTCCAAACCTCTTCAGGTCAGAGATTTTAAGCTTTAAAACCTTAAGCACAAAAAGTGCACTTCGTAACAGCTCCTGTGGGTGTTATAAGGAGCAACAAAAGCTTTTAAGCACTCTTAAGAGAGAAGAAGATGACAATGAAATTGAGGGGAAATGGAGAAAAAGATAATCATGCTGCAAGTTGCCGCTCTCATCTCCCAACTACTTCCAAGGCTGCAAGAGCCCAGGCAGCCAGGAACAGCTGCCACCCTATTAAACTCAACAATTTACAGGTGCTTGGAGGGAGCACTTGCACGCAATTAGCTGAGCAAATTCACTTACTTAAAGATGCAGGGCCCAGCTCTCGCTGCTGCAGCTTGCCTGTGCTCTGTTGGTATAGTACCTGTAGTACCTCTGCTATAAGTACTATAGTACATCTGCTGTCTTGGAGGTATAGTGAATGCAAAAAAATGCATCATCACTGACTTAGGGTTGTGTTAGAAACCTTCTAAAGATGCATCATGACATGGACCTACCAGATCTGGCAGCAGCAAGTGCTGTGCAGGCCTATGCCATATAATAAGCGTGTGTGTAGGGAGCCCTTGCCAGAAATGCTGCAGCCTGGATGCAAAATGGCACGGTGGTCAACACGGTTAGTGCGGGCAGGCAAGCAGCCTGCTCCTACCTTCACCATCATCCTCATGAGTCTCCCTGGCTAGCCATCCTTGCTCCGTGGCTACTGCTGTCTCCCCTTGCTTCTATTATCTGCCAAAAATTATACTCAGCAGCAATATATGTTGTCTAGCAAAGCTACATATACAATGAAACTTCATATTACAATTTTTTTTTCCCCCCACTAGCATGAGACGGGTCATTTGGTGACAGGGGCCTTTTGCAAACAGCGGACATACTTGCGTGTGCTCATGGTGAAACATTGTCCTGGTGATTTAGAAATTTGACAAAGGAAAGCCAGGATTGCTGTATTCAGAAGGGAACAAATAACTACAAGCACTCTGTGATATGGTGTCGCTTACTGTGCTGTTTTTTTCTCTTCCAGTTAATCTCATTATTGCAAATTAGGGAGTTTCTTCTGCAGTTTAAAGGTGTACTCTCACACATACAAAGGAAATAAACCAAGTATTTTGCTTCAGATCTCAGCTGCAGTCAATTTATTCTTTGAGCCTCTTGACTTAATCTGTAAGACTTTGGTCTCGTTTCTTGTATCAAAGCTCCACACAAATTGAAATAGCCCCTGCTCACATCCACTCAAATTCAGTAACATTGCTGCTCTGATTTAGCAATGGCCTGAAAATACTTCTGTATTCTCTTTGTTTTTTACCTATTCCTTTATTCCTATTCTCCCGTTAAACAGCAGAAAAATTCAAAGTACCTTTTAATTGAGGGTAATCCAAAATGAAAGCCGGTTAGAAATATGTAATCAAAGAGCTGAATAGGATATCTTTACTTACACCAAACAGCCCCATGATAGCATCTAGGAGTGGATGATAGCTTCCCTCCATAAAAGCCAGGGTCATATGCGCAGTGTTAGAATGCAAAACCACTGAGTGCAATGCAAAAAAAAGAAAGTGACGTAGCGTAATCTTCAGCTACTACAAATTGGCTTCCTACTGTTTGGAGCACGCTCTGTGATGATGTTCCCAGTGCTCAGACGTGTCCTTTTCCTCTGACAATACCATGTACTGAGCAAGAACACTGCCTGAGAATAGCACGGGAGGAATAATCTTGGTAAGTCCAAGACTTAGGTTTAGATTTGTCCAACCAAAGTTTTATTTATTGATAATTAGACTAAATATCTCAGAGACTTTGGGTGATGCTACAACTTTAAGACAGCCTGAAAGCACTTAAAATAGACTTTAAATTGCATGTTTGAAGCTTTTCAGCACTCAAGGGACTGGCTGTGATGCTGTTTTGAAGCTTTTGTTAGCACCTCAGACAAGCCTGGTTATTGGACTCTGTAGGCTATGATAGCCTCAAGGTGCAGTACACAGCAAGAGCAAATCAGCCTCTGAAAGTTATCACAGAGGAGGGTTGGTAAGGACAGCAGAGCCCCCCACCTACCCATCAGGGGCTGAAATTAGGAGCGTGATCTCGCCAGGCTTCTGCTGAACTCAGAGAACGCAGATGGCTCCAAAGCACGAACCTGGCCATGTGGAACATCCGAATATCCCTCTAGGGATGCCTATCTCCTTCCACAAACGACAAAGATGACGATGGGTCAAGATCTAACAGAGGTGTCTTCATGAGATACTTAAGATACTGGGTGGATCCAGACTAGATTCCTAGAAATAGTTAAATTTAGCAATAATGTTGCCCAGCTGCAGAGCTGTAGAATACCAGGCAAGCAATAAAGAGTGAGGGATTTTTGCCCTTCCTATGAAGACTTCTGTAAGCAATTTTGGATTGCATTAGTCATGGCAAGCAGATAGTCATACAAGTGCAAGAAAACTTTCATGTGTTCCAACTCTATTTATTATGAGATCCACAAATCAGATGGCTCTTTCTCACATTGGAGCTCTTAACTGAGTGGTAATCCCCCAATTTCACCTATTTTCACTGTAGCTGCTGCTTGTTGCCATAATCCCTGCAAATAAACTTGCTTTATGACATACTGATTCATCCCTAGACTCAGCCTTAGGCCTCCTAAGGTATTAACAGAAAGATAAGATCCTCTGACAGATGTGAATGTAGGCTCAGTCACCCAATAAACAACCTTTTACCAGCTGGGCATAATCCCTTTATCAGATTATGCCTGGTGCATTGTGTTCTCAGGTCTGCAGGTGCTTTTCTTAGAGCAATTAGAAGCAGCATTAGAGGAAAGAAAAAAACCCTTACTGAGGAATTTTACCACTAGAAGAAGGATTTATCGGCTATAAACCAGCTAGGCTGTTACAAAACTTGGTCAGCTTAAAGCAGAGCAGCAGCTCGCACCATCTAAAATCACGTCCTTCTGAATTAAAATGGGCACTGCAGTTCATCCCAGAGCACTCCTAATTGATGAGATGACTTATCTGCAAAGAAAAGAGAGCCAGGAGAGGGTGCTCAACAATAACTAGAATAAATCCTGTGTTCGCTGAACCCACGAATATTCCGTGCCCTGGTAACGGTGATGTTTACACACAGCCACTTACTGGGACTGCCAAAACCAGCGTGAGGGCTTCTGAATTTGCATTTCAAAAATTGTACAGGGATTTTAATCCAGCTCAAAACATCTTTGAATATAGGGGAGGCCACAAGATGAGATTTAAAAAAAAAAAAAAAAGTGGGAGCCTGCCTGCCAGAGTTTAGGCACAAACAACTAAAATTCCACCCAAATCCCCATGCCCACACGTCCTACCAGCAAAGAGTGGGAAGGTCTCCAGCCATCCCACGGAAAGCATAGGGATCTTGAGGAATATGAATTATTTGCATTTATGCTTAACTCTTTCAGACAAAATATTGTGCCCTAACACCCAAAAGTACTGAACTGCTGAAGGATTTGGGTCAAACAAAGCTTTTCATCACATCTTTTCTGATTTTGAGTAAATTGTTTTACTTGAATGTTAACTTTAACAAATCTACGGGCATTAAAATTTGATAAATAGGGCAGTGTTTCTTAGGCACAGGAACAGTCTTTTTGCCTGGAATTTTTAAAACAGAGAAAAAAAATTAATATTTCATTTCAGATTGAAAAATCTGACAATAAATAATTACCACTGTTATAGTTATTGTCTTTAGAAATTATTCTTTTGCAGGGAAGACAAAGCCTTGGTTGTCCACACAGCTCTTGTAGGAGAGCAGAGCAGAAACCAGGACTCCAAAGACGGGCTGTGTTCTTGTAGTGTTGATATAATATCGAGATCCAGCAGGATGGGAGTCAGGGGCTACGAGTTTATCAACGACTCATCCTTTATCCTGCTAACTGTAAAGGTTATTATGCAGTCCGTACTGTTTGTCACGCAAATAACTACATGAGATTACATTTTCCATAGTGGAATGAGGAGAAAAAAAGGACATGTGAATTTATCAATTAAATTTGAAGCGGGACTTTTTCATGGATTCTGCTGTCACAGCTGCCTAAATTGGAAAACAGCGAAAATTCAGGCTCTCTGGACTGAGTAAATGACTATAATTTGTATTTAAATGGCATAGGAATCAAAAGTTGATTCTATTTGCTTATTCTATAGCCCTGTTTTTCCTCTTTGTTTCTTTCTGAGCCTCCTACTGTTTAAAAAATTGAAAAATCAAGCTGAGTTGAATGACCAATGCCTTCACCATGATTTAATCTTTCTTTCCCTCAGTCTGTGCACGTGATTGGGGGCACCAGAAACGAGTGTTTTCCTTAGCTAACAAATGCCTACTTTCACTTCATTTTATCTGCCTTTGCTTGGGATCACTCAGCACACAAAAAGGATGCTACCGGGAATGACCTCATGTTGATAACCTCCTAATAACTCAGATATTAAAAGCAATTCTGCTTGACACGTGCTGGAGGAGTTTCAGAAGCGATACTTGCAAAATACCCTTTCATCTGCCACAAAAACAGCAAGGCACCTCTTGAACCTAAACAGCAAAGACCCTGTGCAAGGTTAAAGATCCTCATTCACTTTTTTTGTCTGTGCAGGGGAAAGCACTGATCCACACAAACATTATTTCCAAGGCCAGTTTTGTGTCGCTGTAATTTCATTGCCTTCTGTGGTGTTCCCCATGTTTTATTCCCATGTGTGGAACAGCGGTCTGCCTGCTGTGTATTTTGACGTCGCAAGGCATGGTACTTAATGTCACGGTTTGTTAATTTCTCATGGAAATAACTGACCACTGGATAAATCTGTTTTCTCTCTGATTGCAATTGCTATTACCTTTAGGATATCCTAAAATCTTAGCAAACAGAGTTGGAAGTGACCTCAGGAAAACGTCTGGTCAATTAACTTACCCACAGCAGCAGTGAGGACACTCCAGTAGGGCAGGGAAGATGTTTAATCTAGATCATTCTTAACAAGAGCTCCTAGCAGACAGTTTTTAAGGCCTCCAAGCCCACTCCTCAGTTCTGTGAACTACCTTACACCACCTTGGAACCAAATTGAGATGTAAATATTATGCTATGTATGATATTGCCTTCTCAGCATATTCCAAATACATATTACAAAGTTGTAGTTATATAATATTGGTGCATTGTACGAGCAGCGTGCGCCTACACAGAACCTCGTCTAAAGACTTCTGAAGACAGATATTGCAAAAGCTGGAGTCTTTAATCAGGCTACTTTACATAGCCTAAATACAGGCCTCAGAAGTGAGATAAGCTCCTGCTACAAGTATTAACCAATATGTAATAACCAGTATATCCCAATTAAACAATACAAAGTACAAACCCCAAATTCTGCAGTTTCTCCATCTCTTTATCACTTAAGGACTCTTAGATGATGTTATTGCTCAGCGCTTAAGGAAATCTGGCTTTTTAAGCCTCTATATACCAACCTCCCCATGCTGAAATATGTCCCTATAAAGACGCTGGTGGTGGAGGGAAAGGTAGAGGAGACTCAGGGGTGACCACTCATTTCTTTCTCTTATGAGTATTTGGAAACCCTTTGATTCAACGTGCCATCAACGCTTGAGGAAAGTTGGAAGAGGTGAAGGAAATATTAACGGTGGTGATTTTTTACAGCAAATGCACTTGGTTGCCCAAGTTTTACTAGGAAAGCTGTTGTTATGGTGTGAGAAGGTCCATGAGCTAAAGCTGTACAAGGTCAGGAAAGTGAAAACAGAATATATTTTTTGAAGTCAGCAGCCCAGAGTCTGAAGATAAAAAATACTGACATGGAAGGGTATGGAAAAAAGAAACACAAAAAGCATACTGGGAAAGAGACAAAAAATATGCTAGATATTAAGAAACTAATAAACAGCACATTCTGGCTTTTTTTTTTTTTTTTTTTTTTTTTACTAACCATCAGATTTAACCAGGTAACACTTAGCTTCATATTTTCTACCTGGCCTAATATTGCATTAATCATAGATGAATATTGTCGGGCTGTTCTCAAAATCTTTGATGAACATCTTAAATTCTCAGGCCAACAGGAAACCAACCTACCTGTTTGCTCATGTTAACAGCCATGTTTCTTGGCAAAGAGCATTTAATTAGGTGCTCCTGCAGTCACTGATTCATCACCCTAGTATTCAGCGCAGCCCTACTGAAAAATCTTCAACATTTTCAGTCCTTCAGAAGTGGTCTCATTGGGAAGAGGACTCCTAACATCCCAGGAGCTATTAAACACATCAACAAGCTTGGCATTGAATCATTTTTATGTGACTACTAGAACACTAGTCTGAATTAGGTCTGCTTTTACATAAATCTTCTTCTAATAGTCTTCTCCACCTTTTTCTGTTAAAAAAGAGAGGGAGGGAGGGAGGGAGGAAGGAGAAGTTAAAAAAGAGTAGAAGTGGAAGTGACACTCAATGGAATAATTTTGTCTTCCTGCAAACCAGTGTATAACCCCTCATGACAAGCTATGGGTATATACAAACAGCTGTAATAAAAAAGCCCTACTCCAAACACAGAAAAGAAGCCAATGTTCAGGTTGTAATGGTAGCATTCAATCACAAAATATTTCAGCTGTAATTTGTAATGCTGCACTCATTACTGAAAAGTGTTCTTCTCTTCCTATCTTTTCATAATCTTGCTGCTCGGGTTATTTTCTGCTTTGGTCACGCCGTGGTCAGGCCCTCCAAAGATGTCTCAAAGATCAGACTGCAAGTGGCATTTCTACTTTCTTTACGTATGCTAAAATACTTCCCAATTTTGTGTTTGCTCTTGCTTTTTTTTTTCCAAGGCTGGATTTTCAGAAAGACGTGGTCTCCAGCAGTTCCACTTGGGAACAATCAAATCCCAGCCACCAACCTCCGTGCTCAGGTAGCTGAAAGCAGATGTGCTGGGCACTGAGCTTTTTCCATGTCTGGCCCAACACCAACCGCAGGGCTACTCACAGCGATACGATTCATAACAATGAATGTTTCTGAAGTGCTTCTCATTAAATTATCGGCACGAGCTGATGGTAATTCCTCCGTGACGTGGAACAAGCTTTCATAATGCTGGGAGCCTGTGTGCTAAAACAGAAAAACGCACATACTTGGACAGACAAATTTCCACGGCAAAATCCTGCAGAAAGGCAAATGGGAAAGCCAGAGGTAGCTCAGGAGAAGCACAGGACGGGAGGCTGAGCTCTCTGAATTTGTGCCTAAAATTCTGTCCCTCTTCTGCAGGTTTTTCAAGTTATATACGAAGACAAAAGAGCTCCTGCAATTCTTATGGGCTTCCAAATCCCCCTCAAAGTTACTGCGTTTGGCAGTCCCACTGAAATGAGACGAGGGAGATGCAATTTGCCACAGACCCGTGGAAATGCCAAGGGCAATGCCTGTACCCTGAAACACGCTATTGCCTTATGCACTAAATAAAGCCGTGTTTCTTGTTAGAGACATAAATGCTCAATCTCCAACACACAGCATCTTGAAAGGGACGTGTAATGATATATATAGACGTGAAAAATACTGACTTCCTTGACTGCAAGAAGCTTTATAGGTAGCAAGTAGAGTGCTATTATACACTGCTTGTCGTGCCAGGATATCAGAGTTGGAAGTATCACTACCTGCCTCCTCCAGCCTAACACGTTTGACCTTAATCTGGTTCCCCTATGAGGAGCCCTACTATCCTGTCCACATGTAATCAGACCTGTGCAGCTGCCTACATGTTCTTTTTAATTGGATTGAAGTTAATCACAGTAGGATTAATTTGAAGAGATCAAGGAGACAGAGTGACTTTTGGTGGAAAGCAGATGGTTTCTTCTAGGTAGAATAAAGTGCTGAAAGCAATATGAGGTGTTTAACTTTTCAGGTTTACTGAGATTAAAAGCTCAGGGATTCTGTAATTTAGCTATAGCATATTTAATCATATTTATGCCATGTCAATGAAAGAACCCTTTGGAAATTATCTGTGTGGTTTTCAAATAAGAAGTGGCTTACTGACTGATACCAGCATCTGACTATCATCAAGCACTGTGAAGAGAGGTACAAAAACATACGTCCAAAGCTGTCGTAATTATTCCCAAGCAAACAAAAATTAAGCACTGCTGTTTTCATAAAAAACAAGAGCCTCCCGCATCTCCAAATGGCATAATACGTGGCATTGTTAAAAATTAACCATAATAAATGGACCGATGCTTCAGTACTAATTTGGGATATTTCAGCTGTTTCTATTTTTGCCCCTCAAATTGAGCTATTGGAAAGGAGTTTGATCTCAAAGTACAGAGTAAGTACATAGCCACTTTAAATTAGTCTGCTAACATTCAACCATCTAAAATCTCAGGCACGTTTCAAAATCTTGACTTAAAAGGTCACAATGAACTTGAAGAACTATTTCATTAATCAGCTGCTGTTCTTTTTCCATCTTAAACATGCAGGTAAAGTACGATTACCTATTCCCATCAGCTCAAATGCACAAAGCCATCCTGACTTCTCTATAAAGTCAAACCTTCCTGAAGAGCCATATTTTGTGTGTGATGCACACATGTTAGCTGGGAAGGAAAGAAGCATGTTGCTATGATAAGGATGCTAAATGGGTAAAGCTGAGCCAGGAACAGAAATAGCAAGTTTGCAGAGCAAGGGGAATGGGAGGCTGGGGAAAAAATATGCAGAGTAGCATTGGTGTGTGTTCCTCAAACTCCAGGAAGAATGTTTTCCGAAATGACAAAAACATGTAAGAACCACAGGTCATCAAGCATGAATAAAAGCACCAAGAGCTCACTCACACTGTATAGGCACTGACTTCCTGCCGCTATTGTGAAAAAAAGCAATTTCCATCTGAGACAGGGTCAGAAAAAAAGAAGGAAAATCTCCATCAACCATTCTAAAAACAAAACACAATAAGGTGTCTTATCTAGGCTGGCACAGTTCCTTTTCACAACACGTCATCAGGGTTACAAGTGGGAGATAGACATGTACAGAACTGGGACCAGCTAAGGCAGCACTATGAAAAGGTCTACACACAGCTGATGGGTTTTATTTTGTAATTTTTTCTTAGCACAACTTCTCCCAAATCTGATCGACAGATTTAGTTCTGCCTGGAGTTTTCTTCTGCTGAGTTCAGGGCCCAAAATGTCCAGTATAAATTTTATAGCACTGTCTTTCTATTTAGTTTCTAAGAACACTGAACAGCAATGATTACTCAGCTATATTCTCCCTTTGAGAAGAGGATCTTGACTTATTTGAGAAGTCTGCTCACTTTAATTACATCTAATTATCTTGTGTAGGGATATTAGATAACATACATCAGTAATATTAGCAGGGTCAGAATACCATTACAGTGAAATGCAGTCCTTCATCCAAAACTCCTCATCAGAGCTCCCCTATGATTTGAGACACTTTCCTACAAAAGCATTCGCTCATCTGCCACGTACTCTAAGCGTGACAACCTTCATTACCATAATATATAAAAGCCTCACAGACAGCCACAACTTTATCTTCACAAAAAAACTTGGCATCATGTCAATATTCCCTTTTTAGATGTAGGGAAATAAGGCATGGAGAGAGGAAAAGCCAAAGTAGGTACTCACCTCTTTCTGTGCCTGCAAAAACCGAGCAGGTGGAAGAAAAATAAACTCTAGAAAATTAAAAAAAAAAAAAAGGTGAAAAGAGGGTCACCAGTAGAGAAGTGACAGCATTAAGAGTACAAGGTTATTTCTGTATGCCCACCGGCTTGCAGTGCAAACCCTACTTACAATACAACTTTATGCAGAGAAGGCTGTAAGAAGAATGAAATCCATTAAGATGTATTTTAATCTGCTTTAAACACAACATAACTATTCGTTTGCTATAAGCATGTCTCATTTAAACCTCAGGGTCTCGTTCTCCTCCCATTATATGCATTTATTTAACATTTCATAACCTGCTGGTGCTGGGAGGCAATTTGGGTCAGGACCTCATAGTGATTATCACTTAGTGCAAAAGACCTTATTACCTTACACCCACACTCCAGAGCAGTCACTAGAGACGTGCCAGAGTTTGAATCAGCCAAAAGTAAAGATTAGCTATGGGTATTAATAGATATGTGATCACACTTTTCAGTAAGACTTAGGTAACTACAGACTTGTTCGATTGTGAAGTTTTCCTTTTCATCATGTAATTAAAGGTGATCAAAATGAAGTTGAAGGTAATGACGATATTATATATATTACGCATTTGACGAACTAAGATATATACTGCTAATAGCCAAGTATATTTACTCTACAATTGTTATAAATCTTGTAGAGAAATGTTTGATTATATTATTAACAGTAAACTGCAAATATGAAAAAGTAGGTCATTATCTTGTAACTAAAATGCAATTACACTGCAAGTATGGTATTCACATTAGTTTGAAATATGAGTGCAGACATATATGTTCACTTTCAACATGACAGCTTTCAGCCAAACAATACATGGCATGTATATATACAACCCAAACAACCTTCTGGCATTTCTTTGGCATAGAGAACACTGCAGCTGTAGAAAGAACAAGGTTTTTTACTAAAATTAAGTGCACTGCAATAATTACTTCTTTGTTGCAAACACAAAGTGTCCTTTCATCATTATAAAAATCCACAACCTTTTCAACTGTCTTCTGAGTGTCTTGATCACCACCACCTTGGGGTCCTTTACACCAATGCAACATGGGCAGGAATGCCAGCACTTCTACTCGTAACACACAACTTGTTTGACTTTGGGGTTTTAGGATCAACATCTAAAAAAGGTCTGCTTCCAGCTGACCCTGTACACAAACTGGTAATTCAACAATGAGCAAAAACTCTATCTCCTCCATCTCCTCTTCTCTTGGAAGACTACAAGCTTTTTGGGACAAAGACTTTAAGTATATATTTATACAACTTCCCTTGCATAGCTCAAAAGCTAGGGTCTGCATAAATGCTGGTAATTTTCTGGCACAGTACTTTTATATATTTAGGGTTTCTGTACAAAAAAAAAAAAAGTAAAAGCAAAATTATATCTTACCAAATGCACCACTCCTTGTAAGTTTTAATTGAAACAAACTGCCCCATTTATCACGTTCTTAACACAGACTTGTGTTATTTTTAATGACAGAAGCAGACAGACCTTCTTAGCAGATCTGCTTCTAGTCAAGCTACAAAGGCTCTCAGAGGATGAAAGAGTTAATTAAAAAAGAAGGATCAGAGTAAAACAACAAGTAGAGGATGAATGACTGATTAAGGGAGAAAAACGAGAGATCAATTTTTATAAAGGGAATTGTATTCAAATGTCAACTTCACCCAGGAATCTGCATAATTCATTTAATACTTCTAGCCCATTCAAGCCAGCTGATAGGTGTACCTGGTTAAGGACATTAATCACACACTAGAAAAGTCAGTTATTGTGCTGAAAAAGTGGCTGCTTAGATAATGGAAGTAAGAGGTACTGAACAGGAAGAACCCTAACTATGGCACCAGACATATGGTGGATGGAGAATCTGACTTTCATCCTATAACAGAAAAAAGCAGTATCATTTTAGAGATCGTTATTTTACTACGAAAAATTGAAATGAGTATAATATAGCCTGCGGGTAAACATTTTATCTAATTTTACTTTTGGAAAATAAAGATTAAACTAATTAGAAAGGAACAACTTTTCCAAGTTGATTTTACTGAGAAAAATTCAAAGGGGTTTCAAAACTGAAGTGTCTGTGCAACATGAAAATTAGGCATTAGTTGCTGTTGAAAAATTTTTTTTTTTTAAATGAAACTTTCCATTTTGATTGCTCAAAAACCAGAAAAAATCTTCACATTGAACAAGAAAAAAAATCCCACTGAATTCAGTGTGCACTATATCACACCTTTTGAAGCATTCCTTCTACATTAAGGCTAACAGATAAGAAAAGATCCTTATATCGTATCTGTCGTATGGCCAACTTCTCAAAATTCATAGCGTGTTCATTTTATTTATCAAATATGTAAGGTAGAAAGGCCAGTAGAAAGGCCAAAAATTGGCCCAGGTGTGTCTTACTTGCGTTACACATGGCTCCAGCACGGATGGTCTGAGTCAGCAGCGTCAGAATCAGCATTGCCCTGGTGATAAGGACTTGGAGCTCTCATGACCGGAGACTGACTGCTTTTCCCACAAAAGCAAAAAATCTTCTTTTGGAGTTGGCCTCCTTAGCAAGACCAAGCACAGCCAACCTTTGTATTCCCTTCCAGCCCATCTCCCATCTGTCTCCAGTGCTCTCATGATGGGGATCTTCCAGTGTGCCGTGCCCTCTTCTCCCCGTTGCATTCAGCCTGGCAATACTCAGAAGCAGGTGTGCTTCAGAGAGCTTCCTACCTCTTTGCTCACCCACCTGTACCATTTGTCCTAGCTCCCGTCCCTCGTATGTCAAAGAGCAGGGTCTGTGTACATGAGTAAATACACCAGGATGGTGTGAGAGCATTCAGTAATCAGTTATGCACGCTGCAACCAGCCACTTCCCCTTGATTGCTCCTTTTGTGTTAAGAGATTGCCCTTCACACACCTTCTTCAGCGGAGAAATTCTGCAGTTAATCAGTGTGCTAATGAAACAGTTATTCTGCTAACACCATTTTCTAGAAACTGGCAAAGAAAAACAGCCAGTTGTGCAAAGAAGCCCTCCTCTTCAGCTAGGGCTCCCATTCAGCTCGAGTGCCACAAAGCAGCACTTTAGCAGTGCTTAAGCTTTACTACTTCAGCTGTTGATTTCCTTCTCTTCAGGATTATGGACCGGTTAGAGGTGCTATAGGAATTTACCAAGAACAACTTCAGTCAGACCTGTGGCTATGACTATAATAAAGTCATGTTTGAAGTGCCAGAGCCCCAGCTGAGGACTGAGCCCGCTGTGTCATGGGCTGAGCAAGGGTCCCCACTTCTGTCGAACACTCCATGGGGACTCAACTGGGCAAAGCAGTGGTGAGAACAGAGCAGCTCTGTTGGCTCTATGGATGTAGGGTATCCACCTCTCGGTTGCCTGACGGGCATCTATCTTCATAGCTTGACAAACTACAATTTTTACTTACGTTCAATAAGCAAGGCTGAGAAAAGCAGCAGTCAAGGCATGTCCTGTTCTGCCATCTCTCTTAGGAAGGCAATAATTGCCACCAAAATGGCAATTATTATGGCAATGTAGGAAGGCAACGATCACAGCTGCACAAACTCCAGCAACTTAGGTTTTTAAGACAAGGGGATTAAAGGATAAATGATAATAGGGATGGAATAATGGTGAATGAAGAGGCCAAGTAACCACAGAGAAAATAAATAACAGGTGGAGGACAGTAGAAGGACTGGCAAAGAGTTTACACCAAAGTGAATGATCAATGATTCACTGATCTCCTTGCGTTTTTTGTTTGGGGGGGGGGGGGGGGGGGGGCAAGGATCTTTATTTATTTATTTATCTATCTATCTATTTATTTATTTATTTTAGATAAGGGCTTTTTAGTTGAGAAGGATGAGATTCTGACATGCATGGTGTGTCAGCCTCATACAGCACGCTCATGGGACTGAGGGAATCGTGCTTCCCTGCCTGGCTCCTCTGAAAGGGTCTTGAGAAGCATTTGGTAATTGAGGGACTCCATGTCCTACCCAAGTCCTTTGTCAAAGTAAATCAGAATTGGTACTCAGTATTATTTCAGAGGTGAAATTTTAAGCTGCTTTTGAGCAGTATTAAGTAAATAGTTAAGGACAAAGCGGTTTTTAATAAAAAGAGGTAGCGAGATATGGATTAGTCTTGCACTGCAGCAAGCCTCAAAGAATTGTCTATAATATCTCCCAATACTCAGGATGTAGCTTTTTATTTGCAATGATCCTGTCACCTCCTGTCAGCATCCCCTCTGCCTTTCTTCATCCTCTTAATTAGTGACTGCGTGCTCTGCCTTTGTTCTCTCCTTTCTGCTTCAAGCTAGAGAAATTAAATTGGAGGGATTCTGGAGAAGGCTTTGTACCTGTACATGAAGGTGTCATAAATAGCTTGTTAATGAGTTGAAAAGTGACTAGTCAGTAGCTACAACAGGTAACCTTTCAGCATGCTGCATCATTTGTTAAAAGCTTAATCAGTTTAATGGGGGCTAGTTTAGTACCAGTATGGAAACAGTCCCATTGAAACTAAGACCAGCACTGCTGCTCCTCTGCACCTCTGCAACCGAGGGACTTCTCCCCAGATGTCAGCACCGGGGGCAGAGCCAAGAATTCAGGGGGAATTGACTGAACTGCCAAAGCCTGAGGCAGATGTGAGGCTTAAATCCATTAAGCATGCTTAGCAGAAAACACTGTAATTAAACCATTCCAGTCCATACATCTCAGGTATAAATAACTGTCATCTTTGGAGAATACCTCTGTATCTGCTAAATCCAATAAAAATTAATTCCTCAGTTTTGTGCAGCTATGCTGTCATTACAATCTCATTTGTAATCCCTGTTTTCCTGCAGCAGGTTCAACGTAACAGCAGTGCTCTGGAAAGTTATCAAATATTTTATCATTGCCCTGTTCCTGCCAAGAAACCAAAAAACTTTGAAACTTGAGCAATGGCAAGAGACCTTGATGTGCTGTTCACACCCACTGCTGCATCAGCCAGCGCTGATTTTCAAAACTGGAGATTAAGACAAGCAAAACTTAACACAATTAAGCAAAATGACTTTTTGAAGATACCTTCCCATGCTGCAGTTCCTTGGACCTGTTTGTATCTCATACCTAAGAGGAACATATGTACCAACAGCAGCTTTAGTTTTTATAGATATTGCACAGTAATGGGGACTGAAAGACGTGCTACTATTAGGATCCACATCCCAGCCTGGGATGCAGCAAGACTGCAGCTGAACCAGTATCGTAATTCTGAGCTCTTCTGGTGGAAAATTAAACAAGGCTAATTATTAAATATTAATAAAAAAATCTGGCATTGACCTATGAGTTTGATAAGATAGTAGGGTACTCATGTCTAAATCTAACTTTATGTAGAAGCAAGAGAAATACTCTATCAGAAATACGCCTGCTGAGAGCTCTGTGTATCATTAGCAGACATGATGCTGTGAACAAAATAAGATGTTGCTATCATTAGTGACAAGAAATCGGGGTGCTTCTCTTCTCAGCTGGGACAAATGAAGGTTTTTGTTTTTGTTTTTAAAAAAATAAGACTGCAGATTTCACAGTACCAGCAAGCATGTCACAAATCTTTACTCTGAACCAGACCAGTTGCTCTGAATCTGTCTAAGTATCTGTGACAAAACATTTTAATTTTTCCTTTTGAAACAGTTACCTGCTTGGAAATATCCTTGAAATTTTCTTCTTTTTAAATATTTCAGAAGTCTTATTCAAAACACAATATTCAGTATGGGCTTTGGCAAAATATGTTTTTCAATGAGGTATGAGATAGAAAACATCTAAATATTTATTTCCTTTATTTTTTCCCTTTCCATTTCTCTTTCCCTTTCCCTTTCCTTGCCCTTGCCCTTTCCCTTGCCCTTTTCTTACTGTCTCCTTTTCTAGGACTGGCAGGTCACCCTCCAAATCCCCAATTTGTTTTTTTTTCTTAGGCATAGATCTCAACTGGATAATTTATCGACATAATTGTGCAGCCATAGATCAGGGATCCCACTCTCACAGCTAATAGCACAGCGGAGTTTCTGAATGTGTAGTTTGAGATCCAGCAGGGAAAACAATTTGAAAGTCTTCATCTGTAAGCCTGATCCAAAATCTCTAATGATGAATGGCAGGAGATTTCAGTGCTGAAATGGGCACTAGATCAGGTCCTGCACAGGCAGTAGCCCCAAAAGGGGGAAAAAAAAAAAAAAAAAGAGTACAGTTTTGGGAGAAGGAAGTTTTACTGTTTTGTTTTGTTTTGTTTTGTTTTGTTTTGTTTTGGAGCGGGGGCAGCTGTCTCTTTGTTTTTGGTGTTTGGTGGGGATCGTTTTTAGAAAATATTTCAGTTTCAGGCTTTAAAGACTGTATGAAAATAAAAACCAGCAAGGACAAAAATAGTTAGAGCATGAAAATATCGTGATGGTTTCCTTTCAATTTGATTTAATTTTATGAGCTTGGATTCCCATGTAGTGGTCCCTGAGACTTGCACACACAAGACAACGTGTTTATGAGGCATGATCTGGCGTTCTCTTTTCCACTCAGCAAGGTGCTCAGCCTCATGTTCCTGCCTGAACTGCCTCTCACCAGCCTCAGCGTTCAGTTCTGTAACTTAAGTTACACATTTATGCTCCAGTGTATTTCAGAAACCTTGATGACCACCTATAAATTTGAAAACATGACTCAACTGTAATTTCCTTCTTTTGTAAGAAGATAAATATGTATGGCATTAATGCTTCTCAGCTCTGTGGCAGCAGAGCTGTCACCTTTTGATCTGAGGCAGGCTTTAATGATGAAAATCGGCAGTGTTTTCTGACTTAGTACTCACACAGAGGCATTATTGAGACATGGCTCCGAGTAGTTTTTGATTAGTGCATCTCTCCATGCAAGGCTCTGATTGAGTAGCAATTTCCAGGCTGCAGCCCTTTGGGCCACGGGGGCATCCTTCACCTGTCAGAGTGAACTCAGTGACAGCTAATTCCTTGACTTCACTGGTCTGAGACCTTTCCAAACTCTCTTTCACAAAAGGGATACCTCCAGTCATGTATTTAGAAGTAAAACAAACTAAAACCAACGGAGACCCTAACTTTGACAAGTAAACCACAGGTACAAGTGTACCTACTGGTACTCATATTTTGAGTGAAAATAGCAGCAGGGAACGTATTTGTAGCTTAATACTTACAAATACTGAAAACCTGTGTTTCTCCCACTGAACAAAGTACCAAGTTTAGGTACAGAAATACCATTTTCAAAGCATGCAACACAGGAACAAATCTATTGCTTGGGGTCAATCTTACTGATTTTAAGAACTACAGTGCAGTTCAGTCCAGCCTCTATTTCTCTCATTTCACTGTCTCATGATACACAAGCTTACACAGACTCTAGTAGAACAAATTATTGGCTTATCTGTCTTACAAAGGCAAAGTCCCTATGGATTTCACTGGAAAGATGACATCTATTTTAAAGAATGGTGCTGCTGGTCCTTTGTACCGAGGAAGTCATTAGAAGTTGGAATCTGTGATAAACACACATGGGCTGATGCTTTCCTGATAAGGGGCTGTGGTAACATAGCAGACAAGACCAAGTTCTTTTATTCTTCCTGGATTTTCTTATTGCATTTTTAATGCATTTACTAAGGTCAAATGTATACTACCCAAAACCCTTTACAAGCTCTTTAGCAGCTATTCAGTAGTCTGTAAGCTTGTATTCTTCTCTTGCTTTGGTATATCAGTGCTTTACTGTGTCTACTGAACATTTCAGAGCACAAAAATCTATGATTCCACAACAATCATTTGTTTTGCTTTTCTGTAAATATCATCAGCTTTATACTTTCCCACTACTGAATCTCAAAAAACAAAGCAACAAAAACCCTAGCCCAAACTGAGTATTTATTTCTTTTGCTTGAAAAGAGAGACCATGGTTATTGTTTGTTTTATTGTTTACATTAAAATAGATGTAAATAAAATAGCTTGAAAATAAATGCTTTTTGGCTTTGGCTTTTTAAAATTCTGACTTGAAAATGTGGCCACAAACCCTTCCTGCACAAAGCAATTCAGCCTCACTTAAAATTTCTTCTTTAAAAGCAGTTGTCAGTACATTTAGAGAGATTGCATGAGTTAAAACCTGCTGAAAACAATATTAGGAGAATAAAGGCAAATTTCTCACTTTTGTGTCCTCCCAGCTTGAAGGTATTAGAGCTTGGAGGTACACTAGCTGTCACATGAGCCTGTGTGTGCTCTGATGTGCTGTGCAGATTCCTCCACTAATGAGGAGCAAGGCATACACTCCCATGTCCTGCTGCATTTTACTCAGACTGTCTGTTTGCAAGGATCTCTTCTCATCACTTCTCAGTGGGAATTTCTTTCTCTTGCAGAAGAAGATGGAGACAGCTTGGTGAGTGTTTGTCTGTACATGGCTTCAGAAGAATATGTTTTAAAGCTGGATGTTGTACAGAATAAAAGTAATCTGCTTTGCCTCTCTGTCTCAGTTACCCTCTAAATAATAGGTGCTATAACACAGGGAGGCACGAGGATAATCGTGTGGAAAAAAATTAAGGATGCTCCAGTGTTTGCAGCCTGGAAAAAGAAGTTAAGTACCGCAGATAAAATAATCAACCCCTAAGCACATCATACTTGAAGAAAAGTCATGCATGCCCATCAGCATGGACAAATTATACAAAAAATTCTCCCAGGACCGAGTAGTAACTGGACCTTGGTATCTTCAGGAAAAGACTTAGAACCTAAATCCCAGTCTTGTGCTCTCAGCATTGCATTTCAAGTTTTCTTTAATATCTCCTTTCAGTAGATGACTGTAAATGAGACAGTTTTGTTGGTTTTTGTTTGTTTGTTTGTTTGTTCATTTGTTTGTTTAATGAGAAAGAAGCCAGGAGCTACAGAAGGAATCCCCTCACAGGCATTTACATTGAGCCTTGGTTGCAGGCATGTAACAAATCATCTCTCCTCAAAAGATTATAAACACAGGCCTTTGAGATCTGGCAGCGAAAAGCCTGTTACTGAAGGTGAGCCCTGCCATCAGTCCTCATCAAGGGAGCAGCAAAGTTCTGCTTTGTATTCCCAACCAAGAAGCCATGTGCTGGCACTGCCCTACCTGCCCATCACTGTCCCCAGATGTTTGTCACTTGCGAAGAGGGAGGAACAGGCCCGAGAAGATCAGCCTTCTCCACTGCTCTGACTTGGAGGAGGGAGAAGCAGCCTGTGTGTCCAGGCTCATGAAGCAGCCTGCATCGAGCTCCATGCTGCTTCATTGCTGGTTCTCCAAGTAAAACGCAGGTTCAAGCTAGCTCTGGTACCTCATGGTTGGACCATGGCCCCAGCACCCTCGTTTTGTTTGAGATAACTCAACACCAAGTTTCCACAGGCTCTTGGGTGCGTCCAGATGGATGTGGAGGCCATCAGAGAATTTCAGCTCTGTGTTTTGTCAGCTATTCTCCTCTGAGCTACTGAAGATGGTGGCTTTTCTCAAAGCTTCCTACACCGCTAATCAGCTCTCTGACTGTGTTTCTCCTCAGAGCTCGCTTCCACAGTAGTGCAACTATGATATTTGCCATACACAGGGCACATGCAAGTTTAAGCTATCACTGCCCTGACTGCCTGTAACACATCACAGCCCATGTACCTGGATGGCTCGTGCAAGCACTCCCAATTCATTTTGGTGCAAAGCAACACAGATTCCTTTCAATCCTTCCCAGTACTGAAGAGGATCAGATATCTTGCACAGACTGATGAGACACTACAGCCGTCAGGACAGGCATCCTTCCTGGGAGGGTGAAAAAAGAAAAACAAGCAGGCAGTGGTACAATACCTCCAGCAACTCCTGGCAGGCCCACAGGAGCACTTTGGCGGTGGCCTAAATCAAGGGGGGCACACGGCTGTGAAGCAGGCTAGCTCAGAGATTATCTAAATTCTTCTTCACTCTCATTGATCTCACACCATGTAAAAAATAAAATAAAACACCTGTGTTTTCTGTTCAACATCTGGAGAAACTGAGACATAGTCATGAGGAGCTGACTGACCTCCAGGCTCTCAGCAGCAGAGCCCACCATATAAATCAGGTCACAACTCCTAGTCCGTGTTTTTATTAACCAGACCAGCCTATAAAGAAGCCAGAAATCCAATTACATCGCATGGGGAAGAGGGAATGAATCCATAATCCACTTGGTGGAGACCAGACACTGCTGCCAATGAGTAATGGGCAACTCCCTTAGTCTGAAAGGACCTCCACTTGGTGCAGCGTTGCATGAGGTGATGAGAATTTGATAGCTTTGCAAAGCGTCTTGGGGCATTTGTTGCTTCCAACTTCAGCGTTCACCTTTTCAGGTTTCAATAAGATCAATAAACAAGTGACTAATTCTGGCCTCCCTGCTAGATGGGAGGCATTTTTCCTGCCTCCTCTCTTCACCCCGCTTTTGAGCAATCTGTATTTTACTTCCTTTTCCTGCCTTTCTGTTTCTGCTGCATCCCACTGTAATAAGTGTTTTGTGATCTCTTGTATTTTTCTTCTTAACTTTCCCTTCAAAGACCCAAGAACCATAGGAAGAAAACACTCCTTCAGAAAAGACCAATTTCATGTTATGAACTGTAGTACAAGGTTTCAAGAAAGTCCTTCGTGAAGTGAAGAAATCAGTACCCACCCTGCAAACATTAGGTCATGGGCTTCTCTGTGAGGCAGTCCTCCAACAGGCCTGCCCAGAGGCAGGAGTCCAGGCTAGCCACTTCTCCATAATGCTGACAGGGAGAAGAAAAAGCTGTCCTGCAGAACTTAGCAAGGATAAAATAAAGGGTTGAAATGAAATGAAATCAAATCAAATTAAAAGCTACAGATTCTAATAACGCTCCCTTCCTGCACAGGTACTTGAAGCTCAGGAGACCTCAGATGCAGAAGTGTCGTCATTCTTCTAGTAGTTTGCTTTTGCTTCTGTGTGGATTTTTCAGGTTTTTGGTTTTTTGTTTATTTGGTTTTTTGAATGCTTGTAAACGTCCAGTGGTTACAATGTACTGCCTCAAGAGTTTCCATGGCTGAGCTACATGAAAGGTAAAGAAACTTCCTAGAATTGTTTTAAGCCCGTGTGACAGCTTTTTTCACTGAATTCTAGTACTTGACGTCCTGGAAGAAACACTGAGCTACCATTTCTCTTACATGAACTCATTTCACAGTCCTCCAGCCATTGCTCTTCCAGCTTGAAAAGTCCTAAGCTGCTTGATCGCTCCCTGGGCTGAAGCTGTTCTGTATTTTGATTGCCCTTGATGCGTCCTTTGAATCTTTTCCAGCTTTACGGCAACGTTTTTAAAATGTAAGGCTGCCAGAAATACACCGTGCTCAAGATGTGAGAGTCATGAATTTATACAGCGCTATAATAATGACTTCTACCCTGTTGTCTGTTCTTTCATAGTAATTCCTAACATTACACCTGCTACTGATCATTAAACCAATGTTGTGGCAGAACTGTCTATTTTAACCCCAACATCTTCCCCTTGAAAGGCTAACAGGTAGCTGGTGACCCATTGCTGAGTGTGCAGCTAAGATTGATTTTTCCCCAATGTGCAGCACTTGATTTTTTTTTTCTACACTGAATTTCATTTGATATTTTATCATCTAACCACCCAGAATACGAAGGTTAATGACATTGGCTCCCTGTTCACAGATGAGAAACAGAAGAATGAAGGCTTGTTCAGGGTTTTTAAGAGCGGAGACAGGTCTGTTGCATCCTCGCTTTTCCATGTGAAAAAAACATGTTCCTTCCAAAGCTGCTTGGATATTTGTCTGTGTCTGGTGTGTGTGAGGGGATCCACACAAAAGAAGGTATTTCCCTTTGCTTTCAGAAGTGGAAGCATGTATACAGAAGGGAAGAAAAACACAACAACAACAAAAAAAAAGAACAAGGGGATAGAATATTAGATCCTAGCCCTAAGAGATTTTAAGAAAGCAAGAACAGCCAAACAGGTCCTTAAAGTGCCACAAGTCGTCTGCAAGGAGGTAGTGGTGGTGGGGAGTGGGTTATGTGCTTTATGCCAAGACGTTCAAAAGCATCTGTCAAAGTTAAATTTAGCCAAGCTAAATCTAAACCACCAACTAAAATCTTGATCTTGACATCTGGAGACCAGCTGATGTGTAAGAGCCACACAAGGCACAGGAAGGAGGCTTACCTGGGATGGGGAGACCAGTGCAGGTCCCTGAAGATTTGGGCCTGATGTTCTGCCCCTACAAGAGCGAGTGCGTGGCAAGGACATC
Organism: Cygnus olor; assembly: GCF_009769625.2. Classification (NCBI taxonomy): domain Eukaryota; kingdom Metazoa; phylum Chordata; class Aves; order Anseriformes; family Anatidae; genus Cygnus; species Cygnus olor. Next base: position 13,939,431 of record NC_049172.1, on the reverse strand, counting down.
AGCTTTTAATACTGAAATTAATCTTTCTGCCCGGCCAGCTTCACGTCCAAAATTCCTCTTAACTACAGAGCCACCAAAGATGTGACAGCATTTGGGGATGTAATCCGCAGCACTGCAGCCAGGGCTCAGGTTTGGGAAGCATATGGGCAATATCCTGCAAATCATTTCCATATATCGCTGTTATTTCTGAGCAGATCTTGTAACTGCAGCTTCTGTTGTCTGCTTTTCTCTCCTACCTTCTCAAAACTTCCCATCTGTTTGTCTCTCAAATTAAGTGGGCATTTTAGCACAATGGGCAAGCTCTTCCAATCCATTATCTTTAAGGGAATTTTAATAACTTGGACTTGCTGGCCTGCATGTTAACTCTCAGTTTCCTGTGGCTTGTTGCAGGCCTCTACAGCTGCTACGTGCCACACACAGAGACCACCAGGAGCTTTCAGGACGTACACGTCCCTACCTGATCCTCAGGTCAAGGAACAGCACCATGTTGGGGCAGCACAGTCTTGTTTGCCCTAAATTAGGCTTTCTTGCCAGTTAGCCCCACCTCACTGTATTCAAAGGCTTCTTGGATCTCATAAACTCAGCTCTTTGAGACATTGGACAGCCTTTCCTTGGCTCTGCTCCATTAAATGGGGCAGCAGCAACACCATTCTGTAACAAGTGACAGTCTCGTGAATAGCACATCCATACCCTGTGCCCTAGCATGTCAAGTTTTTAAGAACATTTAAGAAGTAGACAGTGCTCTGCAAAGCAATGACCTCTTGGCATGAGTGGGCAAGGGGCTTGCTGGCACTGTACTGTCCATGCCCAGTAGAGCAGCCTGCAACAAGTTGAAATCTCACATTTCGCTCCGCATCCTTGTATTGTAACATACTTCATCCAGGCAGCAATTTCCTAAAAAAACACCCACCTACGACCTACGGGCCCTGACACTGTAGAGCAACTGCAGAGCAAAGAAAAACTGACAGTATCCTACTGCTGGCTTCATGATCACAGCTGGTTTTCAGAGCTGAGCTAAAGGCTCTCTCCTTCAGAGAATTTTCTTCTTGCTTAAAACACATTTATTGTAATGTCTGCTTGTCAAAGGAGTGGATGTTGAATGTAATTCTGACCAATATAAACAAAAAAGCACAAGCAGCAAAGGGTCTACATTACCCATATTGGAAATTTCTAGCAAGGACACAATCTAGCCCAGCACAGAAAGATTGCTAACACACATTCATGCCTGGATGCATACAAACACTTGGTCAGAGAAGAGTCCAAGGGCTTGACCAAACCGACTGACAGACATTGCAAGGGTCTCGGCAGCCCCTATGAACTTCCTCCTATGATTTTTCTACATGGTGCAAAACCTCGGCTTCTCTCAGACTCACCCTTCTCAAGAAAGAAATGACTTCCACAGCCAGAAGTGCCTTCTGCTACATCTGCCGGCACTGGGAGTATGCAGCTGCCCCAAGTCTGTACAATATATTGCAGCCATTTTATCCTTGTGCTTGGGTTCCCCAACTAGAGAATGTCTCTTCCTTAAACACACCGAGTCTGACAGAGGAAAACCTTGAGATGCTTTCAGCCCAAGCCCAAGGATTGCCTGAAAAAGAGGCTACAACACAGTTCTCGCAGTCCTGCACACTGGCTGAATTGCTTTCCTATGGAACATAGCCCAGAGGAGCTACCTATGGCCTGGAGCTCCAGACAATAATTAAGTTGTTGGTGGGTTGCCCCAGCATTACAGTAATTGATGATTAAACCAGGCACAGGACACCACTGAGGCCTGGCACACAATAAGGCTGCTCAGTAGCTCTCCTCTAAATTCACACCATCAAGCAATTTTGTTACACGCATCATGTTCCAGGATGCTAACAGCTTTGCTGTTTCCTAATCAGCTGGGGCAATTTACACAGTCTCTGGCTGTGTTTTACATCAAACCTCATTTGATTCTCTGTTATGTTGCAATACTACTAAAGACAACCATCCTTCAAATATGCTTTCTGCACACATCATTCCCCTTCTTCACCATTTCTAGCGGAAAAGGGCAACACACAGCTGTGGGCGCTAATTAAGAGAGTCCCTTATACATTGCACTCAGCATACTTCTCTGCTTTGTTTCCGAAACAGTCCTCTTATCTAATGCCACTGTTAATGTAGTAAAAGATTGATAACGATAATGACTTCACTGAGCTTGGGTTTGTGATGGAAGCAACAACAGACATTTTGTCTTGTCTTACGCAAACAGCCCTGCATCAAGCCAGCAGAGACACAGGAATCTGAACACTGACTTAACAAAGCATTTGGTTATCTTTTACAAATGGAGAACAGAGATAAGAAACTCCTGACATTGCGGGGCATCCATTTGTGTTGCTGCTTTACAGATCCCTAGCTCAGAATAGATCTTAGACAACAAAGGCCGCAGGTGAGAGGGAGAGATCTCCTTTAGCCTGAAATACTGCCTAATTGGAAGCCAAGTGCCTTGCTGCATGTTCCAAGCAAATACATTTGTATCATCAAATGCTTACCCATAGGCAGATGGCTGGAATTGCACAGTGGGGTTCCTTCTTGCAATCTGCTGCCACTAAGAGCTGTTTGAGCCACATCCAAACCCTCTTCAAGTCAATGGGAGTTTTTTTCAATTAACTTAAAGAGAAGTTGGGTAGGATCCAGAGAATTAACTGACCCTGTGGATTTCTTTTGGGCACCTTCTGAGACTCTTTAGGGGGGGGATTTCCTTCTGTATTTTTATTTTTTTTTATTTTTTTTTTTTTATGGTAGCTCTGACACAGTTTACTTTAGATTTGCAGAACTTCTTAGATTAGCACTACAAGAAAATCCTGGCCCTGTTGAAGCGAGAGGGAATTTTGTCACTGACAGCAATTTACACTTAGGACTGCCGTTTGCCCTACCCCAGTAGGCAAATCAGCTCAGAACGTTGCTCAGGTTGGCAAAATGGTTCTTGCAGTACCAAACAAGCAAGGTCAAAAGTAAGCACCTAAACTATTGCTCTTGGGATGCTCGCTACCACTATGTAGGACCTGGAAACTTTCCACCTCTCAGTTCCTTGGAGGCTTATGGGAGCCCTACCCATTACATCCATTAACCTCGGCTTTTCCATTCCTCCCATGCTTGAATTACTTCAAAATGTTCTGCAGTTTAGCAGAAGTTCCCATAACTTTTACATTAATCTGGTCCACTTCTCAGGTCGAGCTATTCCCCTTTTCAGTTTTACTTCTGTACAGAACAGAAACATACACTAAGTACTGCTAAGAGCCACAACATGGCCTACAGACAACAATGCAGCTTCCAAATATTTATATTCAAGGCCATGACAAGTAGGCTTTTTGAAAGAAAAAACAAATGAAGCATTGCTTTCACTGAAAGAAATCAGTTTGGATATTCAGGACCCAGGCTTTTCAGATAGCTAGTAACGAGGTCTAACGGGTATACGGCAAGTAAAAATCTCCTACAGTTACCTCAGGTAGTTATATAGCCTCTGTAAAAAAAAAATCATAAAAGGACAAAATAGCCTGGTCAATGGTGGAATGGAGTTACAATGGTTCCTCAAGGTGACAATCCACAAAGAAAAAACTAAAGCCTGTTGTGAAGCCCTAACGGGTGGGACACACCGTCTCCTGTCTGGTTCTGCCTGGGGCTGAGGGGATTGTACCCATTGAAAAGTCATCTTCAGGGGTGCAAGACACTGTAGTGAAAGCACAGGGCACACTAAGGATGCAGTTGAGGGAGGGGGGCTGCTCAGGGGACCTCTGTTCTACCTCACATCCTCAACTGTTGTGCCTCCTGAAGTCTTAGGGCTAAGCAGCACAACTAGAGAACTCTTCCATACGTACGTAAAAGAAGCACATACATATTGATGAAGAGGTGATTCAGTGTTCTGTTTATTCACCTTATGTATCTGGTATTTGTTTAACCTGAAAAATTCAAGACTTAATCTTGGCATCTGAAAAATCAAGTTCTTTCATTTCTTTCCAGCCGATTTTTTTCTTTTTCTTTTTCTTTTTCTTTTTCTTTTTCTTTTTCTTTTTCTTTTTCTTTTTCTTTTTCTTTTTCTTTTTCTTTTTCTTTTTCTTTTTCTTTTTCTTTTTCTTTTTCTTTTCTATTTTTTTTTTTTTTGGTAATAGGTAGAATACTCAAAACAAGATGTTTAAATTTTGGCAGAAATGAAACACTTTCAAAAGTCTCTATGAGAAAGTAAAGATGTGCTTTTTGTTGCTGTTGTTGTTTTTGAACCTGAATGCATGTACATACTGGCTATTTTTCATCTGGAAATTACTGAAAAGCGTGCACAATCACCCACTTCTGGCTGGAATAGTTAACTTCACATACTGCTGCACTGGCTTTTTGATGGAAATCTTACAGGCCCTAGAGGCCCACAAAGGGATAGCCATGCACACCTCTTCTTCCAGGCCACCTTTGTTCTGTCCCTTCCCCACAGACAAACCCTGTCAGTGAGGGAGCCCTTGGAGACTGTGGCCACAGATCTGGTATCAAGACACCTACAAACCTCCATCGATTTGAGGTTCTTCGTCAGCTTAAGTCCTCACAGACTATTTAAGGCTCTCCAAAATACCAGCAGAAGGGCACTGACGCAGTCAATATTCTGTTTATCAGTATCATCAGCGATGTCACAGTCTGGGCATGCAATGATCTCTTGATATAACAACCTCCTCAGCATCTAAATTCTGACATTCATGGAAGTACAACGATAGACAAAAAGGTCCGACTTTGGAAAGAGTCAAACTACTAAAAGCAGGTCCTTCTGGGAGGTAATTTTATCTTCCATTACCTTTTCAAATCAATCTTACCGAATCTTCCAAGCTGTGTCCTGAGCTACTGAATATATTTCTGCGCTGTAAACACTGGGACAAAGTCAGTGTGAAAATCTTGCCATCAGTTAACTAGCTCCAAGTCTTTCCAGTATTTTGCATTGACTGGAATGATAAATAATTTACTTTCCAACTACCAGATCTCAGAAATAAATTTCTAAAACAAAAACTCCTGCAAAACACAATTATTATTCAACTCATTTTAACAATTCGATAAATGCAGCGCAATGACTTCCGTTAGCTATTCTCCCAGCCAAGGTCTACTACATCATTAAATATTATTGAGTTGGGTCTGCCATTTTGCTTGAAATTATGCGCCTGGCATTTTAGTCTATAGCCATAAATGCTGGAAATGTCAGTTATATAAGCATCCATCTTTTTCACTACTGCCTCCCATCAAACATTAATGGTAGGAGCTCTAATCCATTCTACACAGTCCCAGATATCTACATTTGCTAGGAAAGGAACTGTAACAGAGCACACTGACAACTCACAGTAAGTAATTACTCTTAGAAATATCTCAGTAAACTCAATTTGCTCCCAGAGGTCTTTTAAATTATATCTCGTTAGAGTGCAATGCTTTTTCAAATGACAAGGTCACACAAAAAAGCAAAACTCTATTTTATCTTTATCAGAGCTTTATCCCCCCACAATAAAACTGTTATAACACATAATTCCAGCCAGATAGAGATACTGTGTTTTACTGTTAGAGCCCAGAAAAGCCATAAAGCAAGCAGAGTTGTTGTTTACAGTCACAATAATTCTGGAATATCGTATAGCATCCTAGGTGAGGCAAACGCTTCTACTAATGTGAGCTGCATGGGAAGGATTTTATTTTTATCTTTTTAATTTTGTAGATAAAATAATTTTCTTCTGAATTTACACTAAAACTTTCTCATGAATCAGGAAAGATGAATCTCAAACTGTAGTAACGCAGCAGAACACACACTTTATCTCATCACCCTGCTAAACTGCATCGGGGACTTTATAGCAAGAGGTTATTGAAACGCAACATGGATTGTGTAGCTTGACCAACAATTCTCGTTTTATTAAATATTGATAGTTGGTGTACTTTCTTACAATTCCAGCTCCTGAAGCCACGCTACACATTTTCATTTAAAATATTCTTGTCATTGTTTTCCTGAAGAGCTTGAAAATATGTTGTAGCGTGCCCTGAGCTCACAACCATGAAATAAAAACAAACTCAAATGTGTAAGACCTTGGATTTATTTGCCGATTCCTTGCTATTTGAGAATGAACAAAGAAAGGACTCCTCAGCTTTTAAGTCTTCACTAACAGTACTAAAACAGTTGCCCCACAGTCACATAGGACAAGAAGGATAACTGCCATGCAATAATAGCAACATAGTCACATTTTAGCAGCAATTGTTTTGGCTAAAAAAAATCTGCATCTTATATTAATGAATAGAGATTTCAGTTTGACAGAAGAGGATGAGGTAGAAGCTGCAGACTACATTAAGGATATCCTTAATTTTATCCTTAATTTTATCCTTAAACGCTGCTCTTAACTGAATATGCGCTTTTATTCTCAATTCCAAGTGATCTGGCAAATTAGAAGAGTGCACCAAATCTAAAATCATCAGCACTGGTGTACCTTAGCAAGTAACAACCTCCAAAGAAACTCTCCAAGCAATTCAGAGGATAACAAGGTGCCATCAGAGAAAACATACAGTCTGGTTTGACATGTATCATATGGGGGACGGAAAACAACATAATTCTGCAAGCAGGGGTAAGCCCAAATCTTTCTAGAAACAGACCTCAACAAACTCACCTCCTCAAAGCAGAGGTCAGGAAAGCAGAAGTAACTTTGGAAGAATAGATGTCCTCATAGGGAGGGGTTTTTGAATACTTTTGTTTCACAAGGGTATTGTACAGGAATGCTCTGGGAGAGATCAGCAGGAAATTTCAGAGCCATAGTACAAGGATAAGCACTTTCATAACAGTCAAGAGAATTTCTGAGAAGCACTTCCACTTTTGCATTCGTCATCATCTCCTGTTTGACTTTTTTCCGTTTTTTTCACTGACAAGCACAGGATGAGTTTTGCCAAGGGTCAGCACAAACAGACAATCATCTCACATCAGGAACAGATATTTCCCAGAAAGTTTACCTCCTCTGAGCCCTGCCAATGAAAACAGGGGACTCTTCTGACGAGTGACCCTCTCATATTATTTCCTTACATTGCTTATTCAAGACAGTATATAAAAGGCAAATGCCTAAAATGAATGCTTAGAAATATAGACCATAAAAGCTGGAGCTTTAGCCTGGGACTGCAAGGAAAGAGCTGCAAAAACTTATTCCATTATGGAAGAAAATTAAATGAATAAATTAAATGGCACAAATGTGATGGAAAACGAGATGTGAGCTTTCTAAGCACAGTTCATCTCAGCTATGCGATCAGCAACACAAGCTCAGACAGAAGAAGCACCCGGCATCAGGTCCTTCAGGTTCTCCGTGGTTTTTGGAATTGGGCTTTGCTGCTGCATTTCAGATTTCAAATTCTTCTCTTCAGATATTTCTGTGATCTTCATTAAGGATTACTGGCTATGAAAAACCTTGTGGATGCAGAGCCTCAGAGCAGCTATTAACGAATACATCTGAAAAATCCTCTGTGAGGAACTAGGAAAAGGCTGCTTGGGCACAAAGCAGAAACCACTGTGGAAGAAAACTTCTCAGCTCTCTCTGTAGGTCAAGGAACAAAGTCAGATTTTCTGTCCCTCCATCCCACACATGACAATGTTCTTCAGATTTCTCCAAGTAGCAGTAAAAATCATCCAAGATAAAAAAAAATTGGACAGAATTGAAAATCAAAAATTGCTAGCACAGGACGTATTGCAGGTCTTATCCTTGTACTATTTAGCACATTCTGTGCATGATCAATAAAAGCATGGTTCCTCTGTGTTCCTTTTTCAGCTATTCCATGGAGAACGGCAGTGACAGAGTTAGCACCTCCAAGGACTGATTTTTAGAAACATCTGACCAAGCAACCCTGCTTCCAACTACTTAGTTACTGAAATCTATGGTAAGAACTCACCAGTAATTCAGCCAGTTCAATAAAAACCTAAAAAGTTCAAATCTGTCACTGATCTACATCAGGTAACTTATTGAATTTATGTTTATGCCCCTGCATACCTGGCCCACCTGATTTCGTGAAGAGAGCCATGTCACTTTATACCAGATGTAAATTTGACTGAGAGTGACTAGGAATCTGATCCCATGACTGCAAAAGAGCTGAACTAATTTATGTCACTGTAGAAAGCTAGGACAAATGTCTACATTTGTAAAAACATGTTCTGAGCTTCCTCTTACTTTAATATAGTATCGAATATTTCAAAGACAACTCATAGTTTCAATTTTTTTTTTGCCAGTTCTTTTCTGAATATCTACAAATCCCTGATATATTTTAAGAAAACTAGAAGTGGCTGAAAAAATAAGTTAAATAAATAGCCATAATTGGAAAGTAGATTTTCTCTTCCTGTACAACTATGACTTGTGTTTGAATTTATCGAAGTCTGCTGCCGAGCTTTGACTTCTAATGCAGAGCTGAGTTTCACTTTGTCTTCCCTCAAAGAAAACCAGAATGTTTCGAAGTCCAAATGAAAACGATATGTTCAAGTTCTGAACAATAAATTCTGCTGAGGAAAGCAAATGCTTTCATCAAAACCACAGTTTTCAGTAGGAAAGCATTAGGAGGGAGAATTTTCAGCCAACTCTACCAGATATCTGCATCTCTTCATTCTGACATTTTTACCTTGTTGGTAATGCTTAACAGTGAGTCCCGCGGTTTCCCAGAGCCAAGCAGTGTCTTTGCAGTCAGCATCTTCAGCAGCGACAGCTGAGCCATGCATCTCAGCAGCACAGTCCGGTGATGTCGGGCTCTATGGATCAATGAGGTGTGATTTCCTCTTGGTTTCCCCTTGGCTTTCTAGGAAGGAAGAAGAAAGGAGAATTCACCACTGCCTTAATTCATGCAAGCAGAAAGCGCATTTTTAATGCTTCTAAGGCTCTAAGACTCAGTGCATTGTACACGTCATTCCTATCTCTGTCAGCTGCAAACCAAACTCAGAATATTAAAACAGAAAGATGTATTTTTGTTTGCTTTTTTCTTTATCCTCAGTTTCTAACTGGCAGAAGAGATTATCCAGAGGTCTTCTCTGTATGTTCTTCATCTCTTTAAGAGTCTTTAAATCAAGACTGAATGTAGACTTTAAAAACTATGAGTCAGTTCAGCCACAGGTTTTTTAGGCTTGGTACAGGCCTCAGAGGGTAAAATGTAAAGCCTGCAGGTCACTTTAGAGGACCATCACAGTCCCTTCTGCCACAGAAACCTACAAATCTATGCAATGAGCAACAGACTGTAATCAACCTTTGGCTGCCCTTCCTCATTCTCTAGTTGTATTTTTTTATTGCAATCCTACACAGACATAAAAATTAAAAACATAATGGCAAGCCTGGAATCAAAACAATTTGATTGAGGGCAAATGAAACAAACCAAATGACCAAAGCTGCCTTTCTTTTTTTTTTCTTTTCTTTCTTTTCTCTTTTTTCTTTCCTTTTTTTCTTTTCTTTTGTTTTTTTTCCTCCCCTTTTTTAACATCCCTTTTCTTTTTAATGTATAGATCCCACTTGCAGCTTTCCAGAAGCACCAGAAAACTGCAACACTCTTGAGCAGGAGTTTGGACTGCAGTTTGTGTTCCCCTGTTAAACCTGTGTCACTTTGTGTTCCAGCTACAATCTTTTCCATAACTAAGAATGACCTATCATCACTTTAATGCCCAATATTGCCCACAAAAGACCATAAACTTTTACTAGAATGATAAAGTCCATTTTTAGCCTTTTAAATAATCTGCATCTTGCCTAGTTGCCCCACCTACTTTCTCCTTGCCAGTTATATTGAGGAGCCATAAACAAAGAGCAAGGAGAATAGCCAGTAAATTAAAGTGCAGACAACTGAAAAGGTCAAAGTGGTGTGCTTTATTATGGTCTGTCACTGACTATATGGCATGTTAAAATTCATATACTGGTGTTTCAAGAAAATAGAAACAATCTGTAAAGTATGTGAGAAATCAATCAGCAGGAATTGACTCAACTAAAAGCGATTGGACCGGGTGTATCTACAAGGGCCTGTGGGTACCAAGAAACAAAGCTCTCTTTCCTTTCTACTGCCTGAAGTGATGGGAACAGAGACAGGAGCTAAATGCTGGGTGCTTGCAGGTATTTCAGCAACAATGCAATGCACAGCTAGTGAACGGAACTGAAGCAGCAAGGATTTCCTCACAGTCCCTTTGTCCTCAAGCTCAAGTCCTAATACCAAAAAAAAAAAAAAAAAAATGGTGTTAAGTTCAACCAGTGGCACAGGCAATTTTGGCCTCAATTATTTCAATTATTTACTGCAAAAATGGCCAATGAGACTGCACCCTTAGCTGCAGGTTCCCCATTCCTTTCCTAGATGGCCTGCAGCAGAAGAGCATCAAGGCAGGGACCACCAGCCATTGGCCAATCTGCTGCTCGTGCTCTTGCAGCATTCGGTCTCACTCAGCTGGAGGAAAATATTGTGAGGCCAAAGGATGCACAGTCTCAAACGGGATCTCGTGGATCATCTGTGCCTGTGTATTTCAGCAGCATTGCACATGATCAATACTGCTCTTTGAGAACTACACTGAGCCAGTTACTGTAACCTGCAGCACGGGACAACTTGGTGTCATTAACCTGGTTAAAAATTCCTGCTCCCTTACTGCCTGCTTTCAGTACCTCTGGGTGCAGCTGGTGAAGGACGTGCCCCTTTAATTCCACAAACAAATTATTAGACACAGGCCCGGCCAGATGAAGTCTCTTTCCAAGAACTGGCTAATTTTGAGCATGGTTGTGTGTGCATATAAGCACAGAAGAAGAATCAGAAGGAGCTGACAGTTTTGAAACATGTTATTTGTGATCAAGACCACCAAACACTAATGAGACACAATGTCTTGCCTGCAGCACGGCCTGATGTATTTTTTTTGTCACATAATTATATGCTACTGTGGCAGAACATATTTGCCACAATGATTTTTCTTTCTATCCATCTATCTACCTATCATGGGGGAGTGGACCAGCAATTTGCAAAAACCCATCTTTAAACAATGACAAAAGACAAGTAGTGTCTGGTCTTACTATTTCTCTTACAACCCGAATAAACGCTCAAGCTCCCTGATTCAGAACAAATGTATTTTATTCTCCTTTTTTCCTAAAGAGGGCTAACAGGAGTTTTCACAGCTGCTGGATTCATCACCACCATCATTTTCTTCTCCCACAGAACCAAAAGCTATTGTACTTTCATGCTGTAACCACAGCCCTGGGGTCATAAAATGGCACCTCTCCTCTGGGGATTCGGGAGCGTGAAATGGCCACAGAAGATGCCTGTAGCTGGCGGAGTGAATAAATAGTGCTTACATCTCACCACTTTGCAGAGATGCAGATCTTCAGACACACCACGATGTCTCTTCCTTCACTGGTGGGGAAAACATCATAGACAACTTTTCTTCCATTGCTAAACACACTGTCTTTGTCACACTTTGGTCAGCTACGGAGATAATTTTACTAAATCCTCGTCCCCACCATGAACAATGGTTTCTCCTCTCAGTTATTATTGTTACAGATATTAGAATAAAACAACAGCTCTGCACTGAGCCTTATGGAAACCAAACTAATGATCTTGTCTGAAGATTGACTACTTTGGGAGCTTAATTGAGAAGAAAAACTGTCTGTGGAACTGTGATCCAAACCTGAACGAGATGCAGCAAAGAGTCCTGAATCTTTAATGGAAATATCTTAAGGTAGAAAAGTGAAGCTGTAAGTGTGAAGATGTATAAGCCGGTTTATTTAAAAACAAAACCCAAGGAGATGTAAGAGAGGTGGGGAGCCTTGCCCATCCCGTGCAAGGTTCAGAAACGGCCAGCTGCCGTTTCTGAATGGCCACCCTGTGCTACACCACAGAGCCTGGTGCAGCAGGGGCTCCTGTGGCAGTGCTGGTCAGGAGAAAGCAACCACATCCAAGGTGCGGCATCCTGGTGAGTGTTAAACACGTGCAATTCCCTTCTCATATTCTTAAAACTACCTCACACAGCGTTCATGGCCGGAGTTCCAACTGCTCCTAAAGGAAAAAAGAAGGATTTTTAAAGAAAGTCATTAAATTTACCTGCTGGCTGGCTGATTTTGAGTTGATTGAAAATCGGTCTTTGGTTTTCTAATCCACTGGGTTAGGCTGGCTGAATGGAGTGACCCTGCACCCTTCAAAACCTTCAGTTGCCACAGGTGGTAGCAGATGAGATGTTCAGCACAGGACTTTCCATGTTCTCTTGAAAAACTACGGCCACATCACACACATTTCAGTCACATAGAGACAAAGCCAGTTATGACTGCAGGTGCATCTCCCCTCAGTCTTCTCTTCTCCAGGCTAAACAGGCCCAGCTCTCTCAGCCTGTCCTCATACGACAGGTGCTCCAGGCTTCTCTTCATCTCCGTAGCCCTCCTCTGGACTCTCTCCAGTAGCTCCATGTCCCTCTGGTACTGGGGAGCCCAGAACTGGACACAGCACTCCAGGTGTGGCCTCACCAGGGCTGAGAAGAGGGGCAGGATCCCCTACCCTTGACCATTCTCTCCTCTTTTTCCCCAGCCGCATTCTCCAAGTCAATTTATTTCAATTAGACCAAAGCCTTTCCTAACATTTTCTGTCGTGTGTGGTAGTTTTAATGAGCAGGAAAAGAAAATAAATATGAGGCCCAGACTGACATGACATTCAACTGGAACGGAGTAAAGAGTTCTGTTGGAAGCTCTGCTCTAAGTTACGTCCCTTCCTAGTGGTCTCTGTCTATGCTGTAAGATTTTTGCAAATCTCTGAAAAATGCCAGCTGAAGGGTTTCAAGGGAATAAACCAAAGCTTTAATTGCTGGGATAGAACTGAATCCGTATTCCACCCAGCTATAGACCGGGAGAATTTCCCATCAGATTTTTTCCTCCTGTGACCTTGTGGTTCACAGATTTCAACAAGCTCCTGCCAATCCCCAAGCAAAAGGAAGAGAGGTTGTGAGCTATTTTTTTTCTAATACAGGGAAATAAAGCTGATCTTGTAGGTTATAAATAAGTGGGGAAAGAGCCAAGCACAGTTTGTTCTACACTTTACCCAGTGGAAGCTGTTGATTCATCACTTATTTAGAATATCACTTATGTTGTCACCTTGTTACCTGCTACGCAGAATTGAAAAGAAAAGCAGAAAACATGCACCAGTCACAGCAGACTCTGACTCTATGCTACTTGCTATGTTCTTTGTCAGCAGGGTCATGAAACTCAGTCAATGTTACCTGTGTTTAAATGTTAGTAAAAACATTTAATGTAATGTCCAGTTGTTATAACCTAGATAGAAAAGCTCAGTACTCAGAACATATTTAACATCTTTGGTTAAATGCATCACAAGCCTTTTATTTCAATTCTGTAATAATTCTCTTTAGATTGCTCTTCCTACTTGGACAGATAGTCAGCAGTCCCAGCAGCGCCCTGACAAAAAAAATTCACATTCATGTCAAAGAAACACAGAAGGGTTGTTTGTAAAGAGTCTCTTTTGACTAATGTGGGAAATCACTGTTCAGTGTAATTAAGATGTGGTTCAAGACAAGAGGTCACAAAGGTATAATGTAGCTGGGGTTGTATGAAGGATCTGTTCCTCTTCATCACAAAAGGTTGCATACATGGGTTTTTAACATCACTGCAATGTATGTACCAGTAAGTTATAGAAACAGCATGCAGTACCCAAAGTTTATAACAGATCATTCATACACTATGGAATACATGAACAATTCTTCTGTAAGATACTAAAAGGATGCAAAAATGGTTTATAGGACTTTTCCTCCCCAAAAAGAAATTTGCTTGCTATTTGTTTTGTTCCTTCCCTGCTAGACTATGAGATTGTGCTGTTTCTGTTGTAAATCGAGTTCTGTATGTAAAAGGGTACATCCTTTCTGGGATTTCTGCAGCTTCATAGATGCTTTTCCCAGTTGGATGTGCTTTTGAGGATAGTAGCAGGGCCAAGAGGGAGCTGATGAAACCTGTGCTGGAAAGCCTGTCATCAGGGCTATTTGAGACTGGAGCATGGGAAACTCCGGTCTGCTTCCTACAGGATTTTATACAACTTATTTCCCTAAACTCATGAATCTATGTGCTAGCACAGTCACCCACGGTGGTCACTGGCAGAATTAGGCATCCGTTCTAGGGCTGCTTTCTAGGCTTCTCCAGCCCTCAGGAAGGAAGAACCAGCCTCCCACAAAGGATTCTGCAAACCTGAGTCAGGCCAAAATTTTTCTCTGTAGATCAAACACCACTTCCTAATTCCAGATGGGAGATTCAAACAGTCTAATACCTCCAGCAGCCTCAGAAACAAGAGCCTTTCATACCACAGCTTGGCTTCATCTGAATCATTTCAGGCCAAACTAGTTTGAATCCAGGCGAAGCAGAGACTCGATCCCACAACACTACACACGCCCTCACTACACAAGGCAGCGCTGCACATAACTATGGAAAGAAAAATAAGCGGTGAAAACTTGAGCAAATCCAAAACCTGTCCACAAAGCATTTCAGTTTTAATGAAAAGAGTCTGTTTAGACAAAATTGTCTGTCATCAAAAACCTGTCTGACTGAGTCAAGGCAGCAAAGCTGCTGTGTTTTTCATCACCTGAGATATTCCCCTTCTGGAAAGTGCATCTGCTGAGATAAAGGGATAATTCTGATGTGTTGGTATTTTACAACAAAGACCTATGTTGAAAATTTTCCATCAAAACTGCTGAAGCAAACTGGGCTTTTGATTAAACAGGAAAAAAGCTCATTTTTCCATCAAAAAAAAAAAAAAGTGGCCTAAATGGAAATTCTCTCTAGGACTTTGCTCTTGCAGCACTTCAAAGAAAATTAAATCCCTTCTCATCCTCTGAGATCCCTCTCAGCCAAGCAGCCCAGTTGCTCTGCCCAGCTCACACCAAAAGCAAGGACTCCGGAGGAGAGCTGCCACCTCTCTCCAAGGGATAATCACTTGTCACCTATCACTGAAAATATACTTCAGGTAGGATTTCAAGCACAGAAAAAGAGGAATGTAAACCTGAAGGCAAAAGCAGACATGGGGGTTCACCAGCTCATGGATACTGACATCCCTGTAGGCTTGTTCAGAGCTCGCTGCAGAACTTCTTCCTCTCTGACCCCTTCTTCTTTAGGTATTTGAAAGTGGTGGGAGTGGAGTTTAGTGGAAATTTTTGATATGTGCGTGGTATTTTATGAATGTACGGGCCTATGGATGAGTACATACACCAGCACTTTTGTAAATCAATGTGTACGTAATTGGGAGCACGTTAACCATCAGAACTGAGCACAGATTACTTTGTGCCACGTCCTTCTTCAAGCCACGGTGCTTTGGAGTCAAGATCCTGGGTAAAGAGCTGACCGGAGAGGTGGGACTCCAGGGCAATATCAATATTTCCAGGAGCCCACTAAGTCCTGGTAGTAAATCTCATTAGTTTGTACCACATGCTGCACTCAAGGTCCAAATCACATGTAAATCCAAAAATCATGTGTAAATCCAAACCATGTGTAAATCCAAAAATCCAAACAGAGAACGAGCCCACAAGCTCCTTGTGTCTTGGTGATGCATCTCCCAGGTGTGCATTTCTTTCCCAATATTGACACACACATCCACCTCCTGTTAGAAATCAGGTGTGAAGCTGGCACCCGTCAAGTTTTGGATTTGAAAAAACTGGCAAAACATTCATCCCCCAAAAAAGCAGAGCAGCTAATGGCTGTGGTAGTTCCTCACTGTCCCTCTCCGTGTGATTTATGGCTGTACCACAGGGGCCAGAGGACAGCCTGTTGCCACAGGGCTGCCAGTACCTTGATAATCCTTTCCATAAAAATGACTGCTCACTTCCAAAAGGACTGGTTGGCATGTGGAGGGGCTGTCAGCCACAACAAATGACTCCCAGGATCATTGCTCATCGAAGGGCTGAGCTGAATCAGCAAGTTCAGCTTAGAGGAATCAGCTGGCTCAGGAGCGATGAAAGGAGCATCACACAGCCACATCAGCCAAGAAGAAATCAGATTCATTTCTCCGCTCCTGTCTGACCTGCAACTTTGTTTTGCTTGGTTGTGTGCTGAATCATACACCATTTCTCCTCCTCGCTCCTCCATTCCCTCATAAACTACTTCTTGGGTGAAGCAGAGTATCCAACAAGCAACACTCCTCTGTGCAAAGGAGCTTCATGCAGAGATGCTCGAGCTAAACCAGGGATCAATAGGGAATACTATTCCTTACCAGGACCTCACAAAATCTTAAGCACAGCCTTGGGTTAATCCAATCCCTCAGGTAAGGAGCCTGTGGTGCCATCACAGGTATCCCTCTCTATACTGCAAAGAATAACCTGTATCAAGGCCTTCAAGGGGCAACACTCCACCTGATGACCAGCCCTGGCATACCACCCAGAGGACAAGGCACAAACCACTCTTTTGGGGAAAAATTTAATGGTCTCTCTACTCCTGCCCCCATGCAGGTGATGTCTGTACTCAACACCTTCTCTTACGCTCTCTCTCTTTAGCTCATCACTTGCCCCAACCAGAAACTGCAGACAGTGCATAAAAGAGCTAAGTGAATTATATATATTTTCCCTTTTCCTTTTTAATACAAATGAGATTCATGTTTGAATCAGACTTCAGGGAGAGGTTCAAGGTTAATTCTTTTTTTATCCAAATGGGCTCTCTCATCCTTCATTTCAGCCTACAAAAAATACCTCTACTTGGCGTTTTCTGACAGCCCCGGCTTTATCTTCACTGGCTGCTGAGTTGCTTTGTACATACTTAGCCTGTTCTCAACTAAGAAAGTCAGCCTTAACAAGGAAAAAAAAAAAAAAAAAGAAATAAAGAGGAAGATATAGCAAACAGTGATGATCTCAAGCCTTTTTCTCCCCCAGCTACTGGTATGAAGTCAGCCCATTGTGAGAAAGCACATAATATAAGGCAGGTAGATCATAGAATCATAGAATATCCCGAGTCAGAAGGGACCCACAAGGATCATCGAGTCCAACTCCTGATGGAGAGGAGTGGCAGCTCTACCATTAACTGGTTCCCGACTGGTTTATTTACCCAATGTCCCCATTTCCACTGGACTTGTCCTGCCACATTCACCAGCCCCCTGTACTGCTACCTGTCTCTCACCCACGGCAGCCAGCCCTATACTAGTGGGTTGGCACCTATGTGACCGTGTCCTGGTAGCAAAGGTAGGGAAATAAGGTCATACAACCAGTGTATGATAGTCTGCTTGATGACAACCCTGTAAATTTGCCTGCATTTCTCTATTAAACCTAAAGACTATCTTGTCAGGAGAAGAGGGCAAAAACCAGGCTGGTTTCTCCCATAAATGAAGACCAGGATGGCAGTGGAGGATGCCCCCCATGCCCATGGGAACCACCAAGACGAGCTGCATGCACACCACTGCTCTGACCACACAGTCCCTACCTCTTTTGGATGGGGTGAACCTGTATGAACTAAGCTGCCCTAGCAATGCTTTCTCTCTTAGGCAGGACCGAGCTGAGTCCGGCAAAATGAAGCCGCATATGACTTAAGCATTCAGACTGATAAATGTGAATATCTGTGCTATAATAAAGGAGTAATTTGTGTGAAGGGAAATTGCATTATGCTTATTCAAAGTCAAATTTATTTCTTCCCTTTCTTATTAAGAAACTCATTTTAAAAATCCCAGCCTCAGGACAGGGTTATACTTATAGGGCTGATTTCATATCTGACAGTGCAAAATTCAACACTCCTATGGAATTCTTCACTGTAGTCAATCAACAGCATAAGCCCCCTACTTGGGCCAAGAATTTCCTATTTTTCTTTTAATTAAAAAATGGCTTGAGGGCATGTAAGGCATAAATTACTTGCATAGAGAAAAATGCTTCTCTAAGAAACCCATTAGAAGATATGGCTCGAGAGCAACAGAAGCCCTTCAGAATAAACAGAAGTTTAATTTTTTTAAGGTAATGGAGAGGAGGGGAGATATTCTGGAGAGTTTTATTCAGCTCATTTTGGACTGTCATGTCCTGCCCTGAAGCCACAGTTGACTTAGCCTCGGAGGAGACCAAAGAAGAGCTATTGGGGGAAGAGCCAGTCACTTAGCAGAATGGTGACATACTTCTCTGTACATGGATCTCCGCCAACGTGGGTTTACTTAAAATTTGTGAACCTTGGATTCAAGTCAGTTACAAAAATGCAACCCAAGGATCACTACGGCAGTTTGGCTTGTGTATCAGCTGGCGATTTCATGACATACGTATTGTTAGTTGGCATATAGCGCCCGTAAGCTCTAATGCAAATAGGAGCGGCAAACAGCGCCCAAAACATAAAAGGGGAAAAAGCAAAATCCCAAAGCCACACGTGGTCCTGTTTTGGCTTCCCAGGACTTCACTGCACTCAGGATCTGGAGTTTCCCTTTTCTGCCAGGACAGCTACCACACGCTTAGGCAACCTGAAGGCCTGCCCCAGAGGGAGATGCAAAGGCCCTGTGCATCCTGAAGCTGAATGATTCGAGCTAGGAGGATAATGAGTTGTAATTTTTAGTTGGCAGGCAAGGAGTCAGCAGCGTCAGGTTGTGTTGGGTCAGCAGGTGCCAACAGCACTGCAATCTGTGTCCATATTTGCAGTGGACTTAGAGCTGGCCTCCCAAGACAAGGTGGCTAGGGCATATCCTTTCTGTCTAGGGTGGTAGCATGTCCCGTTAGGCAGGACTTGACAGACAAGCTGTTCAGCAGCTTCTTCTAGGGAAGCATCAGAAATATTGCATATACCACAATACACAAACCCTGCTCCAGAGAAATATTGCATATGATACCATACACAAACCCTGCTCCAGATTTTCTTCTGATATCCCTTATTTTCACCTAAATGGTGCAGAATCCTCCTCCTGGGCCTTGCTGTCTAGGAGCAATACCGAAACAAACAAACAAACCAACCCTTCCCCATAAATGGCAGATTGGGCTCCGAATTCTCTCTCCATTGGGAGCCTCTGACCATATAATGGTGTTACACTCTAGTTAGGTTTAAAAGCAAAGCCTTTAAATAGAGAGCAGATAATAATGTTACAGTGACCAGACACCAGGCTTAAATGACTGAGAATTTCATGGAAAAATATGGATGGGCTTATTTAAACAGTAACAAGCTGTTGTCCTGGCCTAGCTGCAGAACGAGGCAAAACGAAAGGATGAGCTTTTAAAGGGCTCTGAAATGGCAGCCCTGATTTTTGAGCTACAAGCTGATCATCCACAGTGAGGGGAATGGAACAACCTGACGCTGGTAAGGATGAAGAAAATCAGAACATTGCACAGAAGGAGGCATTTCTTATCACCAGAGCAGGGAATTTCTTTCTTCCCTAGCTGCCTTATGAGGACTCCTCTAGGCATGTGGCAAGGACCCTCTGTATTCTTCTAGGCTAAGATAAGTGCCAAGGAGCACCAAAGTCCTGACCCTTGGTGTGCCGAGGAGTGTGGAGGAATCCACGAAGGAGAACGCCAGGCAAAACAAAAGGGAATTGGAATTTTATGTTGAAGAGCAAACTGCTACACTCAGCTTTACATCTTGGAGCCCTGATGGATTAGAGCAGGATTTCTCAGGCTTTGTGAATGTGTGATCCTCTTCTGGCTTATCTGCTTGCACGTGATCTTCAATCAGCAGCAGCTAAGCTCCTCCAGGCCAGGATTACAAGCTGCAGTTGCAGGCTGCAGGCATTTCCACTTCCACCCTCAGCCCACTGGAACTGAGCAGTGACCAGAGATTCAAGACAGCAAGCAGCTCACAAGCTAGTGTTAGTGCTTAGACTGGGACTTCAGCTGCGTCTCACAGTCCTGCCCTGAAGACCTGAAGAATCCCTGAAACCCTGAAGAATCACTTCTCAGAAGAGACAGAGCTGTTTCTGACTCTGGCTGACACTTCTTCCTTTCTTTTTGCCATTCCCTTTACAGGCAATGGCATCAGGTACCCGGCAGTGACTGCTGGAAGAAAAGAAAAAAGCCTTGATTTCACTAGGGATAACATATCTTGGGGGCAAGAAACAGCCTGGAAGAAACAGGAGCCTTCACTGGGACCCTATCAGGACGTGCATCCTTTAGCCAACCTTGTCAGGGTGCATGATTTAGGCTTGAGCTGAGCAAAAGGAAAGTGGCCCACTAGGACTAGACAAAAGCTTATCCCAAAGCTGTTATCCCATAACTGACCCCGTGTATTGTGGCTGTTGCGCATGCAGTTAAGTGTTCAGCTTGTGTTTGCTGCCCCCCAGATCAGCAGCAGTACTGTCATGGTTTGAGCTGGGACAGGGTTAACTTTCTGTGTAGAGGCTCACATGATATTGTGTTTCGGATTTTTGATGAAAACAGTGGTGATAGCACACCAATGCTTTTAGGTGTTACAGAGCAGTGCTTACACAGAGCAAAGGGCTTTTTTTTTGCTTCTCGTGCTGCCCTGCCAGCGAGGAGGCTGGGGGTGCAGCAGGAGCTGGGAGGGGACACAGCCAGGACAGCTGGTCCAGACTGACCAAAGGGATGTCCCATACCATATGGCGTCATGCTCAGTAATAAAATCTGGGGAAGAGAAGGAGGAAGGGGGGAATGTTCGGAGTGATGGCATTTGCCCACCTGAGATACCATTAGAAGTGTTGAGTCCTGCTTTCCTGGACGTGGCTGAAAACCTGCCAGCCAACGGGAAGCAGTGGATGAATTCCTTATTTTGTTTTGCTTTGCTGTGCATGCAGCTGTTGCTTTACCTAGTAACCTGTCCTCCTCTCAGCCCATGAGTTCTCATACTTTACCTTTCCAATTCTATCCCCCATCCCACATGGGGAGAGCGAGCGAGCGGCTGCTTGGTGCTGAGCTGCCTGCTGGGTTAAAGCACTCCAACCTCTCACCTTGGAGGTGAAACTTTCCACCACAACAGCCTGCAGGCACTGGTTTATGCTGACACATTACACTTTGCACAGAGAGAGAATAGCTGCACCACAAGCTCCATTCAAGGACAGCTGTAAGAAGCTGTCACTTTCTCGCTGCCGGTTACCAGCTCTGATCTTACCCAGATGACCTTAACATCCATTAACGTATCAAAAATAATACCGGTATGACCTGGCAAGTTTGATCCTGTTACTGCCAAAGCTGGGTTCTCCCTCCACACCTCCTTTTGCTAACAACCTCTGGGATGTAAAAAGCCTTTTCAATGGCTCAAAGAAACATTTTCAAGGCAGAAAAAATAAAAAAAAGAGAAAGAATTTCATGAGCTGAACCTAGGAATCTTGCAATGGACTGACACCTCTTTTATTTGTATGTATTTTTAACCACAAGGCCTTTAGCTATGCAGCAGATCCAGTACAGACAGGGCAAGCGTTACCCCTTCCAGGCAGGTACCGTGCCATCTCTGAGGCTTTAGGTACAGTCTCCATACCTTGCCTCTTTTAAGGCCTTCAGACTCCAGCGTAGTGGCAATGAAACCAAGGCTGTCTCCAAAAGCACAGGGTAACCCCTTGGCCGTGAGGAGGCAGAAAACATGCTACCGTTTTTTTGGCAATTTGGGCAAGAAAATAGAGACCGGCCGCACGGACTTTCTCAAACAGAAAAGAATGAAATAGATTCTGCTGGTCTAACTAGGAAATTGGGTGAATGCAATGCTACCACGTGCTCCTGCTTGTTTAAGAGAGTGGAGGCTGGAGAGAGAATTTAATGTCGGGTTTCGCTAGGAGAGATAAAAAGCAACGGGGACACAATAAATATAACACCTTCTGCCTGGGTTGCCTGGGATACAGCATCTAGGGAAGACAGGCAGAGTGGGTGAAGTACAACCCAGTCCCAATTCACACAGCAATCATTGCCACCAGAATGCATTCACCTTGTGCCATTTTCCATCTTGTTATAACCTTTGTCACGAGAATGGGGTTATTGGATGAAAAAGGCTTTTCCATATTGGCTTTAGCAGCACTGCTGCCACTTCCTTGATCTTTTCAATATTCTGTAATTGATCGGTTTGCCGTCCCAATTTCCCTTTGTTTACAGCCTCTGTATCTTGAAGCTGGCCAGGCAATTCAAGCAGATAAAGGACCACTGAAAAATCCCTGCCTTACAGCATCCTGCTTCGCCAGAGTAATCAAAGATCAGAGGGTCACATCTTTTAGCTGGTGTAAATAGATGTAGCTCCAATTATGCCAGTTGGGTTTATTCCCTGATACAGACCTTGAGCAAGCAAGGCCCGTTCTGCAGGCTCATCCACAGGCCACTGGTCTACAGAAATGTCAAAATAAATTGAGAGCTTTCATAAAAAGATGAAGAACCCAAGTGTCTTATTTTACTCATGACATTCCTTGTGAAAAAAAAAATCTAAATAAATTCTGCCTCGAATTACATATAATGAAGAGAAAAATCTGTAAGATTTTAATCCTTAAAACTAGTCCTTAAATTCAGCTTTGTCTTTACTAGAGGCAGGGCTCTGAATCTCTTCTTGACAGTGTTGAGATCAGTCAGCCCTTTGCAAAGACACAAAATCCCTAAGCAACTTGTCAAAACCTGCCACGACTTAATGCTGCCTTTCCATCTACTTCACTGGGCCTTAAAGTACTCCTTTGGTCTACAAGTGAATTTTTCTTCTGCAAAAGGGGAATGATGGTATTTTCTCCATTTCATTTACTTAAATGAGTTTTTAGGGCAGGGGTTCCAACCCCTTGCACATCTAGCACTCACAATAGGAAAGTCAGTTCAAGAAGTCCTTGCCCCAGCAGAGCCTATAACCATCACTCACTACCACCAGCAGAAGCTGTTAGTGCTGCTCCGCCAGCCAGAAGCATAGGCAAGAACTCCCTGCCAGGGCAGAAAGCTTCTCTGTGTTATACAGCACCTAATATATGGAAAACCTTGGCCCGTCCCATTAGGGAAATAACATTTTTGCCTGCTAAAACATGAGCCTCTCTCTGCAAAAAACTAATATCGGTAGAGCCCCTCTGGCAGCACTCCTTCTGGCCCCCTACGTACCGAGTAGCACAGTGCTATCAGCCTCCTGTGGAGGCAGCTCTGCCCGAACACATTCACCCAGTGAGGGCGACTGGATGGTGTATCACTCACCAAAATCACCACCACGAACCCTGTGCACCTCGTTGGCCGTGAGGATGTCAGCCTCGCTCCGAGAGCAGGGGTCCAGAGCCTGCCCTCAAGCTCCAATTTTCCAGCTGGTGCCGCAATTATCAGGCAGCTCACAAAGTCTGTATGTAAATTTATAACAAAATAATCAACTGGGGAGAACAAAGTACTCCTGCGAGTGAGGCACTTACTGCATTGATTGCATTGGGTACGGACACAGCACAAAGAAGGTCAGCATGGAGCTGTTCTATAGAGGCTAGTAATTTTTTTCACTCTGTACAAGAGCCATCTCTGTTTGCAGTCCTACAAGAGTATTAAAAGGATTACGCTGTGTATACACGCAACATACTTTGACCACATGGGATAAAGTATAAATACTCGGAAAATTACAGTATCTTTGAACTTTCCAGATCAATCTGTTTGAACTACATACATCTTTTTAAGTTTACAATACACTTCTTGACATCAAAGGAGGGGGAAAAAAAAGATAGTGTGTTTTTTTAATCAGGCTGATTAGAAGCACTGCTGTGACATCTTTTCTACGCAGTATCAATAATTCAGTGATTTTTTTTTTAAATTGCAGTATTTTGTATTTTTTAATCTCTTGTTTTATTTGTCTGCCTTTGAATTTGTTTCTAGGGAGCTCTTGCATTGGAATTCCAGTATTAATTCTTTGCTGGTTTGGTATTTTAGCTTTTTAATGTTCGTTAGAAATCTGAACTGGGAACAATTTAGTTTTGTATTGGCAAAATAAATTGATCGAAAGCAATTCGACAAACAATCACCACAAAAAATCATCTTGTAATGATCTGATTTATTACGCATCTGTTTCTCTCAACCAGGAGTTAATTTCAAGAGCATTGCCTCTATTCCTGAGCAGCTCAGACCCACTGAACAGATGCATATAGACCAGCACAGAGGCTTACCAGAAAATAAGAGCCATTTCATTTTTTTCTGTCCACATTGGCACAGCGAGTATGGATCCCATAGATTAGTTTAGCCACCTTGGTGTCAGTTTGGTTAAGCTGCTTTTCATCCATTAAGGATCAGGCCCCTGGTTTTCCATTAAGTTCCTGAGGATTTCAGTGAAGCACAAGTTCTGCTAGAATACCAAAGTAGCACAGCTTCGTCTCTAACCCTATGCAGCAAGCAGGGGTCACTAGGTAAGCTTTCTCTTCTTTGCTCTCTGAATTTTAATTGGGGTTATTTCACAGCCTGGCTCTAATTTCCAACACTAATTTATAATGAAATCTCTGTCTTTTGCTTAGCTCCTGGCTTTATGCTTCTTGCTCGCTGGGTTGCTCTGGATATTGTTAGCTGACTCCCTGCTGAGAAGCTCCAAGTAATTGCAAAAAATAAAAAAAAAAAAAAGAAAAATTGGCAGTGCCCTTCCCTAAAGGTTTTTCACATAGAGGTAGCTAGAGTTAGATTTCTGCCCCACATTTCAGCGCCGTTTGCTCTTTTTGCATCATCTCAGCATAACACAGTGAAGAAACCAAAGTCGCGGACCTTCAAGGGCACGTAAAACTTGCAATAATCTAGGCCCTAATTATGAAAGCAGAGTATGCCAAGCCTGTCGCCAGAGCAACTGTGTTGGAAGGCAGTCAGTGAAGGCAACAGGATACATGGCACTGGCATCTGGAAGGACCAAAAGCCATTGAAGTTAACAGTCAGCAAGTTGACTGTACCAGCCACCCAGACATCCTCGCGATTCAGGAGCAACAGTTCCCAATACTGTGGTTCACTTCGTAACACAGAAGCTGGAGTCGGACACCTTCCCTCCCCAGCTCACCTTGGGGGCTAGGAGCTGCCAAAATGCAGGCAGCGCGGTCCCTTCTGCAACTGGGAACTATTTGCTGCAGGAAATAATGCCGCAAGCTGGCTCTAAATCAAGGATATTTCAAATGTCAACCCTGCAAACGCTACAAAATACAGCAAGTGCAAGGCTCAGCTATCAGCGCAGGACTTTACAACAGCGGCCAGATGGGAGATGAGCTATCCCCTGCTCTTTACTAGCCTCTGCAGCGTGGCAAGGCTGCAAGACAACTGGGAATGTGCTCAGCAGAGCACACAGCCATCTCACACATCACGTGTTCGGTCTCTATCGCTCTTTCCTGCTTTTAAGTTAGATGCATCGCTGCTGGAGCCTCTACCTACTGCTCATTCTTCCTCTCAGGTGCTGGGAATAGTCCTGTGAGCAGGGTCCAGGCAGGCACGGGATGGTTTGCAAGGTCCTGTCTTATGCTCCAGCCTGGCACCACCGTTGTGCTGGGTTTGATGTAAGGTTAATATTCCTGTCGGCATCACAGGCCTTTGACACCCAAACCGGATCACTCAGTTCCACCTACTGTTGCCAATAACGAGCATTATCCCAGCAGTTTGATACGTGAAGCTGAAGAATGGTTAGATTATCACCAGTTATGCAGACAGCACATTTGACAGCCTCTCAATGATGTTTTCAGCTGTCAGTTACCGCAGCCACGGCGTGCAAACCACAAAAGGGACACAGCACTTAATATGCACTACGGAGAAACCTATTTTGGAAGAGTCAGGCTTCTGGATAAATACACTTTATGACATAATTGTGCTAACTCGAAATCATTTGCTTTATCTCTTGGCAGAGAGGCAGTTTTCCACATGCAAATTAATTACAGGAAGCTCAACTCCGATTGACACTAAAAGAGAAGGTGGGTACGAACATTTCCAGCACCAATTCTGTGCTGCAGCACACGCTTGCGTGACAAATGCCAGCAGCACTACGGCTTGCCTCCACAGACAGCAGTTGTAACTGAACTGCAATATTTGGTCAGATTAAAAGAAATAACTCATTTTCAATTTAAAAGATTCACCAGTGTAAAGGGAAATAAAAGCTATAGAAGTCAGTATTTCTACTTAAATGGACAAGGTTTACGGAAAGCGTATGATCAACTTCTGTCTGGAAATCAGTCTCATTTACAGTTCCTCAACCCAGGCAGCCCACGTCACTGATCTGTTTTCAAAATTATGGCTTAATGCACTTACTGCTGGAGGGAGGAACTGAAGCTGTATGGAGGAGTTTTACTCTGATTATTTTAATGAAAGGACGACGCAGAAACATTAACAGACAAACATCATCTTGATTAATGAGATCTTTGAAAACAGTATCATAGTTTCTTTGAATCCTACCTTTAAGCGAAGCAATCCACATTTTGTCTGTAAGTTGTAACACAATGACCTAGAACTATTTTTTGTCATTGTTTTAGCACAATACATGATGGCAGCTTCCTACTTGATTGAACTGTCAAAGATACCTGACAACTATTTTATTTTTTTTCCATAGTTCCAATAAAACTCAGAAAAAAACATGCAAATTCAAAGCACCCAGCAACAGTAACCCAGGGGAGATTTACAAGGTCAAAGGAAGCTTTCTTTTTGTGCTCGGTCCCCACAACATTCTTCTGCAACCATTTCAGAAACTAGCAGCTATTTTAGTTATGTTCCTACCAGGTTATACACTGGATATTGGATTCCAACATAGCCAATATTGGCATCTCTGATCTCACTGAAGACGTGAGGATATATATTGTTTGACTTCAGTCCTAAAGAAGTTTGGACCACTCCAGCACTGACACAGAAGTGTCGCAGAGGTGCCAGTATTTGCTAAATAGTTTTGTTTCCTCTGCTAGCAATCCTGTAACAACAAGAAGGCATCCTGAGTTAGGGGTAAGTTAAGGGACTTGTGGAATCTTCATTGTCCAAAATACTCAGCATTCAACTGGACAAGACCCAAGCAACCTGCTTTTATAGGGCCTACTTCGAGCAAGGGGGACCAGAGCCATACAGATGCCTCTACTAATCTGTCTTATGCCCCAAACCCAGGAAGGCTTTAAACTAAGAGGGCTCTCCCTGCTGCCATTCCAGTAAATGCTGGAGAATCGATAGCATCACAGATCATCCCCATTGCACGGTGAACAGTCCAAGAAAGGCAGATAAACACCGTGCATTAACTCTTCCTGAAGTACACTTTCCTCTGGCAAACAAGGAAGAGCTCTGATTTACTTCAACCACTCAGCAACTGCTCTTAGAGAAAAGGCCCACATCTAGCATTATTGCACTGCTGGGCTGTTTGCTCACCACACGGTAATTTCTGCACCAGGACACTCAAGTAAGGTGGAGGCAAGTTTCCCATTCCTAGTTTCATCCGTAACTAACAGAGAAAGAACGGGCGTGCTTGATTTGGGAATGGCTGCAAGCAGCAAAGCAGCATTTCAGGCAACATTTTGCTTGCCCTTTAAAGAGTTGCTGTTTTTTTTTTTTTTTGGTAATCAGAAGAAAGCCTACTGGATTTCTCACGTAAGGAAAGGCAACTTGGAGCACGGTGGCTGAGTGACATAAACCCATGCTTGCCATTTTCCATGCTGTACTAACGGATCTGCCACCCACAGCATTTTGACCAGCAAGTGCTGGGTTGATGTTGCTGCTACTCGTGTGGCTTCAGCAGCAGCAGGCACATCTGGAGATTTGCACAGTGGGGATTCAACTCTTAAAAAAATAAAAATTAAAAAATGGCCAGCAGCAGTGAGAGCATTCCCATTGACATCAAAAGCTGTGCACCCTTAAGAGCAAACATGCTAACAGCACAGGCAGACAGGTGTGCAGCTATGCATGCCCACAAAGAATAAAAACTGCCTTTTGCAGCAGTGCAGCCCTCTGCCAAACAACTTGTACTCAACATTTATTGATTATATCTTCCTCCAAATGTGAAATAAGTGAAGCAAAACAAAGCAGAAGCTGAACGGAGCAGAACAACGTGAAACCCGTGTGGGATGAATAGCTCTGTGCCCACTGCCTGAGGCAACCTGCTGCTGGAGGATAACGTGCCAATGCTAATCAGATGATCACTTTCCCTTCCCATTAGGCATTCTGCTAACTCACCAGATAAGCTTTTCCTCTCCTATGGCTCCTCAAGCACTGCCAGCTCAAGCAGGGAGGCAGCCCTGCTTCCTCTCTGAGCCACATTTCAGTATTATTGTTCCTTAGCCCTGAGCACAGCCCTGGAGGTGCTGAACACCCCAGTGGTGCTGAGCAGTAACTGGCCTGCAGTGCTGCGCTGTCAGCTTTCCAAACTTTGCCACCTATCTTGCCCTTTTAAGAAAAATTACACGATCCTGCAGAGCACAGACTGTTGAAAGACTGTGTACTGATCCCCTGCTGGGTAGAGGACTAGGTTACTACAGGGATGGCAGAGTACGGTCTCTGTGCAGAAAACAGCCACAATTCCTTCTTAGAGGGGCTGGACCTTCTCTGTGCTGAGAGCCAAGAAAGCCTGCAAACAGCTTTTGCCAGTCACAGACGCACACCTTTTTGTTTCATCCAGCAGTAATATATTAGGAAAAAAAAGAAAAAAAAAAAAAAAAAAAACAGACTGTGGAAGCAGTAAAATTGTACATTGTATCAGCTTCAAGGCCACACACCTCCCATCTCATCCCATTCCAAGATAAATACAACATAGTTTTTTGGCAAAGAAAAAAAAAGAGAAATGTTGCTTTGGGACACCTTAATAGATCACAGGGCAGGAACGTATATGAAGGATTTTCCCTACAGTCAGTCCTTCCTGCTGAGTGGAAATGTCTGGTCTTGCTTACAGGACTCGATCCAAAGCACCTCAAGTCAGTGGTTTCCACCAGGCTTTGAATGCATCCCAAAATCTGACTTGTAAAAATAATGGCTGAGCGCAAGGAATAATGCACAGGAAAAAAAATCCTCTTGCATACAAAGTAGGACTGATTCATTCTGGTGTGTGCTTGATCATCTGCTAACAAAAAAATATAAATGTGTGTATATATATCTGTATCTATATATATAGTCTTCATTGAAGATGAAACACTCCAGCATGAGAAATGTTAGTCAACTGCTGAGTCAGACACGCAATTCACCATTCAAGACATATCACCTACAGTCTCAGACACGTTGCCAGCTAAATGAGACAGATTAGCTGGCTATGTTCATATCTGGGTCAAATATGCAGCATACTCAGAGTTACCACCTACCGATTCACATAGATATGTAGGAAACTGCATCTGCACACTGCTTTCACCACAACGATCCATAATCAGGTACGCCTGATATAATGTGCCTACCTGAAGTCAAACTCATTGCTGTGCAGTGGCCGTTAATGGAAAATATATCATGTTTGAAACATAGGCTTCCTGGGGCCGTAGTAATGTGACTGGGTGAAGTCACTCAGAAAATGTTACAGCCTACCATAACTGCACAGGAATAGTCTTTTCTTTTATTATTCTGATTATTACTCTCCAAACATGGGAGACAGCAGCCAAGCTGTTCAAGTAACCGGAACAAGGGATTCAGCATCAGCAGAACAGAAGAGCTCTCTCTGGCATTAGAGACCCATCGCCAGCCTTTTCTATCAGTTTTCTGAGACATTTCTGGAAAAATTGGGAAGCAAACAACCCAAACATCCCCCTGAGCTCAGCAGAACTCAGGTACCAGGCCACTGCTGATGCCTGTACTGCAGCGTGAGGTAGCTGATTATCCATGTGCTTAAACACATTGCTTTCTCAAAGGTCGTGTCGGACTTCAGATGGCGCATTATTTCTGTAATGAATACATACTTACTATGATGGTGACTAATCACTGATAGTAGCTTTTTATACAGTGAATGAGATAAAGGCGGTTACAGGATAGCTAGCCCATATTTTATGTTACACCAACTTCCTACTGTGCCAACAGAAATACATTTGGGGAAGGACGTAACAATTTAGGGCATAACAGAGGGAGTGGAGATGAATAAGCCACCTCAGCACTTATGTTTTTCAGTCCCACATGATGACAGAAGTTCATCTCTTTTCTATGCCCACCTAGTATAGACTAGGTAATAAAGCACATTTCCTTCTCTTCCCAAGACATATGTTCAAGTTAACAACTCCTTCTGCCATGCAAATGGGAAACAAAGACCTTGTACTTCCTCAGATGCTGGGCCCGTCCAGTTCAAACCATCTAACAGGCCGAGCTCTTTGTGGCAGTGCCACATACACATACCTGCCAAATTATGTCCACCTGGTCCATGCCAGCCCTATGGCACCCTCACCTTCACATGGCATCAGGAACCAAACCTCCAGCCAAGGGAACAGCACCGAGTTACAGCACAGCCTTGTGTGAAAGGGGACCTGTCAGTCAAGAACAGGGGGGTAACCACAGGGCTACATACAGGTATTATAAGTTGTCCTTTCCAAGTTTTCATTTTACAAACGTGGCCATGATAAAGAAAGGCCCTGCCCAACACCATAATAAAAAAGAATGGAAGGGGCAGAACCTGAATGCAGGCCTATCTTCACCTTCAGACTTCTCTGCAGATGCACAAGGTTGCCCTATCAAAATACTTCCACCTCTGTTGCAGATTTGACAGCAACTCAACCCTACTAGTCATAAATATTCCCCAGCCCATCATACACCTTCTCATCTCAGGGCCACTTTGCTCCACCTGCAGGTTAAAGAACCCACCTAGAACTGCTCCTAAAATGCTCGCCCACCTGTGTCCCCCACATCACAGCCAAGCAGTCCTGTACCCTGTGAGTGCTGCTGTGTGAAGAGCAGAAGAGAAGCCTGTCCTTGCCTCAACCCCTAGAATAGGAAGGAACCAAGTTGTTATACCTGGTAATTAATTCATAGCCCTCAGTACTGTTAGGACACTGTTTTGCTCATGTAGCATGGAGCCGAACTGTATCTGCTGAGCATCAATGTAATACTGATCACACCGGGAGCTACCAAGGTCTCAGCTGAAATACTGGCCTGAAGAGGAACTACAAATCCATTCATTCTTAGAAAAACACTAAAATATGCACCTCATGATGAGACTACAGCCCTTGACAAATAAAAAATTTGGAGTCAGGCCAACAGATAGACTTGTTGAGGATTAAGACTGTACTAATGCTGACAGAGGAAGTTCCACAGCAATGCTGGTGTCTGGAGAGGGCCTGTTCCCACCAAGCCACCCCATCCCACGCCTGCTCACACACAGCAAGACCTGTGCCAGGTCCCCCTGGCTGCATCTCCTCAATTGGTGACAAACTAGGATGAATACCCCAAGGGTAAGGAGCCAGATCCATAAACAGGCTATATGCAGTTGCTCATACTGAAAAGCAGGGGAGTGTGGAGAGGCCGAGCCCTTCAGTGCCTCTGCTCTGTTGCCTAATAGGACCTGAGCTCCATGGAAAATCTAATTGGTGGTCTATGGTTTAATTTTGTCATTTCATTTCCTTTTAGTGAGTAATATCTCTTCTGTTATTTTAATTTAATCTTTGGGGTTTGCTCTTTTACATTAATTTTAATATTAACTCCATAGAAACAAACCGATACGTCAGCTGCTCAGCAGGTGGGATGTCACTGGAGAGGTTCACAGCCAAAACAAAGGATCATGAACAGAGGCAGACTGAAAACCACACAGGTGAAAGAAGGGAGATATTTTAAAAGGTGCTCCTCCAGCAGTCTAACTCAGAAGCTGCAGTCTGTTTCCAGTGGCGTCACCGCACAGCCTGGGGTTGTGCAGACTGACATCGATTAATCCAGTTGTTTGCCAACCTGAAGAAGACCACCAAGTAAAGTTCCCCAGCAGACTATTTATGAGACTTTGCTTTCAGTACTTTAAAAATCTGCTAGTGTTTTATCCCTTGACCTGTATTATGGTACACCAGGTATTTGCCTTAAAACAATCACTCCTAAAAAGCCCATAAGAGGTGAGGAAAGTTGGCCCACACTGAAACAAACAACACATCAAGAAGGTGACTCACTCCAGCCTGGCCATAACTTTTGTTTATTTTTTGGTAACTCTGCTGTCTAATTTGCAGAAATTTTCCTGAAATGGGGGCTATATCTCCTCCCTGTGAGTTCTCTAGTGTGCTAACAGGCAGGTACATATAGCAGTCTTTGCTTTTAACAGATAACCTGGTACAGAAAGATATTTTCATGACTCATGCAGTAACTAAGTATCTACAAAATTTTTGTCCTATGTTAATTCTGGGTGAAACTGGTCAACAGGCAAAGTTACTGGAGAGTGGCTGGAGGGGGTATAGAAGGTACAGGCAGATAATGATTTCATTAGCTTTACATTTCTGACCTGACAAACAAAATAAAATGGACTTAGAAACTCTCTGCTTTCTTTAATTTGTCGTATCTCTTCATGTGGTGGAAGCCAGGGTTTCGTACTTCATACAGAAATGGTCTGGGTGACAGAGATGTGCCATGCATCCAGTAGAAAAATCCAGCAGAATTTCAGCAAGATGCTAAGAGTCAACAGTAGGAATGAGATAGGAGAAGCTGTGAAGAGAACTGCGCAGTCACCAGGTAAGATGCTCTGATGACATGAGATGGGAGAGCGCCGGTAGATAGGCCTGGCTGGGCAGGGGCCACTGTCACCTAGAAAGAAGGGATCTCACATGAATTCAAACTGGGACAAATCTTTCTGCCATCAAAGAACTACTTAAAATGTCATGCCTGGTGGTGTACTTCTTCATACCAGCTATGGACTTGTCACCTGGCTTTTGCTTTAGAGCAGCACCCATACAGTATTAACGGTATGGCTTGGCTTTGTAAACCCGATGACCCTGGAGAGTAAGGCAGTATTCAAAAGCTCTCTCCGCAGAGCTTTGTGAAAACTCAACTACAGGTAGGAGCCCACTCCTTCAGTCTAATTCTGATACGCTCCGCTGCAGCAGGTCCAATTTCGAGTGGAGTATAAAACCCAGCTCTTTCAAACGGAGATTTGTTGTGCCATAGAGTAAAATTGCTAGCTGTGCAGAAAACACGACAGTAGGTTGTATTTCAGACTGAAGTCTAAAGATATTTGTTTCAGAGGAAAGTCTTCTCGTGCTGTAATGGGTTGCTTCTTGTTACAGCAGATTTGTTAGCATGTCTCCCTGTGTTCAGCACAATAAACATCTGTAGCTATTCACTTGGCAATGTATGGAGACAAATGGTTTTGACAGTCAGGATTAAATGTGGGCAGTAATGGATTTTGTGGTGAGCAGGTAATCAAAAACAAGCTTTAAGAACAACCTCCACTCCAACTTCAGCACGACTGAGTATTTTAATCAGCACTCTAAAAACAATGTATTGGCTTTTGCTTGCCTGAATATTTAGGGTCCCCTAAAATCTCTCCCTCCCCCACACCAGTTGGTCAAAGCTGAATTTATTGGGGTGGCCAGGACTTGTAGAAACCATATTCTCAGTCTGAAATGCGTTTGCATCAAATAAAGTTACCCTGCTCAGCCTGTGACACAGGAGCCCCCCTGGCATAGCCTCAGACTTACCTGGCTGCTGCATCCCACCCTGCCAGACCTGGGTGGGGTGGTAGTACAATGCCATCGGCAACGTGGCTGCTCTGGCAAGACCTCCTGTGCAGAATACGAACTATTTCTGAACCACCAATAAAAGCTACACCCAGGAAACACCCCTGCAGGGTCTGGTTGACAAAGAGCTGTCCCATTGCCCGCTCCTGGTCCAAAGCCCTGTTCTCCTGCCTGCAGAATCACTCAGTACCAGCTGCCCATTTCCAGCCTTTTTTTCTTTTTTTTTTTTTTAGAAGAATTGGAGAACAAATATCCAGGCATGGAAACACTGCAGGAAAGGATAGTCCAGGCGCAGTCACCTCTTTCAGCACCCCCTTTTTTTTTTTCAGTCCCCCCACTTATCCTGGGGCAACCTTAATGGCTCTACTGATGGAAATTTCCAGTCTTTCTACTGCAGAATTTGTGATAATTGTTTACACCTTCCCAGCTGTGTAAGACTTGCTTTTCTTCCCCTCTGGAAGGGGCAAGATATGCTTACAGTTCTGAATCTTCTTAAAGAGTTGTTGCAAACCTGACCGTCCTCATGAACATTTTGCTCAGGTTTTTCACAGCCCCACCATTTATATTAGGAATGAACCGTAGGTCAAACAGCCTAGCAATTCACCTGCTAACTTAACAGCCTGAGGCTCTGCCTCAGGGCTTTTCACACCGCCAGCTATTAACCACAAAGGAATGTCACCAGCACTGGTCATTATTGTTAATTATGGCACTTCTCTATTCACACGCCTCCATATGAAAAGCTTTTCTCATCAGACTCCTTCCCCTATCACCGAGGACCAGGTTATTATATCACACCTAGAAGCACCACGCAGTGTGCAGTAGGTTTTCACAAAGAGCCAGGTGGCTACACCTTATCCCTACTGACTCCAGAAATACAGACCGAGCAAAGGGCTAAACCTTGCTCATCACTGTCTTGCCCTCCCTGTATTCACAGGGTTAGCTGTGATTCAGCTGCCCCAGCCTGGAGGAATATGGGATCCAGGCTGTTTACCAATGCCCATCTAGGACAGATAAGATTTGGGATCTGGGCAAGAAGACATGGGATGGATGGCATTTCTAGATTCGGGCAAGACTTTCCTCAAAGGGCAATGACAACCTTGAAAAGAAAGGAAAAGCAATGGTAACATCTGCAATGTTCAGAGCAAGCCACCTACAGCAGATCTCCTGGCAAAGGTTTTCTATTATGTGTGATCTGTGAGCTGCTCAATGTGCAGGCAAAGGCTGCAGTGGAAGAGGAAGGATAAAGAAAACTTTCTAGAAAGGTACATGACAGCAAGAAACAACTAGGGTGGAGCACAGAGCCTCCATGCAGACTCCTAAAACCACCACAAAAAACATACGACTCACTTGCATTTCACAGGTTTATGTTAAACCTGCAGATTACTATTTGCAGGTTTATATTCAACCACTAAGGCCCAGGAGACCACCACCTGCCCTTACCTAAAGATGCTTTCAATCCACAGCTTCCAGCTCACCTAGAAGGAAGATGTTTAGGACTCCTCTCACACGCCTGTGTGAGAACAGGTGTTCTCCAAAAAACTCCCTCAGAAGAGGAACAGGCTACAAGAGTGCTCCTCAGTGGGATCTACCTCTATCATAAAGCAAACAATCATCCCTCCACTTGTAACGGGAATTGCTGCAAGATATAACTGTCCTCGTGGATAGTTATCTGTAATTGTCCCCAGAGGGTGCACTCTTTAACTCTAACTCTTAGGTATCAGTCGGCAATTCAAATCTGGAGTCCTTATTCTATCAAACCTTGATTTGTCCTGCAATCTGTAGTATTCTTTAGAAAGAAGAAAAAAAAAAAAGGTTCAGGAAACATCTCTCTCCAAAAATCCAGTCTGAAAGGTCCCTGGGAGGTAATATGAATGCAGACTGTAGCAAATCATTTCTAATAATTCATGACTAGTATGACATACGGTTATAACAGCTGAGGAGTTATCCTTAAAACTATCTGCAATGCGAGCACTGCATGCCTTTCACTTCTTGGAAGTTTTACATGCTGTATTACTGTGGGGTTGGATTCAATAGTCTAAATAAAGCTTCCTCTTGCTCTTCCAAGCTGAAATATAAAATAACACAGGGGGAATAAGCATTTATCTCCTACAACGCAGCACATACAAAATCCTTTCACTGAAGTAGGAACTACAACAGTCAAACCTCTGGGTCATTCTTCTTTCTGTGAAAAGACTTGTTAAAAGTATATGTTAATGTTCCCTGCCAATTTTTCTTCTCTTAGCCTCTTCCTTCCAGGGCTCTCATTACATTCCCCCTCTATGTAGTTTTAAAAGGTTTCCTTGTCTGACAATTTTGCTGAAGGCAATTATGTTACTTGCCTTCTCCTGAGCTCGATATACAACAGCAGAAGAGGCACACTGCACATATGGTTAAGGTCTGTTTTAAAGACACTCAGAGCTGGCTATCAGATCTGGCTGTGTAACTTGTGTCTTTTGCACCTATCAGAGTCTGGGAAGCTCTGGAACTCAGCTTTGGGATAGTCCCTTATCCAAAATTCAAGAGATGAAATTTTTGCTGTCTACAGAAGACATTTTTCTATATTGAACTGGAAACAAGAAACCTGTACTTAGACCTCAGCCAGGAAGATAAACTCTTTGGGATGACAGAAGGCAGCACAGCTCCATCTGTTGCATTAAGCAGATGTTCAGGAGTCAAGTGTACTCACCTCTCTGATGAGAAAAGGGTTCTTCTTTTCGGTTTGTAATGTCACTCAAGTTCATCTACAGCTTTGCAACCGATCTCTAGGGCCTGGCAACAAACTCCCAAAGGCTAAATGCTCGGTTATCCCTTATAATTTTTACAGGGAAAAGTCGTGTTTAAGCAGAATGGGAACTCACAAAATACACCTAGCTGTGAATCAGGCACAAACAAGTCCTTCCCCCTGTCTCTCCCAGTGGCCCATTACTGGTCATAGCAGGCTTCATCTCCAAGGTGCTCCCTTTGCAGGTAACAGAGCTTGACATTCCCCTGCCATTATCAGACAGACTGCATCACCAGTCCCGCTGCAGGACTTGGCTTCTTTGGCTGAACACAAGCCATTCTACCCACTTTGGAGCCTTCAAACCCAACATACAAGTCAATACATACACAGAAGAGCTTTTGAAGCCTGGTTTCCAAGTGCTTTCATTCAGTACATCTGTCTCGCACATGGATTCCCTGATGGACAATTATATAGTTGAGTTCAAATTTCAGTCTTTCCCTTTAGTGGGGCACTGATATGGGTTAGACTCCTTTAGTTGCCCATCTATTTTCAGAAACTTTGTTGAAACACAGCACACTGCAGACTTCTCATCCCTAAAATAAGGCTGAAATCAGCTCATGAGTTAAAATATTACCCCGGTGGAAAACTGAAAGTCAAAAAAAAAAAAAAAAAATCAAGCCAAACACAAGGCCATGGTATGTGTAGTAATAAGTCTAAGAAGCTGATTAATAGGAGAACATAAATAAAATGCCCAAACACTTACACCGACTGCAAGAAGGGCCTTGATCCTCACTGACAGCTGATGTGCTTTCCCTGCCCAACCACTGGTACTGCCCCTCTGCCTGGAACGTATCTGTTTAGGTCTGTATACTCCTACCATGTATCCCTTAGGCGCTGCATATAGTACCCAGTCACAGAACCTCCTAGTAGGGTGAGAGTTATGATATGGGATGAATTCACAAGAAAGCAATGCTGCAGCTTCTGAGTCACTGTCTCTCTTTGCTTCTGGAAGTCCTGTTAACATCCCAAATAACAAACAATTTAAGGAAGAAGCTGTTTTCTCAGCCACCATCTCAAAATACCCATTTTTCCAGGGAAAAAACACTGTGCCTACTATAAAAACACTTTTTTAGGGCATCCTTTAGGAAAAACGTGGTGCAGGCAGGACCTTGGCATCAGCCATGTCTGTAACACCCCCACAGGTGGAGCATGGCACAGACATCCCCATCTCACAGGAGCCCAACAGACTCAGGGAAATCCAAGTGAATCGAAAGAAATTTAAGTTTCAGACTGCCTAAATTCTGAGAGTTTGAAATGGTAACTTTAAGGTCACATTAGCTTAGATTTTGTATTAATTCCTAGTACTTTTAAAAGCTTATTGTCTTTGCCAAGCAGACTTTCCCTATCAAGGGAATTTAAATGATATGCGAGCCATTTAGGTACACAATATATATTGTCACTGCACAAAGGACCTTTAGAAAGCTGAAACTGGATGAACTTTGCCAGAAAAAGCCAGCTTGGGGAAAGCTATTTCCAACTATCACTGCCAAGTTTAAGTAATATAGTAATGGTATGGGGCTGGACACATAAAACACCATCTGTATAATTAAAATATACACAAAGGTGGTATGGGGACAAGTATCATCTGAATGTTAGCAAAGTAAAACTGCTAAAAAGAATTAACCCTTCAATGATACATTCACATTGGAGACAGGAGTTACACAGGAGTAGGGAAGTCCTCTTCTCTAAGACCCAAAGTACACATACCTTTCCCCTGGCCAAGCTCAGCCTGCAGGTCAGACCAACATTTTATCCCCAATACTGTAATGCATTTAACACACACAATTTAAAACATAGGCTTTGTGTTTTTAAATCCTTAAACTCACACATGAAGCACCAAAATGCTTTTCCTTACTACAAGCAAGTTTCATGCTGTTTCTCCCATCACTTGTAAGAAATCGTACTACATTTTCTTCATTGCTTTACACTACAGTGTACATAGTCTCACATAGAGTGAAAGTTAGCACTGCAACAGATGGTGCAACATGTCTCTAACATTAGAAAATCAGGAAGTGAATTATTACTGTTGATAAAAAAAAAATGACAAATTCCTTGCAACTCAGTTGTCTGTCCCAAACTTATCAGAAGGTGGCAGTATTTCAAAACATTATTTTTTGGATTTACCAGAGGGGCATTTATTTGTTAATCGACTACTTGTTAATAATGCATTTTATTATTCCTAGTGTTTTAAAGTGAGGAGCTGTAGATCCTATCTGCTGAGGCGGAGAGGAAGCAGTAACCCACACTATGTTGTAGTTTTAAAGAGTCTGGCGAATCCATTAGTATGGGAATACATAAAGGGCTACATTTGCTTCACTACTGCTTTCATTTGCTGTAAACTATTTTTGGCTTCTTTTATAGAAGTGACCATATGAATAAGATTAGAATTTCCAAGGTGCCCAAAGCATATACTGATGCCACAAAGAAGTCCCTAAATTCAACAATGTTTCCAGGAATATTGTGCCTGATTCGTATCCTGTACCTTCTACAGATTCACATATTATATCCCCTTCCAGGTTTCAAACCGTCATCCTTTGTTTTATCAACAGTTCCACCACTGTGCATTTCTCCTCCTGAAACTAAAAATATCCTTCTCTTGTGTCTGAGCTGCAACTGCTTTGCCTTCTACCCATGTAAAACAGAAAGCATATTTTAACAGCCTGAACCCCTTGGCACCTATTGCTTTATCTACAATTCACACTCTGTGGAAAGACATTTACTGAACAGCTTCATAGGAAACCTACTTGTGGCTTGAAGCTCTGCTTTAAAACCTCTGGATTAACCAGGAGCCAGTGTACTTGGGAAAACCACTGCCAACAAGGTGAGGGTCCACATTCTGGCATTCTTGTGTGTGTGGCTCCATATTGAAGCTGTCTCGAATTAAAACAAAGATGAGAGACAAAACAAAGTCTGTCTTAGACTGGCAAGAAAATCATCAAAAGTTCCTATAAAAATAGGAAGGATGACAGAAGAATCTTTGAGATTTTCTTCTATTATACACTTCTATTTACTCTTAACATTATTTGCTTCAATGACTCTAGAAATAATGGCTCCAGAGTCCAAACAAGAGGGTAGAAGTTACCGACCAAAATACATTTGTTTGGACTATTCCACCTTCATCCCTCCATTTTTTTCTCCTAGCTATGGGAATTACAGAGAAAAGAGGCCTATTTTGCTGATGATTTGTTGAGGCCACTTGCTGTGTCAAATCATCTGTGCCAACATATTTAAGGAAATTATTAAGCGTCATAAAAATCACCCATGAGACAAAAACGCAGTGAAAAGATCTAAGTCAATGAGATAGTTGAGCAAGCCAAAGAAAAACTGCAATATTCCTACATCAGCCTTAAACTGCCATAACATTCCCCAGTATTTATAGAGGTGTTTATTTCGATTTATAAAAAGTGTTTAAAATCATTAAGCATATTTCTCTAAGCATCTTTATCATCATTCTAGAAAATGCAGCAGAAAGTATACATATGGAAAAGCACTTATTTGCATTTGCCATGGAACCAGTGGTGTTCAGCTTTGGCTGTATTTCCACAGAAAAGGGTGTCCAGGCGGCAAACTTACCTTTACAAAAATCACCTCATAGCCACAGTGTAACCTATGGAAAAAAGTTTGAATTTCAACATCCCACTGTTTCTCTCTTATCATCCCCCATTTCTCAGTTGCTTTAAACATTACAAGAAACTCTACAATAAACCTTGTTTCTCAGGGTTTTTGTTTGTTTGCTTGTTTGTTTTTTTATCAATTAGAATCACAGAAACATAGGTTATATTTGATTATATCCACAGCATCATAGAATGGCTTGTGTTGAAAAGGACCTTAAAGACCATCCAGTTCCAACCCCCCTGCCATGGGCAGGGACACCACCCACCAGATCAAGTTGCTCAGGGCCTCATCCAACTTGGTCTTGAGCACCTCCAGGGATGGGGCATCCACAGCCTCTCTGGGCAACCTGTTCCAGTGCCTCACCACCCACTGAGCGAAGAATTTACTCCTAATCTCTAATCTAAATCTTCCCTCTTTTAGTATAAAGCCATTAATTAGCGGGAACAGAAAGCAAATTTCCAATGACTATGACTAAGCACAATGTACTCACTGACTGCAAGGTAGCCTCGCTTTTAAAGGACAGTAACACGCAAAGGTAACTTGTAGCATGGATGCAGAAGTAGCATGATGTAAAGTCAGGGAGCTTTGTTTAAATCCTCTCGATTTGTGCTCATGTAAGAGGCTTTCTGGTCCTTGCTAAGAGATGACCTGTTTGGTTGTTCAGTTTCCCAGAAAATGTTTTTAGATCTTCAAACATCACTATGAGAAAAACACCCTTGTGGCAATGAGTAGATAATGGGAATTTGCATTTTAGATGACTGAACAACAGTGTCCAAGGTGAGGATTCATCCTGAGAGGTGCAGAACAGCTAAGTGGAGCACAGCCCAAATCAGCCTCACCCCACGATGTGCTCAGGAAAGCTCCTTGGCTGCCTCCTCATTAGGGCTATCTATTCCTACTCCCTCTTGCATGCTGGCCTAAACCTAACATGCAAAAGAAAATGGAGACTATAAAAATGAAAAAATCAATTCAGAGGCTCTTTCCTGCCATGGTCTGAGTTTAAGATAAGCATTTCTTATTCAGCAATTATAAACACATTATAAACACATGTATATTTGCAGCATCACCAACCCATGACACTCTGCACAGGGAATTGTAGCATGCTGGCAGGTGGCAAACAGAGAAAGGAATGGTTTGGAATATTTTAATTCAATTAAATTGACACATTTACCTCCTGAGATTTTTAATCCTGGAAGGTTTTATGACTTTTTACAATGTAATCGTTCCTCTTTAACTCCTGTCCCTTTGCTGAGATCTCTTCAGACAGCAAAACAGTATTTGGTTCTACAGCCTGAAGAAAAAAAGTGCATAAAGGTAAACAGTGGGTAAAATTCCTATGAATATGGATTCTCAGCTCCCCTTGAATTACGCTGATCAAACTGACTATTCAATATTCTGTACTAACCTGGGAAAATGACTGAAAGTATTGGATGTTGAATATAGGTTAAATTCTACTCACATTGAATCAATGCAGAACAGAGACATTTACTGGATATTCTTGATGCGTACAAAAAGGCAACTAAGAGGAAGTTTCACTCACGTTTATTTTGATAAGGGAAAATAAAGCAGGGAGGCACGGAGTTAAAACACCACAATTTACATCCCTAAACAACGAGAGAACATAAATTTCTGGGTTTGGTGGTTTGTTTTTTTTTCCCTTCAGAGCAATTAAGACTGCCAGCTGCCTGCACATACAAAAAAAAAAAAAAAAAAAAAAAAAAACCTATCTCCTGCTAAAATTTTGTTATAGTCACTGCCCACTACCTGACAATCATTTCTGTCAGAAAGCAACATTCATAAACACTTTACAGAGGTCTGCGCTGCCTTGTTTTGCTCCCGTGGCGAAGCATGAAGTGAAACAGCGATCCAGGAGTATTACCACAGTCGCGCTCTCTCCTCTTACAAAAGCCTGGCTTCTTTGGAAGGACCTCTGTGTTGGCGGGCTGCTTTTCATTACATCAGGAGGGCCAATTTGGGGTATCATATGCAGCTGAAAAATTGCGAGTAAACTGCCATTACTTGCAGCAGGAACTCAAAGGGCTTTGACTTGCAGAAGGGAAGATCACAGGCCAACAAGAAATTCTTTTCTATTTAGGTGGACTGGAGAGAAAATGAAGGTTCATGCCCCCAAATTGCAGCAATCCTTTGTTCTGTTATCTCCTTATAAAATGGAGGGAGAGCCAAATACATTTCATTTGTACTCGGAGAGGAGAGTTACCCCCGTGCTCAGTAATACCGGACAAAGCCCTATTGAATTGGCTGGGACAAAAGCATGCAGTTTGTGTTAAGCATGGGTTCTTCTTACAATGCCATCTGGTTTCTGAGGCACAAGTTTTACAAGTGCTTAAGCATCGCTTTGCCTAGTGCTGCAGTGTTTAACCGGTTCAGGAGCTTGACTCTTCCAAGGAAGTGCGGCACACAAAAGGCAAAGTCCTATTTGTTTCTGGCATTGCTTAGGGGTTTTCTGTCCAGGCAAGGGCTGACAGCAGCTCCTCACCTCATGTGCAAAGTCAGCCAGGCCAGAACCAGCCAACAGAAATTCCCAGGGACTCTAGAGATACATCTTTAGTCACCCAGGGACACAAAACTCATTCAGGGTTACATGACACAAAAACCTAGTTGTGCTCTTTGGAAAACCCTACAGGTCTCCTAGCTTTACAAGCA
This sequence comes from Cygnus olor, assembly GCF_009769625.2. Classification (NCBI taxonomy): domain Eukaryota; kingdom Metazoa; phylum Chordata; class Aves; order Anseriformes; family Anatidae; genus Cygnus; species Cygnus olor. The sequence continues at coordinate 13,897,016 of NC_049172.1, read as the reverse complement.
CTCCAGCTCAGGCCCAGGAAGGAGTTTCAGTCCTCTCTGTCCAGCAGTTTATGCTAGAGTGATTTTTTTTCTTCCTATTGGTTTCCAATATGCTTAGCTTCCAGTGAGGGATAGCTCTGAACCGGCACAAAGCAGATGGGAAGGAAACAGCTTTCCCAGGGCTTTGCCAGGCGAGGCACTGCCACACGCAGCTGGACTACGCTGACACTAAAAGCTCTGATTTTCCCTGGAAGTAACAGGGCCTGAGGAAAAAGCAAGGTGAAGTCTCTCATTTCCCAGACAAAAGGAGGCTGGGAGCACGAGGCATCTTACCGGGCGGCTCTCCTTTTTGCCCCCCTTTCTGTTTTCCTGGATATGAGTTTTAAAATGGGTTATATTTTGTCTGCAGCAATTTCTTTTAATAACTGCAATTATTCTCTCCCATTGTTCTGACTCTTACAAGCAAATTAGGGAAATTCAAAGGCAATTTTCATGATTGTTTGTTGTCAGGGGCTTATGAATGGCTGTTCTACTTTACTAGAATGTTTCATTAAATAAATAACAAGTATGGCACAAGAGCTGTAAACAGTCAGATAAAGATCAGTTCATTTAGAGACAGATCCTGCCGGTGCTTAGCTGGGCATACAGGAGACACAGCAGGCTGCTCTCCTGACAGACATAGGAAGAGCTTCCATGTTTAAGGAAGGGCTTAAAAGGGCTTTTAAACGGCTTCTTGCTCTCCCCAGCTGCCTTCAGCCAGCGCCACATGAAGTCCAGCCATGCCTCCAGCCCTTGCGGAGAGTGGGCCTGGGACACCGAGAGAGGCCCTGTTCTGTAAGCCAGGGACTTCTGAGGAGAATTTTCTTTTCAACACAAAACTGCAGTGCAGCCATCCACCGCTGCATATGCCAAAGCCCTTCCCAGCCCACAGGATCTTGTTACAGTGGTCTGAATGACTGCAGCAAATTGCACAAGGCCTGCCTCCCCTCCGCACAGCGTGAGGAGGTGCGCTATGCCTCCGCCCCATCCTGTACACGCTAGCTGTGTTTACCAATTGCTCACCTCTAGATGATTTCAGCACCATCTGCTCTCTAAGATGTTTTCTCCCCAGCAGCAGGGACCCGGGATGCAAGCACGCTTCTTTACAGCTCTCATCATTTAGCATGTGTTTCACAGCCTACCTGGAAGTGTGCACAAGCAGGGGACGGCGCTGGGAAGCTCTAGCGTCCCTCCCTCTCTCCATGCTTGCACAGCACGCAGGGAGAAGTTGCAGGCCACAGCAAAGGCCACCCTGACTAAACAGCACCGTGACCTCATGACATACCATGTGGGAAATAACAACTGGGATGGGAGCTAAGAACAGCAGCAAGACTGGATTTCTGGAACAAATCCAAAGTCAAGGCCTCGAAAAGGACTCAAGTATGCATTTCTTCTGCTCAAAATATCATGCAAATGTTTCGCTAAATGGCATCCATCAATAGCAGAGGATCTGGAGCACATGCCAAATTGTTTCAGGCTTCATCTGGACGGGGGAAACTGACTGTACAAGGCAAACCTAAGCTAATAACTTCCAAATGTTCCCAAACCTCTCAAGTTTTAAACATATAACAGGACTCGTTCCCACCTCCAACAGCATGCAGATATTCCTCTGTTAGACCACTGTAAAGACAAGCCAGGTATAAAAGATGACAAACCAAATGTTTGTAGCCTATTTTCCTAAGGAGGTGACATTCACTCAGGTAAACAGGGTTGTAGGTATACTTATTACCTCTCCTATACTGGTGGCTTTTTAAACCTCTGATCAAACAAATCCAACAAAGTAGGAGAAGTCTTAAAGACACTCTTAAAGTCTTAAAGTCTTAAAGACTTAAAGTCTTAAAGACACTCTAACTTAGAAAAAAATAAATGGAACTCGATATGACCAGCATTGTGCCAATGTCTTAATGGACAGCAGGGGCTCACCAGCATCAGGTATCTTCACAAATGTTCCCACTCAGAGCTCACAAGTAGCCATGAGGCAGACATCTGCAGGATACTCAACTTATTTCCATTACTTACTAAATACTTTACTGCCTGGTTTATTAATGTTGATGAGGAAAGATGGAGAGAAGTTCAAGCATAATTCCTGTAACCTGAACAACAATTCCCATCTGGAATCTTCCCTGATTATCATTTGTGCCTTACTGATTCTGTACAACCCACCTCCACTACTGGAAGAATCAAAGCTTTCTCCATCATCTGAATAACTTAGCAAGCAGGAGATCAGAGGTATCACTAATGTGGCTGTCAAACCCTGTGCTCATAAGGTGCTTTGAAGAGGCATAGTCATCTTACCTGGAGCTTTGCAGAGATGAATACTCATGAGAATTTCTAAACAAACAAACAAACAAACAAACAAAAAAGCACAGGCAAAAAACCTAACAGCCTGACAGGAGGGGATTAGCAAACTCTCCTCCAATTGCTTATCCGAAGGCAACTTGAGCCTAGTTCTGGAGACATTAATTTACTCTCAGCACAAAAGACAATGGGAACGTGAATTGCTAAGTTCTCAGAGTACAACCATGGACTCAAACTAAATAACCCTTCCCTTTCCCCTTCCTTTTCCCTCAATAACTTTTACTCCAGTTTACCGAATCTTCTCTCTCTGCTGCCTCTGCACCATACAGCCATGCCCAGTATGTCCTGATAAACCTATTCAGCTTCACCTTCTCCTGAACTCTCCAGGCCTAAGGACTGCCTGCTAAGAAGAGTATGCTTTTACCCTTTGGGAATAAAAGCAGCAGCTTTGTTCAGAAAATACCTATATATGTGTTCACTCAAAATAATATATAGGTTATTGATATCCCCTACAAAAACACAGTACATTTGTAATAAAAGAAAAATTGAACATATCAATCTGGAACCTGGCCTTGGGACTCATGAATTTTAGTTGAGTCTGCATCACTCCAGATCAACAAACTTGAGAAGTTTCTTGGCACAGAAAAACACCTCACAAGTCCTTTTTCTTTCCATACACCCTGGGCCTCCCTGCCTCTGTTGCCCTGCTCTCTCCCTGCTCACTGTCAGCCTCTCCAGCAGACCATGCTCCCCAGCTGGGTCTCCCTCCCCTCTGTCCTGGAGGTCCCACCTGCACCAGACAGCAGCAGCATGTCCTTCTCAGCTACAAAACTGAGGGTAAAACAGCTCACTGCTTCCTCTATCTTCCACACAGCCATGCCAAGAGAAGAAATGGCTGTTAAGAACCACAAGGATCATTCCTCTTTTCTGCCACGTAATATAGAGCCCAGTCTTCTTCTCTGCCAAGATTTACACAACAATGACTTTGTTCCCATTTCTCTATGCTATAAAGAAATTATCAAAATAAATGGAGAAACTATATAGTTTTCCATTTATTCAGATTTTTATTTTTCCGTATCTATACCTATATAAAATATAAGAGAGAACAAGACACAAAACAAATCAGTAAAACTACCTGGAGCCATGTATACCCCTTCATACCTTTGCTTTACTCTTTCTCATTCTCTGCTAAACTAAATTTATAAATTTAAGTGAAGGCAGAAAAATAATCAATGCTTTCTAGAGCCATTATTGGAAACCTCTGATGATAAACAGCTCCGTTAGCAAAGAAACAAAAGTAAAAACAAAACCAACCAAAACATTGAACGGTTTAATACTGTAGTCTTCTGGATTTATTGTCCCTGGTCAATAGAAGGCTATTTTATGGTAATTTAAGAAAAGCCTACAGTGTTGGTTACTGAAGAATCATAAATAGTGGTACACTAATAGAGAAAATAGGGCTGGGTAGCTAAAGAGAAATAAAGATTGGGAGCAGTCTGGATGTGACCTTCTTTATTGCAAATAACATTTTTTCACGATTTTAAGTAACGCTTGCCATCCCAATATACAATGTCGATCAACTTAAAACGATGTTTTCAACACTGAGCTTTATTTAGCAACTGCTGCTCTTCTAAAAGGGCCTGATCCAAAGTCACTTTGTGTAACAGAAAGTTACACAAAGAAACAGAAAGTTTACCTGTTGGAAAAGACGAAGCCATGAAACAAGGACAACCACTGCAACTAGACAGAGGGCTGAGGGGAGACATAACAACAGTAATCAAACACATAAATGGTTGCAGAAAAAAAAAAGAAAAAAAAAAGAAGGGAGCAATCTCTTCTCCACTTCCAGGAACAGGAAAGAAATAATGGGCTTAAGTTGTAGCAAGAAACACTAGCATTTCAAAGGAAAAAAAAAAAATACTTGCTAGCAATAAAGCCCTGGACTGCTCTACAAGAGGAAGCTGCAGTCTCTCTCACTCACCTTCAAAACAACTACCTGTATCTCTCACAGAAGAAGCTCAGGCACGTCTGGCTCTGTCCAAGCACTGGACAGACTGGACTACCTAAGTCTGCCTCACTTCTAGCAATTCTTTCATGCTTATTTTTCCACAGCCCAGTAACAGGCTGCAGGATGAGAAACCCCAAATCCTATACCTAAGGCTCCTCTATTTCCTTTGGAAAGTTACGGGTGAGGGTCTTTGACAAAATAACTATCGTATTTTCTTAGCTCTACAGCTTGCATTCTGACTTTGTTCTTTCAGTTATTAGCATTACTGTCCTATATTCTATCCTATAATATAGGAAGAGGATGATGATATCTGCCTATGGAAAGGAGCTACTGGAATCTACAGCTACTGGGAACAAGTGGTAAAAGCTCTGCAGACTTCCTGTTTTCATGATGAAATTGCCCATCTTAGGTCAGAGTACCTCGGTCTCTGATGTCCCATATTTTCTTGGTAGATCTGTCCCATATTTTCTTGGTAGAATGTATACCAGGGACTTCTAGTCTTTTGAGCTATATTGCACCAGACTGAAGAAAGGCACCACTGTAGATGTACAGCTCAAATCTGCTGGGTGAGACAGATCAAAAGATGAGGGAAGGTTCCTTAACACAAACCATATGCTCCTGTCCCAGCCAATTCAACAGAGCTTTTTCCAGTATAACTAAGCCTAAGTGTACCTAATCTCTGAATATGAAACAAATGTGGCTGCAAAAATACAACTTAAACTCCAGTCACCCTTTCAGTGGGAGCCCAGACATTGAACAGCATGATTCATGCCCACTCTGGAGCTTCACGGAATTCCTTCCCTTCCCTTTCCACACACCCTGGGAAAAGGTATGGGCTTAAAATGGAAACTTTAATGATAAAATGATAACAATAAAAACAAACAAACAAACAATAACAACAACAAAAATCAGCATAGCAACACACTCAGGACAGCGCAAGTGATTTAGAGGCCTAGTTGGCCTCTGTCAGGCCTAGTCCTGACTGGAAATGAGCCTAGCACCACACAATGCCTCTTCTAAAACAGACTTCAGTCTCAGGTGGCACAGGCAACCTTGCAAATCACACTCCATGTTTAAACAAAAATAAGAGCCCATGAACTGCCCTTCGTAAGGAAATTTAGTGTCTCCTTTTATGTCCACTCTCGCTATTTGGGTGCCATTCACATGTATGTCATAAAAAAAGCTGATAAAGGGTTAATCTGCATGTTAATACACAGTTAATCAATTGTTATGGACTCCATCCGTTGCATAGGTTGTTTGTACGCTTGGCTTGCAGCCATCTACGATACCTTCAACTGATGGGCTAATAACCTCTGTAATACACACCAGCCACTACTGGAGCCATCTATGCCTTCAATCTATCATTTATTACCTTTTCTAAACTATAGATGGACCCTTAATATAAAGAATGATCATTTTATGTTTGCTTGCCTGAATATATACGAGCACTCAGCCACATCATTAAAATAATTTCACCGCTAAGCCATACCTAATATTCCAAAGAGACAGAGCAGAATTTAAATTAGGGGGAAAAGAGATGGAGATTCTTTACAAAAAGGTCTTGAGATGTGACAGGAAAGAAGAAAATGGATTTGTACAAAATAACAAGCACATAAAAATGTGAACTTTACCAAAAAGTTTTCTGAGCTTTGACAAAATTTCAGTTCACTTTCAGTTTTAATTATGATTTTGCATTATCCATGCAATTTTTTGTGTTATGCTAGATATGGGAGCAAAAACATTGAAATACCACAAGTGAAATACTAAGGAATATATAAATACCTTGAATATAAATATTGGTGAATATATAAATACTTTTAAGCCAATATCAAAGCCAATGTCAGGCTTCTGCTCCACAAGGAAGGACATGCTTGCTAAAATCCTAAATTAGCCCATATCAAGGGGAACAGGAAATCATGGCAACTGGGAGCAAAAGATGAAGAAGTTTGTGTTAACAACCCTAACCAACTGTGTGCCTGTACCTGTTATTTTTATAAAGGTTCAGGCCATGAAGTCGTGGCTTAGGAGAGAAAAACAAGAAGGCCTCGGCTTTCTAGAAGTGTTATTTCTCATTCTGTAATTAAACAGAAACTCAAAACAATGATTCAAAAGGAAGTAAAAAGAAAATTAAATGTCCTTGTACTTCAAATTTAATATTTTCTAAAAACAAGTTGCATGACTGTTCGGGTGGTAAAGCTTAGCAACCATAGGGACATGAGAACAAAGGAGGGTACTACTGCTCAGCGAAACAAAGGACTCTTCCCAGTCTCCCTCCACCTACATCAACATAAACTGCTTCACTGCAAGTGGGATGTTACTTCTTGTCCACAGGACCCTCACTCTGTTGTGTAATACACCCAAATTTAACTTAATGCTAAAGAACGTTCTCAACAGTGGTGCCAGCAATGGAGAAAACTGAGAGCTTTGCTGTATGTCTTCAGCACTTCAGCTTTTCCACTCTGCATTTCCCCACTGACATTCCCACATCAGCTAGCATAGCGGTGGTGGAAATCCCACTATCTTCCAGTAGGGAAAGTGTGTCTGTTTGCTTTTGCCTGTTATAGTCCTGGTGGAAAACTCTCTTCTTGCTATCTATCCCCTCCTTTTCTGTGACCTCCTGTTCCAGCTGGGGAAATGCTGAGCCTGAAAAAATACAAAAGGTACTATTCTGAGAAGGTGTGAGACACAGGAGCTCTGTCTGGGGAGTCCTTGGTGGGGGCTCGCACTCCAAGTACAAGATTTGACAGGCCTTTATATAGTATCTCCACTTTGCCCTTCGGTTTACCACCTGTTCTGCACTGATGGCAGGATTTGATTCTTTTGCAAAACACAAAGCTGTAAAACTGCAGAAATTAAATCTGTACAATACGATCCTCTTGCCTCCTTTTTCACAAAGCTGTCAAAATAATGATGTATTCATGGTATTTCATTTGATGTGAGAAACTTCCAGCACACAGATATGAATCAAAGCATTTTGTGCTATTTATCGTCTCAAAAAGATTTTGAGCCTCTTTCTCTTAATAGATGGGAACTATAATTTTGAAGGTGGGTAGTGAAACTTCTCTTTACATATGAGTGGACAGCTCAAGGTGATAAAGAAAGCACAGTGATGCAAAAATGTTTTATGCCCAGATACAGCATGGCCATTTCACGTCTTGGCTGATTTAAGGGAGGATAATCCAAAGTGCAAGAATGTGCAAGGATATATGCATACAGCCATGTACATCCAGCCATGTTCTCCTCTGAGATGTGCATACACAACTGCAATTTCACAATTCACAGGTAGGGAAGTAGCAAATACGCTTCATTATTATAGGGCTAGCTTTTAGCTGGAGGTGGTGCCACGCAGTCAGCTGTGCTGCCCAGCTTTACTTCAGTGAAGTCGCTGGCTTGTTCATGAAGGTAGCTTTGACCTCCCATCAATTCACAGAGAAATGTAAAGCAGGAAAAGCTTCAGTAGAATTGGTTCAGACTGACATGTTTAGTAGTCCCATTTCTATCCTTGATACACTTTTGAAATACAGCTAAAACAAGTAAGAGCTACACTTGTTTTGTATGGGAATTTATGTACTATTTCTTCACTTAGTTATTTATCAAGTTCAATCAGGTTAGAAGCAGACAACATCAAGCCATGCATTCATAATACACAACGAACTAAGTTACCCTGCTGGGTAAGCCAGCACAGACTTTGACTTCAAGAACTTCCCCCAGTTTATAGCCAGTTCAATACGAGACCATATCACTGCAGGGATTCTGCTATGTGGGACAGAGTGACTTTGCCATTCCCATTTGCTGTGCTTCTACCTCATCACTGTTGTCAAACCTAAGTTGGACTGCTTGATGGTGGTTTAATGTAACCAACTCCAGAGCTGGCTAGTAGTACAGAACTGATTCTCCATTAAACAAATAAAAATGTACTTAAAAGCTATGAATGACAATGAAGAATCCTTTTTTGTTGGGCAGGGGGTTGCAGTTGCTGGTTCTTTTAAGACGTCTTTTATAAAATGTGGACTTACTGAGGTTTAATAATGACTGAAAGTCCACAGCACTGATGATTCTTAAAATATCTGAAACATCTCTTTTCTACAAACAACTACTCATATTTTCTGAAATACGCAATTCTTACCCTAAATTTCTTTTGCTATTCCAGAATAATCTTTTAACACATCTGCAGAAGATGCAATGCCATTTCTCTAGATTTCAAACCTCCTGAGCAACCAATTATGTTGATTGAAAATTGGTTATTTCCTTCACCAATTTCCCACCAATCAGGATAACATCGTTGCACGGGTTCCTAATCAGGATTCATTACGGTGGATGCAAAAAGTATAACAAGGTCTTCTTTTGGATAACTTTCCACTGTTCTTTAGGATAAGAGATTTGAGTTTTTGTTTAAAAAAAAAAAAAAAAGACCAGAAGAGAAAATTATATGAGTGCAATATAGAAAACAGTAATTGCACTGATGGGAACAGTTACCTGAGGATAAGATCTTCTCCAAAGCATTCATCTCTTAGATGTAACACTTTAAAGAACTGCCCTTAAAACTGAAAACAAAATAACTTCATTTGACTTCTGAGTCACATCACAGAGTTCAAGAGAACTAAATCCCACCTGTAGAATTTTAAAGATAACAGAAACATCCCACCACAGAAACACGACTGTCTACCAAAACTAACTCTATTGCTTTTGTGTTAGTTTAAAGAGAACCCTAATGAATGTCTATAAAAATCTTATGCATATCCTCCCTGTCTTCAGGGACTTGACACTAGAATTCAATAATGATAATAATAAAAATACCTAAATAACATTTAACTTCCGATGCAAAGGAAAGTACTGAAATGGCTATTCAGTTTCTACCTGAATTTACTGATGCTCTTTCAAATGCCCATGCTGATGGCTATTTCCCTTTTTAAAAAGATGGGGCAAACATCTTGACATGCTGCTGGAACTTGTAAGCAGCTCCCAGGCATGCTTAGAGCAGCAGCCCAAGTTAACTCTGTGCCTGTCATTAGACCTTGCGAAATTGGATGTCATGTGCTGAAACAAGTTATGGCATCTGCAGGCCATTTCACTACTGGAGATCATATCTTGCAGAGATGTCACAGGAGACACAATGGGATTTACCTCCAGTCCCACCTTAACATGTTTTTCTGCTCTCCCTTTCTACAGCTCCCAGTGTAGACTACTTAGTATAAAAACTAATCGTAAGCACAAGTGACTTTGCACTCTTTGGATGCTCAATTCTCCAAGTGTTGACTCTCACTTCTAAGGGTGGTGAGGCGCTGGAACAGGTTGCCCAGAGAAGCTGTGGATGCCCCAGTATGCTGACTGTCTTAAAATTATCCACAGACATGCTTTAATGATGAGCCATTTTAATTACTGAAAAGTGTTTTTTGCTAATTCTCATAGTTTCTGATACCGTTTTTGTACTGCATGTTTTTTTCCGTCTCCTTAGTCAGGCTGTTGCACTTTCTTTTATTTTGTTTCTCATCCCTAATTAACTTTGCAATCTTTTTTATGAAATTTGTCCCTTTCTTATGAAAGCTAATTAACAAAATACAACTTCTGAAGTCAAAGACATAGTCTAAACAGTTAGATCACAGGTATGAAAAATACACAGACAAGTACACAAACACTGACGACAAATTAATAATAATAATAAAAAGATTAAAGAAAGGACTTACTATCCCTTCGATGGCAGGCATTGCAAGTAAAAGTAGTGAAAGCAATACTGGCTTCTGATTATCAGAGAGAATGGGGTTCATTCTCCTCATTTTATGTATCTTTAGCGGTTTATTGGAAGTTAAGGTGAAGGTATGGATATATGAACGTATGGATGTGCATCACTGCAGGTACACCAAAGCTAAATCATTTCTGGCACGATACAAATAATACTGCCACAGAGCCATGCCCGTCTTTGGTTGTCATGACAAATTCTGAAATGCTGAATTTCAGGACTTGGTAAGAAAGAGAAATTCTGAGAGAGAGAATGAAAACTGGGGTGGGGCAACAAACAAAAAAAATAAACAAAAACCAGTTCTCTCTCCATGTAGAAACAGTGTCATAATCAAGCATTTCCTAACCATGTGAACACGTCCCCAGAAAAGAGCACATATACTTTGTATTCTTTTTTTCAGCTGGATCAGTTTGAGACTTAGATGGAGTACATGACCCTAAAACCAGCAGTCAGACTCCTTCCACCCAACTCAGTCCCAAAACTCCCCAGATTCACAGGGACTATCACTGGAGTGTTACGCTGTTGATTAATAGAGACAATTTAGGCTGATAACCTTACTTCACTGCATTCGTAAGAACTGAGTCATGGGTGTCTCTTCGTGTGCTTTTCGTCTCTAAGAACTTGAGAAATTTTACCACATTCAGTGACTTAATGGATGATTTGGCTTATAACTACATTCCACAACAGCAGAGCACCCTGGAGATACACTTGCTTGTCATAATATATAAAACTTCTTCCAAATCCATTGTGCGTGGCTTTACACTGTTCACTGCAGACCTTGAAGGAAGAAAAGACTCTTTTCTTGTCTCATTGCTCCCAGGATGATGCTTGAAAGCCAGCAAATGAAATATTGGAAAGGAGTTTCATAGTTCTGTTATATATTTGTTTTTCTCTGAGAAACAGAGTGGAAAATGGCTTCACAGAAAGTTGCTTCAGAGAAGGATTATGAATGCTATTTACAGAATACCCTAGGCATTAATATTTGACTTGTACAGGTATGCTTGCTGGAAAAAAAGATACACATACCTTGTACAATATTAATCAATAAAGCATCCCAAGATATGAAGTTGCAGAGTCAGACACCTGGGCGAAACACTGGCTCCAGTGAAATAAAGAGACGCTCAGACATCAGCTTCAATTGCAGTGAGAAATGTACTCCTGGCAGCTTGGCTGACCAGCTCTGGTGCCTCCGGGTCAGGCACTCAAGCTAGCTTCAAACCACGCATAGGCAGGTATACTAAGATTAAACAACCGTTCACCTCTCTTTGAATGAAATTAGTGAAGATTTTTCCCCTTGCCCACTGGAGATTTCATCAGTCAAGATTTTCTGGTAACATCATAAGCAAATTCAAGAAGCAAATAGTTAAGAAAATAATCTTTTGGTGGTGAAATAAAAGCAACAGCCCTTTCTCACCGGTGTTTGCACACGTTAAGTACTCACAAAATGGGACGTGTTGTCTCTGAATTTCTGTGGGTTTATTACTATAAATATGAAGAAATGAAAATTCCCTATCCAGCAGCAACCAAAGGCTTCTGACTGCTGTTACCAACACAAGAAACCTCCCTCCAAAGGGCCTGTGAGTGAATGATATACGTAGATTTAACTTTTATATATAGTAGCAGGAAAGCTGAATGGCATTTTCATTTTCTATCTGTGGAAATATGATGAGAGAAGCTCAAGCTAGTCAATATATTTTCTGAATTTACTTAACGTGGGCATCTCCAGGATGCAAAATTACACTCTTCTTTAGGATTTATGAGTGTCTCGTGTGAATCTGAGTATTAAAGCCCACTCCTTTTCTGATGGGACCATTAACCCTGCATGACAGTACTGGTCAGAAACAGACAGGGGAATTAATGTTACTTAGGCGATCTTATCTCCTGAACATTGTTTTACTTTCAGTGCTCAACTTGCTATCTGTGCTTTTTCATGTTTTCACTTTCATTGGTATGTATGTGCTGATATTTTTAAAATATAAACTGAACTTCCCTCCAGACCCAAATGCTGCTCCTTGGGACCACACTGACAGGGATATATGGGTACTGGAGGACTGGGACCCAAACTCTGCCACTGGTTAATTAAATTCTCCTGGTTAATTAAATTGATTAAATTAATTAATATTCGCGGTTAATTAAAAAACCCAAATACAAGAGGGGGGATACAAGCTGGAAACCAACAGCACCAGTTTGCCCTGTTGTACATTCAGCTCAAGTCTCACCTGTCAAGGTAATGGTGGGGACTCCAAAAAACTTGAGGGGAGGGTGTCAAGAGGATGGAGCCGGTCTCTTTTAAGTTGTGCCCAGCGACAGGACAGAGGCAACAGGCACAAACTGAAGCACAGGAGGTTCTGGCTGAATATGAGAGGTCAATTCTTTACTGTGAGGTGACAGAGCACTGGGACAGGCTGCCCAGAGAGGCTGTGCAGTCTCCTTCTCTGGAAATATTCAAAACCCACCTGGATGCCATCCTGCACAATGTGCTCTAGGTGATCCTGCTTGGCAGAGGGGTTGGACCAGATGACTTCATAGATCCCTGCCAACCTCGGTCATCCTGTGATTCTGTGATCTATACAACTATCCGTCTTGCTCACTGGACATTCGTGAAGCTCTTTTAGTTGCAGAACTTTCAACTTTACAAAACAGTGTTGTGAAACGATACACAAATAAATGCAGTCATTTCTAATCATAGTAGAGCTAATACTTAATAGTAGTACTAAAGTATGGAATACTTCCTCATTTTACTTGGATCACAAAAGATTGTAAGAGAAATAAACCCTTCAGAAATATGATAAATACCTTTCCCAAAATCCATTTCATTGAAAAAAAAATCCCAAATGCCTATACAGAAAATTGCAAGACAGTAAACAACCGATGGGACATACGAAGGCTCCATTTCCAGCGTACTGTTACTCCCTGTGCCATAATTCCGGGGGCACATTTGCTTACACACACAGAAAGAGGCCTGCATACATGAGGTAAATGTCAATGTATACAACACACACATACATATTAACACATACACAGATGTTTCCTCTCTTGTTATTTCTTGTTTTTCTTATGTGTGTGTTTAGAGAAAGTATCGGTGTACACATAACAGTTATGTATGACATGGTGACATTTGCTTGTAACAGCATGAGCCTTTTGTTCTCGTTTTGCTTACCTGTCACTTCCTCTTAATCATGCAACTGATGCAGTTATAATCTAACACAACTGGAAGGCACTGCCAAATGCTTAACAATTTGCAGACTTCTCTTCCTCCACGGCAGACTCTGTGCAAGTGGCACAGAAGAAGTCTGTCTGAACTCTGCTGACCTGGCCAGCTGCTTGAATAATGGCTAAAAAATTAGCACCAGCTAAAAGAGTGTTGAAGGCAAGCTTTTGGCATGTGTCCTTCTTTGTTCCTTTGCAGATTTCATGTATCTTAAGAAAAATAATGAAAATAAACACACTCGACTGAAATGTAAAGATCATAAATAAGGCACAAAGTTGTATATAAACACATTTCTTTTCATACAATGAATTCACAAATGAAAAAAGAGTAATTTGATGTTAAAGTTATTTTGAGGGTCTGAGTAATCTCCAAACAAGAAGAAACACAAGTCAGAGTGGTTACTGCATTGCATTTGCCTCTGGAGCATCAAACACTACCCAAGATAATTGAGACCAGCAGTAACAACACTAGCAACAGCAAATAACTAATCCTGTTCTCCTCTCTTATTCTGGCCTTACTTCCTCTTAGTTCAGCCAAGAAAATTATAAGCAGCTAAGTTCACTCTGGCTAAATATACCATAACCAGAATCTGTTCCCAAAAATACCAGTTCTGATTTTCCAAGTCTATAATTCCCACATAGGCATCTAATGCTACACCTGCTCTGGAACAGCTACGCTCTCTGGGAAGCTGGGGACCCCAGCACCAGTGCAAATAGCTATCCCATAAGCACCTTGAAGATGGGCTTTACTGAACCTCCTGTTCCATTAAATCCACTCTAAGACATTGGGTCTGCTGCAGATGACAAAGCAGAGGGGCTCCACAAGGCACGCCCAGACCTATTTCCAAGCTTTTTTCCTACGGATAATGAGGACACCAGTGCCAAGCGCAGAACCTGCTTCCCCTAGCAGGGAAATGTCAAATGTACTCCCCTTTGAAGGTTATCCTACAGACAACCTTAACCCTTGATCCAGGGTTCCAGGGACAGCTAACTGCAAGCAAAGCAGGAGGTTAAACCCATCATTAAAAATGACACTCATGCCCACACATAATTGCTGATACCTGTCTCCACTGGAAATCAGCTGCCAGAGCGGCACAAGCAACATTTTCAGGTGCAGTCGGCACTGTCAGCTTTGTCTGCTTCTCGTGTCCTCTGCCACGCGTGGCTGCAGTAACTTTAGGAAGGCAGACAGTTCAACTGCATAAAGCCAGCTGCTCGTGTCATATCAGATTTTAAAGTGTTCTAGGTAACTAATTACACCAACATGATAAATAAATACATGAAAGACTTATCAGATGTTGAAAAAAGCATGGGCCTTCTCAACAGAGAACTCATCAGCAGGCAGTTTGAGAGGGACCAGAGAGCTGCTGTCCTCATCCCACGAGCCTGGGTAAAAGCAGGATCAAAATACTGTTTGAAGCAGTTCCTTTTTTTCTGAAGTAAAACCTACCGCTTTCCTACTGTGTCTTCTCCTCCTTTGCCATGCTGTCATTGTTTCTACTTAAAAACATATCCTGTGCCAAACAGCAGGAGGTCCTGTCCCTAGGCTGGCTGTAGGGCTGTATGCAGACCAAGGCTGCAGCTCAGAGCTGCAAGAGGGAATGGGTTTGCACTCCACGTAGCCATCAGCCCCTTTACTCTCCCCACTGGGAGAGAAACAAAACCCAGACTGTGCCAGAGGGACCCAGCACGGGCAGGGCTCAGACTCAACAGAATCACACAGTGTAGCTCATGGCAGGCAAGTTTCCTCATTAATAAACCTCATTTTTTCCTTACTATTCTGATGCCACCTGAATCAAAGCATGGTTATAAATCAAAGGAAAATATGCCATTAATCAAGGAGCAAGGATGTTCTACATGAGAATGGCCATTCTCAGGTAGAGCAGCCTCTTGTTTTATTTGGAGCTGCTTTGTTGCAAGAAGGGTGAGTGAAAGGAGAAACCCACGTGGGTACCTCTTCTAATTCCCGGCCCCAAGCTTTCCAGGTTCTCTCTCCCTAGCACAGAAACGAACTATAGAGTACCACTTTCTCCACCACTGATATATATCATCGATTGATAGGTCTTACATCCAAACAAGGGTAGTGTAGGTATCCAGGAATTTACACTCACCTGGAAGAGCTTTTACATAGTCCTATTGACAGAAGAGACCACGGTGTATCCAAAATTCTCTTCCATACTTCAGTGCTTCCTCTTTGTATCTGTACAGGCATGTGACTTTGCACTACATTTAACTGCAAGTGCTCTTTTTTAGAAAGAATTTTTAAAAAACACCACCACCAACAACAAAAAACTCACTGACAGTAGTTTATATTCAAACTTTGAGATTCCCATGGCTTTTAATGGCTGAAACATCATTAAGTTGTCTGAAGTACACCTCCTATTTGTTTTCAATTATTCCTTTCTGCTGCTTTCAAGACAAGTAAATGATTTTGGTGATTTATTCCTAATGGCATTTATAAATCTGCCCTGGTAATAAACCACAAAACAGCTCCTAATGTCAGCTGATGCTGTTACTTATGAAAGGCCCATGAACTGATCAGAATATTTGCAGATTTGTTGATTTGAAGTATCAAAAACTACAGTATTACTATTATTTTTATTTCACAGAATTATTCCTACAATATCCAACACTTGTTTAGATGTTTGTCAAATAACTAGAAGTTACGGTTTTTTTGTTTGTTTGTTGTTTTTCTTGAATGAATGACCATTTCAGATCAAATACATATACATGGATGTAACGTTATTTTTCAAATTAATCCTTTCCACTACTTCTGAAATGCACTTTTTGTCTCTTCTCCTGACTGAGAAGTCAGACTAGGGTTAGAATATAATTTTTCTTGACGTTCTCCTTACATCTTTCTGGGCAAATTTCAATAAAGCCATTTGTTATGATATAGTTTACTTTACAAGAAATTTCATATCTAGTTGTATATCTTTGAGACTGGCCAAAAAATCTGAAGCCTCATGGATCTTTTTAAACAAACTCAGTGATAAATAGTCTGTAATTCAATAAATATTTTGGCCTGTAGTCATTTTCTCCACAGATTCTCTTTGCCATGGGGAAAATTATATTCAGAAAACTGCTAAAATATGATTGAGATTTCAAAGAACCCTTAAAAAATATCTATCTATATAAGGCATTAAGGCAAGAAATGAGCTCATGGCAACTGGCAAATCCACCATCCTCTGCAACAAACAATTACAGGAGCATGGAGCATATACAAAAATCACATACCCTACAGCTAAGTAGGATATTAGATTCATCTGGTTAAAAGTAAGCCATCAACTGGATTATGTCTACACTATTTATGAGTTATGCTGTCTTTCAAGATACAACTCACATTTCGCTAATGTCATATGATGCATTCAATTAAATCAAGATATGGCAAAGAAAAATGCTGTCCCTCATAAGTGACTCAAGTATTTCAGAGTTTTGGGTTTCTTATTCTGGGTATTGTGATTTAAAGGCAGTTCAGAACATCCTTTATTTTGTACATCTGATATTTCTTACCTACAATATAAGAAAATGATACTATTTAAATCTCTCAAGACGACCTGTCAACTTTGTAAGTAGCCAGGGGGAGGACTTATTTTTAAAACAGGGATTGCTGTTTCTAACGTGTTTATTCTCTGGAAAAATATTTTGGGATGACCTCACTTGTAGCACTCTTCTTGCATCTCCATCTATGTTCCTAGTGCACTGACATCAAGGCTTCAAGCACAGTTCTTACCATTCCACCTCAAGAAGGATAGAGATGAGAAAAGAGGGTTGTCAAAATAATCAAGGCATTGCTTTAAGAGGAGACTATAGATACAGACAGCTGAGCTTGGAAAGGAGGTGGTAGAGGGATTGTTTTAATGAAGGTCTATAGGATCATGAGTGGGGACAATGACTATGGAGCTATGTTTGCTGCTTTTCCTATCGGTGAGATTGAGGCGTCCAGAGAAATGACGGTGCAGCAAGTTTAAAAGAAACAAGAGGTACTCTTCAACTCTTGCATAACTGGTTTGTGGAACTCACAGGGACATTACAGAAGCCAAAAATAAGCAGATTAAAAGATGGATTAGCTGAATTCCTGGAGTCCAGCTCTCTCAGGTTCTTACGTACAGCAGCCCAGTTGCAACCCCTCATCTAGGTAGCCCCTTAGCCAGACACTGCCAGAAGGTGGGGCAGATCGTTCAAAACGTGGTTTGTTTGTTAAACTCCCTCCTCAAGCTGCTGCAAGGGACCCTTACTGGTAGGCAGTACTGGACGAGCCAGACTTTTGGACCAGGCAAAGAATACAGCTCCACTGTATTCTTATGTTACATCCTCAGCTGACTGAAAAAATCTCTGCTCCAGAGCTGGTTCCGTCACTCTTATTATGCATGGCCCCAGAGTAAGACTTTGCTTACGCTGTTTAGTAATGGAGGGCAATACTACATACAATATTCCACAAAGGAACTGGAGGAAAAAGAGTTTTAGTCACCAAGTAAGACAGCATGCAGAGGTTGCCCAGTGTCCCTGTTCTTGCAGCTGAGGTTGTCCAGTGTCCCTGTTCTTGCAGCTTCTTCACCTTGATGCTTCATTGTGCTCTACATGTGCTTCGAGTAGTCTGCTGGTGTTAGGGCATCTAAACACTAGAAAAATAGCTAAACTCCCTACATGTGCCTTAAGTGTTTTCCATTATAAAATATTTCCAGTTCTGCTCCAAGGACATAACTACCTCTACTCATTTGCAAACCATCTTTACGCTGGTGGTTTTAGCTATTGATGTCAAGACTCCACTGAAATGCACTGCCTGTGTGTATCCACGTGTCAAGAAAACTGTCCAGGTGGCCTGCAGCAAAACTCACAGCTATACCAAATCAAACATGAAAGATGCTTTGACAGAGGAATCTCTGGATGAATTGTGATATTCAAGTGATCTGACAGGATTACCATAACACTCCCAACTGGCTTAGCATCCAGGGGAAAAAAAAATGAAGAGAAAAAAAGTTCTTTGTTCTCACTGGGGCTCGTCCCAGTTAATTTTGAATTCAAACTAGATAATACCCAGAAATCTTCCGCTTTGTATCAAGGCTGAATCAAAAGCCATCCAGATTTTTTTTTTTAATAACATTACAAATCTCATTTAAAGTTTTAAGCACCATGTGCCTATCAGCCATCTGCTAGTGTTGGATAGGATGGATAGGAAAATAAATATTTTAGCATGAATTCAATTACTGGCTGTTTTTACCCAGGCAAAATAAAATCTCTTTATATTCTACAAAATACAGCCAGATGCAATGGGTAATGAGCAAGCTCTTGCACTTAAGGGACTGCGGTTCAATTCTATTATCTGCCAATCAGGACACTAATCAGAGAACAAAGCTCCTGGTACTGGGAAGGAAGGACACCCAAAAAAAGGAAAAACAGCAACAACAACAACAAAAACACAAAGAAAGATAAAAGTAATTGCCCTTTAAATTAAAGCTATGCAAAGCAAGAGTGCCAAGCTGGTAACAGCCCCAGAGCCGAGAGTTTGCCTTAGAAACAAAAGGAGATTCCAAACTCTTCCTTTAAGGAATAATACATGATTACAAACACATCAAAAGCAAAACCCGCCAGAAAAGCAAGAACAAAGGTAATCAAAAATAGTCTGAGAAATACATTTTCTAAAAGTAGCCATGAAATAAGCTCACTAGTAACCTAGTCCAATATATCTGGCAGGCAGTTGGTGCACTACATTAGCGACAGAAACATTTCCACAGAAGAAAATAAAAGCAAAAAGAGGTCGAACCCGACATCAGTGTCAGTATATTGGCTTTGGAGGAATACCACTGGTATCTGTCATGACAGGCTCACCCAGAAAGCTCAGTAATGGCCTCCCCAGGAATCCCGACTCTATAGTGGAGAAGAAGATCAGTTGTTGTTTACAGGTGATACCTCTTCAAGTACACAGGGCACATGTGGAAACCACCCGTCTTGTCTGCTCCATGCAGTGCATACAGAAGACAGTCACATGAACATGTATTAAATATAAAATCCACTCAGGCACATGTTACACATGTAGAAGGTGCAACTCACACCTTTACATTCCACATACAAAAATGACACTTACATACATGTGCAGTTTTCCAATACTCTTCCATCTGTGCACCATCAGACATTTTCTAGAGAAGCTGCAATTCCCTGTGTGTTCACGTTAAGTGTACACACATAATGCTTGCTTCTTTCTTTTCTTCTTCTTCTTCTCCTTCTTCTTCAGACCTTTGTACACTGGGTACAGATTCCCACAGAGATGGAGACTACAGACTGAACACTGACAAGGTTTAATATGCACACAATGGGTGTGACCAGCCGCTTCCACCCCTGTACCCACAAAGTCACAGCAGCAGTGCTGCTTTCCACCAGAACTCACCCTTCTCTTCAACAGCACCAAAGCAACTTTGGAGCACTGGCTTGCTGCCCCATCCTCTATTCCCTCAGCTCTTTCTCTACTTCTTGCACACGGGTCAAAGGCTCAGTCACTAACAATTTCACCTAAGACAGTAGTTACCATATATTTTTTGTGACAAGAAAACTAAAAAGAAGACAGGATATCCATAACTGAGAGGTACTGCCGCTCGAAAGGCACTCCAAGCTCCTGGTGAAACAGCTATTGAGCGAATCCTGTGACAAAATTTGTCTGTGTCACTTCTCTAATAAAAATACAGTAGTTGCATAGTTCATTTTACAGCACGATTGATAAATCAATTGGAATGTTTCCTGCAGAGCTAATAGCACCAGACATAACTTTTCCAAACTTTTCCAAGAGAAAGGGTAGCATCAGCAACATCTGCTTGAGGAGGGGATCAAACAAGTTTGCCAATAAAATCAAACAAGCTGAAGGAAAAATCCAGCAGCAGGCAAGATGCTCAAGGAAGTTTTAGCCAAGTCAATGTGCATGTCAGGAAGGTATCCTGGCACTCTAACCACGGTACTAGAGCGGGTATGTTTGCATCTGGTGAGAATCTGTGTCCAGCTCATGTCTCTGCAGTAAAACTCGCCTTTGTGACCTTGGCTAAGCTCCTCTGAAAACCTTCTTCTCTGGTGTAGTGAGACACTAAAACAGGAGGTTGTATGGCTGTGCATGACAGTATCTTGCTTGCAAAACAGGGAAGAATAATGAGAAACATCTTCTGCCTGGAATATCCAACCGTATCTTTGCCACGAACTATCCCTTTCTTACCAATGCTCAGCACAGAGCATGCGGTGAGGCTCTGATGCTGTTCGTGGTTCATAGGCTGTATTTTTATACAAACAATAATGAATAAAAACCGTTTTTCAATGTGTCTTTTTTCTGGCTTATTATAAAACTTACAAAAGCAGTAGACAAACTCTCAGCGTTCTTTAAATATGTCTATAAATTACTTTGAAGTCAGAAAGAATGGTTTATTATTTCAAAGTGGTGCAGCCTTCAATACTGGGAAGTATTCCCCATATTTTCCCCCACTCTCTACAATGGCAATCAATGTCATAATCTAGTTTTAAATCTAGTGGTATGTACACATAAAAAGTGTTACATTTATTCTGAGCCCACAAAAGGTTACTCAGAATGAATCTCGGGCTAAATATATTTATATGCAGTGATAAAACCTTATTTTACATTAAAATCACTCCAACAGTTTATGAATTCAAGGCTTCACCAATGTAATAAAAGAAAGCCTTGTTATTATTAAAATGGAATTGGAAATAGAGCAATGATGGAATAAAGCTTTGAGATAAATTAAAGACTTGATAAAAGTCTCCCGTTCTGAATGAACAGAACAGCAAAGTAGTGAGATGGCAAGTCACTTCATGTGGCTACATTTTCTAAGAAAGTTTTTTAATGAATTATCCTTTGAGAGTCACAGTCAAGCACAACGCGCATAAGAAAAGATGATATTAAAGTAGAAGGTGACGTGGGGTTGCTTTTAAGGATTGCTGCTCTTGGTTTGTCTCCGTGATTCCTGCTAAACAAAAGAGACACGCGGTTCAAATCTCTTTCAACTCTGCAAGGTGCCGGTGGGAGCCCAACGAGCTCCACTACCAAAGGCGAGCTGCTGCAGATGCTGGGCAGCGACGCCGCCAGCAGCGAAAAGGGCTGCAGGATCTCAGCGGGTTGCCTTTCTCTCTCTCCCCTAGCCCATCTGTAAGCCCTGAAGAGCACCGGGTAGAAAATCACTCCAGTTACACAGAGGAAGAGCCTGAAGTGCTGCCAAGAGCCTCTGCAGGCAGCTTTAAGCTCCAGCCTTCCTCAGCCCTCTTTGCCGCGGTGGGACCCTGTCTGGCTGCCTCACATGCCATAGCAATGTATTTCCACATCCAGTGCTCTGATCCAGACCCCAGAATCTCAGCCAATCTTCTCCAACACTTCAAGCCTTGCTGCTCCATCGCTGGAACCTCCTCAGCTGGCTACAGTCACTATTTCAGCATATCCAGCCTCCATCTTGCCTCCAGGCCTCCTCTTTTCCCCCATCTCTCATTTTCATCTCTGTTTCTCTTCATTCCTGATTGCCCTAACCCAATCTCAGGATCTGGGCTGCTGTCCTAACCCCTTCATCCCTGTGAAGAGAAGACAAAACAGAAAACAGATTTCATTTGGAAAATATAACGGCAAAAGACTAGAGTGGCAGCTAGCCCAGTGGCTAATTCACCAATGCCCAGGGTTTTCCTCTCCAGGTGAATGCCTAACCTACAATTTTGTTTGGCCTAGAGTCTGTTTGGCCTCAATCATATTTAATTTTTTACACAAAATGAAACTCCAACAAGAAATGATGACCACGGCCTAAATTCTCTCTGTAACCTGGGAAGGCAACAGATTCAAGCAGGATCTCTTAAACCACACGTGCTGGTCCTAGCCAACTACACCCATTTGTGGCTGAACAAACAAACAACATGAACAAAAACCCTAATAAACAAGCCCAATGAAACCAATGTTGGTGGAACAGAGATCTGTAGCTGACCGGGACACGCAGAGACCAGATGTGCGAGGCAGGAGCTGGAGTCTGTGCAGCCACTGCAGGAGCTCAGGGAGTCATCAGAAAAACGGGTGGGCTGAGCAGCAGCAAAGTCTGCAAAAGGAGACCAAGGGGGATGAGTGAAGAATGGAGGAGAAAGTAGAGAAACGGAGACAAGGAAGGGGGGGCAGGGGTGCTTGAGGAAAGAAACGAGACAAAAATGAATGCAAAGAACAGAATGAACAATGCAAAAGGGGGCAGATAAAGGGAGCAAGGAGAGGAGCAAGACAGAAAATCCATTTTGCTAGGAAAGAACCTTTCTTATCAGTTAGAGGCAAGTGGTACCTCTGCAAAATCCAATTTCAAATGTCAAGAGAGAAATGATAGGAAGGAATGAATCACCTACATAAAGGTACAAGCTCCTTAGTGTCTGCAAACCAACACTAGGGGGTGCCGAGAAGTCTGAAGGATGCAGGGATTTGAAATGAAGGGGCTAGCCTGAGGAATGGGAAATCTTCATCACTCGAGATAAAACTGCAATAAGGTAGTAAGCAGTTTTAGCAGCTCTGAAGCTCCATCTGCACCTCTCCAGGTCATCCAGCTGCAGTCTGACCCTCATCGACACTCAGAGATTTTGGTATGCAAGTGACAGATTAGTGACCTCAGACTGACACCAACTGAAGCCAAATCCTTCGTTGCTGTTTAGCAAAGCCCACATGTACCCACAGGTACCTCTGCTTGGGAATGTAATATCCCAGGGATTCTGGAGTCACCCCTGTGGCACTTGCTTAGACCTGGCCCCAATGGCACTGGCAACATACACTTGCAGGGATGACCCTATAAGCCCTACAAAGTTTGATCCCACAGTCTGTTAGTAGCACACTGCCTTCTTTTGAGCCTCATACCCTGCGCACGGCCTCAGAAAAGAGAAAAACTTCATAGTTAGCTTCTAAACAAGGAGTCCTTCAAAAATGCTATTTAAATACTTCCCTAAGGCTACGATTCTCTGATGGTGAAGGACCAACCATCTCAACATTTGCTTTTATTGTTATCTCTCCAATTGGTTGGAGCTATATAGAGAACACACCACTACTTGAAAAGGGCTGAATATTAATACGGGGGAGAGGAAGAAAGACGGTTTAACAATAGTCACTGAAATCCTTTGTTGTATTTTTTTCCAATGTAGGCCTATTCTGGTAACTCTTTACATTCAAAATATAACAAAATCAGAAACTATTAGTAAACAGAATCAGTAGCATGTAGTAACTGCACACAGATGCATCAAATAACAAAGAGAACCTCAAACACTTATTCCAATAACAGAGGATTTTCCTCTCAGGAAATAAATAAGACTGCAATTTCCCATCTCATATTTGAATCTGGATGAGGAGTAGGCAGCGTGTGGAAGAGAAATTACCCTTTACAGAAGCAATCTGCCTGGACATTGTAAGACATCAGCTACCAGTTTAGCTGGGACACAGCTTCTCCACCAGCTACGAGACCAACATACAACCCTGTTGCAGAGACGAAGGTTTTAAAACTACTGAGTAGACATCTAAACTATAATAGCAACAGTGTTGGGTTTGCTTTCTTTTCCCTGAACCATTTTCTTTGGAAACACAGCGAAACAACAGAGGAATAAGCACGTGGCAAAAATCCATGTCACCACAGCATTGATCACGAATGGCAGCAAACGGGCTGCCAGCCCTTGAGACTAAACGCATGCACCATCTGCAGAAGGCTCATCTCCTCTGGCCTCGTTTTTGGAAGATGCCTGAAAAGGGACAGCACAACTTGGAACAACCCTCTCTGTCCTTTTCTATGGTGTGGAATGAAAGATGGACAGGATTTTGCCTGTGGGGAAATTCTGTGCTAGAGCATCATGTAAAAATCCTGGCAGCTCCACAGACAGAAGCAGGGTGATGCTGCAGATGACAGCTGACTGTGCCCTTTGATCACTGGGCTATCATAAAATATAATTTCTACTTTGTTATTTAAAGAGTACACAAAATGCCACGAACACAAGAGTTTTCCAAAACAGTGATGAATAGCGTTGTTCCTTTCAAAGCTTCTTTGACAAGACAGGAATACTTCATGCTGGGAGGCTGCCACTACAGGATCATGGCTTCCCAAAAGCCAAGAACTCTCACTGCTCAAATCGCAAACCTGTCACATAACAGATTTGAAAAATCATGACAGCCTATTTGTGTTAGTGGCATGGGCTTTGTTGTTGTTGCTGTTGTTGTGTGGGTTGTTTTGTTGTTTTTTTTTGTTTGTTTGTTTTTTATTTGTTTTTCTGGATCAGAGCTGTTGTCTTTGCCTTACTTAACCCAACACAGGATCTCAAAAATTATGCTCTTTACCGAAGATCTGTTGAGAGTTTTGATGAAGAGAGAAGATACTTTTCTGCTAGGCTCTTTTCACTATCATTATTCTTTTCAGTGTTTTAACTTAAAAAACAAAACAAACAAAACAAACAAACAAAAAAACACTCAAACAAACAGTGATTGAATTACCCAAAATGTAAGAATGAGTTTTAAAAACTGGCAGAAGCTCCTTGGGTCTGCACTGCAATTATAAGGGAGTTTAAGCTGTGAGTTGTCACTGATTTGGATGAATGCTGCCTGCTCAAAATGACCCTACTGCTTGTATATTATTGTAATGGGACTAAAACTATTCAGTGGTACTGGCTCAACATGTATCGTCAATGAGGATGCTCACTGTTTGCTGTGTATACGCACCTGTCATTCATGAAGTAGTCAAAGTGCCCACATTTTTAAGGAGATAGATAGCAGTGGGTGCTCTCAGGAAACAGTCCACATAATACATTTGCTGTCCTATTCTTCAATTGTCAAGTTTACAAACGGGTGACAGAAATCATCAAAATGTGTGACAGATTACCAAAAGGCAATGCCTGCTTTTCTGTTTGTCGTGACACAACATGCAGATTATTTTCAAAGGTGTAGTTTTTACATCAACTAAACTAGCTTACTTAAAATGCTTCCCGTCACTAGTAGTAACTCAATATCCAGTCTCCATACACCTTCTTGAGATCTCCAGGCTACAGTAGTGCTGAAGGTTTACCAGGAGCATCAGCTAGCTGAGGAACGGTTTATGCTCATATCACATTGCTATTTTTCAAATAGTTTCTCACTCAAAGATGAGCATATTGGGTGAGCCGAAGGAAAGGCTGGCAATGGAAGAAGAAAGTCCCTTCAAGAGCCAAAATAGAGGCTGTACGCTTACGTTCTAAAAATTATCCTTCCTACAATCCCGAATCCAACAAATGCTGTGGAATATACCAAATCTATGCCAAAGAAAGGAGACGTTTAATTTTGCTCTCTCTCTCATAGAAAGAGCTGTCACTCTCCCCATATATCAAAGGTGGTTTGTCAGAGGCCAGTACTGTGGGGAACCAATTAAGGTTTGCAAAGCTTGAGGATTGCCAGTCCTACACATTGAATAACTCCTAGGAGATTTTGTCGTGTCATGGCCTTAATAACAAAGCAATGCTCAGCTGCTACCACCACGTTTTGCCGTGGTTTGGGTGGGTCAAAAGAACAAGTTCTCTAGGCTCTTATTTGATGACATACATTGATAGAGAGTAACGGCTTTGGAGATAACTACTGAAACAAAGTTGAGGAACATCTTGGTGACTTCGCCTCCCCACAGAACTCTGTACAGCACAGCTGGGGGAACAACTCCTGCCTTGGCACAGCCAAGTAGGGGAAAGTTTCCGTTGGCATAAAAGCACATAGTAAAAAAAGACCAAGGAAGAGAATTACCACTTTTCTCCAACAAAGGAGCTGGTGCCTAAGAACTTCACGGGACTGATACTGCCTATAGCTCAAACCCCAAATACTATTTCTCTAAAGGTGCTTTGGCCTTCTTATGAAGTCAAAGAAACTTGGCCCAGAAACTAGCGCTGCTGCTTCGCCAACAACAACGATTTCCTAGCACGACTGCAGTTCTGTGGTTGCAGGCTTCCAAATCCCCCAATCAGGGAGTTGCTAAACAATACTATAATCCCCAGAGAGTGCCTGCAGGAACTGATATTTGAACACTTTGAAGCAGAACATTTCTCTTTATCTGAGCTTCCACTTTCTAAAGCTTTCTGAATACCAAAAAAAAAAAAAAAAAAAAAAAAAAAAAGTTCTGGCAATCATCAATTGATGAAAGCATTTTGCCTCTGGCTAATCCAGTTTATAGAAAAGATGGCTGCTTTGTGATCCCAACTACTTCCAGGGATTGTTACACCAGCATTTTATTTTCTTCCACTCTGGCAGAGTGCAACTCTGTAATTATACTTCAGGCTACTGATAAAGTTAGTTTCGACCCTGTTTATTGACAGATGACTGCAATAGATGGCTCTCTAGTCATTTTAAAGTCTCCCCCTGTCATAGAAAATGGTGTTGTAAAGAATTGTCCTGGGATTTTGATCTACTGGGACACGAAACTATAATCTAGAGGGACTGTTCAATCTTCTCTCCTCCTAGATAGCCTAAAGCACAACCATGAAGGGAGAGACCTTTAAGCTGGGTGTCTGTTCAACTTTCCAAGAGGAACCAAAGCATCACTATTTTACATAAGGGATCCAGAAAAAAATGGCATATTTTTTTAGGATGTCTATTTTCATCATGATACTTAGCTGAAACCATTCCAAGTGCCACATGCACAGGATTGTGCACAGGGAATTCCTTGGGATCAGTTCAGAAACTGTAACACAGGACAAAACGACTGTGATGAATTTAGTTCCTATAAAAGTTAGTTGTCCTATGCTGTTTCAACTGAGAGTGGAAACACAGGTATGTCATCCAGTCCTAGACTGAAAGAAAGGACTGGAAGAGCTCCCTCCCACCCCACTCTCCACCCTCCAGAGGACACAGAGGTTTAGACAAAACACATACTTCAGACAGCTGATCTTAAATTAGGGGCTCCTGACCTTACAAGTCCACTAGCTTTTTGAGCCAACGCTTGAATTGGCTAAACCATAGCATTCCTGAGAAGATGGAGGCAAAGATGAGCAGCGTGAACCAGAGCTGCAAGGGCCCTTTATGTGCATAACGAGACCATAAGTACTTCCAAAACCACCTACACTTCTTAGGCAGACAAAGCCTATTAAAATCAAGATGATTAACACACCGAAGTTGCAGGAGATGCATTCCTTAAACCCTGATAAAACCAATCTGCTTTTGAAACGTAAAATACCACTGTAGATCTTGCCCAACAGCTTAGAATTTGGAAAGTGCACTTTTCAGACAAGCTACATGCTAACATGGCATCTACCTAGTTGCCAAACCCCAAGCTCTCTGTGGCACTCTCTGAAGCACTGGGGGAGATGCTAGCAGTGCTGCTGGTGTGCTGTCATAGCAGTGGAGATGCAAAAAGGCTCTTCTTTCAATAGTTTCTTTTCTAGAGGTATACGTTAGCTGTAATTGCCCTTCAATACTTTAGTTTCATCCGTTATATAAGAGTTTTTACCCTTTGCTGTTTAGCTTTCTGTCTGTAAGAAGCTTGCTTTCAAGGAACAAAATTGCAAATGTACCTATTCAAACATTTGGAGCAACTTTAAAGTAGAATAAGCATCCTGCTAATAACATTTTACAGATAGTATTAAATGTGAATGTCAGGGACACTGAATGTCAGGAAGCAAAAATATAATTGACTCATCTTTACAGGGAGAGAAGGGAGTGGAAAGATACAAGAACATAATTTGAGTAACCTGGAGTGAAGCAGGGATTGTTCAGAAAATGCTGAATATTTTCTTGGGATATATTGAGCATGGGGACTTTTTCTATTCATGTCAGGGAGGATCAGAGGTTTCAGGGAGAAAGATATGCTTTGGTTTCCTCAAGCTAGGAATTTTCTTCCTTCTGGATTATATAAAATATGAAACAGAAAACTTCTAAGTAAGAACATTTCCTTAGCTTAATACTTTTTCACTAAAGTTTGTGTCTGAAGAAAAAAAAAATTAAAATACCACTGTTACAGAAATGTTAACCAACTTCATGAAGTGAGTGCTTAGGGAAAAGTGATTAAATGTTTGCATCCTTTGTGAGAGAACAGAACCTTGACAGAAACAATACAGAATCAGACCTTGAATGGACACTAGCAGGAGCCTAGATATATAGAAAACTGCAGTTTTGCTGGACAAAGTACTGGCTGGATTTCTCACGTGGTTCTCAGTCACACATCTAGGAGGAGTTAAGCGTTAGGATAAGTTAATAAGGTTTTATATATAACCTGCTGACATCTGAGAGAAAGATTCAACTGCCCAGAAATGTGTGCAAGCCATTAGTTACAGAGAGGGAGAAAAGCTTTTTTATCTACAAAAAAATGCTTGGCTTTTAAATCAGAGATAAAAGCCACAAAAATCTACCCATAAAAACCCAAACCTCTAAATAAGAGAAAAGTAAAAGCTTTCAGCTTTCTGAAAAAAAAAAAATATATATATATATATAAATTATTTTTTTTAAGAATTCCAATGCTTCCTCCAATTTGCTTTTTCAAACACAGTATTTCAGCAGGGAATTTCCTACGAGCCAAACTATGATCAAAGAGAAGCACTGTTTACAGGTAAAGTCCACATTACCAAAACAGTAGGGAAAGACCAAGAAACCAGAGGGCATGAACCCAAATAATGGGGAGGAACTGTTTTTGAATGCTCAAAAGCAAGTAAAGAGGAAGAAATCCGCAGTAAAATTGAGAAAAACCAACCCAAAACCTAAGTTCTGAGGGATACATCTTGACAGTGACATAAGATGCTACCCTTCCTTTTTCATCCAGCTTCAGTGGCCCCAGCCATGCTAAACTAAGTAATTTTGCTCAAGTTCACACTGAGAATATGGTCTGGCAACCAATGTCATTTTAAAACTAGTGGGCTACCCCACAGAAGCCAAGCAGTCCCCCAGTCAAGCAGCAGATGATCCACCACCTGGAACAGGTAACGCCATGGGAAAAGACTAAGTGGCACTCTGGAGAGACCAATCCTGCACTGGAGGGGAGATGGACAGGGCGGTCTATAAATCCCTTCCCTCCGTAACTTCTGTAATTAAGCAGAACCCGTTGCTCATTCTTATAATTCCAACGTAATCCTGCTGTTGTCTTGACTGTACAGGATTTGCAGACTCTAACTGTTTTAATGACAATGCACCAAAGAAAGCTTTTTCTTTGCTTTCACAAGCAAATCCAGAGTTTGCATCAGGAGGGAAAGAATCCAGTGGAGTGTGAGGGATTTGGGTCTTATAATTATCTTTCCAATTCTAGCACATTCCTTTATTTGAATTTTACTTAAACAGCTTTCAAGCTGGAGCTAGGAGGGGGTGAAACACGGAGGAAGAAAAACACATTTTCTGTTGCAAAGAGATGCAGAAAACTATATGATACAACGCAGACTCACAGACTCCAATATATGCACATACATCTCTGCAAATATATTTAGGAAGTAGGTACAAAAAAGAGAACGGCAGCACTTTGCCTTCTACTAATGAGTATTTGATAGCCTTTGCCAGCAAACGTTCACATTATCGAAGGAAATAAAGCCCTGGACAGAGGTGTACAGTCACATTAATGGTTCTCCTGGGTTCTGCCCCTTCCCTCTTCTTCCCAGCTTTCAAACGAACCAAGCAAACCTGAAGGTGAGTTGGTTTGGGGACTTTTCATCTGGTTCCCTAAGTCCTACAGCTATGGGATTCCCAAAGCAGCACTTTCCACAGAAGTCTGCCCAACTCCACTACCTGGTGCCTCCTCTAAAAGTGTCTCATGGTTGTACTACCAGCAACTGCAAACGGAGAGGAAGGATGTGAGAGGGTCTGGCATAGTGGTGCAGAAGCTTGAGAAACACCAGAAATATTGTGTGTGTCACTGAAAGACAGTTGGTAAGCTCTGAGGCATTCCTAAATTTCTGCAGATCTCCTCTCTCACTACATATATCCACGGTGCAGGTGCTAAAACTGTCACACACAATATGTAAGAGCTATTTACTGTGAATTCCACCTATAGGATAATCTGTTTTTAATAGCACCAGTAATCTCCGATCAGAATCTCCACTTCTCCAAGTTTTTCTATACTCAGGCAGAAGTATTGAAATAAGGATTTTAAATTACATTTTTACTTCTTTCTAAACCACAGAGATGTCAAATCGTTTTCTTGCTGATAGCCAGGAGTTTTTCTAATACCTTTGGCCAACTACTTTTAATGACCCTGACAGTGTTAATCTGCTATAATGTAAAGAATTAAATAGTTACACATCCCATGAAACTGAATTGCAGGCTACATCTGGGCCAGGGACCTTGAATTCTCCATCTTTGGTGGCCTACGAGGTAAATGAGGACTTGCCCTAATGGATAATGAAGTTTGGTTTTTAAAATGCATTGATAGAAAGCGAAAGACCTGACATCTGTGAGAACAGAGCACTCCTCACTGGCCACTGGCAAGGAGTTTGCTCACTGTGGTGCGATTGTTCAGCAGCTGCACAAATATCATAAGTAAAATGTATGGCATTATTTTCTCCTTTGAAAGTTGGTTCGTTCTGATCAATAAGCTATCACAGATATGATGTACAGAAAAAAATTCTCCATATCACAGTGATAGGCTCTTTTAAGATCAAATCCCAGATTCTCCATGAGTTCACATGAATGCAGACTGAAGACATGAATACCACTAGAAATGCTTGAGCCACTTAGAGATTCTTCCACTTGAACGATAAATGCAAAGAATTCTTGCTCAGTAAGTACTAAGGTGCTTAAGCCTTATTAGGGAGCCTCCAGCTTTAGGTACTCACTTTGAGAAAGTTGCAAGTGATTTTTGGAAGCAGTGAGGGGGCAAACCCGTGGGTGTGGGAGGAGATGTGCTCCTGTTGTGTTGGCTCTGCAGCCAGCAGCCTAAGGCAGAAATTTGTACTGTGCAGCATGACACAAGGCTTTCCCTTGGAAAGCCTCCAGCTGCAGGCTAGATGTGACTTGACTTCTCTTGGACTGGCTCTTGACTCAGGGTTTCTGCAACCACCACCTCACCTGTAACGTTTCCCATGGGAGCAGCACAGGAAGCCAAGAAGCACAGCGGACTGTCGGGCTCTCATGTAGTACTACGTTTTACCCAACTTAGCAAAACTGCTTCAGTAGCCCATTTCTTCCTCTCACCTTGCTACCATTTAAAGACAAAGACTATAAACTCTTCATACACACAAGACATTTTTTTTTGTGCATTGCAGCACTTAAAACATTAGCTCTCGGCTGGCTATGTTTTTTTCTCCATTATGTAGTACTCAAAGTTTGGCTGACGGACTGCAGAAAACTACGAGCTCTTTCCACTTCACCTAAAGATATCCTGAATCCCATGCACATGAGGGACAGATATATTTGTTTATCTTTACAAGCAAGAACTTTAAATTCAAAAGAAGTGACAGTAATTCAGGCAATACACAAACACCGTGCAAAAATTATGTGATGAGTTGCTGCCATTACTCTTTTACTAATCTGCAATACGCAGAAACTTTGAATTTAATAAGCTTCATAATTACTTTGTTCTCAAAAATCCTTACTTTTTGGTAATGACGTTATTTCAAATGGTAATTTTTACACCATGTCCCTAGTCGATCATGTCAATTCTCTGAAAGATGTACCTAAAGTAAAATGGTAAAATCAAGAGACAGAAGGAGAGGTTGATTTATCTCAAGGACTTTGCACCTTAAATAGTCAGTAAAATATTAAACATCCCTATCAATAACAGGTGGACCGTATTACAAGCTTCCTCATAACTGGAGTTCATAGGAACAAATGACATCTTCCTGAAAAGATGTCAAGAATTTCATTTAGTCCTTTTTATAGTGGGGATCATCAATCTATCTTAACGTCTATTGGAGAGAAAATAATTGTCTTTTCTTTTTGGTGATGGTATTTCATTATATGCAGGAGGATAAATAACTACAGTTCAAAGAAAATAAGATGAAAATGTCCCTGTATTTTTTTCCTGGGATTTCTCTTCTTCTTCTTCCTGTTTAATTTCATGATGAAAACATTTATAATTAAATTAAGATTGATTCTGATTTAAATGTGCATCTTAAAGTGAAAGCAGAAAAATGATTTTCGTTTTCAAAGTTGTTATATCCCAATTGATCTTCCACACATTGGCATTATTATCTGATTGTGAAGATATATGCATTTATCAAAAGCTAGAGCCATCTGTCTCAATTCTATGTAATTTCATTACATATTCATCATTTATCTAGTCTGAGTATGTGACATGGGACCCTACTGACTAGCAATTCTATACTTATTATCACTTCACACTGCGTTTGGATGGACATGAGGCTGTCGACTTCCATTAATCTACTTTTGATGTAAAAATCATCATCTTGGGATAAGCCTCAGAGCTCCTGAATAATCAGGCAGCAATGCTATGTAAATATAAAGGCAACAGCTTTTTTTTTTTTTTTAATAAGAAAGCCTGCAGCATTTCTTCCTGCTTGTCTTCACCGTTGGCAGATAGATGTCACTCTGCAGATACATCTGGCAATGGAAGCGTAAACATTGGCAGGTCTGCACACCTGTGCATGCAGGCGTGAACCAGACAAAGGTTACTGGTAGGGTGCAACGCTCCTGAATGTTGAAATAAGCATAAGTTAACGTATGCAAGCAGAAGTCTAACCCAAGAAAACAGTGCCAGTTGCTGGAAGGTCTAGCATAATTAGGAAGTAGTGGCTGTAGCAGCCCATTGCAAATCTAAAGGCATTTAGACTCAATCTATCAGAGTAACTAAAAACTGCCAGTTTGCTTCAGAATGGACTTTGGAGAAGTTGTTGCCCGTGCACGGGTATTATAAATGCTTGATGGTGCAACCAGCCATCTTCCTGCCATCGTCAGTCACACAACACAGCTGTCCCTTCTGCTGTGTGCGCACTTTCAAGGGGACAGGCTCTTGCAGGTGACAGGCTTTGAGCCAGATCCTCCCAGGGCACGAACTGGCACCAGTCAACAGCCTGGACTCCCAGTGCTTCCCATCTTCATGAATTATCTACTGTACTGAAACAAAGGTGATGGGGATAACAAAAGATGGTTCATTATTCATGTGGAACCGAACTTCCATTTTGAAAAGAAGACAAAGTGATTCTAACCAATGCAAAGACAATCAGCTGTATAATTCAAGTGAATTTCGTTTGACTGCAGCTAATTCCAGGTTGCAAACTCTTTTTGTGAGTGCCCTAGCAAGCAACCTACCAGGTAAGAGTATGTGCTTAAATCTGTGGATCTATGGATACTGCAACATACTTAAATAAACAGAATTTGTTTTTGTGAACATGAATATTCACACTGGAAATCTCATTTTAAGAACAAGGCTCATCCCGTCTGGAAACACAAAGATAGGCTATGATTTGTCTGTCAAAAAGATATATATCAAAACATGTCTCATGCTGCACATTATGCACACTTGAAATTTATGAAGCCCACGCAGGGACAGTAAGAGACAGGATTTTATTCCCAATGGCTAACTACCAGCTCTGCTGCTTTTCAGAAATTGCTTTTCATCACTGTGGTTTTTTTTTTTTTTTTTTTTTTTTTTTTTCCCATCAGTTAAATGGGGATAAGAGCATTCACCTTCATTTGCAGAGCACTCTGATCTCTACAGACAAAAAGTTTGTATCACAAACCAACACCAGTACCAGTCGGCTCAGTTCCACCAGTGACAATGACTGATTAACTCATGGGAAGGAAATTAAAAGGGCAGCAGTTGACAAATACACCTTGTCACCAATCAAGGGCTTGATGGAACAGCTCAGCGCACCGAGATGTAGCCTCAGCTCACAGGACAGCTGCCGAACCTAGTGGCCAGATGCTCTTGGCGATGGCCTGCTCTATGAGACCGGTGCAGGGATTTGCACTGGAAAAAAAGAGTGCCTAAGTTCGCACACTTTCGTGTCCTACTTTCCTGGGCCTCACCATCCTCATGCAGACAAGCCTCATGGCTTGTTCAGGAGCAAGTCGGTGTGGGCATATGTCCTGGCTGGGTGCACATCTTCAGCTACAAGGATGTGGTACTTGATCCCACAGCTCAGCCAGAGACAGTGCTGCAGGGTAGAAACAGTCCTGGTCCTTAAAATAAATGGGCTATTCTGTGAAGAGCAACACAAGGCTATGCACAGTCTTCAAGATAGTTCTGGGCCTGCCAACGTGTGCTTCGGGTGGAGGGACTCAGGGCTCTGCAGCAGAGCTGCCAAGAGACCTCAGCTTTGCATTCAGCTCTGGCACCACAGCAGACGATCCTTGCTCCTCTCGGCACCATGTCGCATTGTGCCATGTAGGTCAGAGGTTGGACTAGGTGATCTTGGAGGTCTCTTCCAACCTAGAAGATTCTGTGATTCTGTGTACAAGTGCCGTAAATCACCTGGATGTCTTTAAAACTGTTACCCACACTCTTTCTAAAACCAACTTCCTGACCGCTGAAAGCCATTAAACAGTCCATTACATTGCAAATTAACTGCAAGGTTGTGTTCAAGTCCTGGTTTGGATAACTAAATTCCTCTTGCTTTCCTTACTGTGTAGGAAAACTGTCCTTTTCTGTGTTTTTCCTACCTATAAAGAATTCTAGTATAGAGTTTCCCCTATAAAGAGTTCCACTGAATAGTTGTGTGCTGACCAATAACTGTGGTGTTCACCTTGGCTATCCAGCTGTGTTTTCACAGCTGACCATTATCCTGCCGTAATTTGAAAGTGAACGTCACTGACTTACAAACTGCTTCACAGCTCTGACAGCAATAAAGTATATCCTAACAGGTAAAATAATTGACTTAAATAGCAGAGATCTGTTCACTTTTGTTAACGTTTTACCTACCCATGCCCATGAACACATACTGTTTTCAAAGTGTCCTTCCTTTACCCAAGTCTGACCATGAATCCGCCTGTTACTACAACATTTAGGCACACGTTGGTCAGAATTTGAAAGGGAATGTGTGCCAAGCACCACCAGAAAGCTGCTCATCTGGAATTGTAACCTCTCGCCTTTAATTACAGGCCGAGGATTTCTTTTACCTTTTACTCTTTGCCAAGAGTTCCTGTTAGCTTTGATAATTATAGCAAATACTTCCTAAAAATTACGCCACCTACACAAATCTGTCCCTAAAATAAGTGCTGGAAGCAAATTATAACATCTCCCTGTCACTTCATGGGTATCTGTATTGTCACTAGATTTATATTCTAATGCTACATTATTACCTATTACCATAGTTGTTAAAACCTTACTTTTCATGCTAATGAAAATGATGAAAGACAGGGGTTTTGACATAAATACTGTAATAAGAACCATATTAATGTGACAGACGATTGCTCCTCTGTGACAGACTATGAAATCCTGTACAAGAGTTCCAGAAGGATCATTTACATGTCTGCATATCTCTCTCTCCCTGCAGGAAAGCAAAGGATACATGCGTAAGATTGGAGGGGATGAAAACCAGAAGTAAGGTCACAAACTGGCAGTCACCCTAAGAAGAAATGCATCCCAAGGCAAACTTCTCTTAAGTGCCTATAAGCAAAAAAATGTCAATTACAGGACCTAGGGTCAGAGCGCTAAAATCTCATTGCAGGTATCTAATTACATAGCTCTGGGCAAGGCTTCCAAATGCAGGACAAAAGTACTGCCACCAGCAAAAGGGGCTTTGTGCTCCTCAGACACACCTTTCTGTTCCACATCTGTGCCATTCCTCTTTCACCAAGTCTGACGTGGATGCTGCCATCCTCCAGTCATGCTACAACCCCGATTCCTTCTACAGCTCTTCTAGCAGGTTTCACAGTTTGCTTCTGTGCTCTACCTCCAACACACGGATCCTAGCTCTCCTCAGGGACCTGCGAGCAGGCAGCAGGGGAGCCAAGGTGCATGTTCCCAAGCACAGATGATCAGAAGTGCACTGTGCAGCAGGCACAACAGCTCAGCTGCCATCTGTCTTTTGCCATTCCAAGAGAAAGAAAATAATGATCACAGAGATAATTTATTATTAAAATTCTCATTTACTGGTAACTTCCAGATGAAGATTGTTTTTAATAATATAAATGTGGTACCTCCTGAAGGGTCTCTCTGGAGGTTGCTCATCTTTTAAGTTCTTTGCAGTCTTTCTAACCCCTCTTGCTTTATTTTGATTACCTTTCAGCAAAGTTAGAAGAATCTTAGCACACTTTCCTACACTTCTAATGTTTGTGTCTCTGTTCTCGGGCCTTCCTTGAAGAAGTGAATAGTACTCATTTCTGATTTGTCTTGAAAAATGAATTTACCATTTTCCTCATTGAAGCAAGCAACAACAACAACAAAGTTTTTCTCTCATCTGTTTCTTATCCTTGAAAAACTAAACGAAGCGAAATTTCCAAGGCTGCTGGTGGCATCACCTTTCACTCTCCAGTTTAGCATATTTTGCTTTCACAGCAGTTCAAAAGTTCACTATCCTACATCTGATGCCTTCTGCTCACTGCAAATGTCTGCAGTACGGTGAGAAGTTAAATGATTACAGCAACCCACGGACCCCATAAAATCGAGCACCAGCATGCCAAAGATGAAACAGCCTCGCACAGAATTCCCAAATGCTCATTTGCTTTTGCACCATATGATCAGTCGGAGTTTAGGCTTTGCTGGGTTTTGTCAACTTTCATTAAACATGTTTGTATTTTAAAGAAGCTTTCCTCTGCAGGCTGCGAGGTCAGATTTTAATGCTTTGGAAAAGGAACAAAGGCAAAACACTTAGCAATGATCTAGCGTCTTCTGAACCTCGTGCGAAGCTTTCAAAGGGCAGCAGTGAAGCTGTGAGTTGCAATGCTGTATCTTTCCCTTGCTCTGAGGGCAAGCCACAGAAATTGGCCCCAACACTGTCAGAAAGTGAGGCTTTTCCAGGATGGCTTATTAGCACTATACATGGGGAATCAGACAGGCAGCAAAGCCCAGAACTGAGAGCCAGGTATGCAGCAAGTGTTCAACGAAACAGGGGTGGAATCTGCTTGCTCAAGGTCACACAGAAATGGGCAACCAGTGCTTAACCCACCAGGCCACGTGCCTTGCAAAGGAGTCACACTGCTCATGTTAAATGTATTTATATTGTATTGTACAGCACCTTTGTTTCTAGTTTTTTCTTGTGTAAAGAAGATAGTGTCTTTCAAGGCATGCGTTTGCCTTCACAACGGGATGCCGCAAAGTCAGCAAGCTTTGATAAAGCTGTGCAGTAAGGACCTCTGCAGCACTGGGGGGTTAGTTTGGGACTCATGACTTGGGCACTGGGGAGCTGAGCCCTGACAATGATTTATTTGTCAGTGCACTATACTGACAGCCAAATCAGGCAGAGAGCAAGTAAGAAATAAAAGGGCAGAGGGAAGATATTTGGGTTTGAAATTGTTCTGAAATTTTCTGATAAAAAAATCAATTACAAAACAAAACAACAACAACAAAAAAAACCACTGTGTAGTGTCTAAGGCTATGTACACTGGCCTGCAGCAAGGAACAAAGTCATTTATCTTCAAGGCAGTGATCACTAACAAAAATAGGAGTGCCATTTTTTTCCCCACT
The DNA here is from genome assembly GCF_009769625.2 of Cygnus olor. Taxonomy (NCBI): domain Eukaryota; kingdom Metazoa; phylum Chordata; class Aves; order Anseriformes; family Anatidae; genus Cygnus; species Cygnus olor. The sequence continues at coordinate 13,859,266 of NC_049172.1, read as the reverse complement.
TGAAAATCATAGGCAAATTGGGCTGCTAATTTGATTTCACCACTTGCAAGAAACCACTTCAATTATTGGTCCTATAGGTTGGCGATATCAATTTTCAAACGGCTTCCAACGCCCCCCTTCTCAGAAAAGCTGTGTCATCAGTTTAAGATTGCAGCTAACAACGGCTCAAAAATAATTTAAAAACCAATAGAGAAGGAATGCTGCACGTAGAAAAACAAAAATCAAGGCATCAGCACACTAAGGCTCAACTCCTCTGTCTGAAACAATTAGCAAAGTACCTTCTCAATTTTCAACCAGACAGCCAACAATCTTTTTCTGGGTAGGAACTGACTACATACATGATCTTGCAGACACAGACCTGATGCAGACCTGATTTTTCTTTGCTCTCTGCTCACAAAAAGATGGGTCAGAGTGGCCACTAGCACTCTTTGTACAGGTAGCAACAATAAAGCAGTTTATGATAGTCAGAGAAGGAACCCAGGCAATGCAACTGGGTACAGACCTCATCTCTAAATGTCTTCATTTTCAGCCTTGCTACTGGAGCTAGCCTGCTGAAGGGATGTTTCTGCTCTTACTGGTGTGTTGCAAGTCCCACCGACCCTTAACCCTTACTGGCTCCATGCTTATGGTCTATAGCTGTTCAGAAGAAAACATGGATGGGAGTAAAAATAAGAAACCTAACCCAGACATTTAGTAACACAACGAACACAGATCATCAAGTGAAGCCCCATTCTCATCCATGTTCTTGCTGTAACGTCTGTATGAAGCAGAGCATCTTTGTCCAGACTACCCAGTGTAGGCACTCAAAGAGAGAGGGGAACGTACACAGCATGCACTAACAATTCAATACCCACTCCTTGAAAAGTGCCTTCCTTTGCTTCTTAGAAAGTAATCCCTTAATGTCTCCGTGAAGCAGATAAAGTTGTTTGCCTCTCACGCTGGTTGCTGCTTGCTCAATATTTTTCAATATTATTAAATGCATTGTTCAATGACTCAGCCAGAAGGCAGCACTAGGCTCTCACAGCTGCAAACCTCCTCCACCATGCACCCATCCAGTGTCTCTGCTGGAGTTCCCCCACTGCTGCCCCAGGAAACCTGCTCTCAGACATGCTCAGCCTGTCCTCTGCTATACCTGCTCTTTCACATGCCCTGCTACCGGGCTTGTCCCATGATGTATCAGCTAGCTTTTCTACACAGACGGATTCACCATATGGTTTTCAGCCACGCCATGACACCACGCAGGGGGAAATACACTGCATAAATTCTTGAGATCACTGGCCTCTGGAGACCCCACAGCCAACCAGGATGAGAATTCAATTCCACATCTTTCGACAGCCTGAGTCATACCTGAAGTGGATTCCTAACAGCGACGGCAAAGATGCAGCATGGCTGTAAGAAATAGAGTTACCAGCAACAATGTGCAGTTCTAGCAGAATTTCTTTTTCCCTGTGCTGTTTCTTTCCCTGAATGCTGTTTTCAACCAGGCAGAATAAAGGGGCAGGTGTGAGGAATCAACAAGTGATATGAGAAAAATCTCCCTATCTCAGGTAAAAAATAAGACATTCTGTGGGTCCAGCTGTATAGGCTTTATACCCACTTTAGTGTTCCCTTTCTCTCACACTTGAACAGCAGTGCTGAATTCTGATAAAGTAATTTTGATCCAGTGCCAGGAGGTCATCTGTGTGACCTAACAAATCTGTGTACCTAACAAATACAATACGGTACAGCCACTGTGGTCTTTTCCAAGTACTTAAGAATGTGTGAATATCCCTATCTCCAAGACAAGTATCCATGTGCTCGTGGCACATTTGGAAAGACACAGAATCTTAAACCCATTTTTAATTCATCAGAACAAAAGTTTTATTAAACAGCAAGTGGATCACCAATAACACATATTTTTCACTCAAAAAGTGGTAACCTCAACGCTAAGGAGCAAGCTTCATTAAAAAGAGAACTGGTACCTTCGTTGCTGACTTTCTGCTCTTTGTCAAAAAATAAATACCACCTTTCCACAAATGTTTGGCATGTGTTATGTTTCAGCTAAAACTTTCTCATTTTTTAGGCAAAATATAAAACCTATATACAAATATAAAAACATAAAACTTTAGTTTTCGAAAACTAATAATAGTTACTAGAAGCTTGCAGCTATTTAACAAAGGAAGAAACAAACTTGTCTTCAGTATTTTTGAAATACATATAATGTGCAACTTACTGCAGCATTTGCTCTTGTACTAACTGAGGGAAGGAAAGTTACATATATCATTATCAGATCATCTTAAACTACAAATTCAAACACCAATAGACATGACTCAATGTTTATCCTTCCAAAGAGCAGGAGCTAAAGACAGAAACAACCTACATAAAGATCTTAAAGGAGGATTTGTCTTGAAAAATGATTGCATAAAATCAGGATCTTCTTATTCAACAGACTACCTTACCTTGTGTATTCAGACACATTTTCTTAAGAAAAATGGACTTTTCACGCGTATTCTCTATGCATTGGCACAGCTCCTCAGGAATGAACTCAAGCCTAGTCTTCCCTGGAATCACATGAATCCTTTGCATTTTTCTGTCCCTTCCTGTGCTGCCAATTCTAACAATTCCAAAAGTTACAAGTTAGGTTGCAAAATTAAGAGACTGACTTCAGGAAACAAGGTATTTTAATGGAAATGGGAAGAGAAAGACAAGTCCTTTTTTCTGACTTTTTTTTTTTTTTAATCTGCGTTCAACATAAGTGATTTACAAGCATCTCGCTGGAGGCTACAGACTTTTTTGACTGGATTCAGACAAGACCAGTGGCAAAAGGTACCGCAAGAACCATGATAAATCCACAAGCGATGGTAATGTTGTGCTCAGAGCAGCGTAAAACCAACAAGGCTCTGGTCTGCTGATCCTGAAAGCTATATGCAGGTGTGGCACCGAGCAAGTCACCTCTCAAAGTATAGTCACCTTCTGAAGCTTGGCAAAGCAAGCCTGCCCCTGTGATGTGGCCTATGAATATCGGTTCATGAACTAGAGCAACTTTTTAAGGTATAGGACTTGGTCGGGTATTTCTCACCTACATTTCCACTCATAAATGACACTGCAAAGACTATCAGGGCCAAGCTCAGCCCTACACTAAAATGCAGCCCCTAAAACCAACAGTGCAGGCCATACCTCCAGCAGACCACGGAGAAGAAACAGCTTCTCCCCACAGACAACTTGCTTTCAAACGTCCTTTGAATACTTCCTACCTGTTGTGAGCAGCTCAACCTGGGAGAGAAAGCAAGGTGGGCTGGCTCCAAGCCTCCTTTCTTTATAAAGGCAATTTATAGTGAAATCCACTAAAGCCAACACAGCCAGGAGCTTACCTTTTATAGCAGGTATTTCTGTGCGTATAAATACTGTAAAACAAACCTTTTTTTTTTTTTTTTAATGTGAAAAGCTGTTTATATAAAAGGTAAAATTACTGTGTTTATATCTAGGTCATGCCAGAATAATGTATTTGACTAAAATAGTTACAGTAAATTTTGATACCATAAAATGTGCTGCATATCAGACAGAACTGTGAGCCTTCTTTCCTTTCATATTTATGAACTTCAGCATGGAAGCTAAAAAGCGAGTGATCTGAACAGATGTGATGTTGATGGGACTCTGCTCTTTCTAGAATTTCATGTTGTGCTATCATAAGCCAGCTGGGAGACTACAGAAACAGCCTTCAAGAAATTCCTTCAGCAAGCTTGCGTTTAGCATGTGAGATGTACAGTTCTCATGTCACTTTTTTTTTCCCTTAAATAGCAAACTGTCTTTAACACACACAAAAGCCCCAAAACGTAAAACTTTGAAACGGAGTATGAAATAGCTTCTGCCCAATAGATCAACGAGCAATCTGTAATTTCAATCACTCTCATGTAGATATAGGAAAAAATGTTACCCCACTGAGTAGAAATATGGAAATACATCGGTTATTGGTGACATACCTGCAACAATACTCTCTTAAAACACTGAAGGAGCTTTCAGATGACACTGCAGCATTTTAATTAAGATCAGCATAGCTACCTGCACACCTAGTTACATTACACATTAGCCAAAGCTCCCAACAGACAGTCAGAGAGCCCATTGCTGACAGCACACAGACACAGGGCATAAACTCAATACAGTCTGACTGCCATGGCCTCAAAATAGAGAATGGACAATCCCCAGGAAGTGATTACGTGTCAAAATGTTTGGGTGAGCACTGCACCAATGCAAACTTACCACTACTGGACAAAATCAGACAGCGTAGGTGTGATCCTAACTTTTTAATAGCAATAACGACTGTGTTGTGGAAACCTGTCTCCCAAACTTGGTTCCAGTGAGCTGAATGGAGATAAAAAGAAACAGGCTTCACAAAAACTCAGAATATTAAAATCTCTGTTAAACTATTTGCTCTGTCAAACAAGATAATGTCCCAGAAGAAATCCTGTGAGAACTGTACTTTGTTTTGTAAACACTTATTGTTGTAGGATCAGGAAGAATTCTCCATCTTAACATATAATTAAACTTAATGGAAAATGCTTAATTAAATTAAGAAACACAAGAAAATTCCCTCAAGGCTACAAGAACTCTGATTGCAGTGTTGCAGTAAGCCTAAACAAGGCTTAACATACTGTAGGGCACACAGGGCCAAAGTTTCTGGTTTGTTTTTAAAATGTTACAGAATATGGGTAATTAGAAATAGGAAGGATTAAATAAAATTTAAATTTTAAAAAGTGTTATTAAAGTACCCATCAAAAAGTAAGCAAGCAGATTACAAACAAAGGATTTGTAAGAAAATCAATAGGAAATGGTAAACAGAAAATTCACATATATAAAGATCTTATCAAAAATTCATGTAAGCAACAAGGCTCCACTTGGGTCAGGGGGAATATTTTCCTCTGATCCAAGCTGGTGTAGCTACGTTAATATGAAAGCTTTTGCACAAAACTTCAGTGGCTTCCATATAAATGTAATCTAACCTCACCTTCAACATGTTACGTGCTCCAATCACCAGCATGCCACTGATTTCTGGATTTACTCCACTGAAATGAAGAAAGCTAAGCCACTTGTTTTACTGAGCTAGGGTCAATTGTGGCAAGTGACCATCTGCATTCAGATTTGCAAACAGCAAACCAAAAGAAATCATCACCAACATTGCCAAAGTTTCAGGTAACACTGCAGGGAAGGACAGGGAGAGGGTGAGAAAAATGTTCCTTTAACGACACTGAAGCGTTTCATAAAATCCCATCCATTTTGCTAAACTGCTTGAGGTTCACTAATATTTTAAATGCTCCTAAGCTTCTTTCAAATGTATTTTTGATACCACCACCAAGTAAATCTCCACCCCCTGCAAACCAGAAACACACCTAAAATCTAAGTAAAACATTTACTCAGAAAAATATGCATTCGGCACTGATGATTACAGATTTGTACCCCATTGAAAGACTACAGAATAACTGGAACTCTACAAACTGGACAAGTATTGCCAGGCAAAGCTGCAGTTCTGCATCCCATAGTCTTATAAGGGCAATCATTCATCTCTCCTTTCCCAAAAACTCTGCTTTTTCTGCCATTTCAGAAGCACTCATAAATCATCACAACATCAAACAAAACCCCTACTGTAGTAAACACAAGGATAATAAAGGGAAGAGCATTTTAATGAGACACACAATTATGCTATACTGTACAGTTCCCAAAGGGCTTTCCTTTTTTTTTTTTTTTTTTTGCTTTTCCTAAACAAACTGTTAGAAGAGCATCATGACTCCAGAAACTACCTTTTTTTTTTTTTTCTCTACAATAACACACTTAGCCCCACTTCCTCAGCGCACAGCAATTTGCAGGAAGGCACCTAACTCAAATTGACAAGCCTTCAAAATGCGTTCCTGTCAATTGCTGTTGGACAGATAAATAGGGACTAGTCAAGTGGAATACCTACATCTGAAGACAAAAATAGAAGTATTTTTAGTAATCCAGTGCCTCTTCTTGCTGCTGTACTCCTTATACCGTCTCCTTTGCTCATTTCCTGCATACTTGTTTCTTTTCTGAGGTGCTGTATGTAATTGAAGGAGATATTAAAGCATTAAGGAGACATTTAGGTTTCAGAACTACTTCATTAAAAACAACAACAATAACAACAAAAAACACAGTAGAATGTGTTTGTAGAGGGGAAAGCTATCTGTTGTCTTTAAACATGTTTGCTAGCATCATAGCTGGTTAAACCCTTACACTGAAAATTGATGAGAATGTAGAAGAAACAGGTACAATTATTTTGTAATAATAAGAAGAGGGAAAATTAGGTTTAAGCCCTGCCTCCAGCAAGAAGATCCTAAAGTACTGTAATTTGCTGCAGAATTACAGTCGGAGCACAAGCTGTGCTACTCAGAAGAACAGTTTTGCTTTTTTAGTTTTTAAATAACATAATTATTTGTGTTCTTCACCCTGACAGAGACTTGTGCACTTCAAGCTTTTGTCCTCATCCTATGCCACACGCATCAAACACAAGGAGAAATACGAATGCCCCTTGAACTTGGGACAATACAGTACCAAAAGCCTCCTGATTTTGATCCTGCACTAATATCCGTGTGACAAACCCAGTCACCTAGAGAAACTCTCTTCTAATTATGAAGTTTCAGGAGGAAAAAAAAAATTTAAAAAGGACATCAACAGTCTTAAGACAGTTTGGCATCTCCAGATCATTTTGCCTTTGTTAGATCTTGACAAAATTCAGGGTACAAGCTGTTTTGGTCAAATCCTGACCTTTTAAAGCCAGACTCCTTTAAAATAGTTTCGTTTGGGGCCCCAAAGTCTGTAGTCACTGGTGCACATCAGGTCCCTGTGCACATTTCCAGGGGCAGTCAGACCACCCAGACACGGTGCAGAATCTACATTGTGCCTGTTCCACAGCACAAACCTCACATTAACTTTGAGCTGTCTTCTCTTTGAAAAACGTACTCCACCATCACAATTTGCAGCTTGTGACACAGAGCCAGGAAGCATAAAGCGACCCACCCTCGTGGCAGGACACAGACGGACAGGGATGGGAGAATTATTTGCAGTAGACCAAGCTCAGCCTTACATGTCCCTCATGGCCTTGGCACCTACACATCGTAGCTAAACCTTAGGTTTGAGGCTTCGTGCCAATACCCATGAAACTCCTAAATTACTTGAGGGGAACAGTGTAATAAGGTGGCTGCAAAAGGAACTGCCATAACGTTTCTGGACACCTTCAGAGCATTGCACTGGCTGGAAAATCTTAACCCAACTTCAGCTTTTAAGTCATTTCATATCATCTCTCCTGCATTAGTGAGCTTCAAACATGCTTATTGTTCCTGCTGCAAATAAAGGAGGAGAACTGCTGCTGCCAGTCACACACACTCCGAAGCCTGTAAGTCATGGTATAGTCCAAACATGCCCCTCATTAAAAATGTTCTTTTTATTAACATTAATAAGGATCAGATTTGCATGTGTAGGATCTTGTTTGACAGCTGCACAACATTTGAGGACTTCTAGAAACACAGGAGAAAGCACCAGCATCTTTGTGAGAAGAGGTCTAAGTGTCTTGCCTCGTAAAACCTTCGGCTTCTAAAATATTAACTTGACAGTGCATTTCCAGTTCATACAGCTTTAAGCTTAACTGTCTGTCAGAAAATTACATAAATCTGATTGTCCCTGTCAGAGCCAGATACGCTTTAGCTCTCAGACTTCCTAGAAATTATGTTACTTATCCTGCAGAAACAGAAGTGGTGCATTGCCAGCACAACCAGCATGCCATCATGGAGCCGGAAGCGGTTCATGCTGGTTTTGCACAGCGTGCAAAAAAACCTGCAGGAACCCCAGTTTGACCAGATGGCTGCCAGGAGGAATCCAGAACAGACCTACCTTCTTCAATGAAGAAAACACCTGGAAAGGGATCAGCTGTACAACCACATGTTCCCATGACAGTTGCAATGCAACCCATGGCCTCTCCAACAGCCAGGCATGGAGAAGACCTCCGTTTGTTGGCCAACCCCTCAATTCTGCTGACAAGCAGGATCAGTTTGATGGCATATTTGTATTTCCAAGCAAAGTCAAGGTGTGCTTGGGCACGTACACCACCTTGGGAGTATGTCTCCTCCTTTTTCACCATGTTCAGCCATAAGACAATAGGTCTAAGATACAGAGGGCCCCTTCATGTCTTTCCCCATCCTCTCCCAAAAGAGAAGGTCTCCGAGCTCACCTGCTTGGACCAGGATGGTCCAGTTAATTTTCCTGTCTCTATCTCTGAGCTGAATGTTTGCATATCTTCTCCCAGAGGGTTTGAAGGATTTCTGAGGTCTCCAGCATGGAACAGCCCCATTTATGGGGTAAAAGGAGATGAGAGAGAGAGAAAAGCAATGCAAGATCTAGAGACTAATTTGTGGGATTTTTTTCCATTGGCTTCACAAAAACAAACAAGAATTGTTTACATTCAGGTTTAAGTGATATTTTTTTTTCCCCAACGAAATCTTAGTTAGGTCATGTTGCACATATGCATTTTGACAGCCTTTAATTAAAGAACCATATGTTACATTTTTACAGGGTCTCAAAATATTAGTTTATACAGGCCCCACAAATTGAAAAGTCTTGGTAGAAAGATGATTGAGGGACCTAAATACGCAGAATGATCAGCTTGAACTGCAAGACTTTTTGACTGAGGGCTCTGCTTTTTTTGTTTGCTTGTGTTTTGCGTGGTTTCTCTTCTCAAAGGGACCACCACAAATGAGAAGGGTCCTTTAAACAAATCAGTAAGTAATGAGAATCACAACACTAGTAACAATTTTATGAAAGTTTCTTCCTAAGAATAAAAATAACATTCATTTTTATCACATGCTGTGCTTTTCTGGCATAGTTTTCTATCTTTGAGTAATGACTTGGGTATAAAATAAAACTGCTAATTTGCTACACTCGAGTTTTCACTCTCACAACTGCTGTGCTTTAAGCTGTGTCTGCTGAAACTTGAATTTTGCATATGCCTCAGAAGTACTGCAAGGTATTACTGCTTTGCTTCCCAGAGCTTTAAAGTGCTCAAAAATGGTTAAAGTCTCCCAATGACAAGACATACTGCATGAATTCTCCACATGCTGGCAGAGCAGCTGCTAAAACCAATTAGGTCATTATTCAATCTCGTAGTTTTTCTTTAAGACGAGGGAAAAATGCAAACCTTAAAATCTTCCCATATTATTCCAATAAAGAATGATTTCAGTCCTTTTAATATATAAGCCCAGTGAATTTATTAATGGAATGAGGACTATAAACAAGACCTTTGCATTAAAATAAGCATCAAGATTGCATGTAGCTGGGAGAATGTGCTGGGCGTTTCATCTCAAGAACACTCATTTGGAACAGGTTCTTTGGCTCATTTTAGGCTGCATTTAATCCTGTAATTCCTAGTGCATTCTAGTGTATATATGGTGAAACCTCGATTGCTATCTGCATCTCATTTCCCCATCTTAATTTAGGTCTAAAAATAATAGTTTCAGAGCCATAACAGCTCTCAAATATTTCCCCATTAGCAAAAGGCTAATTCCTGATCTCATTCCAGGGGCAATTAAGCTGGAAAAGCAATTAAGGTTTCAGAAATCCCCGACAGTGGGAAAGGTTCAACCTAATATCCACAATCACATTAAAACAAAACACATTTTAGGGTTATTAGGAAAATATGGCTTCTGACGCTGGCCAGGAGCTCACAAGAGCTGGGTTATTACCAACCAGCCTTGCTGTGTGAAGCATGCTTCCACAGCAGGTGTCACCTAGGTCACGTCAAGTAAACGGACAGCTCAATGCTGAATTAGTCCACGCCACAAGGAGAGCCGAAGAAATTTCTTGCAGCTCTCTAAATGAGCTGCTTGCCATCCTGGCCTTGCATTTAGCTAAAGATCTGCTCTATTTCCGAGAGCTCCTATACTTTTGCAATGCCATCTAACAGAGCTTCCCTGCTTCAAAAGGCCCTTCTAAGCCAGCAAGTTTTCCTCTGCCTCTGATGGTAAAAGCTTTTGGTCTCCAGCCCCACCACCAGCATTTCACCATACGCAGACCACTCTGCGCTATGCCAGTTCCTCCCACTCACATGCTCTTCCTCCCTAAAGAAATCCAAGGGGGATGGAGAAAAAGAGGGCTTGGGAAGAAGAGCATAACAGAAATAAGTGGCTTTTTCTGGGGGAGTCAGAAACTTAAACCAAATGCTGGCAGGATTGTGCAGGGCCCTTAGAAGTTGGGAGCAGAAATACGGGGTTTATCAGGAAAGTCTTTGGACATCATGCACACTATATTTTTATTTTATTTTATTTTGTGCATCTTCAGATGACTACCCACACAGAAACAGAACTGCAACCTTGTGTAAATGTCTCCAGTCAGCTTAAACTTTAGAGGCTGGATTCAGCTACCTCCCCTTACCCCAAACCCTGCAGTCTGCCTGAACTTACAAGAGAGGCTGAGACGACAAAGTGAAAGAGCTTTCCTGTGCCAGTATTTCCCATTAGCAGCCAAACTTGGAAACCAGTGAAACATGCCCCAGTCATGGCACCTTTGCCCTTCTGCAGTAGGTCCTCTGGAAGTGCAAAAGCAAACACCAACAAGGAGGTGGAGATTAGTTTTGGATTTCAGCTGGAAGTGATAAACTGTTATAAAGCACAGGGTATATTAGATCAGGAACTCTTCACAGTGAATGTTTGAAGAAGAATAATGCAAGAAGTAAAAATACAATACAATACAATAAAATCCACGCTTAGTGTCAACTTTTGTTGGTGGTTCTCTCTGACCAGAACCTGGCTTGAGCACTTTCCCTGAGTAATGCTCTCACAATTTCTATGTTATTGATGCCACGGACTTCCTACTTCTTATGGTCTCCCAAGACTGCCTAAAAGACCCTCCAGAATGACATGGTTATCATCTAAAAATAACCAACACTAGCAGCATAGACCTGTGCATCAAGTCGTGTCATAGGGCATTTCAGAGAAGAAAGATGTCATCTGTGAATCCAAGCCACATTATGGCAGCTGAACCTCCAATGCAACAGTGACTCCCTGTCCCCAAACATAACTCTTGGTGCGCTGCACCACAGGACTTCCCCTGTATTGAACAAGCAAGAAAACAAAAAGCTTATAACTTAGCTGGTAGAATAGAGCAAATTAGTTGTGATTTTAGTCATGCGTGTTTTTAAACCAAGAATCTTTGCTGCTGGCACAGTTGCCTACAGATTTAAAACACACACACAAACAAAAAAAAGAAAACAGTGTGCATGCCCTCACCTAGTCCTACTCTCAACTCAGTTGCAGATTTCCATGCCTTACAGCCCCAGTTACACATTCAGCAGGAGGCACCTCCCTGCTCTCCTCACGTGAACAAAGATGTTTGAACACCTCCTGGATGTGCATGGGTGACCAAGAAACACCGATCATGTTGTCACTTCTTGCTTAAGTCAAGTTCCAAAGAAATGACCTGAATGAAGATACCAGCCTGCTTGGTAAGGATAATAATGTTGATGAATAATGATACATCTTCTGTGATAGCAATTTCATTCACTGAACAGATTTGACAGTACAGTGAGGTTATTATGCATTATTTTTAGTACTAGAAATCAATGGCACTATTGTCCTTTTCAGTTCAATTTGATTTAGATGAAGCTCGGTGTGCAGAGAGAATAATGAGGAGCACTGCCTCACATTAAATGGAAACAGAAATCATGTTCTTAGCAGGGTGTGTTTTATGATAACGCGATTGTTCTGCAAGCAGCTTCTTATTTCAATATTTTGGATGTTTAAATAAAGTGTGTGCTCAAGACATATGGCAGTCTTTTAGAAAATATATTTCTCCAGCAGAAAAATGCCAAGTTCTTTTGTAAGTAGAGCTGCTGTCACCGTGATTCTCAAGAGTGGATGGACAATAGACGCCCGAGGGACAAAGACCTTCCTCAGGAACATCTGTGTGGTTTGGGCGTCTGCCCAGGCTTGAGTTCGAGTTCCTTCTTCTAACAAGAGCTTGAGACTGGGGCTTCTATCACCTGAATGAGTCGCCCAGTCTATTCTAGTACTTGTTATTCTTGGTGAAAAACTTTATAGGGCTCTAGTTTCCTCTTACTGCAGAATGGATTTTTTCATATATCCTTTAAATGTCAAACATTTTTGCAAGGCAGAAAAACTGCTTTCTCCTAACCAAAGGAAGCAGCAGGACAAATTTTTGTTACAAAGTTCTGTCAGACGACTTCCACAGAAAGAAATGCACAAGTTACCTTCTCTTCTCTTCTGAACAAAAAGAAACACAGCTGTTTTCCACTACAACTCTGAGCTACAAATCCCCCAATCGTACCCCGCCTTTACCAAGTGCTAGAAGACCTACCTGCCTCCTACACGGGAAGAATGGCCCCTGCCATCCTCTCAGCCTGCACCTGTGCTGCACAGAAATATGCTCTGCATGAAAAATAAAGCTTAGCAGCATGAACTAAGCTAGATTTAATATTAATTAAAAAAAAAAAAAAGAAGAATAAAGAACCTTCTGGTGCTGATTGTTTTGATACGGCTCCTGTTTCATTGAATACATTTATTGAATTAATTAAACAAACAACAAAAACCACAAACCTCATGAACTGTATTTCTTTGGTGCTGCAGCTGAACTTCTCAGCTTTTCCACCCAAGTATTTTAAGACCCAAGGGAGCATACCTGAGGACATGCATAAGAGGAACAATACATGCAGTACATTTGGCAGAATCTATGTACACCCTTTTGTGAGATACTGCAACCCTTAAACAAGTTGTCTCAACCATCCATCAAACCAGTTTGTCCAGGCAACCTGGCATTCTATTCCAAAGGGACCTTGACAGACTTGACAGGTGGGCCTGTGCAAAGCTCATGAGGTTCAACAAGGCCCAGTGCAAGGTCCTGAACTTGGACTGGGGCAATCCCAAGCTCAAATATAGGCTGGGCAGAGAATGGATTGAGAGCAGCCCTGAGGAGAAGGACCTGGGGGTGCTGGTTGAAGAGAAACTCAACATGAGCCATCAGTGTGGGCTTGCAGCCCTGAAAGCCAACCGTATCCTGGGCTGCATCAAAAGAAGTGCAGCCAGCAGGTCAAGGGAGGTGATTCTCCCCCTCTGCTCTGCTCTTGTGAGACCCCACCTGGAGTGCTGCGTTCAGCTCTGGGGCCCCCAGCACAAGAAAGACATGGACATATAAGAACGAGTCCAGAGGAGGGCCAAAGATGATTAAGGGGCTGGAGCACCTCTCCTATGAAGACAGGCTGAGGGAGTTGGGGTTGTTCAGCCTGGAGAAGAGAAGGCTCCAGGGAGACCTTATAACAACCATCTAGTGCCTAAAGGGGGCCTAAAGGAAACCTGGGGAGGGACTCTTTATCAGTGAATGGAGTGACAGGACAAGGAGTAATAGCTTTAAACTAAAAAAGGGTAGATTTAGATTAGATACTCAGAAGAAATTCTTTACTCAGAGGTTGGTGAGGCACCGGCACAGGCTGCCCAGAGAAGCTGTGGATGCCTCATCCCTGGAGGTGCTCAAGGCCAGGCTGAATGGGGCTTTGGGCAACCTGGTGAACTGGAAGGTGTCCCTGCCCATGGCAGGGGAGCTGGAATTAGATGATCTTTATGGTCCCTTCTGACCCAAACCATTCTGTGATTCTGATTCTATGATTCAAGTAGCAGGAGGTGGGTCTAAGTCCATGAGCTCTGCCATGCACAGCATGTGGGGATTGCTACAGACTTTGTAAAGCCTGGAAAAGGAATAAAAGCTGTGACCAGCTGAAGAGTTATAGCTAGACTGTCCCCTTGCATTCAGGGCTCACCTGGAAGCCATGTGATGTGAGCTACAGCACTCATTTCACCCGTCCTAAAGATGCAGACACCATGGGCCGGTAGATGGCACTCTGTTAATGACCTACACACAGTTAGAGCCATAGAATATTTCTGCAGTAAGTATAAAAGCCTACAGCTCTTCCTGCCTGCTCTGTGGAAGAGGCAGCATTTTGTTGGCAAAAGATGCCCAGCTCTGTCCCTGGACCTATGCTCCACGTACAAGTACAGCTCAGTTCCTTTCTGCAATGACTTAGGCTATGCTGACTGATGCACATCAGGGCTGCATATCATCCGCCTGTCTGCAACCCTAGGCACAAAAGGGAGGCTTAGTGCCCTCTTTACCAGCCACCCACACCCTTACATCTTCATCTGCAGCATAGCAGCGATGCAGGAACATTCTGTGTTGGAAACACAGGAAAGGTTGTGCCTGAGGGGTAAGATGCACAATTATTTTTCAAGGCAGAAGGCTGCAACTTGCAGTATCACCCTTATCTAGGCATGAAAAAGGTCTGAAGAAACTCTTGCTACTAAGCAAAGCAGAGTGCCACAAGTTTTGAATTACACACGGTCATCAGCCAAACTCAGTACTGCCTGAAGACTTTCAGCTCTCCTTGGCAGAAAACAGGCCCTGCACACCAGTGATGCAACATCTTGGCAGGACACTTTCTCACTGTACCAAAGCACAAATACAAATTACAAGAAACTTTCAGCCCTGTCACACAGATTCAGCATGAGACAGGTAACTGATGCTTTTGAAAACATGACACAAAATCCCAGCTCTTCAATAAAAGAAAAGAAATAGCTTTGCAGCAGTCATTCTCTTCAACACAATCAATCAGTTCTACTAAGACTTTTCTCAGACACTCAGCACACCATTGAAGGGCAACTTCATAGCAATTTTAAGTCACTGAGATACTATATTTGCAGCATTATTATATACTTGTGGGCATCTTCCTAGTTAAGACCATTTATTTCCTCCTAAGAAGTAGCCTTGAATATGGGCACCACTGGATGCCTTCAAATAGATCTCTGAAAGCAGCACACCTGTGGCACTGAATAGCAGACAGCTTGTCTGTTTCCTTATAATACCTTTCTCCATTTGGTTATGAAGAAGCAAACAATGCTCCTTCACTTTGATTCCACTTGGCTATCATGCTTTAACTGGCTTTCACGTTAAATAAGTAGGACAGAAGAAAAAAAGAAAATGAGAATGGAAAATGCTTTTGGATAATAGGACACGAGTGCCTTCAGTAGAATGAATATGAACTAGCCACCCAGAAGCCAGCAAGGCAACAGTTCGTACATGCTGATGGCTTTTGTTTACCTTAATAAATAGCCTTACTTTCCTATCTTGCCGAAACTGAGGTTTTCAGTAGCAGATTGAAAGCTGGCATCTCATCCACTGTGACAGTTGAATTCTCCTTTAAGGAGCACTATCCACAAGCAACTTGGGGCACACGGAGTGGAAATTTCAGGTCTGTCATAAAAAGAGAGGCAATTCATTGATCTCTCAGTTTGGAAACACCAGCCTCCAACCAGAAAGATTCTTTTTTCTCCATCACAGTGTGAAAACACACACTTCTGGTAGCAATAAAGCTTTTAAGTAAGGAGGTTTCAGGCTGCATTACCAATCAAAATATATTAGATGGTCTATTTAATATAGCAGAAGAAAATGCCTAAGCATCCAAATGAAGTTTAACAAAAATCTAACCCGCTTGGAGTTACTCAAATTCTGCCAAAGCTGTAATAGAGCTTGAGCTTATTCACTCCAAGTTGGTTAAAAGCTACAAACAGTGCTGTTCAGAGCAGAAATTAAAAACTTTTTTTCCATTAGACAGCAGCTACCTGTTTGAGTTTTCCACTCCTGTGAATATATGTGTGGAGTCCACATGGAGTGATGGATTCAAAATCTGGCCTGAAGTGTGACTGCTGCACCCAAACTCCGCTTTGGACAAACAGCTTCAAATTCTAAGTACTAGCAAAGACTCTCCCACCCTCAGTCTGCTTTCTGTACGTGTTTTAAACGCCTTCTGATAAGCACATATTTGACCAAAAGCTGAGCATGTATCAACAGCAAAATGCTGTTGCCAACATGCAAACATAAATGTCTGAGACATAGCAAAAGAAGACAAGCCTATACAATAAATAGAACTAATCCTTCTGCCCTGCTCCATACCAGTTTTAGCCCCGTGTCTAGTGTTAGGTACCACACTTCCAGAAAGTTACTCACCAATATCAAGGAATCCAGAAGAAATTATGAAAACCATCAGGTGATGAAAACTTGCTTAGAGAATATGCACAACATGCATATTGTGGAGGAACACCTCCACAGGTATTTTAGTACAAAAGCCTGAAAATTATTCTAGCACATTCATTTCCTACAGTATAAGCATTAGAGGTGTTCAAGCAAAAACGTGTATGTTTTTACAAATAAATGTGACCTAATTGAAAAAAAATAAAAATAAAATAAAATCTCTGGAGCTGCCCATGGGAATACAAATAGTTGAGACTGGTTTGCAGGAATAGATAAATATTAATGGGACACCAGTATAAATCCCTGCAGCAGACCACACTGCCATTTGAAATGCAGAGAGCTAGCAAATACAAAGGAAATTGCTAGTTTCTAGTTCGGACTAGAACTTTTTACTTCAGTGCTCATTTCTAGAAAGTTACTGCTTTCTCCTCTGTGTTTCCCTATTTTTGACGTATACATTAGAGTAGGGAGTTTGCAAACACAACAAGAGAGCACAAACCCCAGGTATTTTTCACAACTGCTTTTGCAGTGGTGCAAGATGAAATCCTGTACTCACAGTCATGAGGCAGATGTTCTTGGTCAAACCTTAAGTTCTGGAGCAGTTTCAACTGTATTTCCTCTAAGTTTCTTTTCACCTCTTACTTGCTACTGAACTTTGAGTGTCCTTACTGTCCATTGTAAGACAGCAACGATGCCTCTCATCCCACAAACGTTTGAAATGGCTTATATAATCATGAAGCATCTGCGTGGCTGTGCACATGTAATTGTGTATTTGTGCACTCAGTTAGGTGGCTTTTTATATCGTCATAAGACACCTCTCAAAATTTCTTTGGGGCTATTTCTAGCGGCTAGACATAAGTGAATTATCCTTGGTACCAGAAAACAGAGACCTCTGGGCAGCATCTGACTAATTAACTGCACATTAATTAACGAATGAATTTCAGTGCTAGGTTAAAGGTTGGACCAGATGATCTTAGAGGTCTTTTCCAACCTAAATGATTCTATGCACAGTTGTCTGCTGAGAAAACACATCTTGTCAGTCAAGCTCGCAGCATCCAGTTTTTGGGATACCTGCCACCTCTAAAGCATGATGTACCCTTTGTCCTCTCAAAAGCATCATCTTCCACCTCCCACTGCCAAACAGCATACTCTTTCCCCTCCTTCTTCCCATCTCCGCAGCAGCATCAAGCTGAGAGGGGCTGTCCTACCACCCACAGTTGACCCATTTGCTGTGCTGTAGCAGCAGCATTGCAGTTCAGTCATCCAGGTTCAGACAGGAGCAGGAATTTGGGGGTCCAGACAATGTCCTCCACAACTCCTCCTCTGGGTCTATGCCCATTATGCAGAATCCTATCTGTAAGCTGCCCGTATGAGCACAATGAACTAGGTCTTGATTTCTGAAGCTAGATCTTTTGATTTCTGTAAATTATTCACTGAAATGATCCCGCTCCTTGTCTTCGTTGGCTCTAGGAGAGGCCATTAATCCATACAACTCATCGCGTAGGAGCACTTCGGCAGGTGTTCTGCTTGTGAATTTTCTTTCAGGAATGGCTTATTATCCTTGTACCACCCTATGGTTTCTGGTACAGCGATGCGTCTTCTCTAGTAGGCCAAGGGACTTGGCTATTAGGTTGGTCTCAAAAGCTACTGGCTTGCAATCTTCTTTACCGAAGGTTATTTGCACCCACCGAATACAGTACCCATACTGCAAAATTTGATAGATGAAGCCTGTTCTGTTGACTTCTTAAAATGAGTTTTCTTGAAGAGGATGAGCAAGCAAAGAGGCACTTAAAGTAGCACATCACTGAGTTAATATACTACAATTTTACCAAGCTAATTAAAGACAGAACAATGTGATGATCAAATTAAGGTCATGGTTAAGATAAAACCAATAAATCAAGACGTCCAAGTGATGAAATTGCCGATACATCAGGATATAAAATCAAACAACACAATTTACAGTAAAAATAAGCTATTTCATTCAAACCTTCCTTTGGAAGAGGGTATGACAAGCAATTTCTTTCTAGATTGAGCCCTCAGCCCCACTTCCAGCAGTAAGCGCAGTGACCCAATTAAGGAAAAGTACAGATGGATGTTTAAATCCATCAGAACTGAAACGTTCGTGGTGGTCTAATGTCCTTGCCAAGCAGATTTAAGCAAGCACCACACTACCTTTAAAGCATGTTAGGGAGACATTTCATTTCTGCTTCCTCTCAGTCCCTGACCTGATTCCACCTGGTCTTTGGAGATGAAAAGAGAGAGTCCTGCAGAGCTGTGTGCTTGCAGACAGACCCTTCTTTTCAAGTTCTGACAAAGCCAAAAAAAATATTTTGTCCAGGGTTGCAATAAACTCAACTAGACAATTGTAAAGGACATCAGTGATGACCATACTCAACCTTCTTATGATAAGATGAAACCAACAGCAGTTCTCTCTCCCCCAACAAGTGAGTTATCCCACCAGACGTATGTCCTTACACCTCTGTGTTACGCTGTGAATAACATGTAGTTGAAGCTTTCTTAAGTTCACCCCTCTTGCTGGGAGCACTGTAGCCTTCCTGCCCGATCTCTCCTCTTTTCTTTCCTAAGGGATCAAGACAGCTTTGGGGATACCGTCTACATTCATTTTATTCCCTTTTAATCCACAGGAGAGTCTGTCCATTCTTTGTAAGTAAAATGAACAAGGTTTCCTTTCCTCGGGTAAAGAAGTACCTCTTTTATTTACTGTATTCTACAGTTGGCTAACAAAACAGTAACAATTGGACTCACCTGAAGAAAAATAGAATTCCTTTACTTCCATAGCCCATTGGTCTACTTCACTGTTAAAAATCACCTACCCCAAATACTGCACATATATCATACATTTTGTATCAACTATGTTTAATGATGTAAATTGATATGATGACTATCTATATTGTGTCCATCACATTTTACCAAGAAACAATCCCTCTATACTGAACCACCCCAAAGGGACTGACCTCAGCCACTTTCTCCTAAGCATTCTGCAACACAAGCTGAAGTCCTCCAACCAGATAGTAACCTGTAACTCTGTTCAGGTTATGGTGCTGTGCAATTATCTGCTTTAATCTTGCTTTATCACTTTTCCTTTTAATTTCACCGTTATTGCAAGCCACTTGGCATACTTTTATTTTCTTCTTTCACACAACAACAAAGAATCTGCAATCATACACAGAGTGAGTTTTGGGCAGCACTACTAAGAGCTAAAAGCAAAACCTTGCTGAAGATGAAAGCCCTGATATATTCATTTCACTCTTAGCTTACCTGTGCAGCATGGACATGGTTTTCACAGCTGTTACATTCTTTCACAGGTGAAATAATAAGATGCCATGCAACCATTGCTCAGTTCTGCAGCATGGGTACCGCCACACCACTGCTGGATTTGAGGGTACGCGCTGCTCCTTGGAACAGCTCATGGTCAGTATGACCATGAAGCCTCATTGAAAACAGAGGGAACAGACTTTTGCAGGTATTTTCTTACATTATTAAGAAACAGGGTCCCTAGGAGAGTATACTGTTAAACTGGATCTTGGTCAGCCTTGTCATTCTGGTTTCCTTCTCCTAACCTATCATTAATAAATGAAGAACACTGCTGTTTGGAAGTAGCTGATAGAAGAAACAATAGATCAGATTAGACTTGTGTGCCCTCAAGACCATCATCTTGTATCTGATAATGACCAGGCACAAGATGCTCAGAAGGCAAAGGTAAATCTCCTGCAGACAGATGTGGCTAAATCTCTCTCATTACAACTCTCCTTGTCCCAAACAATTTGATACCTTCAAAGCATGTCATCAAGTATCTCTCCCATGATTAGTTCTGCATTGCTCATAAACTCTTCATTTTTACCACCGTATGAATCTTTGGTACATTTCTAGCATCTTTGGTTGGTCTATGACAGCCTAAACTATGGCGCAGATCACAGCGCACTCTTTGTTCTTAAACTAACTCATGCACGGTTTTGTTAACTCTCCAATTTCACAACGGAAGCCGCTAGCTCAGAGTACTTACATTTTCGTTGGATGGGGCTTTGGACAACCTGATCTAGTGGAAGGTGTCCCTGCCCATGGCAAGGGGGTTGGAACCAGGTGATCTTTAATGTCCCTTCCAAGCTAAACCATCCTGTGATTCCCCAATTCTTAAGTCACTGCACAGTGTGCTCCTTCATGAATGCTCAGAACTGCTAGTTGACATACATTTTCTGTTACACAAGCATTGCTGCCTACTACAAATATGCTGCACATTATCAGCATTCCTTACTTCTGGATGGAAAATGAGGAATTAATCTGATGAATGTCAGGTTTGGTTCACGTCATCATGATCCATCCTGAAAGATTAAACAGAGCTATCCCATGAAATCTGATTCATTTCAGTCAGCACCCACAATGCAAATTCTTTCATTGAATAAATTTACTCCACCTTGGCTGTACACAGTAGCTGACTACGATTAGATCTACGTGTTCTGGTCATGGTTTCATGTCTTGCTTCTGATGAGTTCACAGCCAGCTATGGCTCTATATTTACCAGAAAAAGAAAATGCTGTGCATCTCCTGTTGACAACAGAAATAACTGTACATTTCAGCAAATCAAACACAAGGCTACAGATATTAACCCTGGAAGTCTCCAGTACAAATATTTTTTAATCTAAGGTGGGACAAGCTCATAAATAATTTAAAGAGAGTTATGACTTTATATTATCTGAGTAGTATATCTGGGAGGCAGGACCGGAATCAGTGGTGTGGGCTATTCCCCTTTGAGATCTGTAATACATTTCTTACATTATAATCTGTTGTGAAAAATATTCTGGTTGTCACGCTCCGTACTCTGGAGGCATTCTAAGTGGCCTGCCACTGAGTCCCCATTGGCTGATAACACTGTCCAAATTTCTCATCATTTCACACTTTTGCTCCATAGCCGTACGCTTGTTACAGCTCACTGCTATAAAAATGATTTTTAATGGAAAAGATCTGACAGGAACTTTATGCTTCCTTGACAAAATTTTTATTGGGCTGAATGCTGGAGCATTACTGACGTAGCTCTGGATAGGCAGCTATGAGCTGAGGAATTGCTCTGCGAGGAGGGTGGGGAGGAAGCTTTTATTACTCTACTTATATTTCTCTGAAATGAAACGCCCCCAGAGCAGAGGGAGGATCTTGGATGCTGCTGTCAGAGAGCAGTATGATCCCTCGGGGCTTATCACCACACTCATGCTATCAGGAAGAGAAGTAAAATTATTTTTATCCAAAACCTGACACATACCCAAGTCTTATGGCCCCTTATCACCCTAATACTTAAATGCATTCCAGTCTTGTGCTCATCCTCAGCTGACATCTATGAAATGAGAAGCAGATAGAGACTAAAAACTCCTGGACATGTTGGCCCATTTTCTGCTTTCTCTCTAAACTCCCAAATGTGGAATTTGGGCCTGCTGCACCTCCCCTTGACATCAGCAACCTCGGGTGCCAACGTAGGGCTATATCCCAAGCATGATTCAGAGGCTCCAACCCTGCACAATGCAGCTGAGTGTGAAGCCAAGCAGCGTAAGAAATTTACTCAAGAAAAAATTTACTAACAGACCTAAAGCAACAAACCTCAGGGAGCTAAGAATATTACTAATCAAAGTCTGACCTTCAGAAGTTCTGACTAGCTCCTGCTGATTTCCAAAAAGTAGGACATTTATTTGGTTTCACCAGAAAAAAAAAAAAGAATGCTGAAGTCTAACATGCAGAAGCAGCCTAAAGATGTTAGGTTTGGATTTACAGAAGTATTTAAGGGCTTAAAGATGCAGATACAGACAGTAGCATAATTTTGAAAAATGCCTAAGTACCTAATATTATGAAAATCCTCTGAAAATCTGACGGGGTACTTATCTGTATCTTGAAGTGCTTAATGCTGAATTGACCAAAGTTCACAGTCCCCCAACACTCCTACGAATACTGCTAAAAATCTGGCCTTAAGGAGCCAATAGCTTTTAAAAGGACTTAGAGAGTTTGACTCAGACCCTGAGAAGGATTTACATGCCTCTAAGACGTAGATGTTTTCCTCCCTTAAATCTGGCCCTTGGTGTACCCATTGTTGTCTCCCTGCTTTCTTATGGTAGTGCTTTTCTGCAGGTAATATTGCGTGGTATGAAAATTCTCATGTGACTTTGTTGGCATCTGCAATCAGGAAAATAAAATGAAATAAAATATAAAATAAAAACTTAGAAGAGCTTTTTGATTAAGCCACATCAACAGCAACTGAAATGATGTGCTTAGTCACAAGTTCTGCATAAGGCAGCATACTGTATAGAGGCTTCTTACTGTTCCCCAGGTATATGTTAACCTAGCAGAAATCAGCATCTATTGAAGTAAAGGTTAATTAGAATTTATAAACAATTTAGAACTGTAAGCTGTCCCTCAAGGGGCTCCTCAGTTGTATAAAAAGTATCACTTACTGGGAAAAATACTTCAGAAACTTCAGCTAACAAGTAAAGAACATGCAACTCTAAAGGTTTAAAGGCTTCTAATATATGTCCTAGGACTTGCAAAGATTCACACTTCTTCCACTCGATGACTGACTCAGTTTTACAAGATAAGGACAACTCACAGTTAGTTGATCCACCATGTAGCTGAAATGGCAGGAGGACAGTTATTTATCTAAAGAAATATTTGGTGAAGCTTAACAGAGCTTCCTGAACAAAACACTTCGTAAAAGCATCATTTTCTTCTTGCCTCATGAGCAGCAGCCCAAGCCTGTTGGCCTCACTTGTTTCCCACACTGTGGATTACAGCCACTTCGTGTTGTTGGCAATTATTAGAAGTATTTCTCTATATAAGAAATCGGGGTTTCTCATTCCATAGCTACATCAAATGTGGGTATATTACTGTACTAAAGGAGATTAAAAAGGAAATTAAGTGTCAACTGTGCACTATGCACTGAGAGAGCTAGGTACTGAGTATTTCAGGCTGGCTCTTCCTTCTCATAGTAGCACTAACAGTTATAAGAACACAGCATCTGCGTTGTCTAGAATAAAGAATTGCTCACTGAAACTGCAGTGCTAAAACAAAAAAGATGTAATGGCATCTGATCATACCTGGAAGTCCTTTGTTCTGTGGTAATCTCGTTCCTGGTACTCCCTGGATGCCTAGCCTCTTTGCTGTGACTTAATGATGTCTTGTGTGTAGATGCAAGCATACCAGTAAGGCAGTGGCCACTTCACAGAATGGCTCGGGTTGGAAGGGACCTTAAAGCTCCTCCAGTTCCAACCCCCCTGCCACAGGCAGGGACACTTCCCCCCAGACCAGGTTGCCCAAAGCCCCATCCAGCCTGGCCGTGAGCACCTCCAGGGATGGGGCATCCACAGCTTCTCTGGGCAACCTGTGCCGGTGGCTCACCACCCTCTGAAGAATTTCCCCCTAACCTCTATTCTATATCTCCCCTCCTTTAGTTTAAAACATTCCCTCTTGTCCTGTCATTATTTGACTGAGCAAAAAGTTGCTCTCCATCTCTTTTATAAGCCCCTTTTAAGTATTGAAAAGCTGCAAGAAGGACACCCCGGAGCCTTCTCTTCGGTAGGCTGAACAGCCCCAGCTATCTCAGCCTTTCTTCATAGGAGAATTTGGGCACCTGTCACCAGAAGCCCAGGGCAGTGAAAGCCCAAGGTCTAGATTTCTTTTCCTGACAAGCTGTGTCACAACAGCTGCTTTGTGCTGCCAGCATTTCCATGTCACCGGCAGGCCCATGTGGAAAACAAGAACTTTATTTCATCACAAATGCTGAGGCTCTGGCATTTGGTTTTGTTCCACAAACAGGACAGTATCAAGAACTTCCACAGAAAAATTGTGATGCAACATGCAAGCCGAACACACTTTTCCAAAACAGTCATAAGCAATTACCTTCGATATGAGAGAAGAAAAATGCACAGGATTATACATGCAGCTGAAGGCAGTCCTGCTGAATGCCCACAAGCTACTGAGTTAGTCACTTTCTCCATACCAATCCTTAAATATTTGGTGTGCTCCTCCCCCACCCACCCCACCCCCCGCCAGCATTTTAGAGAGAATTTTCTCTTCTTCTTAATGCCAACATTAAGAAATTTCACTGGATAGACCAGAAAGTGGTCAAGGAAGAGAAACCAGTGCTAGAAAAAAAAATCTCAGCAGCAATATAAAAAGTAAGCAAAGAACAGCAATTCAAAGGAATTTATGTTTTCATTTATTATTGTAGTACCTTTCTTTACTCAGAGGGAGATTGAAAATAAATGACGTGCTCAAGTGAAATACTGAATGGATCAAGTTTTTGTGTTGTGAATATAAAATCATGTCTGCTTTAAAGTACTCTGGGAGAATGAATGCTTTAGATGAAATTCTGTGTTTTCATTTTCCCATGAAGATCCTGCTGCAATAGCAACAGGATGTACATGTTGCAGATCAGAGAAGACAGCTCTTGGATGATTTACTTTAAATCACTCGCCCCTCTCCTCCCTGGTAAGACAACTGCCAGTCCACTGGCTGGGAAGTGAGTTAACCCCATTAGAAAGTTCCTTACTGACAGGTTGAAGCTACAAAGTACCAAGCTGCAGACCCCATGTCTTAATTCAGAGATGGATCAAAAACTTCTAATCAAAGTGACTATATAGATTTATACCAAGCATTCTATCCAGGATGTTGTCTCTGACAGCAGCTAGTACCGATGCTTAGGAATGCAGAGAAGAAAGCGGTATTTCCCCTCATATTGGCTGTACAAAGTTTAAAAATCGTCCCAGCAGGAGAAGACCTCGGTAGGATGGACCACAATGTTTACTAGGCATGGATTGACGTACACTCTACAAATGTCTCTAATGTAATTTCCTGACCCCCACAGGATCCTGAAGCAACAACTTGCATGCACAATTTAATTACACCTGGTAAAGAGAAAGCCTTCCTTTTATTTGCTTTAACCTGAGGCCCACTTACTTAATAAGAAGCCACAAACTAAAGAATCATAGAATCATAGAATATCCCGAGTTGGAAGGGACCCATAAGGATCATTAAGTCCAACTCCTGGCACCGCACAGGTCTCCCAAAAGTTTAGACCATGTGACTAAGTGCACAGTCCAATCGCTTCTTAAATTCAGACAGGCTTGGTGCAGTGACTACTTCACTGGGGAGCTTGTTCCAGTGTGCGACCACCCTCTCGGTAAAGAACCTATTCCTGATGTCCAACCTAAACTCCCCCTGCCTCAGCTTAACACCGTTCCCACGGGTCCTGTCACTGGTGATAACGGAGAATAGGTCACCTGCCTCTCCACTCCCCCTTGTGAGGAAGTTGTAGACTGCGATGAGGTCCCCCCTCAGGTTCCCATTCATCCTCCAGTTCTCATAATTTCATAAAAAGTCTCTCGTAATCCTCCCTCTGTCATTTCTCACCCCGACTAGGGAATCCTAGCCAATTTAGTCTCTTCTCAGAGAGTTCAGGGCAGTGTGGAGCCTTTTGCCATCTGGTCAGCCAGGTTAATACATTAATAGATGCTACATGTGCTTGTTTCATGGGCTGAAGTCCACCCCAGCAGCACACCAGTCCAACTGCTGAAAGAGTGAAGAGTGAAAGGGCTGGCATGGAGGTGACCTCTGCACACCTCAACGCTGGGCTATCTCCCCTGTGAGTGAGGAAGGATGGTGTGACAGCAGGGCATGGTGTGAAAGGGGAAAACACCTTGCATGGCTTTCCCACTGCTT
The DNA here is from genome assembly GCF_009769625.2 of Cygnus olor. Taxonomy (NCBI): domain Eukaryota; kingdom Metazoa; phylum Chordata; class Aves; order Anseriformes; family Anatidae; genus Cygnus; species Cygnus olor. Next base: position 13,833,490 of record NC_049172.1, on the reverse strand, counting down.
TACAGCTTCCATGCATTTTGGTGTGGTCTCCCTCCTCCTCTGCTTGCTAGCTGACCTCAGTCACTAATGACTCTGTTACTGCTTCAGAATGACAGCCCTTGCCCTTTCCTGGCTCACTAATGCTCTGAAATTCCCCAGTTCAAATCCTGTGGTTGACCTACGCGGGGTCCATTATAAAAGCTGTCTAAAGCAAGCTGAATTTGATGGCCCTCCAAAGCCCTCTGCAAAAGCCGTTTGCTAGGCAAGTTGATAGGTTCCCAGAGATAACGGCGATTAATGGGATGAGAATGTGTGTGTGTGTGTGTAGCTGAGTCACTGGCTGACCAACTTCATTTGCTGCTGAACAACCGCTGTCTGAAGCTGCTGAGAGTATTATGCTGTTCAAAGGTCTGGTACATGTCAGCATGCCGTGAACTCCTGGGTCAGCATCATACTGCGATACAAAAGGGAGCAGCACAGAAACAACAATCAACACAGGAGCCCAGGCTCTAGGCTTACAAATTCAGACTGTGATGCTCCCAGGAGAAACTGAGCCACACTGAGCTCTACGCTGCTGTGAGGTGACAGCTACCAAGACCTGTAAAAGTCACTGTCTGAGGGATCTGTGCCCTTCTGACACAAACCACTGAGTGTGAAAACCACAGAAAATATTTAAAATGGTTGAAACAGCAACTGTTAGCAAACAGGAACTATGGACTCCTTGGCTTATGTACAATAACCTTGGCAACCATGCTTATAGGGATGGATATCGAAGAGACACTGTGCTCCTTAACCTTCTGCTGCTTTAAGGCAAAGCGTTGTGCCAGTACATGTGAAATCCCACATGGCCTCCAACTTAAAATTTTCAGGTAGCCTTAAAACACTTCCTCTCTCCAACCATCTTTGTTAATAAACCCATTTTACTCCTACTCAAGTGGGGCTGTATTTCCCAGGAGGAAAATGCAGAAAACAGAAGGTGACAGCATAGGTTAACTCTCACCTAGCCCACACTGCAGGGGAAGATGGCTTTCCTAGACTTAAATTTAAGAAGGCACCGATAGGGACCAACTGAGCTTACTGTCTCACTGTGACCATAAAGATGCTGTAACTGACCGAACAAAATGAAAGGGGAAATATCACGACTGTGTGCAGCAGACCAGTAGCAGAGCTGAGAACCCAGCAGCAGAGCTGAGGACTCCATCCTCTCCTAGCAACAAACCGCTGGCACTCTGGCTTTTCTTCCTTCTCCATGCTCTTGCAGAGAACAAGCTGTAAAGTACTTACACTGTTTCACATCTATCTGTACTTAGTTATCCGCAAGTGACACCTATTTGTGCAAGTTGCCACAAGGCTTTGAGTGGGCCAAGGTCTCTCAGAAGTTTTTCTCTCATCAAATCAAAATCTACCCTCGTACTCCAATCAGGAAACGCTGATGAGAAAGCAAAAATCAGTATTTTGATATACTCAAAGTATTTGCATTTATAAACTGCATAGAAATACCTGTAAAACAATAAGGAGAAACTATTCTTTCCTTGATTTCTGCCAGGTAAGCAAGACTTCCCATTTCCTTAGTAAAGGATGGACACGCGCATACTCATTGATAGTTTTAGTGACTTACTTCCAGCTCTTTTGTTATTAAAAGTATCACTGAAAGATACAATGGTTAATATTTGCGTTTGATACAGTTCTTTTTTCTAAATTAAAGAACAGGTTGTTGATTACAATTTCAAACTCAGCAAGTAAAATGCTACACCACTGTGAATATATTTTCAGCTATTATAAAATTACATCATTAATACATTATACACATAATAACCAGACATTTGATAATGAAAATTTAGTACCCAGTGCTAACTCAGAAAATCAGCCAAAAAAAGATTAGCCTTCTAATACAGTTAAAAGCATGACATCAGATATGTTAAAGTTCACTGAACCTGTGTGCGCACACGCGTGTTTAACCATTGAAAATATAAGTGTTTTCCAATATTGTAAATGAAGTGTCTTTATAGGGTGAGCTAAGATACTGTTAAGATCACTGGAGATAGCCTAAACTGCCAATCCCCTGGTTAGATACCTAAACGTAGGCTTGGGCTACCCTGTCCAGAAAAAAGTCCACCACACGTTTTTGCTTTTTCGTAACAAGCTGCACAGCAGGCCTATCTCTTGGCAGGTGGCAGAAGAAATTTGACCTCCTCAGGCTCTGATCATGCAGTGAACTTTACTTACCTGTACCAAGCCCTCCACCTCCAGCCTCTGGCTAGGAATGAGATTCTAATGAAGCCTGAGCCCCTCTGTATGACATGCTGTAGATTACTTGACAAACATCATTTGGAGTGCTGTGGATTGCATTCCTTAAATTACATGACAAAACTAGGGAGGGAGATGGTCATATCTGCCAATATGCATAGGTACATTTGATTCAATACCACTGCTTTTGAAAATCTTTTGTTCTGATGGCAAAGAGAAGAACCTGAGAGCAGTAAACATCCGTTTGTCTTGTATAACTCATTGTGTGAAAAAAACACAACACCAAAGAGTGAACAAATTCATTCCATATTTGGGTGGCTAGATAATGTACATTAAAAGAGCCTTTATTCTAAATCCTTTAGTTCAATGGATGACATACATTGTTTAGGCTGTAATTAGACTGGAATTGTACCTCCTATTCCCCTGACTATTCATTCAAAAACAGCATTTGCTGTGGTTGCATTCACATTCTTGTTCTGCTCCCTCTCTACAGCTATTTCTGGCAAGTGAATTTCCTGGCAGGGATGTTAATGGAAGCAGCAAGTTTTAAATTAACATTGGAGAACACAGACAGAAAGTGGATTTTAAAACTCATAAACACAACTATTCATAGCAGAAACTTACTTTTAAGAATTACTCTCATTATAGTCTGAATTCAGTAAAGTGCTTAGGAACATACTTACCTTTACGCATTTTCTGAAGTCCCTTTGAAATTTCTGCTTTAATATTTCCCTGAAATGGAACCTCTGTCTGGGGAGAGAAACAATACCTTGTTATAAGTGATATGTCTAATAAAAATGAATCAGCACAGCTTGCATTTTGATTGCCAATTACTTGCAATCAACTGCTCACAAAAACTCGCTGATCAAGAAAATACTTCTAGAAATATTCATTACAAAAATTGAGAACTTCAAGTGCATATGGATAGACTATCTGTGAACAAGTTCAACTGAATATAGGAAAGAAAACAAATATTGCTTCCTAAGCCGTGAGGTGAAACTTCAGGTACTTTAACAAACTGTTTTGTATCAATGATTTACTTGGCTGTTATTATAAGGCTCTACAAACCAAAAATTCAGTTCGCTGTTTGAATCACTAACGGTGCAATTAATACCCCTGGTAAGTTTTTAGAATATGTTACAATAAAATGTTTTATTTGAATGCATCTATACTCACCATCAAAAACCGTCATTAAGTCTCAGTTACAACAACTGCTCAGAACTGAAGTCAGACAAGAATATATCATAAATACTGAAGGAAAAATTAAGCCTATAAAAAGCATGGCAAGTAATTGGAAAGGGAAGCAAGATAAATATTCAAATCCATTTCCATTTCATGCACATTTCTGAATAACTATGAGAATGGAAACTATCAGAAAGGCTCAAATGGCGATTAAAAAAGTAACTCTGACCCTAAAATGTAGCCCAGAATTGAGCTGAAAGAATATGCTTATTCAGCACCTTTGTTATGAGAGGATGTTCAAAAGATTCAAAGTCAGAAACATTCAAATTCCAGTGAAAGCTGAGAGGCTTTGCAAACCTAATTCTCATTTGGGTACTAAAATCTTTGACCGCTTCTTGAGAAGGTGGATAAAATATCAAATGCAAATTAAAAGTTAAATTGTCCATTTTTTCCAGAATTTTTTTTTTCTGAAGAGTGGTTTTCAAACAAATAGAAGTTTTTAAGGGAAATTTCCCATTTTAGTAGAATCTTTTCAAGCATTTGCTGAAGGATAACAAAATGGAGAATATTTTCATTTGAGGAAATGGAAGTTGTGGTGGGCTTTCTGAAGTCTGAAAAATAGGACCTTTTTCATAGAAAGCACGTACTGCTCTGTGCAGGGATACTAGATCACCTATTAAAAACACTGAGTAAACAGCTGCTACAAGGAAGTTTAATTCAGTGGCATCTCCATCTGAAAGCTATAGCATTGCCTAGACCACCTCTGTCCAGGATCCTCACTCTTCTGGATAATTTGGAGGTTAAGCAACATGTACGAAATCACTAACTTCCAAGAGCAAAAGTGTTAGGTGACCTCAAGGATGCACCTCCTTTCTCTCATCTACTAACAGAGTCAAACCCACCACCTAGCACACCATCTACACAAAGAGAGCAGCCCTTTAGTAAATGTAGGATTATGAGAGCGGTGTCGCTGTTTCAGGAAGTATTTCTGAACGGATGCATATGATAGCGGTACATTCAGATATTTCTTGCTCAATTATAAAGGAAAACAAGCACAAGTGTAGATGTGAGCACAAGTAGAAAAAGCAACAAAGAGGTTTTACTGCTGACTCCAAATCTTGCCATTGTCTGCTAAGTGTAGCAGGTCATGGCACATTACACTTTATCATCATGCTGAAACCATGGCAAAATCCAAGGCACTTATTACTGCAGAAGACAAAAGCCTTGTACCACTGCTCCCAGTGACATTCACACTGTTGTCTTACGGTGTGGCACCATTTATTGTTCTATTATTTCCTTCCTAAGAGCAAAATATCATTCGTATTAAGTAGGTGACAAAAGCTTTAACTTCTTCTAAGAAGGAGAATGAAATTAAGAAGAAGGGGAATTGGATAATGGCTTTATTATTCATAGGAATGCATACCTAATTTATATAGTGCTGCTAGTACGCCTTCTAAAATTGCTGTAACTCCAATTAAGCCCATTTAAGTAATGAAAAGGACTACTCTACTGTGTCTGAATATTAATTTCATGGTCTGATTTTCATATTAGAAAGTAAAAACATATTCCTAACTCATACAGTGATTTTACAACAATTACTAGCAAGACTTTCCAAGGTGCAAAGGTCCTTCCAAACAGTATTATTCTTAGTTTCTGTGACGAGACTTCTAAATACTGGAGAGCACACTGGCAAAAACATCAAAGAGATATTAAATCTGCATGAAGGTACGTAGGTGCCTGACTTTGTGAGGAGGGGGCAGTTTTAGCCACTTTAAATAGCCCACAAAGACCCAGAATTATCTGCAAAATCAAACCGGCAAGTGTATCTAAATTGGAAATTCATGAAGTTAGGTAATAGCTTTGAAAGACTTGGGCAAGAGAAACCCTATAGAAAATGAAATACAGAATAGTAAATAAACAAAAGCTGACTTCAAGCTTTACACAGAATTCTGTTTTTCTACAAGGATGCTAAGGAACATTAGACAATTTCAGTTCAAGAGAAAAAAATACCATTTATGTTGGGAACCAGATTTGGATACGGGGTAATCTGCGTGTTTCCGAAACACAGTATATAAATTGGAATTCATTGCATGATATATTAAAAAATTATTTATTTCTGCTTCTTAACCAAGCCCAGAATTTGTATCACATTACTCTAAAATGGTCTGGATGCCCCACCGAATGATGTGCACACTCAGCTTTAAACAAGCAACTCCCACATTCCTAACCCAACTGGGTGCACGCATAAGCATGTGCGGGATGGAGTCCCGTTTCAGCAGGGACACAGCAGAACTTACAGACCCACAGAAGGAGTGGTAACTGCAAGGAGCTCTTTGGGCAGCTAATGACTCCTGCTGCTGTACATCACATGGCAACACAAGTAGGAGGAACTAAAGCAGACGCTGTCTGTATCATTAGAAGTATTCACACACTTAAAAAAAATGCATTTGCACCTTTTTTTTCTTTTTTCTTTTTTTTTTTTTCCCCAGTCCATTAGTTCGCTGGTAAGTCATATGCAAGTAATTTTCTTTTGCTTTCTCAGTTTCTTATCCCTAATGCTACCTCTCACAGGCCATTTCTCCTTCTTTTTAGCTAGCAACAGATAAAAGAAAGCTATCTAATACAGTTACGGTGACATTTTAGAAAGCTTGAAACTTTTGAAAGTAGAGTAACACTGAACACATCACAACAGTAAAATGTGGCATCCAGTAAGCAAGTACAAAAGGAATCTGGAGATAAGATGGATGCAGTGGGACTTAGTTAACGCAAAGACTTAGGGATGCCATCATCTGCACTGCTGGTATAACACAAACCGTCCGACTCACCTTACACAGCCCAAATCCGACTGGAAGTTTCACAACGAAGTGAGGTGATTTGGGGACCAGCTCTGACACACTGCCTGCTCTTATGTGCCCTACGGAAATGAAGTCACAGACTCAAGAGAGACAGATATGCTCCTCACTGTTTAAGAACCAACTCTTTTTTTGTTCCTGGATTTGTACTTTCAGTTGATGGTCAAGAGAATAACTGCTAGGTGTATAAAAACTTCTGGTCATGAATAGAAATAAAAGAGCAAGGATGAGCAACTTTCTCTGAATTTTGGTGCCTCAGAACGTGCCATTGTGCCTCACATTCTGCTATCAAAAAGAAACTGACAGCACAAGGGAAGAACTTGCCACAGCATACCAGACAAGACTCTGCACAGACCCAGCTCTACACACAAGGAAATGAAGAAACAAAGAGGGAAATTGCATACATGCCACATTTTTCTCAATCTTCTAGTGCACAACAAGGGCTCAAGCTGTCTGGTCAGCCTTGAATCTTACCCACTGCCTTCAGAAACACGCGCCTTTGCACAAGGCATATCTACGTGCCTGGCTTTCTGTGATTAACATCCCTCTTCCGTACCTCATACCCCTCCTGTCATAAATCCTTCAGCTTCATTTTCTCTTGGTCCCTTCAATTACTACTTGCGTATGGATGCAATTCTCTTCCTGCTTAGGCAGGCAATTATGAAAAAGTAGCTTTTTTTTCTAAATTGGAGTAAACATCGCGAGCCACGAACTCCCACTGGCCAGGCTGTACAGCCTCCAGCTTGTTTTTCTTGGAGCGAGGGCAGCCTCCAATATTCTGCAGCCCAGCTGCACCCAGGGGGGTGTTGTTCCAGCCCTCCTTTCAGATTCCCAGGTTGAGAGGCTGGGCTTCTGATGGGAGCAGCAATGTCAGAGGGGCCCCTCCAAAGGAGGATTTAGAGCAACAAAGTCTAGCTCCTGCTCTACCCCAAGGCTGGCTTCATACCAAGGTTGCCAAGCTGCGGGAGTGAGGCATCTGTGTCTTGCCTTTTTTTTTTTTTTTCCAGAAATTATCTTGACTGTTTTTTTTCCCCTACATGGGTAAGGCAGAAAAGCAATTTTTCTAATAATCATAGGACAGAAGAGCCAGCATGGAAGAGTACGGGATGACAAACATGTCTTAGAAAAACATGGTCACACACATAAATCTCCCAGTTTCCAAAGGAAAAGCTGAGGCAGGGCAGCTAAACACATGAACACAAGGCAGAAAATGGCCTTAATTAGGAGGAAATATTTGAGTGTGATGCCCAGACACATATTTCAAGGATCAAAACCCCCTTCCTTGCCCATCTTGGATGTTTAAGCCTCTGCTGTTCCTTCTGCTAGCACTGCTCCTGCTTCGCTACCTACCTTCGGTACCTTCAGTACCTTCACTACTAGCTACCAGAACTAGCAGGTTTAAAACAGAGCAATGACTATCAGATACCTTCCTTTAGGCACCTAGGTATAAAAAAAAACACAGCAGTTTAAGAAAGAACTAACAGGGTTATGCCCATACTGAAAAACCTCCAAGCCCTCCTAGTCATTCCCCAGATATTGCAGCACAAGGTTTGTGAAAAGAAGAGGTACAGAGAAACAAAAAAAATTAGCAAGAAATAGATATGTATTAAATACCCATTAAAGCTCACATTTTAGAAGTACAGGAGTGAACAGTTAAGGTCAGTCAATCTGTTAAGAAATGTGAATGTCTAACATTTGTGCCAAGAAAACTTTAAACTAAGTAACACTGCTTTGTACAGTATCAAAGAGAGGTGGAGAATGAGATGCACACATTCATCTTGTGATGAATGGATTATAAATAGACTTTTAAGATGGCAATAAAATCATTCATTACACTTTTTAAATGAAAAGTTGGAGCGAAAAAAGCAGTCGGTGTAATATTCACCCTGAATAGCCACAGCTGGCAAGCAGCTGGATTTCAAATGGGCTTTCTCTCCCAAATGCCAAAAGCACTAATTCATTGCTGTGACTCTGCCTATGTGAATTACAGCTTTTGCAAACACTGTCTGTTAGCATGATATACACAGCCCCTACGTGTTGTGTGCACAGCACACTGCATTAATCTGTGAAATGGCAAAACACAGGGGGAGAGTGTGACCTACGTCAAAGCCATCACTACAAGCATGGCATTGACAAAACTTCCTACCCAAGACAAGCCCTGATTTCTGAAATTGTCCTGCTGGAAACAGGAGCTTCGGAAAGAGGAGGTAACCTCTAGTAAAATCAAACCACTGCATCCACACTTAGGGAAAAATACCTTACTACTGAAGACTATTTTTCAGATATATAGAGAGTCAAGCACAAGCCCAGACTCCCAGCCAACCAGCGTAATCAACTCAAAGTGGCAAAGCTGCAATGATTTACACTGAAGTTTTCTCTCCTTACACGGAACTTCTTTCTATAATTACTTCTGGAATTAGTTATCAGATTCCGTAAAAGTGAGTAGTACCCAAAACGTACCACCATCCTGCCTTGAAAAAATAAAAATAAAATATGCACAAAATGAGCTGTGAGTCTCCACTGGCAAAGGACAAGGTTGTAAGAGCCGTTACAGCATCTACGAGAGCAAATTTCCACCGAGTATTCTGGATAAGCAATGGAATAGATTGCTTTGGGCTTCTCTAGACCTAAGGGGTCTTCAGGATCTTCTGCCATAAATAACTTCATAATAATGCTGCTGCAGTTGCAGTCATCTAAGAACACAAGAACATGATAAAGTTTGCAATTACAGATCTGAAGATCTATGTCTATCCTTTCAAAAAGAAGAAAAAAACAAAACTACTATATTCTTTTCAGCTATAAAGGATAATAAATAAAGCTGGCCCTGCGTCACTTCAGTGCAAAGAGACTAGAGGAAGGACCTCTTGCAGTTCCTTCCAGTCCTGATTTCTGTGAACCTTTGACTCTGAGATCACAACACAGAATACATCCTTACTATTCAAGATGAGAAGGGACTAATAAGGAGTGTGAGTCAAAGGATCTGAGGAAAAGGGAGCACAGATCAAAGAACTACAACCTCCTACCATCCTAAGTCCCTGTGGACAGAGGTATGCAGGAAAGTTACTGCAGCTGCTGAGATCATAACTGAAAGGCAGGGCAGATGTACCCTTGCTGTGCCTCTGTAACTTCAACCACAGTAGGGCTTGGGCATCTATGCCCCACTGCAAATAGCAGTGACAACAGCAGCTGTGTTAAAAGCTTTATTTAAAAATAGAGCATATGGACACGCTCATACTGTGGCAGCACAGTATGTTCAGGAAGGCTGCCAAACAAAGATATGTTTGAGGAAAAAAGCCCCCAAAACAAAAAGGAATAAAAGCAGTCAAGCAACAGACTTATAACTGGCATCTTCTGAAATGATGGTATGAGTTCACACTTGGCCAAGACCCTGGAAAAAGCCTTCCTTTGATTGTTACAAGCTGCCCTAAAAATATTCCTTTGGGGCTTGTCAGTGAAGCCTGCTAACTAGTGTATTAGCCCATCTCACTAAAACAATGTTCATTTATCACAATTAAACTCAACTGGTAACCTTTGCCCTAAACCTACTGAGTGAAATAACAAGCACAAAGAAGAAATTACTGCGAGTTCAATAAAGAATACCATCCCTACAGGTATTAAACACATTTCTTAGACAGCATACTCTGCATACCAGGGACATAAGAGCCTTGTACTGCTGCCTATTGCTGCCTGTTGTACTTACGCATCCATTAGCATAGTATTAGGGCATCCTGCGGTCTTTAGCCCGTTTCTTGGTTTCTTGCATGATTCCTGATGCTTGTATCCCCAGGCTACGACTGAAAGAGCTAAAGCACAGGCAGGCTGACTTACCCACATTAAAACGAGGTCGCTGACAGAGCGTGGAGTTAAAGCTACATCTCCCACTGCAGACAAGCCTGCTAGCCTCCTTCCGCAGCAACAGAAGTGCTCGTATAAAACTTTGTCACTAGGCTGGGGTGGTGACGGGAATTCCTGCAGTATTTACATAAACCTTGGGCTATCACAGTTTCCCCATCTGGCCATCTAATCCATTATCCAGGGTAAGAAACGGTTTAGCAGCTGTTCTGTGGCAGAGACAAAAGCTCACAAATAAGCATAAGGTACAAGCCTGGGTGACACCAAGAGCTGTATCGGGCTACCCAGAGAAGAAGGAAACGCTTTGTCTAGAACACAACGCCCAAGGAATGAGCATCAGTAGAACAAAAACCAGGCCTGTTTTTAATTTGTACAGCATTAAGCTAAATGAGGAATGGAACAGGGTCCCAGACAGTACGACCCATCAGAGGTCAACTGATCCTACTCACAAGGAGCCAACACCAGGTGGTCCTTACGGGCACTTCCACATCACGTCCCTTCAAGGTTAGCTCGGGCATGGCTCAGCCTCTTCCCTAACCAAGTTCCCCACAACATACTCTCAGTCTCACAGCATCTGCAATTCAGTCTTCCTGAGCCAGAGCTCCACATACTGGACTTACAAATTTCTTTAGTTGTTTTTTAAAATCATGCCAATTTTCAGCATTTGTGTTGAGGCAAGAGTTTCATGGGAACCTGGGTAACATATACCACATGATATATGAGAATCATGGCGGGGAGAGGAAACATCATTTTCATTCAGCTGTATTTGTAGCCTCCAAGTTCCAAACAAACCCTTGAAGATGTTACTAAAGAGGCTATTTAGCAAACTTTAAAAGAAGTCACATATACTTTACAGTAAAACATTACCCTTCACTGATTTTTTAATTATTTGGAGATTTTAGACTTGAGTCACTCCAGGCTTGTTTTGTTTATTTTTTAATTTATTATTTTTACTATTTTTTAAAATTTGTTTTTATTTTATTCCTGCAGTTTCTAGCACAGTCCAAGATGTATACCCTAGGCAAAAACAGACTTTATTCTTAATTTTGTTTCTTAACTCTGCTCATCCAGGTTTATACCCTGTGCTGTAACGTAGGAAGAGCAGACAAATCATTTCAAGGCTGGAAATAGTTTAAAAGCCTTATAGAGCCACAGGACAGACAGAAATCATGAGTCCAATGAATCATATTTATTGTCAGAATTTTCTTTTCGGACAAGTTTTGGAGACCTGAATTGAGATGAGACACTGAGACCTGAACATGAGGCACAACTTGCAAAATCTGCCTTCTAAAGACAGTTAGTGGAAAGTATCTAATCTGTGTTTCAGGATAAGATTTTTTCCTGTTAATCAACAAGGACTTTCTACATATTTCTTACAGTATTTCTTTTTTGTGTTTGTCTTGATACCTGACCTCAAAAGTGAAATAAACCTGCTTGGCGCTTATGTGACCCAAATTTAGGTATTTTCTCTTCATGCATTCGGCATCAAAACTGTTCCCTTTCTTCAAATATTAAATGTAACCAAATAGAGAACTAAAGGAAAAACACATGCATTTCTATGCTTCCTTTGTATCATTTTCACAACAGAATTTCTTTTAGAGGCGAAGATATCTATCACCCAAACAAATCAATGTCACAACACAGACCTTCGAACAATAGACAGCTTGAACTCACGCTTCACGCTCAGATACTTTTTTGTTTCCCCACTGAAGAAAATTCAAGACTGAACGCTCTGATGTTGGAAAAGACATTCTGTAATGTTCTGCTGTAACTCAGGCTGGCAGCACACATATATCCATGGCGTGAGGTACAGGTAAGCAGCTGAGACAGCTGTCTGGTTGGTTGGGTGGGTTTGGGATTTGCAAGAATAGCTGCCAGGACAATTTTAGTCTCAGGGCCTTGTCACAGCAGTTGCAAGGTGCGGAGCACACGGACATTTCTCTGCTGGGTTCCTTTTGGAGAACAAGCTCTTTGGAATAGATGATGGAAATTAGCACCACAGCAAGTTCACAGTGGAAAATGGAGGTGAGCAAAGCAAGCTGAGCCCAAGAGGGAGATCAAACAGTAATACAAGACATTCGGAGTTGCAAAAACACAGGTATTGTGTCAGCTTGCAAGCCAGATGTGTGCATCTTGTGAACCTACCACTGCATGAAAAAAATGTTAGAATTGAGGAGATGTGTTGCTTGGGGCAGGTAATGGCGTGAATAAATAAGGAAAATGAGCATGCATTTGCTTGTATTTATATTCTTAAACTTCGTATTTCCTGAGTTACAAGAGAAGTCCATTTATCCATCTCTGCCTCATCCCAAACGGATTTAAACAATAGCGTGCTTTGAGCTGGAGTGCAACCAATGAGGTCAAGCATACCTCCATGGGAACGGAGCATGGAGCAAGGCTGATGTTTGTTCTTTCAGGCAACGGAATCTCCTGCAACAAGATGTAAAGCACCTCTGGGAGGTAACAAACGCCTTCTCTGCACTTCCACCCTAGGAATGCAAGAACCTCGCAACCTATCTCCCTGCCATTCAAATGTAAATTCCCTTAGCTCCCTTTTATAACACAAACAGCATATACTTAATAATAATAATAATAATAATAAAAAAAAAATACCCTAAATAAAGCCCCTGTATGTGAAATTCCGTTCAGGGAAAGGATAAGCCATAAGTGAGAGATACTAGAAACATGACTTCCTGCAGTGTTAGAGGGTGCATAAGTACAAGACTTAGGAAGGAAGAACACAAGGAGAAGCTCCTAACTATTCAGGACAGCACCTGATGAAAAACCAAGGGCACATCAGCATTATGCAGATTGCAGAGACTTTCTTCACCTGGAGCCCCCAGATAACAGGTTATTCTAGGACAGGACAGTAAGGGAAACAGTGTAAGTAATGCCAAGCATTTGACACCTGAAATATCAAATGTAGGAAGTTAGACATCTGGGAAGGCAATCTTGCTCAACAGTTTCCAGAAAGTGGTATGGAAGATGGTCCAAGCAAGAGATACACTCCAGCCCTGTGAAAAGGGATCTGGGGGGTTTTGGTCAATAGCAAATTGATTATGAGCCAGCAGTGTGCCCTGGCAGCAAAAAGAGCTAACTGTCTCCTGGGGTGCATCAAGCACAGCATTGCTGGGCAGTTGAGGGAAGGGACTGTCCCACTCTGCTCTGCACTGATGTTTCCTCACCTCGAGTGCTGTGTGCAGTTCTGGGTGCCACAATATAAGAAAGAAAGAAAACTGTTAGAGAGTGTCCAAAGGAAGGCTACAAAGATGGTGAAGGGCCTAGAGGGAAAGACTTATGAGGAGCTGCTGAAATCGCTTGTTTTGTTCGGCCTAGAGAAGAGGGGACTGAGGAAAGATCTCATTGAGGTCTACAGCTTCCTCACAAGCGGAGGGGAGGAGCGGGTGCTGATCTCTTTGGTGACCACTGATAGGACCCAAGGGAAGGGCATGAAGCTGTGATGGGGAGGTTCAGGCTGGATGTTAGGAAGAGGTTCTTCACTGAGAGGGTGGTCGGGCACTGGAACAGGCTCCCCTGGGAAGCAGTCACAGCACCGAACCTGCCTGAGCTCAAGAAGCATTTGGACAATGCTCTCATGAATATGGTTTGATTTTGGGGTGGTCATGTTTGGAGCCAGGAGTTGGTCTCAATGATTCTCGTGGGTCCCTTCCAACTCAGTTTATTCTATGATTCTATTCTACATCAAAATAAAGAGGAACTTCAAACACTTGGTTTATTTGCCTGCCTTTTCACTGTACAGTTCTCCCCTCTATACCTTTTCAGACAGAATAGAGAAGGTGGAATTGTACAGTTCTGCTGGTCTCCAGCTGAAGCATATAATTCTCTTCTCCATATCAGCATCCAGCTCTGACGGCTCGTGTATACTAAGTAATTGCCACTTCACATTCATAGGAACCATTCAGGAAAAGAGACATTATCTGTTTAGGAGCTGGAGAGAAGTTGTCAGGGAAGTGACTGCACTTCCCAAACATTCATCATTTGTTACCCCTCATTTTCTGTCCCCTCTCTATCCCAGTTTCACCATTTGCTCTGTCTGCATCTGTCACAGACAAGTGACTGATCTCCCTGCCTTATATGAGGCATCACAGGCTTCCTTGTGCCAGGCTTTCTCCCTTGAGTGGAACACAACACAGAATACAAATCACTTTTTGCAGCTGTACTTCCTTACCCTCAGAAATGTCTCTCCAGGGTCAAATCCAAGCATGTTTGAGAAGCTGCACAATAAAAGCATGGTCAGCAACAGTGCAGTACTTGACTTCGCAAGACACAAAACAAATGGGGTCCTACTGAAAAAATGTGTGTAACTCAAAGTAAGAAGCCACCTCTTTGGGGAGCACGGGGACCGTTGATGAACAAGAGTTTTGCTAAGTCCTGGTCAGGGCTTACTTCCAGGACCACGTCCATAATTCCTCTAAGAAAATTAAACAGGGTGCAATTATCTGCATGTCCTTTAAGACTTACGAGGATTACCTTTAGCACACTAAGATACAGGTAGAGATGACTACAGAGAAAATATTTCTCTTTTCCTCTTGCAAGGTTGCTCATTTTGACTGTAGAATCATTCAAACATGGATAGTTGAGCCCAGCTTTCATTAAGCAATCTGTAGGACAACTGCCCAATACTTGTTAGCGTATTCAGCTTTCCTTAGTACTGAAGACCTGGGAAGGCTCAAGCAAGTCATGTTATCTCTGTGATAACATGTGATAACAACTACATTCATGTCCTGTCAGAATCAAAGCCAATCACCTGCAGCACATACTCATCACTCCACGTGGCTGTATCAATTACATGTCATCAACTCACACATTTAACTATCTTGAGACAGAAACTTTCATCCCAAAATGTGGACACAGAGGTAGCAAAACGGGCAAGTCAGCTCCGTATTTCAAATGGGATTATAGACCAGCTGGGAACAGAAATGGTTCCCAAACTCAAAGGCATCCCATAATTTATTTGTAATTTATTTATGAGCCTGTAGGAAGAGTGTCCCAATATGTAGGTTTTGAAGGAAACATGTTAAACAAACTCCCTAGAGGACTCTTGTAAAGAGACAGGGAATAAGACTTAGCTTGTCCCGCCAGAGAGGGTTCACTATATGAAATGCAGGGCAGACTAGAAGATCAAGCTCCTGACCATCAGTCAGCTGTGTCACAGGATTTGAACAGCGCACACAACAAAATCATTCACAAAAGAAAAGTGAGTGATGGGAGAAAAAAAAAAAAAACAACAGGAGGCAAAAATCCAAAATGTCAACTTAAATCTTCACTCAGTTCTAATCTAAAGCTAGTTTAACAATACAGGGATGAAGATTACAAAGAGATGTTAGGCAGATCTTTGGTTTAATAAACAAACAAACAGCAACAACAAAAATCAATATTGGGAAGGACTGGCCTGGAAAAAGAACATTGCACCAAGGGGAACTCAGCAATTATCTAAACTTCGCTAATGGCAGGTCTTCCCATCCAATTCCATTTTTTGTATTTTTCAGTTGTTTTGGTCTCTGAGGTTGCTCTTCTTTTTAAAACTAGGGAGCCCTCCTTCATTGCAGACTCCAGACCCTACCACAATAAACTGATTATATTCATATTAATGAGAAACTGTCTGTATTATCTCCCTGTAATCAGTGCACTAAGGGCCATGGCCCATGCCTGCTGTCACCTACGCTGAATTAACGAAGCAGATGTACTAAGTTTTCAAGGTAAGAACTTAAAAAGTGAGAAAGCAGAAGTATGATTTTGTCAGTGTAATCAGGAAGCTGCAATGGAAACAAGGGAAATATCAATTATGCAGAGCAAGTTGGTAATTATTTATGCTGCATTATTAAAGAGACACTACAGATTGCAGAGATTTCTGGAATCAGATGGACTGCTACTCCACTGAATACAAGCAAGAGCAAAGTCCCAGCAGCTTATGCAGATAGAAAATGGTTTAGAAACCCAAAGAAAGTTTCAGAATCAAAGTAGAAGAAAATCACTCCTGCAGTTGGTTTACCTTGATTTTTTTCCTTAACTTCAAAGAAGAACCACATAAAGAGGTGACAACTAAGACAAGATTGAGAAATAAAGGATCGATCTGAACTGCCTACATATTAATGATGAATTAGCTAGGGCCATTTCAAGAGATAAGATCACTGACCAGAGCACAGGATTGTCCGAGATCAACATCACCTGAAAAATCCTATTATGATCCTACATCATAAATACAAATGAAATAATTTCCTTCGAATAGATTTGCCATGAATAAACGTTTCATTTGAAATAAGATCTTGTCTCTTTCTCACGAGCCAAAAAACATATTTGTAATAGCTAGGTACTCACTTCAGTTTGCTAATTTAAGCAAGAAAAACATTTACTTTTGGTAGCCACTTTAACAAACAACATTGCACTTCTGCAAAAGAGGTCAGTGTGCCAGCTGAACTAGACCACAATTTCTAAGGAAGCCAGAGGAAGTTCAGCACTCCTACTCTAGCAGCCTGTGACTTGGTACTGTGGTTGAAGAAACTTTTATCCTCAGATGGACCCTTCTTCACAACTTTCTTGATAACAGTGCTTTTTTTCTTTCAACAGTCTTTTGACATTGGCAACTCCTCTTCTCAAATGCATTCATTCAAAATTACAGCGTGCATTTTTCTGCAATTCCTATGAAGGAGCCTACAGGATGCTCTGAGCAGGTGACCAGTAGTCTGAAACCTTCGGTTTGTGTATCACAAATTTGTGGTGCCATCCATTACTTCCTTCAGGGTAGCTTACTAGGCTTGCTTTACTGGGAAACCACTGTAGCCACTGCAGTCTCCTGGAGAGACCTGAGTTACCTAATATCAAGCCTTAAGGGCTGTCTCTTCTGCTAGACAGAAACACTCCCTCTTTTTGGTTCAACAGAAGCCTGCTAGTTTTCCCTTTTCCTTCACTGCACACTCTCGCTTGCACACTCAAGGTTAAACAACCTGCAAAATTTGGTGTTCTCCTCTGCTCAGAACACAAAACATTATTAGTTGGCTTGTATTCTTTTGCAGCTTGTGGCATTTTCCATTGCCTGGACCAGGTAAGTATTTTTGAACCAGGTACGATCCACAGGGATCCCTGTTTCTGGTAGTGCTCATACATTTTCATACCCTCTCACAGTGGTACATTGTTGTTGGCAAGGCGAGAAGATATGTGGACACTTTCAGATGAAAGATGTAAAGACACCATGCTTGATGGAAAAATTTATATGCAAGGTGCTTAAGAGGAGTCCACAACGTGGGCAGGTTCTATTGTTCTGGGATTTCTCTTAACATCTACAAAGTTTTTAAAAGCGTTCAGGAAATAGAAGCGAGCAATTATATTGCACATAAAAAGCCGTGACAGTCTCCTCCTACCTTTGACAGTGTGGCGAGCTTAGCAGAATTCAATTAAAGTTTATAGTGCATTTTACCAGGAGGGTAATTTTGATGTAATCATAAACAAAATCAGATAGGAAGGTTGTCATAATGGCATCAAAGTATTCAGAGACAGTATATAGGGTCTTCTCTGTGCATTTCATGTCTAAAACACATTTCAGGTTATCCCTGAAGGCCTCTGCTTTGGCCTGTTGGCCAGATAAAGCCAGCTTCGATAGCAGGAGGAAGAATTTTACCCAGACTCCAATTTCTGGTGCTTTCTCAAAATGAGAGACAGTTTCACTTCACTTTTTCCCCATTAGGTTCTCTAAATAAGCTTCAGGATTCAGAGGTTAAAGATTTTAATTAAAGAAGTTCAAATTAAAATCTAACAATTCACTGTCACTTTTGTTAAGTTGCATTAAAAATCTGAGTCTTTCCTTTGTCATCATTACCACCTGGTTTTCTTTGGAGTCACTGCCAGAGGACATAAGGAAAGAAGTATCCCTCAGTATTTTTTCCCCCAAATCAAGGTGTAAAATATTTATTCCACTTTTTCCAGGGACTTCTGCAGACCCAAAAATAGCAAGCTCACAGCCATATGCAAATGATGCACACACTTCAACAGCGAGGACTAAAAACACCATTGTCATTTATGGATTATTTTCAAAAGCAAAAATTACACCACCATCCCTGGCAACATAAAGGCAAAGCACAAATGAAGGACGTGATGTTGCACACCCTGGTAACACCGCTTCACCACAGCGCTGAGGCCTAAGGGCCCGTGGATAAAACACCCACTTGCTTACCAAGATGTGAAAGAGATGTGCACCTGCACAAAGACCCCCGACGGGAGACGGTAGGCTCCGGGGCAGTGGTGTGCTGCAGCGGACTGGGGGATGGCGGCGGGCAGGGCTTTTTGTTTTTTTAGGGCTTGTTTTTTGTTTTTTTTCCTGCCCCAAGGCCCCTCGAGGCAGCCGAGGGTGCCGCCAGGACCCGGCAGCCCTCATGAGGGCGGCTGAGGAGGCAAGGGCGGAGCCGGCAGCGCCCCCTGCCTGGGCCTACACAGCCGGGCCCTGGGGAGGGGGGGATCTCACCGCTGGTTTCCACCGGTGCTTGTAACCTGCCCGTGAGGAGCCCAGGATGTAGGATGCCATGATTCCTCCCTAGGTGCAGAACCCTGCATTTGCCTCTGTTGAGCTTCGTGAGGTTCCTCTCTGCCCAACTCTCCAGCCTGTCCAGGTCTCTCTGAACGGCAGCACAGCCTTGCGGTGGATCAGCCGCTCCTCCCAGTTTTGTGCCACCAGCAGCCTTGCTGCAGGACTGGAAGCAGGGCACGTGCGTGCAGAGTTAAGAAGCCAGTAGTGCCAGCATGCTGCTATGCCACCGCTACAGGTGGTTACACTGCGCACACAGCAGGTTGTTCCAAACCAGCCCAGCTTGTGGGAAAGGAAACGTGTGAGCCTGGGGCTTTCTTCTGCAGAGCTGCATGGCGGTGCACAGAGAGCAGCAGCAGATCCCTCAAAAGGATGACACAGACAGCTGCTCCTCGAAAGAAGCAGAAGTCTACAGGTCTCATGAACCCCTGTTGGCTGGGACCAATGACACCAAAGAAGAGAGGAAAGCGGTTTTACTGGTTGTTGTTTATTATTATTATTGTTCTTGTTGTTGTTCGTGTTACGGCTTCATCTTCAAGCACCTGTTGGGCAGCCTTCCCCTCCTCAGACCGAGACACCCCTTGGGGCTGGGGGCACAAGAGATGGCACCTCCTCATGCTCCAAGGGCAGGGGCAGGTGCTGGGGACAGCAGGGAAGGGCTGGCACACCACTCACACACCAGCAAGGCTTTGATCGACTGCTGGCAGACCTAGCGCAGGCCGGCCGCGCCACCCTTTCCCACAGGTGGGATATCTGCATGCTTCGCCCCATCCCAGCTCCTGTCAAGCACAGGGGTCTGCAGCTCTTGCAGGGAGCCATGTCTGTGAGAGGTTGGGGTAATGGAAGACCCGCAACCCTCCCAAAACATTGTTGCCACCCTCTGGTGACACAGGGACCCCAGGAATGAGATGAGGAGGGGGCTGGAGGCCAGGGCACAGGAGGGGAGGCGGAGGGCAGTCCCTGTGCCCAAGGGGCAGCCTGTCTCTCTGGCAAGCAAAATGTCCCGAGAGAGCCACCCCCAGGAAAGGGGCCCTCAGCCCCCCGACCCTCCTCCTCCTTCCACACGAGGGCCTCTTTCAGGCTGCACAAGCCCCCTCCCAACACGGCCATGTTGGGCCTGGGGCGTGGTGCGCCATCACAGCGGCCATCACAGAGGCCTCCTGATGTCACAGTGGAATCTGCCCCCCCCCCACCTTTGTCCTGGGGCCTATAAAAGCCCCTGCGCCTGGCCCCCCACTCACTGATCTCCCAGGCCCTCTGGCGACAACAAGCGACTGTTGGTATGAAGAGGTCCTGGGCTGACTGTTGCCCACTGCTTCTTGGGAGCAAGTGGTTTGCGGAACCACAGAAGAAGTGGAGGCGGAGGAGCGCCGGCCGAGAAGGAGCAGCCGCGGCGGATGGTGTGGAGCCCATGGAGGTGGATCCACCTGCGGAGGAAGAGCTGATGGAGGTGGATCCACCTCCATCCTATCTGACATGGCACAGCGTCATCGTGCCAGGGCTCCCACCAGCGAGACCACACCATCGTCTTCGCAGAAGCGCCCGGACTGCTCCATATTCCTGGCCCTGCCTCTGCAAATAGGGGGGAGAGGCCATCCAGTTACCATCATGCAGGCTTGCCTGTAGGATGGCCTCTTCCCCCCCCCCACCTCCCGCCCCTTCCCCCATCCCCGCCTCTCCTGTAGAGGTGTCACCTCTTCTGCACGGAGTCCCAAGCACTGGGTGAGAGCGCACTCGGCTTCCTCTGGGCTGCTGCACTGGGGCAACAGGAGAACCCTTCCGAAGGCCACGCTGGGCATGGGGTGTCTCGGCCTGAGGACGAGAAGGCTGCCCAAGAGGTGCCTGAAGACGAAGCCGCGCCCTGCATAGCGGTGCACAGAGAAGAGCAGCAGATCCCTCAAAACGGTGACACAGACAGCTGCTCCTCTGAAGAAGCAGAAGTCTTCAGGTCTGCCTGGAAGAAGCGCGGGAGTGCAACGTAAAGGCCCCTCAAGATGCTTGGTTACCAGTTCTTCCCAAGACGGGGCAACAAACTGATAGAATAATCATAAGAAAAATAATAAATAAATAAATACATTACAACAAGAACAACAACAATAAACAACAACCATTAAAACTGCTTTCCTCTCTTCTTTGGTGTCATTGGTCCCAGCCAACAGGGGTTCACGAGGGGTAGGTCCTGTTAAACAAATTTGATTTCCTTTTATGATAAGATCACCCGTCTAGTTGATCAAGGGAAACCAGCTGATGTGATCTTTTTGGATTTCAGTAAAGCTTTTGACACAGCTTCCCATAGGATCCTACTGGACCAAATGTCCAGCATCCAGCTGGACAAAACCATCATATGATGGGTGAATAACCGGCTGACGGGTAGGGCTCAAAGCATTATGGTAAATGGGGCCGCATCAGGCTGGCGGACAGTCACCAGTGCAGTCCCCCAAGGCTCCATTTGAGGGCCAGTTCTCTTTAACGTTTTTATAAAGGATTTGGATGTAGGACTAGAAGGTGTTGTGAGCAATTTGCTGATGATACCAAACTGGGAGGAGTTGTTGACTCTGTTGAGGGTGGAAAGGCCTTGCAGAGAGATCTGGACAGACTGGAGAGCTGGGCGATCACCAACCGCATGAAGTTTAACAAGAGCAAGTGCCGGGTCCTGCACCTGGGACGGGGCAACCCTGGCTACACGTACAGACCGGGCGACGAGACGCTAGAGAGCAGCCCCGCAGAGAGGGATCTGGGGGCTGTGGTTGACAGCAAGCTGAACATGAGCCAGCAGTGTGCCCTGGCAGCCAGGAGGGCCAGCTGTACTCTGGGGTGCACCAAGCACAGCATTGCTAGTCAGTCAAGGAAAGGGATTGTCCCGCTCTGCTCTGCGCTGGTGCGGCCTCACCTCGAGCACTGCGTGCAGTTCTGGGCACCACAGTACAAAAAGGACATGAAACTGCTGGAGAGTGTCCAAAGGAAGGGTACAAGGGTGGTGAAGGGCCTAGAGGGGAAGACGTACGAGGAGCGGCTGAGGTCACTTGGCCTGTTCAGCCTAGAAAGAGGAGGCTGAGGGGAGACCTCATGGCAGCCTACAGCTTCCTCACGAGGGGGAGGGGAGGGGCAGGCGCCGATCTGTTCTCTTTAGTGACCAGTGACAGGACCCGAGGGAATGGTGTCAAGCTGTGACAGGGGAGGTTCAGGCTGGATATCAGGAAGAGGTTCTTCACTGAGAGGGCTGTCGCGCACTGGAACAGGCTCCCCAGGGACGTAGTCACGGCACCAAGCCTGTCAGAGTTTAAGAAGCATCTGGGCTGTGCTTTTAGTCATAGGTCTGAATTTTTGTGTAGATCTGTGTGGAGCCAGGAGTTAGAGTCAATGATCCTTGTGGGTCCCTTCCAACTCGGGATAATCTATGATTCTATGATTTTTACCCACAATTTGAGTTGATTTCAGCTTTCCAATGTGAAACGAGCTTCAATAAACTCCCCTGTAAAAGAAGGAGATCAATACATGCCCCTGTTACAACAGACAAAAGGAAGCCCTGAAGAAACACCCAGAGTATCACAACTGAGTGAGAAAAGCCTTGCTAAATTGCATGCTGTAGGCTCTCATGTGCTGTTGGCAGTGAAAGTTCTTAGCCAGTTTATCTATATGTTACTTCAGTGTACAGACTTCAAACTTTTCTAGAAGCCTTTAAACAATGTAATTATCATTTGGGGAGGACAGAAGAAGGAAGAAGATGGAAATTATATTTCTTGCCCTCAGTTTCTGAGGTGGTAAGAATTTATAAATACGAGAGTGACCACGTGGTCTCATGTTCAGAACATAAGGGTAGCACACTGGGTCAGGCCAAAGGTCCATCTGAGCCAGTATTCTTTCATTGACAGCTACCAAAAGCAGATGCCTAGGGAAACAGGTAAGAACTGATCCACTGTATTTGGTACTTTCACCTCTGAAGAACGTCCCCAGGACTCTGGGCAACCATTTACTCCTTGCATGTACTCATTATCCAGTGTTTCACAGAAACCAGGACATTTTTAGCATTCATGACAGGCTGTTACAAAGACTTCTACAGTGTAATTAAACTTCATGTGAAGAATAGTTTTGTTTCTTTGGAATCTGGCCCACAGTTCTGGTATTGAAGGAATACTTAATTTACGATCCTTGCCTTATCATTCAGTGTTTTTAACCTCCATCGTACTTCCTCAAGGTTGTCTTCTTCCCAGAGAAGAGGCATGGAAGCCACTTCACACCTCTGCTGCGTTGCTACTGTTCTCTGAATCTTTTCCACACTCCACTACATCCTTTTTGAGATGAGGGGACCAGAGTCATGCCATGTTTTCAAGATACAAGCAGGCCTCAGCCTCTTACAGCACCATGATAATGTATTTTATATTCCCTTCTATTCTAATTTTAATATTCCCAATATTCCCAGAGGCTAATGGCTTGTCCAGAGTCTCATAAGGTCCTTTCATAATTTTTCAGGCAGCCTTCATCTTTGCTGTTAAGGGTAACATTTGGTGAGAGTACTAATGCACATTCGTAATAGCAATTCACACCTTTTCCAGCTCATTTATGTATATACCAAGAATGAATAGATGAATATGAAGGAATATCAGCATTGATCCCAGCACAAACCCTCTGGAAGTCCACTGGCAATCTTCTACTACTGTGGGAATGGATCACGGAGTCCTGCGCCTGTTTTCTACCTTTTAGGAGTTCTCTTTGCATGGCTAAATGAATGGTTGTATATGCAACTCTCATATGCTGTAAATACCCTGTTTTCTTAAAAGGCTTCAGGCTTGAAGTCTTGTTGAAAGGTCTACTAAAGTGTAATTTCTCTCTGCCTTCATGTTTCTTAAGAAACTTATAGCAACAGACAGAGAAGTTTCCAATCATTATATGCAGAGGGAACTAGAATTTTTTCTCTACTTGTGTAACTGGGGTTGGTTTTAGGTTGTTTTCCTAAACAAATTAATATGATCTAAGAAAAAAAAAAAAAGTTCTAACTCAAATAGAAACCTTACTTAAAACTTCTGTAAAGTTTTTTAACAGAAATCAAATCTACCATCTTGCACAGAAATCTCAGTGTGCGCCCAAATCTTAGAATAAACTAAAACAAAAGAAGGCTGAGACTGTCTGCAGCTTCAGCAAGGACCTACCTTTTGTTTCCAATGCACAAAACTATTCCTTGCTTACTGCACTGTACTTCAAGATATTTTAAAATACAGCATCTCGCTAGGTATTGGTATATAGGGTATAGGTATATATTATAAATATATAAAAGTGAGCTAAACAGAAGCATTTATCTCAAAGGCAGTTAAATGTTGGTTTCATTTATTATAATGTTCCAGCAAAGCAGAAATGGACATTGACCAAGGCACTAGAAACTGATAAGCAGTCTGAGCCTCCTCCTGCTCTCCTATATCAGAAGTGAAGACAGGGCTCCAGAAGTATTATGCTCCAGCTGTATAAATACCCAGGATTATGGAGACTTCTCACAGTCCAAGACTTAAAGTCATGACGCTTAACACAGCTGCATTTAGTTCATACAGAGAGCATGCGTTTCCTGGAGCTCAGGTGGCCACATGGCATCTGTCTCTACACGAAGACAGACAATTAAACAGAGTGAGAAGACTGACCTCCCCTTCCTCTCACACGTATCTAGAGTTATCTCAAACTAAAGCTGCCTCCACTTCAATGACAACAGTACTCAAATGATAACAACCAGCTTTTCTGTGTAGAACTTGAGACAAACTCTACTCCTGAACAATCTCTGTGCGGTAAACAACAGCAGCATCAGAAGGACAAATGGCTGTGATGACAAACAACAGGTTAGCTACTGTCTTGGGTGACAGGAATAGCAGCCCAGTGCAGTGCTGCTGCAGTCTCACTCCGTCATGCAGAATGCAGAAAATGGGACGTTCAGAGTAATTTTTTGAAAGCTGGGTGCCAGGAAGTGTTCGGCGCTTGAGAACAAGATTATAAATTCCCCCCTAATTTCCGTCCTGAGGCCCCTGCCAGTTAGCAAGACAAGATTATCAGCTTGGAGTCTGTATTGCCAGACTGAACTGCTGGCTGTGCCAACCTCACCCCATTTTGAAGCACTCAAAGCCATCTTGGATATTTCAGCCAGTAGTGTGGCAATTTAGATGTGCTTAAACCTTGTATTTCACTGACTTCAACACTAAACATTTTGCCTTTTCATTCAGGAACTTTGACCATAAAATCAAAAAGAAGTGCAAATAACTCTTTGTATAGAGTTATGTTTGAGACAGATAATGTGGAACTACAATTTCATAACTGAAATCTGAAAAAAATACTAATTCATAAGTTCTCCGGCAGTTGCTTACTCTAAGGAAATTGGGTTCAATTTTCCTCTCACTGACACTACTCTGAAGTGTCAAGTAACTATTAAAGTCAATGGAGCTATACTTAAATACATCCTCTGGGAACAAATTAGATATATAGTTTTCATACCATGCAAATTTCCGATCTATTTCTACACCATTAATTGTATTTTTGACATCTGCCAATGATCTGTTTAATCCAAAACTACCATCTTTGCAGTGGCTATTACTGCACTCTTACAAACAGATTTCAGGCAGGTTTTTCACCTACACCTCATCATTGGGAGAGGCCAGATATCACAGGCTTCCATGGAATCTGAGCTCCTGAGCCTTTCAACTCTGAAAACCTTTTACTGAAGAAAATGTGCCTTAAATTAATGAAAAGTAGCAGTTGTTCTCTTAAGGTTTTACTTCAGCCCATCACTGTCAGTTTTTTAATATTTGAAAGGGAAAACCAGAAAATTGCAAGTCAAGTCTCAAAACTGTAATTAACAGGAAATGCTTTGGATATTTATAGCTGGCTATTCCCACTTAGCAGGCTATATTAATTTGCTTTTTATTACACCAATCTCTTTTTTGTATGGAAGGAAAAGAGAAAGTTAATCTTGGCATTAATGTTATCAGATACCGGGGAGGGGAACAGTCATAATAACTGCATCTCTGAAGATGGAGGTAATATTCAACACAGCCATGCAAATCCACAGAGCAAATTAAAATCTGCTGGCTACCTTCAGCACGGCAAGGATCTATACTTAGTTACCGTTACGTGCTTATATTGCACAATCTGCAATCCTGGTAAAACACTCAAGAAAGCTTTGTTTTGATTAGGAAAAAACACCCTTTATAAGGCCTGCATTACGTGGTACTATAGACTGCACCATTACCTTGAAAAACATCCAAGAGCAAAACCACAAGAAACCATCAAAATATTTTTTCTCTTTTTCCCCTAAAAGAAATAACTCCGTGATAACTCCTTCCCCCTCCATTTATATTCTTTCTGCCATTACACATCTAATATCCATACTAATCCTTTAGGAAAACGAGAGCATAAATAATAACAGCAGCAACAACAAAATCCAAACAAAACAAACAAAAAACAGAAGAACTAGTCTCAGAGCATCTCCATAGACCTTTCCACCTACACTCTCAACCACCAGCAGAAGAAGAAAAAGAAAAATGCCTGAGATTAATTCTTATCACCAGCTCTGCAGGGCTGTCATGTTAGGGGCTTCTGAAGCAATCTCTTCTGCCTCTTCCACCTGCAGACACTGGAGGTGGCAACAAGGGAAAAAAAAAAAAAAAAAAAAAAAGGAAAAGAAAAGTTAAAGCTTTATCTACCAAACAGCAATTAAATGCAAAGTGGCAGTGCCTGCCTTTACTTGCAACACTTGGCAGCAAGAGCTGAGACTACAGCAGGACAGAGGCTTGCTTTCGAGTTCCTAATTGCTCTCTGCAAGACAGAAGACTGAGCAGTGGCTCTTACCTTAACCCCTTCCTTCTAGCCGTATTTCTCATCCCTCTTATCTTTCCCATCCTCTGCTGCTTTCTGTCCCCAGCTTTCCCGGCTTGTGCAGCTCGCCCCTTCAGCACCATCCTACAGCTCAGGCAGCTGGTGGCCTTCCACAGAAGGACAGGCTGTAACCAGCCCTGCTCCAGACCTGCAATTACGTGTGCTTACGGAAGCTCAGCAGGAGCCTCGAGATGCCTCTGCTGAAGGCAAAATGACCCTGACCTCTGCCACAAGAACCAATTCAAAGCCACTGCATTGAACACTTCATGTTAGCCTAGCTGCTTTCCATATACACCCTAATCCCTTGTCATTAGATCCTGTCTGCATGTTTAGGGTTGCTGTTCTAGGCCAGGCAGGTGAGAGCTGAGATTTGTCTCACACACCTTCCACTTCATTCCTGAAGCAGACGAACGGGTCTGAGGTTTCATTTGGTCATCAGCCAGCTCCTGAGAGTCAGACACTGCGAGGGACAAGTAAATGGAATTACTTCTTTTGGAGTAAACAGACCCAAAATAGGCAAGTGGGACTACTTGTGCTGGGCACTGCTATTAAGACAAGAAATCTTGGAGGGGAGTGGCAGCATGATACAAGTCTTATTCAATGGCAGCTATCTTATCCCCCAGGAAATATCTGTTGATAAGCAGGACTGCCTGGCTTTGGGAACATTCAGAAACCCACTTTGGATGTATCTGAGAGGAAGTCCACTGCAAAGGAAGGCAGGACTCCATGTGAGAGCCAAGCACGGGAATAAGGCTAAACCACAGCCAGGAAGCTCCAACAGAAATTTTCTTGGACTAACAGATCGAGAAGTCAGCCTGCCTCGGTTACCAGAATGTCCACGTAGGTTCACACACTTGCACAAACACACACACACATTATCTCTTCACAGAGAGTTTACTCAGCATCTATACATTAAGATAAACTTCCAGACACTATCATTACTTTGCTGTTATTTCTGAGCAGCACACTCAGGCTTTATACTATCCCTGGCTCCTAATCAGAAGCAAAAAATCTGCTGCATGATGCAATTATATTTCGCTTTCTGAGCACACATTTCCTTCAGCATTACTGACATAGAAAATTCTAGCTGGAGAGTTACCCTAAGTAAGGCAAAGATAAAAATTCTCAGTCTATGCCATAGTGTCTTTTTATTTGTTTTGTTGGTTTTGTTTGTTTTCTAGAATTTCAAAACCATATGGGTGGCTCATATGCCACTTTGGAAAGGTTAAATGAATAGGGGAGTTTTAAACATCTTGAACTTCTTTCATTTAATCTCATCTCCTTTATCATCATTTCTGCAACGACTCCAAAATCCCCCTGGCACTCAGCAAGTGTTCAAAAGGGCAAGAAGTGTTTTAAGACATCACTCCTTGAAAATCAGTTGAAACCACAGAACAAATGCCTTACTTTAGCTTGGACAGTTGTTCAGAAATGTTCCTGGGCATGACTCTACTTACAGATTTATAATTTGCTGTGTTCCCAAGAACTAACATAAGCAGCTGGAGAAATGAGATTCATTAGGCTCACACCCCTGCTTCTTATTCTCATGGTATCACTTGGCCATGACCCCTAGGCTGGAGATAAGAGCCCCCATACAGCCAAACAATCCAGATATGCAAGATGACCTGAAGGACCAAATCCTCTGGAATTTATTAGCCAGAAGATGCTAGCTCTGTGCCATCTTCCTTTCTCATGCAATTTCTGGCAAACGTGACACTATCTCAGGGAGTTCAGAGAAGCCGAATACCCCACTGTGTCCTTCTTTGGATTATCTATACAGATTTCAGCTTCTAACTGCGAAGTCTCATGACCTAATGGATGACTTAGAGGCAGTTTTGGGGGCTGGGAAGAAGGTTGGGAGGGTGACCAAAACAAGCATGAGTGACAGAAATATGGTTATTTACAGGTAGGCAAAAACCACTCAAGACCGAGACAGATGTGTTCATGTTTCACATACTAGATTAAAAAAAAAAAAAAAGACAAAGCATCTTAAAGAGTTTAACAATTTGAGCTAACAGCTAAACAACTAAAAATCACGTGCATACATAGTCAATTCATTAAAATAAGCCATTACAGCCAAGCATTTCCTAATCAGATAATTAGCAGCCTCTAATGCAATTAAGTTTACACAGCCAGCAAGCATAATTAAAAGACATCACTGAAACAGAACCATTATCAAAGGATAAGGGTCTTTTGTCTGATTTTCATTTTTCTTTAGAAAGCTCTAGCCAAAACTCTATGTCCAAGGGAAACATGTAGATTCCATTTAGATGCTAGATGCATTTCCACAGATGATCAGAGGTTATTTTCAAAGTGTAAGATGAAAAAAAAAATCCATGTAAGTGATACTGGAATATTTTAAAACATTATTATAATTATGCTACTGTACAGTTTTGTCACAGCTGTTGGCTGGATTTACCACCTATCTGCTCTTCCAAAAGCTGGCTCCTACTCTTAGGTCCTACACCAGGGACAGTGCTAGGCTGCAGCTCAGGAAGACTTAAAAGAGCAGCTCTTCCAGCCACGGGACCTGCAAATGCAGGAGATGTGTGTTTAAATAGAGAACACACAACATAAGCCTTGCTTTCAGTACTAAACTAAAACTTTCAGTACTAAACTAAAGAGTTTACCAGCAAGCATCTCCCCACAGTAACAGCATGTAGGAGGAAGCAGGCAATTTCTGCCATTGGACTCGTTGAGTACATCTTTATTCAATACCTGGACAGGCAAGTAGCTGCCACTGGGATCCAGAAGAAGCAATGAACTCTGCAGAAAGCCTTAGGGCTTATTAAAGTTTAAAGTCCTGCAGTTTCCTGCTCTTAGCTTTGTCACATGCTCACCACTTCCACTCTAGTGGAACCTTTGCAAATAAAAACACCAGATCCCTGCTGCCCCTTGAAGCTTAGGTTGCAGTTGGATCCAAGAATACCCCTGGTCACTGTTTTAACAGTTTGTTCTGGATTATATTTCCTTTTTCTTCCTGGACAAGGAGATCACACGTATTTTCAGGCTTTGCTACAAGTGTCCGTCTCATATGTTGTTTCCCGTTGCATCAGCACAGCCTACTTACCTCTGACTGAGCACATGAAGAGAGGAACATGTGAGAGCCTCCTTGTTGTACAGAAAGTTTTCTTTAAAAGCCAAATCTTGCAAGGTCCCAGGGCAATTCAAATCCTTGTACTGAAGTATAATACCTGTATAATAACAGTTCCTGAACAGTCCCAGCCTCTTTCATTCAGATGATTTTTTCTTAATAAGAGTCTATGTCTGAACTGGAACTCACTTGCATACCATCAAAATAAAGATATGGGGAGATGGATCCTATTCTACCTGCTAAAGCTGCCGGAGAGAAATCTGACCCATTCTCCAAGCTTGCTGTCCAGGCTTATTCTCTGTATATACAGGCCCACAAGTTATGATGACCTCTACAAAACA
Organism: Cygnus olor; assembly: GCF_009769625.2. Lineage (NCBI taxonomy): Eukaryota > Metazoa > Chordata > Aves > Anseriformes > Anatidae > Cygnus > Cygnus olor. The sequence continues at coordinate 13,803,562 of NC_049172.1, read as the reverse complement.
CCGAAGCCATGACACCTAGCTTAGAATAGATGCCACACTTGTAGGAGCTGAGGTTGGGTGACTTGCACACTCTGCTCTGACACAGAAGGACTCGAAGACTGAATTAGGGCAACTGGGTGAAAGCACCTATGCTACAGAGGAAAAGCTGTAAATTTGTACAGGTATCTTTGCACTGTGATAAATAAACGTGGCTGTTGTCTTGCCTATTTGTGCAAAAATAGCAATACAATTTTTACTCTATTGAAATATGGAGGTTTATTTACAGTCACTTAGAATTGAATCAGGTCCAGCTGCCACCTGTGATAGTGCAATTTAAAGCTGCAGTACTCTATGTAATGCAAAAGGAAATAAAAGGGACCTTGATAAATATGCAGTGCTCAAAAGGAACCACAAAAGCCATGAATTCTCACCAGAGGAAGGAGAACTTGAGGAAAAAAATAAATAAAAATCACTGTTCTTAGCATTTGCAAGTCACTCAACACCAACAACCAGGTTCAGCAAACCCAAAAGAGGCAAGTCCAACTGATGGACAGTGTCACATTTTAGGACTGTTCTGTCACACGTGTAACCAAAGAACTAAAAAGAAACAAAGAAAATTGCATGGCAGCCACAGCAAGGCACAGGACAAAAGCTGAAGTGACTAGACCATCTGTGAACTTTTAAACTTACACGGAAATAAAATAAATTCAGCGACATGTGATGACATTTAATAACTTTCAAATAGTTTTTAATGTAGGGTCTTTAAAACTTGAAAGGTTTTAAAGAGATATGTCATGCAAACCCTGACACATACAGACACCCTATTCATTTCTCACTCCAGGCTGGCACAAAAGGCTGTCTGCATGGAGGCTTGCTCATAGTCGACTAAGTTAATCATCTTTTCTTCCCCGTAAAATAAATACCTACAGTTAGACCTGAGAAGTCTCAACAGCACAACAGCAATCTTACTTTACACTGTGTGGAGAAAATATAAGCACTATTTACCTTTTTTTGTATAATTAGAGCCCTTATGAATGGAGGGTAGAATAGTATGATGACATAAAGCAAGCACCCAAGTCTTTGTCCAGTTCATGGTTTCCTTTAACACCGTGGTGACTGCAAATCACAAGCAAAGCTCCTCTGACCACTTACTAGTGTCACGGGACAGCATGTGTGCTCTCATCAGCTCTTTCATCACTTATTACATATCCCACTGCTGAGTGCAGAGAAAGCAGCGATTCATCTTGCAAAAGCTAACATCTTTCTTCCCAGAAAGGGAGCTTGATCTGAACGCAGCTTCACAGGCCTGGTGGCTTTCTGGTCCCCTCAGGTAGGCCTTGTATGCTTAAGAGAAAAACAGAGCTGATGTAACAACCGGGGTCTCAGGAAACTGGCTGTGGTAGTTAAAAAGAGCAGGGGCCCACACTCTGCGCTATTTCTTTATCTGAGAGTTCTTTGCTAAACTTTTTCACCTGAAACCATTAAACCTTGAAAGAACATGCACATCTGATCTGCTCAAGTGAGTAATACAGACCTTATATGCCTTCACCACCACCACCCCCATTTTTACAGGTGAAGACGCACATCGGGTGGAAAATATCCAATCTCAACTCAAGATTAAATAGAGAGATTGCAGGGAAAAGAAACCAGCCATGCAGGACAAGAGAGAAGGCTGTCCATCGCTCAGTGGGAATGTAGACTTTCTTCCAATTTCCTCCTGCCTGCAAAGGGAACACATGGGTTTTTGAAGCGCTTCCCCTCTTTCAGCTTTCTTTCCATTGGCCTCCCCAGGACAAAATCCCAAGCAATGAGAAGGTGGAGCAGTCCTCCCTTCCGTTATCCATTAACACACTGATTTTCTGAACCATTATTTCCCATACAGCTTTCTCATTTTGCAGCCTGCTGCACACAGCGATAGTGTTTTACATTTTTCCGTGCTGCTGGAGCAGTGGCATTTACTACTGCTTTCTAATTACCTCTTTCCGCTAAGCAGTGTTCTCTAGCCTTAAACAGCATAACCTCCTACCGAATAAAGACCTCTTTGAAGTCCAGCTCCTGACTTCTCCCAAAGAGTTCCACAAAATCGTGTTATTCTTTGCTGGAGTATACAGCAACTAATGCTGGTAGCAGAGTTCTGATATTGATCTTCTCTGTCTAGTTAAATTTGTGAGTAATAGGGCGTAAATTTAAGATTTTAATGGGTGGAAGTCAGCTCTCTGCATACTGTACTTGGTTTCTTGTCTTTTCTCTCATCTAGCAAAGCATCTGACAAGGGATTTTTAAGTATTTTTTAAAAGTATTTTTCTGCTTCAGCTCAGCATATGGCAAACTTCGAAACAGGAGCTGAAGTTTCATGTAAGAAAGTGTAAGCAATGTTTCAAACACATGTTATGTCAACACCTTTCTCTGTCTCGGCAAACCTGGGAGAAAGCACTCGATGCAAATCATCCCTCGAGCTGCTCTCAGAACTTTAACATGTTGACTTCAGCGCAGGCTTCCTCAGGTTTGTAAATACAGATTTATTATTCTTTGTGTGCTTCAGAGCGAGTGTGCCCACACACCTGCTAAATAAATACTGCTGTTCCCTCTCATACAAACACAGAGATTAAAATTGTTTCATCCAAAAGATCACAGAAGCCTGCATGACTGATTACCCTCTACACATTCAAATCCCTCCCCTTTTTTTTCTTTTATATGGGTGTATATAAATCTATTTTTTATATATTTATATATATATATATTTATATATATAAATATAATATTATATATATATTTATATATATATATATATAAGGAACTCTACAGCCTAAGGGCAGCAGGATCTTTTACCTATCAAGGTTTTGCTCACACATCTTTCCCCATCAGATTGGGAATTCTGAGGTTCCCAAGCAAAATGAACTGTTTTGTTCTGTCTTTTTCGCAGGAGTGTGTGTGACCCACACAATTCATAGGAAATTAGTTTCAGGTCAGAAAAAAAGGAAAAGAAGGCAAGGTTAGGAGAAGAATGGAGGCCAGGACTCTGTTTTGAGCATAGACTAGTCCTAGTAAAGAGTTAAATATGATTTCTAAACCCCATCCAGACTTCCCTTATGGCAGAGTGGGAGAATGTGCTGCATTATAAACAAACTTTTGCTGCAAGCCCAGGGCCCCTGCAGGCTACCCTGTTAATAACAAGTAGCCTGAACTATGCAGCCTGGTTTCCTACAGTGTGCTCTGGTAACAGATTCTCCAGTGCCTAATTAAAGTGGCTGAGCTCCTGCTGCCCTCTTTGCCACTGCAGAGGCATCAATTTGGATGTCATTCTCCTCTACCCCATCACAAGTTCTCGGGTATGCTTTAGGAACATTTTATTCTACAATCCCTGCCCTTCAGCCAACTTTTGTTCTAAGCGGCGAGTAAATGCAAATGCTGCTGAGGAAGCAGAGAGGCAAGCAGTCTTCCTAGCCCCATGAACTTTGTGTCCTTGGGAAACTGCCTGCCATCTTCTGCTTTCACAGCAGTCTATGGCCACGTGGTACCAATTGCTGAACGTGTAAGATATTGGCAAGGATGTTCTTCTATGGCTCAAGGAGCAGATGGGCATATGCTGCCATGATACATTTGTCACTGGGAAGAAATGTATCACGGGCTGCACAAGAACCATTATTACTATTATTATTTTAAATCACCTTTTTTCAGTACCTTTACTCTGAGATGGAGACATTGCACAGTGTTCCCACGTCCCCACCACCCCCTGAATGGCAGTAAATCCAAGTGTTGGCTGAAGTCTGGATCTGACAGCGACAACAAAATATCAGCAGTGCTTTAGGAGGAGCACGGCTCTCACTTCACAAAAGGGTACAGGCCTGCATCTTACCTGTAACCTACAGCTTCATGCAACAAACTGCACCTGCAGTAGTCCACTGAAAACTATGAGATCTTCTGTTTGAAAATCCTTAACGTGCTTTTCACGGAAATGCTGTTTGATGTGGCCACAAGTCAAGGGTTGCAGTTCCCAAGAAAGGAGAGCTCTATCACAGTTGGGGCTGATTTTTCAAGTTTTTCCCTCTCTGGCAAATCTCCCCCCTCCCCACCCCAAGTCCAAAAAGTTTACCTGTAGCTATCTGACTAATCAGAGGAACGAAGCCTACTGCACACACTCACCTTGAAAGCTCACTTCAGTCCAGACAAACACCACTGCAAGCCTACGAGTAGGCTCCTCTGGCTGTTTCTGGGTTAGAGTTATTAATTTATAACTTAGGGTTTCAACTTAATGAATTGCTGTGGTACAGTTAAAAGGGTGTTTTGTGATGGTCATAACTTCACATCCACAAAGTGTTCCTCTCCTGCCAATAAATATAAATTGCTCTATCATTGTGGACAGTGTCAGGAAATGAACAGGAGATGATCAAATTGACTTGCTTTGCTCTTTTCCCCTGCAGCTGTATGTGGTATCCATTCAAAAAGTAAACAAACAAGAGTACAAACTGGTTTGATTGAATTACCTGTGATTGGAAGGATGTGCCTTTAGCCCTCCAGCTCAGTGCTGCCCAGCTGCTTTAATTGCAGCCAGTGGAAAAACTCCCTTTGATTTTAATGGGAAGTAGCACAACACTGATGCTGTGCAAATCTTGTCCTGGACATTGTAATATAGTGATTGCAAATCATTTGTGATCTCCATATTCAATACCAGGGACTGTGCTATGTAACGCAGACTTTCATGACACGTTTACTATGCCCAAGTACCAATATTATATTTACAGTCCATGAGTTTCTGTTAACCTCTCTAAGTTATATGACACAAAATCATTATTTAGAAATCACACAGCAATTTGACACGGGTAGGAGGGGGCCCAGTGTCCGCCTAATGATCTCAAACAGCATGAACAAGGCTAGATGAATAGGGATCGTTAGCCTATTATTTACACAGCATTTCTCAAAGCACCACAGAACTCTACCAAGTAAATGAAGAACATAGGCTGCAACACAAGGAAAGGGGAAATAATGAGTTTTGGGAAGAAATTTAAATTATTCACAGAAATCTCAATCCTGCTTCCTGCAGAGAGCACCAATTACTACTGCTTTACATGCACACAGCACACATATTCCTGTACTGAAACAAAACACGACTCTCTAAATCTTTGCCATCTTCCTCGTTTAATAATACCTTACTCTGTAACACCTCAATATGTCCTCAAAATTACTGGTACACTGAATCGCATGGTTGGGCAGGAATTCAGACTTCAAAAGAGAGATTTAGCCTGTGAGATGATCTCAGTGCTTTGCAAATAAAGACATTCTGGAGTAGGAAGACGTGTCAGTGGCCTATAAAACCTCTTTTTGCATAATACATCCCCCCCAAGTGAAACATACTTCTGAAATCAAAAAGAGGATGTTATTTACCTTTTTTGGACTGCAGCCTGCAAGTTTATAACGCTGCATTGTAAGAAAATTGTTTCCAGCTGTCTGCAGGAACTGTTGAGTCTTGGTGGAAAACTCAAAACAGAAGCCAGCCTGTGGGCCAAGATGGCAGGGCTCTGTCACAACATGGTAAAATGCAATTGCCCCAAATTATAAACAGTATAGGGACATTCAGCCCACCACACCACAGCTGCCTCAAGCCAGACCTCTATTCTCAACTTCTTGCTACCAACCTTCCACAGGCAGCAAGGACAGAAACACACACTGTCCTCACGTCCCTTGCCCTGAGATAGTTGCTGTCAGCTAGCCAGTAGGTAGCGTAGCTTGCTTATCCTCCAATGCTTCGTGGCAGGAGTGATGAATGCATACTCCCTATGCCATGTGCCAGGGGGAACGATGCTAAGAAAGTCTGATGAGCAATTTAGCAGATGCACAAGTAAAGGAGGGCCTCCCTGCCAGGAAGGGGAGGTACAGACCTAGCAGGGCCTCTGTGCTCCTGCGGTAGGTATCTGGCCTCAAGGTGTGAGCCAAGATAGAAGCAAGAACAGAAAGAAACAAGCAAAGCCATGAAAGCTGTGCCTCCTAGCAAGGGCTCTGCTAGTAATTTATTTATTTATTTATTTATTAGGGGGTTCTTGGACTGAAAACCTCTGACAATGTTGGTTTATGGTGACATTTCTATTTCTGACGGCCCAGGAACACTATGATTTTACAAAACAAAAACCACTATGTTTTTTCAAAACAAAACCAACCAAAACAAAGGAAGAAAAAACTATCTAAACCAGCTAATTTAGTTGTCTTAGTTCAGCTTCACACTTAACACAGCATCAAATACAACAGGTAGGCTGCGGGAGACATCCTAAAGAGCCTGCAAGCTGAGCAGACACAGCAAGAGGCTGTCTGGGATCCGTCAAGTCAAGATGTCCTGTTGTAATACATGTGCCAGTGCCCAGCTTCCAGTCCCTTCGCTCCTGTTGTCTGTGATAATGGCATCAGCGATGCAGCAGTGACATCGACAAAGGAGAGGTAACCTGCCCAGTATAGGGAGGAATGTTAATTACAGGTAAAGTTTTGAGCATCTAAATAAAGCTGAGCACGTGCTTCGTGGTCACAGCCTTAATACAGTGGCCATCCTCATCTCTCATAAATAGCCTAAGCACTTTTTCTCAGAAATGTACCAAAGACTATAAAATGAGGTGCTAGAACACTTAACTGCTAGCGCCCAAGCAAACAATATTATTACAGTGTATATAAAAGTCTCCTGGGGGATAGGTTGGGCATAAAAATTCAGCTGGATCATTAGGAGCCCATGATTTAACTGAAAAAGCAATATAAGTCTCCAAGTTGGCAAGAGAAAGACATAAACTGAGTTGGAGAAATTATTTAAGGACTAGCAGACCAATAAGGGGGGTATTTCATTGCACTGCAAGATACTCTGTATCATAGGAAAACTGCAATTTATTAAATGCAAGTTGTTAGGGTTTCACAGCTAATTCTTGTCGTGCCAGTGACATTAGTATTTTTTATAAAAATCCCGAGACAAACAAGCATGAGCAAGAGTCAGAGGAAGCCAGGAGCTCTGCGTACTGACCCTCCCTCTGCTCTCAGACAGAGCAGGCAGCTTCGGGGCCTACGAACACTGTACACAATTTTGTATGTGTGGGAAACAACCTCCTTGCACTCTGCACAGCCAGAGGATGCAAAGGATACTGCACTTGGGTGCCAGAAGGCTGCATTCGAGTCACTGGCACGAATGGGATGAAAAACTTTTCTTCGGCACATGCAGATCAGAGTCCAAAATCTCATTCATTCGCATCCCAGAATATCTGATTTAACTTCTTGACACAGCTTCCTAGGGTTGGCACCACGCAGATGGGCAGCCTGCACTGTCAGCCCTCTTCCCCCTAGCCCCAGAAGACAGGGGGTGCCTCCACTCTTCACCCACAGCTTCCCAATTCCACTGCTCAGACAAAACTGCCGCTACCGCAGAGCACTGACAGGAGATCTGACGGAAATGCATCACACCTGGTATGTTTAGGTAAGATAAAACAATATTAACTCTTCTTAAACAGCTGCAGACATCAGACTCTCAGCAAGCTCCCGCTGGCTCTCAAGGAGAGCTTAAGTCCAAATGTCACCAGAAGGCTTTGAGAATGCCATCCCAGAAGCAAACAGCATGTATATAACGTACACAAAAGAAACAGTTTATTTTTCTACTGATCCATATATCTAAAATCAGCATGAGATGGGAACATGTTTGGCTTCTTTCCATCTTCTCTTTGGCCTGGAGTACTGAGGAAGAAGACACAAACACAGCAGCGAGAGTTCCTGGGTGGCAAGGCAAAAGAGAACACCCTTGCTGCTGCCCACAGCAGAGTATGAAAAGGAGCGTGCTGCAAGAAACAGGATTGCTTTTGGCCATGAGAGCCAAACCCTGTACCCTGACCTGGCTGCAGAAAACAGCACTGAAGGCCTTGGGTTTGGAGTTCACTGGAGCTCCACAGTGACTTCCTATTGCCAGTGATGCTGTTGGACTTTTGCAAGGCCCTTCTTGAGCCAAGTCACTCTCTACGTGTTCCTTTCTGATTTACAGCAATGGGAGTCAAAATGAGACATTAAACATCACCTAGCAGTGTCAACAGGGAGTTAGAAAAATGGCCGGCATTTGTGCACTGAGTCCTGCTGGAGGTGGTTCGAATTTCAGAATCAACTTTTCAGTGAAATAACTGAAAGCAAAATGGGAAAATGGTACCTGGGTAGACACAGGATTGTCAGACTGCTATGAGGCAGAGCACGGTCACTTCTGAGCTACATTTTTCCCTGCTCTGGTCAGGGAGGATTCTTGGAAAAAATAAAATGTTCCTAAAAAGCTTAAGGGAAAAAAAATATATATATATATCATGTATATATATTTGATACATATTCTTTCAGCCATGGAAACATTTAAGGAGTTCTGTGAAATCTTTATTTCTGTCATCTTGACGCTAGCGGAAACACATGGTCTTGGTAACTGAATTATGGTTTAGATTCCCAGAAATCTGTGTTGAAATGGGAAACGTGAGCACTAGAAAGACCAATAACATTTGTAAGTATACACAACACAAAATCCATCATCAAAATATTACCAGCTCTAACTATGTGACAAATACAGACCTTGGAAGACTGGATTTGAGCATCTCCATGCTGTTCATGGACAGTAAGGAGTTGACAAGTTTAAGCAGAAGGGCTTATTTCTGACATGGTCCCATATGTTAAAGGTGTGTGCTTTGGAGTTTGCTCAGTACATGTTCGTAGAGTTACTCTTCTGATTTGTAAGCTTAAAGCATCTCATCATTATTCACTGTACAGTTTTCATTTTCTGCTGAGGATTGAGATTCTGTTTACTGCCACTCAAAACACAGATGAGCTAAAGCAAGAAAAAACGATGGGCATTTGATTTTTTAATATCAGTGAAGATACTGATATGTGCCTACCTTACAAAAACGTCTTTCTGGATTGGGCTTTCAGGATGTTTGCAGCTTCAGGGATGGGCACGCGGCTATTCATCAGAGGTGCATTCTTCCAGAGAACTTTCCTGGTTGCTGCAATTAAAATTGTTATTGATCAAAATCTGTTCAGTTAAAAAAAAAAAAGTTAAGTACTTAAAAATTTATTTTTAATATGCTTAAAGGAGTACACAAGAGGAAGTGGCATAGGAAAAAAGGTTATATAAAAAAATTCAGAGAAGAGTAATTATGTTTATGTTCATTCAGAACATCCCAAACTGAAAGAACTGTTTAGCAATGAAATAAAAAATTTTGCTTCAACACTTTGATACAATTTTGCTTACCGAGGTTGAACGGTCTAACACTTCACAGCAATGACTTATAAATATTTGGAAAAATCATTCATTTTCTTGTTTAAAAATCTTAAAACAATTAATTTAAACATCACTTTTCAAGTATATAAATGGAAGTTAGAACTATCTTTAGCTGGAAAACATATTTAAGAAATGAAACACTGTGCTTCTGCTACCCAGTGTAATTTCATCTATATTTCAAAAATGAATTTGTCCCTGTTCCCTCAGTCATGCATGTGTTACTACTGTCACAAATTGGGATCACGTTAGTATCCCAAAACTCCCATTCAAGAGCAGGCCTACTGTTATAGACTTAAAACACAGAATTGTACATGATTCAAGGAAGAATGTATGATTACTTCCCCCACACATGCACTGCAAGGTCCACAGGTTCCTTGGGTTTGTATAACCAAGAGGAAAAAGCAAATTAACTCAGTACCCAACTGGAGTCAAAAACCCTCTACTCACCTGTTGTTTCCTATGTACCTGGGCTACTCCATTATATAGCAATTTCTTCCTAAAACAGCATTAAATCAGGCTTGTACTGTTGAAAGATGTAATGGAAATGTCTTCAAAATAACAGGAAATCTCACAGCTGAAGGACATGTCCAGTAATTAGGATTATACTTTGGGATCTTGGGCACCAGGGAAAACAGCTAATACTTTAGTCCTTGCGTGGTCTGGCTATGTTCTTATGGTCTGACATCACCATCAATTAGTGAATGAGTTTGAGTGAAAGGAGAAGTTATTTCCCTTCTCTGCCTGCTGGGTGAAGCCAACAGGTACCAGATTCCAGATTTTGAAAGTGTGTTGGTTTTTCTTCCTTTATAACACAGGCAAATGCTTTAATTTGGGCTGGATTTTTCACAATTATGCACCTAGTATTCCCGTTTTCTTTTGCTTTAGCAAATCTTAGCAGAAAATAAAATCAAAATATTATTAAGTGTAGTGAATTCTTCTGGTGTAGCTATTATAGCTATCAAATATTTACCATTCCGATACCAAATCAATCATTTTTGCTGCAAGGAAAGATCAGGCATTACTGGTATGAGGTTGTTGTTGCTGATGATGATACATACTGATGCAGCGTAACTAGTCATTTTTATTAAGAAGGAGAAAACAGGCTTGGAGCTTTCCAAGTGTCCAGACAGAAGAAAGCACATACAGAAATAGTTCCACTATTACAGTGCTTACAGACCCCAGTGGGAATGAGTGTGCCATTATGCCAAAGGTTCACTAACAGGGGGAAAGACAGCTTCCCATCTAAAAAGCTAACAGAGGGCACTGAAAGGGGAAGAAAAAGAAGCACAGACATATATACTGGTGCCACAGAGAGGTGGGCCAGAAGCCAGTAAGCACTGCTGCCCTACAAATACGGATGACTGTTTTCAAAGCTACTTCAATGAGCTCCTGCTTGCAAGAGGACACAGGAGCTATCATCTCACTGAAAAGCAATGCATTTTGCAGCATAGAAACTGCAAATAATGAGGGTAAGGAGGAGGAAGTTCAAGCAGTTTTAAGCACTCTTGTCCCCCTCTCAAAGCTAGAGGGCCCAGTGTCAGCCAACAGCCCCTGGGGCAAGGCAGCATCTGCCATTCTAATCTTCCCCGTGGGCAGAGGGATTTACCAGAGCATCTGCAGCACTCGGAGCGTGTCCCTTTGATGGTACATGGAGAATCTCTGGAGATGGATTGCACAGTGGGTTCCTGGACACTTGGTTTGGAGCTATTAGAAACCCTCAGTGGTCCTGTGGTCTTTTAATACAGTCAACATAAAGCATCCAGATCAAGACCATGAGACCCAAGCGGTTTCTGTAGGTGGGAGAGTTGAAGGCATAGCTCTACAGTGCCTGTATCTTATGAAGACCACAAGCCAACTCCACCTGTGTCAAATCAAAAGCTGATGAACCATCAATTTGTCTCAGTAGCAGTGCTGCTCACCTACAGTAATGTTATAACGCATGCAGCATGTGATCCTGAAATGATAGCACAGATACATTTCCTTCTTCATTCTGTGAAACATTCTATTATCAACTCATGTTTTTCATATACATTTTAATCCAGAACAATCATTTTTCAACTGAGATATCAGAAACCCAAGTAGCCAAGATATCCATGAAATGAAAGTTTGTGCCTGCTAGATATACTGTGCTTAGCTTTTCCATGATGGCTGCCTTCCTCCACTGATGACAGAGATCTCAGATCAAATCCAACAGGATGCACGCCGTCACCACCTCCCTTTCCCCTTTGACTATCAAATCACTTGACTCTCAAGTCCAAATAACCCCTTTCCAGACTTGAAAAATCATAATCCATTTGCCCTGCTGGAATTCAAACATGCAATGCTGGCAGAAATAAGAGAAAAAATAACTCAATGTGCATGACAGAAAGCATAATAACCATACAACCGCAATGTGTAAATGGGGCACGGGGGGTGCTGCTCGTTCTCCCATTCATATTTACCACAAGCTTCTCACACCTCTCCATCCTGTTTCGATTAAAACAGTTTTCAGAACAGTCCTCCTTGCATTTGTAAATGAATACTTCAAATATACAAATAGCTCACTGATGCCAATAGTCCAGTTACGTGCTTCTCCCCTGTGGGATGTGGAATACTTCCTGAACTCAGAAGCAACCAACAGCCATCGTAACACAGACAAAAAGAATATAATAACAATAATAATAAATAATAATAAAAAATAATATATGTATATATAAAAACCCACCAACAACCCACACCACAAGATGCCTCTTTTTCAGGCTGTTTTGGGACTAAACAAAGGATTAGGTAGAATAATAACCTTTTAGAGAGTTAATGGAAAAACAGAATAGGAAGTTCCCCATCAGGGAAGATTAATTGGGTTATGTCCAGATTATATAGCTGATTGCTGGGTAGAAAATAAATGTGCTGACACATGTGCTTGAACATTTCTCCTGTTTTGGCTTCTGGAACCAGATGCAGGCAACTCTTAAAAATATTTCTACAGTTCTTTAAAGAGTTGGATCTCCAGGTCTGAGTACAAGGTGAGTTCCAGAAATGAGCTGATGAAGACAGAAAATTTAATAACCCAACTACATGAAATTCTCTTCTGGAGTAGATCACTAAAAATATAAACAAGAAGGGTATGGCCCTTGAGAGAACAGAGCTGACTGCAGCACATGGGTAGCAAGATACATGCAGCCTCACCTGGAACTACATCCAAGAGAGGACTTTGGCACCACAAAGGACTGCAGCACAATTACCTATATCTGCAACTTAGATTGAAATGACATGAACTGCTTGACTGGCACCTAGTTCAGGAGGTGCCACAGTTCAGTTGTCGCCTACCTGACAGCTGAAGCTGTCCTGTTGTAGACTCCTGGGATATGTCCAGCCAGCACGGTGGGGTGCCTGATTAGGCTCACCATCCCAAAATGACCTCGTCATGCACCAGGAGGTAACATACATAACAGATAGGTGTGTCACCAAGTTAAATCTCTTTGAGCACTCTTCAGAGACAATGAGCACCTTGGTCATGGTTCTCAAATACATTCTAAAAGCCGTGCAGATTTTTACGGCACTTACATCCTTTGGATTGATCTTGAAATGCAAGGGAAGACTTGTCCCAGATGTGAGCCCACATATTTGTATATCCATAAATCAGCCTGGACGTTCTGAAACCACCAGATAGCCTGAACAGTGTTGTGAACTTGTTAGTATCCTAACAAAACGGACAGCTACGTGGCAGAAGTTCAGGGTGCCAAGACAGGAACACATTGCACTTCTTGTGTTCTTTTAGAGAGAAAATTAGCTTTCAAATTGGTTGAAAGCTGATTCTGCTGGAGGCTAAGAAAGCACATATAGCAAAGTTGTCCCACAAAATGCATCATGTAGAAGTTTATACAGTAGCTGCACTAGAATGGACAAATAATAGGAAATTCCAAGGAAGAGTTGGTGGAGAAAAGGCTTGTTTTCATACACAGAAATTCTGAGCACACTCAAATGTGCAACACAAAGCAGGTCCTTGATGCAGAAACACCAATCATGTAAGTATCCAGCGATGCAGAAATAACAAACAATCCATGGAGAACTTGGGTAGAAAATCCAAAAACACCTTATAATTATTTTTTTCTAAGTTTCCTTAAACCTACAAAATACTGACAAAATTTAATCACTTAGTTTAGGTGTTCCAGCCACTTAGGAAAATACAACTGTATTCTTCTGTTGCAAGCATGGGTAACTCTTGGTGAGCAAAGGACTCACAGTAAGGGAACCTTGTTTTGTTGGAGTCATGCAGGGGCTGGAAAGCACCAGTAGAAACCATTTTTCTGTCTGAGTGACATACTGACATACCAGAGCAGAAGACAGACCCAGCATTCCTTCCATAGCAAGTTTCTCATCCCAACATTGAATATTCTAGTGGAATTTCAACTGGCTAAAAATCATGGCTACTGATTCTCTGGAAATTGTCTTTTTTTTTTTTTTCCCATCAAAATTTTGTTTTCAATTTCATTAATTCAAAGCTGAAAATAAAAATAATAATAATAATAAAATAAAACAGAGAAAGAAAAAAAAGTGGTTAGAAGTAACTCTCTAGGATCTTGCAATTGATCAGCAAAACGGATTTTCCTCTTCCCACTAATTCCAACTACAAAACAAAGAAGCAGAGCTTTCCACCAAGTAGCTGTAAGAAGGTATGATAGGAAGGATGCCACAAATTCTTCCTGACATATCCCTGTGCTGTTAGCTATCATACACACAAGTACTCCTTGCCAAAAGTCCAAGATTCCAAATGCTTTTGATTCAAGCAAAATTTCAGTGACTACCAGACACTTAAAACTTAAGGAATCAGCTCCTCACAATAAAATGCCATTTTGCTTTGGAGATTATGACTGCAGAACCACTCTGAGAACATTACGAAATGGCTCTGCAATGCTGATCAAAGAAAACTGACTGGTGGATATCTCTTACTGAGACCCCCACAAGGAACATTATCAAAATTCATTCCAACAGCTACAGCCTCAGCAGAGAGATCAAGGGCTAAGTAAATGGCCCACAATCTCTCCCAGCTTTCTTTTACAGATAGCTGCACTAATGCAGCAGCTGTGTTGTCCTCACTTGCACACTGTCTCTGTTGTTTGGATGAAAGCAGGGCTTGAGCCTGTACGACTGTCATCACATTTTCCTCTCGGAAGAGTTTTGTGCAGACTTCTCTTCTCTTCTCTTCTCTTCTCTTCTCTTCTCTTCTCTTCTCTTCTCTTCTCTTCTCTTCTCTTCTCTTCTCTTCTCTTCTCTTCTCTTCTCTTCTCTTTCTTGATAATACTGCTAAGTACTGTTAGTAGGGTATTAATCTATTGTCTGTCATTCACACTCTGCTCCTCTCAATTCAATACACTATTAACCTTGATGATTAAAACAAGAAGTCAAGAGTTGCCTGGCCCAAGAGGTGGTCTTAGCCAGCCAGCCTTTGTGAGATGTTTTCTATATGTATGTTAGGACTGAAAGAGTAGAAAAATTAATGACGTAAAAGTCTATGTTGTCCCTTTTAAGCAGCATTCCAAAAAGGCACAGTGACATGCCTCAGAGATGAAGTGATTAGATTATCACTGGAGAATATGGTATTAGTCTGGGGAGTTGTGCAGACATTATTATTTCTTTTATGACAGCAGTTAAAGAACCCATATCATGCACCGTGAGACCTGAGATGGTGATTATACAGAGAGAAGGAAAAAGAAAAATCCCCACCTAGGGAGTTTACATTTGAAATGATACTCAGGTACACTAATTATTATGTTGCCTGACATTTAATCAATCGCTGAACAATTTAAATGCCTGACAGAAATGAAATATCTCTGTTTTATTTATGTATGAGCAAGTTTCTAGCAGCAAAAACTTAAAACCCTATAAACCAATTATTATTCCCATTACCTCATCCTGAGTGACTCTTTGGGATGATAAAACCCATCTTATTTGGACTTATTGCCGAGAAATAGACTTCTAAGGCATAAGGTTCTCTAGATGGATGCTTTTGGGGAATTAGTTGAACAAGAGAGATTTAATCCATCCAAAAGTCGGTATACTTAAATACATGATGAACATAAAAAACTTATTGCTAATCCAAAGTGACAGGTACTAATAGGGTACTTAGTGGATTAATAGCTAGCATGCTATGCTGCTAGGACCATGCTGTTTATTTCAATTGCGTGCTTGAACGATGCAAAAAATAAACTCAGTCCCTTAGGCACATTTAATTTAAGTGGACAAAATGCACGGTTGTACATCTACACAGGCAATTGAACCTGTAAGTTTATCTTTAAGATGCCATGTTACTTCAAGCTCTTGAGGAAAGAGTCATAAACCAATTCTGGAAGAACTATCAAGCTGCTTCATGTGGAGGTTTTGCTGGTTTTCATAGCACTACCTTTTGGCAAAGAGAATTTTTCAGCTTTATAGCACTGTCTCCCCAGGTCTTAATTAATACCATGCACAGGTGGCATGCAGGATAACCACAGTAAATCACACAAAGGGTTATGATTCTCTGAAGAACTGTTACTGAAGAGAGTCACATCATAAAACAATAGGCTAGAAGGATGAAACTGTCACACACTACCCATTTCAGTTGTGGTTTTTCACGTCTGCAATCTTTCCTTCTACAGAAGAAATCAGACATACTTAGCCAGAGGTCCAACCCACTAAAAAAGGGGAAAGAAAGAAAAACACACCGTAAGGTTCTGTCTCACTAATGCTTTCTGTGATGCAAGGTGCTGAAAACAGTTCACATGATGAGCAGATGATATCCGTCATACTCCTGGTGTATTTTTGCAACTGCTGTCTTGATGAAGGTAGTGTCATGCTACTAACAGCTCGCCTCTGAAACCCCGTGACTATGTAGCACCAGAAGCTACACAGGCCTGATGAGTAAAAAGTAGAAGGTAGTCATTCTCTGTGATTAACAAATAACAATCCTCCTTTTTTTCCTGTGACAATGCATTAGATAAGGTTCCAAATTTAACCTTCATGACTTAGGTTGCATGTTTTTCTATGGTCACATACACGAAGTCAGCAAAAACCTTCACTTTTCTGAGTACCATTTCAGAGTTTCTGTTCTCAAGGGATTTTTTTTTTTCATTCTGCTAAGAAGTTCTGTCCTTGAAATCCAACTAATGGACTTCCATGCAGTGGGAATTCCCATTTCAGCACACTCTGAGCAGTAACAGTGAAGGATGCATACTGTGGTGGTTTTACTCGGGTGGGTGACTGAGCTCCACCACAACCGCTCTCTCATTCCCCCTCCTCAAAGAGGAATGGGGAGAAAATACGATGAAAAGGGCTCAAGGTTTGAGATAAGGACAGGGAGATCACGCAGTAATTATTGAGAGGGGCAAAACAGACTCAGCATAGGGAGATAGTAAGATTTATTGCCTATTACTAACAAGCTAGAGAAGTGAGAAACAAAGGAAAGAAACCAAAAGCACCTTCCCCCCCCTCCACCCTCTTCCACCTCCTCCCCCCGAGTGGCACACGGGAACAGGAGAATGGGGGTTATGGTCAGTCTATAGCGCTTCTTCTCTGCTGCTCCTTCTCGGTCAGTCTTGTCCCCTGTGCTGTGGGGTCCCTCCCACGGGATGCAGTCCTTGCTGAACTGATCCAGCGTGGGCTTCCCTCAGGCAGCAACTCTTCAAGAACTGCTCCAGATATGGGTCTGTACCACGGGGTCCATCCCTCAGGAGCAAACTGCTCCAACCTGGATCCCCCACGGGCAGCAGCTCCTGCCAGGTCACCTGCTCCTGCGTGGGCTCCTCTCCACAGGCTACAGGTCCGGCCTGGAATCTGCTCCGGCAGGGGTCTTCCACAGGCCGCTGTCTCCGTCAGTGCAGGTCCACCTGCTCCACCGTGGTCTCCTCCACGGGCTGCAGCGTGGAACCCCGCTCCATCGTGGTACTCCATGGGCTGCAAGGGGACAGCCTGCTTCACCATGGTCCTCACCACGGGCTGCAGGGGACTTCTGCTCTGGCACCTGGAGCACCTCTCCCCCTCCTTCTTCACTGATCTTGGCGCCTGCAAGGCTGTTCCTCACTCCTCTCACTCTCCCAGCTGCTGTGTGGCGCAGCGTTTTTTTTTCCCCTGTCTTAAATATGCTCTCACAGAGGCGCAAAACAACATCGCTTCTTGGCTCGGCTCTGGTCAGCAGTGGGGCCCTTACCAAACATGGGGCAGCTTCTAGATCCTCCTCACAGAAGCCACCCCTATAGCCCCCTGCTACCAAAACCTTGCCATGTAAACCCGCTACACATATACAGAAGACTGAAACAGAAACGCTGATGACAATGGCCAACAAATTCTGCCCTCAAAAGCCACTGTTGTAAGCAGATGCAACATTCATAGCAACACACTGAAGGTTCATCTAGCTCAGTTTTCTGTATCTAGCAGTAGGAAGACACTAGAAAAATCACAAACATATAGCAGTCCTTTTACCAGTTACTTTCCCATATTCTAGCAATCAGCAGATTCTGGACTTCCTGAGCCAGAGTTTGTACCTATGTCTAATGTGCTCAGAGTTTTCTAATTTGTTTAATCATTCACAATGTTTTACTATGCACTGAAGAAACTGAATTGTAAGAAGTAAAGGCCACATTTACATTAGGATTTCCTCAACTTGTAACAATCTTTAGTACAATTGTTGCATTTTGCCACTGGTACCTTTCTAAATGAATATACTTCAGAGGAGCTTCCAAAGTCTTCTGGAGCAGCTACACAAGAGGCTTCCTACATACAGAGAACACGTTTGATTTGCCAATGGTCATGTTTTATAAGAGATTTACAAGAGATATAAGAGATTTATAATGGATTAAGGAATTGGTTGAATACCGCTGGTCAGTTTTTTGTTTTTAAGCTAAAAAGTATATAAATTAAGAAAAAAAAAATTATCTGCAGACTTCACAGAATCAAACAATTATTTTCAGTGAGAAAACTGAGAAGATAACTAAATGGGTAGAAAAGGTTTTAAGACAGTGTCATCATGGTTCATGTACAAACAACAGGAAAGAAAGCTCACATTATAGGCCAGAAAAAAAAAAAAAAAGTAATTTCTCACTATACAGAGAAATAGCCATGCAAAGATATTAAAAAACGTAATGTCTGCTTACAGAAAACTCAAGTAAGTGTACCAAAAACAAAACAAAACAAAACAAAACAACCACCCACAAAGCTGTTAAGGAAAGCTTTGTATCAGCTAGCCATAAAGTCAACAGAAAGTAGCAGAAAATGCTAGTAAAAGGAAAAATACGCTGTCAAAAACCTCAAAGACTGAAAACCTCTTTGACTGTGATTCTATGATTTCACATTTTTAGCAGATACCATATTTTACTCATTCCGGAGGAAAACCAACGTCAGCAATTTGTGTACTAAGATTTTTGAGCAGAAACAAACATACTGCTAAGCAGATTTTAGCAGAACCATGCCCAGATATTTATAATCAAAGGAATCTGGAAGCAAACTCAACTGCCTAGAGTACTAGATAAAAAATCCCATCTCTGCAGCAGATTTCATTCTCCTTGGGCCTTGGCAGACTCTCTCTAGAAAGAATAAAGTGATCATCTGACCCAGCAGTCATTGCCCAAGTCAAAAGCTGAGCTGTTGAGAATCACCCTTCCTTAACTTGAAAGCTAAGAAAGACTGATTTTCCAAGAATTTTTTTCATTTTCATCGAGAATCTCCAAAGGAAAATGTACTTGGTATTTAGAACTTACTAACTGGAAGTTCCGAGGTAAAATTATGACAAACTGCAAGCAAGCACTTGATATTTATTTATTTATTTATTTATTTTTGCTGCTGCCCCGTGTTCTGGTGAAAATCATAGTACTAACTGAACACAGAAACATGACTTTGTAATTTCAGGTTAATAAACAAATACTTTATGTTTCAGTAAAGTTTTCAGAGAAAATCCTTTATAGTGCTACTTCAGAGTCCGTTGCTACTTGTTACCCAGAGACTATGTGATAGTTCTTACCGTATAACTTGCACCCATCCTACTGCACAACCAGGCATGGTGCAAGGATGCTAAGAGCACTCTTGAGGAGAAGGATGACATGGAAAACAATTACATTACAGCTCTGACTCCTGTCAACCCAGCACAGACAAATACACTTGGAGACTGAAGAGACTGGCTTAAGGACCATCTCCTGCTGCCCCTTAGCACAAGCTGTTACTTTGCTGGCTCTGTCTGAAAGAGTGCCTTCCTTAGGAAACTTGTTGGCATTACCTCGGGCAGCCTGTTTCTTGATGTTTGTGTAATATCTCAAACAAAATAACTTCATAACTCCATGCAAAAATCCAGATGCAGTGTGAGGTACAGCAGTACACAAGCCATAACCATAATTTCTAGAATCCCAAATGTGGACAGTCCTATACCACTGCCAATCTGCCCAACTGCATTCATCACAAAAGGTTTAGAAGGAGAAGATCTGCAGTTTGATTGGGCATCTGCTTCTGCAAATCAAATCTTGTTGCAGCTGTTTTGCAAGATTTTTTTGTTGTTTATTACTCTTGTTCCCTAAATGAACTCACAAAAGAAGAGATAATCCTTTGTCCATCCCGCCACTGCTCCCTCTTTTATTTGTACAGGCACATACTCACACAGTTTTTGCTAGAAGATCAAAATCATCCCCTTCCTCCCAAGAAGCTATTTGGTGAAGTGACACAGAATCAGCTCTACCATCACACCGTCTCAGAAAGAAAATCGGCAGGTACAGCTGCTCCCAAATGATAATCTACTCACACAAAGATTACACACTAATTAGAAAGGGTTGAATAGATTTCTAAAGAAACTGTCCAAAATGTCAATTAAACACAGACTGAGTTTATTATGATTTTCACAAAACTAGGGTGAATTGGTTTCATCAGCATCGTTCATTCTCACGGTCTTTCTTCTGTTTTGAGTTCTGGCCAAGGATGAGAAACAAAAGCACCAAAAATGCCATTAAGGGCCAAAATGGTGTTCTTGTTGAATTTGTAATACAAACTTGTTCATTATCTAGGCCACTCTCATTCTCTGAATGAACCTGATCTCTACCATGCCACGTCAACCTCCTCTCTAATTCAGAATTTAAGAAAAGCTGCAGGGACAGAGTACCAAACTATGGCTCCAAGGTTCCCTCTAAGAGGTTTTAAATGCAGACACAAGGAAAAAAAATGTTCTAGTAATTCCTGAAAGCTTTTAAAAAACAATTTAAAGCACTGAATAGTATCTATTACTGATTTCCACAGAGAAGAAGGAAGTACTGGAGTTACAGCCGTCCTCTCTCCTCTTTAGCAGAGAAGCACAGGTCATAAGGGCAATTATGGATCCCTAACCCTAAGTGGGTTAGGCAACACTTAAACCTCTGTTGTATAAATGAGCGGAGCAACAGTCCACTTTGAAAACATCTTTAGATTTCAAGGCTGTAGGGATGGTGAGCTCATGAGAGCTGCTGTAGCATTGTGGGATTTCACTCACTGAACACATAACCCATAAGTGATTCAAGAAATACATCACTGCAAAATATCTGATATTGATTTGAGATATTTTTTTTCCAAAGGAGAATGTTTAATCACCCTTCCGTAAGTTCTTCTGTTGCCAAACACCCTCACATTCCTCAGGCTCTCTCCCTCCACCTCAGCTGGATTTCTCTAACATGAACTCCTAGTTGCTCCCTGAATACTGGCTGACCTGTGCCTTGGCAGAGGTGTCATTTCATCTCCACAGTGCAATTCCATTCAGGAATTCTTCCAGTGGCACCATGATAGAAGCTTTGCAAGCTGGAAACAATACTGCTCTCTTCTGCTATCTAGAAAAAATAGTAATGGACCGGAAACCGGGCTGACGCAAAACACACTGAATTCTGGCATATGGAAGTAGCAAACTAATTAGATCACAATAGCTTAAATGTTCCTTGTACCAGACTGTAAATTTGTTTATTATTTGATTTATTACAGACAATCTGTTGAGGAAAAAATTCAATCGCTAAGCGTTCAGTGAACCTTGTGTGGTCAATTATCTGCTATTTCCCTTCATTACTGTCTGTTGTATTCTGTTTGACTGTCTTCAAAAATAAATACCCCTAATAAAATAACTCTTTTCTTAAATGCACAAAAAACCCTAGCTGCTCAGATGTCTATGAGTGACTTTAAAACAGCCTGGAAATCATAACTGCATGAATCCTACAATGGGACCTGAGGTTTAAGAGTAATAAGAACCAGAGAATCATAGAATGGCTTGGGTTAAAAAGGACCTTAAAGATCGTCTAGTTCCATCCACATATCTAGCTCTCCATCAGAACATAATACATGAAAGGATGTAAGACATTTATTAATAATGGTCATATTCTGATGCTAAATGCAGTCCTTTACTGAAAGCTGTGAGGAATCCGGACGCTTTGTATAATGGCATCCACTTCTTTGATTGTTTGCAGTGAAATCTAGGAGCACTTGTTTCCTGGTTCAGAGGTTTTATGAGTGGGATTAAAAAATCCTTCCCGGTGGGAAAAGTTTGTGATAATGTCATCATTCTGTGTATGTGCTAAATGACCAATACCATGAATACACTTCCTAAACATGTTCCTGTGCCTGAATCCTGAACTTTGTCAAGAACTAAGACACATTTACAGACCTCTGATGAGTATAGAATCATAAAGGCTGGAAAAGACCTCCAAGATCATCTGGTCCAACCATCCCCCTACCACCAATGTCACCCACTAAACCATGTCCCTAAGCACCACGTCCAGCCTTTCCTTGAACAACCCCAGGGATGGTGACTCCACCACCTCCCTAGGCAACCCGTTCCAATGCCTGACTGCTCTTTCTGAGAAGAAATGTCTCCTCATTTCCAACCTAAACCTCCCCTAGCGCAACTTGAGGCCATTCCCTCTAGTCAGGCCCTTCACCAGCTTCGTAGCCCTTCTCTGGACACACTCCAGGGCCTCGATGTCCTTCTTGTAGTGAGGGGTCCAAAGCTGAACGCAGCGCTTGAGGTGCGGCCTCACCAGAGCAGAGCACAGGGGGACGATCACCTCCCTGCTCCTGCTGGCTGCACTATTCCTGACACAAGCCAGGATGCCGCTGGCCTTTTTGGCCACCTGGGCACACTGCCGGCTCATGTTCAGGTGAGCACTGACCAACACCCCCAGATCCTTTTCCTTTGCACAGCTTTCCAGCCACTCTGCCCCAAGCCTGTAGCGCTGCATGGAGTTGTTGGGGCCAAAGTGCAGGACCCGACACTTAGCCATGTTGAACCTCATCCCACTGGCCTCTGCCCATCAACTCAACCTGTCCAGGTCCCTCTGCAGGGCCTTCCTACCCTCCGGCAGATCAACACTTCCCCCCAGCTTGGTGTCATCTGCAAACTTACTGAGGGTGCACTCAATTCCCTCATCCAAGTCATCAATAAAGATATTAAAGAGGATGGGCCCCAACACCGACCCCTAGGGAACACCACTTGTGACCGGTCGCCAGCTGGATTCCACTCCATTCACCACCACTCTCTGGGCCCGGCCGTCCAGCCGGTTTTTAACCCAGCAAAGAGTGTGCCTGTCCAAGCCATGGGCTGCCAGCTTCTCCAGGAGAACACTATGGGAGACCATGTCAAAGGCCTTGCTGAAGTCTAGGAAGACTACATCAACAGGCTTTCCCCTCACCCACCAGGCAGGTCACCTGGTCATAGAAGGAGATGAGGTTGGTCAGGCAGGACTTGCCTTTCATGAACCCCTGCTGACTGGGCCTGATCCCCCAGGTTGTCCCCCACATGCTGCTTGACTGCATTCAAGATGACCTGTTCCATCACCTTTCCCGGCACCAAGGTCAGGCTGACATGCCTGTAGTTCCCCATGTCCTCCTTATGACCCTTCTTATACATGGGTGTCACGTTAGCAAGTCTCCAGTCATCCAGGACCTCCCTGGATGACCATGACTACTTACAGATGATGGAAAGCAGGCCAGCAATCCCATCTGCCAACTCCCTCAGCACCCTCGGGTGGATCTTATCTGGCCCCATGGACTTGTGACAGTCCAGGTGGAGCAGCAGGTCTCTAACTGTTTCCACCTGAATCGTGGGGAGTTTCTCCTGCTCCCCATCCCAGACTTCCAGGTCAGGAGCCTGAGTACCCCGAGGATAAGTGGAGATGAGGTCCATCCAGAAAGTCAGAAATGCCCCACTTGCTAAAAAAACAGTTTTTTTTCCTGTTTCATGAAAGATTTTACATTCCTAAAGCCAACCTTGTGCAGACTCACTGCAAATCAAACAAAAACACTGAACTTAAGTAGTCCTCAAAGTGATTATTACTTTTTTTTTTTCTAATTGCAATTGCACAGCTGGAAATCTTACCAAGGTCACCTTGGTTAAATTATACTGACTGACAAGAAAAACAAATAGCTAACTACAATAACTCCAAAAACTGTTTAACAGTTCAATCTGCTTGAGACACTTAAAAGAGACGAGGCCTTCAGGATCTTGGAAGGCAGAAAAACAATACAGTCTGAAGGGAGAGACTCAACGCAATAGAAACTGGCAGGTGACACCAGCTTCATTATAGAAGCTATTAATTTGGATGCAACACTGTCAATAAGAATTATACTAATGAAACTGTCCTCCAAAATGTCAGTCAGTGACTCTGGTAAGGTTTGTGTACGATTTTCTAAGCTGGCCTAATGTTTACAGTTTGATTCACTCCCTACGTAATTTCAGATGCCTTTAATTATTCCCTTCTGTAAGAGTATACCGTACAGAGACAAAAGCAGATGGAAAAAAAATACAATGCAGAGAATAACAACATTTTTATTTTTTTTTTCTGTACTGTGAGTGCATTTCCTTGGAGCACTAGTAACAAGATCCTTTTAAGCACAAAAGTGATGTGAATGTACTACAGAAAAATAACATATTATCCTTGCACAGAAAAATAGCTGTTTTATTACATTTTAAACTGTATACAAAACAGCACTGTTTATTAAAAAAATCCTCAAAAGTTGAAGAGCACAGATTGCAAAAATTGCACATCCTCTTAGCACAGCAGTTTTGTGGCAGAGCTGGAAATGCATAACAGGCACACAGGAACTAGCATTTATGTTTCAAAGAAGAGGCCTTCAATCTGGACTCTGGATAGCACTGTATCTTACATTAAGATTGTTTTACATGATCGGGATTGCACATTGCTTTCCGTTAAGCATCCTTGAAGTCATTGCAAGTTTTTGCTTTTAACTCAAAGAGACAGTGGGTAAGGCTGCAGGATACATCTATTTGTAAACAGGAATAGAACTTTGGTAGTAATAATGGAAGTTGAAAGCTCTATTTTGATGGATAAAAAATATTTTAGCCATTTTACAATGTGAACACCACCCCATTGTTTTAAACCACGTATCACTTTCCACCAGGATTACCATGTGATGATTATTATGAGGAGAATGAGAATGGTTTCCAAGTGGCTGTTACAGTGAAATCAGGATATGGGTGAACTGTTTCTTGGAACTTGCAAACTGCATCTCAGGCAGGGACACAAAAAAAATACACATATGGTTGCTGTGGAGAATCCTTTGCTGACTGCCATAGTTTGGAAAAGATTTAGTTTACACCTGATCTAACTGCTTCTCCATTCAGGTTCACCACTGACTTTAGCACAATTAAGATAGGCCCAGGCCAAACTCTGGGAAGTTGTACTGCTCCAGCACAAGCATGCCTTGCTCACAACATGTACATTCAGTTCCTTTATCTTATTTGTTCATTCTATTCAGAATCATTTTGATCCTAATTACTCTCTGCAGACACCCAATATACATCCAAAAAAAAAAACCAACTAGTTTCCCTAAGAATTTAAGTCTACCCCAATCAGATGCCAAGTGATTTTTGAATGAATTGAGTAAATCTGTCCATGTTCATTCCAGCTGAGATACAGTTCTCACATGAGATTGAGACTAGTTTGATCCTTGGGGTCATCGGGGTTTCTTGGAAGAAGCCTCCCTTGTGCTTCTCACTGCAAATTAAGGTTTGATTCCCTCTCACCACCACCCCCATGACACCCTTTTATTTCCCCTTCCCTCAAGTCTACTTATAATTAAAACATTAAACAAGCAACACTCCATTACTTTGGTCTCACTCACTTACTCAAAAAAAAAAAAAGTTAATAAAAAAACCTCATAGGGAAGGAGAGAGGGAGCGGAAAGCCCAACTCTTTGTCTAGGCAGAACACATTTCTGTGTTTCACACACACTTTCTCGACAATAACTCACAGCAAAGAACATGCATTCGGTGACATTTGGAAAACAACGCGATTCAAATTCACAAACCAAGCAGCTTTGAAACCTACCATTTAAAGTCTATTAAGCCTGTAGAATCCAAATGGGTTACTGGACGATGTTCAAGCCTCATATGAGACTAGGGTTTCTTATTTTACAGTTCCATAAATGCACAAGAAGAGACTTTCTCTGATCCCTGGAGCAGGTATGACCTATAAAGGAGTGATAAGAGATGGGCCAACTGCCCAACACCTCACAACCATTTCCTGCTTATTTGTATAAGCTCCTTCGTGGATCAGGCATCCTCCTGCAGGAACTTTGCTAATCAAGGCCAGCTTTTGGAGACTGGGAGCACCCTGAGGACCACTCAGCTCATCATGCTGTCATAGGCATGACCAGCATACCATCTGATGCTGACTTCTTCCAGAAAGCTCAGGTCCAGGCTCTCAGGCCCTACTGGGAGGTGCACCCACACAGCATTTGGCACTGCCTCTGCTTTAGAAGATGGAGTTAGGACTCAGTGACAGGATCTAGGCCTCTAAAGGGAAGAAAGGGAGCCCTAGCAGAGACACTCAGCCATCCAAACTGTGCAGTTGTTGGAATAATTTTCACATGAATTTTGCCAGGTCAGTTAGGATTATTCCAAATAGTATTAGGACACAGCAAGGGGATTTTCAGGACTCGTTCCCATTTGGTAGATTGGATGAGGCTATCATCTGCAGAGAGAAGAATTTAGGAAAAACTGATGTGAGCTGAGTCATGCCGCTCTTGCTTAACTCTTACAGCTAGGAAATACCCCCTGGTCTGGTTTATTTAACAGGAAAGGCAGCAACTTAGTATAGTTGGTTGTCGCAAGTTGTTGGGGCCGCCCAGGCAAGAGCCCATGTGGTATGCCTGAAGTCAGCCCTGCTGCTGCTGCTCTTCATGCTTCTGCACTGATAGCAGTCCTTGCTGGTGCCAGGCTGGACATACTCACCCATAGCTTGCCAAGCAAAATGTTGCCATGTGAATGGCCCCATGGCCTGTCATATACTGGGTAAGACTTCACTCCCTCAAGCACAGCCAGCTAGATTCCTTGTGCACTGGGTCTCAGCATAGAGACTGCTGGGCAGCAGTCAGAGCGAGAATGAATCCTGCCCTTGTTGTCCTGTGATGGATGGGGAGTGCCCAGGTGCAACCCAGAAGCTTCACAGCCGTGGTAGAGCCAGGACCTGGGCATTTCCTAGGGCAACTGGGAGGTCCATGAACCAGTCCAGAACATTTCCCTGCACCCACCCACACCCTTAAGCCCTGCAATCTTGGCTGTGCTTCCAACCCTAACTGACGTCTTCACCTTGCAAATACAATACACTCAGCAGCACAGTCTGCTGCAGGAATAGCAGGGTCCGGGATCATTTCTGACCCATGTTCATTTTTCTTCAGGGAGATGCTGGACTATAAACATCATTCAACAAGAGCAGCGTTTTCTTTCCTTTCCACAAAGAGGCATTTAGCTAGGCTTGGCAGAAGGAGGTAAGCCTCCGGGAAGACATTATCCTGACAGCAAACACTGGTGGCTGGCTTTGTGTGTATGAATGTGTGTATTTGGCAGGCTCTAGATGCTAAATAAATATGGGTTATTAATAAAGCGCTAGCTGGAGATGGAAAATAAGATTGAATGCTTCATCTTCCCAGAGCTGTTTCAGGATCTTAGGGGGGAAATAAAGAACAAAGACAATGGAAAATGGAGAGCCATGGGGGAGGGGTTGGGGGGAAGGGAATCCAATAACGAAGAAAATAGCAGCAAGGAGGAGGCAGTAAATTTGTTTGGCTGTAAAAGAGGCTCAAGAAAACAAAGGGTAACAAAACAGCACTGGTAAAAACAAAACAATGCCAACCACCTCCTGCCTCCCAAGACTGCAGCCAAGATGTGAAATCACACTGCCTTAGCCAAGAACGCTTGCAAAAGACTGAGAAGGAATGAGAGATGAGGAAGTAATCTGAAAGTGGAAAAACAAAATGCAAGAAAATCAGGCATAACGCATGTACAGAGAAGGACATCCTAGCAGAGTGACTTTGAAGCGCTGCCAGGATCTACAGAAATGGCACTGAGACCAAGGGGCTCTGCTCCGGTGTTCACCCATGTCGACATCCTAGCCAGCACAGCTGTAGGCTGCACCTGCTGTCCTCTATGGGAAGTCAAAAGCCTGAGCTTGAAAGAGCAGTACCAGTAGATTTTCTCCTCACTGTGCCATTTCCGTAACCTTTTCCAACTCACAAAGTAAACAGACCACGGATCCACATTTTTGTATCCTCCTTCCTATGAACTAACCATTCCCCATGTGCACTATTTCTGTGTCAGTATGATAGTGTCCTACAGTGACACTAGGATAATCTAGCTTTCCAAACATTTAGTACTACAACGGTTTTTAAACTCAGTCTACATGTATTTTAGCCTAAGAAGTCTTTACTTTCTTATACTTTTCAACTAACAGAGGGCTACATTTATGGGTCAAATGGCAAACTGCTACATCTACCTTTATACAGCTATATTTCATTTATTTTTGCCAAGCAACAAAGGACCTCATTAATTAGGTCTCTTGGGCCTAGTTCTTTTCTACTTGTGCCACAATGTTCCTAAAGCTGTCATACAATTAATAAAGGCTACAGCTTAGAGTTGCTGCCCTATGTTTGACCAAGGCTACAGAGTGCTTCAGATTGGAGTGCCTGGACTTAATGGTCCAATTCTCTAGGCAGATGTCCTAGGATGCAGTCTGATTTTCAGAGACAATATCCACAACTCCACTGGTTTTAATGCCAGGATTGCCCACATAAGAGATTCAAAATTTGGATAATTTATATTTCTTTCATGCAGAAGTGGAGTCCGTTACCGCCAGGGATCCTGAAGCTTAACCTGATGCTAATTCTTTTACTCTGCCACACACATAAACATATCATCCAGACTTTGACAGATTACCTCTGTGCTCCAAGATGAGGAGCAAACTATCTTTCAGGACAACAACATAAGAAAAAGTCTGCCATGCAAAATTGCCTTACTAGTTCCATAGAGTCATAGAATCGTTTGGGAGCAAAAAACCTCTAAGATCATCAAGTCCTACCATTAATCCAGCACTGCCAAGCCTACCACTAAACCATGTACCTAAGAACCACATCTACACATCTTCTAAATACCTCTAGGGATGGTGTCACAACCACCTTCCTGGGCAGCCTGTTCCAATTGCTTATTGCCTGGGGGAAGAGACCGACCCCACATCATTGCAACCTCCTGCCAGATAGCTGCACAGAGCACTAAGGTCTCCCCCGAGCCTCCTTTTCTGTAGGCTAAATAACCCCAGTTCCCCCAGCTGCTTCTCATAAGATTTGTTTTCTAGACCCTTCCCCAGACTCCACACCCGTGTAACACAGATGGGCTCACTGTCTCGTTTTGCAGAAGTCCAGCTATGCTGCTCGCTATGCCAGGGCACAAAGCACATGCACACAGCTGCTCCAACAGTCCACACGGGACTGATGGCCCATGAAAAATTGATACGTACATACACATAGAGGCCAGGACACACGGGAGGCATTGATCTTGCCTCACACATCCAGGTCAGCTATGTACGAGGAAAATGCAGCAAACCTACCTCAACCATCAGAATACCAACTATTCACCAGCACCCAGCAAGGACCTCCGGGGGAGGGAAAGAAAAAAGGTAGGACAGCTGAAAAACTGACTACTGCCAGCCTTACCGTGGAACACTGCTACCAGAAGCAAGTTATTGAAAAACAGTTCACATTCCTACAAGTGCTGTTCAGGCAGAGACAATGTACAATTCCTTTGTCTTCCTCCTCACAGAAGGAATACCTGATACTCCTGTAAAGGTCAATGCAAAACGTTCAATATGAGGCATTTTAGGTGGCTCTCAGCCTTTGATGTTATTTTAGCACTCATTTCTACCCCCATATTTTCTACTCAGGTCACTAGCTCCACCATTCCATGAAAACACTAATTTAACTTTGCAAACATTGCATGATGGTGCATGTACTTCATGGGCCTTCACACAGTTCTCAGCAGAAAACATAGGAACAGGTGCTTCTAGTAGGGCTATATCAGTAGAGAAAAATGAACTGATTTCACAGAACTCTGTGACTTCGCATGTCTTTTCATAAGTGTGCCTACTGAAATAAAATATACTTATGTGGCTAGCACTCATTACCCACTGCCAGCTAATTAAGTGGAGGTCATTTGTATCTTCAACTAGTTGTATATACTGTGTATCACTCAGAAATCAGTTTTACACAACAGCTCTGTTTTAAAGGTGACTTCAAAAAGACAGAAATCAAGGCATTGCTACATACAGTGTGAAAACAACAATGGCAATTTCACTTTGTTTTATTATTCAAAGAAAGAATTTCCAAGAAAAACACCACTGGAGACTAGAACACTATTAGAGATGTCTAGCATATGAAAAGCTCAGTATAGTGAATGCTAAGCAAGAGCCTCTGCAAAAAGTTACTCTAAGCTGCAGAGGTGGTTTCAATTTTTCAGGCAGAACATTTGAAACATCTTTTCCACAAAAAGCGAGGAAACAAACAAAAAAGAAAGGTCTTGACAAAGGTTCTCTTATGCAAACTTTACACTCCCTTTCCTCTTTAGTTTGTCCCACAAAAGGACAATTTGTCTCTTTAGCAGACAAGGGAAGATTAGCTCAAGGCCCACTGGAAAAAAAAAAAACACCAAAAACAAAACCCGAAGAAGCAAACAAAATAACCCACCTTCCTCTCTTATCAGTTAACTGTCAGTGTATTTCAGCATCACTATGCATATAAGCATTTTTGAACCCTTCTAGTAAATAGGCAAGCACCAGCTGAAATCCTTCAAGCTAACAGCTTTACTTCGAGCCTCCTCCCCCCTAAGGCCATCCGTATTCCCAATGGGGAGAAGCCCACTTGCTCACCGTGCTCCCACAGGTGGCTTTGCTTGGGGTCCCGCTCTTGTTTCCCAGTGTGCCACAGAGAGGACCCTGGGCTGTGATGCTGCCTCATGCTTATCCTCATTTCAGCCAGTTTGCTCTCTGGGAAGGAAAAGCAAAGTCAGTTGTCTCTTTCTGCACCCAGCACAGGCAGCAAAGCAGAGAGGTGATATCCTGCAAGGTCCTTGCCATGGCACTTGGGGCAAGAGTGGTGGGGGCTCTCTGTGCCCCCTAGCACTTCTGAGCTACATGCTTTCCTGAATCCAGCTCAGCACCAACACATCAAGTGAAGGACCTGATCCAGGCAAGCAATCAGCCCCACTTGCAGGATAAACCCTGCTACAACAATGGGATTACTCCCATGAATATAGGCTGCTCCAATGACAAAGAGCTTGCAAGATACAGGTTGCAAAGAGAAGAAGCGTATCTGAAAGCACCCTGCACTCCACATGTAGCCATTCGCAATTACTCTCACACCTGAGGACATGCTGCTACCACCAAACTCTGTTTGACATCTGATGTTACGTTCTCTGCCTGTCAAATGTTTCCTGCAGCCTAAGATGGGAGAAGGATTTTCTTTTTCCCTTCAATTAATCTGGTTACTATTAAAGACACACATATCACACAGAGTGACACACAAGGCAAAAATTAAGAAGATTGGTGATGAATCCCCTGAGACACCTCTCTGCCAGGTATTCCACCCTTCTTTCAGCCAAAATTTCAGAAATCTTGTAGTGCACGCTGCCTACAACAGAGAGCAAACCTTCAGATGATTCGTGGCTGGGGATTTCTGTCTGCCACTGCCTGTCACCATATTGCTCAGCAGAGCTTATAAGGTTGCTGAAGGCAATAAATAGCTTCCTAAACCCAGCTCATTCATATAGCTCATGCTTGGATTTCACGAAACAGCAGAATCCATAGCCAACATAACCCAAATAGAACAAAACTCTGAACGCACTTTAACAAAAGCCTTTTAGCTGCAGGAATTAAAAATGTATACAAGGTGATAAAACTTGGTAATTGGTCAAAAGGCTTCCCTGTCTGTGATGGATGGGCTTGGATTTGTTTCTCAGATCCATTCTAGCTGATACACTGTGGCCAAATATTGTTCTTACTTACCACGATACATTCCTTATAACATGTTGTGATGTTAAAAAATACTACCTATGCCGGTGAACGAAGCATTGTTAGAGGAAAGCTTGTGAAAGAATCCTAGAAGAGGTGTCATGCATAGCACAGAAACCCCAACCCAGCTAAACTAAGACAGGGATTAAATTTGCACCCTGCAAGAGGTTCCACAGAGATCAACAGGTTGCTGCAGGATTTTACTGTCATGAATTCGTTAGTCAGAAGTTCATCTATCTGAAAGATGGAGTATATTAATGATAATTGCCAAGCAAAACAGAAAAACAAAGATTTGAATTGTACAGTTTCTGTCTATTCTACGTCCAATGATTTTCAGATCATTTGTTCTGTCCTACAGAGTCAAATGGATGCTTAATAGATTGAACCAATTAGTACAGGCTTTTTGTTGACAAAGAGAATAAAGCAGCAGCAAAAATAGTCTGCTAAAAAAAAAAAAAAAGAGGGGTTTCACCCAAAGAAACATGCATGCAGACTCCTGTAAGTACATCTAGCACCATTTGCAGCAGTTAGTCATGCAAGCAGTGCAGCAATACCCAGGAGAGCAGGACTCACGGGCACCAGCGGAAATTGAGCGATACTGAACAGCCCCCGTGGTTGACAGAGGGTCCTGTGAGAGCTGTCCTTCAAAAAAAAACAAAAAGCCCCCAGCCCCTGCCTGAAAGAACTGTTACCTACATTGCTTTGCTCGTCTCGGGAATCCGATCCAAAGTGAATGGGAAAGCAAGAACACCAACTGCCTTTGTAAAACAGTATTATTTTAGCCTCCTTGGGGAAAAATTTATTTATCCCCTAAGTACTGATCTCAGTAGATAACTATAAGTGCAGCTGTTTCTGTTTAATCCTCCCCACTCTTACAGATAAACTGAAGCCTCTCCAAGCATCTGGCTCCTCGCTATTGATAGGAATATTCATGCTATGAAAATTACCTTACAAAAGTAGGGCTGGACATGAGAGGCAGAGGAACAGCAGCACTTCAAAAACCTAACTCCTGGAAAGAGCAGCACAGGCTCTATGTATACAGAAGGTTTTGCAGCATGAAGCTATATCTCAGAGTAAAGAACACCTTGGAGACACAAAGACCATATGCTCAAACTCAGTCAGAAGTTAGAGCAGACGTAAAGGCTAGGCTCTTCTAACAGCACAGGAGAGCACAGCTCAGCCCAAGCTCAGGACTCTCAAATGCGAAAGATTCGCTGCTACATCATCACAACATTGCTCTCCTTCCCACCTTCAACCAACTTCCAATTCTTTCTCCCTCAGTCTACCCTGTACTAAAATGATGACCTCCCTTTTTCCTACTGCTACTCTTAAGCAGTCTTTGAGCCCACAGAAGACATTCTGCAACTATAGCCTCTCTTTTTCCTTGCTCCTTTCTGCTGCACACCATCAGCCAGACTGATGGACTACCAGCTCTCCTTGCCCTGGCCCACAAAGCTCCCCATCAGGGCTAAACCCTGAACTGCCAAACACACTAATGCAATTTGTTTATGTCTATATCTGGGTGCCACATACACAAAAACCCTACCTCAGGTCCCTGCCATAACAGTTTTCCATGAGAAGGTTCACCAGAAAGGTGGGATGCAAAGGTGAACCAAGTGGTCTCTGAGGCAGAGTCCCTGTGCACGGTTACCAGAAGGATGATACCACCACCTCTTACCACCCAGCAAATATAAATCAAGCTACAAAGACTCAGCAGAAAAGTGTGCCAAATGTACCCGCACTCGAAGTAGCAACACTAGTGATTTGTACAAGAAATCAGATAAGTTGAGAAGAGTTTATTTTCTGTTTATGCTACTGATCTCAGTCTCCAGGCTTATCTCTGCAGTATCAGATGAAGTGACTATTAAATAACCCAAGCTGACAATATGGGCTCATGAGAACACTTTTTCTTGGTCTGGAAGTGTTAAAGTAATCTCTAAATATGAATTTCAGTAATGAAGGGCACATGCCCAGTACAGACCGATTATTTAAGACATAGCAGATCCCTGTACTAAATCAGGCCTACTTACATCTGATAAATACCAGGGAAAAACACTTCAGAGGAAGAAGCACAAACTAACCCTTACATATTGCTCCTTGTTAGCAGTTCCTAAAGCAGTTAACAAAATTCAGTTTAGTCTGTGCTACCAAGGAGGGAAGTAGAAGCATAAAGAAAGGGAAATGGCTTGTAATCAGGAAAAGAAATTAGATCTTCTGAACCACCCACAGTCAGTCAGCTGTTTTCTCCACTAGGATGCTCTTCTAGGCAAGCACATCTCTAAATGTGATGCCATCTTCTTCCACAAATAGATAGAAGAAAGATCCCCAAGGTCACTTTAAGAATATGAAAAATATCTTCATAGCAAAAGTCAAAATATTCTTATTAACCACGCAAATAAAATCCTGTCTGAAAGAACACAAAATGATTAAACAGTATTAAAATATTAATGGGGCACTAATCTGGTAAACATTTTCAGTATGTGGAAAAAAGCATTCAGGTAAAAAACAAAGTTAAGACTTCCCCTTACCACCGTGTCACTCAGGGAACTTGAAGAAGAGCTGAGCGACTGGCTTTGGAAACAAACATCCCACACCTTGCTCAAGTCTCCTCCTGTGAAGACATGGGGAAGCATTTATTCTGTTTGTGGAATCAGTGAGGCTTTTTTCCCCCCCACAATTTGGCACCGGTATTTGGTTGTGCAATGATTTCCATATGGTTACCACATCTAAACAGGAACGAATCAGTATGGTACCAACTGGTTCTGCTTACTTTATGATTTAGCCATGACATTTCTTTTCAGAGAGGATGTTTGGCAGGGGCAAACTAATGCTTTTCAGAATAGTTTTCAGCCTGACACTGAAATCAAAGGCCCTGTCAGTAGGAAAGGGAAAAATCTGGATTCATTAAAAAGAAGCAAGGTCGGAACAGCATGGAGAGAACGCTGGATCATATAGATGGAACTGGCAGCAACCCTAACATTTAAAGTTGTCTGACATGTCTCGTTATAAGACCTTGTTTTCAATTACTTACAGCTTTGCCAAATTAACTGTTTTGCCAGCAATTTCCTTTGCTAGGTGTATACCTCAGACTATTGTTTTGTTGGTTTTTCTTTTTTTTTTTTATTGGGGGCGGATGGAGATGGGGCTTCAGAAGAAAATGTTCCATTGTTTCGGAAAATTGGAAACAGACTTTATTACAGAAAACACATTTGTTGTCCCCCTTTTAAACATAAATAAGCAAATCAAATTTGAACATTTTTTTTTCACTGAGTGGCAGTCATGCTCTGGAATGTAGCTCACAATTTTGCAGTAGTTTAGAACAGAGGAAGTTTCCATTTTCCTCGTGGACAAATAAATAAATAAATAAATAAAATCCTGGAATGCAACATGGATAGTGAAGTGTTAGAAGAAATTAGCAACGCTGCAGCAGTGTCTTGTGAAAGAGAGGACTAGGCAGTGGGATTCACTCCTGAGAAGTAAAGGAGGCTGTTAAAAGGAAGCATCTGAAAAGAGGAAGAAATGTTTGCAAAAAACAAAGCCAGATGAGAAGCTCCAAGAAAACTGATGCAATCAGCTGTAACTGAAGACTCAAGAGAGCAGAAAAATGGGTGAACTGAAGAGGAAGCATATGATAATGAGGAGAAACCACGGAGCTCAGAGGGAAGACTACTATGAAAATTGTACCACTTGGAAAGAATGACTGGGGGGAAAACCAGCAAGGAGGATCCCAACACACATCTGAAACAGGAATTGGGGCTGCTTTTGCATTCACAAGCTATGACAGCCAAAGGTCTGTGCTGCTCATCCAGCAATGTCTGTGTAGCACTGCACAGTAGAATTTCAGCTATTTTATACTGTTACAAATAATCATAATAAAGAAAGCTGAAGAAATGACACGGTTTTGTTAGAGTCAAGCACTCAAAATCTAGGCAATGCAATGTCCATATAAACTTGATATGGACCGTTCAAGACACTGCCTTTGCTGCAGAAGGTGCTACTAGAGCTGATCTCTGTTCATCAGCGAGTACCATTAGCAATGTGTGCCCTCATGGCAAACACTGGGGACTTCAGTCAATCCAGAAGCTGGGCTTTAGGAAGGAATAGGAATTACTGACAACAGCTTAATGGCACCACAATAGCTCAATTCCAGAAAGACACTGTTTTTGAACTAACCCAAAATGCATCCTTTCCTTTTGATCTTTTCAATAATCAAAATATCTTTTAAATGGATGCTTTCCCCAATGAATATGCTCATTTAAACAGCATACTTCTCAGCAAGAGTCTGATTCTTAGCACTAAAAAGCATGTAAGTATGATTGTCTAGACCCTGAAGAGCCAAATCTAAAAATAAAAGCAGAACCAGAACCAGAGAAGTGTTTCTGTACTATGGGGCTTAGCTCTGGCCAGTGACAGCTGGGGGACATGCTCAGGAAACATGGTGTCTCAAAGCACAGAAGAAAAATCAAATAAATAATAATAATAATAATATAAAAAAAATAATAAAGGTGTAGGACAAGAAGTACTAGTTACTGCAGTTACTGCAGACAACACTGATGTGGCCATTGCACCCCAGAGCATCCACAAGATAAATTCTTTAGATAAATTCACATGACACAGGCTAAAGAACATATGCTGCCGCCCCCTATAATAAACTTTAGGCCTCTGACAGAACAGATCAACATCCACGGAAACCATAACATGCTTTTTGCAGAAGTGTGGTACGGACTAATTATATCACCAGTTTCCTAGGCGTGGGCAACAGCGGTGGACTTCTCAGACGAAAATGCCTAGTTTTTCTTCTGATCATCTCAGGCTGACAAAGGTATCCAGGAGCACTTAATAGGGTAAATCTGGCATAATGTGAGGAGAGGTTCAGAGCATAAGACATATTTTCTCCAGCTTTCACACACCTGGGATGGCCACAACAGCACAAGGCACTTACCCCTTACAGAGCACACCTAGATGTGGCAGAACTGGAAGAAGCAGCAGACAGACACAGCTGTGAATAAACTCCCTACCTACGCTTTGCTCTCGTAGCATCACCAGCAAGAATTTCTGGAAAGGATTAGAAGTGTTTGCAAAATGTTTTACACCTATTGGCATGCTTTTCCTGCAGCAGCCCTTGAGCTACAAGATGAAATAAGCATAAAACCAAAATTCTATACATCAGTTTCCATAGCTTCTCTAAGAAAGCATTTTCCAGTTTGAAAGGGGAAGATCACGTTGTCACTGGAAGCACAACACACATATTTTCTCTTTTAAAGGGCAGCACACGTTCCTAAGGCAGTTCTCATCATTGCACATAAAGAAGCAGGCTGAATCCAGCACTGCTGGTGCTGGGAACTATGCAAACATTTAGGGTTTTTCATTTTTCCCAAGCAAAAATACCTAATTATGGCAGCAGAGGTAATGAAGAAAAGAAAACCCACTATCAGAAGGCTGATATTTACTCAACTGGGGTCCACACCTGCACTGGAAAATTTCCAAAGATCTGTGAATTGAGAAGACTGAAACTCAATGGTCTAGAAAAAAAGCACTGGTGTAGAAGTCATGCATAATGTGGGACACAACCAGCTCCCTCTGGAAGCCTTGCTGCAGTATAAACTACCTCCCAAAAGCCCCTGTTGTCTCCCCTTTGGCTTTCCAAGCTTCATAGCATACCATACATCTTGTCAAGTCTAGATCACGGGTAGGTAATTAAATCCTGGTAGGGTAAGTGGCAGACATGTCTTACCTGCCTCTCTTGCTGATGCAATGAAAGATTTCACACTGGGGCTATGCATCACCAAAAGTTCACACACCAGTACTTCTATTTCAGGACCAAATAAACAACTCTGAACAGTTGTGGTGAGGATATCAAACGTCTTGCTTGAAGGCTTAAGTCACAAGAGAACCAAAGGAGAAGTGTGGGACAGCAGGTTATACCCCAGATGCATCCTGCAGGACAGACACCTTCCCCTGATATATCTGGTGCTGGCCACTACCACAGCCAATGACCCCAAGTAGACAGGCCTCGGGTCTCATTTGTACCAGTCATATCTGTGCTTTTACTTTGCAATAAATGCTATTTTTATCTTTACTCTTCTGTTTTCTGTACACCGTACATTGATATGCTTTGGCAAAGCATGTAAAACTGGCTTTATGTAACAAGAAATTAACATACCTGTTCATCTGAGAGCACAGCTGATCAAGAAACCAACTCCGATCCTTCCTGGTCATTGCTCCAAAGAGAAAGAACCTGCTAACATCATCTCTGAAGGCAGTCTGCTACTTTGCTTGGTTCCAACTTCACGGAGTTTCCTCAGGAGGTTACTGACTTCACAACCGTTCTGGACACAAAACACATTTCATGTCCTGGAGCTCAGAGACATCCAGAAAGTCCTGAAAGACAAAGGTGTTACCCTATGAGCTAGACTACAAACTTCTGTCATATTATCATGGTCTATAACTTCCTCATGGAGGGAAGCATAGGGAGAGGTGCTGCTCTCTTCTCCCTGGTGACCAGTGTTTGGACCTGAAGGAATGGCATGAAGCTGCATCAGGGGAGGTTCAGGCTGGGTGTTAGGAAAAGGTTCTGCACCCAGAGGGTGGTCGGGCTCTGGGACAGGCTCCCCAGGGCAGTGGTCACGGCACCAAGCCTGTAGAAGTTCAAGAAACGTTTGGAGAACGCTCTTAGACATGTGGTCTGATTTTTAGGTAGTCCTGTGTGGAGCCAGGAGCTGGACTTGATCATCCTTGTCCTTTCCAACTTGAGATGTTCTGTTCTAAAAAACATGATCCAAAAGTTTACTAACTTGTGCATGATTTAAAAATGATGTAAGTTTCTCATGTAAGTGAGAAAGACATCTAGCTGAAGATATAAATACATCTTATGAGTATAGGTACCAGCAAGAGATAAAAAACACCACTAAGCTCCTTGGTCAGGCTGATGGTTGGACATCATGATCTTAATGGTCATTGCCAATCTAAATGATTCTATGATTCTGTAATCATTTGGCTAGACCCAGAAATGCTGCTCAACATCTGTGAAGATTTTTTTTCTGGAACTTTTCAATTCATGGTCAAACAATAAGTAGAGCATGAACCTTTGGCATTTTAAGAGGGAACGTTGTCTGAACCTTCCCACACAACTTCTGAAGTGTGCAAAAACAGTAGTGTTCAACATCCTATTAAGAACAGTAGCCAGAAAACTATAGGGCAAATTTTATAATCACTAACATTTCATTTACTTGTGCATTCACCCATTTCATTTTCTTTCAGAAATCATCTTCCAAGGAGAAAATTTGCAGTAATTTTTATGTGCAATGAATTACTCACACCTTCTAGGACAATAAAAATCAATCACCGCATTGTTCAAATTCCTGTTGATTCGTGTTCCCACTAGAATACTTACTTTCACTTTTATTTTAGACAAAAAGAGAATTTACCCTAGTAGCTCCACTCACTGGCACCTGAGAATACTGCTAAGATCTACCAAAGTAATAAGAAAACTCACTATAATACAAAACCAAATAAAAATCACACGTTGACAGCTGACACCCTCAATACAGGTCTTTTCGTCTCAGGGCTCAGTTGTATTCTACAAAGGAGCAAACTAAAAACAAACAAGGGGCCTAGTTGCTACATCCTTCCTGCTGATGGAAGGTCCATTTAGTCCACCAAGAGAGTGCAGGGTTCGTGGCTTAATTATATTTGATATTTTTTATTCTCAATTAAAAAAAAAAATAAATCAAGAAAGAGAAGAACAGGCAAAGCCTGGAAACAATGGTCACAGGTATGTCATATTTAAATAAGAACCAAAACAGCTCACCCAAGGCAGACAGACCTCAGTTACAGCCATGTTTTGTTTGACCATGCATTTCTGCGGAAATCAGCACTCATGATGCTACAAATTTAGTTCTCTAGAAATTGGAAGAAACCTGATGCAGGGAGAGAGAGAAAAAAATAAGAAACAGAGACTCAACTTTTTTCCCATCCAGAACTTTCCTTCTCAATCAAACTCCAGTGGGAAGTGCATGATGAAACCCTGCTGCCAGCTAGAGCTCTGCCACACACACCACTCCAAGACTGCAAACTCATCTCCTGAGGACTCCAGAGCCCTCAGGACCACACTTTGCACTACTTTGATGACTGCAGTTACGGCTAACACTCCCTGTTCAATGTTAGATATTCTGCTGCTTTCTTAGCTAGATAGTCTCCTTAACCCTCT
This sequence comes from Cygnus olor, assembly GCF_009769625.2. Lineage (NCBI taxonomy): Eukaryota > Metazoa > Chordata > Aves > Anseriformes > Anatidae > Cygnus > Cygnus olor. The sequence goes on along the minus strand of NC_049172.1, from coordinate 13,763,823 downwards.
TTAGTTTAATATTAATTTTTGTGTAAATGTTTGTTTTTCCTAAAACAAACAAAATGTGTGTGTGTGTGTGTATATACACATATTAAAAAAAATTTCCAGTGAACACAGAATGAAAGAGCATTTCAGTTTTGCAAGAACAAAGATAATCCTACAGAACAAAATTCCAGGGAATTTCCAGTTCAGTTTAAAAAATTAATATTTTCTATAAAACATTCAATGTAATGCCTGTAGTTCTCTTCACCTAACTTTGCCACAGGTTATTAGGTTTTTGTAAACTGCCTTTACAAACCAACCAAAGCAGGCACGAGAAAGAGCACTTTCTGACACAAAATGCCCAATTCTTACACTCAATTACTTCCAAGTAAATTTTTCACCAAAGATTTTAACAAATTGATGGTTAAGTCTGTTAATTGCAGTAAGGCGTATTATAGGAATTTCAGCACAATACAGTAAATAAGTTTGCAGCTATATTTATCTCCTCTGATGTTTTGAAAAATTGCACATTGAATCAGCCCTGGAATAAGTGACATAACTATAAAACCTGACAAGTCACACAAATGATTTGAGAATGTAAGTTACACTTTCATGTATGACTTAAATTTACTTTGAAAGGTTATTTGAAGCACAACAATGTGACTATATACCTAGTAAGTCAGATTACCAAGAAGAGTCCCAAAGAGGTGTTTCTTACTCCAGCATTGTCCACTGACAGCCTGGACAAAGGGATACGAAGTACTCTTCCAAAATTCACAGATGATCTGTACGTGGTTCGGGGTCATGAGCAGGCAGAATGACAGAATCCAGGCAAAAACAACCTTGATGAACAGAAAATTGGTACCTTCAATGTATGAGATTCAGTCTGCATGGGAAGGTTTCTGCTCTGGGAAAGTGATGCACAAGTTCAAGATTGTGGAACAAGCTGGCTGAGGAGCACCTACAGCAGAAAATCCCCTGGGGGCTATCAGGTAGCATAAGGCCTCCACAGACTAGCCCTAAGCAAGTCAAAATAATCTGTCACAGATAAGACAAATGTTTTGGCAGGAGATGTAAAAAGAGAGTAACCTAAGCAACAACAGACTGCTCCTAGTCTCAACAGCAGCAAGCTCACGGAAGAAATGCTCGGCATGGTTTGACAATTCACACAGGACATGGACAGGGCAAGAGAAGGCCAGAGGAGGACAACAAAAGTAAACTATAAAACATGTGAGGAAGGACTAGAAGACAGGCTATGACCTGTGAGGCCACCGCTAAAAGTTTGTTAAATACACAAAAGGTTGCTGCAAAGGGAATGATATGTTTACCACAGCCATGAGAAAAAGGTCAAGAAATCACGGTCTAACACTTCACAGATATATCAGACGTTGGGGAAAATATTCCATCAAGAGTGAACTAAAATTGCTTAATAGGGATGCCAGGCTTTCAGCTCTGGGAGTTTGGAAGGATGGGTCCTACTAAGCTAGCTGTGCAGAAGCAGCAGCAAAATTAGGGTAAGACTCCTCTTCTGCAGCTTCTTAACTACAGGTAAGTAGCAGTACAGCTTCAGCAAGAGTGGGTGTCCCTGCCCACGTCAGGAGGCTTGGAATTAGGTGATCTTTAAGGTCCCTTCCAACCCAAACCGTTTTGTGACTGTATGACAATGCACACAAAAACCAGAGTTAGAATTCAATAGCTCATACTCAGTGACACAGCCTTCTCCCTTTCCACTGCCATATTCCCACCAAGGCAACAAACACCAGGCTTGCTTGTGCCAGTGGCCTGAGATGCTCTGAGCTGTGCTCTTAAGCCATTCAGTAACATAAGTTATGGAGGAATCACCGCGGGATGTAAGGAGGCAAGGAGTCCTGATGAATGTTCACAAAGGGCTACAGGTTTACAGAGATCCCGGTGAAGATTAGAATCCCCTGTCTTTTGTTCTCTCACAAATACATCATGCTGCTCATTCCTCTGCATACAAATATACAAAGGATTCCTCAGAGAGGCTTACATACTGTCCGTACATACAAAGCTATACTTCTTCCCTGCTCCTTCACATCACAGGAATAAACAAGCAGCTTACTCCAGGATTGCACCTTCCTTTTTCATCTGTGTTTTGCATCATCTTACTAGCCAAGGACCAAATGTCTACATCTGAGCACCTAGTGATTTTATTTGCCATTTCAGACAGCACCTGCTTAGTTAATCTCATCTCCTTCGCACTTCATTTTGCTAATGGGCACCCAAACCTTTCCAAAGTGTGCAATATCTTCAAATATTAGTACACAAATGAATAGTGCTGGCACACAAAAAAACATTTTGCTGAGCAGAGGGCATGAATTCTGGCAAGCTAATACACATATACTTTAATTTTAGCTTGATGACATATGGATGTTTCAGACTAGTTTTCAGCAATGGCAGTGCTATACACACAAAATATTGATATAATATTTTCCCAGATACCAAAAAATCCAGAACACTACTAAAAATGCAATTAATTGACTCCTTAATCCAGATTAAGGAGTAATTCAAGCAGTGCCCTGAAACGCTGGTCAGGACACAAACATGGGACTCATTCTTTCATTATACAGAGTGCCTTACATATTAATAGGTTTCCAACCTTAGACTGACCAGAGAGACACAGAAGTGCATCCAGGCAGATGCCACAAACGCTCTATTTGCCAAATACAGAACAGAAAATGTCAGGGAGTTCAGGCCATTCACAGCTTCTCTTGCTGGAGCCATGTAAACTGCAACAGCAGGGTGTGGAGAGGCTGTCAGAGATCACTTACATAAGGCACAGGTCTCCACTCTGGACAGTACATGTAGGTTCCTCCATCCCTGGTGTGAATCTCTCTCCTCTTCCACAAAGCTCTTTACATTACAGTAGGGTTTGGCAAAGCACCAGTCAGCATGATTTAGATTTCTCACCCAACTATTTTCCGCGAACATGTTAATTTTAAGTGCTGTAAACATTTTTTAAAAGTCAAGTTTGTTTATTTGGAAACATGAGTAATACATGAGGATCCAAACTGGGGCCTTGAGGAATGTTTTCCGGATCCTACCTAAGCTTCTGGAAAGGTATCTGTAGACTGGCTTTAGGCTGCTTTCTGTCCAGTACCTGACTTAAACCGTTAGACTCACTCCGCTGAAGTCTACAAGGGCATCGAGCTTCCTTTACTGGCTATGCAAAAGGTAATCAGACTACCGAAATATGGGCCACAGCTTTCAAACCTTCACCTTCTTCCTCACTTGGTGATAAGAAAAAAGGGAGGTACTGAAAACTCGGGAGCTCCATGTAATATCCAGTGCTGTATCCAAACAGCAACCAAAACAATGAAAACCATATTTCAGTGAATGAAGAGCTAAAGGTTACAATCCAGATATATTCTCTTTAGTAGCATCTGATTTTTATCCAGTGGAAGATACAATAAATAACCACTGTTTTTACCGCTGTTATTTCTCCTCATAGAGAAGCATGCCTGGAAAAACAGTCCAAATCACTGCATCATCTTATAGGGGTGCTACATTTATTGAAAGATTACTCAGAAGTCTGGTAACACTTCTGTAGTAAGGGTCATTCCTTTACATACAACAGGTATTAATCACCTACTTCAACTTCATCACGTTCAGCAAAATCACAGCTGGGTAAGCCCTGAGCTGCTAAAGCTCTTCTATAACAAGATGTTAATTACTTTATTTTGTTGAGGGGTGAAAGCTTAATTATTATGGATTTGTAACCCCCTGTTTGGCACTTTGGAACAGAATTTATAGTATTTCTTTCAATCATCAGGTAGTCAGGCTGTGTCATACACGAGGGGGTAGTATAGCACAAAGGCATAATCCTAGTTACATCATGTTGTAAGGCATGCAGAAATAGAAAAGCAATGCAGAAAACATTGGAGGTAGCAATTTCTTCAGCTTTCTTCTCTTCCCTCTCGCAAAAATAATCCATACCAAATCTGGATGCACATTTTGGATTACATTCTCCACAGTTGTAAACCAGTCTTTCAGTGACTTCATGGAGCTCTGCCAGCTTATGTCTGCTCCAAGCCTGAGCCAAATGTGAGTATGAAATGCTGTCTGTATTTTACCCTTATAGAATGTTCTCCTTTCACCTAGGTAAACATCCTCTAAAAGAACACACAAACTACCTCATTCTGAAAATGGAATTCTTTCTGCTTCTTTTGCAGTTATCTCTTATCAGTTCCACTAGCAGCAAAGCAGAAGTTACCTGTTATTAGCCATTGGGCCTCAACGAAGGCTGTTCTGTGTGATCATGTCATATATAAATTCTGGAGGATCAACTTGGAATGAAACCATAACAACTTCCCTACTGGGTTTAATGGTAATCTTTATGTTGTCATCTTCACATGTTTAGTATAAAACTCATTTTCCAACATAAGGAGATTAGAGTTATAAGGAAATAAAGTACAGAGAAGAAGATAACATCGCTCTTTGGCATGAAGTAAAATGAAGAATTTCCATGCAAGGCATGCATCTCAAGAGGAAACCTTTACTGGCCAAACTACTTATAAATATTTTTGTTCCAGTCTCTTGCTGTACACTCTCGAGATCCTCAAGTTGGTTCCCCAACCAACCACAAGACTTGAGGCATGGCTAACACGGTGAACATTACTGGTTTGAAGTCAAGTGGCACACGTGTGAAAGTATACAGCTGCGCTACATCCAGGCAGCCTGGCAACATCAAAAATGCTTATTTTCACCTGGTAAACTTGTTAATTGTGTTCGCAGAGTCTGTAGCAACTTTTCTCATCTTCAGTGCTAAAATGCATGTGAAATATTATTTTAATTTGCTGTTTTACAGACTCTGAGTGCTTCTGCTCCTCCATATGGGAAAGCTGTGCTATACTTCAAAATGATGACCGGAGACCAAATAGAGACTCCACTCCCTACAAAATGGGTAGCATTATTTCCTGCTATCTGCAGCTGGCACTGCGCAAGTTCAGCCCCTGAAGGACTCCTTGGTATGAAGAGAAGGGAGGAGGCTTTCCCTCTGCATACTAAATTAACTCTAGAGAATGGGGCAAATGATACTGGAAGAAGAGAAAACGGCACTGACCCAAATGCCTTCCTCAGTTGTAGCCTAAAGGATTTAACACAGGGTTTCTATCGTTCCCTTGAGAGACTAGTGAACCTCATTGTTAGGAAATCTTACTTGACATTTTCTTTAATTCTCCTTCAGCCTATTTCTCTTAGTTACTTTGCCTTAGCACAGCCCAAAAAGCAATTCTTGACCTTTTCTCTGCATTAAACTCTTGAATTTCACTTTAGAAACACTTCTTCAGAGGGAAGTTGACCTCTGACAAACACGCACACAGAATCAAACCTGAAAACCTCACAAAAACAAACCATTCTGTGTGAAAGCACTGTAGGTGCCTGACTGTGGCTTTAGTTCGGCAAGCCCCTGTCCCCACCAACAGCTCAGGTTCCTCGAGGCATCACGACCCTTCCTCACCTAATGCCCTGGCAGCACACTGGGGTGAGTCTCTGAACTGTGGGGTTTGCAGGGAGGATTTACAGAAGAAAACAGATGGGCAAGTCACCTGCACAGCAACTTCCATTGCAACAGATGTATGAAAACCTGTTCAGGACTGCAGTAAGATACACACACAAATCCTTTGAAAACAAGGTACTTAAATGTACAATACATGTACTGAGAAATAAGATAGGTGTTTTGAGCTTTTCCATCTAAAATGAGCCTGAAAACTTGTGGCTCTGAACTATACAGCTAGGTTATTTAGCAAAAATGCAGTTGTATGGGATCACAAAGTCTGAACAGAGTGTGATTCAGAACACCTGTGTCATCGCAATTAGCATGGCAAGATCTAACATCTACACAATGAGGGAGTCAGTCCCTTTCATTTTAAGGGTTCCTTTTCCTCAAGTCTTTTGTCTTTTCTTTGCAAGAGACAATTTATCACATTTGCTGAATAGAACATTATAAGCTATATCACGAGATAGCAAATGCAGCACAAACTACTTCTGAACATGACCTTTCTTATACAGGTACAATTTATAATGCATATACAATTTACAAAGTTTTCTGGAACTCATGCTTCAAAAACTAAAGGTGAAAAGTGTTACCATGGCTAGCAATTCTGTTATTTTTAAAGGATGTATATTCCTACGACAGAAATGTTTGACCTTAACTGAACAAGCTCCGGTTTTACCAAGGAGTCCACACTTTTAGATATTTATATTAAAAAATAATTAAAAAATATCTTTACAATATCGTGCATTTCCTAGGAATCTTCCTAGGAATGATCAACATTTTAGGATGAAGACTGTGATTTTGTCATGTGTTTATATATAGTGTCACTAAAAGGCATCCTTGTCACCAGTCAGGTCTCCTAAACAGGTAATATGAGCAATGAATTTGTAGAATTCTTGTCCCATAACTAGACATAGCAACTGCTTTCAGACGGTCTCTGAAAGTTTCCTTTTAAGGAGCTTTCTCATTTCTGTTTTAAAGTTAAACCCCAAATTGGTGAATATTGGTGTATGGCTGTCCCCAACTCCTCTCCTCACTCCCCCTCCTCATGGGAAAATGACCACTGAAGGCTGTTGCCTTCAGGCATACGTTATGAGCACTACTGCTCGAGGATATATCAAGGAAGTTTTCTCCCTTCCTCCGGAAGAGTAGTTACTTCAGATAATTATGAACTGAGTTTAAAATACTGTCTTGCTGTCACTCCCCATATATCTCATGGAGGTTTCCACTGCCATGGTATTTCATCTTCATGGACTCTTTGATCTATGTATCGGACAACTACCGCAGCTAGCCAAATTGATTGGTTGATACGATGGTTTTCACAAGGATTTCTCTCCATTCTCAAAAAGAATTTTAATCCATATTGGTAGTCTGCTTCCTGCACTGGGTGCTTTCGTTAGCATGTAACTTCACTTCCAAGGAACTAATACTCTGTCATTTGTACAGACTTTGTATCCAAATACAGGAGAGTCCAATGTTTTTTTTTTTAACATTTACCAAGTTTCTAAATTAGATGTTGTATCAGCATCTTCAATTATATCAGATATTTCCATTTGTTCTGGCTACTTCCTAGTCTTCTCAGGAAGGCTGCACACATTTGGAGTCAGGCTGGATGTCTCCATGGTCTGATAATTTGTGACTTTACATTTTTCAAACTTTGCTGTTGTTATTATTATTCCCCATCTTATTCTTATCAGTTCTTGTCCTGCTTATTGTCTAGTAAAATATTTTTGTAACTTCTCCCTGAAATGATGCTTCGCCCATCACCATCTCCCCTCAACACGTCTACATTGCTTAGCTTTCCCATACCTTTCTTTTGAAAAAAAGATCTAAATGAGTTTTAAATTTCAAACACCACCTGGCTGGTTCAACATAGGTTCTCTGTCCCCATACAGCCTCCATCTATTCCAATTTTTCCTCCTTTTTTTTTTTTTTCTCTAAAGGATATGATGTCCTTCCCCTATGTTATTTTCCTTTACTCCACGACCTGAGATTTCCCAACTCCATCTGTCCCTGCATGTGGCACTGGCAGCATTTCAGAGAATGCTATCACATACTCTTGTCTCAAATCTTCTACCTCAGGCCTTGCTATTGGATTCAGTAACTCATCTTTTTCCTTTCCACTTGATGGGAACATGCATGCAGAGACCACAAGTAACTCCACTACAACATGACAAAGACTGTGTTTGCCAGACACACACACACATCCAGCTAGTCTCTACACAGCTCACACTGGCGTAAAAAGTCTTTCTATCTACATGTGTTATAGTCAAATTCCCAGTTTGATAACCTACCTCCTTCCAACAGCTGAGATATAAGTCCCACCTACATTATTTTTCTTAGCTATCATCCTTGTCAGGTCCTGTTACTTCCCCACATGCCATCAGCTCTGTTTCCCCCTCAAAGAATTTGGTTTCTGCATTGGCGCTGTCTTTCCTAACACCACCACTTTTAAGGGATAACACATGACCTTGAAACCAGGACTGAAATGAAAATTTCTGAGATACATACAGTTCTGGTCTCCACAGCAACAGAGTGATCAAATCTGTGCCCCCTGCTGTATTTCAAAAGCAAGACATAAATATTGCTTAAATAATACAGGGCTGTGGAATCAACAACCACACATACTTTTAGTTTGAAATAAACAGGCTCTTTACCTTCTTTTTTAAAAGAATTAGTCCTACCAGTGGTGATACCAAAACTAGACCTCCTTCAGCTTTGCCTTTCCTTTGGTTTCACTGCTCAGTTCAGACTCTCCCTCGAGTATGAATGCAATTCTTCCATAAAGTGTAACATGCACAAGGAATACAAACCCCTCTTAAATATGTCAGGACTCTCCAAAGAAGAAAGAGCTTTTGAGGTCTGGCTCATCTCCTCTAACGTTTTCCGACATCTAAATACAATGACATCATGAATTAATTTAGAAAACACATAATGGGTCAGGTAACATTAAGAGGTGAACTTTGGAGGTGGATATGGCGTTGGGTTCTTATGACAAACATCTATTTCACCAGGGAGATGACTGATAAAATTTTGGTTTAATCTTCCTTATCTGCTAAAAGAATAGAAGGTTGTAGAGGTAGTAGAGGTTGGCCAATCAAAAGAATAAAGAGACCCCAAAACAACAGCCCCTCTATCAATGCAGATTTTAAATACCAAAGGCATGTCAGTAGTAGGAAAGCAGACTGTGTGTGCAAGTAAGCGGTCTGATTTAGAAGCTAATAGACAAAAAAAAAAATCTTTGCATGTAATGAGGAACACTTCTAAAATTACCCCTTTCAGACATCAATAGCAGTACTGCAGGGCCTTGCTAATCTCTCCCTCCTCAAATCACAGTCACCTACTTTAGATCATTACAATTAGCACCAGCACCAGATGTTCATTTACACCTTCAGAGATCCAGGTTTGTAAACTGAACGCTCCTGTGTTATGCTAATGTGATTTTAACACTCTCAACAGGCTTCTTGTTTCTTTCTCCTCCGTTTAGAATCTACTGATAATTTTAATCTAAGAATATTACTCCTGGCTCTAGAATAAACTTCAGTTTTGGTGTCATTTACTGGGGTGACCCAGGTGCCTTGTTGGGGGTGTTTGTCAGCACACACTGGGTGCCAAGGACATCTACATGCAGATGACAAATATAACAGAAACTGTGGGGAACCTTCAACTTTCTGGACAACAAAGGTATTCAGATAACACAGTTATCTGTTACATACTTCAAACTTTCCTCTAGAATCTTTGATAACTACAAGGCTGAACAATATTAATTTTTCAAGTGACAAGTAGGAGGCTGAAACCTTAGTTCAAAGCCAGAAGCACATTTTGCTGAGCACATACGTACTAGGATTTCCAAATTTCCTGCAGCCCGTGTCCCTGTGCACCCCGCCACTTCTGAATATTTTAGGTTAACCTCCTTTCTGTGGGCAAAGTTCTACTCTGTTTAAAATGTAGGCACTATAATGCTTGACCAATGTCCATAACTTTACCTTCCAAAATCCGTTTGATCCAAAATCCACTCAAAACCAAGATGTGTCCCTCTGATTGAGTCAGTCCTGGACAGGTATTGAGACTGCAGTATCCCCTGAAAGCCACTGCATTCTGGTGATTACTCAAGTTCTAGAATCAGAAATACCTCTTCAAAAACACGACAGCTCTTCCATCCAGAAGAGTTTTCTAGGATGAGTGTTTCAGATTCTCTTTACTGGAAATTGAGGATGTTGGCCCAGTCTCACACTACCTCAGGAGGTGTTATCCTGGTCTTATTAATAACACATCAAGCCACTTCTTCACTTCAAAAAATTAAGGGGAGAAGGTTTTTTTATTTATTTTATTTTTTTGGGGTGTGTGGTCTTTCCCAATACCTCACTTTCCCTACCTCTTCAGGCATTCTGTGTCCCAAAAAGCCCTCAGCTACTCAGCCACTTCTTATTTTAACTCAGCAGAGGTTAATGTTGGACAGCAAAGCGTGGACATGAGCTCCTTTTAGCTCACCATCAAGTATAAGATTATTGGCAAAAGCCAAGATCTTCATTAGAGGTCTAGCCAAACGGTTCATCAGATATTTACTTCTAAAATCAACGTGTAAAATGACACAAACCTTAATATAAGCTTTAGGGCATGAGAGGCAACCTTCCTGACCTTAAAATATCAGCCAAACCAAACTTCACCACATAAGGCAAATACCTGGCATCCCCAAGAGGAGTTTTTAGACCAGTTTGAAGATGGGCATGACAAGACTCCCAATAGCCCCAGCTTTGCACTGAGATGTATGACCGGGGTGGGCATTCAGGCGAGCCTGGGGACACCTCAGCATGCACAGCATTCACCTCCCCTGTCCTCATTCAAACTACCTCTGTGGGAATCAAAAGCAACTTTACTCAAGCATGGACAGGAGACAAACCATTGCTGAAAAATGAACAAGCTGAATGAGTTCCTAGAGGAGCCCCAGAGAGTTACTAACCTGGAAAAGATGGTCACCAAATAAAAAGATGCATGCATATTTCTGAATCACAAAAGAGACAAAGATGCAAGAGGAGCAGAGAGATGATAATCAACAGCACTGCTTGAAAGGTACTAATGCCCGATAGCTAAAGAAACTGTTCAGTGTAAAAAAAGCTTTTGCTACGTATAATGGGTGATATGAAGGTAGGGAAGACATAAGGTGAATGTCACAGTGGAGGACTAATGCTATGTAACAATTTGACATAGGAAGCAGAAGTTTCTTGACCAGCACACCTATTATTAGACCAAATCAAAACTTTACAAAGAACCAACTCTTCAAACAAGCTCAGCAACCTGAAGCTCCCAGCTGATCTCCTGAAAGCCAGAACAGCCAATTCTGAAATTTCTGTCACTTTATTTACTCGGTGCTCTCAGCAGGAGCTACAGTACAGAGATCTGGCCCCAAACTTCCATTATCCAGCCCACGTAAGACTCCCTTCTCCACCCAGAGTTTTACCTCTAACACTATTAAAAGGAAAAACAAAGCACTCAGTGAATTGCAGTGGCTTTTTCTTTTCTCCCCTCCTGTAAAGATGTTGACTAAGAAGAATCAAAAGGAGTGTGATAGAGAAAAACAGCTGCTGCTGTTTTAGATTAGCCTTACAAAAACCTGTTTAGTCTGAACACGATGATGATGAATTAGATAATTAAACTGCACTCAAATTATAATTGGAAATATCTTTTCAATTACAGCCAACCCTGAATATGTATTCCTGATATCTGTTCTTTTATGGCTTATACTGATGGCGATCTCTAACACGCACCTTCTCAGTTAAGTTGGTTGGATGCATTAGACATTGCTCTCGTGCCTACACGAGAGGTACACATGCAGAGGTAAAAGGACACAGAAAGGATTATTATTATAGCCAACATGTCTCAAAAGCTTCACTAAAAATATCAGCCACTGGAGTGGGTTAAACCCATGAGTACTGAGTCTCATACCCAAGCACTGACAGTGGTTAATGCCAGATATCTCAAAAGAAGATGCACAGAAGACTTTTGGACCAAGATACAGAATGGCATCCTCCCAACTTTGAATATGCAGATGGTGATCCCTGTTGAAGTATGTTTTGTTTTAATCTCTTCCAAAATTCTCTCTTTTGTTTAGTACTTTCTCTTGCCAGTACATAATCTAGTTATCACTGTAGTATCCAAGTTTATCTTTAATTCTGTTAAGATTTTCACCTGAAATGAGTTTCACAGGTGGCAGAGTGAAGAAAAAAAATCACTGCCTTTATACAGGTTTTTACCATGTTTGTTATCATGGCTACCTTCATCTAGGATTCTTCTGGCCTACCTACAGCCTAAAGACAAAGTACAAAAGTCACTGTAGAGGTGGGTAAACCCTTCCTGGGGACATCCTGGGCATTTCAGCAGTCAGCTGTTAGGCTGCCATGAACTTTCTTCCTGGTATACTGACAAGTCTATGAAAAAAGAAATTAGGCTGCAATATTCCTTTTGACATTGGAAAAAGCTGAGACTGAGCAGTTCCTGAGGTCACCAGGCTTTTTTTTTTTTTTTTTTTTTTTCGAGGGAGGCTTTTTCCACAGATGGGAGAGCAAGGAGTTTTCATTTATAACAAAACCCCACAATGCTGGACCATGAAAGGGTTTTAACAGCTTGCTACTTTGCATTTATCAGGAGTGTACTGAACATGTATCACACAGGTGCTAATGAAAAAGAGAGGCAGAAAGACCAGGCATTTTTCGGATAAATAATTAGCTATTTGAAGTAACAAAACAAAGAAATAACTGAAAGGCTTCGGCAATAAACGCTTAACAGATGATGCACTGACAAACCACTACAATTACAAAACGTATTTTCAGAATAGTATGGTTAGCATAATGTACCCTGCATGCATTAATGTATTATCAAGGCACTTGTAAATCACTTTATCAATTATTGAACTGCAATAAAATATTTATAAATGGGCCCTTAATATCAAATGCAACCGTGACAATTTGTAACTGTGGAAAATGTAAGGGAATGTGTTTATCTTTTCATTAACGGAAACTTGTGGAGTGTTAAGAAATGGCTTTGTTTTAACTCATGCTTCGCATGCTTCTATCTTCAGTAGTTCTGACTTCTAATGAAATACAAGTGAACAGTTTTGCCATGGTGTACCCAATAAAATAACCCATTTACAAGAGCATTTTGATATTGTCATGAATTACAGCCACTACTAGGTAAAGAAACTACCTGGTTTAAGTGGGTAAAACTGTAAGGAGGTCTCCTATGAACTCTTTTTGGACTTGTTACTCGCTATAAGAACTGGTTTGAAACCATTGCATTTTTTCCATTTGATTTTGAGGCAATCAGCAGAACACGTAAGAACATTTTCGATGAAATGTGTGCGCGCAGAAATACTCTGTTCCAGATAAATCAAAAAGTTTTCACCAAGGAGCAAGAAGTTTGATGACTGTCATCCTGAAAAGCCTGAGGGGATCCAAGGTGCTTCCCCTGCCTCCTTCCATCCTCTTCCTTAAAGAAAAACAAGTAAACAAGACCATGAAATACCTAGGGTAAAACCTGGCCTTTCATTCCGAAAAGGTGATTTGGCCAGATGGATGTCACCCAAAAAGCCTTCTCAAAGGTTCTGTATAAACTCCAGTGAAAGTGGACATCGCTGTTGAAACAACCTCAAGAGTCATCACCATTGTACAGCTTCCATAAAAATAAAACTTAAAATTACAAAAGCCAAGTGACAATTATAATAGAAACAGTTTATAAGGTGTCTTCTGGATCCCTGAATGAAAATCATATGCTTGCTTTTTATTTTTACAAGGTTAACATTTCCAAGGTATTCTTCCATAACAAAACTGGAACAAAGTAGTCAGGCTACTATTAAATCCCACCTTGGTGGTGCTGGCAACAGGGCAAAAGTGAATAAAATCTTCCCAGCAAGACATGACTGACTGCATTTTTAAGTGGGAATCTGCTGGTTTGTTCAGCACAGTGGACATGACAGGGCTTTAGTCATCCTGCCCTCGGGTTAATAAAAGAGAAGGCAAGGGTATGCAAGAAAGGAGGACTCGACTACCATTGACAAGGGACCGTAGGCAGATATGTGTCTGACAAACTTCCACCGTCACCGACAGACTGTACAGGATGAAGCATACAGCCAGCTGCACAAATCCTTCTGCCAAGCCCTCTGGCCAAAGCTCAGACACTCTTTGCAAGATCACTGTCAGAAAAGGAGTTTCTGAGAACCGTCTTTGCTCCCATCACCACAGCCACAAAATTGCAGCTGTCAGAGAGATTCTGTATTGTAAACCAGCTAATCACAACCTGATTGCAGAGTCCAAACATCATCTGGAAGCCTTAAAGTGCTGCAGAGAGCATCATTTTACATTGTAAAACAAATTGCTAAATACGGGTATGCTTGATGGGGTGAAACCACCAAACTGAAAAAGTCTGTGTTAAACTCCGCCTGTCCCATCTCACAGGGCAGGTTCGGGAAGCTCTCAGAAGCAGGGGGATGCTCTGACACCCATTGACGTGCACGTGGCTCTTCAGAAAACACTAATACTTGCTTGATTTTCAGTGTTTCCCTCAGAGAATAAAACCTTAGAAAGCCACAGTGGATGAAAATGGATGCATCTTGTTAATCTCAGCCTAGGAGATCTAGCCCTCTCTCCAACACAGGTTGCCAACTGCTCCCTCTCTGAAGGCCTTCCCTGGTTCATCTTGCTGTGAGCAAAAGCCTTGGAGTAGAGTAGCTAAGACACAGCTGGTAGCACTGCCACTGTAAGCTCTTTCCTACAGGGACAAAGCCTGAAGGAGACGAGTGCTTGGACGAAGGGCAGCCTGGCCAGATCCACCGCACTGCTTTGTCTGCCGCTTTCCTGAAGGGTGTCCAACCTACTGGGTATGGCTTGCACTGGGAAGTGCCAAGACATGGTGGGTGAGTAGACCAAACCTCCATGTATTTTGCCCTTTGGGAAGATTTCTACTGTTCTTTTCAAGTCAGTCTCCAGGCATTTTTAAAGGAGATAGGCAAGGGAGGAAGAGAAAACACATTTATGGCCACTTCTTCTGGTCTCTTGAATATTTGGGCTGACCCTTCATTTTTTCATGCTGGGCAACAGTGTTTATTGCCAGAATACTCCTTCATCCTGATCAAAAATGTGGAGAACTACCCATGTTCCTAGGTAAGGTGTTTGATGGTTAATTACCTTTACACATACCATTCCTAACAATGTTTAGCGTTGGCATCCGTGCCCTGAACTCTTATCAAATTTAAACAGCATTTTGAAAACCTGCAGTAACGAATCAACCTTGAATTAACTTTGCTTCCACTGAAATTAATCCTGAGCCTCTATGACTACACAGCTATGTTCCCCACATACTACTGGTGGCACACATAAATTATACACTCCCCAACACCATGCTGACTGCTTTACTGCATACAAAGAGTACTAGACTTTCTAGTTCACCATGAAAAGCATTTAAAGTGTCTTAGCTCCCCTTTGCCACATATCAGATACACAACCACAGCAAATTTAGTAAGAATGATGGAGTAAAGTTAGATGCTACTGGTAGCTGGAGCAGTTACTGACCCTCCCCGCAGCAAATTCTGCCTTCAGAAATTACTTGGCCTCCTACGAAGAAGCTCCACAGTGGTTTGCAGCCCAATGTATTATGGTAAATCAAAAACAGTGCTGATTTACTTTAATGCACTGAACAGTAAACTCCAAAATTTTTTTTTTTTTTTTTAAAAAAAAGCTACTTCTTTTTGGGTAGCTTTGCAAGAGCTGTAGCTTCTCTGCAGTGGCACAGAGTGGCACGACCTCAAGGTAAGAAATATAATAGCATGGGACAGACAAACAAGTATAATACATATATGTTGCAAGCCCAGATGTGCCCTGCCACTTTGCGTGAGAACTTTAATTCAAGCCACCTGACAGCTGAGCAGTTATAAGAAAAGCCCAATTCATCCATGTTCAATGTCTGCCTGGTTTTAATAAATGGGCAGGAGGCACTGAAAAATGTCAGTATGTATATGAAAGGTCTACAGCTGAGAGAGCAGTAACTGAAAAAATGTCTTGCAGGCATCTGTCTCCCTTGTCATTATTTTCCCTAGCCAACGCATGGTTGACTGGGGGAAGAGCTGATGCACGTAAGAGTCAATAGCACCCTGATCATAAGCCCCAGTAAGAGCCTGAGCTGCCCCATAATCTTTTGATAACTGACTCGTTACTTCGGCGTCTTCATGTTTGTTGTGCACAAAAACCAGGATGAACAAGGAGTATGCTGCCTACTGCTACAAGACCAGCACCCATGCAGGCTTCATCTTGTAGGAAGGAAGAGATTCCTTTTAGAAGTTGAAGAGGTAGGAAATGACTACCCTGGCTACCCATTACCCTTTTTTATTATTTATTTTTTAATTAAAGCTCTAGTCTGAGATCCAGTTCTTTTTCTAATAAAGCATTATTGTTTCACTAGCACCACAAAAGTAACTGTCTGCAATTTCCTAAGTGGAACAAAGGGTTCCTCTATTTTCCTCTAGCAATTTCTGCAACCTTTGTTAAAGAACTCATTACAGAAACACTTCTGAATGAATGACAGCACCTAATGATATTCTTCTTACGGCAGCAATACACAAGTGGGACTATTTTACCTAATTTTTCTGCAATGGCAGAACACCCCTGCCACAGTTATGCTAACTCAGGCTACCCTCATCTTCCCTAGTTATTACAATGACATTTAAAAAGCAGATCTTAAATAGACCCAGCAATTATCTGGGGTTTAGCTAACAATGCCTACATGATAGTTATGCTACACAGCAAAGATTGTGCATCCTTTACATTGCAGAACAGTCTCTACCTCACAAGACAATAATTGAGTTAGAAAAAGGGCTTTGTGTACCTAATGAAAGTATGGGGGAAATAATGGTCAAATTTGGTATTAAAATAACCCTACCCTAATAACTTTTTGGATTTTCTTATTTTACTTTTTTTATGACAATTAGAACCTGAATTTTTTTATTGAAAGTGTTTTTTTTTATTATTATTATTTTTCTCCTTACTCTGACCAATTCTATTCATTGTCTGCAAGTCCTGTTGTAAGCCTGGACTAACTACCACAAGTCTGGAACTCACTGTGTCATCTTTGCAAGTCTTAGATTAGAAAGACACTGTGTGAGTCTTTAAAAAGTAAATCCCATCATATTTAAAATTTACCAGTAAGAAGCTTTATTTTCTCAACCTCCTTTCTCAGCTTTCCCCAGAATACTATCAACTCCTCATTAACAAGTTTTTAATCCAGTTCATCTCATATTCTGCCCTCAACATATTCATCCTGCTTTATTAGGTATCTGCTGCTTCTATGATTTACAAGGACCCAAACCAACACTTCGGAGAGGAATAGAAAAAGTACCTCCATTAACAAACAAAAAAGTATCTGTACAATCCCAGTGTCCCATACAAACAACAAGAGTCTGCCCACCTTGAGGGTTAACCAACCTAAATCTCTCTGGGCTCAGTGGCATTTTTTTTTTTTTTTCAACTGTCACTTATGCACTGCTATGGCATGACATTCATTAAAAAAAGCAGCATGACTGAAGTTCAGCAACAGATAGCAGTGTCACAGAATAGATCAAATGTTCCAATATTCAGCACTTGAGATGGGATGCAAACAGCTAGCTCATTAAACCCAAGCTAACAAAATTGTTGTCGTGTCTTCTGTTTTCCATCTGCTGCTGAAGGCTTCATTGCAAAGTTGGGCTGATAACTCAACTCTCCTGTTTTGCCACAGTTTAGATTTGCATTTCTGCTCAGGTGTAATGCTCCTATTCAAGAGAAAATGCCATCTCTACAAATTTTGAAGGGAAAGTCTGATCTCTCTCCAGGTTACAACACACCTCCAACACAACCACCAGCACAAGAATGATATTAAAGATATTCACTATTTCTTGTGGGTCACACAAAAGTTATCCATGTTCAAATTCCCCTCCTGTTCCTAAGATGACAGATCACAAACACTCACATCAGGGCAGAGGTCTCAATCTTTGAAGTTACGAATGAGTTCTTTTATAATCTGTCTTTATGCCTTGAACTAGCACTGGCATTTGGAAATCAGAGAAGCTATAACATAAACGAATGTTCACTCTCAGTGCACTGAATGTACACTTGCAGTACACATTCAAATGCACTGGTCCAAATATACAATATGTAATTCTTGACAATCAAAATAGTCATTAAATTGGCTTATGAAGAAAGGAGCTTTAGAAAATGCAGCTTTGGTTTACTGTTAAAAACAGGTCTGCATGAATAGAGAATTCTTCGTAGAAAACAGCACGTTACTGGAAAGGAAGCAAATAGCTGACACACCGTCAGGAATCATACCCTACTTTCCCTGCTTGGATTGTGTCTCACAGCTGGAGAGAAGTCTTGTGCAATAAAGATAATTGCCCACCAGCAAAGACGTAAGACGTATACAGGCAGCCTCTACTAGCCCTAAACAAATAACTGCTGACTTCTCCTTCTCTCACCATGCAAAAACAGATGGAATTTGCCAAAACTGAATTCAAAGAAGGTACCAGAAAAGGAGAGAAAGCAGGACTGGATAGAAAGCTGTGGACATATTAATGTATTAACCTTTGAAAACTCAAGCTGCTTTTATTTTTAAAAAGCTCTGAGTTCCGAACATGGGTTATTAGAAGTAAAGCGATGCCAGCTCAAGCAGAGGCACACTTACCCTACGGTAATTTCAGAGTCACTTGCTCACAACCTGAAATACATACAAAATCTGGTTCTACATGCTCGCCTGTTACACCACAACCTGCCTCAGGCTAAAGCACGTGGCACTTACAAACATACTTGCCCACAGTTTTGGACATATGAAGGTCAGCTTGGGACGACAGGGACAGAGGAAGCTGTGCAACTGGAGGTTTAGGATGCTATCAGAGACTTAAAAAGGTGAGTCCAAGGGAAGCTCTTCTAGAATAGGAAACAGAAAAACATGACATTTAAGAGAAAAATACCGTCTCATAAAAGCCATGTAGGCTATTTTAAGTATTTTAGTAAATACTCGCAGTGATATGAGCATTGTCACTATCTCACTGAGTTTGTTCTTAACATTTAGACTGATCCAATGAGGCAAAGGACAGAAATATAGACAACAGAGGAGGAAGTTAAACATCTGGCCTCCGTTGAGGACATTTTCACTCGTAAAGCATTTCTTAGCCATTTCTTATGTTTTTAAACCTTTTTGATCTGAGCTTTAAAGGGCTTTTTCGTTTTTCTAGCTACATGCTCCTCATCACCAGAGAAGCTGTCATTGTACAGTCACTAAAGCAGATATAGCCCCAATACTTTTAAAGCAGAGAAGTATAAATACCTGTATTTTACTATTTTCTAGAATAATCACCGCTTTGCATCTTTCACTGAGATGGGAGACCCCACTTCACTCAAGATCACCTCCACTGCTGTGAACTGCTTTGCTTGCAACAGAAATAATATCTGTGCTTTTCAGAATACTTCGGCACTGCTGTTACTGAGCCCATGTAAAGCTTTAGCTATATTTTCTGGAGATTCAGATCTTATTTCAGACATCAGGACCTAAAAGCCCCCATTTTGTAGAGGCTCCTTCTACCTTCCTTTTTGAAAAGGCTTTGAAACAGAAATGAAATCCAGTCCTCTCCCCTATATATTGACCATCACAGCAGTACTTCAGAATCCCTTTTAAATTTATTTATCATAAAAGGCTGATAAAGTTGCACAATTTCTCCTGATTTACGGGGTGGGGCAACAACTGCAGAACGCAGACTTCAGGGACACCCTCAGCTCCTCTGGAACCAAGCAGTCAGTCAGTCACTCCAGCTATACCAAGGTGCTCGGTGGTGCACACGCTCCCAAACCAAAAACAAATCTCAGACAGGTGCACAGACCACAAGCACAGCTGCAGGCCTTCCAGTCTGCTGCTTCTGTCCAGAGATGCAAAAGCATAAGATGGAAGTACTCCTTCTAGAAATTATCCTTCTATTTAGTGCAGCTCTGGTCTCCCAGACAGCTTAGGGTGTGCCTAAAACACAAAGTTAACAAGCCTTGATGTGAATCCTGTAACAGGGCAACAGGATGGCAGTGTGTTTTCTTAAGGCTGTTTAAGAGCAATAGCTGAGCTGCACTATACAACAAATATGTTTATACACATCTTTTTTTCTTGGGTAGCAGAAGGAGACCAATTATCATCAGCTATTGAAATGAAACTGAGAAAGAATGTGAAAGAAAACTGCTAGGAAAGGATGAAGATCCCTACTACACTAAAGTTTTTTAAAAAAAAAAAAAAAGACACACCTCCTGAAACCTCCTATAACTACTTGGCAATCCTGGAGACGACCACTTTAAAGCCAAGTTGACAAACTTCAATAGGAGATGAGTTTTGACATTCAGAAGGAGGAAGATACCTAGGAGTAACAAAACCAAACCAAACCAACAGCTTTCCACAGCAAGATGGGAATAAAATAAAGGGCTACAGGCATAAAGAAAAATTCCTGCCACATCTTTGACTTGCACTCCCAAGGAAAAAATCTCAGCAATCTGGAGAGCAACCATCTTGGGTACTCTTCAAAAGAATACAAAAGAAAGGAAAAATGCTTAAGGAAGGAGAAATGCCAGGGGTGATTCCAGTAGGATTAGACCTCAGGTACTCACCCTTTTTCTAATATGATATTCCTTTCTTGTTACTATTTAAGAAAAAATTGAGTTTCATTTAAAATAAACAAAACCCACAAACATTTCCAGAGATTTCATTTCAGTTGCAAAGCTCTTTAAACTGGCCCGTGGTCTCACAGCAAGTTTATTTTAATGCAAATTCCAAATGGAATGCATGTGATGATGCAAAGGGTATTTATTTCTGAATAGTTTCCAGTACTGTTTTGCATTGAAAACAAATTCTATAAATAAGAAGAAACTACTGTATCATTTTGCTTCAATCTGATCTGGATTCTCATTCAAGATAAACAGGCACAAATTTACCAAGGCAGTGGAGCTGAACCCACCTACACTGCCTGATACTCAGCTCCTTATACGTACCTTAACCATGCGCAATATAAAATGCAGGCTTCAGAGTGGTACTTAGGAGGAAATACGATTCTGCTGTAAAGCCCAATTTGTCAGGGCACTAATGCTCCTCACTACCACATCTTTGAAAGACATGCTGAGGATTCCCTCATGATGTCACTGATGTAAACTGACATTTATAATTTACGCCAACCCTTTTCCTGAAGCATAAACAGTGTAGAGAACCACGGAAGTCAGGGCATTAGGAGCTTGGGTTTATTGATTTTTAAGCACCAAGGGTTGCAGGCACTGATAAATATTTGCAACAAAAGAATTATTTGGGGCAAACACAGAAAACTGAGCAGTCCACTGATGCCCTGCTCAGTAATGATACCACCAGTTTTGGAGCTATTGTTTATTTTATCTGCAGTGCCAACGTATTTGTCTTGCAAAGCGATTCCCTCCGGATTGAGCTAGCAAAGCTCAGCACTATGGACAACAGTGATCAAAAAGGAGAGAAAGTCAGATATACCATGTGACTAAAAAACCCACCCTTTCAAACTGCTTGATCGCAGATACCCAAATTTTACTGCTCTGCAATGGCCACGGGGCACTTGATTCCCTTAGGTTCCTTGAAAAATTCCAGAGCATATTGCTTCAGCCAAATCAGTTGGCATATCTCACTTCAATGTTGCAATTCTGAGGAAATCCTTCACTCATTCCTTTAATCCTTTAGAGTGTGAGAAACATCATGACTGCAAGTGGGCAAAACAGAAAGTTTGGGTCTACAGAGATTTGAAACTCCTTCCTGCTAGCAACAAAACTGCCTTAGCTCAAAGTCCTTCGAGCTGCAAAACCTACCCAGCACAGAGGGTAACGTCACATGCAGTCAGCCCAGGCTGATCCTGCACTGTCATCCCTTCTTTGCTGAATAAAACCATTCACAGCCACTTGAGTTCCACTAGACTGGTGTAACTAAAGTCAAAATATTCATTGTGTTTCAATGTACAAGGTTTCGAGAACGTATATTCAAATACAGGACAGAGTTCCTTTATTCTGGACTACCCTAACACACCATTTCCTTTAGGAATATCTTTCCCTAGGGAGAAGAAAATCATGATACATCAGCAGAACCTGCAAAACCAAGAACCATTTCTTGTGTGCTGTAATGAGAAACAGGATTAATCTGTTCTAACTTGGAGTGTCAAAAAGGAAAATTCATAATTCATAAACTCTCATTAAAAATCACCATCCTATAATGGTAGTTAGTTTACAGATGACAAACCTTATTGCTCAAAACCCTCCCAAAATGAGACAAAGTTGATATATCCAGATCCAAATCTATCCTGTTTTGCAAGCACTACTTTTTACATTAAATAACTAAATTTGCTGACAGCATTCTCCCAAGAATTGGTCTTTGTTCTTCACAGAATGTTGCACCTTTCTGTTTTATACAAACACCATGTAATTTTTATTTACTCCTGTTCTCATAGACGCTCCATTCTTGGTTAGAGCTGATTATGTGATATACACCCAAATGCTTCCTGCTAGGTCGATCAATATTTTATTTACAAGTTAACTGCCTTATTTACATTGTGGCAGAAGCAAAATGTTTGCTGAAACACTGGTGCATAAATAAAATGCTGAAGAAGAAGCCTGAATAGGAAATTTTATCTAAAGAACGCTGTCTGTCCCACATAGAGTACAACTGGTACCTTGAGTAAACAAAATCACAGGGCTAGCATTACATCATGTTATAACATCTGCTTCAGGGGCCTCACAGGCAGCCGCCTACATCAGAAGTACTGAAAGCCTGATAATTACAAGGCAAAAATCAGCACGAAGAGCTGCCCTCGCATTTTCACTAGCTATGCAGGGAACAGTTTCCCTTTCTTGGGACTCTCTTGTGTTCAAGGATCTTCTGTCCTGTATCCGGACAGCATGGGTATTTTTTGAAAGGCTGCTTTTGTTTTGGGAAATTCTGTTTTTGCAAGGAAGTATTATTGATGAGGAAGGGGGAGGTCAAAATAGAAAAGGAGAGGAAGAAGATAAAAGGAAAAAGAAAGAGGAAGGGAAAAAAAAAAGAAAAAAAAGAAAGGCATTTCCCAGAACAGCAGGTATCTCAGCTGATTAAACACTCCCTTCCATAATGTGGCAGGAGAACTCGTACGAATTATGTTCTATGACAGCACATAACTTCGCTTTCCACACCCCACACATTTACCTTTCTTCTCTTGGCCTTCCTAAAGACTCTTGGCTTGAAGCAGTATCCAGAGCTTGTGAAGCCTTTTCCATAAAGGCTATTCTCAAAAATGGTGCCTTCTGGTTTCGATTCAAAACCAGCTCATTCAAAAATTCCCAGTTAGTTGTAATTCTACAACCTAACGGTCCTGAGAAGACATGATGTAGATACCACTAAGATCAATTCTGTGCGATCAGAGTCCTTTTACTGCCTAGTTTCTTCTTCCTGTAAAGGTCCTTCAACAGCAATCAGGTCACCTCCCAATCTCCTTCTTGATAAGCTGAACAGATGGAGTTCTTTAAACCTTTCACCCACCACGTATTCTCTCCAGCCCTCAGCACATTTTTATGGTTGTTTCCTGCACCTACACCATTTTTCTAACAATTTTCATATTATATTTAGGTATCTAAGCAAAAGCTTGAGCCTACCTTCTAGGCATCTCTTATCAGAGAAATTGAACACTGTCCACCTTCAGTGATTATAATTAACATAGTCTCACATTCTGTACAGCTCAAATTAAGCCTTCTAACATGTATGGCACTACAGCGCATTACTCATCCTACAAATACATCACTACATCTTTCAGCGTTGACTGTTTTCATTGTATCACCCAGTCAGTGTGTTTTATTAGCTTACACAGGAGCTCTTAGCACTTTTTTGACACAGTGTTGAGTACTGTGAACGCTTTACATTTTGGCAATCCACTTCCTCCAGATTTTAATTTCAGGTTTGTTTGTTTGTTTTTAAGTCATGTTCTATTTTTCCTCAAATGTAGCATCTGCACACTTGTGTTGAGGTAAACACTGAGATTTCCTGTTTTAAATATATTTTTTATTTTTTAAATATTCTCTTTCAGGCAGGGTAACATAAAAATCACAGAAACATTTATGCATCTGCCTAAGGAAAAGAAAGTAAATAAAGAAATTTCATAGCATCATAGAATCACAGGATGGTTTGGATTGGAAGGGACCTTAAAGATCATCTAGTTCCTACCCCCCTGCCATGGGCAGGGATACCTCCCACTAGACCAAGTTGCTCAAAGTCCCATCGAACCTGGCCTTGAGCACCTCCAGGGATGGGGCATCCACAGCTTCTCTGGGCAGCCTGTGCTGGTGCCTCACCACCCTCATAAGAAAGAATTTGTTCTGAATATCTAACCTAAACCTACTCTCTGTGAGTTAAAAACTGTTGACCCTTAAAAACTGTTGACCCTTATGTCAATGCTAAGACTTTTCCAGGTAAAAAGTCTGTCTTTCTGATAAACCACTTTATATACTGAAAGGCTGCAGTAACGTCTTCCCAGAGCTCACCTCATTTTAGAGGTGGGACTTCATCTCAGAAAGGAGATGAATAGAAGTAGAACACAAACAGCATCACAAACAGAAGGTCAGGTAGGAAGTTCCCATTCTCCTCAGCACAAAACCCAGAATCACAGCTAGTGACAGAAAAGCAAGGGGACAGACATTATGTCTCATGTGCTAGGACCGATTTCAGCCCTTTCCCATGTGGGAACAGGCAGACATGGCTGCAGGTTCCAGCGCACTCCCTCCCCAGAGCCCCCCGGGCACAGCAGCTGCCCAAATCCACCAGCAATACTGGGTGCTCCCCTCAGGCTGGCAGTCAGAGGACCAGGGCAGCCTGAGGGATGAAGGTCCCCCTTCACCACTGCTCTCCTGACTATTACCATGGTGTCTCCAAACAACAAAATACGCTTTCTGTCTTAAACTGGTTCCCACCTATTCCATGACACGAGTCTTTACAGCAAGACCTCTTCACATCCAGACCAGACTTTCTGGAAGAAACACTCTAGCCAGATGCTGGCTTCTGCTTGGAAGTAAGTGGACGAACAGGATTGTAACAGAATATTTCAGGAACCATAAAAGTGCTGTTATATAGTGCCATTTTCCATGGTGAACTAGTATAGGCAAACAAAGAGTTTTGAGGTATAAAAACTTATGTACTAGGAGCAGCAGGTCAGGAGAAGGAAAAGGATAGGTTTCTTATGCTTACCGTAACAGGACAGCTTCCCGGATCCCGTTTTTTGTGTGAAATGTCATAAAAATCCAGCATTGCTTCCTAGCAGCTCAGTTTGTCTTGAAAGAAAGTAATTAAATAAGGAATAATGCTACTTGTCTACTCCGTGTAACATTTGCTGATATCAAGGGGCAACTGGATAATGAACTGCATTACACTGTGGCACCTGTGCAGTTCTGCAGCTTGTTCTCAGTAGCTGACCTATCTTTTGTTCTAGAAATAATAAACAATGATCAAGAAAAGGGTGAAGACTGGGTTTGTTGCTTATATTCTGCAGAAAACTGAGAAGACAGCGCCTTAAAATAGCCAACTGCCCATCCCACTAGCTCCACTCCTGAGATCCCAACCAGAACAGGAGAAGATTGTGGAAGTATCCTCACTTGACTTGCTAAAAATATTTGCAAAATATTTGCAAATTGCCTGGAGTTTTTCTTTGCTTTAAGTTCCTACTTCTGCTTATCCACTACAAGCAGTATATTTCACTTCTCAGTGCTTTGATAAAAGAGTAATTCTGGTGGGAGTTTCAAGCTTGCCAATGGAAGGGAATATTTATACAGGCACTTCTGTTATTCTAGTTGGCCACCCTGTCTTCCCAATGTTCTGTGAACACTGTGCAAGGTCTTGAGCAGCGATCCACAGCAGCTTGTCTGTGGAAGCACTAATCTCATTACAAATCTTCATGGTTAGGGGGCCAAATATGATTCTATGAAATATTTTGGGGCAATTTTGAATAAACCCGACTGAAAACAGGGGGAGACTAGGACTTGGGAAGGAAGGGGAGGCTAGGACTTGGGAAGGAAGGCCACAGGACTCTGCAGATGATGCACAGAATACCAGCAGGAGTGCAATGACTGTTTATATAAACAGCCTGTGCAGAGGTCACATGAATATTCAAGAGCCTGATGAAGCCATAGAAATCTATGAGCAGGCCTTGAAGAAAAATCCAAAAGATCCAGCTTCAGCAAGCAAAATTGGAAAAGCCCTAACCAAATCTCGTAACTATTCAAAGGTATTCTATAAATACTCAGACTAATTAAGCATTGATTTCATTATTGTGAACATGTGGGCTTTGCCAGCTTTTGTTTTGTTTTCAGGTTGTGTAGAAGAAACCTTTTATTTTATAGTAGTAAACAGACTTGTTATCCTGAAAGTAAGTTTGCAATGTAATACGTATCTGGCCAAAGTCACAGATACTGGTGGGTATAAACCTGATGAACTGTAGTTCTGGTGACACGCAGTTGGTATGGGCTTGGGCCAAGCACTCAAAACCATGGTTAGATACTTCTCCATTGGCCTAGCTTTAGCTTATTGTTAGAAAAATAGAAGACAGTTTTGGGGAAAACTTGTAAGGTTTTATGTTTTTAGTGTTAAAGTCCTTGCCTCTGTTCATGTTATTGTTATGATCAGCTCGGTATGATTCCTGTCTTGTGCCATGATATTCCAGATCTGTGTGGAATAATCTCATGTACAGTGATTAAGGTTGGACCAGATGATCTTAGAGGTCTTTTCCAACCTAAATGATTCTATGGTTCTATAAAAGGGAGGACACTCAGACCCAGACTTGCCCCATCTGACTCATGGTGCATAGTTGAATCACTTCAAGAATCAATGCAGAGAAAGAGAGAAAAAGTTGTGCTGGATCACCCTCTGCAGAGGCCAGAGATTTGAACTGCTTTCCACATCTTGTTTTTCTCTGTTAACAGAGGTATAAGATGAGCAATGTGGAAGCACCCGCAGAGCTAGCTAATGCACTCCCAGTTAAGCATGCAGCAATGGATGGGATAAGCCTCAGCACACTGCCCCATCCTCCACAGGCACCCCAGTAAGAGATAAATTTACTGCATAGGCACAGAGGACTTGAGCAGCAGGGTCTATAAAGCTCAAAAGCATCAGCCTTAGAACCCAGGGGAAAAATAAAGGATCAAGATACTCGTGTCAAGACTTACATTCGTAGAGTAACCTGACTGCATGATAGAGGCTCAACGTATTTTTCTTCCACAGCTCAAGAGCTGAATCTCAGGGAAGGATTCCATTAAGCCAATTCCTTCTCATTTTCTCCACTGCTGCAGTAAGTGGCTGTGAAAAATTAAGCACAAATGGTAAGTTCTTCTTCAGGACTTACTCCACTGAAGGCCATATTCCCTTATGAAGGGAGCTTCTCTTTGACATCTGCAGCCAGAAGTGTTTGCATCTTTTTCTGTCATTCACAGGACAAAGTGTCCTGTAAATTTTAAAGGGGTTGCAAATGGACTTCTCTGTTAATGCCCTGTCTTTAACCATGGAGGAAAATGCAGGCCGCAGTATCACAGTGAAATGACCTTTAAAATCATCTTATGCTGCAGTGGAAATGGGCATGATGCCCCAGGGCAGGGCTGAGAAGCCTCTGGGTCAACCAGCGAAAGTTAACTGTGACAGAGAGAAAAAAAAAGATGGAAAAAGAATTGGGGATCTGTGGGGAGGCTGGGATAAACAATTAATCTGTCAGTAAGTTTGATGTGGGTGTCCCCCCCACCCCCAATACAAAAAAAAATAAATTAACAAAAATATATTTTAAGTGGCTTTGTGCTGAGAGTGTTTCAAACTTCCTGGCAAACTGAAAAATGTGTCTGTATTACATTCTTGGTCCTCAAGCCTTTCTATATAAGAAGTTTTGTCGTCAGATGTGTTTCAACAAAACACTTTCAAATTCTGACAAAAAACTTTTTGAAAAAGGCTGAGAAAACATTGTAGCACTGTAAAAACGTTCCTAAAGAACTTGGATACCCCAGAAGTTTTCCATTAAGTATTTGAGTTGATCTAAAATTGCATCTGTGGGTGGAATGAATCTACTGAAGAATGCCACTTGGCTTTTGCAGAGGAGGAGGAATGGAGTACCTGAATCTCGCCCCAGGCAGGTACACTAAAGGAGCACAGGGAATGGAATAGGCTGGGAAATGTGACCTAGCAAAGCGCAGAAGCAGTAGAGCAACAGAGGGAAGCAGTTCTGTGGTCGGACACGCAAGCTACATTTGGTCAGAAAATGCCCACTGCAGCACACAGCAGAGAAGGCAGTGATTCTCGCTGTCCTACAGGAGTTGAGGACAGAAAGCAGTGTAAGATTTGCAAAAGGAACTAAGGTCCAGGCTCTCACCAGTGCTTCTGTTCATACTCACCCCCTAAATAATACAAAACAGGCATAGAAACACAGGGCAGCCAACCTGACACCGAACATAATACTTGGCAACCACAGCACCCTGAAGAGTGACTAGCAAAAATCACACACATGAGATGCAGTCCTGAGAAACCCGCACCCTTGGCAAACATTGCCAGCAGGAAATACTAAACATAGCTCACCTGAACTCGCATCCCTCTCAGGGGTGATGAGCCCTACATCCCCAATCAAATAATCCCTGCAAAGAATAACCTATATATCTCTTTTCTTTTCAGGCAGTGGGCAAAGCTGTGGTTTCAAAGTGCAGTAACCAGAGGAAGTCCAATCCACATCACTTTGCATGTCTTACGGACTCATCTCCTTGCTCTCACTGGTTGTCAGCCCCACTGTTTTCTTCCTGCATGACTGAAGGTGAAGAAACTTTAGACAACAGCTGAGTCATCAACACATTTTCCAGAATGGCAATCAAAGGGATTTAAATGGGATTTAGATCCCCTTTAAGCTGAGGAAGAACTGTCTGGAGGTTTCCCAGTCACCTAGTGAGTGCTGTGCACATGAAACCCCTCAGGAAAGCTGGAAAGAATTTAATAGAGCTAAGGGTGGAGCAATGACAGTTATTGAACTGGGTCAGTCCTGGACGTAAGACAAGTCCCAGCTACATTTCCCTTAAGACCCTAGGGAAAAAGAAAGATGATACTTGCAATACCTTTGGTCCTTGCGTACAGCTTGCAGCTTTTTCTAATGACATTTTGGGATTCTGATCCCTAAATTGCTGTGAAGTTTTGCTTTCAGCACCTAAGCATATTAGGAGGCTATTTCTGAGACACGAGAAAACTCAAGGCTCCAGGAAGGACAGCAGTACTTCAGATTGATTGGTACAAAAATCACTCTTCAAAATAGGACACGGGCTTCTAAATAGCCCCGGGCAATCAGATAGTTTTAGCCACAACAGATGTTCTCTATATTAAGCCCTCAACAAAGGTTTCAATCAGCAGAAACCAAGGTTCAATGAAGGGCTGAACCAAAGGCCTAACCCTTTAAACAGTCAATTTAGTGCCATGAAAGATGACATTTATTGAACTCCTATTTCCATCCCAGCAATCCTATGGTGCTTGAATCTTAATCCATTGTTCAAAGGCTGATTGGAGCAAGCCTGAAATAAAACGTTTGAATAAAATAGAAATATCAGTCATAAAATCTGCTTTCAAGTTTTCTGGCAGCCAGTGCAACCACAATAAAGCAGAGGGCTATGTAAGAGTACACTGGAATGGTTAAGACATGCTGTAGCCATGCCAGTTGTAAGCAGTCTTCCCTAAAGAGACCTCAACAGGGAGAAACGTGCAGGTTTTTTTCAGCTTACAGTGGGCAGTTTCAGAGCACTGATGCAGTAAGGTAGCTTTTGTTCCCTTCCTCTCCTGTGAAGCCCCGTTCATGACAGCCAAGCTTACAGACCATTTTCTGGTGAGCACTGTGGGGTCTCTGTAGCTGACAGGAATTAACACCTGTGAGTAAGACCCCATCAGCAATGCAGGAGTACAGAAGCTTTGGAGAGACGGGGCAAAATCTGGCATCTTCCTTGCTCACCTAGAGCCAAAGAGGCACTGCAAGCTCCTAGGGATGGTCATTGCAGCCTACAGTAATGCTGCACAGACTCATGTGCAAATCAAAATCTAGTGACCCGTCACCGCATCTTGAGAGCTAACCCAGGCCCGCTGAGGTTAGCAGCAGCAATTGGATGAAACCAGCAGTGACAGCCTATTGCAGGCACGCATTGAGGGACCTCAGTTCAACTACATGCCACTGCTACATCCTCCTACCCCTCCACACCACACGCTCACGAATCACAGCCTACAAGCATTTCTTGCACGCAAATCATGAAATACTACTGTCTATAGTAATAGCTCATGTAAAGACAGAGTCTTCTGAGGTAAATCTTGGCACTGAACAGCTAAACTTTCGTTTCTCTTTGGGAAGTTTGTGAAAATTTGTACTTGGGAATGACCTAGTAAAGCCCAGTTCTCCTTTGTGCTGCTCAATCCCAAAGAGAGGAACAAAGAGAGTAAACGTGTATTCTTCCAGGATGGGAGAGAACACAAGGCCCAGCAGCAGCTACCAGGCTGGACAAGCCCAATGGAGGTAACTGCCTGGCCGAAACACAAAATGGCACACACTCATGCCCCTTCCTCAGCTGCGCAGGAAGATCAGAGGGTAACGAGCCCATTTCAGGAATGCCACCAGCAGTTACCCATTTGACATCACTGACAAATCAGACTCCTGAATTTTAAAGGCAGCACCAATTACCCAACCCTTTTGTGTATCGTTAACAACCTGGAAGCTATTCATCTACCTAATTGCAACAGTAGCTTTGTGTCTGAGGACAGGACTTCAATCGTTAATATCTGACAGCCACAGACTTCTAATTACTATGTTTTGGAGTTAAATGGAAGTGGGGAAAATTGACAGGCAATCCTTCAGCTATCTCCACCTCAACCTAAGAGAGCTCTTACTCGCCATCCAACCTTAATATCCCCTCTTCTATTTTTCATCCTGGAACAGCACCCTTGTGCTAATCTAGCACGAGATCAATATTCCAGTAATCATTCGCAGAAATATTCTTGCCTGTTAACTGCAGGGAAAAAAAAAAAGTCAGTTCAACTCTGCTATCACAAAATATACCTAGGATGAATAAGATTCAATTTTCAAACTCTAGACAGTAAGAAAATTAAGGATAGATATGAACTGAGATGAAAATTGAAGTACAATGTAGATTTGTGTTAATGAAGAATCAGTTAATAGGAAAATAGTGAAGGGATAAATTGTGAGCAGGTGTTAACAGGCTAAGGCTTACACGAAACTAAAGGAAAAGGTCATGACAGACCACCAATGACCACACTGTAGCCCATGAGATTCATTCAGAGACCTGAAAAAGCAAAAGAATCATAGAGCAGGAAAACCTACAAGTGTGCTTTTGAGCTCTCCGAGATTGCAGTTCTAACAGGGGAAGAAGTTGCAGTTTGCTTTTCTGATGAAGAACCAGTTTTTGTATGGGAATAAGAAAGTTCTCACATGAAATATGAGAAACAAAATGGAGGTCTGAAGCTATATTGCAAAAGTCAGCAGCAGAACCAGGACCCAAACCTTAAGGATATATTTGTCATTATATTACCTAGTAATTGGGATATAGTGATATACTATACTATGTATTTATAATACATAGACACACACACACAATTTATATATTGGCAATTTTGCCAATATACTAAAGGGTGAAAGTCTTCCCTTTCCCAGCAACCATCACAAGATCACAAGAGGTGCTGAAACCATGATTTTTTATCTTCTTTCTTTGAGTGTAATGGCCACCTGACTTCCAACTTGCTTGAAAGAACCATTACTTTCTGCATTTATCACTTTACTATTTTACTGCACCACATGGCTGCACACATAATTAAGGATTTAAATAATGAATAGATATTAGCATTATGTAAATCATCATAATTTTCCATTAATGTGAACTGGTGGTAACTGCCTGTGAATCACAAGCATTAGAAGTCAGACAGTCATACATTTTTAAATTTGAAACTATATACCTGTTATAAATTACAATCAAAGCAGCTCTTTTGACTACTCTTAGATTGTTCCCAACTCAATCTGTTGTACATCTGTTAGCAAAACTTTATATCTGAGGCCCTCAAGAGAATATGGAATATATTAGTGTCTTGAATTAAGACAGCATGGAATGTTCAAACCATGATTATCCCAACCAAAATTAAATCCTCTGAGTTAACATTATGTATGTCTATTCAAATTACATTTAGCTAAGGTCAGTTATGAAAAACAATTGCCATCTCACCACTTACTGCTCTCATCCATCTTTTTTAATAAACTCATTACTGAGATATAATTGGAGAGGTTCGCTTAGCAGAGCACTGGAAAGCATTACATTTCTTAATTCTTCTTGCACTTCGTGCTCTATTTCCACTGTGGCTTGGGGCTTAGCCTGCTGACACCCCAAATAATGAGTGCAACAGGCAGGCAAGACAACAGAATCTATTCTGGATGGTACACTGCACAGTTTTCTTGTTCTACATATATATTTTATCTATATACATTGTCAGTTTTTATATATTTTACCAGTTTCAGTGAAAGATACTGAATGAGCAGCAAAGGTTAGTGGACACCCTTTTACACCACTCTGGAGTGCTCAGGATTCAGTGATAAGGTTCACTATGCTAGCTTCACAGTTATCCATACGCAAGCTGTATCACTCATCAGGAATGAGGTCCTTAAACTGTATTTCTTATGACATAACCTCTTTTTACATTCGAAGAGACCAGAAAATCCAATGCTAACAAGACTAGTTCGATGATCATGCGAGGATTTGTAGAACAGGGTCTGGAACTGGAATCTAGGGACTTAATCTGTTCTCTCTCTTTTGCTTCCGCCAGCACAATAAGAACTACAACAGTTCTGCAGTTTACGGTGTTCTACCTGATCCTACCCTGTTCGGCAGCGTAGGACTGGCTGTGGAAAAGTCTGCTGAGGGAAGTTCCACGTACCATTGTTTTACAACGAGATCACCCATCTAGTTGGCCAAAGTAAGCCAGTTGGTGTAATCTTTACGGATTTCAGAAGAGCTTTTGATACTGTCTCTCACAGTATCCTTCTGGACAAAATGACCAAACAGGTCATATTTGTCTAATTGTGCCATGCTTTCCAACTCCTCCTGCTTGTTTCCCATGTTGTGTGTGTTGGTGTAGAGGCACTTCAGCTGGCTATTGGTCATATCACATTTCCAGAACCCTTCCTGATTACACTGGGACAGTTCACAAGTATTTCCCTGTTGTTACTTGGAGTGATAGCATTCACTAGTATTCTTTCTTCACTCAGAGGTGCATCCCATTCCCCCACATCTAGTTTAAAGCCCTCCTGATAATGGAAGAAACACCGAAAAGCATCTGTATCCACCCTTAAGCTATTTATAATTATATAGCCCTACCGTATATTCTGCAAAATTATGTTTTCCAGAAACAAATACACACAACTTGGTAAACTATTCCTTATTCAGAATCCTATCCATGCCTCTGATCTTTGCTGCCTGTCTCTGAAACTTCCTGACTCTCCAAAATGGTTTCTGAGATCAGAGGACAAAACCTGCACTCATTTCTCAAGGTATAGCACACAATGATGTTTTCTGTATCACTATTTTTTTCATAGCACCCAACTCTTCCTCCCCTCCCCACCACTTCCCAGCTCTGAGGTGATGTTTTCATGCAATTAGTTTTCATAGCTGCATGACTGCTGCTTGGCAGTAATGATTCACTCAGAGGCCATTATTGTGTTGTTCTCCCCCAGTGCATCCTTCTGCTTTTGTCTACACTGAATTTCATCTGCGATTTTAATGCCCATTCACTCAGTTTTATAAGATCATTCTGTAAACCTTCAGACAGCCTTTGTCCTTGCAAACCCAAGTAACTTCATATGAGAAGCCAGCTTTATCACTTTAATGCTCACACCCTTTTCCAAGTTGTTTATGAACATCACAGACCTAGCAGAGAATCCAGTGATTGCTAACCTTTCACCAGAAGAGCCAAGCATTTACTGATGCTTTACCTTGCCCACGCATCCAAGTGCACAGACTGCACGCCGAGGATTAATCACAAATGACAGGGATGCAGCTGATTTATGTGATGAAAAGCCCTAGCACCAACACTCCGAGTAAGGCAATAGTTTTAATTACAGTGGATTATAATGTTTGTAACTTAGAATCACAGAACCATGATCAATCAAACTTGTAGTCACAGATCACCACTCAAGGGATGGTAGCCTGCTTTGGCAGTGGAAGTGAAACCTCTTCATTAGTCTCTGGGTTTGTCAGACTGGTCTTAAGCAGTTCAGGTGCCAAGATCCCCTTCCACCAGTTTCCTAAGCAGAAGCACTAGCATTTGCACTGCACTAGAACCAGCCTATCCAACTATATCGTAACTGGTCTTCATGTAGATATTTCAGATCAAGGTTCAGCATGTCTTAAGATGCTCTGGAAAATCATGAGAGGTTCAGGTTTTCTGCACATGCACTGTTAAGCTGACCTGCATAGGTGCAGGGCATTTTTGTGTGATTTCTATCAGGCAGGAACCTATTTAAATCAACTGCCTGGCCTGAACTGCTCAGCATCCATGAGCACTTAGCAAACAACCCTAAGCTCTTTCTTGCCCCCACCAACACAAGATTTCTGTGGGAGACAGACAAAATGTTTGCAGGAAACCAGACAGACTGCAGCAATACACTGAAATAGTGACCCTCCTAAGTACTCTATGTTAGTCCCACGAGGTGTTGTCTTTTCTCAGATACAGAATAGAACGCTTGATAAAGTAGTGACATTTTGTAATGAAGCCCATGAGAACTGACAAAACAGCGCTGAATGTTATCTGTATTGCTTGCTTGTGCTGAAACTGCTGCCCAGTAATCCGATGCTACTACTTAGTATTACAGGTTGGCTTTACCTTCTAATGGATGAACTTGACTACATCAGAAAACGAAGTAACGCCCAGAGAAATTATCAGGTTGAGCTAACGAAAGGCAGGCATTAGATACTGGCTCACAATTCCGACTGCTTCTTTTCCTGGCACAACTCCCATAGATGATGCACAACAAAATACCAGAGGGAAGTTATGTGATCATGCTCCAACTGCAACACAGGGTTGACTGCCAATAATATGCTAATTATAATTAGGAATATCAAAACAAACATTTGCAAAACGTCATTCAATGAGCCAGTGCTCCAGAAGTCCCTGCTGCTAGTTAGAAGCTAGGGAGTTAAAAACGAAGTCTTTCCATCCTCTCAGCCCTGCTTTAGCTATTATTGTCACTCTGATAAGTTTCAGCACACACAAAAAGCAGACAAGTCGTTGATCAATAAATTTATGTATTTTTAAAACATCCACAAGAATCCACTGACTTTCAAAATATAGATAAACCTCTTGAAATTTTAGAATAATGAAAGTATGGCTGAAGGACAATCTATATTCTGTTTCTCAGATTCCACCCTGGCAAGCTTATCCCCTGTTCACACTTTTACAAACCCTTCTAGCTTTTGTTCTTATGGGCAGTGGGAATGAGCAGCATCTCTTTAACCCAGTATTTCCTTTTCCCAGTACTTACATACCCACTGGAAACAGCAGAAGAAATCAAAACATATCTCCCCTGTATTGACCACTCCCAGAAAGAACAGCAAGAACAGTCTCCACTGGTCCAGAAAACAAGCACCCTGCACAGATGGGCCACCTCTGTTCATTTCAGAAACAGAATATTCATGACTGATTTTCACTGACTGGGAATTCTACTAATAGCTGCACTCCTTTCCAGTCTGCCAACCTCATACAGCTAGGCAAGTACATAATAACATGGGTGAACAATTGGCAGACAGAGCTCAAAGATTTATAGTAAATGGGGTTACATCAGGCTGGTGGCCAGTCCCTAGTGAGGTTCCCCAGGGCTCCATTTCAGGGCCGGCTCTCAATGTTTCTATAAATGATCTGAACGCAGGAGTTGAAGGCACACTAAGTTTCTGGATGATACTAAACGAGGAGCTGTTGAGTCCCTCAAGGGTGGAGAGGCCTTGTAGAGAGGTCTTTACAAATTAGAGGGCTGGGCTACCACCAGCAATATAAAGTTTAATAAGAGCTAGGGCTGGATTCTGCACATGGGACAGGGCAATCCTGGATATATGTGCAGACTGTGGGATGAGAGGCTGGAGAGCATAGGGAGATTAATGTAATTTATTGCCTATTATTAACAAGTTAGACCACTGAGAAATTCAAAACAAACTAAAAACACCTTCCCCTCCATCCACACTCTTCTACATCCTACCTCCGAGCATTGCAGGGGAACAGAGAATGGGGGTTGCAGTCAGTCCATTGCACTTTGTCTCCTGCTGCTCCTTCACGGTCACTTTCTGCCCCTGCTCCACGCGGGGTCCCTCCCACGGGATGCCGTCCTTCTCCAACTGAGCCTGCGGGGGCTGCCCACAGGCAGCAGCTCTTCAAGAACTGCTCCCACATGGCTCCGTACCACAGGGTCCATCCCCCAGGATCACACTGCTCCAGCACGGGTCCCCCACGGGCGGCAGCTCCCCCCAGACCCCCTGCTCCTGCGTGGGCTCCTCTCCACGGGCTGCAGCTCCGGCCCGGGGCCTGCTCCTGCGGGGGCTCTCCATGGGCCGCAGCCTCCTCCAGGCCACATCCACCTGCTCCACCGGGGGCTCCTCCACGGGCTGCAGCGTGGAGATCTGCTCCATGTGGGACCCATGGGCTGCAGGGGGACAGCCTGCTCCACCAGGGGCCTCTCCACAGGCCGCAGGGGAACTGCTGCTGCATGCCTGGAGCACCTCCTGCCCTCCTCCTGCACTGACCCTGGGGGCTGCAGGGCTGGTTCTCCTCACTCTCCCAGCTCCTGTTGCACAGCAGTTCTTCCTCTTTCTTAAGTATGGTCTCACGGAGCTGCAAACAAAATCACTTATTGGCTCGGCTCTGGGCAGTGGCAGGTCCCTTTTGGAGCCAGCAGAAAACTGGCCCTTATCTAACATGGAGCAGTTTCTGGACTCTTCTCATGGAGACCACCCCACTACCAAAACTTTGCCACGTAAACCCGATACTGGGTGCCACAATATGAGAAAGACATAAAAATGTTAATGTCCAAAGGAAAGCTAAAAAGGTGATGAAAGATCTAGAGGGCAAGACATGAGCAGCAGCTGAGGCCCCTTGGTTTGTTCAGCCCAGAGCAGAGCAGGCTGAGGAGAGGCCTCATGGCGGCCTGCAGCTCCCTCACGAGGGGAGCGGAGGGGCAGGCGCTGAGCTCTGCTCTCTGGGGACAGCCACAGGACCTGAGGGAACAGCATGGAGCTGGGACAGGGAAGGGTCAGGCTGGGTGTTAGGAAAAGGTTTTTCACTGAGAAGGTGGTTGGGCACTGGGACAGGCTCCCCAGGGCAGTGGTCACAGCACTGAGCCTGTCAGAGTTCAAGAAGCATTTGGACAATGCTCTCAGACATGTGGTTTGATTTTTGAGTGGGGCCACGAGTTGCACTCGATGATCCTTGTGGGTCCCTTGTAACTTGGGATATTCTATGATTCTATGAAAAATATATCTTCTAGAAACCAAAGGTGCAAGTGACTGAGTTGTAAATGAATCCCTGCCCAAATCAAGTTTCACAGTGTCTTTGCTCTGCAAGAGCAGCAAGATCAATAAGTGGCCAGTCTTTTCAAAATTGCCCTCTTGAGATCAGCCATTGCCCTGGGCACTGCTGCCAAATCAAACAATCCTCTGCAAAGCAATTCTGAAAGCCACTTCAGCTCCAGAGAAAAGAGAAAAACTTGTAACAAGGATCATCAGACACACAGGCAGTATGGAAAGTTTCACTTCTCACACAGAGGAGACCTAAGAAATCTGCCCTAAGGGTCTCCTGAGCTCTCTTGAGCATCAGTAATACTGATGCAAAGCTTGACGCAGTTTAAGAAGCATTTGGCTGAAAAAGAGCATTAAGCAGCTCTTAGTCATATGGTCTGAATTTTTGTGTAGACCTGTGTGGTGCCAGGAGTTGGACTGGATGATCCTTATGGATCCCTTCCAACTCAGGATATTCTATGATTCTACTCACAGCCTTAGCACCTCACTCAGAAGGAGTTCCAGTATTTCTTCTTCTAGACCTGGAAGGAACCTGTCACAGCAGAAATGGAAAAGACAATGACAGGAAGGTTGCCATCAACACAACAAGATGCGTTACCAAGTTCAGGGAGTCCCACACCAGCAGCAACAGTTATCCTTCTCCCCAGCATCATAAAACAAACTTGCAATCATTCCACATAAAAAGGCAAGGTCTCAAAAACTACAGCATGCAGCAGAAAGAGCAAAAGAGATCAAAACTATACACCAATGTTAAGATCCGTGAATAGCAGGGGAGTTGTTAAATGAAAATGCTCAAACAGTCTGACAAGCAGTCTCAGATACCACTATACAGACAAAAGAAAAAGTTTGGACCACCATTCAGCTGAGACATTAGCAATATTGAATGGGAGTAATAGTCTTCTGTATGAATTTTTATTATTCCCTTTGAGTCATGGAAAGAATAAATATGAGGTTTCATTTCACTTTAATGATTTTCAGAATGAGGCTCTGAAGATAAAGTCAGAAAATAAACTGTTTGGGTATCTATTTTAGCTTTACTATCATACTGCCTCTAATTCCCAGTCCTGGATGAGGAGATCTCAGCCTGGAGAAGAAAAGGGCCTGCCCCACATGTAATCTATTAGGTAAGAAATAGACAGGCAACAAAACACAAGGAAACAAACTTGTCAGCAACATTTGTCGGACTGAGCACACCAAGGGGAATAATTAGACCACTTTATTTTAAAGTACTTAGTTA
This sequence comes from Cygnus olor, assembly GCF_009769625.2. Taxonomy (NCBI): domain Eukaryota; kingdom Metazoa; phylum Chordata; class Aves; order Anseriformes; family Anatidae; genus Cygnus; species Cygnus olor. The sequence goes on along the minus strand of NC_049172.1, from coordinate 13,725,491 downwards.
AGAGCCTCGGAGAAGTACAGTGGGAAAAGTAATGGTATTTAAGTGCTTCAGAGTAATAAAATTAGGATATAACTAGACCAGAAATCAGTGGATTCAGGGAATTTTCCTACCACTGCCCAGGCACTGCATAACTACCAAAATGAGCCTAAGTCCAGATTGCAACAGAAATATTAACTTCCTGGTTGTGTATCATAAGTATCCATGAGGTCAAAACATAGTCTAGAAAATTCCAGTCAAATATCTTTATCATGGATGAACATTTATCACAAGCACTCCTAGATAGCATACTATCAGATGAGTATTCAGCCCCAGTCCTTTCAGCTGAATATGTATGAGTGGTGGGTGGAGAACTCAGAGCAAAGAACTGCCCCTTAAACATTATGAGAACTGCAGCTACTGTCAGCAGATGGTGCCAGTCAATGCTGAGGAGAATCTTTCTGATTTAGGCCAGCTTGAACATTGGGCCATAAAAGTTTCATTGAAGAGGCTGAAATTCAATACATTACACTGAATTTTAGCCACAAGTTTGGTGACTTTTAGAAACACAATACCTTTAGAAAATGCACTGATTTTCCTTTTTTCTTAGCATTATCAAAAAAGAAACCTTATCTATGCATTCTGATTCACATCTCACCTAAAAACAGCTGTAGCTTGCTATTTTTTATTAAGGAAATATTTTGCCTAAGGCTGACATTCTTAAGAATTAGAAGCTATAATTTCTGCAGAAGTGCAATGCCTTGAAATCTCAGAGAACCTTCTCATCCATGAGCATGAAGCAAGGAGCATTTTGTATCCCATGACACAGAAAGGAGCAATCTTATCTGGATAGCTAACATCTCTGTGACTATTTGCTCAAGTTCAGACCAGATTATTTTCCTGATCTTGTCAGGCCACACAAATCCATGAAATAAGCAGAGAAAACAGCTCACATAAAAATTGCAGTTGGGTCTTTGTGTAGTTGCTAACCTGTGATTAAAGATGTCCTAAACATATCTTTGTCATCATGTGTATTCTATTTTAAGCTTTTTTCCATAAACAGGCCTTGCTTCCATCTTTTCTTCCCCCTCTCTTTTTTTTTTTCTTTTTTTTAATTAAAGCTTTTCTTTAAGACACTTCCTCAAATGATCCGAGGAGTATTCCCCAATGATATTTTACTGTTGAGCAATAAACTGCTCTTGGTGCTTTCCAAGATCTCTTGCCAATGTAACCATGGAGACCTTGCCAGCTGCTAGAACATCTTGAGGAATTTTGTATCTCTCTCAGTAGCTTCCCCAATGACAAAATCATTATTCAAAAATGGAGTCGCAATGGCTGCAGGATTTTTTGTTGTTGTTTTTACAACGTTTACTAGCTTACATGCATATTTTGCCAACTGTTGCATTCATTGCACGTTATTAAATAACACTATTTGCTATTTGCGTAAGAACAGAATCAAGGGGAAATGTACAGAGGTTACCAGGTAAAATGCATGTATTCTAAACTGTCAAAGGTAAAAGGCTCCAACACAATTCATGATATAAAATAGTACATAAAAATGATGAATTAGCTGAAACAAAAGCCTGTATTCATCTGCCTTCAGATGGTGTTAGAATACAGCTACTGAATTAGAGCAGCGTGGAGTTTCAAGTCAAAGAATCTAGAAGCACATGCCAAAAATTAAACTTAACTGCTGAAACTATAAATGTAAAAACAGGTTCTGTTTTTCATCACCTCCTTCCAGCATCCTTCATGTGGAACAGGTCAGGAAGCATAATTCAAGCAGGATGCCAAGAGAAAAAGTGGATGGGGGGAGCACAATTACCACCATTTTCTTAGACCTTAATTGCGATGTTTTTCCACTCATGCTGTTACTGATGCCTCACTGAGATTCTGATTCCATAACAAGGCAGAGAAAGAGACCCTTCTAAGTCCTTTCCTTTCCCCTTCTTCATTTATTTTTTTTTCTTACCACTCTTCTCTTTCCTCCACACATTAAGGGCATGGCTTACGCAAACAAGGCAGAATCTTTTGCAGCACTGCTACATACCAATAGATAAAAGCACAGTGAAAAAGCCTTAAACATCCCATAACAAAGTAGCCCAAACCAAGCTAGTACAAGCTAGCCATGCTCTTGTTTCCTCAACCCTCTGAGAAGTATTCATTCCTAATTCCTTTCAAGGAAACCTGATCACACTTCAGGAACAAGAACTCCAGCAGTTTTAGCCCATCTCACCTATTTTGTGCTCTTTTTCAATCTTTTAATACCAGCAAAGGATTCAAAAGTATTCCTCCTCTCAGTGACTCTGAAGAAAAAAGAATAAAGTAAACAATATTGGCTAACTACATCTTACTGTTTAACCCCTTATATTTCAGATTCTGCAATCATATATATATATATTTTTAGCTTTCCCTAGTGCATTTAGAAATGAAACGTGGCAACTATTTTTAACAGGCATTTTTGCCTATGCACTAAGAGAGTTCAGGCACATACAGAGCTCCCCTACTTCTGACCCTTTTAATTCACCGGTGTTGTGTCCACACACAGCAATAGGCAGCCTCCATCACAAACAGCTTGCATAAGCTAGAGACGCACAGATTGGGTTCATGGAGAAAAAATATCTCTCCCCAAAACTCTCTGCAAAACTGTCTCATAGATCCAGTCCACAGCAAGGCACGTTTCCTGACATGGTCTGGGGCAACTGATCCTGCTGGTCTGTGGTACAAGATCCAAGAGAACACTGACATCTTCAGACCATTTTAAATGACATAAGAGTGTGTCAGGAAAGGGACAGAGCAATGCAAACACCATGAACCTGCCTATGGTCAATGGCAAACCACAGCTTGGCATTGCTGTGGTCATGGATATTGATTGAGAATGAGGAATGTTGAATGGACTGTAAAGAGAAGGCCTGTCATGAGATGCTGAGACCCTGCCAAAGAGCCTGTCAGGATTGTAGCGACTCTTTGAGAAGAAAACAGGGGGACAAATCTGCCTAAGTGAGCCCTACCACAACCAGTTTTCCACCACCACCTCCAAAGAGCTATGTCACAGGGTTTACCGGAACTGCAAAACACTCCTGATAGTTTAAGGTACTACAGCTTATAGGTTACGTTTCTTTCTAGACTTTCCTCCATTCCTAAAATCGGTTTGAGACCGAGTAGGAGCTGCACAGCTTCTGGGGCTTTTGTAGCAAAGACGAGTCATTCCCACACCATGCTGTCAGGGAATGGCACTGCCTCTTCACAGCCTAAAAAGATAGGGCTTGAGATCTATTACAGGTAGAAGAGCATTTGCCAGAGCTCTAACTTTACTTCCACAGTATGCGAAGGCACCCAGTTATTACCTTTTTTTTTTTTTTTTTGCTGTAAGGTTAGAATCTATTCTGAGATAAATAGTTCTCATGCTGTACTAACATGCTGCAGCGATGTAGAGCTGTCCAACTTAACAGCTACTCTTGTTCTACTTCAAAGGTCTCAAAGGAAGCTGAAGCATATCTGTTAAGTGCACAGCAGCTTGTTAAGCATGGGTGATCTTTGCTGAAGTAGCTCTCTCCCTGCATTTTACTAAGATATATTTGTCAGTCAAGAAAAAGTTGGATACTGCACCTTTTTGAAAGCTTGTAAGGAGAGGATGCTAAACAACAACAGCTCAGAAATATCCAAATCTGTGCTAGCCAAGCATTTCACTCATTTATTAGCCAACAGTTTTCACATAGATAGTGTGAGCAGGCCCTTCGTATGAATTGGTCAATGGACTCTACAGCAGTAGCCCTCACACATTTTGAGGTATTCCCCCCCAAAAAAAACTTCTCCCCATCCCATCCACCTGAGCTCTCATAGGACCAAGTCAGAAGACGTAAGTGAGCCTCACATGCATACTTGCCATAAATATTAGATAAAATTAGGTTGCTTATTTATTTTGATGGGAATCACAAGACTTAGGGTAGGAAAAGACTTCATACTTGAAGTCTAACCATTGCTTTACAAGTGGAAGAGAGCAGGCAAACAGCTTCCTAACAGTTCAGTCATGTGCAGAATACATGTATATCAGGGCAGCCAGCCTTCCAGGTGTCCAGGTGACATGCAGTACTGGAGGAGGGCGGGAGGTATCAAAAGTATAGGCTGAGAAAGGATTAATAATCTGGAGTAGAAAATGAGAAATTGAACAACCCCCGTACTACAGCTCCTTGAGCACGTTCTCTTGCTCCAGCAAAATGTCTGCTAAAGAGACAAGGATAGAGCATTCTGTAGGAGCAAGCTTCCTGCCCTAGGTAGTCTGGTATTAGACCCAGTTTGCCATATGAGAGAAACAGAGGAGAGAGAGATTTAACACAAATACCTTTCAAAGACGATCTTGCAGCAAGTAAGCATGTTCTTTCTTTTCCTTTTCTTCACTTTTGTCACTATAAACTTCATTTGCATTGACTTTGCCTATTTTGTATTTCGTTAATATCTTTAACTTGACCTGAGTTAACTTAACCTGACTTAAAACTGCATAACAACATGGCAATCCATTCTTCTGTGCTGATAAATATTCAGAGAAGAAATATCTTCTAGTGAGAGGTGTAAATCAGGACAACCCTAGCAGAGTGGGGCAGCAGGTAGAAAAACCCAAAAATAGAGTCTTGGGAGAGCACATAACACCCTGAAATCATGAACTTATTTTTAGCTAAAAGGGCAAAAGCCATACCTTCTCTATAGGGGAGGAAAAAAACAGTCCTCTCAACCCCACATAGATATCTTAGCTTTAAAAGGACAGTGAAGCAATCGGCATTTTTTGCAAGTGTTAGCTGTGAAGGTAAACTCTTCATTTTAAACTCACCCTGCTAATTCATGAGAAGATTAAAAACTGCTCTGGCATGACTAAGACTTTAATTGAAGTTCATTACCTTGAATTAAAGCACATCCTTTCTTCTCCATCTCACCCCCCACCCCTCTCTGTGGCAGCAATGGCAAGAAGCCATCCTACTCTGAGAGCATGTGTAAACAGGCTCCTCAAAGTGCCTGTCAGCAGCCTGCCAAAATTGCTAATCCCAGTAACTTCAGCAACAGGAAAGCAAACCCAAGGCCGACCACTTCTGAAAAGCCTGCCTGGTTCAAGTATGTACAACATAGTTCATCATGATTTAGGTAAGTCTGCACCTTTCCTATTGCCCTCCACTCTTAGATGTGGTCCCTATGACTCAGAATTTTAGAACGGCCTGGAAAGTTTTTCTCCTCCATTCACATATGACACTGACTTCAGCTTAAACTAGAATTACTACAACAGATTTAGGCTAAAATGTTAAATTTTGATGCTTCCTTGTGAAAATGTCAATTGGATGATGCCAAAATGTTTAGAAGTATTTACACATAATATGAATATTAAAGAATTTTAAAGAATTTGAAAAAAATAGATTTCAAAGGCTTTTCATTTCAAATGCCCTGTTGGTGTGTGTTTGGTTGGTTGGTTGGTTTTTGGGTTTTTCTCCCCAGCAACAGCAGGAATAGTAGCAGAGAATGATACCAAGGCCATCTGAGCTTTCTTAAGTAAACACCAGCTATGTAAAACATATTCACAACATATAAGATTTTTAAATTTGCAATACATAAAGAACTTTTAATCAGACTTACAGAGGAAAATGTAGAGCTGAGGCCCAGATCAAAAGGGTAGATACCACGGGAAAACATATCCCAAAAAAAATAATTAGCAGTCTCTCCTTCCACAAACTACTGATTTTAGATCACTTTCAGACACGTAGCCTCCAGGTGATTATCGCTGGATTCACAGCAAATGAACCCCTCACAGCTCTCTTCAATTTCCAATCCTATTTTCTACCTGTAGGCTTTACCCTAGTGATTGCTGGGCTCTAAACACCACAGCGCTTCAGTTTAATGGCACTCTAGCTTAGCAAAACTCTTCATGGTCATTAAGAGAAAATGATTGAATTAATTCAGGAACTCAAGAGCATTCAGCTGAACTGATATTAAACCTCAAGAATACATGAGCCAAAGTCCATTTAGGAAAAGAGAAGGTAAAAATGGATAATAAGAAATAGGCACAATTCAGTTTTATCGAACCAAAGCATCTTAAGATGAAAACACTCTAATGAAGCACTTAATGACTACTTAAAATTATTTTAACAACTGATGACTTCAGAGAGTTTAAGACATAATTTCCCATCAAAAAGCTTTATGCAAAGTCACACCACATATCCATTAAGTCTAGGAATTTAGGTTGAGTAACCCTACATAGCTACTTCACAGAAAAAGGACATGCATGTCTTCTAAAGGAGATGGTGGTGTTCTGTGTTTTATTTATTTACATGCACACAATGAACTAATGGGATTACTTTCACAGGAACATAAATTCATCAGATATAAGAAATTAAGCCCGGTTCTTTACAATCTGCACAATACTTACCAAGTCCAATAGAGCCCGCAGTAGCAATACGTCCAGACTCCCCCTCATTTTTGTCTAAATTTCACAAGCAAGAAACTTCTCTCAATGTGATATATAAAAATTTGAAGTCCTTCAGTAGCAAACAGATCAAGACTTCAAGAATCAGAATGTGATATAAAAAGAAGGATCGTGAATGCCTAAAATCCTTGAAATGCCATGGATGTTGTCAAATAGAAATACTAAGCTAGTTCTAGTAGTGAACCAGGCTCCATGTTACAGAGAAATCTGTCAACTGGTTTAAAACAGAGCTCTTAGCACCCTGGGGGTTCTGAGTATGGTGGGTGTCCATCCTGTCTGCCCCCACTCCCCATTTTTCCAGGTTGTGTCAACACCAAATTCTTACCAGGAAGGTGGATATGGGAAGGAAAAAATAAAACAACACCACCACCACCAAAACTTTAATGATACCTTCATATAGGAGACTGCAGTATGCTCAAAATAATTAGTCCATTTGCTCAAATAAACTCACACCCTTTCATTCTGGCTTAAGCTGTAGGTAGCAAAATCCTATTACCTCCTCCTATATACGTTTTATTCCCTCCCATTCCTCCAGTAGCTTTAAAAGGTAGAATGAGGAGAGGTCAAAGGTATACCCACACCTACTTGGTCCACTGGGTTAGCTAAGTTATTTGTTTCCATAGCAATGGCACAAACAGGCGAAATCTGGCCAGCATTACTGTTCATCTTCGATCCCCTACCCCAAATGCTTTTCTACTCAATTTACAGCTATACCAACTGCACGCAGTTTTCAGCAGGAGCAAAGGTCAAAGTCACGCGAGCTCCTCAGCAGAAGACATTGCCCCACCAGACCCCATGAGACTGCAAGTCCCAGACAACTGTTCCAGATTTCTCCCTGTCAGCCTAAAGTAAGGAAAACTTGTTCCTCAGCTGGTCCAATCTTTGCATTTTTCTCCACTGCAACGTATTCTCTTTTTGTTCCTCCTAGAATTCAGACAATCCCACCAACCTTCAAATATAAATGCCCTCACTTTTCTCTGTGACCCTTCTGACGTTACAAGGACTGTAACTGTTACAAAGACTGTAGGAAGATGACTATAAGTCATCATCTTATTAACCACAGGGCTTGGAATTTTCCTGTATGTGGTAAGCCTTGCTCTACCCAGGCAAGCGTCCAAGAATCTGGACTCTAGGCATCATAAAGCTGGCCCTCAGCTAATGTGTCTGCATTAGAATTATATTACCTCACAGTATGAGGAATGCTGCTCAGCAATTCAGCTTTTCATCTAAGCTAGTCATGTACTAAAGTGGCAATTCTCATACCTGATTCTCAGCAAGACAATTCCTTTACAGATGTTTTCACGGCAAACTGATTTCCCTTGTGTTTCACTGTAGTTACAGTCAGCACTGTTAATTTATTTTTCCTTCTACAAGGCAATAAACTGTTGCACATTTTCCCTGGAAGGGAGAGAGATTACTGATTTATGTTGCATAACAGGAAAGTCTGACACCAACCATTGATACAGATGAGCAAAGGCCACTGCAGAATCTTGATGGAGTCAACACAACCTACTGCAAAATATCACTAGCTTAGCAGGTGACAATGACATCTTCTGCCTTAACGTTTATCTTCACTATCTTCAGAGCAATTTATTTGCAGTATATTACTACTTAAGCTGTATCTTTAGGGAAGTTATGATGCTTAATGTTTCATGCTTGCCAACTGTCTGGAATTCAGCTCAAAAATTTCCAGGCAGGTTATAGCAGCCATTTGCAGTACAGCTCCATGAGAAGTAGGATTTGTCGTGGTTGCAGCAGCTTGCAGATGTCACGGACACATACAGCACTTGCAAAGAAGAACCCCTCTCCCAAGTATCAATGCAGAAAGGCAAGGCTTCCCACGGTCTTGAAAGTGAACAGGAAGAGATGATCTTCCAGGACTTTTCACTTCAGACATGTTAGACTGCTCAGAGAAGAAGCACTCTTCACCAACTGTCTTGAAAAGCCTAGAGGAGGTTCTGTCTGAAGTTTGGACATCTCTGGTATCTCACAAAAAAATTACAACTCCAGACTGCCTCAACCCACACACCATGTTTAGATCTGCCTTTATTTATTTATAATACCCCATGATCTCCCACTGAGTAATGCAGGCATAGCAAAGGACTGGAGTGGCCATGCTTTCTGTCACAGCACTTCCAAGTAGCCTTGCCACTAGGAAAAAAAAAAACAACACATTGTTATGTGATGACAGGGTTAACTCTGCATTCACGGGTTCATCGTAGACCTACTAGGAGGCAGTCAAGAAGGCAATGCAATGGTTCCAGATAAAGAACCTCCCAATAAGCAGGGCAGGAGACTAGTGAACAATGCCTGCAGTCAGTTGAAGAGACTGCTTTCCCAGAGCCATGCTGCTCTTATGCCAAGCTTAGGAAAGAAGAGATCTAATCGACCTGGCTCATGGGGATTGGGACCCAACCTACATGAACAGGGAGACTGAAACAGGACAACAGATTCCTGCTCAGGTCTAAGACAACACTAGTGTTTTCCTAAGTTTCCAGGAGATAGCAAGCCTTAGAACAGATGGAAGTATACATGTAGTCTGTTTTTTACTTTTTATTTTGCAGGTTCCTCTCTGTCAGTCTTACCTGTTTCCCTTGTTATGAAGATTTCACAATGCTTTGGTTCAGTCATGCTGCCGTATTGCACAATTGATAGCCGTTGCAGCTCTCTTGAGAAAACCTGTGTGTTGCCCAATGAGAAGTCATTGCCGATCCACACAACACACTGCTCTAGGAAAGAATCCACTACAGGGCTTTACCCTCGGGTAGGGGAGAGTAAAGGGCTACCCTACTGTATGCCTGTGCCCAGAAGGCAGGCAAGGTCACCACTGCACCTTGTTTGGCTGATTAACAAAAACACATGGGATGAAGAGGATATAAGCTATGTTTCATTATTAGACTAGTTACAAATGTTTAAAGTTTTTTTCTTTGAAAATAAGTCAGAAAGACATTTCTTTTTGACAAAAAAAAAAAAAGGAAATAAAAAAAATGTTTTGGAATATAATACAACAAAGACTATTTCTTCCAGACTTCCCTCTTTTGATTATTTTCATTAAGAAAAGAAGGTAACAACAGCAAAAAAAAAAAAAAAAGCAGAGATGACAGATGACTGAAGCCAAAATATTAATCTGCCAACATTTACAGCTTTGTCAAATTATTCGTTAAAAATCTTACAGAAAAGTCCATTGCCTCACAAATTTAACTACCTACAGAAATAATTTTTCAGATAAAGAGAGCCTCACCACTAAAGGAAGATGTATTCTACATAAGATGGTAACAGTGAAATTACTTATATGTAGGCACAGAGATTGTACAGTTACAGTGAAGAATTCAGTGTCTGAAAGACAGTAAGCAAGCAGAGGCCTTAAGGCTGATTCTATCTGTTGAACACATGGCAAACTCAACTGAAAGGTAATTCCTTACACCTTCCATTTGTGAAGAAGTCAGCTATGCTTTGTCTGTGCATTCACCCAAAATGCTCAGTCTGCTTCTTGTCAAAGTAATACCAGAGTAATAGCCTCACACGTGCCCTGAGACTTTGGTAGAATTAAAAAAAAAAAAAATCATAAAAATTTGTACCCCTTAGGAATTAGAGTCACTGAAACCAGCACATCATAAAAGAAGCATGCGAAGAACAAAATATTTTGTTCTTCTAGTTTTATAACAATAATGCTTCAAAACTGTTTTTGTAAATTTACCATTTGTATGCTATAAGCCAAAGAAGTTGACTGATCTCATTATAATGTATTATTTTCTTGCTCTGTGTCTTAAGGAGCAGAAAAGTATAGGATCGCTGTATGTGTCCCTATTATGCCAAATAATGTCTCAGACCATAAGACACATTAAACAAGATCTGAGAAAGGTTTCAGAGATGGATTTTCAAGGCCTATGAGGGAAGTGGCATGTCTATAGAGAAAAACAAGACCAGTGGTTCCATGAAGAGTAAGGCTAGTCATTCATGCCAGGCAATCCACAAAGGTGAGAGCAATAAGGAAGTAGATTCCATTCATTCTGCTGCTCAGAGTAACTGGCTGGTCCTGCAGTAGCTTTTACGCTTGAACTTGCTGAGGTGAGGTCCTCTGTTACCAGAAATAAAGCACTGCCTTCAGAAGAGCTTGATGATTATTTCTTCGGGGGTGTATTTGGATTTGCATTTTTGAATTATTTTAAAAGTCTGGGTGTACCTCTCAAATAAGCACTTCCTCTTAGATACCTAAAAGACAGATGAAGTAAGAACATAAATATCTGTCCCACAGTGTCCCCACACAGATCAAGGATTTTGTTTTATCAGCATTTCACAAAACAATACTGAAGGAGAGGGGGAAGCAATGTCTAGTGCTATAAATTTCTCCTCTTAAAGAGGGAAGAAGAAAAGAACAAGGTAAGTGAGCAAGATCAGAGATTTAGCAGTGGAAGAAGGCAGAAGTTCAATGTTTCCTACCAGGAACATGCTGGGATATCTCCAGACTCTGCTATGAAGTAGGGACATGGACATCGTGTATCAGCTATATACCAGGTCCATCAGTGGATGTTATTATCTCTACGAAAATTGTTAAGGGCAATGACTTGTCCACAGAATACCCTTACAGAGGTAAAATTTTGTGCAAAAGAAGTAGGTAAGATCTTCCAGCTGCCTGCACATTGCATTTAATGTGGCTTTTCATTGCAATTAACAATTTACCCAAGTAATTTCTTTTCTCTGTGGAAACTAGGATAACTCAGAGTTCACTGAATTGACTCAGCCCATAGCTGAGTCAAGAGGTGGAGTTTTACAAAGCAGTGAGAACACATTCAGGCAGTTAGTAACAGCCTGGGGAAAAATAAAAATAATAATAAAAAAGCCTTAATCAATAAGAAGTTAGGAGATTGGGAGGATTTCCTCATTTCTATTTCAGTGTTTGTTATTCACGACATCCACCACCACTTCACACTGCCATTTCCCCAGCAGTGCTATTTCTATTTGTTCAATATGCTGATTAAGCCTCCCACAGTGCTTGCAAAGGTCTAACTGCTATACCTATTTTCTAAGAATGCTCAGTAAAAATTAACAGAAAACTGTTAATTTTTTTGTTAATAATCTGCTATCATAGACTGTGGTGAAACTAGGATCAGCTTTAGTAAACTGTATCTGAGGCAACCAGTAGGCTTAATAATTCAAAATCAGGTAAAAGCAAAAGGACCAAATAACTTCCACTAAGTAACAGAGTATGCCCTCTAATAATTTTTTGTTGTTGTTTTTCCTGAAAAAAAGGGGAAAGCTTGAGAACATGAAATCCTCTGGCTGCTTTAATTTATGAATGCTAGTCTGATAGTGTTTTTTTTTCCCCGACTACAGGGAAAAAAAAAAAAGGAAAAAAAAGTTTTATCTTTTGTGTCTTGCACACTTTTACTTGCACAACAGGGTGCCTGACAGCACAGTGCTGAGCCAAGAAAAATAAACTCTGTCTCCTGGCTAGGCTAATTACAACAGGTTTAGTTCTATGTTGACATGGTTATACTGCCTCCAGACTTCGTGATAGGTCTGTCAAATAGAACTTGTTATTTCTGCTTCACTACTTCTGCACAGAGAAGACATGTCCAGAGTCTTCCTACACACACTCAGTTGCACCAGTTTAATTTTACTTCTGATGAAAGTGGGTGCAAGAAAAGTGGGTGTCCAGGCACAAGTAAGAAATCAGCTCTAAATATGTGTCTTTTAAACTGAAACAAACTGCCTTTGACCAAAATGCATGTAATCATAGAATCATTTAAGCTGGAAAAGACCTTCAAGATCAAGTCCAACCATCAACCTGACCTACTGAGTCCCATCACTAAGCTATGTCCCTTACTGCCACATGGGCAAATTCCTCTAAGCTGACTTAAGTGACTGAATTAAAGATTTGTGTAGATCCCAGGGCTACTGCATGTCAGCTCCTTCCCCTTTCCCTCATGCTCTAGTGCGGTTATTATTTCATGATGGTTTACAACAGAAACAAATGTCCCCACTTGATAACTTGCTCAGGCAGAGGGTGACCAGTGCACTGGCTACACTCAAGGCAGATAGCAACCACAATATCAATTCAAGCTAGGTGCTGAGAAACTGACAGACAGAGGTCTTGCTCAGCAGCTGAGGGCCAATGGAGGATGTGCCAAAAAACAATATTACTATTAGTCCATCATCTTACCCCATAAATAGTGAGCAGACCAAGAGTCCTCTGAGCATTTCTGCATGACATCTGGCTGCATGCCAGGATCTCCCCTTGACTAGAATCATTAAGGTTGGAAAGGACTTCCAAGATCATCTGGTCCAGCCATCCCCCTACCACCAATGTCACCCACTAAACCATGTCCCTAAGCACCACGTCCAACCTTTCCTTTAACACCCCCAGGGACAGTGACTCCACCACCTCCCTGTGCAACCTGTCCCAATGCCTGACTGCTCTTTCTGAGAAGAAATGTCTCCTCATTTCCCACCTGAACCTCCCCTGGTGCAACTTGAGGCCAGTCACTAGTTCTATCACTGGTTACCTGTGAGAAGAGGCCAACCCCCAGCTCCCCACACCTTCCTTTCATGTAGCAGTAGAGAGCAATGAGGTCTCCCCTGAGCCTCCTCTTCTCCAGACCAAACAACCCCAGCTCCCTCAGCTGCTCCTCACAGGACTTGTGTTCCAGGCCCTTCACCAGCTTCGTAGCCCTTCTCTGGACACGCTCCAGGGCCTCGATGTCCTTCTTTGTAGTGAGGGGCCCAAAGCTGAGCACAGTGCTCGAGGTGCGGCCTCACCAGAACAGAGCACAGGGGGACGATCACCTCCCTGCTCCTGCTGGCTGCACTATTTCTGATACAGGCCAGGATGCCGCTGGCCTTTTTGGCCACCTGGGCACACTGCTGGCTCATGTTCAGGTGAGCACTGACCAACACCCCCAGATCCTTTTCCTCTGCACAGCTTTCCAGCCACTCTGCCCCAAGCCTATAACGCTGCATGGGGTTGTTGGGGCCAAAGTGCAGGACCCGGCACTTGGCCTTGTTGCCTCTCAAGGTCATGCCTGCTGCAGAGATCTCTTCTTCCTTGTGAGAGATTCCTTGTCACAATAGATCCTCAGAAAGTAATTAATAGCTTTCTAAACCTCGTAAGTTTCAATAAGATTATAAGTATTTTCAGTATATTAAGCTAGTAAAAATATATTTATTTTTCCAGGGTAAAAGGTTAGTGATTTTTTTTCACTAAAAATTTAATAAACTATTATATATTCTGTTGCCCCAAGACCATGTTTTCCAAGTCACATAAAATTAAGAAAAATATGATTTTACTGAGAATTCATTCTGTCCCAAGCAACTTTGCTTTTGAAGAAATCAGGGTTTTGATACAGAACTAATTTTTTGATCTAAAATCAGCTCACCAGCACTCAGTGCTTCCACATATCCATCAGTTTGCATCAAAGAAACTGAGAATTATACTTGGAAGGGACAAGGAAGAGTTAAAAATATGTACCATTTTCCGAGGAAAAGAGTAAAATTTCTTTAGAGAAACAAGTATAATTGCCAGGCATTGATAAATTGTGTAAGGAACGCTATCGATGATTCATACCAGTAGAACTTGCTGCTAAATAAACTCTGACCTTGATACTCAAGAGACCCACTTAGAACATCCTGCAAGACAATGATATATTTCTCCCCACTAACCTTTGCGAGCAGTCTGCCTCTTCAGCTCCTTGAAACAAGCTAGTTCCAATTAAAGAGGAGAAGTGGAACTGTTTCATACATCTGTTTCAGTGACAGGATACGCAGGGGTTATGATGTCATAGTGCCAAGAATATTGGGCAGGAAAAGCTGGGTATGGGCTTTTTTTCAAATTTCAAATATGTATTGTTGCAATACTGCAGAAAATATTTCCTTCTTTATGAAAAAAGCTGAGCTGTCAGAAGGAAGGTGAGGGAGAGAAAATGATTCGGAAGATAAAGCCTAGAGCTGAAGGGAGGTAGTTGTGTCCACATTCCTGTCCCATGCTCACTGTGCAGAAACAGGCAAGTTATTTCACCTTCCTGCCATTCAGGTTCTCAGCTGCAGTGTGGAGAGAATAATAAAAACTTTCTCCAACTTCTACAGTGCTAGGCCCTACCTTCTGCACGGTGCACTCACAACACAATTTGGTTTTATGTTACCAAAGGGATAATTCCCGGTAAAGGAATACTCAACAGAGAAGACAACCACGAGATGGCACAGTCTTCAAGGACAACTCTCTCTATGAGAAAATGGAAGTACTTCCCACTAAAGGCAAGAAAGACACTGGGGAGAACAAGAACAGAAAGAGATCAGTAAGCTTCAGATGTCAAACCCCTTGGTCTCAGTGTCTGAACCTGAGTGAATCAAAATTTTGGAAGGGAGCCTGCAGCAGCCTGGAGGGAAGGACCCCACACTGCTACTCTGTTGGCCATGCTTATCTGTCCCAGTTGCATTATTTATGCCAAAATATTGAAAACAGGTCCAAACAGCAGAACAAGTAGAAATCACTACCTGTGAATCTAGTTACTGAACAAGTTGTCTGAATTTCTATCGAATGGATAAGGAAATGTTTAGGGTGGCATCTGTGTCCAGAGTCACTTTTCCTTCACAACTGGAAAATTAACCTGTAAAAGTGTTACCAGGTGTACTTACGGCTTTCAGTAAGAAGCCGCTGAGCATCCTAGCCACGAAACATGGCCTTGATCTTAGACCATCAGGCAGTCCAGGCTTAGGATTCAAAAAGCAGTTGGGATGGACTTGCTCAGCGTTGAGCAGCAAGTTCACACAGCAAGTGGAAGACAGGTGCAAATGTACTCCTGGAAAAGAGCAGCCAAGAAATTGGCACAGTTTGCTTAAGGAGTTGAAGCACGGAAAGAGGCAGGAACATAAGAATAGGTGACAGTGATGGAAGTGAATGGGATGTAGGGGATGTTTCATAACATAACATTAGAGAGGCATTAGCATGTTTGAAAGCAAAAAGACAGTGACTGATGCAGAGCAGCAGTGGAAGGATGTAGGAAATAGCACGGCTGGTGAGGACAGGGAACAAGCAGAGTCAAGGGATTTGTTTTCATCCTGATGTATGCTGAAAGGAAGTCTCAAAACATTTATTTTCTCCTGTGAAGGAAACTCTATTCTCCAATCGCATTCAAAAGGAAAAACAAGGCTGGTGAGGACTCAGTTCTGAACTTCCCCAGGATGGAAGGTGATTGATTCAGGCTTGCTTCTCTTTGTTTTTTAAGTGTGAGTGGCATCCAGCTATGCCTATTACTATCAGTTAATGATAACAGAAATCAAACTGTAAGTTAAAGCCAGAAAAATCCTTTGCATCATGGCATTTCCTTTATGAGTCATTGTTGCCTGCAAATGAGGACTTCTTACCATACTCCCAATGTACATCAAGTCATTAACATTTCTGCTTTTGCCTCAGTTGTAGACAAATAGAAAAAGGATAATTTCAGATCCTTCTCAGAGTTTCAGAAATATATTTTAAGAGATTAAGGTAACTGAAACTTTTTTTTCCAATTACCGTGCTATTTTCTTCTAAGATCAGTCTTGTTGTGCCATTAAAAACAAACAGCAATTTCAGGTATTTGTGGTGGATCCCACTGTTACTGTACTTGTTCAAGTTAACTAAGTGACATTCTCTTTCTCCTGCAAGCAATGACAAGGACCATTTAAAAACACTGATTGCTAATCTTACAAGTAGAAATGCAGTATACGTAAGCAATAACAAGCAGTAAATAAAATTTTCTTCCTGTCTCCATCCTTACTTGTACAGAAAAAGTAACTTCAGCTGGTTGAATGCTGGATCCCTGTCCTCCATCTCAGAAGTTTTGTGTTTGTTAAAGAACACTGCAGGAAGTTTCATTATTAAATGAAATTGGTAAATGAAAGTCCAAGCTATTAGTTTCACTAGAAGAAGAATGGTCCTACTGACCTGTTCGAACCTAACGGCTGTTACTAGAGACACTAATTGTTGTAGGCTGTTTCCTCCTGCCTTCCTGGTCTACTGCTACTATTCTCAGAAGATTCAAATTAATTCACTTGATTTGTTGCTAACCCTTACCAGAACAGACTTTTATACATTGCTGGTGCTTTAAAAACTCACATAGAGGGTTTCCACAGTAAATTTTATATCCTAAAAAAATAAATAAATACAAAAAAAAAGAAAAAAGAAAAGTAGTACATATAATGCACAGAAACTTAGTATTTAACACAGACTTTTGGGTAATCATCTGTTTACTTGAAGGGGTTGTGCATTTTCCATTTCTCTATAGCAGAGGCTTCATTTCCTACATGCTGCAGGTTTTTGTGTTCACATGCATAGATATTTCAAATCTAGAACCAAGCCAAGACCAAAGACGTGTCTCTGGTTCATAGCAGTCCTGTAAAAACTCCATTTTCAGTTTAATATGCAACGTTAAAAGTTTCCTTATTTAATAGGGTATACATTATGTTTCTATTTTCATAATAATGATAGTCTCCACTTTACTACCTACAGCATATATCATCTCATATAATATTAGCAACATAAATAATCTGGGTCTGATCTACAGAAGTTAATGGGAGTTCTTCCCACTTTGAAAAAGATGCAGTGAAATCAAAATAGAAAATGACCTACTTTTAAACTAAAGATATGATGCATAAAAAAAAGATATGTTTATGTGCAGCATAAACATTTTAATACGAAAATAAAGACCAAATTTACTATTATAAAACTCTTTGTGGCATAGGAAAGGGTATGTACAAAGAATGAAAAAGTGGTAGTAAATTAAAAACAAAACCAAAAAAAACCACAGAATTCTTATTGTCTCT
Organism: Cygnus olor; assembly: GCF_009769625.2. NCBI lineage: Eukaryota > Metazoa > Chordata > Aves > Anseriformes > Anatidae > Cygnus > Cygnus olor. The sequence goes on along the minus strand of NC_049172.1, from coordinate 13,708,255 downwards.
AAAGCAAAATCTTTGTTACAGCAGATCTGATTACAAAATAGAAGCCCTTCAAACTAGATGCCTTTTCCAAAGGAAATATCAATGTATAACAGTGTTTAGGAGGAAGACAAAACAAAACAACAACAACAACAAAAAGCCAGTTTCTCGTTCCAGTCCCAAGAATCCCATCAGAAAAAAATGGGAATTTGTTGGGTGTGGGAGTCCAAGCTGGCTGCCTTACACTGCAGTACTGGCTGCTTCTGTTCTTCCTCTGGTTGCTCAGGGTAGCAGGTCTCAGCTGTTAAGTCAGCCTTCTCCCAGGAGAAGGGAGCACAGAGATGAGATCTATCTTCTAGTACAGATTCCCAGCAATAACATGAAATTTCCTATGGGAAAATCATCTGAAAATCATTTCTGAAAATGTCAAGACTATGCCTAACAAGTATGGGACAAAGGTTGAAGGTGCATGTCCTTTAGAAGAACTTCAACTACATTTCAGGTGGGCTTTCAAAACCATTGGCCTGACCTGGATTAAAACCAAAATGTCTCACCAACTGTGTCAGCTTGGTACGGAGATTGAGACATCCACCACACACATACATAAACATTTTGAATTAAATGCTAAAAAAGCATGTTTTGCTCTGAACTTCAGCCTTAACACTACCTCCAAATTGAAGGTATCTGTAGGCCAGAAACTTTGAGGCACTGACTACATCTGTATTTTCAAAAAGCTGTGGCAGACCAGCATTAACCATATCCAGTGCACCTGGTTACACAGATTCCCAAGTACCTGCCTTGTATTGCTTCTGCAGAAGAAGAAATATCTGCAGTGCATCTGGCTGAGGAGCAAACACCTCGATGGCAACTTTAAAATATGACCACAATACTCACTTCAGCTTCCTAGTATAAGCAATGAGTATTAAATAAAGTTTAAATACGTATAAAGTGGGTAAAAGATGATAATACAAATGCCTAAAAGTGGAGCTGAAATATCTCTGTCCTTACTTTGTAGTAAGCAAGTTCACTAACACAGACCCAGCAGGCTGCAGAAGTAAAAATGACTTCAGATAATTGGTAAGATACAAAGAAACTTCTGCTTGGACGAAAACATAATTAGTGTCCTATCCAAAAGGAACAGCACAAAGCAGGAGATCTTAGAGCCACTGTGGTACCATGGAAATATTTTAAAGGGGATATTTTTGTCACATCCTTCCACATAACAGGAAGCATTCCAATACATGATATCACTTCACAATAAAAACATAACATCTTTGAAGCAGCGAATATCTTAGTATCCTTTGGAGGGTGCGGGGGAGAACGTAACAGAGTACCAGACCTCTTTGAGAGTTAATTTAACACACCGCAAAAATGATTACACTCACAACAAGACGAATCCAGAGATGAAACAATGATGCATGATACAGTGAATTACAGAGATTATATTAAGTGTTGACATTATTGGTGGTAATACTGCAACATGCAATTTGCAACATCATGCCCTAGTTTATTTCAACACGGAAGAGAGTCTAATAAAAGCAAATCAACTCTCACTGGAGCTGCAAGTATTTCTCATTTCCCAAAGCAATGCTTCAATCCTTCAAATCCTCTCTCTAAGAGAGGATCAAAATTGTGACTAGGAAAGCTGGCCAAAACAGCACTGACAGCCTAGGAAGTGTTAGAGGGCTAGGGCTGGTGGGTTTATGTTTGTTTTTTGTTTTGTTTTGTTTTGTTTTTTAATTTTGGATTCAGCTTGAATGAAACTCAAACTTCTTCCTTCCTTTCCTCTCAGAAAACCAAGATGCCCACGCTGATTCCAGTTCCATGCGAGCACACAGGCTGGATTCAAGCCTTGCCCCACCTGTACCAACTCCCCAGGGGTCTGACTCCATCTCTCAGAGCTGCCTCCCCTTCACCCAGAGAACCCCGAGGCCTCGGTACAGAACTAAACAGCTCAAATGAAGCAAGCTCTATTTTTCTTACACGTTTACTTTCAGCCCAAGCCATAATATGTAGAGAAAGCCATATGGCCAGCAATGACAAACACGAACATTTGTCTGCAATCTCAGACGGTTTTGAAGTGGCTGTGAAGAAAAAGGTCAGCCCCTCCTGACACTGGTTTTACATCCCCACTAATGAGGCCATACATACACATTTGGTAGTTTTTTGCTCTAGAAGGTTTGGCAGCCTCATGGAGAATAGTCTTCACTGCAGCTGGAGATTTACAGTCTCTGGGAGTGCTCAGCTGGACACGTACCTTCCTTTATAAATCTCTTTCCTTTTGGGACGTGGTCAGAAAAACAGTGACATGAAAGATATGTAGCTATGGAAACATGGAGTTTATCGGTAGTCTCCGTACCAGGACACAGAAGAAGTTCAGAGAGGAGCACAGTAACTTGGTCACGAGAAACATGAAGCTTCATTCAGGCACCTCAACAGTAGCAGGAAAGGAATTTTCCAATCAATACACAAGCAGCAATCCTCATTGATAAATCAGGTAATACAAGGGATAGCCACAAGAGTCTTCAATATGCCTAACAATCTCAGATAATCACTGACCTCACTGAGATCAGAGGCAAGTTTCTGGCCCTTAGGCTCAGGATCTTCCACCTTCAGCTCTCAAGGCACAGCTACTCCACACCTCATTCCCCACGGAAACTGTTTTCCTAAACAGAAATGTGTTCTGGGAGCGCATCCCTGCCATTCACGTGAGGTCAGGGATGCCATTGGGAAAGCACTGATAGGATTCTCAGTGGATGTCCCACAAATAGCTCCCCACCTCAAATACAGTTCTACTCTTGTATCACACCACAACAGTATCAATACTAAAATAGGTAATTAAGTTAATTGAGAAGAACCAGTCTTCTGACCACTAAGCTCCTTAGGGAGCAAACTCTAAATTCAAATAGTTATCCCTCAGGCAGCAGTAAGAATTACAATAATCCTCGTGTTAAAAAAGAAAAGTATTTTTTTTTTTCCACAAAGCTGGTGGATGGGAATAAATTGTTGTAGGGACTAGAACACTGATAGGGGGAAAAAAGGGGGGGGAGGAGAGGGGAAAGGATGAAGGAACAAAAAAAGTACACCTGGAAAAAGACTAGAAAGATGCTGATGTAGCATGGTCTTGTGGGCATCCTTTGTTAGGCACGTTCCCTGTCTTTCCTGACTAAAAACATTTATTTTTTCTCATTATAGAAAGAACAGAGAAGACTCCGTAATTATTCATTAGATACAAACATAGAATAAATTGATCTTTGCACATCATATCACTTCAAACTTTAAATACACAGAGACATGTGGTTAAATCAATATTCTCAAAGGAGACAACACTCTCTAATAGCTGGCTTTAATAACCATAATTTTGCAACCCACAGTGCTTTGAACACAGGAACGAATTAACCATGGCAAAGCCAAGTCCCCCCAGGAAGGAGGTCAGCATTAGTATATCAGAGCCTTCTTTCAGCTGTGGAAACTGAGGCCAAGGGATTATTGGCAGCATTTACAAAAGGAGGAGGCATTTAAATACCATGATCCCACCGGCTTTCTGTCTACACTTACAAGCCTATTTCACTTCTGAAACACCATTTAGAAAATGAATTATTTTAATGGTCAAATTTCTATAAGGACGTTTGAAATCCCTCAAGACACAGGTAGTGATCCAGAAGGTAAGTAACAGCAGTCACTAGGAGAAGACTTGCTATGCACCTGTCTCGATTAAGCAACACATTCCCTCTTGGAGTCATATAAAGGAGAAGCACTGACTCTAAATTGAAACTGAATTTATCTCCTTTTTTTTGTTTTGTTTTGTTTTGTTTTTGGTCACATCTCCACTTCAATTATGCATTCAGGTCTGGAACTGCACTCACAGAGGCTAATCTCCTATTGGTTTCCTTGCTAGGCAGCTCAGTCCCTATCTCCAGCTTTAATAACTATCAGCATGTGACATCTGTGGATCAGGATGTGAACAGATTTAATGACAACAACATTGGAGCAAGCAGATCCAAACAATCCCAGCATGGACACAGCACTACCAGAAGATGGAACAGAACCACTACGTTTCTTCAAGAATACAAAATGAAGAACAATAAAGGCCACTAAAGGCTGAGAAGATTCTCAAACTAAGCATCTTTACTACAAACCACAGTGGAAAAAAATCCACACCATTTTCCCCAGCGAAATCTATTAGCAGACAAAACAGAGCCCAAGAAACAGCTACATGCAGGAAGATTTTTCCTATAACACAGAAAATCAGGCTTTATTTTTCTTGCAGATAAGTGTCCTTTAACCCTGTGGTCTGTCAGACACCAGGACTGTATTTTTGTGATGCACTTTACTCAGGAGAATATTGTGTTAGGATACCCAGGACCCCATCCCTCTTCCCAACATTTGTCTTGGGGTTGCATGCTTCCTTTGTCTCTTGTTTCTCTGTTGTGACCCTTTGTACCATTCAGAGACAAACAGGGGAATTCCAGATGGCACTGCACTCAAACACAGCAGTAGGTTGCCACAGACAAAGATTTCCAGGTATCAGAAACACAACACCAGAAAAGTAAGAGGAGTCACTCGTGGCAGCACCCACAGAGAAAGCACTTGGCTCCCTAGGGCTTGTTCCTGTGCTGAACCAGCTGAGCACAGCCAGGTACAGTGGGAGAGACACACGAGCAATTGTCTGCACTAAATGCCACTTTCTGAAGTACCAGCACCACAACCAAAGTTTTCTATGACCCTTCTGAGACTCAGTACATGCTGAAATTACAATACAAGGAGGAAATGCCAGTTAGTTCAAAATTCATCCACGAATACCACTGCCATTACTATGAGCTAACCGTTTAATTGTATCGCTCAATACTTAACTCCATATTTCTGAGCTCACAGGTTCTTGGAGAGGATGTCTTTCTCTACATATATGAGCATTTGAAGAATTAGATGCAAGCCAGGGGGCAGCCGTGCCAGAAAGTAGAGGAACTATGAGTAGGAGGAGTATCTTAGGGGAATATTTGCCCTGTAAAATTGAAGCCAAACAATTTAGCTGCACGAGGAGAGGTTTGTGTTTGCAGCAAGCAGTACAAGCCAAGAATAAAGCAGTAGCACCACATTTTCAAGACCGATTTATCAGTCATAAAATATATCCCCTAAAATATCTATCTTGTAGGTACAGTTTGATCCTGCATATATTTATTTTGTGACACTTAATAGTGCAGATAAAGTTTCCAATATGTCCTAAATCTGTATGTGCATTCCCTTGCTTTACAGCTGAAATTGCCGAAGATGTTCTGGTGCCTGATAGCAAATGAAAGCAGCAACAGCTCTGTAATCTCCGTAGTAGTGAAAGGTCTCACTGAAGGAACCTGATGCAATGTCAGGGACATTTGCAATAATCACATTTAGGAAGGGAATGAGACACCACTTGTTCAATGCGATTGAGTCTATTGCAGAGACTCATACTAGCTAATTAATCAACAGGATTGCTGAAGGGGAAGAATCCTTTCCAGGCAGATTTATAGGCGTAGCAGGAATATGCCTGAGAACTTTGTGCTCTCCTTCTGCGTGTGCAGAAAGGAGTCAATTGTGAGGCTGGCACTTGCATTGCTGATCAGCAAGTGTGCTAACAGCAAAACACAGTTCTGCTGGAGCTGGGAAGCTTACCCCAGCCTTAAATAGATAAACCCCTTCTACGAATTTCCTCTGCAAAAGCGGAGATCAAAGTTGAAAAATTGTATCACGTATCAGGCTCTGAGCTGTAGTGACAACTGGAATAATCTGTTCAGTATTTAAAATATTTTAAAATTCACTTCTATTTTTAGAGATCCTGATTTTTGTCCTCCTTAAGCAATATGAAAAAATATGCAGATTGATTGTCAACTTCCTACCATTAATGCAGATGAGATCTGCTTTTATTATCAATAAAAATTAGCTGTGTACCTTGCAAAATCTTCCAAATCACCCTTTTCAATTTTAAGGCCCAGATACTATAAAATTATATTCACATGCAAAATGGCAAGCTTACAAACAGCATTGCTGCATGCAGCAGGAACACCAGTGAGCCAATCAATTCCCAGGGGAAAATGCACCCTTCTTTCTCCAATGACTCAAATTCCAATAAGAATGGGATTTTCCTTGCAAAAGCCAAGTGCATCTTAATCAGTGCAGTAAGAAAAGTGCAGGAAAATACTGTATCAAAAGAGAAAGAACGCATTATAGAAAGATAAACACCAAAACAACAAGACGAGGCAGGCTGACTCGTATATTTGTTCAGCAAGTTGTGTAGACACCTACAGCCTTCAAACAGGCTGGACTGGTTAGAACTTGTTCCAAACTGAGAAGTTTTTTAATTGAATTCAGTGCATAAGATATTAGACTAAAAAGTTAGCTGGCTAATTATTCCATACTCAGGGAGATGCACAGTATAACTGCATTACGACATCAAAACAACCCACTACAACTACTAAGTGTTGATACAAATGCAAAGAGTAGACAGAATAGCAAATCCTTCTGACTGGGTTTCTGACAGAAGTATCTTTATCGTGATCCTAACAAGACAATTCTGCTTAATCCAGCTATACACACGGGTTTTCAGTATCTCAGTCATCCTCCTTGGCTGTTGCTGCATATGTGGACTTCCTCTGAGCTTCCCTTCTGGTAGTTCTGCTTTCAGACCACAGAAATAATGTTTATTTCTTATTCATAAATTTCCCATAGCATCCCGAACTGAGTCATTTCTTTTTTCCAGATGCTTACTACTACCCTAAAAAAAAGCTGCACAGGTTTTGTTCAAGGGAGAAAGATGAGTGATTTTCAAGAAACATGACAGCATTTTCTGAAAGAATCTATGCCTTGAGGCACAGCAATTGTGATTGCCTGATTGTGTAGCAGCACAAGTATCTCAGGGCTTATATTCTTTTGTTGTTAAATACACCATCAAATTGGATTTTAAATACACCATCAGATTGGAAATGGAGGAGGGGGGCACTCCTTACTGTGTTGCTTCTTCCTCCTCCCTCCCTTCCCCTGCCCCCTCACCTTCTAACAAAAAAGCATTCCGTAGCATTTCTCAGATGACAATATTGAATATAGGTTTGCCCATGATGGTTCCAAGTGAAACAAACATGACTAAAGTATATTTACCTGAAGACCAATTCCAGGAGACCCTGTGCTTCAGGAAAGCAGTGAAGCATATGACTATCACAGAAGAGATCAATATATGCTTCAGTAACTTTTCTATGCTGAGGTTTTAAGGATATAATCCAGAAAAATTCTCTTGCCCAAGTCCAAGTACGTTTCCTAGCTGGCAAAATATATTTTCTATTTCAGTATGTATTCCAGTCCATAGCAGGTTGAACACAATCTTTTTGAAGATTTTTTCCTTTCTTTTTCCTCCAGAGAAACACAGCCTTCTTATACCCAAGCAAACTCACACACTGGTATGGCCATTCAAGTGGAAAGATGTTGTTCGAGATATTCATTTAACTCAGATGAAGCAGGATCTCCTAATCCCACAAGAATCACCTCATCAGCTACCAGAAATTCAGGAGTGGGTGTCCCCTCCTTGATTTCAATCACAGACTCCTCGCAGGGCACATGGGGATTATTTGGCACAAATTGCAAAATGTGGTGCAGTGGAAGATGTCACAAAAGATTGAACCCCTGAACTGCTTATATGTGAATACACAGTAAGAGTCTGTGTTTGCTGGAGTAGGGTCTTCTTAAACCCTGCTCCAAGGACCTGGTGCTTAGAGACATGGCTTAGTGGGTGATATTGGTCATAGGGTGATGGTTGGACCAGATGAACTTGGAGGTCTCTTCTAACCTTAATGATTCTATGATTCTACTTTAAGGATCATTCACTTCTGGTGGGGAAGAGGAGTACTATCTGTGTTGCGATGCACAACTGAGAATGATTTAATGGAGTATTCCATTTGGTTCCCATCTGAAAAATTATAAGGTAAGAATATGCATCTCCCCAAGAATAAACTGCAAAATTTATTTAAAATGTATTTGAGAATGCTTACAGTCACGTTTCTGAGCCTCCTGCTGGTGGCAGTGATCAGGATGAAATAGTATTAGTGACATGAACAGCGTGACAGCATTATGTAAGAGATTATGAAGCAGTTTCAAACCTGCTTTGATACAGCATTAACAATCAGAGGGAAAAAAAAAACAACTTTGTTTAATATTTCAACAACATGTTTAAAAGTTAAACACTTTCATTCCTCTGATGGTGTAAAATCCTGAGCAGTACTGAGATGGAAAAAGAAGAGGGAGACATGTTGAGTCTTTTGTCTACAGTGTAGGACTGTCACAGAGATCTTTTCAGAAAACATCCTTGCATTTTCCCAAGATGGCCAACATCAGCAGAAAACCTGACTAGCAGCTGTTTCCACTGCATTTCCTTATGGGTACAACGTTGCTTTCCTTGTCATTCTTATACCACGAAAACAGTATATGCAAATTAAAGCAATTTTATAGAGCCTGAATGGAGACCTCCCTCTTCACTTCCCTCCTCAGCCAGCTGCAGAGAACAGTAAGGTCATCTCTTAGCCTCCTTTTCACCACACAAGTTAAACCAAGTGTCTTCTGACTCCCCTCATGGAACATGCTCTCCAGCCTTTCCACCAGCTTTGTCTCCCTCCTTTGGATGCATTCAAGCACCTTAACATCCTTTTTACGTTGTGGAGCCCACAGCTCCACACAATATTCAAGGCGAGACCACACCACTGGTAAATGTGAGAGAATCACCTCTTTTGACCGGCTGTGTTTAATGCACACCTCTTTATCTCACAGTTGGACAACTTGTCCAAGAAGGATGCTTTGAGGGGCTGTGTTAAAAGCCTTACTAAAATCCAGAAAGATGTCTACTGCTTTCCTTTCATCGACTAAGTGGGTGTCCTTATCATAGAACGAGATCAAGTTACTAAGGCTGGACTTTCCCCTGATGAACACACGTTGACTATGCCTGATAATAGCTTTGTTCTTTAAATGGATTTCAGTGGCACCCAGGGTAACCTTCTCCATATTCTTTCCAGGTACTGAAGTTTCAACTAATAGATCTTTAGTTTCCTGGGTCTTCTTTCCCACTCTTCTTGTAGATTGGTATAACATTTGGCTAGCTTCCAGTCAGCATAGACCTCACCAGATACCCAGGACTGATCCCCTCATTCTGGAGGCTGGGTGCATGTTCTCCCAGTATTTTAGCCATATGGAAGAGTGTCTATCTCAAAATGGGGTCAGACATTTTAAAGCCTCTTGAAAAAGTGTATCACACTCTGAACCATTACAACTGGCTTCCCATCAGATATTTCATAACAAAATGAGAGTAACATACTGATTAACAATTAGTATTTTTCATTATTGTGTGTGAATAATAATCAAGCAATGAGCCTACTCCATCAGTAAAGGAATTGCACCACTGTCGGGACACACATTGCCATTTTGGGCCTCCAGGGATCTTTCAGATCTGTTCAAAAAATTTAAAATGCCGGAAAAATTGTTTCTTTCCTTGACATAAATCTAGCAAAGTAAATTAGCTCTGTTATTGTGAAGCACACGGAATTTGTTTTGTTGAAGTCACCATGGAATTGTTAACACTGGAGCTGAGACCTGCCTACTGCAGAAAAGGTCACAGGTCTCAAAGTCTAGATCCTGGCAGGGATTAGGGAACACCACTGCAAACATTTTCTTGCTGTTTGCCCATGAAAACCCAGCCCCATCTTTTCAAATGTCTTTGTCATACTTTATTCTTGTGCTCTATGAATCAAATTATCACTCACAAAATCATCATTGCATTGTTGTGCAATTAACTAAGTTTAGATAATTTTAGGTAACGACTGCTATATTATTTAAGTATTCTTACTACGAGGAAATATGTGAACAGTCCATTTCCTGCTGAAAGTTTAATATATTTCTAATAGGCAGTTTATACAGTTTTTGATGGCACACTAAATCATCTAGTATTTAACTGTGGCACTAAGATTGATTCAGCTTTGCAGTGGGAATAGAACAACTGAATGCAGACAAGAGTGTCACCTAAAGCTGAAACATGCATAAGTTAAGAAATAATGCTACAGTACTAAATCATAAAAGAATATGGAATCTTATTCCTACGAAACTGAGCTCAAGTAGGATAAACAGCTTCCTGGATCAAGATACAGAATCCTGACCAGGGTTCTGATTTATTTTTTTTCTCTTCCTGGCTGTCCACTTCAGGTCAGTGAAGAAGAAGGGGGAGGAGGTGCTCCAAGCACCAGACCAAAAGTTCCATTGCAGCCTGTGGAGAGGACCCTGGTAGCACATGCTGTCCCCCTGCAGAAATTAGTGTACCACAGCAGAGTAGATAGCCATGCTCCAGCCATGGAGGAGCCCATGGTGGAGCAGGTGGATCTGACCTGAAGAAGGCTGCAGCCCGTGGAGAGCCTCCACCGGAGCAGACTCTGGGTGGACCTGCAGCGTGTGGGAAGGAGTAGAGCAGGCGATCTGGTGGGAGCTGTCGCCTGTGGGGGGGACCCAGGTTGGAGCAGTGTTCTCCTGATGGATGGACCCCGTGGTACAGACCCATACTGGAACAGTTCTTGAAGAGCTGCTGCCTGTGGGCAGCCCCCGCAGGATCAGTTTGGGAAGGACGGCATCCCGTGGGAGGGACCCCACGTGGAGCAGGGTAAGACAGTGAAGTTCCCAAGTCCAGTAAAGAGGCTGATCTCACCAGACAGATCTGAGCATTTTCCATCGCTTCTCACTGCCTCTCTGCTGAAAGATTTTGCTGCCTTCCACCACCAGAGTGTCTTTCTCCAACCTGGCTTGGCCCTCATGCAATATCCCAAGCAGACAAAAAGCCCAGCACACCTGCAACTTGCACTTCTCTGGTCTTTCCCTCCTGATAACGTTAAGAGGTCCATGCTCAGTTGCTTGCCTAGAACCACTTTTCCTTGCTCCTAATTCTCTCCACATACTGTAAGGAAAGCCCAAGACCTCACTCAGAATTAAGAATTTCCTTACACTGCATAGCCCTATGCATTAAATATCACAATGTTTAAACATAATCATCTACGTGTGCAAGGGCTACAAACAAGAGATATTCAGATGCCAAACAGTTGCTTATTTATTAGGTGCCTGAAGATACTAAAAAAAAAAAAAAAAAAAAAAAAAAAAAAACTTTGGGTGTGTGGTGGTTTTACTCAGCTGGGCAGCTGAGCTCCACCACCCCTGCAGCCCCCTGCTACCAAAACCTTGCCATGTAAACTTAATACAGGGTGCCACAATATGAGAAAGACATAAAACTGTTAGAGTGTCCAAAGGAGGGCTAACAAAGACGGGGAAGGGTCTAGAGGGAAAGACATATGAGGAGCAGCTGAGGCCCCTTGGTTTGTTCAGCCCAGAGCAGAGCAGGCTGAGGGGAGGCCTCATGGCGGCCTGCAGCTCCCTCACGAGGGGAGCAGAGGGGCAGGCGCTGAGCTCTGCTCTCTGGGGACAGCGACAGGACCCGAGGGAAACGGCATGGAGCTGGGACAGGGGAGGGTCAGGCTGGGTGTTAGGAAAAGGTTCTGCACCCAGAGGGTGGTCGGGTACTGGGACAGGCCCCCCAGGGCAGTGGTCACAGCACTGAGCCTGTCAGAGTTCAAGAAGCATTTGGACAATGCTCTCAGACATGTGGTTTGATTTTGGGGTGGTCCTGTGCAGAGCCAGGAGTCGGACTTGATCATACTTGTGGGTCCCTTCCAGCTCAGGATATTCCCTGATTCTATGACTAACTACAGGGGCCACACAGCTAAGAACTCCTATGTATTTCTCTAGGAGCTCTGTACAATAAAGCCTTCCCTTCTCTACTGGCACACTTTGTATTTCCCTCCTAGGGAGCTCAGTTGAAAACGTCAGTCATCCCCCACTACAGAAAAACTTTGACACTCTTAAGTTTAGAGAATGTACTGAGAGAATCTATAATTATTTATTTATTTATATTTCCTTTATTTTTAATCCTTTGATTTGCAAGAATCACTGCCTAAATTTCCTGGCACAATAATTATAAATACTTCATGATAGTATATGAATGTAAAAAATTCTATTTGAAGTTTTGATGAGTCCGTGATGAAACATTGGCGCATTGTGTTTTCACTCATCTGGGGACTTCGATGCCACAGTCATTTTCAGAGGATAAAACTTCTACGTTACTTCCCCCTTTCCTCATTATTTATCATTCCCTTTTCTCAGCTCAGAGTGCCATTTCCCAGCAGAAAATTCTGTTGACTTTAGTGTGAGTTACACACTTAAAAACTAGAAAGAACTGAGGTAGGTTCAGCCAGGCAAAGGATATACTTGGCAAGAATGCACACATATGAAAACTTATTTCAGCGCCAGTAACATCGAGCAAATGACAAGCTGGAAGCTACCTGTACCCCTGACAAGTGGAGATGGCTTTACAGCACAAGAGTACAACATAGCCCACTCTGTACACAATTCTGTTGGGAAAAAGAGAAATAATTTCCAAGACCAAACCACTGCTTAGCCCTGAACACATCATCACAGAGGTGTATACTTCTATTTCCTCAATTTTCTCTGCTGGTCTCTAGAGGCTAAGGGACAGGATTCTTCAATACGTGTCACATAAAACCCAAAACAAAGTACTCATGTTAGTTGCAGCCCCTGAAAATAAAACTGTAAAGCTACCAACAAGGCAAGGCTGGTTTTCAGTTCTGAATTTTGAGATGAAGCTACACCTGGAACCACAATGTATCGTCTCCTCTGCGGAGCTCCTGCAAAGGGTGTGTGGTGATACTGAGAAGAGAACTCATCCTAAAGGATCGCCTTGGACTAGACATAGAGCATAGTAGTGCAAAAGCAACATCCAGGCAAATGCAATATGGAGCAAGTAACTTACAGAGAGTGAGAGGGAAAACAATGCATAGAATGTAAATTCCTACCTGTTTATCACTTAAAATGTATACAGCAATTAACTCTACAGAGTAAAGTCTGTAATTCAACGATACTAGCAACTCACAGTCATGAGCCCATTTGCACAAACGAGAAGTCACCTAACACAAAGCAAGATCTTCCTTAGCAGATAGACCATAGGAAGAAAGCAGATGCCTTTCTTTTTCAGAGATCAGATGAGCAAGGGCAGCATGGTCAGAACAGAAATTCTAGTCTGCATGTACAGCTTAAGTGGACCCACGTAGATGACTTCCCTATGAACAAGGAATTTACTGATTTGCACATATAGTCACCCATTTCACTTTAGCAGCAGCCTTCTGATAGGATATTGACGAAGTTTTGAGATTGAGAAGTTGCAATGTGGGCCCTATATGCCTTTTCTTTCCCATACCACACTAACAACCATTCATCAGGCCACTAAGCAACCTTTGCAGTTCATACAACAAATGGCTTGAAGTAGGCAATATGGAAGCATCAGGAATCAGGAAAATGGGCTTCTGAAGTAGCAGCATCAAAAGCATTGGCAGCAATGAAGGAAAAGGAAATGTTATCTTAAATAATCACAATGATGACAGGGGTTTCAGGAAAAGAAAATAAATCCTCAGTTTTATTTCAGCTCCTCAAACATCACATCGGTAATTCTGAAGCAGAGACTAAAGTGTATCTGTAACTAGCTTTATCTTTATTACAAAGTTAGAGCTTTTATTGCAATTGTCACCTAAGCTTAGAAGTTCATATTTACATTTTACACAGTGCTTATGATTTGTTTACAATGCTGGCATTTTCAATCCAAGCTCCATAAAATATGAAGACAGAAAGAGATAGTGTACAACCAGCTACAGAAACTTTCAAGCAGTCCACTAAAGCTCCACAAAAAGGCCACTAAAGTTACCAGAATTTAAATGCTCCAAATAAAGAAATAAATAAAATAAAATAAATTTAAGATGACAAGGAACAGCCTTGTGAAATAATATCTCCTTTTGCTTCTTCCCTGAAATGATCCATCTCAAATTTGCTTTTCAGGTTAACCCAAGAAAACAGATCTGTCATTTTTAAACTAAAATAATAAAAATAGTTTCTCCTTTGAAATCTTAATTAGCATGCATTATATCCATTTCTAGCATGGTAGCAGTACTGACATTTTTAGATTTTCATGATTCTGAATGTCAAGCTCAGAAAGCAGTAAAAACCACAATGAGATTATTCCTTTTGAAAACATTCTTTAAAAATAAAAGACAGAAATTCTGATGAGAATGGTGATAAAGCAGCCAAATCTTGATATGAATAACTATCATTATGCTGAATAGTGAAAGGAAAGACATATAAAAAGACCTTTAAAATCACACAGCCAGTTGCAAACCAGACTGTGACTACTGGATTTCTTACGTGATGATTGCTCTCTGAGTCAGGAAAACCACACGTGCAATCCCATACGCATAAAAGGATGGAAAATCAGAGGCACTTTTCCTTACAAAGAACTTGATTCATTGGGCCTTTACATAATTCACAGCACTGAAAGTGCAGAGGATATCCAGAGAAGTGTCATTCATGACATTTTTCCATCACCCCAGTTTAAAAAAGCTGCTAAACAGGATTACGAAAATTATGTGAATACGCACACATTTATGTATGGACACAAACCTCTGCCATTTCTGAGGCACACGTGCCCTTTCACATTTTTTATGTCACAAAGAACGTAAAAACACTACTGCCAAGTTTTTAAGTCATCACCACTGCAAATGAGCTTTTTTCCATTTGATCATTAATTTAAAAAAAAATAGAAATAGTAATGGAGTACATGCTACTTTTATCCCTTTTAAAAATACCTTCTACTTTTGCATAGCATTATGTTTTGCTATATACCAGTCAAATTAAGCAGAGGCTGGCAACGACATATGGCAACCTGATTAATGACTTTTAATATGATTTATGGGCTTCACTTTAGTACATCGGGTCATTCTGATTTTTTAATATATTCCTACAGATGTGAATGAGCACCACATTAAGTTCTGCCTGAGTAAAAAATTTCCCATTGAGATTGAAATGACTGAACATTTTCATTTAATGAGGATTGTCTAAGGGTTTGGGATGTTTTTTTTTTTTTTTTAAGGCAGCTCAAGTGCCATCTAACAGAATTTTCAGAAAAGCTGATACCAGCAAATACCAGGCATTTTAAAGACACTAATAGCTACTGAAGTGCACATCTAGGTACCTGAAGCCTACAGAAGATTCATGCCTTTTCAGATTTGGTGGTTCTCTGGGGCTGTATCGGTCTGCACCAAAGTCCACTGACACCACTTTACTACAGCTGAGGTTTCTGCCCAGCCCCTGTGTATTTTCACATTTGCATTGAGCAACAGAGCCACCGAATGTGTATGCCCCAGCAATAAATGGTTCCAAATCATTCTGCATCAAGATCAGCTATCAAAGACATGGAGGCAGAGGAGACAACACCTGTCTCTTTGTATTTTTTTTTTTGTCCTTACAGCAGGTAATAATAGCAAAAGAAGAAACAACGGGATCCAACATCCCTCTCCATCTCTCACCCACTTTCAGCAAATGCTTATATTACACACGGAAGAATCTGTCTGGATTGAATGAAATGCTTTGTTACACCATTGGTTGTCTGGAATGATGAGGATCAGTTGATTAGAAGTCATAACTTAGGGAAATGCAATTTTTTCACTATTATTTTTTGCCACGAGATCCTGCACAGACTTTTTGTTTTGTTTTGCTTTGTTTTACAGTTCTGCAAAATTGAATGAGAAGAAACTAGTTTTGTCTTTAAAACAGCTACAAATGCAGCATTACTTTGGAGCTTTCTCCTGGTCCTAATTTTCTCCTGGTCCTAATACTGCTTCTTTTCATGTCAAACGATGAAAAGAACTAGGCCATTACTAAGAACTCTGAAAATCGAGCTCACTACTGAATACTTGAATTATCCAGCTTCTTTCTTTTGACAACAGTTTCAGAAATAATATAAGAAAGTAAGCTAAAAAGAGGGTATAAACACAGCAGCAAAATATTTGTTGGAATTCTTAAAATTTATAACCAGTCTCTACAAACCAGAGGGTAGAGGGAGACAATAGGCTAAAATGGAACCACAACATTTTCATTGTTTTTTTTCTTTCTTTTTTTTTTTTTCTTTTTTCAGTAGACATGCTTTGGTCAATTGCAGATATTTCTATTTTAAAGAAACACAATTTTGCAATACCCTTGCATTATGCCTGCAAGAGCTTTTTATTATATCTCTTTCCCTTACAGTTTTAGGCAATGTTTGGGCCTATCTGGCAGTAAAGACAATTCAATTCATTAAGCTTAATTATATAGGATTGGAGTCAGGGATTAGTTTATTGCTTAAGTGTACACAGTAATTATTACTGATGTTAAGAAGGATATTTAATCACTAAGAGGATCCTACTGCATTATTGTTGGTGACACTGGCACCAGATTGCCAAAATTGTGCCTTCAGGGTTCATCAGCATCACAGGACGTTTCTCATTTTGTTCCTTTCAACATTTTTTACTTCCCTTTGTTTTGTGGACCAACACAGGAAATACGGGAGCGAGCCTGTTCATCTCATTTCATTGGGGAAAATTAGCAAGCGCTAAGACTCAAGCAAATCTTATAGATACAACAGGTTTTTGTCCCAGGACTTCAAAGTCCAACAAGTCAAAAGAGGCAACACACAAAGATGCTTAACGTTGAAGTTAAAACTGATGCAAGTTTCTTCATCCTTCATTCACAAACTGATGCAGAGTTTGCAGGATACAGCCTTCGGTAAAACCTTGTGGGGCAGTTTCCCATCCACCCCACAGTTAAGGCTGTTCAGTCAAGGACCAGGCTGCGTTTTATGTTTTTGAAGCAATTCTGGATGCTTCTGTCTAGTTCTACTGTAGTTGGTCAGTGTGGTGTAGGAAATACTGTCAGGAGAGTCTCCAAACTAGGGGGTTAGGAAATCAGTCTTCTATCAATGGTCTCTTGTCATCCTCCAAACCAGGCCACATGACACCAAAGCAATAATCTGTCATAACAGAAAGCAGCAACTCAAACCTTTCCATGCCTTTGACCTTCTGGAATGTTTCCAGTCTTCACAAAATCATTATGATCTTGCCTGTGTTTGTTTCAGAACAGTTACGTAATCTATGTCCATTTTAAAGGGCATGCCAGAACAAAGTTGATGTGCCCTATTCTACCTTGTCTAACTTTAAGCAAAGTTGCTGGACTCTGACCTTCTTTATACCTAAGATATATGAACCTGTCAAGCAAGTAGGATTGTTTTTATAAACTCCCTAAAAAGAAATCCCCATCAATCCTGAAAACAGTAATATATGTTAATATTCTGATACAAAACTGAAAGTACATCGTTATATAATCACGAGGGAATAGAAACACAGAATTAAGTGTGAGGTTATTTGCTATGTGTGTTCTCACAGCAGGTAATGCTGCAGCTCACTGTTCTGTAATATACTGCAGGAACAGTTCAAAGACAAGAATGATACTTTAACTCAACTGTTCATCATAAACTCATTTGGCTGGTAATAAACTATTTGTCTGGAATGCATTACACCAAATGATGGTAAGCTACTTGATGGGCAAAAGTATTATAGAGCTCTTACAAATAGCTTTCTTCATGAATAACTGAAAGGTTGCTTATTAAAGAAAAGATTTCCAAATATGGAGAAGGAAAAGAACTTGCAAACAAATTGTTTTTTTATTTATGATACATTAAAAGAGTATTTTTTGTTCGGGTCTACTAAAAGAGTTTAATGCTTAACTAAATCTTGTTTTCTGTAAGATTCTTTAACTGCTTCTAAAAGTTCTGTTCTGTCTAGACCGTTTGTTAAACAACAACAACATCCTGCTTCACACAAGCAACTGAGACATTTTATTTCTAAAGTCTTTCCTCCGTTTTACTGCTATCAGCTGGTATCAAGCTCAAAATGCCTCAAAATACATTCTAACCCGACTCCCCTCATAGGGGGAGAAGAAGAAAAACTACAGAACATTGCATTCAGAAGCAGAAGATATAAGAGAAAGGGCCTAAGTATCAGTAGCCTTGGTCTCATTTCCCATCCCCTGGGGCTGAGCTCATGGGAATATTAAGTGGTTTTCACTGCAGATTCATTTTGCAGCTTCTCAGCCTTTGAAATGACATAAACCATGCCTCTGCCAGCCACAGGAGGAGTCTGGTCTGTGCTTCCGACTTAGAGCAGAAATGGAAACTCAAACCAGCTATTGGACGTTGGCCGTAGAGGCAGTAACTGCTGAGAATGCTACTATTATCCTAAGTTTCTATTTATTTATTTATTTAGTCTAATTAAAGATATGTGAAATGAGCAACAACAATATTACTCTAGGGCAAAGAAAAGTAACTGATCATAAAAGGGCTTCTTGTGAGAGAGAAGGAAAAAAAAACCACAAGATTTTGGAGAGCAGATTCCTTCCTTCTGTATTTTACGGAAAACTAAACAAGTCAGTAAAGCTCAAAAGGAAGCAGGAATTGTACTTCTTTCAGCTGTAGCAAGGAATTTTCTCTTGCAGTTTTTCACAAACCCACCCAAGCTCTGGAACCCACATGCTTACAAAGGACGGCTTCGCATCTTGTGCTGTTCTAATACTTGCTGGCAGGCCTCAAAGACTGCATAGACATATTACCAAACCATTGCTCTCTACATCTGTGTTTTCTACCACAAGCAGTACTAATAAAAGAACTATTAATAGACAATAACGATCTGTGAAAATATTAACATCATCTTATTACTAGTCTATGATTCAAGCAAGGCCAAGTAATCTGAAGTACTCGGGTTTGATCAGGGTATGTATTTCCTCCTGTGGACTACACAGCTAGCCTGCAACTTTTAACAAATAATTTTTGGGGCACATACACAACATGACATCGCAAGGTAGTCCTATCTCCTCCCAGAGTGCCCTCATCTTCAAGCCCATCTATTTTCACTGTATCTCAAGGCTTTGGTGTGTGCTAACTTGTTTAACATGGTAAGTGCCTGGTAACATTTTTTTTTTTTTTTTTAAGAACTTATTCATTGGATATGAATTCTATCTGTAACAAAATTCAGAAGGGAAACACGAAGATGCTTCCCATGTAAAACACAAAACCACAAAGCTTCCTAATTGCACTCTGTGGGCCCTACATTTCGAGGGTTACAGAGAAAAATGAAGCTGCATCCTAGTATAAAAGGTGACTTGTTCCACTATGCATTAACAGCAAAGCTACATGACTTTCAAGTGCATGCTATTCTCAAATGCTAAAAAGCAGGAAACACATGGTGCCTGAGATTAGGAAGCCAGGAGGGATGATGACCATTTCCTTCATCTGATTTTTTTCGTGTCATCATCCATGCCTCCTAATAACCATGACAAGCTCATGATGACTGTCAAATCCTTAGCAGCTACTTTACAAAGTTAAAGGGTTCATCCACATGATAGTGAAGTTGTACTAGTGCTTAGTTACCTTCCCTGACAAAACAAGATGTGCCTTATTCCTACCTGCTTGCTAGTTTTTATTCCGCAGGAACAACTATAATTTTTAAATTCGAGTTTTCTGCTGCTGCTAAGCTTTCAGTCCTACTTGTGGATGAATAAAATGGCTCCATTTAATTAGCAAAATAAGTTCTACAGGGACAGCAGAGTTACCAAAAGAGCCATTACTGTAGCCTGTAATTCCAATGCAGAGCTGGTCAGCCCATCTGAGGACACACGCAAAGAAAGGAAGAACCCAAGGGGTGGGGAGGGCAAAATTTGGAGGGGGGGATGAAATTTCAAGACATTTGATTGCCACTTCCATATTGGCAAGTTTTCCCACATGCCCTAGCAACTTGCACTTGAAAATATGCCTGACTAATTACCTTCACTTGCCAATACTCAGAGAGAAAGAGAAAAGTACATGCACAGAGTGTGCAGCTTTTATACAAATGCACATACTTCGCTGTAAAAATACTCTCTTTGTTTCTTACTTAAGTATAAAGGTGATAGCATCATCCAATCAAAGGAAGAAGCAAGAGCAGTTCAAGGAGAGAATTATTTTTATTGTAAATTTCCAGAGGGAATTAACCAATTTTCTGTATTATGATAGAATCAGCATATTGTAGATTGAGCCTGTTGATAACGTCAAAGCAGAGGAGGCGCTCTCAGATCTGTGTGTCTGCTGAATCTCAAACACAAAAGGCTGCTTTACTTTTGTTTGCTTGGCCGTTTTTTCATCAGTGTGCACATTATTGGTCCTTACCGTGGTTGCGGCAAGCACTTCAGCCTGGCTGATGAGAGAAGTGAAAATACCCCTTGAACCTCGTATGATTCAGTACTTGGCAATGACCGCCCGTCCCAGCAATGCATGGGTGATGGAGAAAGAAGGGGAAGGAAATGAGATCATGGCCATAGCCAAAGAATTTTTTTGAGCGTGACTACATACCACGCTGTTTAAAATAAAAATACTTATTATTGCTATCCTACTACCTAATCCTGAATATAATTACTTTATACAGAAAAGAAGTTGGCAGGCAACCAACATAAAAATAAGGGCAAACACAGAATACCTAGGAAGAGCAAGAGAGCTCATAACCTTCAAATTGCACTTTTCTACATTCAATTAGCATATATATTTTAATGGCTGCTGCAATGTTCAGGAAAATGACATAGTACCCTTCTGGATATATTTTATTGAAACTGGTGGATTCAGTGGTAGATTTAATGAAATAAGCAGTAAAGATGATATTTTACTTTTAGTTTGAATTAATTTTTAGAAGAACAGGTATGAGTGAATAGGAAAAAGAATGGTACTGAGCTACTCCAGTAGCAAGCTGTCATTTTAATCTAATAGATAAGTAAATTTAGTAATATTGCAGAAATGGGATGCATCCTAACTTCCTGCCAGAGTTCCTGTATTTCTTACTGTTCTCCTTTCTTAGAGAACAGATGCAGCAGACCGCTGCAGCTTCTAGTCTTGAGAGCAGTAAATAGGACAGATTCAGTTTCGTAGAACTGGAAATAGCAAAAAATAAAAAATAAAAAAAAATTAAGTGGCCACAAACTCGGGGTTAAGTACTGCACCAAAACACGGGTGGTACAGCCATTTAAGGACCACTTTGACTTTCTACCCTTAAATCTGGTATGAAACACCCTCTAGGACTGCTTTGTTATTTAATCTTCACTGTGGCATAGGAACACAATAACCCCTGAAAACTTGTTTCAGGCATTAATTACCCTGATCATTCAAACCAAAGCTGCACTTTCAATTTATAGTTACTGTATATTGCAGCACCTTCATATGGTAAAAGGTATCTGGTTATCCAATTTTTCAGACTTCCAAATTAATATTTGCTAGACTGTGATCAAATTATTCCACTTTTTCTTTGAAGAAATAAAATACATCAAAAAGCGCGCTTATAACAAATAGCTCAATTGTCACGATCTCAATTAGCCTTCTTGCACTTCTCAAATTTCTCACTCCTGCTTACGCTACAGACATGAAAATTAAAGATGCATTCCATTAATGGTCACACCAGCACCAAAGCACAAGTAATGTAAACGCTGTTCTCCTATTGTGAAGTGCCATTTATGTATTCAGAATTCATATAAGTCTCTTGACTCATAATCACAGTAGGGCACCCATCATTTGGGCCAACCTATCTAGGTTCCTGATAGACACACATGTACTTCTACAGTGATTCTAGATTCACTGTCCAGGACAATAGAGTGATCAGATGCAGCCTGCATGGGTTTATGAAAGGCTTGCCTGACTAACCTGATTTCCTTCTATGACAAGACGACCCACAAAAGATGGAGGAAAGGCTGTTCATGTTGTCTACCTGGGTTTTAGTAAAGCATTTGACAATGTTTCCCCACAGCACTCTCCTGGAGAAACTGGCAGCTCATGGTTTGACCACGTGTATAACTTGCTGGGGGAGGAACTGGCTGGGTAGCCAGGCTCAAAGAGTTGTCATGAATGGAGTTCGATCTAGTTGGCAGCGGGTTACTACTGGCATTCCCCAGAGCTGAGTATTGGGGCAAGTTTTGTTTAACATTTTTGTCAGCGGTCTGGATAAGGAGACCGAGTACACCTTCATTAAGTTTGAGGGTGCTAGCAAATTAAGCAGGACTGCATCTCAAGTACTGTGTTCAGCTCTGGGCCCTTCACAAAACAGATAGTTTCTTGAGCGTGTGCATAGAAAAGCAATGAAACTGGTGAAGGGAATAGAAAACAAGACATATGAAGAGCAGCTGAGGGAATTTGGGTTGTTTAATCCAGACAATAGGAGGCTGAGGAGAAACCCCATCGTTCTCTAAAACTACGTGAAAGGATGTTGCAGGAAGGAGGGTGTCATTCTCTTGTTTCTGGTAATGATAGGACATAAGGAAACAGTCTCAAGTTGTGCCGAGGGAGGTGTAGGCTAGATATTAGGAAGACTTTCTTCATGGAGACGGTGGTCACGCATTGGAACGGACAGCCCAGGACAGTGGTGAAGCTGTCATCCCTGGAGATACTTAAGAGATAGGTGGGCACGGCCCTAAGGGACATGATTTAGCGATGGGACTTAGTAGATCAGATTGATGGCTGGACTTGATGATCTTGAAGGTTTTTTTCCAACTTAAGTGATTCTATGATTCTATTGTAGTTTCATATGGACCACATTGATTTTGTACATTCCTGTTTAAGTAAAATGTCACGCAATACCATCTCTGCACTAAATCTCTTCTGCAAAATGGATAATAAAAGTACTTTTCTGCTTCACAGAGATATGAGAGCCTGTACTGAAACACTTTCATACTGTGGCATTAACAGGCAGCAAAGCGATGCAGATATCTGTTTTAAATTAAGACCATTCAATTTTTTCACACACACACAAAAAAGTTCTGAAAAGCACTTACTGCTTTAGAACAAGACCTTATTGGTGGCAAAGCAGCGTGAAGAGATTTGTGTTTCTGAAAAGTCAGGCCCAAAGACTTCTGTGAACAGTCCTGGAAAGAGAGACCAAGTACTGGAGACAGTGCTTAGTCAAAAAAGCAGGCAAAGACCTGGTGTCATCAGAGGGAAACGAACGCGAATGCTAAGGGAGAAATTCTAAGTAGGTGCAGCGCTGAGGCAGCAGACCTGCACCAATCTAAATCCCTTGGTGCTATTGCCTGTTGAAACCACATCTTTCTACTGGAACCTTCAGAAAGAATCCCTAATAAAATCCCCAGTCTATGGGTGTACAGACAAAGTTTCAAACATGCTCATCGCCTTGCAGCTCCCTTTGTTCTCAACGGGGAAGCTCTTCCCCATTGTTCTCAGTGAGAGCAGCTATGAGCGCTTCCAAAAGTCTAGCCCGTAATCTCAGAACCCCTTCAATTTGCAGGATCAAAAATAACTTTCACATTGCATAGCTTTACAGCCAAGAGGAACGTAATTCACACCGATGCTGGGTAAATAATTTATTCATGTATTTGTTTTAAGTCTTAATGCCTCTTTTAAGCAAAGCAATAAGGAACTCTCTAGCAATGTTAATGTGCAGTTTTAGTACCCAGAAATAAATTAAAGGAAGAGAGTACATACTCTAACAAAAAAAAGGGAAAGCATTTTTTTCTTCAATGCAGTACATAAGCTGCAGAATTGCATTAAGTACACCAACTGATCACCAAAAGCTCATATGAATGAAAAAAGAGGTGCATTTTTAACATTTGAGGGAGCTGTGCGATGTCCTATCCCTGTAACAAAGACACACCAGAAGGTTCTTGCAGTCTCTCTGATCAGTAGATTTAAGTAACAGATTACAAAGTCACACAAAAGGTTAGTAGTAAAAACGTGAAGAAAATGCAAGTCCTTCTGCACTCCCTTCAGTGTTCTGCCCACTAACAGTTAAGAAATCAATAGTGAACAATAATAATGAAAATAATTTAATTCTCAGAAGGCATCTTCTCTTTCAAGGGCCAAGAAAGGTAATTAAAATGTGCATCCTCCATAAGACAGGCAGATTAATCTGAAGTTTGAACAATTTTTACATGCTTTTGTCATTGTCCCTGCCTTCCCACCCCCTTTTTAAAGTATGTATCCATCAATGTTCAGATACTCCACTCAACTTCAAAAGGAAAGTAGCATCCTTCTGCACACAGAAAGGAAGATCGTGATGTCCCGTAACTATCTCCCAGTACAGGTGTATCTTCCAGAGCTCAAGTCCAAAGTGCTGTGACAAAGCTCTCTAGACTGAGCATCTTGGGAGCTACATTACTGCCCACCTGGAGTACTGCGTTCAGCTCTTGGGCCCCCAGCACAAGGAGATGGAATTATTAGAACAGGTCCAGAGGAGGGCCACAAGGATGATCAAAGTGCTGGAGCACCTCTCCTATGAACACAGGCTGAGGGAGTTGGGGTTGTTCAGCCTAGAGAAGAGAAGGCTCCAGGGAGACCTTACAGAGGCCTGACAGTGCCTAAAGTGGGCTACAGGAAAGCTGGGGAGGGACTCTTTGTCAGGGGTTGTAGTGGTAGGACAGTAACAGCTTTAAACTAAAAGAGGGTAGGTTTAGATTAGATATAAGGAAGAAATTATTCACTCTGAGGGTGGTGAGGCACAGGCTGCCCAGAGAAGCTGTGGGTGCCCCATCCCTGGAGGTGCCCAAGGCCAGGCTGGATGGGGCTTTGGGCAACCTGGTCTGGGGGGAGGTGTCCCTGCCCGTGGCAGGGGGTTGGAACTGGGTGATCTTCAAGGTCCCTTCCAACACAAGCCATTCTATGATTACCTGCTCCACCTGGCAGCAAGCACTAGGCTCCATGATTGTCAAACCAAAAAAAAAAAAAAAAAGGGTGAACAGCCTCCTGAGGTGACTCAGATTCCAGGCAGGAAGTCACAGTTTGCATGTGAACAAATAGCTCTGCATCTGGGGGTCAGGGAAACGGAAAAGCATCTTGGAGGATTGCCTAAGCCATCCCCTTCCTCTGCAGAAGTATGTCCAGGCTTTTCCTATAAAATCTCTGCTACCTGAGACTTAGCATCATACCCAGGCAGTCCAAGGCCCTTACCTACTCCCACTGTTACAAAATTTCACCTAACAAATCTTATCCAAACCTTCCTTTCTGAAGTTTAGGCCTACCACTACTGGTCCTATCAGTAGAGCAGCCTTGTATATAGCCGCAAAGAGTCAGAGCTCTCCTTTGATTTTTCCTTTGTAGGAAAACCCTTTCCCTTTACCAACAGCAGAATATTACTTCACAGTGAGGCACAGACAAAAAAAAAAAAAAAAAAACTACTAAATGGAACAGCAGAAGCTCCACTAGTTAGGATGTGCCAAGACAAACAGACCAGATAAAAATCAGTTGCATTGGGAACAATTTGACATTTAAAGGAAGGTATTTGAACTGAATAACCCACAAGGAATATTCCAATTCTTTGAGTCAGGGAACGGCTCTCAGAACACTTTTCATTTTCTTTTTTAAGGGTCTTGTTCATACAGATCTTATGTTGAATATGCTTTGTCTGTGTACAGAACCTAACGCTCAGAGGCCTGATCTCTGCTGAGATTTTTAATTGTCCTTTTAGCAAGGATGCAAACTAAGCTGATATTTGATTCCAGTTAGTGTCAACAGCTTATCTTTTGAGCATCCTGACTGTCCTCGACCACCTAGAAATACCATCTGAGTTATGATCCATGTATGTCTCACATTTACAGAGCACTTCGGAAATTGTGAGCTAATATTTACCTTATAAACCGATTTTGAATCTACTTGTTTCCTTCTACTAATTGCAATATAGTTAATTTGAAAACAAGGTTATATTTAAATCTTTCAAGCTAGAAAATTATTATACAGCAATGAAGGGGGGGCAAAAGAGAATTATTTCAAGAATCCATCGTATAACATGCTGTGTCTGTGAATAAGCATGCTAATCCTTTCCTGCTTTTATTTTACAAGGACTCAGCACCAGTCTCTGCAAATGGACTGTAATTATTCTTGTAACCTACAAAGACCTCGGATGTCAGTATCTGGTGGAAAATCCACAGAGCAGGTAGCTGTGATTTTTCTAATTTGACATATTCCTGTTTGCCAAAGAGTTGTGTTTTTTTTTTTTTAATTGGAAACTTCTCTGGTGTTGGAGAGATGTTTTAATCAGGCATCAATCTCCAACTTAAAGATGTAAAGCAGGAAAAAATGAATTGTGAAACTAAAACACTTCCACGTGATAAATTCCCAACTAGGTCCATTCAGGAAGATTTATGAGGAAAGATTTATATATTTAACTATCTTTTTAAAAAATTAAGTAATATGTCTTCTGAACATCTTGCTTTTCTTTATCACCTACCAAAATAATCTATGGCATATCATCTGCACATTGTCTCTTATCATGTAATCTGAATAGGGAGGGCTATGATTTTAAAAGAGATTTTAGGACAGTTTCCAAAAAAATGTAAAATAAAATAATTATCCTCATAATTAGGTCTGTAAAAGTCAGGTACATAGATTTTTTGCCATATTGCATAAGACAATCTTGCTTTGGGCAAGAAATCAATGCTTGACATTCGCAGCTCTTCTTCTATATCAAGCCTGTTTAAAATCATTTGGCAAACTGGGTCTTCCCAGAGTGATTTATGGCAAGAGGGTCACAGTCAGTCCTGGATGCTTTGGGAAATTCCACCAGGAGCACCCATGTCTTCATCAATCATGAGGTAGTGCTCAGGATCTGCTGCTCTTCTTACTTGTTCTACAGTGTCTCTGCCATCAACAGCAAAGTTTGATTTCTCTGTGGCTGGTGAGCCATAACTTCGCCTTTCCCCATGATATTTGGGCTCAAGAAGACCCCTCCACCCAGATGGGTGAAGACAGACATCCATGAGGAGGAACAAGACAATTCCTGCAATTTTGTTTCCCAACTTAAATAGAGCCTGAATGCTTGTTTGAAAAGTGGAAGGGCTAGAAGAGTAAATATGCTCCAACAACATTTTAGATTCTGTGATGAAACAATCTGATTGCTATAAAAACAAAAGGGCTATAGAGCTTCTCATGCTGTCATCCTGGTAAGACAGCTGCTGCTCTAAGGAAGCCAGGCTTCTGTCATAAATTAGATTTCTCCTCTTTTTTTTTTTTTTTAAATTGATTTGATTTTTCTCTCTCATGCAAGATGAGATCATGGGAGCAACCTGAAACTGACCAACAATTAGAACAATGACAAAACTTAGTAGTTATTTTTCAACAGAAGCCCAAAGAAAAGCTGAGCAAAATGCAGATGTGTCAGATACTAGACCTTTTATTCCCCTCTCATGCTCTTTCAGTGCCTTTCCACATTTCCCACAGCAGGCAACAAAAGCTGGACCTTATCCAAAGAAGAAACCACCCTAGCTAATGAAGGCATGATCTTTTCATCCCTGCTTAAGCTAAAACAAAGATGACTAAAGGCAATGTGACCATATTTCTCTGCACATCCTTCCAAATCCTCTCGACTCTCTCCCCCTACCTTTTATCCCTTTTACACCGCTTGTGTGGCATCAAGCGTGATGAGAGATAGAAGCATGGCTGAAGCATGCAAGCACCAGACTAATACAAGGAGATAACATGAACACAGAAAGCTAGAAGGAACAAGTGAGGCATGACAGAAGTGCATCAAGTTAAGAATTACACTGGGTTTACAGCCACTGCAGATCACCAGAGCAGCACTAGTCAATTAGAGATTTCACACAGGTCAGGAATACCAGTGATCCTTACAGGAGACTTCTTGATCTAGCACACAACATTATCTTAGCTAGTATATCCATTTTTAAAACATAAAGCTTGAGATAAAGTACTGAAATATACCTCTGTCTTCAAAGTGTACTTTCACAGTCCGTGTACTTTTCATAGCCTTTGAAGTTCTAGAGCCAAACTTCAAAGATAAACGAATAAACACATCCCATCTCTGTCTGGATAATTTTTCCAAACTTTACCTATGCAAAAATTAAATGAAGTCTAGGTCTTATGACTCTTTCAGTCCCCCTTTTAGGGGAAGTATTTCCGAAACATTTCAGTCATTTAGGAACTAGGGCATCTTAATGTGCATAGACTTTGGAAGAACTAGGAGGCTTAAAAAGCTTAGATCCTTCTGAAAATTCCACCATCTCCACATTGCAATCTACTTTGATCGCTATCAACAATTAAAGGTTAAACTGCCTCCTCAAAAGCAGTAAACTAACTGTCTTTCTGAACAAGGTACCGCACACATCGGTCATTTCAAATTGCTGTGCTAATGTTTCCGTTCAATACATATAACTAATCTCAGCAATAAAGTCTCTGTTGGTATGGACAGGGTAACCAGTGCCATGTAATCATATATTTGTGTGAAGGAAGTTAAACAGATACCCACGGACTGATGTTAATCCTGATACGATTGACAAATTGACACAGTAGTGAGCTGAGAATATTTTTCCTGCCATTTGCCTATTTGTTCATAAGAAACACAGCAGCAACTCTGTTTGCAGATGTGCTTGATATATTTAGATTTCTTCACCTGTGATACAGACTTACAGAAAGTTCTTATTTGGAATAACAAGCAGACGAAATAATTCAGTATGGAATAAACTGTAAATAGTGCTAGATTCTCAGGGCAACATGGAAAAGCAAAAAGAAAAGGTGAACAATTTCTCGTGAAACTAAGCAAATGCATTATTCAGTTACCTGCTATTTAATTCACCCACTGGCATTCTCTGCCTCTACCCAGCAACTGCCAGGACAAGCATTTCTCTTTGACACACTTACACACCTCCTTCAAAGGACTTAAACCACCTGACTGCATTTTATTCCTGCAATCTCTCCTGCATCATACAGAAGAGGTAAATATTTCCGAAGTTCATGAACTGCTAAGGAACCCCAGTTTCCAGATGAAAGTCACTGGGAGGTAGGGACCCAAATGCCTTGAAAGATTTAGGTTGTTAGGCCCCTCTGTGCCACTCAGATGAACTTTGGTTTACCCCCACTTAAAAGCCTTTGAAAATGGGTTTAAGTGCTTAACTCGCATTGACACTTAAAAACTAGGTCCATGCTCAGAGTAAAAGACTGAGCAATAAATTCTCAATATTATCCTTGTTGTTCTTCCTAGGTTGGATACTCACTGGGGACCTCATCCATTCATTATAGCTCTCCAAATCAGGTGTTGCCAGAGGGTAGATCTTGCAAAAGAATCACAGCACAACAAAGCATCTTCTTGTTATTCTCTGCAATGGGCATATCTCCTAAAATTACCTGGAAAGTATATGACCAGAGCACCACTCATTAATTTTACTTGGTGCTGAATTTAAGGGACAAATTGCTCAGTTCCAGTTACCTAGTTTAATTCAGATATTACAGAAGATGAAAAAGCAGAAAGCCTCTCTCAAACATTACATCTACTGTAACTCTTTTGATTCCTACTTTTGGACACTCGCGTTGTGTTTTGTTACAGTGCATGAAACAAAGCAGCGTAGCCTATGCCAAAGGTAACATACCAGACATTCTGTCAGGCCACACAAAAAAGCATGCTGCAGTTTGGGTTATCAGGAAAGAATTTCTACCAGTGGTAGCATTTTACATTTCAGGTAAGTTTACCTCCACCTCCAACTACACTTGTATTCGGTGATGCTGTTAGAAGGTTGAACCAGCCTAATCAAGATTCTCTCCAGGCCTTTCTCTTCCTCCTCCCATCATAGACCCCTCTTTTCTCATTTCAGCATAGAGGCTACAGGGGCTGTGGTCTCACTGAGCGAGAAAAGCACAGATCTACTTTGCAAGAACATAATACCTGCCTGTACGATCGGAAAGATCCAGCCTGCCCACCAGGATGCAAAGTTTTGGCCCAACTGAGGCTTTCTCTTAGGGAATAAACCATGTAACTTGGCAGAGGCTGCCTCACCTAACTTCAGTCAGCTATCCAGCCTATGCCAGTTAAATAAGCTTCCCATTAGGACCCAAAAGACACATCACCAAAAGGCAACTCATTTCGCCCAAGATGTATTTTGCTCTAAGAGAAATCTTAGACATAGGAAGGGCCTAGACAACTAGCTCAGATGGTTGCCTTACCCTGGGAGAGATCAAAGTCCCTCTTGGTGACTGAAAATGAACTCTGAGGTTCCCACAGTATCAGTTGGGACTATCCAGATTATTCTGCTTTCACCACAGAAGACAATTGATGGGGCTCTTCTCAGGACAAAGAAAGAAACATCTTGTCACCTGTACTACATCTCCTTTCAACATGTTCTTCAACTGCTGTGACACTAGAGAGTAGACTGGGAGCAAATACCCTCTGAAGTGTTCCTCTTATCCTGAAAGCTGTTTAAACTTCCCACTGCGCCTGAAATCAGCGGTACCACTTATGTTAATCATATTTTCTCATATGTCTTCATGCATAATAGCAGAGTCATCTCGACAGGACCATCGCACAAGTAAGACTTGTCCCCTTCTCATCACCAAGTTCCTGGTGCATCAGAATATTACTGTCACACCTAATAACCTATTCCTACTTCCAACCTAACTCTAAAACATGCTGCACTTAGTTCTTTCCAACTATTCTTTCCCTGTGCCACAAGTCTGGGACGCATCCCTGCAAGGCGGAGGAAGTGAAAGCCTCCAACCATCCGTGCCAATTTCTTATCTCACCCATTCAAACCAAAGAAAGAATTTTGGCAGAAGATCTCCTGAAAAAATGAAGACATCCTTCAGTATGTCTGTGACAAATGAAGTTTTTAGGAACTCTATGTCCAATTAAAACTTCTGTGATTTAAAGAAGAAATGTAAGAAAGGGAAACATACATAACAAATTATAGAAGCCAGATTGTAGATACAGGTTGCCACGTATCTGAGCAATTATTACATGTTGACTATTTATTACCTGTTGCAACAGATTACTTGCATTGTAATCATTTTTTTCTATAAAATCTGTGGTGGGAGCAATCACCAGGTTCCACCACCAACAATTCTGTTGCATTTTAGAGAAAGCCATGTAATAACACAAAAGGACATCACAGACTCTGACCTTGTGGAAAGGTTGTTGTAAAATGAATCACAGGAGCAGGCCTTGCATGCAAGGCCAAACATGCATCACTGACAGACACACAAATATTTTCCTTAAATCCTACTCAGAGACTTTCAAGACCAAATCATTTCCCTTCACACTTTGAATGTGACAGTAGAATCAAGCACTGGTTTTGGTTTCTTCTTCCATTATTTCCATGCAGATAATCATAGAAATAAAGCATTAATTACTTTACAGAGGTATATGCTGACAGTATGCACACAGATGAAGGGCAGGAAAAGCTGGCTTCAGGAGGAAAGCCAAGTATTTGCATGAGTTTCAGCTGGGCCAAGAGTTTGATGAAATAGAGAACAAGCTGCACCTCAGAATTCAAACCTTGCCACAAACACCTTCCACTCATGGCTGGGTACCTCAGAAACACTCCTCTCTACCAAGAGTATCTGAAATGAGAATAAATACAGGATAGCTATAAAGCTATATGTAACACAAGAATATAAACCAAGTGTGCTGCTTAAAAGACAGTTCAGAAAAGCTCAGCTTGCTTTCCACTGCTTTAGAGTGAGGAAACATGCTTCAATCACATGAGCCAACAGAGCTCCAAATTGTGTGGTATTGGAACACAACTATCGTGCAGAGGCCTGCAAGGAGAATCTCATTGAACCATGAAGACAATCAAAGTAATTCTTTTTTGACCGTAAAAAAAAAAAAAAAAGGTTTTATGAAGACACCACACTTGGACTTGGCCAACCTCTTGTGTCCCAGGTGTGTGTCCTAATTTACAAGCCTAGAACCTCAATCACTTTAACTTCTCTCTGGGTCAGTAGCATTTACAGAAAGTATAGTAATTTCTTATATGACAGGCAGCTGAGAAACTCACACTAGATAATCTTGTAGACTGATTTTCAATAGAAAGAAGAAATAATAATAATAAAAATCCTAGCCCTGGCTCTGAATCATGTAAACCAGAGCCCTAAACCCTACCTCCAACAGGGGCCGAGAAGTATCCCAACTCATAAGCTATTCAATGTTCAACCAGAAAAGAGAATTTCCACCATGAGTGAGGGATGGTGCCAAATCCCTAATATGAATTTCAACATTTTGGAATGAACAAACTTTGTCAATACTTTCAGCAACCACAAAAAAAATAAGATTAAAAATTAATCATTAAGAGCAGTTTGTAATTCTGCATTAAGTCTGTTATCTTCTCTTCGGAGAAGTTTCACTAATTGTGAAAGGGGTTAATTCTGCTGCCAATGGCAAGATGCTATCTCTTCTTTCTTGTTAAGTAACCCACCAATCAGGCCAGAAAAAAAAAAAATATATACACATGCCTATGAAAGGAACTCAATAACTGGGACTGTTCAGCCTGGAAAGAGGAGGCTGAGGGGAGACCTCATGGCGGCCTACAGCTTCCTCACGAGGGGGAGGAGAGGGGCAGGCGCCGATCTGTTCTCTTTAGTGACCAGTGACAGGACCCGAGGGAACGGTGTCAAGCTGTGACAGGGGAGGTTCAGGCTGTTATATCTGGAAAAAGTTTTTTTTTTTTTTTACCAAGAGGGTGGTTGGGCACTGAAACAGGCTCCCCAGGGAAATGGTCACAGCACCTAGCCTGCCAGAGTTTGAGAGAAGCATTTGGACAACTCTCTTAGACACATGGTCTGATTTTTTTTTTGGGTGGTCCTTTAGGGACCCAGGAGTTGGACTCGATCCTTGTGGGTCCCTTCCAACTTGGATATTCTATGATTCTATGAATTCATACCCTTCTGCATCTTTAAGTCCTTAAGATAAACTACAGAGAAAACTCGTTTTTTTTCTATGAATCTAGAGATTTGTACCTAGCCAGTAGAGCTGCCCGAGAGCCAAGAGAAACTGATGATGCTTGTGTATGCCCTTCAAAAAGCATGATGATGGGCTTTTAAAACACTGCAGGGAGAGCCACCAGAAATGATGAAGCGGTTAAACGTTAAGTATCTGCTGTTGAAATGATTAAGATACCCTAACTGATATTGGCAGTAGGGTTTTTGGGCTGTGTCAGAAAGCCACAACTTCATTAGGAGTAAGCTTGAAAGAAAAATTAAGCTTTTTCTCTTCTTCACTGACATAATGAAAGCTTTTTACCTCCCTGTTCCCATCCATGTAGGTACAGTTACAGGTGGTTTTCTTTCCTAATCATCCTTGTAAAACACTTTTGCAGGATGATTTCCTTGGTATTGTCTGGCATTTGAATAGCACTTTTTCAGTTCCTTTTCATCTGTTCAGTCTGTATTATTAGATTAGATGAGCATCTTTATGGAGTATTCTCTGAAGCTATTTTTTCATCCCTGGCTTTCCTCAGCACTTATAGGCACAATCCGTAACAAGGTAAAGGGTAAGGGAGCTATTGATTATAGCGCTATCACCACCAATACCATCTCCATAAATAAGAGATTTTAACACAAACTGGCCATAGGACAAAACTGACAGGATTGGTTCTGCTTTGCCTAAAGAATATACATGCATGCAAGGGCTGTTGAGCAACTAACATTCATCTGCAGACTTACCAGTTACACTACTTTGAAAATTAATATAAAATGCTAAGCAACAGGCTAAAAATGGACAAAGGA
Organism: Cygnus olor; assembly: GCF_009769625.2. Lineage (NCBI taxonomy): Eukaryota > Metazoa > Chordata > Aves > Anseriformes > Anatidae > Cygnus > Cygnus olor. The sequence continues at coordinate 13,674,795 of NC_049172.1, read as the reverse complement.
ATCAAATCAAGACAGAATGAAGAAACAAACATCCAAAGAAGCAGTATTAGGTACCTGCCTCACTTTGGTCTTTTGTTCTTAGATTCTTTTGGTGAAAGCTGTGCGTGCTGCCATTATCCACCTGGAAATATTCCTAAAATCTGAAGGAACATGGATATCTTGGGAGAAGGAAATTTGGAAAGGACAGGCTCCTTAACATACTGAATTTGTTCAACTTTTTCTGCAAGCTTCCATGGGTTTTATAAGCTATTTATACTATACATACAAGATGCACCTGATGAGATTCTGTTTCAAAAGATCAATCATCATATGACTTGTGATCATCACATCTTCTTGCATCATTCATAAGGAATTGCTTTTTTCACACACCCAAAGAAAAAAAACAACCACAGCAACAATAAAGCTTTGGGTTAAAAGCCGTAGTATTGTATTTCACATTGTGTTTTCTTTAAGGTGGCTGGATGATTCAGCACATGGTCATTTAAGCACAGGCTTATTAAGCACAGGCTGAGGCAGTTGGGGTTGTTCAGCCTGGAGAAGAGAAGGCTCCAGGGAGACCTTACTGTGGCCTTCCAGTACCTACAGGGGGTCTACAGGAAAGCTGGGGAAGGACTCTTTGTCAGGGGGTGCAGTGATAAGACAAGGGGTAATGACTTTAAACTAAAAAAGGGTAGAATTAGATTAGATATAAGGAATCTTTCCTATGAGAGTGGTGAGACACTGGCACAGGCTGCCCAGAGAAGCTGTGGATGCCCCATCCCTGGAGGTGCTCGAGGCCAGGCTGGATGGGGCCTTGAGCAACCTGGTCTGGGGGGAAGTTTCCCTGCCCGTGGCAGGGAGGTTGGAATTAGATTATCTTCAAGGTCCCTTCCAACCCAAACCATTCTGTGATTCTTCACTGAACACTCTTCAACCCCATTCAAGACAGCATTTCCTTCTTCAGGGGCCTGTCACAACTGCGAAGGATTGTGGTATGATGCTAACCAATACACAGAAAATTGGTATCATCACCATTACTCAGATAAGGACCAGAGGAAGGCAAACTAATGCATGAGGAGCATTGTAATTACAACCACCTTAACTGAAAAAACATGAAAGATTTTTGATTTTACTCTTCAGGGCACGTAAGATAATGCAACTCTATATAACCAGATCCGTTCCCATCTGCTGTAAAACTAAAAATGACTGACCACTCAATGCTATAAGCCAAGTTACTAGGCACACTAAGTTGATTTAAAAAATCTGCTGGATAACATTACACTACAGCTTTTTATTTACTGGGACGAATCTAAACACATGGAAACTTTTGTCACAACATCACTAAACCCAGGAGTGGTGGGTGCAACAGCTGAGCTCTGCTTTGAATAAGGCCTACTACTGTATTTTCAACAAATACATGTGGAGTCCAGTTTTCCACATATCCACTGATACCAGACAAGGTTAATGCTTGCTCAGCAGGCAGCTAATGGGTATGAAGGCTGTTTCTTTTTTAAGGATCAGCCAGATCATCCAGAAACATTTGCTACGCTTACCTCTTCAACTCATGAAACTCTGCAGCTATGTCAGTGAGTGAGCCTACCAAGAGGTGGCACTGGAAGGACACCGTTTGGAAGGAGCCAGGCAAACTTCTGCCCCAGTCAAGGCTGGTGAGAGCTTGCACATAGAAAACCCCAGGAAACCCATGAATCGTCTGTTTCAACATGTTAACTGAACACTTCCACCTAGTTCTGCAAGGACATCACAGTAAAACTCATCACACAAAACAAAATACATGCATACTCCAAAGAATGAAGGGTTCATGAAAGGTCCTTTCATTATTTATTTTTTTTTAAAACACAAGTACTAGGCACTAAGAGAAGCTAGCTTCAATTGTTCTTTTCACCAAAAGAAAAGTTATCAGAAGAACTATTTTGCTATTTTTTGAACAATGCTGATAATGAATTGGAAAGAAAAAGGCCAATAGCAAGACATTCAAACTTAGTTTAAAGCTCTATTTAACCTTACAACTCTATACAAATCTATGACAATTTCTAAGGTTACCAGTTTGCTTTTAGTGAGTTTAAACCTAATACACAGGAATGCATATTTACCGTGGAAAAATTTCAGCTACCTACAAATGGGAGAAACAAAAACTTACAAATCATGGTGTTAGAAGAGTTCCTATAATATTACGTATGGCAGGGCACCCATACTTGTAGTAAGCACAAATTATCATAACAGTATCTAAATTAAATTTTAGACACTTTGCTAATGAAACATTTCATTAGTATCCATAACAATACGGATCGATGATCCTGAATCAACTTACTGGAAATTTGTGTTCTCTGGGAAGTTTCAGAGGCAAGTTTTTCTTTCTGGCTGGTGAAGAACAGCTCTCATTTCATCAGCCCTCCCTTGATCTTCCCCAGCTTCTCCACCAAAACAAACCAACAGTTTCTGGTCAGGCTGTTTTTGTTTGTTTATAGCCATTCCGACAAAACAATTTACCACAATATATTTAAGTCCCAATCCTGAGGGAATTTATATACACGCTTTAGTTCACTGTAAATGAACAAGCTGCTGCAGTTAATCTGCTCATAAGTAAATCTAAGTGTGTATATTTGCATGACATGGACTCTAAAATCAGACAAAAACTTGGCCATGTTCAATTTAATTACATGTAATAGCATTTAAGTACACATTTGATGCATTTTGTTTATAGTTTATTTTGAATAATATATTTCTGAATTAAGGTTGCGTGTGCTGACTTGCATGCAGTGACTCAATTGGCTTTTTCTCCAGACATATCACAAGATGGAAATAAAAACACCTGATTTAACTGACATTTCAGGTTAGGTTGGTCACTCAGTTTCATCACAAGGAAAAAGTTGTAATATAGCCTTTATAAACGTTTACTAAATATTGAGCAAAGTCCTTATTAAGTGACTGCATAGTTTTGCAATTCATCATAATCAAGAAGTAATTCATTTACAACATAAGGTAATTCTTACGACTAGCAGATGATAACTGCAGTGGCAGAGTTTGTACTTGACATAAATTCCTTACAATCCACACCTAAATTACCTCTGTATGTGCACGCTTAAATCTGTTTTATTGTCATTGGGCAGTAATAAATTTGTTGGTGGGTTAATTGATTATTTTTGGTTGGTTGGTATTTGATTTATTTGTTTTATTTTTTGCTTCCAATGGACATCACGATGGAAAGAAACAAGTAAGACAGTGAAAAAATATCAAATGCTTCATAACCATCTGTACGGCAAGCAGATGGAAACTCATTTCTTTTGCCTGTGTGAAGGCAAAAAGAAAATATCTGAGAAACAAGTTGAACTCACCAATTTGTTCCAACAAAATGTTATCAGAGTCTGTCACATTTCAATTACCTATGTAATCAAATCATAAATGAAAAATCACACAGCATTCAAAATACCTCTAATGTTCCAAGTCAAAATATATTTTTTATAGAGAGGGGTAACTCACATCGTTATGCTTCAAATTGATTACCACAAACTGTACCTATCATTAGATATAACTAATGTAATTTAAAGAAGAGAAAACTAATATTTGAAACTAAACACTGTAAGTAATCTTGTTGCCTTCCAGTCAGTTACCATGTAGAAAATGTGCTGTCTCACTAATTTATTATCATTAAAAATATCAGACTCTTAATCAATTCTGAGGACATAACTATGTTTCTAAGGTAGTATCTCACAGCTGTATTTTAAAGGAACAAACTTTTTTGTTTGTTTGTTTGCCTGTTTGTTTTCTGAAGTAAAAAGCACACAGTTCCTCCATTATTACTATGAAAGGACGAATCAGAAGAAGCAGACTAGGAGCTGCTGCAGTATAACTAAGATTATAGAAATCTGAAATTAAAAAAAAAGGAAAATTTCTATGAAGGTTAAATGACAGCTGCTGTTATATATCCAAAGCAACATTTGGTATTATTACAACTAATACCTTTCTTAGAAACCTCAACAATTCCTGCAAGATTCAGGTGACAAGACACAACCGTTCAGGCAATATTCTCTAAGTACTACCTCCCCCAAGTCTGTCAGATGTCTCTCTTCTCTGACTGTCATTAACATGATTAGGACTTTACATACAAACAGTTTTTCCTTCCTACAGCAGGTATAATGGGTTCCACTACCTTCACACTAACCTCATATTATGGTCTCATCCACCCAACAGTTTCAGATAAGCAATGCTACCACATGCTAACTGTTGAGGTTTGCACAGCAGCCTCCTTTGCTCCATCCATAATAGCTGAAGGAAGAGCATCACATGCCAGCTAGTCCCCACAGCTGAAGTTATCAAACATAGGCATTTTTCATCAACTACCCAAGTAGGAGGACTGAAAGAAGGGACCTTCCGTTAGGACTATAGTAACAGTCTCTGGGCCCTCTCAAATATTAAATGACAAGGTTTCTTCTTCCTCTTAGCCACCTTGCAAACTGTACAGAGTTCTCACCTCCTGCACTTTGCCTCCTACAGCCAAGTCAGGAAAAACGGCTGAACCAGGAATCGTCCTGCTCTTCTGTGAGCAGCAGCTCTTGGTGCCTCTCCCTGCTGCCTCCCAAGGGCCCCTGGCTGGTTACAGAACATAACCCAAGGCAAAAAAGAAAACAGTGCTACCTTACAGTGCAGTTCTCTGAAACAGTAGCAAGTAACATTTCAGCAGAACCTCAGGAGGGGTACTGTTCAGGTACCAAGCACTGCTCAAGCCTATGCCTCACAGCACAATTTGGTTTCAATTGCTTAAAAGAGTCGAACTCATGCTTGGCACAAATTAGCAACATGGCTTTCATCTCACATATTGCTGGAATATAGTAAGACTGTGCTCTTTTCCACATGCTAGAAATTATGATCGTCTCTGTCTAGTTGCCCACAGCCAAAGAAGAAACAACGATTATGTACTGCTTATTACCAGGGCAAGAACAGCACAGCAGAAACAGGTAGGGCCTATACTGTAGACCCACTCTGAAGAACCCTAAGCAGGGCCAGAACTTGGTACTTCTAGATTCAGAAGACATAAAACCACAGTAACATGTTATTACAGGATGAAAAAGTCTTACTGTGCTAGCACAGGAAAAGCTCTGTTCTCTAAAGCTACGTGTGTGAAGCTCAGGACCACTGCAAGCCTCCGTTACAATCTCCCAGATGATTTGCCATGCTGTTATACTCCCTGCTGGCCAGAATACTGTGGTTTCCAAAGGTGACCTGTGGCCTGAAGGCTTCACATGAACAAGGAGACATACCAGGCATTTAAACTTACCTTATTTAATCTCAGTTTTCAAGCCCTCTAATACAAGCCCACGACACAGCAACACTTCATATGGAGCATGACTCATCCACCTGTACGGAAATGGTCTGAGACCACCCACTTCTACAAAGGCCACCAAACACTACCTTCTAGCAAATAACTTGCCAGCATAACTAAATTTAAACTCTTGGCATCACACTGAAGTACCATCATGCCTGAATTCATCACAACTTACAACAGCAGCAGCATTCTTAGGAGTATATTCACAATTTTCACTTTAGGGTAAGCACTGAATGCAGACCCCTTCTCCCACACAGAGAGAAATGGAAGAGGAAATTTGTTACAAAGATGACTGTCATACAAATAATTCTGAGCTTTTGTGAGGCACAGTGCTCACTTTAAAAGCCAGTTACACAGCATCCAGAGAAAAAAGTTATGTTTTTCTACACAGCTGTAGTGATTCTATAAAATTGAACAGGAAAGAGTAGCACCAACTTGATTTCTAATTTCCTCCTTAATGCCAAGTGCCCAAAAGCCAACTGCTTTAAAGATCTCAGTTTGGCAGCGGGGCAAACCATAAAATTACAGTTCTTACTCTTGCATCTATACAATCTGATCTAACATTTGGGCAAAGTATTTTCTGACAGACCCTAGTGTTCCCTTTTTTTACCTTGCAAGAGCAAACACCTGACTATTCAAAAAATTAAAACGACAGAGGTGGGCAGCAGCAATACTGTAACACTTGATGCAAGTTGGGCTTCAGCAGGTTCACTCAACTGACCCACAATTTGCCATATTGCAGGCTCTGAGCAAGCATCAGTGTCTGCAGTCATGCCCAAATCTAAAGCCTTCCCATCCAAACGTGAGCCTCTATGGTGGAGAAGGCAAAATACAACACGTTTCTGACTAAGAACCAGTATCCACAAGGATAAAGGCATACTATTAAACATCTCAGAACAAGAGGTAAGACCACTGCTCCCCAGCGTCCCCATGACAGGGTGTCGTAGGGTGAGGTAGCTGCTAGAGAAGTGGCCAATATCTCCATCAAGCCAAGATCTTGTTGCTCAGCATCTGTCAACAGTTTTTCTGTTGGACTGAGTTTAATTCCATGGACAACAAGGTAAGAAATATAAGAACCTGGTACCGTATAAGCACACACCCAAGATATGAAATGAACACAGAAAATCAGTTGTCTTCTGCCATAGAAGAAATAAAAAAATACATAAGCACAGAGCAACGCTGAGCATGTACATGTAATTAAAGAAATAACCCGAGATATTCAAAGGCCTAACACTAACGTATTACAGGTGCAAGTTAATCCACACAACAAGGATGGTTGCTCACACTTGATATTATGCTCACAGGAACCATGCTCTTTCAAGAATTTTACCTCAGTTTCAACTGCTTCGTTTTGGGGGGTGGTCTTTCCCCCCTCTACAAATCTCTTGCTCTACGACAAGAATAAGTTGGCATCACACACCGATATGTGGAATATGACCATAACACTGTGAAATAAGAAAACAACTGGAGTGGGACAGGGGAGAGGAGCAGAGCTGTCCTCTGGGAGAAAGAAAGTAAAGTGGCATCAAAGGAAAAACTACTTTCTGTGGACTGAGAACTGTTATTGCTCCAATATTTCATTTGGTGATGTTATCATTGAAATTCTCAGGAACTGCAACTTGTCAACCTTCAATGCACTTTTCCAATAGTGTGATCACATTAACCTTAACCTAACTGAAGGTCACCACACACACACAGAGAGAGAGAAAGAGGGAGAGAGAGAACCGGATGTTGCAATTAGGGATTATATGCAAGGAAGAAAAGACAGACGCAGAGAAATTAGTATTATGCTCTTATAGCTCCCATGTTGATATTCAATGGCTGATGTTGAGTTTTAGTGGACACATCATTGGTTTGTTAATAGCAGCAGCCATAAAAGCCTTAATGAAGCCCCCATATGTGCCCTGGCCACATAAGCTAAAATCCTGTATTCTTGTTTCAGCACCTTAAAAAAAAAAACAGATCTTTCCTATGTGTTCTTATTTTTAATTATTATTTTGTTGGAGCATTAGGTTCATATTTTGTTTGCCTCTTCCTGTCACTAGCTTTCACTTTCAGTATTCTGACATCCTGAACTGTTAAGAGTCAACGTGTAACAGCTCTCAAACTTCGTTGTCAAAATACTGGAATAATTTTCTTGTGTTTATCTTCTTTGCTTTCTAAGCGTTTGCAATAAAACCTGCTTCCAAATTCAATGTTTGTGTTTAAGAGGCTGTAGTATTAGCTAGAGAGGCTCAGAGTGCAATCCTGGTGATATTACATACCATGAAGCTAGCGCAAAAGAAATCCAGAGCTTTCTATAGCCAACTTTTTACTATGTAATGCGGGAACAGACTTTTTTTTTTTCCTCTTACTCTCTCTCTGAGAAACAGTTCATTAAAAAAGCATCAGAAATTGCTTTCTCTTTTTTTTGTGATGGATTTTGTGCTCGTAAGAAGTGACAGATAATGTTGGTAGCTGCTGTTCAGTCTTTGGGATGTTCATCTGCCCAAGAAGCCATCCCAATTCCCAATTCACCAGTCAGGTTTATAAATCGTGCAGCGGCAAGTTGTGTTAAATGGAAACGCGATGATGTTCATTGCCACAAAACACCATCTCTGAGCCTTTGACACCAGTGATTTAATAAGTTCTTCTCCATGCTGTTGCCACAGGGTTTTAAATAGGTCTTCCTTACAAATTATCATCAAACAAGACACAGGGCACTAAATTGCCTGCCATATAAAAACTGCCAACATTCAAGCACTTGTCATGATGCCATACAACAGTGACCTGCCAACATAGGGCTGTTAAGGAGAATGCAACGCCTTTATCTCATTCCACTGGAAGCACTGGCAGTTCTGCTCCACTACCTCCAGTGGCAACACTAACTTCAGAAAGTAAAGATCACAGCTGAATTTCACAAGACTATTCATGCAATCAGATGGCACAATTAAATTAAGAGTCATCACAGACTCACAATGGAATATAACTGGTAGCAGAGCACAACCATGTTCCTAGGTTCTTCCTTCTAACCCACTGCAGACCTAATAACCCACCATCCTTATCCTCCTCTGACAAGCCTAGATTGTTTCAGAACATGCAACACAGCTGCAAAAATTCCAGTGAGAGAACTGTACACAGCCCACCTCAAAGTCATTTTGCCAAAGCCTGAACTGATTTTTGCCAGTGTTGAGAAAGTAAAGATTTGATTATTTTACATGTACAAACACCCATTTCCTAGGAAAGAAAATAATGTGGAAAATTGAGTGCCTCTTTTGAGTTTCACAGATCTCTGTGATAGGCTAGTTCAGAATCACAATAGCCTCCAGAAGCCTGAAGTCTATCAAAAGAGATTTCAGGGCCCTGAGAGGATGACTAAAGAATTCAGGAGCACAGATAGCGTTTTCTTCAGTCCTCCCAGTAATGGGGACAGACAGGGAAAGAAGCAGGCAAGTCCAGGTCAGCAGTGCCTGGCTCCAGGGCTGGTGCCTCTGCCAGAATTTTGGGTTTTATAATCATGAAAGAATCTTTCAGACGAGAGGTCTGCTGGCAGCTGGTGGGACCTACATTTCTCAATGGGGGAAAAGTTGATTGGCCTATAACCTGGCAAGACGAATTGAGAGCGTTATGAGGTGGGATAAGTCTCATGACAGGAGTGCTATCAGCTGTTCAGGAGGGACAGGCAGGGCAAACGAGGCAAACGAGGTGTGTGGCACTGTACCTAAGGGAGAGATGGGACCGTACAGCCATTGCCTTTAGGGATGACGTGGTAGAGAGAACCTGGGTGAGGACTAAGGGGGTGGATAGCAAGGCAGATGTCATTGTAGGTGTATACTGTCAACCACCCCACCCAGGACAATGTCATGGAAGAGCTGCTCTATAGGAAACTGGGGGAAATCTCAGGATCAGTTGCCCTCGTCCTTCTGGGATACTTCAACTTCCCAGACACAAACTGGGAATATCATAGAGCTGTGACAAGGAAGTCTGAGAAATTCATAAAAGACGTTGAAGATAACTTCCTGTTACAAGTACTAAGTGAAACGACTGGGAAAGGTGCCCTCCTGGATCTGTTGTTTGAGAACAAGGAAGGCCTTGTGGGAAAGGTGACAGTAGGTGCCTGTCTTGGCCACGGAGATCATGAAATAGTTGAGTTCAAAAATTTTGGTGTAAGGAGACAAGGTCAGAGTTGCCACACTGGATTTTAAAAGAGCAAACTAAGTTTCACAGGGAACTATTTTAGCAGTGTCCCCGGGGAACTGGCTTTAGGAAAAAAAAATATATATATATATATGACCTCTGGAAGCAAGGTCTGGCTTCATGAGGAGATTACAGAGCTGCAGTTTACATCTGCATGGAGAACGCAGGAAAAGTTGAAACCCAGCTGGAGTTGGCAGTGGCCACTGTGGTGTCAAAAAATAAAGTTTTTTTCCAAGTATGTCAACAGCAAGAGGAGGTCAAAGCAAAACACTGGAAAGACACTTGATGCAGATGGTCAGCTAACAAGTTAGGACAAGGAAAAGGCAGAGGCCTTTAATGTTCTTTTTGTCTCAGTCTTTAATAGTAATGACTGTTCTTGCCCAGACCTCAGAGTTGGCAGCCCACAACTGGGGAAACAGTGACTTTACATCTGCGGTCATCAGAATTGTAAGGGACCAATTGTGTCAGCTGAACATTTATAAGTCCACGGGGCCTGACAGAGTTCAACCCCGAGTACTGAAGGAGTTGGCAGATGTTATAGCTGGAGCCCTCTCAACAATTTACTGGAAGCTAGCCAAAGTTATACCGATCTACAAGAAGAGTGTGAGAGAAGACCCAGGAAACTGCAGATCTGCTAATCTGAACTTCAGAACCTGGAAAAATTACAGAGAAGGTTTTTACTAAGGTGGGCAGCCAAGCTCCACCACAGCCACTCTCTCACTCCCTGTCCTCAAAGGGAAAGGGGGAGAAAATACGAAGAAAAGGGCTCAAGGGTTGAGATAAGGACAGGGAGATCACTTAACAGTTATTGTCATAGGCAAAACAGACTCAGTATAGGGAGATTAGAAAAAAAATATTGCCTATTACTAACAAGCTAGACCAGTGAGAAAAAAAGAAATACTAAAGACACCTCCCCTCACATCCACTCTTTTCCACCTCCTCCCCCTGAGCAGTATAGGGGAACAGGGCAATGAGGGCTGTGGTCAGTCTATAGCACTTCTCCTCTGTCTCTCCTTCACGGTCACTCCCTGCCCCTGCTCCACGCGGGGTCCCTCCCACGGGATGCCGTCCTTCCCGAACTGAGCCTGCAGGGGCTGCCCACAGGCAGCAGCTCTTCAAGAACTGCTCCCACATGGCTCCGTACCACGGGGTCCATCCCCCAGGAGCCATCTCAGGACTGAAAAACGTTCTTTCCAGAAAACAACACACACATTCCTTGTTGCTTCCACCTTGAGCTGTGCACTTGCTAGGCATCTGTTAGCAAAAATGGCAGGTAAGCCTCTACACAGGAGCCAGCCTCACAGTGAAACCAAGCATGCTGGACCAACCCAGCTGTCAACACAGCAAGCCAGCTGGGGGAGAAACTTAGCTTAATATCAACCTACCTAGATCTGTTGTACATAACTGAGCTCACCTATGACACGCTGTCCAGCCACTGTGACAAATAATTTGCTTAAAAACTGTCCAAACCACTTGAAAACAAACAGAAGCTTAGAGACACGTTATGAATGTCACCGCAGCCAGGTAATATTCTGCATGATTTACGTTAATTGCAGTGATTTACACTGCATGATTTACATTAATTGCAGCAGAGTTTCAGTTGTATCAGGCCCTAAACCACAGCCTGGGCTGTAAATGTTGTTGCAAAATGCACTTAACATGTTCATACCTCCTGAAGAGGTTAAAGAATTAAATTAATGTCTATATGGTAATCTGGAGGTGAAAGAGTGTATGGACATCCTCTCCTGACTCAAAATCCAGACTTCTACCACCGTAAACACAGTTACAACCATTAAGTGATCTAACTCCATTTAAATGCAGTTTGGTGACCCCATTGCCCCCCTTCAAACACATACACGCTCACCGGGAGACTGTTCCAGAAGTTCACTCCTCTTCTATGCAGCAAAATCTCTTCCAGTTTCTGGTCTAAGCTAAACCTGCAGTCAAGTTGTGGCCATTTCCCCGCACCCCCCCCACCAGGTGTTGTCAAGGAACTCAAGTAGCTCATTTCTTTCCCCAGCTTTTAACTCCATCTATTTAGAGAAAGCTTACTTTGTCTCTGGTCACAATGTGCCTGGTTAAAGAGTCACCTTTTCCTAGTTCTCAAGTAATCTAAAATGACACAAACTTTCCCTTCAACACCGTTGCCCCCACTGGGGTGCCCACCTTCCTTGATCAAGAGACCCAATTTGCACACATCATTCTCCATCCTCACCTCTAGTAATTAAATCACTTATTTAAGAACAAAATGGTACACTGGGAAGAAAAAGTCTTCGACTGTGGAACACCTTGCAGAGTTCCTAGTGATCACTGACCATCTTTCTCTTCGCTTACTCCTCCCACATACTCTTCCACTAACACAAAGGGCCTAGTAAATAGAACCCATATCACCTTGAGCATTTTATTTCGGGACACTGCGGAACAACTCAGTTAAGGCTTTTGGACTGGAAGGGAGGAAAGGGCTGGCAGTGTCTTTCTGAAAGGGGACAACCTTTCTACAGAAGCATTTTGAAAAGTCTCCTCTGAAACCACCTATACATTGAAGGTTCTTCTTAGACTTGATCCAGAGCTTGGTCTCTGCACAAACAAGACAGTGTTCACATGGACTCAAGAGGACACCTATCGTGTACTTATTTGCACACCAAAATTAAAGTCTAGCAATAGATAAGCAAGTATGGTACGGGTAGCACTAGAAAGATAGATCTGAACATGGGTAGCTGTAAGTTAGTTCCTTGCAGGAGCAGTTTGTGGTCTCTCTTAGGAAACCATTGCAACCTGCATTTGACTTCTCAGGAACCTAGGCTCCCACCACAAGATATAAATGCTAGCTACTCTCTCCAATCCATACCTGAACATTATGACACATAATAAGGTCTGATTTTTGCATCTGTCAAAGAGTAATAGTGAAATGCTATTTTATTCTCCATTACACCTCTAACACTAGAATGCAGAAGGTACTCTTCGTTTATCTGTTGACACCACAGCAAAATTTTAAGCTGGTGCCTCAGAGAGTAGAAGCTGAATTTCCTCTACTCCATAAAACCTGAAAGGTATATCTTCAAAGCAAGTACTCCATTTATCCAGAACTATGGAGTGTGCAACTTCACACATCTATCAGCCAGTCTATAGGCTACACTTTGCAGTGTACTGCTGTGCTTTCTCAGCTAGGATCATTTTGATGAACACAGTGTGAGTGACTAGCAGAATTTCATTCAAGCCCAAACAGGAGGGGGGAACAGACTGATTATGAAAGTGTTTGTCTTCTTGGGCAACTTTGAGGCCCTGCTTCCCAAGAATTGGCCTAACATTGCTTGCTTATGGGAAGCAGAGAATATCTTTACTCTTCTTTTACTTCCAGTCGTTTTTTTTTTTTCCTTTTCATCAAATTACTCCTATCTCAAACCCGCAATTTTTTTTCCTCCATCTCTTTCCCCCACCATCCTGCTGAGGAAGTAGAATGAGAGAGCAGCTGTGTGGTAGTTAAAACAAAATGGGGGGGATGGATCCTTGGACTGTGCGCAACCCAAAGCAACTGAAATCTGTGAAATTAAAGTGGGACAAAGAAACTTGCTGAGCAGCGTGGAACTTTTTAGGATTCCCATTAAAAGACTGCTTCACTCAGCAGATCTGAACATTCCTTCTTTAGAAGCTTACCTTGCCTCAGTGCACTGTTTTGTCCTTCAAACAAAACAAATGACTAGAAGTCTTCACTTATTCTTATTTTGCCCTTATAAAATAAAAATAGAAATAAAAAAATAATTAAAAATAGCAGCAGACCGGCCAACCTAAAGACGGGAAAAATATGGTAGACTGTCCCCATTTTTCTGTAGTGAACTCAGCTCTACCAGGGTTCCACTGCCACATGGGCCACACAGTTTCAGTGTTTACTGTTAAGATGCTTTTCCTAGTATTAACCGTAGATTTTTATTGCTTCTAATTAGGTTAAATACTTCCTGGCTTAACCTCAAAGAGAGGCAGAAGGTGTGTTCATTGCCCTCCTCTTGCAAGTGCTTTATACACTAAAAGAGATCTCATTTTTAGATTGAACAAGCAGTTGCTTTTCTTAAAGGTAAAATTCAGTAACAGTTACAGCTTACCATTCTTAGTAGAAAGGGATAGAGGTTACTGTGAGACTCAGATTAATCTATACGTTCTTGCAACACTCGCAGGAATGCCTAAACCAGTAATCTAACTGGGTTCTTCTATCAAACAGTAGAAGTACCTCTCCTAATGTATACGTTCCTATCAATGCATCTCAGCATATTAACAATTACATTTTCTGCAATGGCATTACCTTGTTGCCTGTACTATGTACTCCAGTACACCAAAAAGATTGTTCTCGCTGTTTCCCAACCTGTTTTACAGCTGCCTGAGATTCCAAGGGATTGTATGTGTCCAAACTGAAACCAAATGGCTGAATGCCTTCAGGCACAGACCTTCTTTGTGGCCTCAGGTAATTGTTTTACCACTCATCACTTTGGAAGGCAAAAAGCTAAACCAGAACACTCCAAAGAGAACTAGAAAAGTTCATGACAAATTAATCATGTTTACACATAGCAGCGGGAGGCAACATCTAGCAAGAAGCTCCATAACTAATGATTAGTGCGATGTCATTCGTAGCTGACCACCGCTTACTACTTGTCAGCTCCAGTCCCTGCCAGACAGAATCCAGGTCTACCAGACAAGTTCAGCTGTCTGCTTCCTACATCTGCCGTATGTCCACACAATGCATGGAAGCAGATCTCAGGAAACATGTGTTCGCTAATATGGACATCTGTTCCCTAAATACAGTTGACTTCTCTGAGATGAAACCATGGCTTCACAGCCTCCCATGTCTGCAATTTAATTAGCTCCCCGCACCTTCAGTCCGTTCTTCCACATTGCAGCAACTTCTCCGTGGGCTCAATTTAGAGAACAGTCAGGGTAGCTGTGTGAAATAGCCAGCAGTCACACTAGAGACAGGCTAGCTTCATTTATTCTGCTGAGAGCTAGTAAATTGGTTGGGAAGCTGTCAAGTGTTGAAAAATTGTCCACAACGGTTTCTCCTTATTTTGAAGAATCCATTACTCATTTGATCTAGGTTTTTAAGCCAATGAGATTTTTCAAAATATCAACAAGAAACATACACTTTATTTAGAGAAAAAAACACATAATCCAAGTATTTGAACAAAATGGTATCAACTTTAAGCTCCAAACTGGATTCGTTAATCCTGAAGTCTTTACCCTGTCACCCTTCAGAGCTAGATGAACGACTGGAAAACAGCTCTACTCCAAGTCCAGCCCAAACTTCCACTACTCCACTACGAATTCAGCAACTGGAGCCTCATCAGAGCAGGGACCACAGGGCTTCCAGTGCTCCCAGACTCCCAGTTTCACTACAGCCCAAAAGGCAGGATGCTTTTGGAAGAAGGAGCTGTTAGAGGACAAAAACGCCACCTTTTCCCAGTCATGACCTTCTCAAGTGTCCACCTCACAGCAGGATCACTACAGAGAGCTGGAGCCCACCTCTACGCCAAGCCTTGGCCCAGATCCTGAGAATGATCAATGCCCTCTGTCCAAATACACTGTCACCTTGCTGTACCAAGGAATGCATGCACTCCCAGCCCTATAACCAAATGCCTCTGATATATATGTCCTTGTGACGCACCTGTGAAACGACTGAGTACTATTAGCCCTTTTTATACAGGGGTAATGAACTAAAAAGACCAAGGATTCATCCACAAGGAAAAATTGATGTGTTCAAGCATGTATGGAAACTTAACAGTGTGACCAGTAGCTGTAAAAGTTTATGTGGAATGGCAGCTCACATAAAGAGCCAAGGTCTTCATATGCTGTAGCTTTTCTACAAGAAAATTAACACCGTTGTTCATTACTCAGCTACTCACCCATTACTCACTGAGTTTTCTATTCAAAGTCCAAGCAACGTGTCTACAGAGTCATAAGGAATTCATGGCAAGGCCATCTTTCAATGCAACTCAAGTGTATGCCAATTTCCTCACACAGTATACGGGAGGTTCACATCCTGGAAGTCTATTTATAAATCAATTCCAAGAGCAAAGCTTCCTCTTGACAAGGATATTCTCTGCGTGCTGCACCAGGCAGGTGAATGTGGCTGAAGTGACAGCAGTTTTACTTCCTAAAGCCTCTTATTTCCACTGTAATTAAAATGCATTCACAGATAAAAGGCTTGTGGTTAGATTGAAAGGAATAGAAAGATCAGGCTGCAAGTGCTGCACGTACTCTTCAAAATGGAAAGGTAAATCAAGTTTTAAACTCAAGGTGCTATTTTTGGAGTGGATTTGGACACATTTCCACTCTTAACCAGAAAAAAAAAAAGGAAGAAGGAGGAGGTAATGTCAAAGTTCAGCAGCACATTAAAATCAGAATCTCACTGTGGCCTCCCAGCAACTGATTTAATAACAAAGGCAGACAAGAAGCACTATAACGCACTTTGGCTCCTTATTATAATGCAGAGCATTTAAAGTCTAAATTGTCTCACAAAGGTAAGGTCTTATCAACCCCACAGCATGGAAAATTGAGATGGGAAGCAGTCGTCTAATCTGCTCCGCTCCGAGGCAGAAAAATGGCAGACACAGCATATTACCCATCAGACTATACCTACGGGGAGCTTACTGTGGACTTGGGCCTTCTACTATACAAAGAGATGCACAAGTTCAACATTCAAGATCCAACATATCATAGTTTATAGTTTGTTAATGACTAGTAGTGGTAGCAAGGCTTAGAGGGCTGGACACAAGTCTCAAGTCCTCACAGGCCTGTTTCTGTTGCTAGTCCATTTCTGCGTTCATGAACTGTCAGGTTGTGCCTAAACACATGAGACAGCCTGCTGCAGGAGGTCCTGGACAATGCTGGATGGACAGCAAGCAGATCCATCTCCACATGGATCAGATCCTGTTTCTACTGTGGAATCTAATAGACAAGTCACTATTTGCAACACTTCCATATACAGGAACTCACTGCCCAATACTACTGCCATGCAGAAGATAAACTTATCCTAGGGAAGCATAATTATCATTACAGCAAATCCTGCACAAAATTTCCTGAGGCATTACCACAGGGTAAAAAGGTTATGATCACTAACAGTGATAATTACAGCTAACGGAGAACTCCAAAATAGAAGCGTGCTTTGGACTAACCAGCACCATCAGATCATTGTTGTTGACAGGACATGACCACATGGAAAAATTAAGACATTTCAACACTGCTTCATGCTAAGGTGTATGAATTCTCTAGTTCACAGCAGGTGCAGAATATTGATCATTATTCATAATTCTTTTAACAGAAGAGGTTTTATTAATTTGTTAATATATGTGGCTGTCTCCCAGGTAGGAACATAGCACACATTATCTATATCTAACCAGTCTCAGCTCTGATTAGCATGTTTTCTTCAAGATCTAAGCTTTCAGAAGTCTTGTAACAGAAAAACAGAACAAAACAAAACCATTGTTTTCCACCTGTTCTCATAGGGAAACAAATGCTGACTTATATACAGGTTAGAAACCCAGCATAACTGGGGGGTGAACACCCCACCTGTATGAATGCAATCTTAAATATCAAGAAGTACTCATTTATAATTCCAGCCATTCCTGATCATTCTTTGCTCCTAAGTTACATGGCATACAGTGCACTTGATAACAAACTATCTTCCTTCGTCTCCTTGCCAGAAGAAGAAAGCTGTCACTAAAGCAGCATACAGTATATTTATTCTAGAAAATACATTTATATCCTTAAAAATGAAGCCTCCTTGCCTAAGTTTTGACAGGCCCTGAAACAATTCTGCCAGGCACTTAGCTTAATTTAAAAATAATAATAGTAAAATACACATGCACTGCTGTAACAGGCTAGTAAAGTTATGTATTGAAAAATATGGCTATGGGAAATGCATGATTAGATTCGAATAACTCCGTGACTAATGTGTATTTGGAATGGTATGCATTTCCAGTGGGTATGTACACACCATATCAAAGAACGGAGGAAGAGATGAGAAATGAAGCAGCAAAACAAATCCATTGTTCCCCCATTTGGTACTGGGGTGTCCAGCACTCATGTCTAGAACTGGCCCAGAGATAAAGAAAGAAGCGCCGTTCCTTCATATCCCATCACCCTGAACATCCTTTTTTTACTTCCTCAGAACCAAAACAATATTCTAGGTGACACAGAGATGTTTGCATCTGCGATCAACTGGAAACATGTTTCTTGTAGCTGTGGATGGTCATACACCTAGGTAAAAGCCAACAGCATCCTTCAACTCTTAACAACACAAATTCCCTGCTGTAGACACTATCAACATCAGCATGTGCACAGAGTTTTCAGTTTTCCTTCAGATCCTACAAAAGATATTTCATTTTTCCTGTCCATCATCCTCTCTGAAACATGCCAAGAGTTTCTACTACTTTTTAGCTTTGCCTGTGGTAGGATTAATTGCACTCCAGTAACACAGTCTCTAACACGTACCATGCAGTTGAGTACCATGAGAAAAAGTTAGTCCGAACCTATTCAAATTATTACAGGCCATCTGACTGCCATTCGAATGAGGTTTTGTTGTTGTTATTTTTCTCAAACTGATCACCAACACAGCCAAATGTCTTTCAACTATCAGAGTTCCCTCTGCTTTTGAAGAGGATAGTAATGAAGGGGTTCTGAACACAATCTTTCTGCAGTCGTGCTACAGATACTCAGCTTACACCAGGAACAGAAGACAGTACTCAAAATCTCACTTTAAAAAAAAAAAGGAAAAAACATGCACCCCACAACACCCACCACATCCCTATCCTTTGGCCATTCCAGAGAATATAGTTGATTTCTAACCTGGGAAATAAGTCATGTTGTTTGAAACAAGTCATAGTGCAAAGCACTATGTGATGTAGTCTCCCAAAAGGAGTCAAAGATGCTATTTTTTTTTTTTTGGTTCATGTCTGGACACTGCACTCTTATTCCCATTTTCAGAGAAATTTGAAGGATGTACATTTCTCACAGGAGACAATCAAAGGGGACCCAATTGGGGTCAATTGGGGACCCAAACAACATTCCTATGCTGAGGAATGTAACAGGGACTGCTGCAAGAACTCAGCATAGGAAGAACTGGAAGAGGAAATGTGGCAGAGTCAGCCTCAGTTCTTCGGTGGTAACTTCATAGTTAAAAATACAAAACAAATACCAACATGCCCAGGAATGCCTTAATACCATATCTGAGTTTGTGTCACCTTTGACAGACCTGAATCTCAAAAAGAAAAAACCCACACCTGTACTTACTTCTGACTATCCAATATATGTACTTTAGTCTGGATTAGACACATTTTCAAGTCTTTTCTTCTCAAATAGTTGCTTATATGTCTTCACTTTTCTTTAAGATAAATCCCTTGATCTCACCATCTCTATCATCAAGTAGATACAACTT
Source organism: Cygnus olor (assembly GCF_009769625.2). NCBI lineage: Eukaryota > Metazoa > Chordata > Aves > Anseriformes > Anatidae > Cygnus > Cygnus olor. The sequence goes on along the minus strand of NC_049172.1, from coordinate 13,655,881 downwards.
CTGTGGTTATTTGCTGCCTCCATGTGCAACCAGTAGAGTTGACTTAGCCTCTTCCCTGTGAATCCAGAGAAGGTATTTTAAGCTACTGTTTTCATAAAAGCTAAAGATTTTCGTATGGGCCATCTCTTATGAATGTTCGGGCTCGCTGTTCAGAAATTTACATTAAAGTCATTCCCAAATATCATTTCAGCACAGAAATCTCTATGTCTACCCTTTAGGAATCACCTATGTCATTCAAGTCAATAAATAGACCTTCATTTATCAGAAACACTGTACACTGCTGGGCCAAGTAGTTCTTCTCATTACTATGAAAAGCTGCAGTTCAGATTAAAAAACAATGACATTAGTTATTATCCATTCTGCATCTCAGCATAAATAGACCCCCCTTTAAATGTACATATTCTGCCAAATAGTTATGAGGCTGAGTTTCTTTTTAACTTGAAGAATATCAGTCACTATCCGAGACACACTAGTAGTAAGGTCAGCCAGTGGACAAACTGAGAAAGACAACCGTAAAGCTTCCTGGGCCTCCCACTCACCACAGCATAGTATTCTCTGCCCCTGCTTTATCATTTGTTCACTGGTTGTTCAGAAGATCAGTTCCTGAGCAGGTCTGTGAGTTCAGACAGCGCAATACCCCGCCACGCAGATGGACAGCACGTAGTGCTAGACACAAAACTAGGACTCAAATTAGCGGGGCTAGTATGATAAATTGTCAGTGCGTGGCTTGTCAGAACATTCATTTTCAAGACAGCAATTTATTTTCTCTTTAAGATATGCTGCTTGTACCCATTTGCACGTGAAATGCAAATGCAATGTACTTTATATTCACTAGGGAATTGTTTCAGAAAATAAACATCTCAAATCCCAAGCCAAAGCCATGAGTTCTGTGAGGGAAGCCAAAAAGGGAAGGATATCTCTGCCCCATATTTTAAAAGCTAGGATTGATGATTTCACACAGCTAACATTCGCCATACACCGTCACCTGCACATCACCCTGACAAGTCAGCTAGGTACCTGCATGGAATCAAGGCTCCTGATCTTCGGTAATACCCACTTTAAGTTAGATTCTACCATCGTTTCCATTGAGGTGGTGTCATGGCAAAACAGAAGCAAATGAGGATCCTGTTGTCATAAATACAGAATACAATAAAAGTTTTTTTGCACCCAGGAGTTCTCAAAGGAAGTCTCAAGTCAATCATAACCAAAGAAAAGAATCAAACAAAATACCAGAAGTAGGATAATCAAATAATTAAACAGCATCAGCTAGCACCAGATCCACATTCCCTCAACTTTCCCTCAACTACAAAGACTTCACAGCGAGCAATCAGCCACTGCCAGAAAGCTGAGCATTTGGGAGCAATGCCGAAACATCTTACACATTTGAAGTATTGGCATTTATATGGGAATGTAATGATCTGCAGCACCGGCAAATGCATCATGACGAACTATTATCCATACTGAGACTCCAATGAAGTCCCTGTTGGTAAAATCTGAAAAAACTATTTTATAAAGCTTTTTGTCAAGCTTTATCAATACCCACATGTAATTGTAAACTCAGGGTTTAAAAACCCTGAAAAAAAAAAAAAAGATTTTTTTTTCACAAATCTAGCACTACCCAGTCAAGGGGACTTCAGTAAGAGAAGGATTGGTGGTTGTTCTGCTTGGATTTTAAGAGGGCACTAGATGGCAGCTGACTGCTTAAGCTTCTTTAAGTTTTGTTTTTGAAAAGTCTGCGAAATCAAGAGAGATAAGCCATTAACTTTAAAAGGCCCAAACATTACCCCAGATCGTTTTTAAACTGAGTTGTTCTACATACTCAGTGGTAACCATGAAGCTTTGACTTTCCTTGAAAAACAAAGATGCACTCATAAAATTTCCAAATCACTTGTAAATCCTGAATCACTTTCCTCCCACCTATTCAAGGAGTTATTATAGTTGTAGGCTTTATGCCAAGGTCATCAGTTTGCACATATTGTAGATGTTAGGATATTTTACTAGAGTTTAGGGATGGAAACCATCCATTGCCTATTGATTTGATAACTAAGATTTACTCCTGAAAAATCTACATTTTCTTTCCAAGTTGAAAACCTAAGGCCATATGGTTGTTACATAAACACTTTACAGTGTCAGGTACATACAACTATTAATTACTATGGGAGAACCCTGCTTTTGTAGCTTTCAGTCTGAACTTTAGTGCAAAGCATTTTGTCTTTACCTCTTCTTGTATTTGACATACCCTGAAACTGCTTAAGTGCCCATAGAAATGTAAACGAAGCCATGAAATACTTCAATAATTACTGTGCCTGACCTCTGGCAAAGGATTCTCCTAAATTAAAACCTATTTGAATGAGCAGACCTTGTAGGAAAACATCCAGTAGGGATTAAAAAACGTCCAGAGTCAGGGACAACCACAGCCTCTGATAAATTGTGCTGTGGCTCATTATCCCACAGTAGGGTTCTCATTCTGTTTCACTACTTGAAAGTCCTCTCAGTCCTACAGACAGTTTCAATGCTTGGTATTTTCATTCCAGTCTGCCACAGCAAGTCTGTACAGCTCGGAATATGACCGTGTGCTGACCCACGCTGGCTCTAATTCAGCAAAGCACTGAACAGCATACTGAGCTTTAAATAGGCACTTGTTTCCACGGCTTGACTACGTGGAGTCAGTGCTACCTTGACCAGTAGAGACCAGGGATCTGATCAGGGCACCTATGAAAAGCATGAAGATAATCTTTTAGCTGGGACTGTAACAGATTCCATCCACTATCAACCAGGGAGGACCTCTTCTATCTGTTGGTAATTCGCTCCTACCAACAGATTACATGGTCACTTCACGAAATCTGGAAGGAATGCTGCTCTGGTCTGTTAGATAAAGGAAGGATTTTCATACATCAAACAATATGTCTGAGTATAGGCACTTTATTTTCCCCAGAACTTACTGTCAGAGGAACAGTACTATACACACATGCACAGGAGCACGCCACAGTTGTTTCTTGAGAGCTCAAGAGTTATTAATTCTTGCAAATGATGCTGTTGCAATCACATGACTCCAAGAGTCTAATAGATAAAACCTCAGCTGATCCAGAGATTTATGTCATGTCAGTGAAGTAGTTTTCCCTCACAGGGATGTTGCAAAAGAGCTTAGGTTGTCTGTGCCATGGGCACTACCTCTCCCCCATGACCCTCAGAGGAACTGAATGTTAACTTCTTGTGTCCAGCCAAGGCCAACGAAGAATATATGGACACTCCAAAAAATGCATGTCCACAAAGACAGCAAGCCTCTTAAAGAGAACATACTACTTCACAAATACAGCTGGCAATTCTAGAAGACAAAACATTCATATCATTGTTTCGTACTGAACTATAATTCCACTTAGTGGGAAGACAGCATGGCACACAAAGGTAAGAGAGAATCTGCTCACAAGTACCAGGTTCAGCCAGCAACACCTATTCAGTATAGTCACTGACTGCTGATCTAGTAGCACAGCCTCATTTACCACCTTTCCTTCCTGAATGAACACCTCTTTCATCTTTTTTCCTGCATGCTACCCCTCATTTTGCCTTTTTATTATTTCCCTTGCCTTGAAATTAATCTACTCATTCTCTAATCTTACTTTTTGTGCAAGCAATTTGTGTTCCACAACTTCTTATTCCTTCATTCAGCATACTAGAAAGTAGCTTATGTTAGGGACAAGAACAACAAAAAAGAGAAAATAAATTTCTCCAATGAAAGCAGGCTATGAACGACTTCCACTGAGGTTCAAAAGTCTCCTCCTCTACAGAGCTGCAAGGATAGCTAAAAAAAATAAAATAAAATAAAAATAAACCACAGTTTGTATTGCATTATGCTATGCATTTGAATGAATGAAACACAGGTGAATGCAACACCACCTTTAACACTAATATTTTGATCAATACATTTAAAAATCAAACCTCCCGAAAAGACAAGGATCCCCACAAACAGATGGTTCTCCATGACATCCACAGAAATATATATATATATTTTATTTTATACACAAAAACCTTATATAATCTATAATGGGTTAACTTTTCTCAAGTATTCTTATTAAGCAGTCTCAATCCCCTTGTAAAACCAGAGCAAAACCTGGTTTCTGTCACAGAAGCCGCAGTCCAGTGAAGGATTTGCTTTCTGTTGTGTCTGTTAGCTCTTAGACTACGCTTTTCATTCCTGCAGAAATTTTAATTGGGACCATAATTAGTCTCCACCTCCCTGCCTTCACATACCTTTTCCCAGCTCCTTTTTCAAAGTGCTAGATCCTAACAATATTAACATTCTCCTCTGGAACCTCTTGAGATCCTAGCAGTAATTTCATGCACCAATAATATTTTGCTGAAAATAAACAGACCTAAAACATTAGTAACTTGGGAATTACCAAGAAGTCACACGTGTCCTGATGCACAGCCAAACTGCCTGATGACCTCTGTAATTACGTCACTCATTAACGTATCCCTAGCCAGACCAATTTGCCTCTTGGTGATGGAAAGCATACCTATCCAGCTAAGCAGACTGAAAAGGTGTGACCGACAAAGGCAATGAAACCTAATTGGATAGAACCCAGGTGCCATAAAGATTTAGGCACACTGGATTGTTTTCTTGTAAGGACTGATGATCAAATTCCAAGCCTACAGCAGGAAACTGTTATTTTGTCTGGCACAGCTCTCATATTATACTTTTTAAAGAATTCAAGTCACCTCTTACGTTTCTACTAATTACAGGCCAACCTCTACCAGACCATTCTAGACAGAGACATGCGAGACTTCACTGCTGTCTAAAGTGAGGAAACTATTCCCCTGCAAAGCACTAAGGTCTCCATATCCATAACCCTCCTTCTCAACAGGCAACATGGGAACCTTGGTCATATACCAAGGAATGGGTGAATGCCAGAAGAGGAATACGTTAAAAATAATGTAAAAACAAAACAAAACCAAAAATATCAGGGCTTTAATCCTCCAAGCGCTGAGATGCATTCAGAAGAATGAGACAATCTTCATCCATATTATATTCAGTAATCTCTTTGCACCAGTAAAACACTTCCTGTCATCCTTTACAGCATGAATGCCTGGTGTTTCTTTTCTCGAAATTATAAAAGTTGACACATCTGCACAAAGGAAAAAAAAGAAAAAATAAGGCAGCTAGCATTTTAACCTCTAGACCATCTTTCTCAATTGCAACAGAAACTTCAAGGTTTCAGGCCTTGAAAGAGGTTGCTTAGGGTGATGTGGAATCTTTGTTACCAGTGTGTTTTTTGGAACTTTCCAAACAAACATGCACCAAAGAAATATACAAGGGTATCTTTCTCAGGTCATGGGAATGGAGTACCTGGCCTTTGAGATTCATCCTTAAATAATTTTCCTGTGATTCCACATCATTTCTTATGGAATTTTATAACAAAGTAAGTAGTAGATGGACAATACATGTTTTCCCCTAAATTCTTCTTCGCTTTCCAAAAACTCAACCACAAAACATCTTGGTCTGAAAAGGTCATTTCCTAAGGATTAACTTTCTCATCTAAGGTAGTCCGATGCAGAAAGACAGGTACTCCAAAGTTCTGTTCAGATACTGCCTTCCAGATCAGGCAGGTTGAATCAGCCTCTGACACATTCTCTGCCCAAAGACTACTGGCAGAGTCTGATTTACTGTTTTAGACCCAAATCTAGCTACAAAGGAAGACAAATCCTTCCCTTAGTCTGGCTCAATCAACAGGCAACTGGAAACAGTTTTTAACACTAACAGGCAGAAAACAGTACAATATTCTAGATCTTCACGCAAATTACTATATTCTTAAAATATTTTAATTCAACTCCTATTTCTTTGGTCTCAAATACAACTGAACTCACTTGTCTCCATTTTAGAAAACAGACATTTTTCTGAATTTTCCATTAAACTAAAATGTGGAGAATGATTTTGTGGTTTTCATCCATTTTCTTTTGGTTTTAGTGGCACATTGAAATCTACAGAAGAACAATCACTTGCTCTCATTATATTTCAATCTTCGATTACAGCACTACAGAGAAAATCTTATTTTGAAATTACTTTTTTAATGGAAATAAGTCAATCACAATTTATTGAGTTCTCAAACTCCAACTACGATGGCAAACACTGCATAAACTACATCAAGATAACAAATTACAGTAAGTAATATCCAACCAGAGAAATGTAATTATACAGTTTCAGCATTTCTTATCAGGGCAATTGAAAGAACTGAAATGAATCTGAAGTCTACACTGAGTTGTGTTACATCCAACCTGAGATCCACCCAATGTGCCAGAGCCCGCTAGATCCAGGCTTCCGGATCAAGCTCTGCAAGACGATAAGTGCTTCAGGAAAAAAGGTGTTAAAATATCCTCACATCCTAGCCTTTACAGATTCATACTCATTCTCATTTCTGTTGAGAAGAAACTGGATTCCATTTCTCTTTCTACACTTACCAGTATCATTAAATACTATAATTCTAAGTATTAAAGACAAATCTCTAGTCCATCACTCCGGCACTAAGGACTGGGACACATCTGAGCTGCCTTTCTTTGCTCGGCAACAGGTATGGATGAAGCAGAAGCAAAGAGATACCTCACAACCTGTCATGCCGTATATGAAAAGAGTAGGAGTGCACATATCAACAGTTAGATAAATTATGGCCCAACAGACAATGGGTTGCAGTAAGACTCCTAAATGATGCCAACTCTCTCCATCAGACTTTGCTATGACCCTGAGGCAACTGTTTATCTTCTTTCCCCTCTCTACCATAACAGCTCAGATTGCAGCTTCTTTAGGAAAGAAATGCATCTATTTACTTAGCATAAAGAGTAAGAGACCCTTATCTTAATTTGATCCTCTAGGCACCACTGTAATTACAAACAACAATAATCAGTGGAAATGATCAAATAATTAATATGAAAAAACACTGAGATGCATCTTATAAATTATTCAAGCAGCCACAGTTATTAATAACTTCCTAGATTATTGAAAGTAAGCCAACAATAAATTTTTTTTTATTATTTTTCCTTAACCACTTCCTTCTGCTACCATCGTTCTGTAAGACAGAAAGCTACAAAGGCACATTTAGCAGCAGTGGTATCCTCACTGAAGTTAAGTGTTGCCTTTGGGTAAAAAGTTTTGCAAGGGAATTTTTCCATTGCAATGATTTGCAAAGTCATATTTGTGTCCATATTAAATTTTATAGATGCCTTTTTATTATTTTTAATTACCAAATATAAATTTGGGTCCTATATTACCTGCCACACCATCTTAAAATAATTCATAGAATCATTAAGATTGGTAAAGACCTTCAAGATCATCTGGTCAAGGTTATGCTGTCATCCCATAACTCTGGAAATTTGTAATCCTAATTCAAGCACTAGAAATATAACGTGTAATGTACATCAAAAGAAACAACATAATGCCGAGCACAATTTTCTACTACAATAAGCTGGTGATTGGCTGAGCAGAAAATTCATCTTTTGTGTTGTATGCATCAGTAGACCATAAGTGAAAATCAGACCTCTATCAAATGCTTGAATGATAATGACTCTTGTGAAGCCATTTCCAAAGTGTCAGAAGACAACAGAAATGGTTTTCTGAAGTCCTGAAGTCAATTGTTGGCTCTCTAGAAGTCAAGGTAACAGAGAAATCTGGTTTTGCTCACTTTCACATTGTTCTCAATATACCCAGCCTTGGCTCCAGGTCCTCTGCATTCCACTTTGTTTATCAGAACAAAGTGTTCCTAGAAGATGCAACTTTTGCACTGATCCAGAATTACAAGGGAAAGCAGCAATGAAATTATTTAGCTTCCAGAAGCCAAGAGAAGGGAACTTACTTGTATTTTACATAACCGAGACGGTTAAAAGGCCAGGAACTCCATGCAAAATACTCCACAGTTGCATTGTCCGGCAACCTGTTTGTAAGAACTCTGTTTCGCCACGCTGTGCTTTATGGTTTAACCCAGCAGGTAGCTAGTAGCCGCTTCCTCCTCACACCCACCCAGCAGGATAGGGAAGAGAATTGGAAAAAGGTAAAACTCATGGGTCAAAATAAAGACAGTTTATTATGACAGAAAATAAAAGGAAAATAATAAATAATAAGAAGAATATACAAAAAAATGAGGTACAATGCAATTTCTTACCACCTGTTATCCAATACCCATCTAGTCCCTAAGCAACAGCAGCCCTGCCAGCCAGCTCCCTCCAGTCTTATTTTTCAGCATGACACCATATGGCATGGAATACCCCTTTAGCCAGTTTGGGTCACCTGTCCTGGTTCTGTCCCCTCCCAGCTTCTTGTGCATCCCCAGCTTCCTCACTGGTAGGGCAGTATGAGAAGATGGATAGTTCTTGACTTAGTGTAAGCATTGCTCAACAACAACTAAAACATCAGTGTGTTACCAACATTATCTTTGTCCTAAATCCAAAATAGCACCATATCAGCCACTATGAAGAAAATTAACCTTATCTCAGCCAAAACCAGGGCAGCATGACACACCTAACATACTAAGGACTTCACAGCCCTGTGATTCAGCTTTACATACATCAGATTATATCAATGATGCAGACTTATCTTGTAAAGCAACCCAGCATATACTGATGAAAAACACCATTCACTGAGTCTTATTATCATTGTTTCGTACTGAACTATAATTCCACTTAGTGGGAAGACAGCATGGCACACAAAGGTAAGAGAGAATCTGCTCACAAGTACCAGGTTCAGCCAGCAACACCTATTCAGTATAGTCCTGGACTACAAATGTCAATAACGCAATAGCTTTACTGAATGCACCAATGTATGAACGTTCCACAATTGGCTCTATGAAACAGTATGATCTGCATCATCTTCACAGCTGTCTCTGTGCACACATGTAAAGAGATGGCTCATTTATATAGCTTTCTCCAAGATAGAAACAGTTGAAAAAGTAGATGAAGTCTGAAGATTTGCAGTTCTACAAAATTTGCCAAGACAAAATTATTAGTTGCTACACGGAGGACGCCTCCACTGTTCTCAGCAGCCCACGTTTCATAGTTTTCCATAAAACATTCTTGAACAGGACCTCAGAAAAAAAATGTGTCTGCCTCCACCCCACTAAAGGGAAAGTGCAATTATGTTGTTTTTCATTATTGTGCAAGTGCTTGAACTGCAGGAGCATCAAACCCTGATGATACATGGAAGTGCAAGGAAATCAACAGACAACATAAGAAATGAAGTGTGGGTCAATGGCTTATGGAAAAAGTTCTGCTCAAAGAAACAACAGAGCAGAGACTAGCCATAGTAGGAAGAGAACCTGCAGTCTTACATCAGAAAAGGCACCCTTTCATGAATTACACAGAACAAGGCACTGTGCTAATACCATTTCTTCCTGTATAGTCAAACACCTGACAGAATGTAGCTAACAGCAGAAAAAACGTGTAGTGAACCCTTGGAAGAGACTTGTTAGCAAGTCTAGTATTACTGGTACTGAAAATTACTAACACCAAGAAACATTTCAAATGTATTCCTCACACTTTGTTTCAGAGCCCATGACTTTGCTGTACTGACATGTGGGCTATGAATATCCACCCAAGAAATAGCACATAGCAATACTACCCCTTCCCGCTCAATAACCAAGATGCATTTCAGACCTATAAGGAAAATGAAGCACAGTAGAATCACAAGTCTTTTTTTTTTTTGGCCTTAGGACCATTACCACTTTGTTACATGAAAAGACTAGCACCAAGTTAGTAACTCCAGACACTAAGTTTTCACCTTTATCATGTTTAGCAACCATGAAGTTTTGCATGATCTTTAACAATGTGTCCCTGACTGTCCAAGTTGGAACACCTAGTCAAGGAACAGGAAGTACAACTTCTGCTCCTGCCGCTGCCTAGAGACTGGAGTTTGACACCACAGAAGAAAACAAAAATTTATATAGCCAAATAATTTAATTGAGGTAATAAATGAATATTTTTACTGATTCTAGCCTGACTCCCTCTATGACTGAATCTCAGCTACAGGATGAAGCTGATAACAGTAAAGTGCACAGTGATGACTCGAATAACATTAAGTATTACTCTAAGAAGCAGCCATTGCAAGTAACGATTGAAAAAAATAAACATCTCTTACCGTCAGAGCAAGATACAGACAACATGCAGGTTGGAAACGTACAGGGACTGATTCTGAGAAGCACAACCAACAGTGAACAACTACCAGTTCGGCAAGTGCACTCTCTGCCCAGGCTGAGAAGGGGATCCTATGGGGAAAAAAAACACAAAACATGATGATGTATCTAAAACCCTATGAGACCATATACATAGAAAGGGACAAGCGATCAATGCAAACCCATCCATAATCAGAAAGCTTTATAATTGTTCAGCATTGATTTGGAAAGCTTACCCACCTCTTTCTCTTTTCAATGGTTCTTCAGTTTATAAAATCATATTGCTTAACCTTCCAGAGGATCATTTAGGTTGGAAGAGACCTCCCAGATCACCTAGTCCAACCTCTGACCTAACACTAACAAGTCCTCCACTAGATGCAGAGTTTAGTGATAAGGTTTAAATGTCTTTTAAATACCTCCAGGAATGGTGACTCAACCACTTCCCTGAGCAGCCCATTCCAATGCCTAACAACCCTGTTGGTAAAGAAGATTTTCCTAATATCCAACCTAAACCTCCCCAGCACAACTCTAGCCTATTCCCCCTTGTCCTGTCACTGTGCATGTGGGAGATTAGAGCAATCCCCACCTCGCTACAGCTACCTGAAAGGAAGCTGTAGAGAGCAATAAGGTCTCCCCTGAGCCTCCTCTTCTCCAGACTAAATGACCCCAGCTCCCTCAGCTGCTCCTCACAGGACTTGTGCTCCAGGCCCTCCACCAGCTTCGTAGCCCTTCTCTGGACATGGTCCAGGGCCTCGATGTCTTTCTTGTAGTGAGGGGCCCAAAGCTGAACACAGTGCTCGAGGTGCGGCTTCACCAGAGCAGAGCACAGGGGGACGATCACCTCCCTGGTCCTGCTGGCTGCACTATTCCTGATACAGGCCAGAATGCCATTGGCCTTCTTGGCCACCTGGGCACACTGCCGGCTCACATTCAGCACCCCCAGATACTTTTCCTTTGCAGAGCTTTCCAGACACTCTGCCCCAGGCCTGTGCGGTGCATGGGGTTGTTATGCCCCAGGTGCAGCGCCCCCCCCCGGGCCCGGCTGTGTAGGGCCGGCCAGGGGTCGCTGCCGGCCCCGCTCGCGCCAACTCAGCCGCCCTCACGAGGATGGTCGGGCCCTGGCGGCTCCCCCGGCTGCCTTGAGGGGCCTCGGGGCATGAAAAAAAAAAACCTAAAAAAAGTACAAAAAGCCCTGCCCGCCGCCATCCCCCGCTCCGCTGGGGCACGCCACTGCCCCGGAGCCGATCGCCTCTAGTATTACAGGCAAACAAAACCCACATGCATACAACGTGAAGGAACAGGTGTCAGGAAGGAGAGTGCTTGCTGCATGTAACAACCACACACCCACAGGGATGGAAGAGGCTTCAGAAGTCACACGGTCAGCTCCTGCATCAAAGTAAGCTCAGTTTTGCCAGTGTCATAACTGATCAATATTTGCCTGACCTGCTATTAAAGACCAGCCGCAGAGACTCAGATCCTGACCAGAAAGTCTAATCCACTGTATTTTTCTGTTGGAAAACATTTTCCTAATATCTACCTTTTTCTTCCAGAAATTTAGGTGCATTAAGTCCTGTGCCATTCACAACATTTCCCTCCTCTTTTTAAAAGGAAGCTTCTTCCAAAGATGTTGATATTCTGTAAATCACCATTACTCTTAAGATAGGGAAATACACCCAAAATCTGGCAATACACCTCCCTATCATTCTAGTGACAAATTAAACAGACACTGAAATGTTACTGTTTTGGGGAAAACATTTTCCCTATTGTTAACAAAGACGTTTGTACATCAGAGTTTTGCCTCTTGCAGTTAGTGCTACTTACTTTCTGGTCAGCATAAGCTCATTTACAAAGTCTATTTCTACAGAACATAAATTTATACTAGGAATAAAATTGAGTCATTTTTATGTTACAAACATACCACAGAGGAAAGTTTTTGTCCTGTTTTTAGCAACAAACACCCCAAAAAGACATCTTTAAATCTCAAAAGGTGAGTTTTCATCAGAAATAAATGAAGCCAATCACCTTTTTTATTTAAAGGAATTTAAAAAAATCCCTCAAAAATACCAAGGAGAAACATACGACTATAAACAATCCCCCTGCCTACTTTGTCTTCGCTGCATGTCTTCTATGCAAGGCTTCAGCCACACCTCCAAGGCTCTCTGGGTCATTGCAAGCTCTGCGTGAGCCCTGAGATCCCTATGGTGTGCCCACCTGTTACAGCAGAGGCCAAACTGTGCATTCACTTCCTGCACTTTGCAGAGCCCTATGGTGACCTTCCATCTTCCCAACAACCCTAAGCCTTCCAGCCTTCTCACAAAGTAAGACACGTATCAGTTCTCTTTTAAGAGATTAATTCATGCATGCAAAAAGTAAATCCATGCAGGCATTTTTATAAGCAAGCTCTGACTCAAGGTAAGGGAAATGAAGAATGGGACTTTCTGGCAGGTTTACCATAGATCTGAACAGAAACAGAGTTAAGCCAGTGATCTCTACATCAAATTCACCAGTGGTAGTAAAATGTAGCATCACTAAAGCCAAAAAAGTTCAATAAAGATTAAGGAAACTATTTAAAAAGAAAAATAATGATGATAATAATAAAAAAGCAGCTATTCATGCTGTCAGTTCTTCAAATGGTCTGATAAACCTGAAGGCAAACAAGCATTCTGAAGCCTGCTTGTCAGGAAAAGTTAGAGTAACAGATTCTGGGAATTTCTCACATATGTTGTTATCAAATGGCTAGCAGTATGTCTCAGAGTTGACTTATGTCTACACAGAGATGGCAGCAAGCCTTGCAGAGCATAGTTTTTGCTCTTGAATTGTCATCACATCTCTCCTGGTCCAACTTAGTAGTCTGAACCCAGGAACATTCATCATTCACATAAGGTCCTTCCTCCCAAAAGTAAATGCCTGGCTTGTTTAGCACAATCTCTTTCTGGGGGGTGAGGGATGGAGCCCCTTGTGCAGAAGAGACAGCAAAAGGCAAGTATTTTATTTTCAAAGTAAATCTACTTGGAAATGTATTTGCATGTGTAGGATGAGCTTTAGCACATACATCCTTATACTCGATAAGCATAAAGCTAAAAAGAAGTTTGTTTTTTTCTGAAGTGAACACATGGACAAAGATAATCTCGCATCAAGGGCAGCTCTGTTACTGCTGGCCCAAGGGGCAGTCACTGAGAACCAGCTCTTCATCTTTACCACGTACAATGGTGCAAGTCTGTTACCACACTGCCCGTTGCACCTACTTGAAACCTAGTTGTGAACAAGAGCACTTATCACTAGAACAAGCAGGCCCTCAGCTTTCTTTCCTAACATGACTTCAGACAAATCTCCCACCTGCATTTTAAATCTATAAAGCTCTTCTTTCGAAATGACACTAAAATGAGGCTTGTGGGTATTCAAGATTAGCTTACAGTAAATGGAAATTAAAGATTAGCTCTCAGTCAAAAATAGTGGTTCACAGTTCTACACGCAGCTTGCAAACAGACTCTGGAAATATAAGACCCTAAATAACAGATGATATTGCAAAGTGAGTGGATGCCACATGGTGAGATACAAAACCGTCAAGGAAAGAAGACATTTTGTAAAAAGTAAATAAAAATGTAGTACCAAAAAGTGCCTATATTTATTTCATACCCCCATAGGACTTGGTTTCATTCCCAAATGTTGCTATACCAATAAATCCTCCTTCCCTAGGAAGTTACAGCAGCACAAAGGATAGAGGAAATGACACATAAACAATCTGTGTGTTGACAAGAAGGCAATTTTGTAATATGTTGTTATTTATGGGCAACACTTAAGCAGATGGAAGATGCATCAAAATGAGAGTTTCATTTAGAACATGCAGGCCATGGACAAGTCTGTGCAGAAGTGGTGTGCCACGGGGAAAATACAAGGAACTGCATTCCAACATTTAAAAGACTGCATTACAACATTTAAAAGATACACATTGTATGCAAGGAGGAGTGTGGAGCGAGGCCTGAGGTGCACCTAGCTGTGAAGAGCCCTCTTGCTTCCAGAGGATGCAACGGGAAGATCATGCGATCGATCATGCTGGAAGTCTTCACCAGCACTGAGCCCACAGTCCAGATTTTGCAGATGGACCTCCCTGCCATTTTACTGCTCCTTCCAGATAGAAGTCTTCCCTTTTACAAATGAAAGTCCTGAAAGACAGTCACAATGGTGAAAGCAGCTGCAGGATTTGGCCTCCATTCTGCACGCTAGCTGACTGGAATTGCATTCATTACTCCACTTTGTTCATGAGATCCCAGAGGCTACAGAAGGGGGAAGGAACAGGCTGGCCTAAAAGACCAATGAGCAATTTCCACCCAAACTCTGAGTAACACAGTACACAGCTCCCCGTGAATGCACTCATTTTAGCTGCATTGCTTTCCATCGCATTAGCTCATGCATGAAAAGGGGAAATAAATTAGCAAGGGAAAAATATTTATGCCTCCTCCTCTCCCTCCCCACTATTTCATTTGATTCTAAATCAATTTGGAAGCCCTGCTGGCTTCAGGGCCCTGAAGTGCTGACAGCCTCAGGGAGCTTTTAATATCTGAGTCAAACTCTCTATTTTCCTCTCAATTGGCAAGGCCCCTTAGTCATACCATGGGACACAAGAGGGAGGAAAGCAGTTTTAAAATAGAAGTCTTTTTCTAATAACCAATTTCATTTCCTGATCAAAGCTGAATTTTAAGAGTTTCCCACCCACCATTGAAGCAGCCGCACACAATGCTAGGATAATAGCCATCTCACCCCCCTCCCACACCCTCTGGCAGTCTAGCTCCTCACGTCAGATGATTGTGTTTACCAAAGGTTAGGTTTGTAGCTTGGTTTCCCAAACAGTTATGTGGTCTGAATGTGCCTTTCTGTCTCCCTCTGCTAATTCCAAGCTCATTAGCCTATTTCAACTGCTTTTGGCAGGAAGGAAGAGGCCTCAAAAACATTTATGCTTTTTACAGGAATCAGCTGCAAAGGGAGTGAACAGGCCATTTAGGACCTGGCTGAGGAAAAGGCTGTACTGTGGGTGCTCCCCCTGGCCAGGCACCAGAGAACCTACATAGGAGATGCACCTCAAGGAACAAACTCATAGGAAACTAAGGTTCATTAGCTGTGCTCCTCCTTGAGCTATTCTTTCTCTTCCTTCAGCTTCATCCAAGCTTCATAATGCTAAACACCAATTCAGCCTGCAATATTTAACAATATTCCGTGTCCAGCAAAGTACTGTATGCAATGTGGAAGGATGCAGGGAAGCAATGAGCAGAGAGCCAAAAGCACCAATGCCAGCAACAAGCAGTATCACAGAAGGACTCTTAATGCAATTCAGGTTCCGTCCACCTTGTGCAGCAAACATTATGCAGCAAACATCAGATCATGTAATAAAGCAGTGCCATTACCAAAGGAGCCTGAGATGCCCTCCCTTCCCAGCAACTCATTCTTATCCCTGAAGCACGTTGATATAAGCACCTGATTTCCTTCAAGGATTCATGGGGCAGGGAAACAGTTGGGCAAAAGAAAGCATCTGCCGATTGTGTTGATATCCAGGCCCAAGCATATAGTTCACAGCACAGCCACATTGTATTCATGCCAGGACAGAAACATTCACAATAAGAAGGGGTGGGAAAGAAGCCAAGACTAGGGTCTCCTGTTCTTTTGGTGATGTAGATGGCTCTAATGCATGGTAAATTTCAGAGTCCATTTCTGGAGGTGATAAGTGAGGTCTGTTATGTTGAAAACTGCTAGACAACGCTCTCCATGTGAATATAGAATCAGCTACCAAGAAATACAAGTTTAAAATACAGTTTCGGTTTGTCTGGTAGTACTTGCAAGCTCAAGTTAAATTTAGCTGATAGATACAGCAGGGAGTAAGAGACAGTAGAAATGAAAACGGTCAAATGAACTACTTAAAGGTGCAGTATTTTGACTGCTTCTCTTCAAAGTGTTTTTCTCTCCTCCAAAATTTGTGGGTTTTTTGTTTGTTTAAGCAGTATTGTCTCTCTCCACCACTGAAACAGTGTTTCACCTAATACTTTTTACAATTTTTGGTAGACTTTGAAAGGCTAAAGTTTCTGCTTTACAAAAAATATGGGAACAAAAATTTTCACTTTCAGATCAATAGGAAAAAATACTTATTTTTTTTTTTTTTTAGAGAAATCTAAAATTCCCTGAGAGCTTCTCTTCTACAGCTTTTCACAACTTTGCATCATTAAACTACAGAACAGGCTTGAAAGAGTTGTGACTTCTGCTTTGTAAAAATGCAAGTAGTATGCTTTTAGGTCTGAAGCCTAAGAGGGCTTATTACAACTTAAGAGAGCTAGCTCATAGTCAGCACTGAGACTACAGGCATACATAGCATTAGCTTAAATACACAGGTTAGAACAAGCCCGAACATTAAAAGCTAGAGTGGAGAATACACATAATACAGCCTGTTAAAATGGGTTGGTTAAATGGCTTTCTAGATTTGTTTTGGCACTGGTAAACACCCACAAGGTGATTTAACAGTAACACAGCCATAGCAATACCGTGACTGCATTGCAATACTGATGTCAGGGAAATATTTTACACAATAGCCTCCTAGGAGGAGCTGCCCGGTGGGGTAGCAGGGCACATCACCCAGTATTGTTTATGAGCTTGGCAGCAACCCAAATATGCAAAAAGAAGTTAATGTAGAATATATAAAGAAGCAAGATCAAGGTTTTTTCAAGAGTCCCTTTTCTCAGGGGTAATGATTATTAAAAACCTTGATTTGCTAATCATAAAGGTTAAACTAATTTTAAAAGCATGAAAATGAATATGGATTAGATACTGTAAACTACCTTGTCTCATTATTCTACATCTTGATATAGATGACTGCTTTGGCTCTACAGGAGAGAAAGAAAAGTGAGAGAAAGAAAGAAATACTAATTCATTTCTTCCATAGTTTTGCTCAATACCTCAGAGGTGCACATCAGCAGAAAGCAAGCCCCACAGCACAACAGTCCCTTCACCCACACAGGAGTCCCCACTGAGCATACTGCTGAAAAGAGAAACAAAATCCAGGTTTTCTGATCAAAAGACAGGAGTAAGCACAAAAGCACAATGCAGACATGCTAAACATGACCTCCCCTCTCTGCTTACTTTAGGGCCAGACCAGGCTAGGCCAAGGACAGAGGCACAGAATGTTATTTCAGAATCCACTCCCCTGGCCTCTGGAAGGATGATTAAGCCCTCCAAGCATTAGGGGCTCAGGTGCTGACCATTAATTAGGTTTGTGTGAGCCCCCACCCTTCCCTACCAGCTGACATCAATGGCCAGTAGCTGCTGTGGCCACAGAGGCCACGGGAAGCTTCTAGAAGCAACAGGGAATGACAAGTTACATCCCCTCCTCCAGCCCAATTAATAAATGTTACAAATTTATTAACTAATAAATTACTGAAACACCAGGTTAGTTTCACATTGAACTTGCATGCGTGGCAAGCTGCCATTTGTGTAGAGCAGTGCAAGGGGATCCCTGGGCTGCACCTTGCATCAGGGGAGGTGTAAAGAAACAGACGTCTGAACAGCAAATAGCCTACCATCCAAATAAAAGGCATGAAATGCCTAATCATGGTGCTGGCAGAGAAGGAAAAAACATCTTTTTTGATGCAAACAGGATATTTTAAGTTCTATTCACCTCAAAGCTTCCAAAATATGCCCTTCCTCTCAATTTATTTCATTCTTACAACATAAGCAGTAGTCAGAGTATTATGAAAATGTTTACATGAGCTTTTCAGATGCAAAAGAAGAAAAAAAAAAGGAGTGGAGAGGGCAGGAAGAGGAGAGGAAAGGCCAAGGAGAAGAGTGATCATCCACCAGACCATAAGAATCACAGAATCGAAGGGGTTGGAAGGGACCTCGAAAGATCATCAGGTCCAACCCCCCTGCTGAAGCAGGCTCCTTAGAGCAGGCTGCCCAGGTAGGCATCCAGATGTGCCGTGAATATCTCCAGAGAGGGAGACTCCACAACCTCCCTGGGCAGCCTGTTCCAGTGCTCCGTCACCCTCACCGTGAAGAAGTTCTTTTGCATGCTGGTGCGGAACTTCCTGTGCTCTATCCTGTGGCCATTGCCCCTTGTCCTGTGCCCACAAACCACTGAGAAGAGGTTGGCCACATCCCTCTGTCTCCCACACCTCAGGTATTTATACACATTGATAAGATCCCCTCTCAGTCTTCTTTTCTCCAGGCTGAACAGACCCAGGTCTCTCAGCCTTTCCTCATAGGGAAGATGCTCCAGGCCCCGTATCATCTTTGTGGCCCTCTGCTGGACTCCTTCCAGGAGTTCCCTGTGTTTTTTGTACCGGGGAGCCCAGAACTGGACACAGTACTCCAGGTGAGGCCTGACCAGGGCAGAGTAGAGGGGGAGGATCACCTCCCTTGACCTGCTGGCCTCGCTCCTTTTAATGCACGCCAGGATCCCATTGGCCCTCTTGGCCACGAGGGCACACTGCTGGCTCACGGTCAACCTGTCGTCCACCAGGACCCCCAGGTCCTTCTCCTCAGAGCTCCTCTCCAGCAGGTCGTCCCCCAGCCTGTACTGATACATGCGGTTGTTCCTTCCCAGGTGCAGGACTCTACACTTGCTCTTATTAAACCTCATTTGGTTTCTTCCTGCCCATCTCTCCAGCCGGTCCAGGTCTCGCTGAGTGGCGGCACAACCTTCTGGCATGTCAGTCACTCCTCCCAGCTTCATGTCATTGGCAACTTGCTGAGGGCAGACACTATTCCCTCATCAAGGTCATCAATGATGATGTTGAACAAAACCGGACCCAGCACTGACCCCTGGGGAACGCCGCTAGTCACAAGTCTCCAGCCAGACTCTGTGCCACCGATCACCACCCTCTGAGCCTGGTTTTTTCATTCCCATCCCCTCTTTATTGCTCATCTCACCTGCAGTCCCAATCTTTCACATATAAAATGCATGTGGCAATCTCAACTGGCAAAAAACAAGGGCCAGAATGTATCAAATTCATTGATTTACACTTGCTTTGCCAATGGTCCTCTCTTCCTCCTCCGTAGTTCAGTACAACTCATGTGGTCATAAAAAAATGAATAACAATAATAAAAGTGCTCTGCACACATTCTAACTCGAATAATTGCTTTCTGTCTCTCTACATTCCCCCCAAAGTCTCAGCAGGACGCAGCGACTCCCATTACTTGCTTTGTTAACATGAAAAAACCCAAGCTCTTAAAGCAACACATCCCAAGGGACATTAGGAGTGTATTTACACAGCAGAGACACCTTGGCAGCAAACGCCAGCATCCCTGTGGCTGCCTTCAGAGATACGGCAGGGAAACAATCGCAGCAAGGAAGGCTTCAGCACATTTGCCAGGTATAGACTGACTAGGAAAACCAGGAAGGCTTTCAGCTTTTGCTTTGAACATCCAGATCTGGTTCCTTCACTGGTGCTGCAAACTCGTGTGCTCCCAGAGTAGAACCAGTTAGTTGTCTCAGGTACCACCAGTAAGGACTTTGCTGGCTAGCAACACCGGGACAGCTGCCTTAGTCACCTAAATATCTACCTACCTCACTGAAAGCATTTGTACCCTTTCTGCAAGTATATATTTAGTCCTTGTTGGTACGTTATTACTGCCTTCCTTTCCCATGTCAACACAGAGCAGTACACGTTTTCTAGGCACTGCTATAGCCATGCTCGTTTTACTACAGAGCACCAAAACAAAATGCCAAAAGGGTCCAGACAGAGACAATGTTGGCAGCCCTGCTACACACCAAGTGCCTCACTGTACAGTTCCAGCCGTTTATAGAGAAGTCAGATTTACAGAGAAGTGAGCTGGTTCACTGACCCTCAGCTGTTTGCTCAAGACCCTCCAAGATCACGAAGACAGAAGAGGTATCTGCAGCTCTAAAGGTCTAGGTTCATCCTTGGTCCTTCACAGTTACTCAGTCATCCTCTAATCCTTTCACTTTTTACACAGACCTATCATGTGCTTCCTGGCCTGATCTCCCCATAAAAGAAAGAAATCAGTAAAAGAGCCCTGGGAAACAGTAGAGAAGAGAAGGAGGTAAAGGGTTAGAGATTTGAGGAGATAAGGTTGGAGAAGAAAAAGAGATTGGTAAGAAATGGTGCAAGGTAGACAAACCTGGGCAGGCCATGTATGGTTTTATACTGAAGTGGAACAGGGACATAAAAGGTGGGTTGCCAAAAGCTCTGTGTACCAGTCTGCCTCTTCTGTTTATCTTACTGATAACACTCGTACCAATATCAATGCTCGGGTCAGTGCTAAACAGTTGAAGAGCTCCCCATAGGGAGTGTGCAACACAGATTAAAGTTAGCATGCAGAACTGGAGGAAAAGGGACTCAGGAAGAGAAAAGATGAGGGAGAATAGGATCCTGCTGTGTTGGAAGACGTGCTCCTTTGTGATTATACACACTCAGCAAAGTGCTGTTAGCTTTTCTCTCGGTCCTTGAGAGAGGGAAAGTCCATACCTATGCAACCATGACAACAGCACACAAATACAGATTATCTGCACAGTAAAATATGCACTTTAAGAGACCAACACAAGGCCAAAAAAAAAAAAAAAAAAAAAAAAAAAAAAACAATCTACAAGGTTTACAGCATGAAACTCTTCAGTCACTGGACCACTAGTATGAAGGTGGCCACCACTATAGTCTCAGAAAAACTGGATGGAGAGGTTAGTTCGCATTTATTGGGAACATCTAACCACTTTTGATATGTCTAAAAAAGCAAGCAAACAACAACAGTAACACTAAGCTGTAATTTCTCTCTAAACTTCAAAACTATTGATGTTTTTAGTATTGTCATTATAGCTTCAGTCTGGTGTAACCCTTAACATCTGAAATGACTGCATTTATCCGTTCATCACCATCTGCTGCCAGAAGAAGAATGACAAATAACCAGTAATGTCACTCAGCTTCGTTTGAATGCTGTTGGAAAAACAAGAGCCACTGTTCCCAAGGTAGCCACACCACGCCAACCATGTCCCTCCAGCTACAGAAGAACATCTGTGAAGCCTCAGCACAGCCTCCCAGTCCCAGCCCTGGCTTTTCCCTGGTGATTCACTGACCGCTCAAGTCCAGCAGAACCCAGTGCATCGGGCTATTAAAAGGTTAGCTTTGCGTTAGGGAGAGGTCTGTAATATGGCCAAATATGCCTCAAAAAGAATTTCATCTAGGGCCCTGTGGGAACAGCTTTGATACTCTGTCTGTAATGAGTTATTATTGCGAATCTTAATATTGGTTTATCATCTAGAAGCTCCAGGCAAGATCAGGCCCCCATAAATTTTTGTGTAGTACGCTGAGAGAAAATCTCTGCTGCAGACCTCTCTGGTAGAAAGCCTGGCCCATTTCAGTGGAGCCAGGATATAATCCCGAGCCAAGAAGAGGGCAGAAAGCCACACAACACAGTAAGTCCCCAGGGGAGCTCGATGGAGAGTGCTGGACTCCAGATTCGCATTGTGATGCGCCACTCGGCAGAGCACTTTTCCTCTCCAAGATGTAGCTGGTATGTCAACAGACTGATCCCTGCAGTAGCAGCTTTGCAGAAGGGCAGCACTGGGCAATACAGGTAATTCTCCTGGGCAAAGAAACACGCAGACAGGTAGCTAATGCCACCTGCCTCTGACAGCCTTTCACATCACAAGTCTTCTCAGCAGGGCAGCTCCACTATCACTGCACGTATTCCCCGTTACATCGGTTTGTTTGAAAGCTGACTGATCACACAACCTATTCAAAGCCTTGCGTGAGGGCTCTCAGGGCTTGGTGGTGAGGAAAAGAAACAATGCAATTTGCCTGCCATCAGCCACAGCTCAGCAGCAAGAGACACACCAAAGCTACTGATCCAGCCATCTTAGGAGGGGAACAATCGATGGCCACTTTGGAAGCATAACATCCTGCTTCTGTACAACGTGGAGCCTGCATTTACTAGGCTATACATCGAGGCTGATGCATTGGCTTGTGTAACAGGATGACTATTTTAGCTACTGAACCTGTAACTTTTACAGCCAAAGACTCTACATTCAAGCCCTGTTGTCAACAATCCACCACAGGGTGCCTTACATTATACTATCTCTGTACAGTAAGGGTTACCATGGCTTCCAGCATCTTATATTGCTACTTTTAAATATCACCATGTCAACTAAAACTCTACAAGGAGTTGCTGTGTTTCTCAAGGGATTGGAAGTTCATGCTTTATGGCAGTAATTACATTTTTTTTTTTTCTTCCTGCCACTGGTACACCGTGAAATGCAAACCAGAAGCGGTGCCATGCACAAAACGGCGCTTGGGGTTTTTCAAGTCACTGTGATTCATTCTTGTGCCTTGTCATCCTTCCAGATTTAAAAAAAAAAAAAAAAAAAAGTGACATACTTCTCTGTAAAGTATAGCTAGCACACAGTGATCATTTCTGACTATACTACGGGCAGATTGTTGTTGCTATGACAATACAGTAAAAAAAAATGGAAGGGTGACTCCTGAGTCCATGTAAGCCATCCTCATTCATCCCCACATCACTTCACATTTGATGCAGAAGCTTACTCAAAAGGATCACTTCTTTTAAAGAAAGAGAAGGGCTGGAGGGATATACAGTGCATTACTTGCAAGACCAGGAGATTAAAGTTTGGGAGCTCAAGGGGGGATTTTCAAAACAGCTCAGCTTTGGTGTAACTCTGCTTTTAACACAGCAGCGATAAGACTCCCATTGTCTACAAAGTGCAAAATGCTACTATTTTCCTTGGTGAAAGAGGATCAGCAGCACGTGGTTTCAAAAACGCCCAGCAGTTCTGAAGTTGTTTGGTACCACAGAAACATGTTTTATCACTTCATACATGTATTTTAATCACAAAAGCTTGGAGTCAAACAGAATTGCCTGTCTTAAGAAGACAGGACACTGGCTGCTATATATGTATAATAAATAGCCTTTGACTGAGACCTGGTGACCCTGAGTGGGGACTGTGGCAGTTTGCAGAAGCTTGTCCTCGTTTTTCCTCAGCCGTCTCCTGGCTAATGCCTGTTGCTGTGCTCCAGAAAACAAAACAAAACAAAACAAAAAAACCACTGTATGGGAACAGATGTGATGTACCTAAGGAAATGGCAAAGGACAAAACAGAGACAGGTTAAGTGAAAAAAGTGAAAAGACTTGGAAACAAATATCCCTCTCCACTGTGTCTCTATAAAATCTTTCCTCTTTCTTTCCAACTTCCTGGGCTGAACAAACTCTACCCAATGTTGAGTGTCTGGAAAAATACACATCTACAGAATGAAGGGGAAAAAAATGGGAAAGAACAGCAGAGCACTGTGAACAGCAAGTGATGTTGTGCTGTACCCAGCAGAAGGGATGGTGAAAGTCTTTAACGGCAATGTGGCAAAGAGAAGACAGAAGAAGGCTGGTGGACAAGAAAGCTCATCAGAACAGAGGCAGTACAAGAGAGAGGCAGTTCTTTTAAGCCGATAATTTGGGGAGGGACCCCAGACAATAAGACCAGTTTGCATCTGGTGAAGGTACTCTCTTTGCTTACCACCATAGGCCCAACCATACCATCTACATTTGCTTTCTGGATGGCAAGGAAGCTGAAAGGAGAAATAGATTAAAGTGTCAAGGGATCACAGAAGCCCTCTAAGGGCACACACTTCCCTTCCAAACTCAAAAATGCTGGCAGAGATAGTGCCCACCTTGAAGCACAGCAGATACTGGCATGGCAGCGATGTTGAATATCAGTTCACAGTCACCTGTTCTTTACAGGCACACAGGCCTACCCACACAGCTAGATTTGAAAGACAGTTGCCTAAGCAGACAGCTCTGAGGCTCTACAGCCACAAAACCCCAGAGGCCATTACAGAGGGTGGTCCGTAAGCTTGGGTCACGTGGTATCCATGACCTGTTGTTGCCCTAGAATTTACTTCCACGTACCACAAACTCCTAAAGCTAAGGTTTCCTTTTTTCTGTCTCCTGTTTTCCTCGTGCCATTTCTAACTGCATGATCAGCCCTTACTGTTTTTTATTTGTTTAAAATGAAATGAGCCTAAGGCTGTGCTTGGTTTCTGCATATTTTATTTGATCATGCTGTACTTCAAGTATTACATTCCTTCAGTGATGTCAGGTCTCAGCAGCTCTGCTGGAGCTCTAACACACAGAGAGGACAGATTCACTGCCTCATATATTTTCAAAGGATTTTTTCTCTTCGTTCACTGAGAATTATGCAGGAAGCTCAGGCAGAACCTTCACATATTCTGCAGAGACCTTTAATTATAAGTTTCTAGGATGTATCCAGCTACTAGATCATACCATTTGAGGATAAAGTAAGAGAACTTGGTGCCCCTTTGCCCTCCCACTTATACATCACTTTGAGTCCTTAAATTAACATTGTGTGCCTGCTCTAAAGGAACACACGATCCTTAACCATGAGGTATGCATGCCCCCAGTCTCATCCATGCAGGTCTCTTGTTTGCACCCTACACACAGCCCTGCTTAGCTTTTCGCATCAAATTAATTAGGCCTCCTACTCATGTGATGTGGGATCCTTTTAGCTTGTCCCCAGTGGGAAGAAAGAAGTTAACCTCACATTGCACAAACTCGGTGAACAAATTTGAGAAATACGCTAGCCTGGCTTTGTCAGTAAAAGTCAGGAATCCTCATAAGGGTGTAGCTGCACTGATAAAAACATTTATACCATTAGTGTTTCCCTAAGATATACTATAGTATGCATATTACAAGTATAGCTAAATTAGCTAGGCTGGTTTAGGCAATAGCTGGGATATTGCCAAAATATCCTGTGACAAAACCAAGAGCTAGAAACACAAAAGAGGCAAAGTGACATGCCCAAAGTTTTAGAGCAGTTCAGTGGTAAAAGCAAAGCTAGACTTGAATTCTCAAAACTCATAATAGTGTCTGCCCATCACATATTGCCATCTCCTCGTTAGGACTCTGCCTCAGAAGTCAAAAACCTCCCTTTCCTGGTGTTCAGGGCTTTCCCAGTACGATGTCCCAGCTGAGATGGGATTCTGACACGGGCAGAGGTCAGGAGCATCTTCCTCCCCTTCAGATAGCATGGGTAGGTTCAGGTAGTGCTTACAGACTGAACTGTCACAATAACAGATCACAAAAAGCATGTTCTGAATGAAGTTAATCTCAGGCTTTAGACACATTTATCTCCTTTTGAGCCCAACAGCCCTTACCTCTCACTCCGTAAAACAGACAGAGCTAAAGCCTATGGCAGTTGCCTTCACTTAATCACTAGATCGTACAGCTTGTGAGGAGGAATGAGTCAACAAATCACAGGCATGGCCAGGGCCAAGAAACAAAAGTAGTTTTAAATGTCAAAGCAGACGTCTGATAAGCTCCTGGTGGCTGGGGTGAGGAAAGCTGCAGTTCAGGGAGGAGGGACACACGCTACGCACAGTTTTTTGGCAAGGCAATGGGACGTTCAAAATACAGTCGAACTTGAGCAAGGATGCGAAGAGCAATTGGGGGGGCAAAAAAAGGTTGGGGGACAAAGGCAAACAAACAGAACAAGAAAGTCTCTCCCTCACCTTTTCTAAGTTCCAGCCCCAGAGAGAGGCGTCTTCAGCCTTGGAGACAGCAGCAGCCACTTCAGCAAGCCGTGGAGGGGCTAATATTAAAGGTTAAGCCAAACTTTCAGGATCTCTTTGCAAAAGTGTGCAAACACAGTTAGAACTGATACCCACGCACTCTAAGTAACCAAAAGTCTTCAAATAATTCTGCAGGCCAAAGAGATGAGGTTAGGAAAGGCAAAACAGCAAGGAACTGTGGAAGGGACTTAAAAAAAAACGAAACAACAGAAGAAAATCCCCAAGCACTGCAGGATGCAGAAATGACATTATAAACCAATGTATTACAATTACCAATTAACAGTTAAGAGCACCAACATCTAACTTCCTTCTGGAATAAACTCAATGCACATGCTAGATGCAGATGTATTGAGTTCATTCAAGCATATCTTCCTTCACATCAAAACCAAATCTATACCTGTATTTCAGTTTACCTGGTGGCATCAGTCGAAGAGCAAAGCACTTTGTTTATTCATCTGAAACTCCGCAGGAGGCTAGAGCTGCCTAGTAAGCTGAGTCTCACATTTTAGAGACTGCGGAGCTTTTTCCTTATGAAAATTTTGGCTTCAGAGTTAGTACAAATCTTTGCACACAAAGTACTTCACACACAAAGTACTTTGCACACAGCGGGGCAGGGAACAGTCAGTATTTTCTCCTACCACCAGGATAACTACAAATTCCTTGTAATTCTTGCAAACTAGTAACACTACTGAAACCATCCCATCCACTGCTATTGTTGAATTTCCAGCTTAATAAAGGGAGAGGAGGTTTAGCACTAGCTCAGGGCTCCCAGATTTTGCTAGAAATAGCAGCTATATGGTGTTCTCTCTAACGTAAAGGAGAGGAGCACTCAGCTGTTTCATGTCATGCTTGACAGTAGCTGTCAAACAGTACGATTGGGTGAAGCAATCAGAGGCAGTGGTCTAGCTACATCGTAGTCTTTGCTGTTTCTAACATCACCTGCTATTAAAAAGGGGTTTGGAAGCAAGCTTAACTTGTTTATATTGCAAGATAACCTGAGAGAAGGTAAAAAGTCGTAGAAAATAGAGTTTGGTTAGTTCTGCTACATACTGAACTGTTTATTCCAAGTAGCGTATCCATAAATATGATTTCAATGGAAGGTTTGATGAGCTGTGTTATTTAGGTAACTCTAGGCAAATAGAGAACTGCTAGAGGCACCCGGTTCCCTAAGGTCTGTATTCATTTGTGTTTATTTTGTGCGTGTGTTTGAGTTCTGTTTGTTGAGTTGAAATGACCTGAAATTAATTTCTGTTTTACATTACTGGAAAACTTCATTCTGTATTCCAAGAGGAAGTACGCCTGATTTGGGGATGAGACTCTGCATCTTCAAGGCATAATAAAATGATGACCTGTAGCCTTTGGGAACGGAGCACACCTACAGAAGTAGCATTCACATTGTCCCCTTGCATACTCACACACACACACTTAGCTAACAGCTCCACCAAGAAGCTTCCTACATGCCCACAACCACATAAAATAAATGTTTTTCTTCCATGAAACACTTCTAATTCATTAATTTGACCGATTTTGTTTCATGTGGTTTATTCATTTCACTCCTACCACTTCATTTTTTGGGTGAGTTTCCCCCAAAAGTAAAGCATTAGAAGCGTTTCCTCAGGAATGGGAAATTTCATCTGCTATTGCACAGGTTCCCAAACCCTACTGCTCAAAGCCTAGCAGTGGTATTTTTATTAAGAAAAACAAAACTCAATTGGAAAGTTAGCCATTTCATTAACAGAAATTAGAACACCGTGATTTTGGCAGCATTAGAACAGAACTGTGGCTAAAAAGCTGATCTCTATAAAGAAGTGCAGGAATGTTATGGAATTACATTGTTGCCATTACAGAGTTGAATTTCACACTATGTTGGCTGCAGCATCAAGAGATTAACTATTTTCTCATTTTATGTATTTTATGGAGACTCAAGCTGCACCTCTTAGGGGTTTTACAAGGAAATACAAGAAACATTTATTTCCAGTTTATTAGAAAATGTGAATAAATTTAATTGCAACAATAAGTGCAACTGGAAATAATAGTTGGTAAGAACTGGACATGACTAAAATTCTGGATGAGAAGTAAAATTTAAATTATTCTTGATACCTGAGCTAGAACTACACTGCAGCATGTGATATGCAGCACGAGAACTGAAAACAATACTGAAAACTATGTAGAAGAAACTAAAGGGAGAATGACCGTAAGAAGAGAGGGAGGATAAAAACAACTTTCCAGGAGGCAGATGACGTTCACATGCAGTACACCACTCATTATTTTTCTTCATGCTGTCCCACGCACATGTGAATAATGCACCCAGAAATGACTACAACAGAAACTCAAGATTAGAAACACATCCTGTCACCTTCCTCTGTTTGAGAACCATAATGTCCAGAAATCATGGCACAGTTTTGCCTTTTTTTTTCCCCTGACATCTTGTTATATTCTGCATTTGAGACATCAAAGGGCCATCTCGTCACATCTAAAGTTGGGTTGCTCCACTAGTGGATGAACAATGTAAACCCCTGAGCTCCTTCTGAACTTAACCTCATCTCTTGAAATTCTTTTGGGCATCCAAAATTATCTGATGGATTTAGATCTCTAACTTTCCCTTGGCTTCAGCTGTAGCCATTCAGAGATACTGAAATCCAATTCTAATGCAAATCTACTTTATCTGAGGGCAGTTAAATCAACTCATTTCTTTGATTGTAGCTTTTAACACTCTGGAGATGTCATGCTTGTATGCACTTGCGAGGTGCACTTTAGTGTACCTAGCTCAGGGATGATGTGTAAAAACATCATCAGTATGGAAATAATTATTACTTATGAATTAAGATTAAATGATTTTGACTTCAGGGAAAAAAATAATGACCATAATAGAAAACCTGGTTACAAATGCTGTGATGTAACTACAATCTCTGAAGGACAATGTCCCTTCCTAGAGTAATTACTCCCCACTCTCATCTGGAGGGAAAAATAATTGATTTATGGTACATGATTAATAGGGTTCTACTATATATGCTATTTCATACTGTGAGTATTTAGCAAACCTTTACGATGACTTTGTGCTCAGCAGGGAAATTCTCTTTGCACATCCATGCAAAAACAGCCCCCTTAGCTTATGAGACAAAGGCAAGGTGTCAGGTAAAGCAGAGGAGCTACTAGTAGTTTTTATGGTAGAAAAACAATTCTCTCCACTATTATACTTGATTTTTTAATTAAGATTTGAAATTCCTCATTGGAAACCACTGCCACCAGTAATCCTTTTAATTAACCAGTATCCAGAATCCCATAATTTCTGTGTTCTGCACATTAAACCAACTGAGCACTAACGTGTTGTGTTTCTTTAACATTTTCACTTTCTGGGCTGGTGCTTCAAAAGAATTAGCACTTGAGGAGCATTAACCTAAGGAAAGACAGACGATGCTTTAAGGTCAGTCTTCAAGCCAGAGCATGGAATGAATTTGGCATCCACTGTGTCAACGGAGGTCTGCGTTTATCTGTATGTAGGAGATGGATGTATGCTATTTTATTACTATATCTCATTACTGATTTTATTAGGATCATTTTGCAGGTTTTCAGAGGGGATGCTTTTTTTTTTTTTCTCCCCCACCCCCCCAGTATTCAGTGCTTTCTGGAAGCTGATAGGGGGAGCTATTATCACAAAATGTCAAATGCCAGTAATGCAGAGACATACCTTTCGCTGCAGTACAGTGGAAGTAGATTCAACAAATTTGGTGCCCAGTCAGTACTGGGAAATGCTGAAAGCAGTTGCAGGGAGGGCAATTGTGAGACTGGTGTGATGAGAGAGACATTTTTCAGTGAAGTGGAACAGGCTGAAGTGATGCTCAGAAACCCTGAGAAGTATTACATCTAATTAGTGTGGCTGTGCAAATGATGTAACAAGGCATTTGAGAATGAAACTGAATAGCAGTTGGATAAAAGATTAATAATCAGTATGTCTGACATCTATCAGATGCCCAAGAGAGGACTGCATCAGAAAGGTCCAGATATAGTAATCCACAATGAAATAAGATGGTGCAGATAGATACTGGAATAGTCAGTTAGAGGGAGTAGATGAGCAGCTGCAGAGTGGAAAGCTGAGAACAGATGAAGTCCTTACATGTGCATTTCGCTTTGGACCACGCTTCTGGTGGCTTGGAAAGCCAGCTGCCACTTTGGCATCAGCATTATTTCCACTGCCTTGAGTATGATCTCTTACTTGCCCAGAGTAGTATTTCCATCTTGAGTGCTAAATATAGGAAACTCCCTTTTCTCCTTGTCCTCCTCCAATATATTGACATTATTGTGTTGAGATGGTATTAGAAACACAGAGGGAATTTTCCACTTTCAGAATTATGGTTTCAGATTGTCTGCAAACTTGGGAGGAAATAATAGACTTATTTGCATGTTGATTATTACTTTTTTTTTTTTTTTTTTTTTAAAGTGAAATAGAAACATAAGAGAAATAGATAATCCCATAACTCATGAAGCTGTGACTATATGCACCAAACTTGGGCCTGACCACTGGGATGTAAGCATGTCTCAGGATTCAAGTTTAATGTGTTATTTTATGGCTATTATTTTTACAGTTAAAGAAAGTAAGGGATAAAGGATGAACTTTGCATATAGGTCCGCTCAACGAGAAAAGTGTAAACTGCTGCTTTGCCAAAAACTTCAAAGCGACAAGGGCGTCAGCCTTCACTCACTAGCCACAGGAAATGGCCAAAAACTCAAACAAAATCATCCCATTGCTCTGCCAAGACCATGAGTCCAAACAGATCATAAGTTATTTGGTGAGGGAGGGAATACCTCTATTAATATTAAAGAAATTACACTAACAACTCAGTTAGAATTCGCCCAATGGGCAATGACCAGACCTAGCTACAGTGATTAAAGGACCTCATTCATATCTAATGATCACAGAGAGTAATAATCTCATTGTAAGAGGCAATCAGACACTTGTTCGCTCTTATCTTTTCTCCACATTTGTAGTTACTAAGAAAGGATCTGCCTTTGATCATTTTTCCTGCGTTGCCCTTTAAGTCATTTCATTAAAGGGCCAGAGTTTCCTGAATTAATGGTCATTTGTCATTTCCCCAAATCAATTTTGCCTCTAGTCCGTTGAGACTTCACAAACATTTCCGCAAATGTTTTTCAGAACTTCAGTAGTTACAATGGTTTCTTTCTGAAAGAGCACTGTATTTCAATAAAATATGTGCCATACTGAAAACACTTTTCCTTCATGGGGAAGACTTGCATTGTTTCAGGGTAGCACAGCTGTTCTGATTGTTAATAAAAGAAATTCACTCCTTCATATCAGTAAAGGGCTGAAGTTCAAAGGCTGTGCTTTTTTTCAGCATTCGGAGTTACCTGGGAGACTGTATTAATGCCATTTTAATAATTAGACCCGACTTTTTTCAGCAGGGATATATTTTTTTTTTCCTTTTTTTTTTTTTTTTTTCTCAGACAGAAGCAACTTTTCATTTTTCAATGGCACAAGATCGGGGCAGGGGAGTTCAACTGCTCCATTCCCATCCTATGCCAAGACCGCTCCCCTTTCAACTCCAGCACGTTTACTAAGAGGTACAACAAATTTAACATAACTTCACAGAGAGATCTCATACCACTTTAAACCAAACAATACATCTTCATCCACCAAATGTAATTTATCCCACTTTTACAGTGGTGGTATAGAGATAAAGAGACACTAAGCATTCACTAATTGTGTTTTACTTGTTGGGCACCTACCACAAGACACATGTGGCCAGATTTTCAGAGTGCTTTTGAGGCAGGTAACTCCCCTTGCACGTAGATTTGCAAAGCTGTTAGTGTGTTAGTCATTAGGGTAACACCAGAGACCCCGCTGAGGCTCTCTAAATATCATTGCCAGAGTTGTTAGATCGTGAGTGGTACCAGCTAAGAGCCTGAGCAGGCCTTTTTACCTCAGCAAGTGAAGTCCAGGCCTAAACATGTGACCAACTGGGCCTTCCCCCACATGAAGCCTGGGCAGGTGCCATATTTCTCATCTCTGCTGATCAAGTGGCTGCTCTGTAGTTTGGTTTGGGCAGGTGAGAAG
This sequence comes from Cygnus olor, assembly GCF_009769625.2. Lineage (NCBI taxonomy): Eukaryota > Metazoa > Chordata > Aves > Anseriformes > Anatidae > Cygnus > Cygnus olor. The sequence continues at coordinate 13,624,082 of NC_049172.1, read as the reverse complement.
ACACATGAGCTTGGATATCAGGACAGACAGTTCCTGTTAACGGCAGGGCAAGAGCACGCATGCTGCTGCTAGCAAGCAGTAGTAGGACATGACAAGTTGCCCACCCCTGACATCCCTCTTTAGTTAAGTCCATGCTAGAGCTGAACCTATATACTCATCACATTCATGGGGATTGACCATATTGAAAACTGGGACTGTCAGGGTTTGCTCGTGGTCAGTCACAGCACTGTGCAAGCCACAATACCACATTCTGGTCATCTCGTTAGATACCTTCATCAAGCACAATTGCAATTTGTAAATGTGATCGTGTTGCTTTTATTATTATTTTTTTTTAAATAGTAATTCACCTAAGTGACTCCCATCCAATTGACAGGCATATACAGGTCACGCTTCATTCAATTCAGGCGTTTCAGTTCAATCAGCACTCAATTCTTTTCAATGAAACCTTCCAGAAGTAGGCTGGCCAGGACCCATGAGATGCAATTGTAATAATAAATGCCAGTCTTTTTGAAATAGGTCTGAAATGCCTGACTGGCAAGACAGAAGGCAGCAGAGAGCTGAGGAATCGAATCTCATAAGAGTGCTTCTTAAACCCAAAGTGATGTGGCTACCAAGCATCTCAGTGAAACAATAAATACTATTTTACACAGATCCAAAGAAACAAGGGATCCAAGGAAATGTTTCTCCAAGCTGAATGGGCATTTCCCAGGACTTGTTGATTTTATGACCTCATCTGTGCCCTTAGCTGTCAGCAAAACAGTGCTGAAAGCTCCCCATTTAAAGCAGGCCATAGCAAACAGAGATTTACCGTCTATCCAAAGCTTGTATAAATTTACTGTGGGCAAAAGCTCAACAAAAGCTTATAAAAGAGGTACCTGTGGCTTCCAAATTAAGCTCATTTTCTCTAATTAGGCTCCTTTTTCACAGTTTTCCTTTTTCCTCCACTCCTAAAAAAAAAAAAAAAAAAAAAGCTGCAATACCATGAATGCCATAAAATTCATCTGCTTTTACTGAGCAGAGACTTGACACTAAAAATTTGCTGGAAGAGAAGTACCAACTTCTAGCTCTATTGCAAAGCAGACAAGGGAAAACAGGCACTCTGGTTGACTTGGATGTAGTGGTCAGAAATCTTACACGTTTGCCTGTTATTAATCTCCATCTGGTTATATTCCAAAAGAATCTGTCCTCTCCTTGGACATTAATTCCCATCATAATTGTTCATTGTTTGTAGGCCAGTTTCTATATTACCCCTTTCCACTGACAGCAAAAATTCATTTAATCTGATAGAAGTCTTACTGAAAGCAACCAGTACAGAACATGTTTATGGCAAATGCTGTCCTTGTCATTAGATTACCATTGCAAAGAGAAGGAGGCAGGCAATTTGTTCGTTAACTTTAAGCAACTGCAAATAAAAGACTGGTTTCCTAGGACCAGTCTATAACAGAGGAGCTCTAAGCTCCTAAAATAATTATTTTAATAAGCAGCTTAGGAGGAGTTAATGGCTCTAGGAACTAGAAATGGGCTACAAAGCAAAGAATGAGGTGCTCTGTGAGCACCCTGAGTGCCCTGTGCTGGGCTCACCCTGAAATCTTGGCTCTGTGAAAGCCCAGTTCATCTAGCCTAGCTTTAACCTCTCTCTGCAGCACTGGGAGAGGCATGTACAGAGAGCAAAAAAAAGAAAATCTACAGTTAAGTTTGGTGCTCCAATTGGATTCATCTGGTCCCAAGAGCATCTTAGCTCTCCCAGCTGTCCATGACACAAGGCAAAGGATACCTTCTGCAACCTCCCATGGGAGCAGAAATCATAAATTGGCCAGAAAACCACAGCCCGTGACATGCAGCAGAGCTATCGCGTCCTTGTTTTCAGCAGTTTCACATTTCAACCAGTTCTGCCTTGCATTGGGCACGTGCTATTTTTTGCCTCAGAAGAAAGGTGAATGCGGCCCATGGCACTGGGGTTTATTTGCATATCCCTTCCCAGCAGCAGCTCTGCTATCTGAAGAGCTAACTGGCTTCCACCTACCCTCTTCTTCCCCACCGAGGCAGCCACAGCTGCTCCCTGCTGTGGGTTACTCATCTCCAGATCTACTGCTCGTGTGAGTACTCCTGACATTTCTCAGCCGAAGTCAGAACTGTAGTTAATAACTGCTCTTTGCTAACATTGGTTCTCTTGGTTGAAGCAGATCTGAGGAGATGGAGACTTCTGAATGGGAGAAGGCAGTGAGCAGGATGGACGGTGATCTCTGTGCAGCATCTGCAATCCAAGGATGCTACACAAACGTACCTTCATTTAACTTAAACTCATCTGTCTCCACAAAGCAGTGAAAAATCACTGTGCTTTCAAACAGTCCTGTACCCTGACTTAATTGCAAGAAAAGAAAAATAAGTCCAACCACCAGGACTGTTAGCTGAATCACTCACAACTTAGCCTGCAGGAATGAGGCTGGATAGGCAGGGAGGCTCTTTCTGCTCCTAATACACATTGATCTATTCACTGCATGCTGAAAACCTTCAAGCTTTTATTCTGTACCAACAAACAGTGCAGTCATTTAGGTTGTACCAGATATTTACCCCCTCCCTATCTCTCCTCGCAGACATGAATACCATTATGAATGCAAATAAAGTACCTGTGAAAAACAAAGGGTCTCACAATCAGTGAAATGCAAACTGAGTTTAATAGAGCAGGCCTGGAAAATCTTCAGTAACGAGTTCTCCATAAATGTATCATACGGAGGCAACGTGCATGTAATACAAGATTTTGAGTTGGCTCGTTTGTTTGTTTTAGCAAAGAGAGTTGTTATCAAACTACTTTGAAATGTTTACACTGAAGATGAGGTTTTCTCTCTATTTATTTGTTGTCTGCAAAATATGTTCATCTTTTCACACAAGGATCTTGATTTGTACCTGCATCCAAAGCTAATGATGCTGACCCAAAAATAATTCAGTAAACCTCTTTAAGAGGACAATAATAAATTCCTTCAAGATAAGGGGAGAAACTTAGGACTAATAAGCCAAAAGAAATGATAGATCAGAGAGGGCTTAAAAATCACCTAGTTGTTGCTCAGCCTAATTTAAATACAGGAAGAATATCATGTTTCATCTTCATCTTCAAATTTAAGAGCTCCTTAAGTCCTCCTTTATACCTGAAGTGTCACTAGCACATACATTAATGCTGGCAAAATCCATTTACCGCAGGCAAGGTGTTCAAGTTCATCTCCTTGTTTTCCCCAATTGTGTTAATTTCTCTCAATGTTCTTTGTTTGTAGTAAAGAAACAAACAAGCACTTTGTGTTCATTAATCTGAAGTTCCTCCCCAGTCATTTATGTGCTTTTTGGGACTGTGCTTATGAGCATTGCCAGCATTCAGCCTAACTGTGCTTTGAAATCCCCAGCTTATTTCGCCCTTTGGACATGGCTCCTCCATATCTCACTGAAATAAAATGTAAAATAACCTGGCATACCTAAACACATTTCCTAAAAGTACTCAAGTCTTCTGAAAAAAAATGAAGCCATCCAAATTTTAAATAGTAATTAAAAATAAAAATAAACAAGAACTTTGTCAGAGACTCCCAGGCATTACTGTTCAAGGAAAGCCATACATCCTTTCCCATCTTCCCTCAGCCATAGAAAGAAACCCTGGGGGAGGTGACTCACCCTTTTGCAGCATCCTGATTTGTATCCTGATCTCTTCCCTAGGAAAAGAGCATCTTCTGCTTGTATCTGAGGAGATACAGCAGGAATTTACCTTACAACTTGATTCTTTGAGATCTGACAGGGCACATGCTGTAAAGAGTGGGACTCCTCCCTCTGCTTGGGCACCAAGTCTCATGAAACCAAGATCCTAAGGCATGTGCCACCTCACCCAACTGCACCTAAAATTGGCCCATTCAGTCAGATGTTCCTGAAGAAGGACAGGAGGGAGTCAATCACTTCATACCAACCTCATATCCTTAATGATATACAAAAAAAAAAAGTCTCTCAGACTCCTTTACATTTCCTTTTTTCTTTTATTTCCTCCCCTCATACAGACATAGCCCTGTGACATGCAGCCATTCACACTCTTCAGAGACGGGCCAGACAAGTCCGTCCCAGCAGACATCCTAAGAAAAGCAGAGAAACCTTTAAAATTGTGTCAGTTCATCACCGAATCTCAACCTCCCCGACTAGAACTGTAGCTCCTTACAACAGCTGAAATACCGGAGCGAGTCCCTTACTGGTGTTAATTAGTTGCTCGCAATTGATTTATATTTGCTGTCATCTGCTCCAGTCTAGCCGTATTTACAGTGCTGCATAGAACATACCACTGGTAAAAAGCTTTGGATATTCCCTGCGATAGCACAACCCTTCGTCATTCAGCTATCGTATCTACAAGTACAAACCCCAATGTTTCTGCACCAACACTCATAAGCACCCCATGACCATCCCTGGCATTCCAGCACCACTTTGGTCCCATTTCAGGAGGTAGAGGGAGGGTGCTCAGGTCCTTCTGCTCTCTTCTCCCTGGTACCCCCTCATCTTTGCCCAAACTGACCTGGATCCTGCGGGGAGCTCAGCTCACCTTTCTTTGACTTTTCTTTCTTCAGAGGGGCAGCGACTGGGAAGCCAGCAATCAGACTTGAAAATGGGTCATTTCCCTACACCTTTAAAGGCCTGTAATGTGGGTTAAACCTGTTTTTAAAGCTCATGGTGGTTGTACTTCTGTGTGGGTCAAAACCTACTTCAAGATGACTTCAAGAGTTTTCACCCATACCTCACACCGTGCTCCACTTTAAGGACAGACCTAACACTAAAGCCTTAGCTACATTCCATGTGCTGTTAGCCATGCCTTTAAGTCCCTATGGTTCAAAGCATTGGTGCACTCCCATCTATCACCTCTTCCCCTCATCCCCTCTTCCATCATAGAACACAGCTCTCTAAAACATTCATTTCTTGCTCAAGCCAGAGCCTAACTTTCCCCTTCCGCTCACTTTGCAGGCCTTGCTAGGACCCTTCTTGGTCACATGTATAGTCTCATGGGGACATATGTAGTGGATGGGGACATACCTGTACCTCTCCATGCTGACAGGCTTCTTCTCACAGACTCACAGAATGGCTGAGGTTGGAAGGGACCTCTGAAGACCATCTGGTCCAACCCTTCAGCCAAGCAGGATCACCTAGAACACATTGTGCAGGATGGCATCCAGGCGGATTTTGAATATCCCCAGCGAAGGAGACTCCACAGCCTCTCCGGGCAGCCTGTCCCAGTGCTCTGTCCCCCTCACAGTAAAGAAGTGCCCTCTCATATTCAGCCAGAACCTCCTGTGCTTCAGTTTGTGCCCATTGCCTCTTGTCCTGTCGCTGGGCACAACTGAAAAGAGACTGGTTTCTTGTGCCTGCTGGACGAGCCCCAAGCAGGTGGGAGAGCACAGAGGACACAGCTTGTTTGCAAAAACACTGACAGTAGAGGCCAGTAAATTTAGTTCACCAGAGGAAAAAAAAAATAAAAAAAGGATCTTTTCCCACTTAATTGCTCTTTTCTTTCTTTTTTTTTTTTTTTTAACTGCCAATTTCCTGCTTCCTTTTCATTTTTTTTTCCTTTTTCTTTTATCCAAGGCTGTTTTCTTCCTGCTGTCTAAGAAACCGAAGCAAATTGTTTTCAGTGGATCTATCTACATGTGTGAAGATAGGCATGAGCAGAGCTGCTCATAAAATCAGCACCCTGAAGAGATGAGATCATTTCACACGTGCTGTTTGTTTCCCGTTATACTGGGGAATTTACAGTGGCTGCTGGCCACTATAAATACTGGACTGGTATGAAGTATTTCTCATATATTTTACCGCAATGTTCACTGCTGCGTTTTTGTCCTAAGAGTCATTTGATTTGTTGTAATTGATTTGGGTGGGTTTTCGTTCCTAATTAACTGTTGTTATGATGGAATGATGCAATCCTTTTCACAAACCAGAGCTTAGAAATGAAATTTGGAATAGGGTAACAGCAGGAGAATGGAGGAGAGCCTTACCTACCAGGAAGGCCTACTGATGGACTGTGAATCCAATTAGCCGTGGCATTTTTTGGTGCTGCTCTCATTAGTGGTGTGAGTGGATATGCTCAGTTTTTCTGTGCTTGTGGTCAGCAGCCTGCAAAATGCATTTCTTTTTAAGACTTATTAAAAACGACATACATCAAGAAGAGCTCCTGAGCTAACATTGTGGCAGAACTTGCCTTTTGCTGATGGTTGCACACATCTGCCCATCACTAGCTCTACTAGCAGAAGAGTGGGGCCATGAAACTTGGCACACCTGCTGCCATCTCTGCAGAAGACTTCATCTGCGCAAGGGCACACACACAACGGAAGGAGAGATCAGACAAGGCTTGTAGAGAGAAAGAACACCCCAGTTGCACTGCCAACCAGTCTTGATTTACTTTTGGATGCTTAAGTCCAGGATCAAATGCTGAAAGGCAGGCTAGAAGTGAAAGCATATCTCACCATTTATCCATCTGTCAGGCCAATGCATATACCTTTGTTTAACTGGAATGCATGCTGTTATTTCTCTGCTTGCTTATTTTCAACAGAGGGTTGAGAGTGCTAAAAATGTCTATGTTGAAATCCTTTTCAGTTGTTAACCATGATTTTGGGAGGGGACTGAAACCAGGACTTGCAGGAATTTTTTGAGAAAACATTTGCCTTGCCTTACCTTTCACTGGGCCTGTTCAGCCTGGAGAAGAGGAGGCTGAGGGGGGACCTCATCGCACTCTACAACTTTGTCGCGAGGGGGAGTGGAGAGGCAGGTGACCTATTCTCCATAATCACCAGTGACAGGACCCACGGGAACGGTGTTAAGCTGAGGCAGGGGAAGTTTAGGCTGGACATCAGGAAGAGGTTCTTCACCGAGAGGGTGGTCGCACACTGGAACAGGTTCCCCAGTGAAGTAGTCACTGTACCAAGTCTGTCTGAATTTAAGAAGCGATTGGACTGTGCACTTAGTCACATGGTCTAAAATTTTGGGCAGACCTGTGCGGTGCCAGGAGTTGGACTTGGTGATCCTTATGGGTCCCTTCCAACTTGGGATATTCTATGATTCTTTCCCTTCCCTTTCCTTCCCAGAGATGCCAGGCAGTGAAAACTAGGGTTTGGTTTGGTTTTGTTTTAAATCAAGCCATAAATTATGTGTATTTGACAATTCATTTTTAAAAAATTTTTGACACTCCGGGGTTCAGATGCTGCAGGGTGTCCTTCTCTTCTGCAGAAAAGGCTCTCGACTTGGTTTTATGGTGCACCAAGGTCAGGACTCACATGATGTCATTGCCCTTCCAGGAGTCATTAAGGGTAGCCTGAGTGGATCAAAACAGGGTACTTTGGGCACCTGCTTTGTCTGTCTAGGTCAGGATTGCAACTTCCATAAGGAAAAATAGAAGCATTTCTGAATTAAAGTCTTTCTGGATATAAACCAAAAAAAATAAATAAATCCATTTTGCACTAGAATATTCTAATACTGAAATTTCCACAGGGGAGAAAATCTCTGCCAAAAACAAAAAACAAACAAACAAAAAAAACAACCCACCCCCCACCCAAAAAAAAAATCAAACAAAAAAAAACATTTCTGGGCACAACAATCCCTTACCTAGAATGAAAGATATTACAGAAAGTCTTTTCCATTTAGTTTCAAGCAGACAAGCAAAGATAAGATAATGGCAAGCTTTCCTCAAGTCACAGCCTCTATGTCATTATCCATTTTTTCCTTTTATGGAGATGTCCATGCTGGGAAAAAAAATATGGCTGGCTTTATCTGAAACAAAAATGAATTACAAGGAAGAAGTAACATTAACAAACTGTTCAAACAGTGTTTAGTAAGGAGCATAAATGATGCTTTCCTATTGGCAAAATATCTCTTCTGATCCTGGGTTTCAAGAAATGCTGGGTTTGTGGATGATGCACATAGAAAACAAATGCAGATACACTTATTCTTTTTTTTTTGGCCCTGAAAAATGTTGCTTAATTAAATAACCAGAAACAATTTTATTCAGCAAGAGTTGATCCTCCCTCTGCTTTGCTCTTTCTTGTTTCCTTTTGCTTCTCCAGTCCCTTAATAACAGATGGGCACAATGGCGTTAAAAATATTCCCAGCATTCTCAATGGCAATACTGAGGAGACCTATATGCTGCTATTAACATTAATTGGCAACATTGCCCTTGATGGACAAGCTATTATCTTCCTAAGCTTTAGTTGTCCCATTCTGAATACTTATCTTTATCCAACTGGTAAAGTCAAGGTCCCACTCTATTGTTTTCTCCCACAGAGGGTGATTTATTTGATAATACGGTTTCAAACACAATTTCTTCCTAAATTGTCCTATCCATTCCATTATTTCTTTTCTATTATCTCCAAACTCCAAAAGACTAGGTAAAAAAATTAGGTGCCAAATTCACTGGAAGTTTAGAAACTCAGACTGACATCTCTAAATCCCTTTGATGAGATTCTGTGATGTCCTTCTGTCTTTCCAATTAACTTGGAGTGGTGCAGTTGTGATAAAAAGATCTGGTCAGTATTTGTCTTCCAGACGTTGTGTAAATAAAAGTATCTATTTCATCTACACTTAGTCATTGTCACAGTTGCAATGCACATTTTTTATTTGATAAAGGTCATGCTTACTTCCTTTCCATGCCACAGACACATTCTGCATGTGCAGAGTGTCATGATTAAATAAAATTTAAAATAGACTGGAACAGGTACTAGTCAAAATGCTCTTGGGGAAAGCGGTGATGTTTATATTATCAGGACAGCCAAATCTTTAATGCTGTGATACTGTCATAGCAGTTCACAACTAAGCCACTTTATAAATGTTAAATTCCTAAGGAAATGGAAATTTGCGTTGTACTTGTTTTAGAACGTTACTTCCACATGTCACTTAGATCCTGAAAATGCAGTCGATGTAAAGCAAAGAACTTTTCCAATATGAAGAGGTAGGTGTTGGGATTTTCCTTCCGTTTGAATGAAAAGCTCAATTTTTGCTGCCCTGTTTTTTTCTTTTTCTTTTTTTTTTTTTTTTTTCCTGGAAGTTATGTAAAAGTCTTTCTTCTCAGCATGGTCTTCTGATCACAGGAAGATATCTGGGGCCCGGTTCTACCAGTGCATAGACAAAAACCAGCAAAAAAAACATTTCCCTATTGCCCAAGGAACAGCTATTTGAGGCCAACACTGTCTGTTGACCAAAACTCATCATCTGACAACAAGACCAAAAGGCAAATTGATTTTGTCTGGCTGGCAGGCAGGCTGGAGCGCAGATTCTGCAGCTCTGCCTCCTTGGCCCCATTCACTAGACTTTGCTCAAGACAGACAATTACAGAACAGGCACAAAAGCTGGCAAATTGACATGATTATTTTTTTTTCACTGACACAACCCCTGGGTGTAGCTAGTTTGCTCGTTTTCCATATACGCACTCTAACGCACTGAGTCTACTTAGCTAGGTAGGACAGGGTGAACTCTTTCTTTGTTACTGCCTTGAAAGCCCTGTAATAATGCCTTACCATTTCTTCTTCCGCCAGGTCAGAGCCCTTCTCGACTTTCAGGCAACATCTTGCAGACAGCCAAGAAGAGACCCGTGTGTTCAGCATCTTGTAGTAACTTGAATTCTTTGCTTTACTTCAAACTCGTGGCTTTCTCAAGAGCAGGGTCATTGTACTGAAACAGAAGAGAGCAAAGCTCCAAGCTATCAAGCAGAGTACAAGCAGATTAGGAAGAAATGAAATTCATCAATACAGTGCCCTCTTGGTCAAAAGTTCACTAAGAGAGAAGGGAACTGTACGATGCCCCCATCTCCTTTTAATTGGCTTGGAGCTGTTTCCTACCATGCTCAAGCAGATGTGGTGTCAATAGAAGTCATGCAAAAGCAGAAACTTTTAATTATTTTAAAATATCCTGCGTCATCCTGGGGAGCTGTGCTTAGGACTTGACAGGGAGAGAGACAGGGAAAAAAAGAGAGAATGAGCTAATATTTGCTAGACTAAATCTCTGAATTTGCTTCCAAAATATTTGTGCCCACTGTTTATTAATGTAAGAGTTGTTCAGCAGCACATAAGGAAAAATAAAATGCTGTAAGCATTTTTGCAAACATGAGTATTTGTGGCAGAAGCATTGTGCGATTACATGGGATTTATTTAAATCCTTCTCTTAACTCAAAAAATTGCATCTGTCTGGCAAGGGAAGAAACAGGTCATCATGCAACCTACTACAAAGCACAAAACAACTAGCTGTATATTGGGTATTTGAAACTTTGGCTATAGGGCAGAAGCTAGACTGAAATACCTTTGCCACAGTGTAGGCAAACCCATATTTGAAATATGGCCACCATGGGACAGATCACAAGCTCACGATAATGTTTAGCAAGAGTGAAACGTAGCTACAGCAGGCTCACCTGAAGATAAGCATCTCACCTTAGCATAATGAGCAACAAATGCATAACTAAATGTTGTGAAAAGCAGAAAATTTCCTGTCTACCATTATGGCAAATGTGTTTTCTAACACTGATTTGGCATTTCTCACAAATATTTTATTGACCCATCTTTCTTAGCACTGTGAAATTAAGCCACAACTGAAACCCTCTGGTTAAACCTAGCTCCAGGTCCTACATTATCCAAGTACCTCCAACCAATATGAGTTTTTAAAAGTGCTTACTGTTTACTCATTTCCCACTAGGTGTTACGAGGCACTTTGCCACTGAGTCCAAAAAGAGATTAATGAGGCTACTACAGCAAGCTTTGAAATACCCCAACCTACCTTTGTGTTCTGCCTTATGAAGCAAAAGAAAGATCAGAGGAAATATTTGTTGCTGATCAAATATTGATTTATTACAATAAAAATTCTGGCCAGTTATGATTATCTGCCAGCCGTATTTTTGCAGGGCTGCTCTCGGTACCTATGCCTCCTGGGACTTAGTTTAGCACATCAAAGTGTCTGTCAGCACCAGTAGTTCTTTGTAGCACTAACAGGATCAGTTCAACAGTAAGTCCCCTTGAGGACAAATGTGTACAGCTGCTGAAAAGCATCCTAGAAAACAAAACAAAACAAACAAACAAAATCTTACCAAAAAAAGAAGAAAAAAAAAAAGACAAGTTTGTGCAGGATGGGGCAATAACAAAGCAGAGGAAAAAAAAAAAAAAGTAAGCACTTGCAGTGAAGTCTCGATTTTTTTCTTATGACAAATACCCTCTTTTCAAATTTCAGAAGTGACGTGTAATGTTTTACTTTTTGGCAACACCATGTAGCCACAGCTAAGTCTGATTTCTGCAAATGCCCCCACACGGACTCCTTCAGGCAACACGGGCAGTCCTTCTGCAGTCTGTGGACAGTCTTGTCTATCCAAACAGTGTAGTTGGTGCTCTCTCCTCCCTATGGGCTCTCCAGCTTGGCACCATACAGAGTCACCAGCTGTCCTGGGACACCCAGATGCGTCTGGAGGTACGTCCAGTGATGCCCAAGCCCAGGCTTCCAGGTAACACAAGTACACTTTCAAAGGTGACTTTGATGACATGTTTGAAACCATGCACCCCTCACCTAATGTATCAGGTGTAGGATGCACTTAAATGCCTGCAGTATTAGGGCGCTGCTCGGTACAAAACATACTAATAACCATCCTGAAAGCTTAACTGCTTCATACTATAAATAACTGATTGCCTTTCTCCCCTGTGACTGTTTGTGTATTTCTTTAAGATTCTCAGTTTAAAATAAACACAGACAGAAACAATACATTAGAAGGTGCCAAACTGTACATAATGGAAAGGCATGTGGAAGAGCGCACGCTATTTCTGAAAGGCTGACAGACTCAGGCAATGTTTTTCTTAGTTTAATAATAAATAATCATAGCTTTCAAAGCACACATATTGCATTAACAAGCACAGGATGACACGGAAAAATGCTCAGGTTTTTGGCTGGTGGAACTTACTTGCAAAAACTGTTTGCCAGAAGTGACAGTTTGAAGGAAGATGGGAATGCATCTCCTTGGATCATAGGGGCCTTTCATCTAATTCCTAATTACTGTAGGTGCCCCTCATTTGTCTGTTGTTTTGTGTTGACCTATTTTAGTCAGTATGACTTCTGGTGTTTTGCAACAAGGATCATTGTATGGGAGTCACAGTGAAAAAAGGTCAGGGACTACAGCTAAGTGAGAACTTTCTAACCCAGAGGGGAGCCCAGTACCTTGACCAAGGTGGAGCTGAGGCTGGGAGTCTGAGCAACAAGGATGGCCCAAAGGTAGTCCAATGGTCAGGGACATTCAAAGTCCATCAGGCAAGGAACAAGGCAAACACACACACAGAGGCAAGTCTAGATGAAAAGAAATCACAGAGAATACACTACAACTGAGTCCAAAATAGCAGACAGGTAACTCAGTCGTGAGAGGCAACGAGACTTCGGCAGTAGAAAGCAAGAATAAAGAGGGTTCTATAAGAAACGCAGCCAAAACCAAGTAGCAGGCTGAGCAGCAGTGAGATTACTCTTGGGTTCCTGAGAGGATAAATTACTTGAGATTTCCAACTGATGAGGAAGATGCCATTCTAGGCTCCCAGTTTCCTTGTTTTCTTAAGTGTTGGATGTTGGTAGATTGGGGCATAAGTGGATGGATGTCTTCTGGTCACTTTGGACAGAACGTTTGTTACCCATGACAGCAAAGGAATGGACACAGCAGGGCCAGACTGTGTTGCTCTGGTTGGATTTTGATCCACAGGATTACATTGCTGTTCCTCTCCATTTTAACCAAAAGAAGACACATCACAATGCACTCTTATTATGGCCTCACATCTTCCCACAGCCTTCCTCATCTGGAAGAGCTTGACAGAATCCAGCAGCTGCTGCTCCCAGCTCACCTTCCTTCCCTTCTCCTGTTGGCTTTTCTTCCAGCTTTCAAAATCAGAGAGGCTATTTGCTTCACTCCACACAATGTGGCTTTGCATTTTGTTGGGCTGCAAACCATGCTGGCATTCACATTGACTTTGTTTTATTCGGCTGTTTCCCAGCCACACATGTACAAAAGCTGTTTTTATCTTTTACCTCTCATTCAGATGTCATATACACCTCGACTTTTCTGAGCTGTGCTTGCTTTATGACCCGCTCACTCAGAAAGCTGGCAGGTGTCTGCTGCATTTATGTTGGGAATTTGTCTCTTATCTTCAGCAAAACTGTCCTGGAGATTTTGGTCTAGATGACACCTTTCATATGTTTTCAGATATCATCTGGGTTTAGCCAGGAAACCTGGACTGATATGACAGCCTACCCTACACAAAGGTAGAGCCAGACAGTACTACAAGCGCATGGGATACCTGTGGAAGTATCTCATCCCCATGAAGGCAAAAGGAAGATTTTCTCCCAAGTACTGTCCTGCATTCACGGTTTGGATTTCTCAGTGAGTTTGAGTAACTAACAGGTAATGGTGGTACTTAACTCAAACAGCAGAGCCTGTCAGGTGCAGAGGGGAAAGCTTTGTAGAGGGAGCAAAATTCTGTCTCCAGAAATAAATGCTCAGAGTGATGTCATACTCTGCCAGCGTGGCGGCCGCAGCTGGAAAGCGTCCTGTTGCTTTCTAAATGTGAAAGTCATTGTATAGTTATATTTCATAATCATGTACACCTTACATTTTTAACATTGCCAGGAAGACTGTTTAAATATCTTAGCACAAAGGGAGTGTTTGCAATAATCCTGTCTCCTGAAGAGACACAGCCCATAGAGCTCAGAATGGTCTCTGCTGCCAACTCTCCTTTTAGTAAATGAATTCCCATCTGCAGGGGGGCAGGGGCTGTGCTGGAGAAATTTCAGAGAGAGATAATAAGACATTTCTCCACCAGAATTATGGCTAAATAAAATTTGGCATAAATTCAGCCTTGTCTAGCCTAACAAATACCTGCTCCTCAGTTTTGTTAACTGGTTTGTCATACTTACACATACAGGCACACCTGTACACACACGGTGCGTTATTTATTTTTTTGACATTTCTAATTACTGAGAATAGAAATAGTACATTAATGCCCAACCTGTGCAATCAGTACCCTTCCCACTAATGTTTTCCTCCTCGATTACCCTTACTGATTTCATACTGTTAGTACTCAGTTGTACCTTTCATCTATTTACGAAGAAGTATACCTGCACAATTGTACAGTAGTTTTAGACAACACTTTGAATGTAAAGCTGATCAGACAATAAGCCTGTTTCTATTTCATGGTAGCTATGGAAGTTTTGAACTGTAGTGTGGAGCATAACCAAACCTCACTAGATGCTTTTTGCAAAAACCGAATCTCATGTCTTTTTCTCTCCCCTGCTACCCATAGATTGAAAGTTAAGATTTTCCTGCATGTAGCCTTAGGGCTACTCCATTTATATAAGCTCTTTCTAGTCCTTAGTCTGAATTAAGGCATGATTTTTCACCCCGGATGTCTGGAGCTGAGAGTGCAAAGGTCTGAATCTTTTTTTCCACGTCCAAAGCTAGTGTGCTAAATCCCAGGAGTTTAAGAAAACAGAAAGATGTGGAAACATCACTAAAAGGAATGCATAGCCCAGAAGTGTTATGGTGTGACATGACATCATATACTGGCTGAGACTAGCTTAAACAGCAATGTTCTTACTGGTTCCTGTACAGTTTAGCTGAAGGCACCTCCTGTAAGCATCAAGAATGGTTATTGAATTGCAGACCATATTTTGTCTAGGGATCTACTAATGAAATGAAATCATTTCTAGGACAGATTGCAGGCGCCAGCTTTTCAGCTGCTGTAAATCAGCATAGCTCCATACATTTATACCAGTTGAGTGTCCGACACGTGTCCACCTGTATGCCTAGTTCAGTAAGCTGGCGGAGGAAAGGCGTTTTGAGGATGGGGTGTACACCCTGTATTAAGTGTCAGTACCCCACATATGCTTACTTGTGTCCCTTGCATATTCATTTGGTGGCAGATCTGTAGAGCGTATTCAGGACTGGACCCAACATTGTGAAATTTGCCTGGCCTCTGGTTCAGCATTTCAGCTGAAAGCAACCAGACTCCAAAAGCTACCAAAACTTGTTGGAGGAAAAGACTCCACATACTGCCTTAAAATAAGTTATACAGGAGGAAAAATACAGCTTGGGGCTTTCAAAATGTGTTCACTTTGTACAGACGGGAGTCCTTAGCATGCTGGAACAGGGAGCAGAGCTTGGAGGAGCATGGTTTTACAAAGTCAGAGTAAATTAGAAAAATAGATAAAATCCCCTCACAGTTCACAGTTAAAGAATAATCATACAGCATCTGCCTTCATGTCTGAGGCTGCATTACAATGAAGGACACACTCAGTCTCGCAAACGCACATTGCCAGCATGGCTTATCTCCTACCTCTCAAGCTGATCCTTCTGCCTCAGTTAAGTAGTTTTCCATTGACTTTTTCTGTTCCTCTTCAGTGCAGTATGAGCTTTTGATGACATTGGCAGTTATGAAACTTCTAAAATTCAGATCTTGTTTAATATGAGGACAATCTGATTTTATGGTATCTTTTCTTTTGTACTTACCCTGAAATGGTTCAGCCTTTTTGAAAGGACTCAGACCCCTGAAACAGAGATGGATTTCTCTAGAGTTCAGCTCTACTCCTGTAAAAGTCAAAAAGAACGGGCAGGGGGGAAGAGAAACGTATTACTGAACACATACCACTTCTAATATTCAGTTCCTCATTTACTTACATAGAGATGAGGGGATATTGCTAAAATCTCTTTAAAAACTCACTGATTCAAAAGTTTACTCATTAATATCAATTTCATAGGCCCTTCTGTCTTTGAAGAAACAGTAACCTTTCCTCCTAACTTAACCCTCATTTATTTATCTTTGCCTTTTGCCCTCACACCCCTGCCCCCTTATATCTAGCTGGTAGCCAGTTTCTTTTAAATATCACCTGTTATGAGGAAGGTTGTTAACCTGTTACAGATCTCAGCTGGATCGTTACATACCCCCATCTGCTCTTGGTAATATTGCAACTGTTAGTAAGTCATTACAAACTTCCTTTCCCAGATACTTGCATCTTTCATGGTTCTGTTACAGTGCTGCCTTGAAGCTTTTGGGCGCTCCTGATTTATATAGGTGTGTCGGGCCACAAAAAAAAAGGCAGAGTTTCCATAAGGATGTCCTGCAGCTCCTTAATGTGACCTGCACAGTGCAGAGGATAATGTCTCCCCAGCATCTGTGTAAAGCTGATTTTGTCAAAGAGAGAAGATGTGACTCCTCTGTGGTCATGCATATGCATATATAGATATATGTATATATCTATCAAGAGCCACCTCACTCCTTCTCTTTATGTTCATGATGGCAACAAAAGAAAAATACTCAGGGATTCTGCAAGGCTGCACCTCCTCGTCCCCATGCCCGCTGCTCACAAGTGCAGAGGCTCACGCTCTTGCAGAGCAGAGGTGACATTGACAAAGAAGGATAGCTGGTGCTCAGGGAGGGCAAGCACAGCTCAGTGCTTGCATGCCACACTATGCTGCTTTGAAGGGCTGCAGTGTTAAAACCCCTAGGTCAAAGCATTTGCTGCAATCTGAAATGCTTTCCCCCATGCTGCTTTAGGGTCACCATCAGCAGATGGCAGGAATCACAGCTCCTTTAAGCCCAGCAATGATTCCTTCCTGTGCTCTGGCTAGCTTTGCTAGTAAGCCTCTGTGCTGGATCTTGATGCAAATCTGTGGTTTAAAGCCACTCGCTGCCTCTTTACTAACTGTCAGCACTTGGTAATTGTCTTAAATTTTGCTTTACGTCACCATCAGTGCAGAATACTATGGCAAACAAATACAATGGAGGAGAGCATGGTAAATAAATCTTCAAAGACCTGTTTGTATTAACCGTCACAAAAATATCTGAAGTGTTGACAAGCAGAAATCAGAAGACTGATTCAGACATGTGGGGCAACCATTAAGAACATGCTTAAATGGATATATAGGTTTAAATGCCCTCCTGAACCTGGGACTAAATATTTGCAGATTGAATCTGCACTGATTAGCACCAATAGCCATGTTAAATTTCTGCTGAGCTCATAATATGCTCCTCCTTAATAGAGTGGCAAGGGAGTAGTGTACCCTCACTTCTTATTCAAACAATTATGAAATTATTTTGATTCCAGAACTAATTAACTGGACTGTATCTTAATCATTCGTACTAGTATCATACAGACTGTAAGCAAGCTATCATATGATTCCCTACCAGCCTGATATATTTCAATTTAAATGTAACTTAATAATTGCAGCACCAATTAGTTAAAATGTAAGTAGGAAAAAACATTGGATGGAGACATCTTAATTTAAATATAATCCATTAAGTAAAAACTGCTATTCTAATTAGTGATAATGTAGCACAATTAGGAAATAAAATTTGATTGGTACATTGGAATTTAAACTTAATTAGTAACTACTATTCTAATTAGTAAATGCAATACGTTTGGTGCAGGGTTTTGTCAGGAAGAAGTGCACATACAGCAGAGATGACAGCGGGGAAAGAGGCATGAGGAGATTTGAGGTAGGTAGTGCAGAGTAGAGGAGTTCAACCAAAGTTGAGCTCAACATCCTGTGTCTGAACCAGCACTGACCTTGCAGCAGGAGAGGTCTGATATCACTCGAAATCCTTGACGTGGAAGAGAATTTGCCATCACCTTCAGGTGGTCTACTCCCATGGTTAAATACTTCCAGTGCCCTGATTGAGAGTTTCACCTTGACTTTTACAGTTTTGTTTCCAGATATGGATCAGCAGGGCAAATTTTGATAAACTAGGGAAAATAACTGTGGAAGTCAGTTGTATCAGAGAACTCAAGGTTTTGAATTAGGAAGTGCCTAGGACAGCTTCATATCAAAGGCACTAAACCTAAGACAGATCTGCACTCTTAAGAAGGGGAGAAAATTGGAGAAAGGAGCTTGAGACCTAGCTCGATCAATAGCCTTCTCGGGAAAGATATTACAAATTTTTGTTTTAAAATGAGAGGGGAGGAACAATAACAAAAAAAAAGGCATTGGGTGTTTTTCTTTTTCTTTCTTTCTTTCTTTCTTTCTTTCTTTCTTTCTTTTTCTTTCTTTCTTTCTTTCTTTCTTTTCACAGAATAACCACAATAATTACAGCATCTATTTCCTGGAAAACAGTTCATTTAAACTTCTTGCTCGGGATGCATATTTAGCACTGTTTTCCATTGTATTACTTTGCATTTATTGACACTGAATTCTGTTTTATCAAGCAGCCACTTCCTGTCTTCAACTCTTCAATGGAAATTTTAGTTTTGTTTTTCTGGGATGGCATATTACTGCTGGGGAATTCTGCTGCTTCCCAATCACCTTTATTCCAGTCGCCTCTGACTTTGCAGAACATACCAAGTCCTGGTACTGATCACTAAAGGATGTCCCTTTTTTCTTCCCTTCATTGCTTACCTTTTAACAGAGAGGAAACATTGTATAGGAACAAATCCATTACAAATAATTAATATATAGGAATGGTATATATACATCAATGAACATTTTCACTTATTCCATGGCTTTGGTGAAAGAGTCTTTGTCAAATGACTTTCAATATCCAATGTTTTGTATTGATTGGATTCTCCTTATTAATATATTTGTTGCTACAGAGAGCTTTAATAGATTTGCATGGTAATAACTTCCCCTTATAAAAACTACATAGACTTTTTTTTTCCCACTGTATCATATTTGTCCAAATGTCTACTCATTCCATTCTTAATTACAGTTTACACCAGATGCTCCCAGACTTCGCTTCGAAAACATATGTTACATTTTCCATTCTGCTGGTACAATGGGCTATTTAAGGAGCACGTGAAAGACACAGCTGGTAGGTCAGCACTTTCATACTTGAGTTCCTTTACGCCCCTTGTGAGAATTAGTTAGTACTCACAATTGGTTACTGTTCATCTTGTTAATTTATTTGGAAACCTTTTGTATCAGTAATTTAATTTCTGATTGCTTGTCACAAAAGCGTCCCAGAAAAATGTTGCAATGTGGGAAAACTCCCTCGGTTCCAAAAATAATTAATTTTTTATGACTTTTTATGCATAGTCTGAACTTTCTGATTGTCCCCTATTGTGACTCAATCTTTTATTACCCTTATAGACTAGATGGCAATATCCTTATTTCTGATGTGTTTGGGAAGTAGAAAGTATTCTCTTGTATTTAGCAAGAAACATCTTCTTGGCTCTTATTAGAGTTTAGCATTTAGCTTTCCAGAATTTGAGATTTCTTTGATTTTGGGTTGTGGTTTTCTTTGTTTGTTTGTTTGTTTGTGTGTGTGTTGAAACAGAATTTCTGTGTTTCCTTAGTGTCTTCTTTTAGCACTCTGTTTAACAATAATACCTTTATTTATTTATTTGTTTATTTTTATTTTATTTTTACGGTGGATAACACATTTACTCTGAACTTCTACTCTGCCATACATAAATGTATAGATTACAGAATAAATGAATGCTGGTTAAATCCAATAATTTGACCCTTTCAACTGCTCCTTTCATGTATTTATTCCTGCTTGGTTTAGCTAGATGACTAGAGAGTAAGCTTTTTCCTTCTTATTCATTCTTTTTTAAATTTCCCGTTGTGAAGTTAAAAATCTGGAAACACATTTTCTGTTTCTGGAGGTAAAGGTGGAAGCAAAACACTAGTATGCATCCCCTGTGAGCAGCATGTAGTTTCCACTGCCTTCATGAACAGGTTACAAAAATATCAATTAGAAGCTTTATCGGGATAACTGGGTTGGCTTTGAGGCAAGTATGGGGACTAGTTAACCATAAATAGTTGCTTGCAATGTAGGTTTTTCTGCCACTTTACAAAATATATGAGGGTTATAAACACCATATAGAAAAAGAAATATTTGTTTTTTAAGCTGAGGGCTAGAACTGGTACAAGAATAAATGTATTTAGCAAAGTCATGAATAAATTAAGGCTGCCAATTAGAAGGCAGTTCATTCCTATCAATGACAGACTTCCAGACAGAATAGTAGTTTAGGAAAATGCTAGTTTCAATATGGGGATTCCTTAATCTATGGGAAAGATCATGGGATTTGCCTTCTATTGTGGAAGAACTCAATGTGCTAACTGAAAAAGATCCAGGTCTTCAGGACTTTTTTTTTTTTTTTTGTGCCCTTTTCTGTTGGATTAGAGAATCCTAACCTATGAAAAAACTTCCATGCTTGAAAAGTGATTCAGGATGTGATTCCCCCCAAGATCACCCAGCAAGGAGCTGAAATTCCTCCTCTAACATTTGTCCAATGCCCATCCTGTACAGATTGGTTGTTTGCTTTTCCAGTACATATTTTAAATAGGAGAATACATGAGCCTTTCAGTCCCAAGGAAAGATGCCAACCCAGCCAGCAAAATCTGCTTGTATTTTGGCCCTGCAGTGTCATATAGCTGTACTGTCAGAGGTGTTCTGTTAAACCAAACACTCTAGAGATTTGAGTGCACAGAGATTATAGTCCATAGTAAGTATGTAAAGATACTTGTCTGGTATCAGGGACTCCTTGAGGCAGAGGAGATATAATCACACCAAACCAACCTTGATGGGTTTTTCCCTTCCGTGAACTTGTCTAATCTCTTTGAACCCAGGTATGTTTCTAGGCTAGCCCATGGTATTGGAAAAAAAAAAAAAAAAGGCTGCTTTTGTTTGTACTGGATCTGTCACTTGGCAATTTAATGTTCCTAGCTCCTGAATTATAAATACAATTGACTTTCCCCTCTCTACCACACTAACATTTCTATAGGTTTCCCTTGTATATACCCCAGGAACTTCTTTTCCAAACCAAAGAACATTAGGCCGTTTAGTCACCCCTTATATAAAGCTATTTCATATTTCTGATAATCCTTATTGCCTTGTTTTGGACTTTGCCCAGCTCTGCTAGATCATTTTTGAGCTAGACAAACTGGAATTGCAAACAGTGCTCAAGATGTAAAAACACCACACATTTAAACAGCAGCCTGAGGGTATTTTCTGTTCTCTTTCCCTAATAATTTTTAGCATAAGTGCTAATGAGGACTGAGCAGATGTTGGAACTCCAAGACCTCTTTCCTTACCGGTAGCAGTCACTTCAGAGCCCATAACTATATGTGGGAAGGTTTGAAGATTTTTTACCCCATGCAGGGCTGTTGTCTCTAATGAGTTTTTTACATCCTGAAGAAAAAAAGGCTTTGAGTCACCCCAACTGGCAAAATGTCATCTCCAGCATATAATTCTCTAACTGATATGTACCAGAAACCACTCTCAAACAGTTACATCCACCCAGTGTTCCAGACGCCTTGTAAACCTGGATTCTGGATATTTCTCTCTTGCAATGCTCTCTCCGCTAAAGAAACTCACGTAAGCATCTGCTTAATACCACTGCTGTTAGCTAAATATTTAAGCACATGGTTACCATTACACTCCTAGCAAATCTTCTCATCTCCAGCAACATTTCAGCATTTGCTTGAATTTAAGTGTAAACTTACGCACTTTCTAAGTGGAGTTGCCTTCCTGAAAAAAGATCTTACTGAATGAATTAACTAAACAAACCCACACTTCCTAAATCCTAGGTTTTCTCCTACTGGGAATGCATTGAGTGTGCATAGCTTAAGAAATGAACCCCGTGCTGAAATCACCCATCAGAATTATTTTACACCAGCAAGTGCAAATGTGTGCCTTCTTAAGAAATGAGAGCTGCATCCAAGACAAACTTTGCTAAAAAAGGAGCTGCAGACTGAGGGGAGATCTTGAAACAACCACAGCAGGCTACCAGGTGCACACATAGAATAGAATCACAGAATGGTTCACGTTGGAAGGGACCTTGAAGATCATCTAGTTCCCACCCCCGTGCCACGGGCAGAGACACCTACCCCCAGACCATGTTGCTCAAAGCCCCATCCAGCCTGGCCTTGGGCACCTACAGGGATGGGGCATCCACAGCTTCTCTGGGCAGCCTGTGCTGGTGGCTCACCACTCTCATAGGAAAGAATTTCTTCCTTATATATAATCTAATTCTACCCTTTCTTAGTTTAAAGTCATTACCCCTTGTCCTATCACTGCACCCCCTGACAAAAAGTCCCTCCCAGCTTTCCTGTAGGCCTCCTTTAGGTACTGGTAGGCCACAATAAGGTCTTCCCAGAGCCGCCTTTTCTACAGCCTGAACAACCCCAACTCCCTCAGCCTGTCTTCACAGGAGAGGTGCTCTAGCCCCTTGATCATCTTTGTGGCCCTACTCTGAATTTGTTCTAATAGGTTCATGTCTTTCTTATGCTGGAGGCCCCAGAGCTGAACACAGAACTACAGGTGAGGCCTCATGAGAGCAGACTAGAGGGAGAGAATCACCTCCCTCGGTCTGCTGGTCACACTTCTTTTGGTGCAGCCCAGGATATGGTTGGCTTTCAGGACTGCAAGCCCACAGGACTGCAAGCCCACAATGATGGCTCGTGTCAAGTTTCTCATCAACCGACACCGCCAGGTCCTTCTCCTCAGAGCTGCTCTCAGTCCATTCTCGGCCCAGCCTATATTTGTGCTTGGGATTGCCCCGGCCCAGATGCAGGACCTTGCACTTGGCATTGTTGAACTTCATGAGGTTCTCACAGGCCCACCTCTCAAGCTTGTCCCAGTCCTTCTAGATGGATCCTTTCCTCCAGGGTGTCAATTGCACCAAACAGCTTGGTGCCATCGGCAAACTTTCTGAGGGTGCACTCAGTCCCACTGTCTATGTCATCGACAAATATGTTAAACAACATGGGTCCCAGTACTGATCCCTGAGGAACACCAATCTCCACTGGAACATTGAGCCATTGACCACAACTCTTTGAGTGTGACCATCCAGCCAATTCCTTACCCACCGAGTGGTCCATTCACCAAATCCATGTCTCTCCAGTTTAGAGACAAGAATATCATGTGGGACAGTGTCAGATGCTTAGCACAAGTCCAGGTAGATGATGTCAGTTGCTCTTCCCCTATCCACCAGTGCTGTAACCCCATCATAGAAGGTGTCACCAGATGTGTCAGGCACAATCTGCCCCTAGTGAAGCCATGTTAGCCATCACCAATCACCTCCTTACACATCACATCACCATTGCCAAATCTGAATCAAGATAAAACATCAGCCTCTCTCTTTAAAAGCTTCTCTGACCTTGGTTTAATGCCACAGGAGACCCTTGAGGTGTATGCACATCAGATTAATCGCACTCGTGGTTTTAAAAAAGTAATTATTGAGCTTTAGATTTCCTCTGATAAGTTAGTATTCGAATCAGATCACTGCCCTGATGTTCTGCCTGCTTTTTGTTTGGGAAGCAAGAGCCACTTAATCTGACCTTTTGTGTTTTACTGGGAAAGTATTTCTTCTTGGTCTTCTTTCGCTGCCCAGGACATGGAAAGCCACACCACACAGAGGTGCGGAGCTGGGAAAAGTCTTTCCCACAGGAGCTCCAAGCACGGCAGTGGGTATGGAAAGCACAAAAACCTCTCCAAGGAGAGAGATGTTGCTGTGCCTGACAGCTTGCATTAAGCTACACAAGCAAATATTGACCTGCCTTACCAGTTTAGCACACTGCCTTCACATCCAAAGCTTCAAAAGCCTCCCCCAGATTTTTAGAGCAAGCTCTACCATTTTACTGCATGCTTTTACAGCCTCTAGCACAACAGCATGGTCCATGACCTGAACTCTTTGGCTAAAATGTGATCCCAAGACCTGATCGGTAATCAAGAGGTTCCTGTCAAGCTGGTAAACGTTTTTCTGCAAACTGCCATGGAAAGTAAAGTAAATGGAGATAAGGGACTTGCTCTGAGTCACATCATGAAATAGTGTTTGAGGGAAGAACATTACCTGCCTGTTCTGTACAAATTGCATTTCTCCTCCATCTGCATGAACTGAAATTACAGTTTGGCTCATACAATGGACCTGAAATAAGCACAGCATTCACATTGAAGGACTTGTACCATTAGGCCTTAGTGGATAAGTAGTGTTTGTTCCCAGAAAATGATGGTCATGTCCTCTAAATGCCCTTTTGCAGTGATGTATTTTGATTAAGGATCCTGAAGAGCCCCTGATAAAGAGCCAGCGTGCCCTCACACCAAGCACTAAGCACTGCAAGAACATCTCAGCTAATTTCAGCTGTCAAGAGATTAACGGCCTTGTCACAGCAGTCACCTGGGTACACTGCACTCAAGGGAGGTTTGCTGCTCTGGCAGGCTTCGCTGTCCCCCAGAGATACCTGCCTCTCTGCAGGAGAGGGTGATTCATGCTATCCTCAAATAGGCATGTAAACTAGGGATTTGCATCACATTTTGGTAATGCTTCTCTCCTCCTCAGCCCCTGATGACTCTCAAGGGAGCCCAGATACCCAGGACTGACCCCAGGGCCAGGTAGTTAAAATAATATAAAACCCTTGCAATGAGCTTTTTCCGGCCCCAAGCAGCCAGCCACCTAAATCGGGTAGATCTTCAGCAGAAAGCTCTACGGCTGTCAAGCCTGCTCCTCTGTGCAAGACAAATGCCATCCTCACTTACAGACATGGATTGCAAGTAATTGCATTTCAGACAAGATTTTCTATCCTTGTCTCCTCTGAGCCACGTGGGGATGTTCTCTTTTCAACATACGACTGAGCATGGCTTTGGCATGTTCTGTGCAGAGTGTATTTGACATTTTAATTGATGGCATTTGTTAATTAAGAAGGATAAATGATGACAGGGAGAGGGGAGGAGGTCTTATAAAGAATGAATAATAACCTCATTCAAAAGCAGGTAATGAGGTACCAAGCTAAAAATATGCAAGAGCTTGCAGAACTGTCTAAATGTTTTTCAGAAATCCAGTGCTGCCTGTCTCTTCTTTTCCTTATCGCAGAAATGTCAGGGAGCCAAATTCATCAACGACTCCTGACACAGGCTCTTTGCTCAAGGATTTGCTCTCAGGAAAGGCATACAGACCTTAGTTTTGCCAGCAGTGGCCACGGTGTAGATTGCTGTTTGCCCTTACCTTTCTCCCTGCTGGCTATCACCACAGTGTCCACCATGCAGAGGATGGGGCCACCATGCTGGGGCTGGACAGGGAAGCACCAAGCAGTGTCAAGGGGGAAGGAAATGGAGTCAGTGGCATGGTACTGAACACTGATTCCCTTTCAGAGGCACCGGCTGTGTTTGGGGATTGTTTTCCCTGAATACTGTCTGTGTGCTGTGCAAAGCCCCTTAACAGAGATGAACAGAGCAGTGTCTGTTACCCAAGATGTTTGCTCTACTGAAAAGCAGATCCAGAAATGCCTCGGGTCTTGCTCCTGTTCATGCAGACACATGGTCAAGAGAAATTGGAGGAAAGGCCAGGCAGAGGCTGGAGAGGAGAGAAAGGCAATTGGTGCTACCTGACATGGGGAGAAAGGATGTCACATCCAAATTGCTCATAAACTCCTCAAATATGGTGTTTAGCACAAAGCAGGGCTCTTATCACCATCAAGAGGCAGACTGTCTTTCCTCTCTAGCTTCAACTACCCTTTCCCACCCAGCTTGACATGGCACTTCTGCCTCTCCTTCTTCCCTTCACAGGGCCAGGCTTGGCTCAGAGATGCTCCCTACTGCCCTGAGCGTGGCCCAGGCTCACCTCTGTCTTTCTGATCTTGCCCTCTCTCCTCTCTGCTCTTTGCACTCATCTGGAGAAGCACTGGTACCTATTTCCATCTCCGTATGAGGCATAGCACAGTAAATTCTTGCATCTAATATGGGCTAGAAAGGCTGCACACATGGAAGCTCTTTACCATGGTCTATAATGCTTCCTAGGACAAAGGGTGAGACAGATCCCACGCCTCCGTTCTGGCTTTTCTTGGGAGTTTGGGTTACTGTCAGCAAGCCTCCCACTTTCACCAGGCCTCTGTTCCCCCCAGTACAAGGGGGAAAAGCAAGGATGAGCATAACTCTATCCAGGGCTGGGAGATGATCCCAGCGCTAGGGCAGTGGCAGGGGTTTCCACGTGCAGATATACTGCAAAACTGCCAGAAAAGTTCATCTGAACTTAAAAAAAAAAAAAAAGGAAAAGTTTGCGGAGGTGATTAAACCCAGCTCCAGATTGGTGCAGGCTGATTGTTTGTAATTTTTATTTTTTTTTCAGTATTTGTTTTAGGTTGTTTACTCAAAGTATTCATTTGTTTACCTTGTTGTTTTTCCACTCCCTGCATCTGTTCATTTGTTTAAGTATGAGTCTCCTCATTTTCCACTTCTGTTTCCTCTCATTACAGTGGAGCATCTGCTTAGCACTTAAAAAATCAATCAAAAATAATCTTATACCATGGAGCAGAAAGTTTTCATGAAGTACAATTGAAGAATGATTATTGTCTGCATAATCCCCTTTATTATTACTATTTGTTTAGACTCCAGCTTGACAAAAACTCTGGAAAACCTTGGCAAACCTTTTTTGGGGAAAAAAATGTGTGGGGAGAGGATGCTCTAATAGAATACCAGTGGGAAAAAAAAATCAAAGAAATGAGACCATTGCCTTTCCCTTCCTTCCATAAATCTTTTCAACATCCAGCCTGAGAGAGGAATAATCTACAAAAGTCTAGGATGTTCCCTGCTAGCTGGAAATCCCAAGTCACGACAAGGTTAGCTGTGACTTGCCGGTGGAACCTCAAATGGAAAGCTCAGATGGGTACATTAGTGCAGGGCTCCTGGGAAACACAATATGACCATTGCCTCCAACAGCTCCCCTTCCTTGCTGTGCCCTCCTCTCCTTCCCCCCATCCTTGACCAGCAGTTGCTGTGGACACTCACAGTCCTCGTCCCCTTCCCTGCTGTCTGGAGGGGAGCCAGGAGAGCATTCCTTCATCCTTCTGCCTCCTTTCTGGTGCAGAGCCAAAGCTCTCACTGTGTACTTGCACTGAGGAATCTCACCTGACTTGGTGAGGATTAGAGGGAATTGTTTTGTTGATTAAAAGGAAGGCATGGGGTCTGGGATAAAAAGATATTGGGAGCACAAAACATGACATGACACCAAGCGTCTTCTTGCTGACTTCTGGCTGCAATGTTGGGAGTTTGGCATGGGTGATTAAACAGCTAGATGAACCCCTTTCAGGGAGGGCTTGTGCTTTTCCAGCAGGCTCCCAGCCTATCTCCAGGTCCTGCTTACATCTAGGAGCTCATCCTGCTGCCAGCACTCAGTCCCCGTGATTCATGATTGCACATGCCACATCCCTAGCTCAGTCCAACCTTCCAGATTGTTTATTTCATTCTGCATCCACTGCTTTCAAAGAATTGTGAGTAGTGACTCATTAGAGATTTCCCCAAGCAGGAGTGCAATGGGTTAGTTATAGTAATTCTAAAATAATAAAAACATAATTCTCTATTTTCTCCCTAGGATGTGATCACAGACTGCACTAAAATCTTACTTCCTAATGTCATAGACAGGTCTTCTTCACCAATCACTTGCACTTTTCTGGGTCTCAGTGCCCTGTTTTAGAACTTGGATGGCACTGGGGAGCCCAAATGTTCAGAGGAGAGCAAGCATCACCCTCAGGGCTGCTTTCCTCCTGCACGTGTCAAAATCGGAAATGCAAGGAAGACCTTTAGAGCTGTGTTCAGCCATGGATTGGCCACCCCTCTGCCACAGGTAGACAAGCTTGCTGTGTCCATGAGGGTGAAGCTTCATGGTGCCCATGTGGGGATGTGCCACCAGCTCACATTGCCACCAGTATCCAGTAAAAAGCTGTAAGGAGGTTGAGAAGAATTTGCTCTGAATCTACAATTGCCTGAAGCACCTGTGCCACCTGGTATGAGTCTGGAATAGTGCGTCTGCCCTAAGCATGTTGAGAGCGGTAGGATGAACCTACACCCTGTGAATAAAGAGAAACTGCAGCAGATCTGTACTCATTCTGGGCTGTTTACTCAGACACTTCTTTCACCTCTCACCAGACACAAGATAGGGAAAGAGCTTCTATAACACAAGATAATGCTTACTATATAAAAGTACTGTTCCTCTAATTAGCAGAGATATTCAAGTCAGTGAGTAGAGGAGAGCTTTTTTCTGCCTTATTCTACTGTAAAGATATGCTATCATTGAGAACATCACTTAATTAAATATTAGAAACGAGGACACTTTGAAATTAAATAATTCTTTTCTCTAACAATTCTTTCTAATGTTCAAATATCGGTCAGAGAAAAAAATAGCCCTGCCACAGTCATCTGGTACTAATTGTTTTTTTATTTAGTTCAGTATTAAAGCACAAACTTTGAGGAAAAAAATTAATTCATTGCTCTCCAGTGTGGACAGCTCACAACAAGTAATTGTGCAGAAAGAAAGAAAACAACCCAAAGTCTTTGTAAAGCGCAACATCTGATCTCAGTATCATCCATCATCCTTTACAAAACTCTAGCTGACGCAGGACATACATCTTTCCTATGATAAAAAGACATACATCTTTCCTATGCTTTCCTAGCATTAAAAAGCAAACTGAAGGTAGGATTTTCAAAGGTACTTACTTCCTTCTGTTCTCTCTAGATTCTCATTGAAGCCACTGCTAAAATGCTTACTCCCTTCCCAGAGACCAGGACAAGCCAAGCACATTCAAGCACCCCGCATATATAAAAATCAATAAATGCTTGTTTGTATCATCTTGATTGTGTTGGGTTCATGGTATAGAGGTCCAAAGGTCATTTGGACCAACCCAATCCAATGAGGTTAGTCCTCCCTTCAAGTTGTCTCTTTAGCCCATGGAAAAGCTTTTCCCATGGTCCTGGTTGCTCAGGAAGCAGAGGAGACCCTGCAGGTGCCTTTTTCTCCTTTTGGCTTTGTTCCAGTTTACAAAGATACAGAGAAAAGCAGCTAGAATCCCCAAGGGCAGGAGAGAAGAGAGGTGGGACTGCTTTGGGGTGCAGTGCCAACTTCCACAACGGGGGCTTGGCAGCCCATGTGGCCATCCCTCTGCTTTCTTAGACAGCATGCACAAGCATGAGCCAAATTTTCTGAAAAGCAATACCAAGACTTGTGTCAACACCAACAGGAGCTGGAGGAGGGCTTTATACATGCCTGGTGCATCAGGGAAACATGCAGTCGGGGATAAAGGACAAAGACTTGCTCAGGCCTGCCGGAAAGCTGAGAGTCTGGATGCAGAGAGCAACTGCTGTCCCTGTCCTCCCCTTGTGACGGTCTTGCATGGATCTGGCACGGGGTTGCTGGTCCCCATCCCAGCTCCTGCATCAGCAATGTTCTGTGAGCGAGGATGATCACAGGGAAATTGCATGTGTGAGACTCTTAGCTGGAGAAAACCTTTACAGCAGACACTGTACAGGTGTGCTTTTAGGAGAAAGGGATGGGTTTGACCATGTGAAAAAGCAGATTAGTAAAGACAAGGCAGGTCCTAATTTCTGCTCATCAGCCAATCATTTCCTCTAACAAGCTATAGTAAAAGTTATAGACTATCCTGTTTTGCATGGCTGGTTTTCAAACATATCATGCTCTGGGGACAGCACTCTTCATGGGAAGACAAAGGAAACGGGAGAGGGGGGAGCAGAACACAAAAGAAAGCTACAAAATCTGTAGAGAATTAACACACAAGGAGATGGCAGTCTCTTCATTAGTACTGAATAGGAGCAGTTTCAAAACACGTGAAACACTTGCAGATCCTTTTGTTACACCATCTGTTTTGTCCAGCTATATTCTCATACTAATCATCTTTATTCCTTGTGAGTAAATCCCTTAGGAAAAAGCTACAGAGCATGTTTAAATTTATTAAAACTATCACAGTTTATTAAGAGTCCATACCCAGTATCTTCTCCCTTATGCACCTGCTGGTGCAGAGAGAAAAATGGTGGTGATTGCAAAAAGGTTTCTCTCATCTCTATACCTCCCACTGTTATCGGAGGTATAGGCAGTCACAAGCATTGGATTTGCTGTTATGTCTTGTGCACATCCACTGCAACGTGTAAAATACTGCACCAACATGCCACGTCTTTCCAAAGACCTTTTGTCAGAAGATTAAGAAAAGGTGCAGATACAGTTAACAGCCAGTCTAAGGAGAACAAGGATGTAAATAAGAAAAGAACAGCATCCATGAAAACTCTCAGCTGCTCTCCCATTACCCAGAGCAATGTGTTGACACAGCCAGACTTACCAGTCAGCATTGGCAGGCATCAACCACTTAGAGGTCCAGAGCTGACATCTCCCAAGACAGCACAAGTAGTTTTCTGCCTTCACCATCCTTTGTCAACAGAGGAAAGCAGAAAACTAGGCTGGTGTCACATGGAGCCAGGGAGCATGTGATACACCACATGGCTGAAGGACTTTGTACTCAGGAGTTTTCAAGACATCTCTGAAAGCAGCAAGAGGAAATACTGAAACAGTTTTGCTTGGGCTATTCAGCTACACCAAGAGAGAGTGATTTTTTCAGTGATAGAAGAACAACTCATTTTTTCTGGTCTGAATTATCACACTGTGCCTCATTTTCCTCCCTATGTAAGGAATGCCAAAATATTTTCTTTATCAGTAGTGGAGGTTAATTTCTGTGCACACAGGGCTGCCAAGCCATGGCCAAAGAAAGAACAGGACTGCAAAGTACAAGACAGAGCTTGGACTCAGGTTCACTGAGCAGTTTCTTTACTGAGGTTAACACTACTGCCACTGCTTTGGTTGCAACCCCCTGCCTAAGCCTATCTAACCCACACAAGGTGTCAGAAGAGCAGCTTTCCTAGCCCATCAGCCACACCATTAATACAAATCCAGTTTACTGGGCTACTAAGGGCTACTAAGATGGTGAAGGGTCTAGACATGAAGTCGTATGAGGAGTGGCTGAGGTCACTTGCCCTGTTCAGCCTGGAAAAGAGGAGGCTGAGGGGAGACCTCGTGGCGGCCTACAGCTTCCTCACAAGGGGCAGTGGAAGGGCAGGCGCCGATCTGTTCTCTTTAGTGACCAGTGACAGGACCCGAGGGAATGGTGTCAAGCTGCGACAGGGGAGGTTCAGGCTGGATATCAGGAAGAGGTTATCCCAGCTCCTGTCAAGCACAGAGGGGCTGCACCTCTTGCAGGGAGCCACGTCTGTGAGGGGTGTGTGACCCCTAAGCCTCCCAAAACATTGTTGCCACCCTCTGGTGACACAGGGACCCCAGGAATGAGATGAGGAGGGGGCTGGAGGCCAGGGCACGGGAGGGCAGGCAGAGGGCAGTCCCGGTGCCCAAGGGGCAGCCTGTCTCTCTGGCAAGCAAAACGGCCCAAGAGAGCCACTACCAGGGAAGGGGCCCTCAGCCCCCCCTGACCCTCCTCCTCCTTCCACACGAGGGCCTCTTTCAGGCCACACAAGCCCCCTCCCAACACGGCCATGTTGGGCCTGGGGCGTGGTGCGCCATCACAGCGGCCATCACAGAGGCCTCCTGATGTCACAGTGGCATCTGCCCCCCCCCCCCCCCCCCCTTTGTCCTGGGGCCTATAAAAGCCCCTGCGCCTGGCCCCCCACTCACTCATCTCCCAGGTCATCTAGCGACTACCAATGATGGTTGGGATGAAGAGATCCTGAGACGAGAGCTGCCCACCCCTTTGTGGGAGCAAGTGGTTCGCAGAACCAGAGAAGAAGTGGAGGCGGAGGAACGCTGTCCGAAACGGAGCAGCCGCGGCGGATGGTGTGGAGCCCATGGAGATGGATCCACCTGCGGAGGAAGAGCTGATGGAGGTGGATCCACCTCCATCCTATCTGACATGGCACAGCGTCATCGTGCCAGGGCTCCCACCAGCGAGACCACACCATCGTCTTCGCAGAAGCGCCTGGACTGCTCCATATTCCCGACCCTGCCTCCGCCTCCGCAAACAGGGGGGAGAGGCCATCCATTTACCATCATGCAGGCTTGCCTGTAGGATGGCCTCTTCCCCCCCACCCTCCCCACCCCTTCCCCCATTCCCGCCTCTCCTGTAGAGGTTTCACCTCTTCTGCACGGAGTCCCAAACAGTGGGCAAGAGTGCACTCGGCTTCCTCTGGGCTGCTGCACCGGGGTGACAGGAGAACCCTTCCGAAGGCCATGCTGGGCATGGGGTGTCTCGGCCTGAGGACGAGAAGGCTGCCCAAGAGGTGCCTGAAGACGAAGCCGCGCCCTGCATGGCGGTGCACAGAGAAGAGCAGCAGATCCCTCAAAACGGTGACACAGACAGCTGCTCCTCTGAAGAAGCAGAAGTCTTCAGGTCTGCCTGGAAGAAGCGCGGGAGTGCAGCATAAAGGCCCTTCAAGATGCTTGGTTACCAGTTCTTCCCAAAACAGGGCAACAAACTGATAGAATAATCATAAGAAAAATAATAAATAAATACGTTGCAACAAGAACAACAAGAATAGTAATAATAAAGAACAATCATTAAAACCGCTTTCCTCTCTTCTTTGGTGTCATTGGTCCCAGCCAACAGGGGTTCAGAGGGGTAGGTCCTGTTAAACAAATTTGATTTCCTTTTATGATAAGATCACCCGTCTAGTCGATCAAGGGAAACCAGCTGATGTGATCTTTTTGGATTTCAGTAAAGCTTTTGACACAGCTTCCCATAGGATCCTACTGGACCAAATGTCCAGCATCCAGCTAGACAAAACCATCATACGATGGGTGAATAACCGGCTGACAGGTAGGGCTCAAAGTGTTATGGTAAATGGGGCCACATCAGGCTGGCGGACGGTCACCAGTGGGGTCCCCCAAGGCTCCATTTGAGGGCCAGTTCTCTTTAACGTTTTTATAAATGATTTGGATGTAGGACTAGGTGTTGTGAGCAAATGTGCAGATGATACCAAATTGGGAGGAGTTGTTGACTCTGTTGAGGGTGGAAAGGCCTTGCAGAGAGATCTGGACAGACTGGAGAGCTGGGCGATCACCAACCGCATGAAGTTTAACAAGAGCAAGTGCCGGGTCCTGCACCTGGGACGGGGCAACCCTGGCTACACGTACAGACTGGGTGAGGAGACGCTGGAGAGCAGCCCCGCAGAGAGGGATCTGGGGGCTGTGGTTGACAGCAAGCTGAACATGAGCCAGCAGTGTGCCCTGGCAGCCAGGAGGGCCAGCCGTACCCTGGGGTGCACCAAGCACAGCATTGCTAGTCAGTCAAGGAAAGGGATTGTCCCGCTCTGCTCTGTGCTGGTGCGGCCTCACCTCGAGCACTGTGTGCAGTTCTGGGCACCACAGTACAAAAAGGACGTGAAAGTGTTGGAGAGTGTCCAGAGGAGGGCTGGAAAGATGGTGAAGGGCCTAGAGGGAAAGACGTACGAGGAGTGGCTGAGGTCACTCAGCCTGTTCAGCCTGCAAAGAGGAGGCTGAGGGGAGACATGGCAGCCTACAGCTTCCTTGTGAGGGGGAGGGGAGGGGCAGGCGCCGATCTGTTCTCTTTAGTGACCAGTGACAGGACCCCAGGGAACGGTGTCAAGCTGCGACAGGGGAGGTTCAGGCTGGATATCAGGAAGAGGTTCTTCACTGAGAGGGCTGTCGCGCACTGGAACAGGCTCCCCAGGGACGTAGTCAAGGCACCAAGCCTGTCAGAGTTTAAGAAGCGTTTGGACTGTGCTTTTAGTCATAGGTCTGAATTGGTGTGTAAATCTGTGTGGAGCCCATGTGTGGAGTTGGACTCAATGATCCTTGTGGGTCCCTTCGAACTCAGGATATTCTATGATTCTTACTGAGGTGTCAGCTACTACACGAGGCCCTGGGCTGAAGCAAGGTCAGTGCAGGCACATGGTTCTTTCTGCCCACTTCTCTCTGAGGGTGGTAACTTCTGGAGGCTGCAATTTCCCAAAGCCACCAGCCCTTGTACACCATGGACCACATCTGAGAAGAACAGTTTCACCTCATGACTTGCGTTGTAAGAGCTATGCCAGGCTTGGTTTGTATGGGACAGAGTCACATGACAGTTGAGCACATCTGAGTTTTCCAGCCAAAAACAAACAGATACAATTACTCCTGCAAAACCCTTTTTTTTTTTTTTTTTTTTTTTCCCAAGCTTAGCTCGCTCCATCCAGTCAACCGCTTTAATCTGTACTGGCCGGGAACTCTCTGATGAAAAAACTTGCTTCTCCTTGAGGAGGGTGCCAACCTAACTGGACTCATGTGCAAAACCCATTGAAGCATGAACAGGCCATCTAGGGTTCTCAGAAACCTCTTCCTTTGTAATTGGTTTACTTAGTGACTCACGCACATATTCACAGAGTATAGGAAGGCTTCCCCCTCAGATTTGTTCACAGTACATACAGCTTTTCACCTGTAATATAGAAGTCTCTCCCTCCCCCCCCCCCCCCCTTTTTTTTTTTTCCTTTCCTGAATTAACTAGGCATGGAAAAAGGGGGGATCTGGCTGAGTACCACAGCTAAAGGATGAAAATCACACGCACACAGAGAGTGAGCAGGGACATGCCAAAATGCCATATGGAGGGTAAACAAGCTGTAGTGACCTTCTCAGGCTCTATCAAATATTCATGGGAAGTAGGCTCGTGGGGATACAAAACTAATAATAATGAACCCACCCAGCATCCTGGCACTCTGGTTCCCTCTTTTGCAGTGCTGCCTCCCCCCTTGCGCACCAGATGCCTGCCAACCCACCAGCTCAGGCCAGACCCAAACCAAGCCACCTGGTGGGCTCCAGCCCATTGGTAATACTTGAAGCTAAAAGAAAAGAAAGGGTTCAGTGTTGTAGGGGATTTATTTGCATCCGGGCCTTTTTAAATGAGAGAAGAGGTTGGCTCCAAAAATGATGCCAAATACGGTGGGAGAGAGAAAACTGTGAGGCCTTCAGGGAGACCTGGCAATCTGTGGACTCCATCACATTAGAAGATCAAGATGGCTGTTTTGCAATACCAGTGTCTATTTTTTTACATTTATACCTTAAACAAAGACCTAGGGGGTTTTAGCCTTGTGGAACATGTTCATTGGGTACTTTCTGGACATCGGGGAAGGCATGTATTGCCAAATTACCGTCCTCAAACATGAAGAAAGTCATTTCATTAAAAGCCAGCCGTTCGACCATAGCAAGTTACAGTTCTTGAAGGATGTCAACCTTGAGTTTTCATTCTACAGTGCATTTCAAAGGAAAAATGGGACCTCCCATACAGATAGCTGGAAGAATGAACTACACAGGATGAGATAATTTTACCAAAGGACAATGATATATTTGAAAGCAACAACGATATGCTGAATGGAAATGATTCAAATTACATTGATGTGAATACTTAGGAAAACTAAACATGCATAAGTCTTAGCATCATCAGTGTTTTCAGCTTTAATCTCCTAAAAAGAAAGGGAAAAATGACAATGTTGTCATTGCTTGAAAGACAGCAGCAGTATCTTGGTTTCAGTATTCTCTACTTCTCTTTGAACTGTTTTCCTTTCTCCTACATGCTTCAAAGCTAACAAAAGGTATTTTAAAGTAGATGCTATTGCCCAGAGGTGAAATGGAAAAGAAAAGCAAAAGAAGAGTTGTATGAAAACAGAGGGCAAAAATAACTAGACATGTATAAAAACAACCTGGTCCCCAATAAAAACAGAGTTGGAAGCTTTAAGAAAGGGCTTAAATGTTGCAGAAAGCAGCTTAGATCTCTTGTAGTAACTACCTGAAGGTGAACATTAAGGAGATATTTGCAATATATACTTTTATATATCTTTACATAGTAGTATGGCTATAATTTTAATCACCTACCTTATGCTTAGCCCATTAATTCAGTATATATGGACTAACATCTAATAATCCATACCTTTGAACAGGTCCAACTGCTTAAAAAAAAAAAAAAAAAAGAGCCATCATACGTACAGGGAAAAAAAAAAAATCACAAACAAACCAAAAAGCAGCAAACAAAAAAACCAAAAATCAAACAAATAAAAAAAAAAGCAACAGGAAGAGAGATAAAAGCAGAAAATATTTTTCTTTGTTGTCCTGTGAAGTTGCTGCAACAAAAATCACATTCGTTTGCGGTTGATTGGTGGAAAAATTTGTATTAAAGTATTGGGAGATGTTAAGGAGGAAGGTCAAAGTGAAGGCAAAACAAAATTCCATCCTGCAGATACCTGGAAGAAAAGCTTGAAGAGAGGAGAGAAAAGGTGCTGAGAAGATGATAGGAGCAGATGGGTATCTATGAGGTACCAGGGATGAATAGAAAGTCGAGAGCAAGCAGGTAGCTGTACAATAGGGCACTGCAATAATAGCTTATTGTTGATCATGATGCTATTTTAACCCTTGGGGTGTTTTGCTCTCCCTCATAACCTAGGCAAATGTTTTCCTCTCACAAGGAAGCACATGCACTCACGCATGCATATACATACCCCTCTCACACAGCCTGGATCACGAGCAGCATCCACCACATTATCAGAAATGGTCTTTCTTTTTGGCCCAGCACATCAGCAGTTCTGGAGGGAACATCCTGTTATAATTCCTTATTTTGTCCAAGGAAACTCTCCTTTCTCCCCACACCAAGGGATCTTGAGCACAGCATTATGTACTAAATGACCTCTAGGAATACGGCTTGCTTTGTTTTTTAATTCAGTCCACCCTTCTGTTCACTTTGGTATTCTTTGCTCAATGTCACAGCAAGAACAGCTTCGTGATTACCTTGCTACATGTTTATAATTAATTTCTCTCAGGAGGATTACAGCCAATATTGTTACCAAATACATTTCCTAAGTATTGAATCAGCATTGGTTCCAAAAAATACATACGATTTATTTTCCCCCTAGGGAGTAGGTATTTGTAAGCAGCAGATTACTGACATGCTGCAACCGGAAAGCAAAACATATTAGCAATTAATACAGCATTGTGAATAAAAGCCTGCTCACTTCAGAAATCTCTTAACAGCAGCAACTCAGCAGCGCCCATGTCATGAAATCTGCCTCAGGACTTAAAATACCAACCAAGGTTAAGAGTAAGAGCAGGGGGTTTAAACTCACTGTGGCAGAGACTATCCTTTTATTCTGTCTTTGAACAGCATTTAACAGACAGGAGTCCTGCCCTCCACCTGGTGCTCTGAGTGCTGGCACAAGGGATGTAGGGTAATGCATGCCCATGAGAAAGCTTCGTGTGTGTTGTAGAAGAGCTGAGGCCTTCTAGTGGGATAACTACCAGAATAAGTTTTCTTTTTAAAACCACTATTATTTCAGAGGGAAATGAGAGATTTCTTCTTCCCCAAATCATGAGCTTCTTCCTGCCCTCCCCTCATCAGCTTTCTGTATTATTTTCCTTAAAACTCCCCTAAATCTGTGAAAGAATAGCTTCTGTTGATATTGTCCTTCAGCAAAAGCAGCTTTTCCCAGGAACACTAGCTTCTGAAGAAGATATCTTTAACCAGCTCTGAAGTAATAAAGCAAATAGCCATGGCGTGATCTAGTATACCTTGTAAATCAGTAACCCCTCAATACAAAGGAGCACAATAAGTCTCACAGTCCTCATTCAGTTCAATAGAATCTTATCCTTCCTTGCTGAGCCATTCATTGAAAGGAGCAAAAGAGTAGTATTTAATTAAAAAATACACACTGGCTCATGAACCCAAGCCATGGATGCTTGCTAGAAGTACCTTCGTGAGCCTGGCGCAAGCCGTAATGTCACAGCCCATGCCCCTGCATGCATGCATGCTCTCTACAAAGCTAGTTGCACTGTGCAAGATTTTTTGTTTGTTTTTTCCTTTAGTGCAGCCCTAGGTCACGTACCAGAACCTCTTCCAGGGGTCTTGAAGGAAACAGTCTGTGCTCAACACACATTCTTCCTTAGGTTTATCTTTATGCACAGACAATGCAGGGAGGAAAGCATGTAGCAAGAGGCCTGCCAGCTGACTCTGTGGGCCTGAGCCTATAACACTTAAGCCCTCTCCTTTGTTAGCTCCAAAGAGGTTGCAGGTTTTGGGAGCACAAAGATGAACAAGCCATCCAGGAGCTCAGTAGCATGGGAGGAGGTTGCATTAAAGAGGGTTGGCAAGCCCCTGCTCACAGACGGTTTGAAAATCAATTTCTAATTGCCAGTGTAGGTGCGACCTCAATTGCTTCTCACACAAACACTTGAGATATTGCACAAGAAAAACTGCTGAGAAACAACCAGTGAGGGCTTTTAGCCCTTTCCAATAGCACTTGGTCAGTAGGGCTGAAATGGTGTAAAGTGGATCTGCAAGTGGATGGCAAGAGTCCATCCTTCCCTCCCTCCCCTTTATTCGCCCATCTGTACAACCAGTATGTAAACCTTTACTGGATGAATAAGGCAATTTGCAAATGTTAGTAAAACATTTTGCAAACCAAAAAAGGGAGAGAGAAGGAAGGTTTCAACAGTGTAATTTTCTTTACCCAGTGGTAGCTTTTACAGTAGTCTTAAAGCGTATGCCCAAGGCTAGTGGTAATTGGTGCATGGGGGAAGCCCAAACATCGCCGAGATCTCCTGGTGGATATCCTAATTGTTACAGCATCCAAGCTCTCACCTAAGGAAAATGGTCTGCAAGGTTTTTAAGATGTAATTAATAACATTTAAATGTCAACAGCCTTAACCTTTTCAGTACCGTTTGCTGAAGCAGAACATCCAACTCCCAGTGCTCACGGTCTGCGGTTGCCCCAGTACCCTTTGATGCACTGTGCATTCGAGAGGATGGCATGTTACAATTAAGTCTGCAAGTCTGGATTATGAAAAAAGTGCTTGGATGACAGGAATAAGTGAGCTATTCACCTCCAAATTGCACCAGCAGGACTGATGACGGTAATGCCAATTAAAAAATACAACATGAAACTTGTTTTCCCCTTCCCTGACCCCAAAGCTCACATTGCTTCATGCTGTCTTTCTTTTGATAGCTATGAACTTGGAGTCTGGCTCTCAGCCAGCTTTGTGAGTTTTTCTACATTTTTTTTTTTAAACTTCATGGGGTAATGGAAGCTCCTTGAAAAACATGTGTACAGCAACTCAGCTTTTGTCATGTGGTATTGACTACCATAAAGTTAAGGCTATTAAACCACAAGATCTTGACAAAACTTCTGGCTTTTGGTCTTACTTGTGAGTGTACTTGCTGGGAGATATTACTGTATGCAAGCCTTGTTCTTCTTCCTCTTTCCTCATCTTGTTTGAAAATGGGATACTGTGCCACATGGACCTAAGGTCTGTCCCAGCAGGACCATTCTTACAATATTCAAGACATACAGGACAAAAAATCACTAGACTGCTGATTTGTCTTAAAGAATTTTGCTAAAATGTTTCAAAATGTATTCTCCCCCCTTTTTTTAACTAACAGAACAGATTTTCCAGCTGATGATGTCTTGAGTTATGGCACATGCATTCACTTGGTAAGAAATGGTAATGCCTGCAGCTTAGCAGGAGTGTACAAATGTGTTTCTCATAGTATAACCTCCAAAGTAGGGGGAAGTCAGTATTCTGAAGAGCAATTTAAACAGAAACAGATTTGTTAACATACAATTTGGCTGCTTGCTTGAAAGTCATGGCAAGATGAATTTCTGGGTTGTTTGTTAAGGCAGAGCAAGAGTATTTTGTTTGCTTCCCCAGGACGTCAGCTCTGAATACATCCCTGCAGCACAATACATTTTAAACCTGGATTCGATGCTGCAAACTGCTACTGTTTGAAACAGTGAGCTGGTCCACAGGGAATCGGGATAACAGGGCAAGAATGACAAAATTTCAAAAATAACGCATTTTGGGTTCTCTGCATTTTTATTCTTTTATGTCAACAGTTTGGAGAGATACATTTTATGTCCCTTCCGGCACTGTAAAAGCAACCTCCTGGCTGGGAGGACCCCAAAGCTAAATGAATGAAGCAATATGTAGGGATCCCTGTGAGGGGTGTAAGTTTCCAAAGGTTAACTCTGGTGAATAAAAGTCTAGGTCTCTGCTTTCCAAGTGGTAAGCTGTTTCTGCATTTTTATTTTTATTTATCTGTTTTGTTTCCCACCTCTCTCCAGCAAACAGTTATGAGGACAGAAGAATGACTCACACATTTCGGGTATCTCAGGTAAGAGGAACATCTTAATTCTCATTGTGACACAGTCTGACCTCATTCTCTTCAGGATGTTACACTCAGTTTATTCACACCCTCACAAGTGAAAACACATTTCTCTATACATTCACTGGGAATTGCATACTACCGTATGAATTTTTATGTAATTTTATGTACCACTGCCTAAAACGTGTTCTAATTACTCTCAACTTTGACAAGA
Organism: Cygnus olor; assembly: GCF_009769625.2. Lineage (NCBI taxonomy): Eukaryota > Metazoa > Chordata > Aves > Anseriformes > Anatidae > Cygnus > Cygnus olor. Next base: position 13,584,027 of record NC_049172.1, on the reverse strand, counting down.
ACATGAGTAAAAATTCAGCATACTAAAACCAAAAGGGACCTGGATCAGATGCAATCCATGTGTTGAGTATGTAAATTGCCCCACATAACCATATCTCATAATCATAACTGTATAATCTGATTGTCTGAGTCCAATTATTTTAGATACTCCTAACAATCAATAGAGATTCATCCCTATAAACGTATTTGACCCCTTTTCTCAATGAGGCATGATTACACACATAACAGTCCTCCATTAACCTTTGCTTAGGTTGGAATTAGTGATCAAATCTGACATACAAGTGATGGAAAGTTGCCAGGCAGCCTCAAAAATCCATCATCAGAACGAACCCAACACTGTGGCCCTTTCAGGGAACAGAATTTCACCTGACAAGGTGGATATTAAAAGATAAGAGAGGATTTATTGATCTTTCATTTCTCTCTACTGCTCTGTTGTTAATTGCAAATGTTACAAGGAAAAGTATTCAGAGTAAGCGAAGCTTTCCAATATTAACCTCAATAAGTGAATTAAGCAGCAATACTCCACATAAAATTGGAGATCACTAATGGGTCAAAAAATGCAATTCATTCTTGCTCTGGGCAATCAAGACTCTCAGATGATAGACCTCTGCAACTTACTGCAAGCCTGGTAATTGCTACCCATTACTGCAATAATCAGTCTGACCCCAGGGATGAGCAATACCAAAATCCTGTTGGATTTCAGTGGCACTGGGGCAGCAGCCCCCACCAACGGGCCTGTCCTTTGAAAAGCCCAGCCAACAAGTCACCCTACACACTTGAACAAGACTAAGTAATTTAAACTGCTTCCAGAAGAGCAAGGGGTTAAAATCATCCTGAGGCTATCCTGCTCATATCATGGTAAATCTGGAGCAGTGTTAATTAACAACCACAAGAGATTCTTTTCCAATTAGCAGTAAAAAAAAAAAAGTCCACACACGTGACCATTCACAGGCAGCTGTATTTCAGAAGTAAAGGCATAACTGATGCTGAGAGCTTCCAGGTTAGCCTCCAAATTATTCCTTAGCATCGCAAAGCTCAGATGAAATATAGAATAATTCTTCTACAGGGGCAGGCATCAAGAGCAGCTATGCAGGCATCAATAAAGTAAAACCAGGGGGCGGGAAAAAATGTGAAGCCTGGAATAGCAAATACAATATTGTTCCTTACCCCAGTGCAATTTGCTTTTACAACATGCAGAATTTGTCATACCTGATTCAAAAGTCCAACGATGCCAGTAGCCTTCCTTTAACAAAAACAGCACCTGATGCTTTGAAAGAAGGCAGAAACACACTGAACCTGTTAAAGCACACACAAAAAATAACGATAATAATAATTAAAAAAAAAAAAGTATATTGCAACGTAGGAAGGTTCCTACACATCATTCTACTAGCTCCTGGGTTAACAGTACTAAACACCAGCTTGGCCTTGCTCTCTCAAAGGTATTCCAAAGTCTAAGGCTAGCTGCAGTGCAAAGAAATAGGTGAGCTACTGATCTCAGCAAAAGGGAAGACTAATCAAAGGTTATTGAAAGCAACTAAAATTGCTAAAGTAGCGCTTGTGATGGTTGAAGTCCTCTGCCAGTATCTTTTTCTTTGTATGGCCCTGAGTGAAGCGAAGGAAAACCAGGAGGCTTTTGGCATTAAGTTAGTGATGGCACCTAGAGAAAGACTTCAGAGACACACATGGGGTGAGTCTGGATTGATTTTGTGTTTGGCTTGTCTGTCAGAGATAGATGGAAAACAGTGGCAATATGCATTTTAATGAGTTAAATTTTGAGGATACCAATAAACCATGACATGTTATGGCATGGAGTTACTAAGGTCAGCTGTATGAAGATAAACCATATGAGAAATTATAACCTCTAAGTTATGAAAAAATTAACAGCAACTACCTTATATTTGGGCATATACATCCAATTTTGGTTTGAGCCACAAACAGCAGATAACATGTAGGAACTCAATCTAAATTGTTTTCTTCATCTTGCACATGGACTAGATCCTTAAACTTCTGCCCTAAAATCAGCATGACAGCTCACCCACCTGTTGATATGCAATACACTTGCTCTGTCCTTTTCTCAGCACTCTACCTGAGCCTCACACCTCTGTGAAGCAATGGAGAGGTATTATTCCCTCTTTGCATAGGTGAGAAATTAATATAATAAATAATAATTTAAAAAAGAAACAAAACAGCAAGCCAAGTCCTTTTAAATTAATAGAGTTAGGCTTCTAAATAGCTGGGTGAATATGGCCATAAAAGAGTCATCTGCTTTTAGGCAGCAATTCCTCCTGCTGTGCTTCACTTCTAATTTACAGATTCAAAGGCCTACCTCCCCCCTATTTATTTATTTATTTATTTATTTATTTATGTATTTATTTTGCAACTTGTGAGCTTGGAGCTGACTTGCACTTCGTATCCTAAGAGCTGTCTCATGGGTCCTTCAGCCCAGAGCCAGCATCTCCCCTTTTCCACCTGCCACTTACAGCAATAAGCCTATGAAGAGCACACTGCTGTGTTTTAACCCATGATTTAGAACTCCCAGAGCAATGGTCTGAGCAATGGACTTCCCCATGGAAAGCCTGGGACATCCTGGAATAGCTCAAACCATCTCTAAATGGACAAGAAAGAAAAACACAACAAAACTCTGGCATATCAGGGATGTGATAGACTTTTCCTCCGTGCAAACACAAGTGATTCAGAAGTCCTCTATCTCTCCTTCAAATTCAGCAGATATTTTGCTTCCTTGAAGCTCTTGTTTCAAACAAGTAACACTGTGCTTAAAATACACACGCCCATGTTGTACTTGCAGCCCTTTTTAATGAAACCGATGATGCCACTGACCTCAAAGACCACATCTAAAAGTTCCTTGCCGACTGTATTTTCAAGAGAAGATAGCAGGGTGACAACACTGGAGTTCTGCTGTGAAATAATTGTACATTTTGTCCTTTATCTTCCTCTGGCACTGATCTTGTGGGCTTCAATGTACTGGAGTTCTCTATAATTCAGTGACATGAATATAAGCACCTTTTCTATCCAGCTACAGCCAGCTAGTTCATATGTATAGCCTGGGAGCCAACAGCAACCTACATTTGTGACAGTCATTGGTAGACTTTGGTCACAGAGCTATTCTTGACGATGTTCAGAAAAGGCTTTGTTCATTACAGACATTCCAGAAAGCCATCCAGGATATCAAAGAGCTGTTTTACATCTGCCTATCTCAGTGCTGTTTTGTGTATGTGACTAACTCCCCTATTAATTTCTTATCTCCAGTGTCCCAGTTTCATCTCCCACTATTAAGTTGTCTCCCTGTCAGTCACTAATGATTTCGAAAAAAAAAACTTTCAAAGTGGTATTTGCTCTTTTGAGATCAACCCTTTTACAGTGGAATGAGTGAGGAAAGGAGGCACAGGATGATGCAAAGTATCAAGGGAAGAAGAGCCGAAAGAGCCCGTTAAAAAGAAGTTGCTTATGTCATTCATCCATTTCATACATAACTGCTTCTTTTCCAACAAGTAATCACACCATACTGAAGATGGGCAAAGTTCTCATTAGATAGCATAGCTCTTCAAAACAAACCCTGTGCGGTGCGGGCATGATTCATAAAGTGCTGTAAAGCAGTACGAAACATGTTGGCACAACAGGATGCTCAGCAGCATGGGTAAAAGCACATGCAGAAATTATGACAATAGTGCATACTGAAACCCTCACAGAGTTCCTTCGCCCCCAAATTGCTAGGAAGTGTGATAAATCCCTTCTGCAAAATTGGTGTCCCTTTCTCTCTCCCCTCCCGCAGTTTCTGTAACAGTCTCTCTCGTGCTCCTACTTCCTTGCTGCTTCTCTGAGAAAGGACAGCAATTCATTGTGTGCGGGCAAGAACAAAGGTGCTTTAGTAAACCGTTCTTTCACACATTTGTGATATTTTATTTCTCCCAGTCCTGCATGTTTGTTCGCATTTTGCAGCTTCCAACAATTTCAGAGGGCTGCATTCATAGTTTATCTTGTCTCCATGGCTTGTAAAGGAAGACACAGTACCTCATCCTGCCAGGTAACACAGCAATATTTTTTTTAAGGCATTTTGCTTAAAGTATTCTTTGTTCTTTCCATGCCCTTCATCCTTCACAACCCAACAGCAGTGTGTAGATAGTCAGACATGCGAACGGGGCAGCAATGCCCAAGATGTATGCTCCTCAACCTGAGCTTTCTGCAGCCTGTGATGCTATGCAACAGCAACAGGCAAACTCAACATAACTACTGGTCTCTTCACACAAAATTTGGCTTCATACCCACCTCTAATGCGTTACTTCCTCCCTGCCTCCATGTGTGTGGCTATACATGGGCACTGACTGAAGGGGGTCATTCCTGACTTGCATCAGTGCAAGGGAAAAGAGGATCAGGCTCAAATCCAACTGGTGCTCCAGGATCTTCCACAATGTATTAAGTGCACGGCAATTTTATCAGCAAGTCAGTCACACAAGTCTAACCAGTTTCTTTTTTAAGTGGTTGTTTTAGTATGTTTTGGCCCACCTAAATATGTCACATAATTAGGAGTGATCAGCTGAAGTGCAGGCACAGGCGTCTCTGCTTGTTATTTATCTGTGCTGCATGACATTTAGATGGGAAACAGCAAATACCTGTGCAGTGCATCTTGTGACAGCCCCAGCCTCACTGTGGAGGAAAATATTCATCTCAAAAGCAACACACAGGAGCTGGTGCCACCCTCTGCAGAGCCTTCTCTTCTACCTCAGAGATCCAGTGCCCCAAGGAAGGCACCTCCACTTGTCTCACTGCTTAGCCACCATGGAGACAAAACAGATGCAGCTGTTCTTTCCTGCATATTGAAAATCAGTTTCTTGTGTACTTTCCAGTACATGACTGTAAAACTTCAGGGGTATTGATATTGAACTTGGGCAATGGGGCTACGGCATGCTTACGTAGTCCTGCCCATGCCAAAACCCATCTAGCAGCTACAGTGTGACTGCCACCTGGATCACCTCATTTGATCTGGCTACACTGTGCTTACAGGGCTGGAGAAGTGCTACTGTACTCACCACTTCCAGCAGGATGTATCCTCAGGGCTAGGAGCAATTCCCTATCATGATTAGCAGAACAAGAAGCCAAACTAGTTTTAATCTATTAACTACAGCTACAAAAGAGAGCTGCTGGGGGTAGGTGACTGCTAGACCACATAGCCCCACCAGTCCCTTCCTGCTTTCTTCTCAGCCTCTTATACCACAAAAAAAAAAAATTAATTTCTTTGAAAGCAGGGACAGAATTACTCTTTATACTGCATTTTGAAAGTGATTGTGAGATTAAAAAGTGGGATCTATTTGCATTCAAATCCCAACAGAGTAGAAAGACATACACTTGTGACTTGTCCCTATTTAAGTCCACAAAGAAATTCTATTTAATGACCTCTCATCCAAGGGTGTAAACTGAGGTCCCTTCTTCAACCATCTGGTTGCTAATAGGGAAAAAGCATGTGCAAGAAGCAAGACTTCAGCTGGAGATATTTTCCCATAGTTACATTTACTTGTTTACTCAATGACTCCCATTCATACCCATGGACTAATTCCCATTTGCCCTTTTTGGAGTGGAAAAACTCCAGTTCCAAAATCTTGTTTTATTTTAATGCATAGGGCATTCAGAGTAACAGCTGAGATCTCCAGAAACTGTATGTAACCCTTTTAATGTGGATTGCATTGGTTCCACACAGGTTATACTAGTAGTTCAAACCACATCTGTGAAAAAGATCACAATCTCAAAAACAAGCTGTTGAGTGGATTGCAGGAGAAAACTTGTTCAGAAAAGAATAGATCAAATCCTTGAAAACCGGGCCCTGATGTTTTCTATTGGCATTGCAAATGTGACTGTAATTGGAAGCTGTCAGCTCTCAGGTAGCAGTTGCAAATTAAGGTGATGAACCAAGGTAAGAAAGGGAGGCGATAAGCAGAGACACACTTTACTGTCTGCAGACACACACTGTCATATGTGAAGGCTGTAACACAGAGCACTATTTATAACAACAATCCTTCGGAAAAAGCTCCTAGTACTATGCCAAGTAGCTACAGATTTAAAAGGAAAAAGGGGCAGGGGGTGGTGCAGATTTTCATGCTGAGTTTTCTTCCAGTTGCTTTCCCCCTGCTCTGCCCCTGCTGAATTCTCCCTGCAGCTCTGCAGTGGGTTGCTCTGTGATGGTGGGAAAGTGCCTTCAGATCTGATACCACTCGTTGTCCTTCTTCACCTGATTGTGCAGTGCATCGTGCAGGCCTTACATTTTCTCTTTGCAAAGTTAACAAGAACTGCAAATGAAATTACGGCTCATTTTCCTCCATAATCTGTTTTAACTACAATCTCACATATGTATAATAGCATGTGGCTTAGGCTAGTGTATATCTCACCAGGATCCTTGCCTTCTGAAGCAGATTTTGATGAGCCACATCTCTGCACAAATAAAACAAGAATGTGTTCTCATGATGCTTTGAACATTTTCTCTCAGAACTTGGATCAAAAGCAATGTGTCCATTGTACTGCTAACTCTGCTATGGATGGATCTTCTCTGATTCCTGCTGCAAGGGCAAAATGAGTTAGCAACCTGAATGGGCCGGTCATGCTCCATGTATTACCACCCAAACAAAGCCATCTATTTCCAAATCCAGTTGTGCCTCCATTTACATACGACTGGGTACATTGGGCTGTACACCAACTAGTCTGTGGGGGCGCCTTGCACTTCACATTAACTGTGGAGGGAGCCTGGATACCCAGGAGCTTGCCTGCTGTTGATGGCTAACATTAGGGGAGATGGCTCCAGCTATTTTGGCCAGGTCCAAGGACTCCTGAAGCCAAATGCAGTCTTTCCTCTGGCAGCTTAGGCTCACACGCCAGTAGTAAAGTGCAATCAGCATTAGTTCAGCATCCATTTGCATTGTGGCAAGTACTTATAACACAATAAAGCACCAATTTTGGGGTTTATTTTATTAGCTACGTTAATTACTAATCACCCGATTTCATGTTACAAAACCTACTTTCACCAGCCTCTGTCAACTCCTCCCTAAGGCTGGCATAGGTTAGGGATGCAACTCTCATTTTTCATGTTGGTGCTCGGACACACTTCTCCCCTCTTAAGTTGATTATGGCTAATTAAAAGTTTATATTATAGAAAGACCAGATAAAATGCACTTTAAAGTCATTCCAGATATTTTGCCAGCAATAAAATGAAAGCCTTTCTTCCAGGCCAAGTTTTAAATTCAGACTGAAGAGTATTTCCTGCAGTGTTTTATTCCGATGCATGTATATTTCAGGCTTCCTTGTTTTAAAGGAATTTATTAAGCTCAGGAAGATGTCCAGCATTGTGTCAGTTTTGTCTCAGGTTAGTTACATACAGTTAATGGTGCAGTCAAAGTGGTTTGCAGATGCACATCCCGTGAAGTGGCTATGCTTTCTTTCCAGCTCTGTTGTAATGCTTAAGCCAAAGATTTGTATCAACCAGGGCTGGGAGTGCCCCATGGTTTTGCCTGCTCCTAATTTGAGGAAGCAGACCTCCTCCTTCCTCATTTGGTGACTTCTCATTTCTTGCCCTATAGGCTAGATGTACTGCATGAAAGTTTCAACAAGATGTTTTGCCTGTGTGCTATACATACATAAGCCCACAGGCTGAAGGGAACTCATCATAAACACCCTCTGTTACTGCTTTTTATCATAATATGCCAATATCCTGTTTAATATATCTCCCTTAGCATGTTTTACTTTAAAGATGACAGAAACTTCCCATGCTGACAGTGAAATAAATCAATAAATAAATTAAAATAAAGGAAAAACATCCTTTCAAATGCATAAAACTGCAGTAACTTCCACCATTACTGTTTTAAACATCAAAAGTTACACCAGTTTCCGACAGCTTTCCTTGATTTACTGACAGTATTTAAGAAGTGCATATTTTATAGCACGTGCTGCTACCAAGCTGTATTTCAAAGCATTCAGCCCACATCGCATCTGCCTGCTTGAGCATGGTGTAATAGGAGAGGACAGCCTATGCAAGCTTGGTTTGATAGTTCCAGGCATATTTTCCACCAAAAATCTCATCAAGTTCAAAGCCCATGATCTAGATGAGGTCAAGCACAGGATCCAACCCTGCGTATATTTATAATGAAGAGGAAATAGCTAGAAATAGCTTTTACAATGCCTTAAATGCCATTTTCTAACTTCAACATGTGCCAGTGGCTGCCCAGCTTGATACAAGTGAATATAACTTTGCAAGAGCAACCAGGAGTATGCCAGCTCTCCAGTGTTTCTCACAATAAAAAAGCAGTTCCTCTGGCCCTCCTGTGTGACCTCCTGTGGAGAATCCTGCTTGGAAATATCACTAGTGTAGCAGTTCCTCTGAGAGAGGAATGACTCCCTGTTCACCTCCCTGTTCACCTCAGTACCACGCATTTGTGTCATTGGCCACAAGCATTCCTACCCAGTCTGGTTTTCTCTGGCAGGGGCAGTTATGTGATCTTGCTGTGTGCACTCTTGCCTTTCCACTCAGAGGTTGTTTTTCAACCTCTCTGGCCATTTGTTCCTAAACACAACGGATGGATCTCTCACAGGCATTTAGATCCTACATGTGTGTGATGGAGTTGGGTTGTGGGTAGGGAAAAATTCCTCCCTCTCCTTAGCCCCTGGGGAAATGTCTAATAAGCGTTATTAAGCATTGGCATATCTGCACAGGAGAGAGGTGGTAGAAAACAGGCTTCACTACCTCCAGTGTCTGCAGAGAAGCCTGGTTTAAAGTACTTACTGCAATAGCCCTAATGCAACGCGCAACTTGTGTTTATTTCTCCTGAGGCAGCAAAGGGCTTTACCTGGATAAAAGACTGATTGGGACTGATAGACCAGCTGTGTATATCTAAATATGAGTGTGAGTCCAAGGTGGTTGTTCTGCACACAAGAAATTTCTGTGCACATTAGAAATTCCCATGCTGCCTGCATCGGTAACATGTCTGTGACTCCAGAAGATAAGACATACGCAAGACATCCAAACGCTGGAACATGAAGATGACTGGAGTGCAAGGCTGGGTTTATCAAAAGTCTATCACAGGCAGATGCTCTGCAGACTTCAATGAATACTTTGCATTTCAGTTCTTTTCAAATGCAGTTCTGTAAACAGTGAATAGTCCCACTGTTAATGACTAGCTTGCTGTATTTATAGAAAGCCAGATGTTATTTAGCTATAGTGGGATTTAACAAGCAGTCTAAGAACTGAGGGCTTTTTTTTTTTTTACTTTTTTTTTTAACATATTTTACCTTTAAAAAAAATAAAAATTTCCAGCAACTGAATCATTAAAGTTTTGTTGCAACAACAGCCCCTATTAAAAGAGCATCTACGATGCTTAGCAGCACCAGCACAACACAGGACAAGGGGGTGATGTTTTTTGTAGAAAAAGTTACACAATCTGGAAAGGAGACCTGGGTTCAAACAGAAACAAATGCTCTAGCACTGCAGTGATCCTTCATAAGTCAGTCTCTCTCCTCCTTCTCTCCCACTCTTTCCTGCTTTGAGCACAAACTCTTTGCAGAGAGGGACTGTTTCTACAACACACGCGTAACAATACTGGGAATCTTGGGGCTCTCTTGTTGGCAAGGGCATTTTTTGGCATTACTGAGATACTGATAATAATCGTAAACCTCTTCCTACCAATTCCAAGTCTATTTTTTTTTGGTAAAAATAATATTTTGGTCCCCATCAGCTTTAGGTGCCTGCTGTCCATGTCAGACTGCTCTTCATCCAAGCAGCTAAGGCCAAAACTTGAAGTAGAGGTAGGGAGCAGCCAAGACAAAAAGGAAATGCAATAAAATAGAATTGCTAAGCATAACTGAAGGTCTGCTGGCTCTGCCATGGACTGATTCTATGCTCTAGATGTTGCTTTGATAATGCTGCTGATCAGCTTATGAATATCAGCTATTCAAACTCAAAATCACGGTATTCAAACTTCTCTTTTAAACTAAGCAAGGGCCCAGGACCTACAGGACAGCAGTCTTTGCAACCTGCAGAAGAGGTCTCAAGACTCTACTGCTAGAGCTACAGCTGCCCAGAGAGCCCAAGCAGCATTTTCTTCCTGATGTGACAATCTCCCTAGCACAGCACTATGTAACCATCTGTGCTAAGGCTGAGGCTAACTCAGGCAGATCTCCAAAAAGCCAGTTCAGCCTGCAGCGCTCTTACTTGGGAAGAGGCATCCCTCCTTTTCATTGCAGCAAACCCAGTAACTCTCCACATCCTTCTCCCACCCACGGGGAGCCAGAGACTGGGGTCATGCCACTTTTTGACAGCACATTGCCGGAGTGCTTTCTCTGCCTTCTGAGACTGAAGGAAATTTGTTTTTTTCATGCACAAAATTGAGTCTCTTAATTCCAATGAGGACCCTTGCTCTGGTTGAGAATGGTCTTTCATTGAGTTTTATGTGGAGAAGAGCTATCTTCCCTTACTGGCATTTTAAATTTTTATTTTATTTTATTTTTATAGCAGGTCAGGCTAGTTTCTTGGTATTTCTTCTGCAATGCGCCCCCTCCAGGTCCTGCACAAGTACGTTCACGGCATTTTGTCTCTGCCCTGAGCCTTATATACAGAATTCAAAAGCAAGCTGCTTTGTCTCAGCCAGCGTCTGGCTGTGTATGTGCAGAAATACAGACCCCTTTCACAAACCCAAACTGATTTCTTTCCTCCACCCAAGAAACATTCCAGCAGATATTACTGTGAGGCTGACAAGGCTGTCTTTCTTTCCGGGTTTAAGGCAGAAATCCATACCTCACTTATGTGATATACGTGACTCACACTATCAACATGTCAGCCTGGATTTAAAGAAAATACATGATCACATCTCCTAGGGGATCTGAAAGCACAGACTAGAAATGGTAGGCCATCTGTCCCCAGATCAGGGAAAAAGTTGATGACAGGTGCAGTGTTTGCCCTGCTACCTTCAACGTCTCATTCTGCAACTTGTCTTTTCTTACACTCTTTTCCTCTGTTCATTCAGGCTAAGGCAAGGAGCCTTTGTTATTCAATGCATAGAATACCTTGCTGCCTCCTAATGTAATGCCTCTACCCCGTGGGAGAGGAAGGGAGTCAAACAGTGGCCAGCCTCTTTGGGTTCAAAAGGTGCCACACTCTGTTAAACAATGTGATTGATCTGCAGGTGAAGGCACTGGAAAATAGTTCAGAAATCAAAAGGAAGCAAAGCAGGGAAATGCCATAAATTGGGAGCTGAAGAGCCTGCTGCCCCGTTTAGCAGAACAGTATTTTCCTTGTCAGGCAGCAAGTCATCGTCTGACAGATTCATAACAGCAACTATTAGCCGGTTCGTGCTCCTTATTCCTCGCCTCCACGTTTATGCTCAGCTGATTTTACTGTGCAGTGCAGAGGAGGCACAGGCAGATGAACCTGTTGTTGTTAAAAGCCTGGTTTCCAATCTTGAAACCCTCTGTGCATGCACCTACATCTGCACTTAGACCTAAAATTGGCACTTGACACCCACTGAAAAAGGTAAGCGCCGACAGGCTCTCTGAATCACTAATCAGTGTGTAGGTGTTTAATTGCTGAATTAAGAATCTGATTTTGAAAACTGAACTCTAAGTGTCTGCATTTCTGTACTAGCATTAATACTGCCTTCAGAGTTTTTCTAGGGGAAAAATAGTGTGTCTGGTTACACAGGGCAGTTCCCATGTTTTTTTACACACTGATTCATTGCTGTGCCTCTGCCTAACATCAAGTTTCCACCCCGTTTTCCTTAGGCAAAGGGGATAACAAAGGGCAAATTATTTCTCTTGTAACTTCTGCTCTTGAAAGCCTTCCTCCATGTTCCTGGTCCTCCCAGCCTGCATGAAAGTCAGGGGAGATGAGACTGGAGGAGTTGCAGAAGACTTGGGGCATACCCCTGTTACTATTTTGGGGTGGCTCTGAGTGGCTCTTTTTTGTTAAGAGACTGGAGATTGAGCAATCAACTTTTTTATTTTTTTTTCTTCTTCTTCTTCTTTTTTTTTTTTAAATTCAATGCCTTGTCTTTAGAAATAATTATGGTTGAAATAAAAGTAGGGAGAGGTCAACTGAGAAATAAGGTGCAAGATTGTTAACAGCAAGATCCCATGAGATCTGATGCATCAGAAAATGTTGTGATTTCTCTCCTTTTAAGGTCATATAACTAAGACTCCTTTTTTTTTTTTTTTTTTTTTTTTTTTTTCCATGAAGATCAAGTTATAAGTAAAGAAAGGTTGCCAGGTTCCCTCTAAGAGCAGCTGGATGAAATGTTTTGCCCCCTGTTCTTGAGGCTTAATGGAGGATACCGGCTCCATTCTCACTTTCAGATCCATCAGTTTATCATTCCTTTATAAAGGACGAGCAAGTCAGGCCCAGAAATAGTTAACAAAGAGCAAAGCCCATTTCACTGTCTAACAGCACAAGACTTCTGACTCCACACTGGAATAAAACTTGGTGATCCACCTAGGGATGCTGGTTTGTCTAAAGATAAACTGTCTGGAGACACATTGTCAACAGGAAGCTTTGAGAGGCATGTTCATTCAATTCAGGTGACCCCAAAAGCCAATACAAATAAAGCAGGAGAAGACAAGGAAGTTTTTATAGAGGAAGATGGTTTTGTAGGTATAAATTAGCATGCTACAACAAAAATGTAAAAGCAGCTGTACAGCTAAACATAATCTCAGGCTACAGAGAGAAAGATTTTATATAAATATATAAAATTTCCTGGAAAAGGAACCAGAACAGTTCTGCTGGCATAGAATAATCACATTCTAGGGGGAAACTAAAATCTGAATGCCAGAGAAGAGAATTCAAAAATCATTTGCCTTTCCACTCAGGTTTTAACACACCGAAGTCAGTAACTGGTCAGACTTCAAAGGTATGTAATTACATCTACACTTAAACATACCTGAGTGAAGCAAGGCTGCAGGCTACAGAATACAAGACCTCTACAGATGGCTCAGTCCAGGACACTTCTAGACAGCAGTTAAAAACATTTTCTTTGTGCGTAACCTGAATTCTTCTCATGGCAATTTAAGACCACCAGTCCTTGTCCTATCCACCATACAGAGGCAGCTGATCTCCAGACTCTGGTATCACTCACATTCTTATGCAACATAACTAACACCTCCAGAGAATTATTTCAGATTACCTGCAAGTTGTAGTAGTTGGTCTCTGCTCCAGTTCTCATAATATGTGTGATACTCCCTATAGCAGAGGGACTTTTTCTATGAGACCGTTGTTGTAAGTGATCACCTTTGGCTCTGTATATTTAATATTCTCTTCTGATCTTTTCTTCCCTTTACAAACACAAGTCCTTTTAAAAAAAAAAAAAAAGTCCTTTCAATGCCACTGTATCATGCTTTAATATTTAAACAATTGCCTTTTTAAGGAACTGTCGATAAATCTACACTGTTGTTACAGATAATTTGATGGGTTGATGGGCAGAGGCCAAGGGGATGAGGTTCAACATGGCCAAGTGCTGGGTCCTGCACTTTGGCCCCAACAACCCCATGCAGCCCTACAGGCTTGGGGCAGAGTGTCTGGAAAGCTGTGCAGAGGAAAGGGATCTGGGGGTGCTGATTGATGCTTGCCTGAACATGAGCCGGCAGTGTGCCCAGGTGGCCAAGAAGGCCAACGGCATCCTGGCTTGTGTCAGGAATAGTGCAGCCAGCAGGAGCAGGGAGGTGATCGTCCCCCTGTGCTCTGTTCTGGTGAGGCCGCACCTCGAGCACTGTGCTCAGCTTTGGGCCCCTCACTACAAGAAGGACATCGAGGCTCTGGAGCATGTCCAGAGAAGGGCTACGAAGCTGGTGAAGGGCCTGGAACACAAGTCCTGTGAGGAGCAGCTGAGGGAGCTGGGGTTGTTTAGTCTGGAGAAGAGGAGGCTCAGGGGAGACCTCATGGCTCTCTACAGCTACCTGAAAGGAAGGTGTGGGGAGCTGGGGGTCGGCCTCTTCTCACAGGTAACCAGTGATAGGACTAGAGGGAATGGCCTCAAGTTTCACCAGGGGAGGTTCAGGTGGGAAATGAGGAGACATTTCTTCTCAGAAAGAGCAGTCAGACATTGGGACGGGTTGCCCAGGGAGGTGGTGGAGTCACTGTCCCTAGGGGTGTTAAAGGAAAGGTTGGACGTGGTGCTTAGGGACATGGTTTAGTGGGTGACATTGGTAGTAGTTGGACCAGAAGATCTTGGAGGTCTTTTCCAACCCTAATGATTCTATGATTCCCATCCTCTATAGCTCCTCCACAAGGTCCCAAATGAATTGCTCACCTCTACAGCTCAGCTCATGCTTTCAGCATACCTCAGTTCCCTCTTCTCACATTGAGCCTGTATTTCATTTCTGAAATGACACCCTGGGATGGCCCGAATGGAAAAATCAGGAACTGGTTCACCAGAAAGTGGCATCACATTTGAAGGAGAAAATACAATAAAATGTCCAGCTGTGTGTGGCACAGGTTCAAAGATTTATACCAGTCTTCCTTGACTTCTGATCAACTTTTGATATGTAATCCTAATTTCAATTGTTAGACCCAAGTTTTTGTACCAAATCACCCTCTATCATATAAGATAGACTAGGTGAAATTATACAAACATCAGAATATCTGATACCACCTGTGTCTTCGCAGAGGACATGTAGAGAATTACCCCAGACAATGACAGCAAAGCCTTGCCTGGCCTCCAGCTGTTGTCACAATTATAACGAGAATGGCATGGGACCAGGTCAAGCTCATTTATCATAAAACCACAGAATCATAGAACAGTTTGGGTTGGAAGGGACCTTAAAGATCATCTAGTTCAACCCCTCTGCCGTGGGCAGGGACACCTTCCACTAAATCAGGGTCTGACTCGTGCTCCTCACAACCTCAGTGAGCAGTCTGCTACTTTCATGTCAGCAAATAACTCACCCTTGGGGATGATGTCCACTGAAGTGGCAGCGCCCTGGTACCATTCTCCTGCTGGGGTAGTGAAGTCAAGCCAGTCCCGTACACAGATGAAGCTTTTAACTGTCAGTTACTAAGAGCTAAATGTCCCCACCTCATTTCTATGTAACCCGTTCCCTTTTTCCTCACACATATTGGTTGCATTTTTTCCACACTGCTGCATGCTCTTGGCAGTAGCTTAGCTCCCCAGGACAGCCTCAAAAAAATGCTTGCCCTTTTGCTTTGAAGGTAACTGAAGATCATGAGAGCAATGACAATAGAGTGTGGTTTTTCCTTGTAGGCTCCTTCCTACTTCACTAATGTTATTTTAATACAAATAGCAAATATATTACCTTTAGTAATGTAACATACTCCCATTTGCTGAAATATATACTGAAATTATTCCAAGTTATTCTAGATCTTTATTGCTACTTATTTTCTAGATTTTTTTTCTATAAACTATACAACACCTCATTATTGTATCTACTTACTTTCTGCACAGTACTTCTTGTTTAAATTTAGCTCAGTCTTACCATTTAACTTTTCTGAAAGTTTCAGAGCAGAGATATCATCTATTCCCTTTGTTCCTTACACAGATACATCTCTCTCAGAGCAGCTCAGTGACGATTCAGACAGTGGCTAATTCAACCTTCTGGGTCCTCTGGAGCTTTGATGTGCTGTCAGAGCAATGGGAAAGCCATGGCTAATCTGAATTTGGTAAGAGATTTAATATCAAGCTCAGATGGAATAAATGAAATGGAAAAAAGATGGCATCAAGCACACATGGTGGAGAGATCATGGGGGGTTAATTGGCAACCTTTCCCTTTGATCATGATCCAAACATCACTGAGCCTAAAAGCCAGATGTTTGGTTTGCTACGTCGAGGAACCAAGGGGTATGCGTATAACTTATTAAAAATAAATAAGCTATGTGTTTTTTTTTTAAATGCTACCTCTGTGCATGAACTTTTAAAACTTTCTTTGTGAAAGTCTACTCAAAGGCCTTTGAAATCAAGCAGGCCACAGATGAGGTCAATTTAATAGATGATTTGTGTTGTATGCAACTTTTCTACATCAAAGTTCTCTTTAGATAATAAAACGTTGACCACTTTCATTCTCTTTGGTTCATACTTTTTATTTTTAAACTTAGCTGCTTCAATATTGTTGTCAATAATAAATTCTAAGCACGCATGGGATAGCACACACCTAATTATACTCTGAGGACAGACTTCCAGAAAGAAAATCTACATTGTGGCCCATCAGCAGCATTTCTGTGCTGCACTCCACACATTGCAACGCACGTTACTTTAAATGATTCTCACAATGCTTAGTTCTGTCTTTCACTGCTTTTTGCACCAGACAAACAGTTCAATCATTAGCACAGTGACTTGCATTCCTCTACAGGAAAAATAAATGTTTATGATGGTAGGACAGGACCTGAGACACTGCTGCGTGTATAATCAGATCTAGTCCAATAAATGAGATGCAAAGGACCAGTGCATGGTGGAGTGAAGATCCAGGCCAGACTTACAAATGAGGCTTTTTTTTCTTTCCTCTTTTCTTCTTCTTCTTCTTTTCTTTTTTTTTTTTTATTTTTTATTTTTTCTGGACATTTTAGTTGCGGATGTTTCTCTGATCCATCAAAAGAAATGCAATTACCCACTGAGCAATAACTGTAATAAATATATGAGCTAATTCTGTACTCTAAGTATGAAATAGGGGATTTGAAGTGCTGCCTTAGATGGCAAGTTCAACCCAGCTCTAGTTTGGCATTCCTACCAACCTCCTCCACTGTATATTTGCTTGCTCCAGAGATCGCTTCAAAAAAGTTCAATCACTACCTTGGAAATTAGAACAAGCTTGTGACTTTGATAACCTTCTGTAAATCAACTTGTGTAGTGCATTTCTGAAATTGAAAAATTCTAAATCTTTTCATCAAATATTTACAAAACAGCTCATATTAGACTGAACACAAATGCTCATTTTCGTGTTGAAACCTCTCCCGGAGCTTCCTAGACCTCTGAACACATGTAAGTCGGAATGGAAGTGCCAGCCTTTTTGTGGTTTGCAGCACCAAGAAGCTAGTTATAAGATATTTTCGGACAACTAGACAAGCCTGGATAACAAACTGAGCTTCTGGTGCTCATTTGAACTGAAGCACCCAAACCCTTTGATGTTTTCTCATCATTAATTATTTTAGCATCAATGTTAATTGCCTACACAATGCATGGAATTGACAGTACATCGAGGACTCAGCCTGCCTACTTTGTAGCCAGCTAGCTGGGGATGCAACTGCTTTGCTGTTCTCATTACTATTCTCATCAGGCCAGACATGAAATAAAAGCAGTGACTATTTTTTCCCCCCGACAGTCTGTTGTGGGTGCGAGTCAGATCAGATAGTTACCAACAAGAGAGAAAATGGACTCAACTGGCATCGCTATAGAAGTCCACAGACAGTGTTTTTCCCCTTTTAATTATTAGCTTCAAAAGATAAATGCAGGGACATTAAGGCAGGCTTAGAAAAGGCTGCATAAAACCGTTATACATGCTCTTACCACAGGGACCAATTTGCAAAATTAATACAAAATGGAAACAAAGAATTCAACGGATATAAAGCAAAAATATACTGAAACAAAGAAGAAAGGACAATAGGATTCTTCCTCCTCTGCTGCAAAAATGCATCATTAACATCATGAATCATACCAAAGTTAGTCCAGGCTCAAACAGCCAGGGCTGCTCAGCAGCCTGTGCAGTAACCCAGTGTGCCACAGTCCCGTAATTATAGCCGCAGCAGCTCGCACACGTTCCAGATGTGCGCACTTTACATGCTCTACTCAGAGAGATGATAGCATTTTAACCCACAGCATGCAGAAGTAATCTCATGGCTTATGCACCTCATGCGTCTTCCTTCCTCTTGCCTCCTGGAGGATGCAAATCTGTTCCCAGTTTGAAACTCCTCCTCTTCTGCAGTTCAGGGTGGAGAAGCTTGGGAGGCTCTGCTCACATCCACACCTGGAAGGCAGTGGATATAGTGGGGTTACCCACACACGTGGCATGTCTCCAGGCTCAAATCATCCTTCCACAACGTGGTTCAGTCCAAATGGTCTGGATCAGCAAAGACCGACCAGATAAATGGGTTAATCTTGGCCTGTTTTTGTTTTGCTAAGCTGGACTGGGGGCAATTACACTGCAATTATGTTGTTTGAACTATATGAAAATGATGATGACTGGCAGCAAGAGGTGAAGAGAGGGGAGGGAGCCCAGCATGGGGGTGAAAGGCTTCTTCCATGAAGCTGCAGCTGGAGCAGGATACACAAGCACAGCCTGGGCACTGCTGGAAAACCCTGTGCTCTGCCCTTTCTAACACAGCACAATGGATGAATAAAGAAGGCAATACTGAAGCTATTTCCTTCTGTGGGGACTGCAGGAGGCTGACAGTGTAGCACTGTTTAAATAACCAAGTCAATCTTTTGCACAGAAAAGCAAGGTTTCACCAAACTCCCTGGGATTTAGAGGAGTCCAAAATCCCACTAATCTGTATGTGTCCCAGATGCAGGGGAAATGCAAGCCCCGGTGGCGATCTTTACATGCAGACTCAAAGGAGGACTGCAGAGATGCTCTATGATGTTATCAGCTTCCCACTCCTAGGAGCAGGGCATGGAGGGGCTGGTTCAAGATGCCCAGAAGTCATCAGAAAAAAATACCTTCAGCAGCCAGACAAAAGCCAGCAATCTGTACTTCTGGGCTCTGATTAAATATAGCCTGATAAGCTACAGCAGCTGGTGCAGGAACCCCTCAAAAGCCCCATTTTCCTCCAGGAAGGCAATGTTTCATTTAATCAGCTAGCAAGCCAGCAATATTGATCCCATGTTCCACGGCACTTGAAGAAAATGTTTCAGTTTGTACCTGCAGCACATACCAGATCCACACAACCACATCTCAACAGCCCTTTCCCAGTTCGAGTTTGGGTTTATTTTTGTGTCTTCGTGGCAGCACCTCCCTGTTTCTGCACCCATGTCCTCCTTAACACAGCTAAGAAAAAGCAAATGCATGTGGATTGCCATAATAGCCATCTTCCACTGCACAGGACTTTTGTGAGCCAGATCGAGAACATTGCAAGTTGGCAAAACAGATAACCAGCTGGCTGCCCCTCATACCATCCCAGAGGCATGGGATTATAACCGAGGGACAAGGATACAGCATGTGCATGGCCTGAACACACCGACACAATAATCTTGTAGCAGCACAAAAAATCCCTGTAATGTTGGGCTGGACGTTCTGAGCTCCATGTTCATGTCGCTTTTCCCTATACCTCTCCTCTTGTTACTCAATCAAGTTTCTTGTTTATAAATTACTGTCATGGTGGCCGCTTCTACTTAGATGCCTAAGTCTTTGCAGGTATTATTATTATTATTATTATCTCCAGTTTTTCATGGTTCATCCCACTTACTGCAATTTAAGAGCAAGTTGGCAACTGTCACAGACCTGTAATTGGAGTTACTTTGATGTCCCACCTAAGGAGCCAGTGGTAATCCAACAAGAAACCAGCAAACTCCATTTTACCCAGACTGGGACAACTCTGCACTCTAGCTTGCTGTATATTATCAGCAAAAGTTTTAGGCATGCCTTTTGTCTCACTGTGGTTTGGGGTGTTTAGCACCACGGTGTCACTTAGTTCTTCTGCCAACTAACTTGCATCTTCTTGACAGCAAACAAAGAAGGTGAAAATTTGAAATGTTTGCACCTAATTCGGCACCTGTAACAGTGTTTATGTCACCCAGAGCCTGTGCCAGTGTGGTTCCAGTTTCTTCCTCTGCAGTTTACAAAGACCCCTTTGTTACATACACACCTTTCGTAGCAGCCTGCTCACTGCAAATCTGAGCCACATGTACGCGTAAATATTGGTGTGTTTTAGCAGAAAATGGTATCTTAGTGCGTTGTTCAGTCTCTGCTACTTCTTGCATCATCTTCCAACCTAACACATGCCAAGGCAGACAAGAGACCAGCCCAAGCAGCACAGTCTCATGTGCAAAGCTAGAAACTTTGAGGCCCACCTCCCACCACATGCACGTCTAGCGAGGAGTCCCAGCATCCTTCCAACTCTCTGGTCCCCTATTCCAGGATCGTATAAGTGTCACAGACTGTCATAGTCTAGTTTACACACAAGAAATTAGTAGCCAGAGTTATACTACTAGTTCATCATCCCTAGAAGCTTTGGCTCTAGAAATGGAGTTGCAGCATACCCAGGAGAGGCAACCTGCAAAGCTGAACCTGGATAGTCTGCCCTGCTTAAGGAGCACACTAGGTCTCAGGTCAGAGGAAAGCTTAAAGTACAAAACGTACAGTTTTTGAGTCTTAACAGAGGACCAATCCACCCACCCATTCTGTTTAGGAGAAGGAAGCCCATATCAGCACCTGCTCAGAAATATGCCTGTGTCAGGCATCATAGACTGGGGCTCACTCCACAAACTTTATTTACTACACAGTCAAAAATGACACTAAGCCCTGAGTTGCCTACTTGCTTGCCCATGAGTTCAAAAACAAAAGCAAAATTTCCCTCCTCCTCCCCCCCGCAACAAACAAGCAAAAAAACAACCCACAAAAACATACAGGGAGAAAAAAAAAAAGAAAAAAAAAAAACACAAACAAAAACAAACAAACAAACAAACAACAACAAAATAAAAAACACGTAAAGTTAGATCTGACCTATGCAATTATTTCCTGCATCAGGTACTGGCTGTCCTTGTAAAACCAGCATAAAACATGGTCTCATGTTCCCCAGTTGATTTAAGGAAAATGTAATCCTGTGTATGGCAGGGAGATCCTGCAGTACACAGATTTGGTGGGAATGGGTGGGAATGACAACCACACTTACCTGCTCACTATAGTCAGCAAAGAGAGAGGGACAATTTGGGTCTCCAGGAGGATGAACCCATCTCCCTCCTTTGAGGAAATACCTCAACTCAAATTCCATATAGCTAAATTCTGTGTTCTGTGATTGTCCCCTTTTGGGAGATGCAGTCCCTGGCGAGCAGAGATCTTCCTGTCTGAAAAAAGCTATAGGTAGGTGGAGAGTGTGGGACAGAAAGGTAAAATGGCCTCTCTGAGGCATCCAAGAAACTGAACTGGTCACTGTGCCAAGTTATTGCCTGTCTTCTCTACTCCCTCATGCTGCCTTTCAGCATGAATCAGCCATCTGGCTTTCCCTTTGCTTGTGCTTTGCTATGCCAACAGAGCTCAGCTCCGCCACGTGCACAGAGCTATATTTAGGGGAAAAGGACTTCAGCTCCGTCCAGCCAAACAGGTGGTGGAAGGGCTTTTGGAGGCATCGCTCCTGCACAAGGGGATAGGGGGAGCAAAGCTAACCCCAGCGCCAGACATGCTACAGCTGTGACCTCTAGCTACTCCAGAGCTGCTCCTGTGCAGTCATGGCATTGAAAGCAACGTGGTACCTGATGCAAAAGCAAACCACACTGTGAAGAACATGGGGAAAAAAAAAGGCAAGAAAGGACATCTGCTGTGATATGTATTTCCAGAGTGCCTGAGGAAGGGGCAGGTGGTCACCCTCTTGCTGCAGCCCTTGGTGTCTTACAACCAGACCATCTTGCTTGCTCTCTGCAGCTCAGTACGTTCAAAGTCTTTTCTTAACAGTGGCTACATGCTGGGACCGTCTTGCAGTGTCATTACGCACATGCCCTCTCTGCTGTCCAACAGAGGTTTTCCGTTTCCCACAGATGCTCTAGGGCCCCACTTCTCTGCTCTTTGGCCCTGTTACTCTCCATCTCCCTCAGTCCATGCATCAGTACACATCACTGCAGCTCCCCTCAGCTTGCTTTCCCTCATCTGTCTGAGTACACAAAGAGTGAGGCTCTGTGCACCTCCATCCCTTGCACCTTGAAGGGGTTACAGCATTATCTTGGAGCAGAAGAGGAGAGAGGGATGGAAAAGGTTAATGAGGCAGGTTCCTGCCAAGCCAAGCACAATCCAAACAAAAGGCATTTAAGTGGCAGAGTGCATTTGCAAGCCTGAGAGACTTCACAATGAAATGCCTTTTCTTCTTTCTTTTTGTCTTCTTGTTACAGGGAAATAGCAACTGGAGAGGATTCTCCTGCAAGTTTCACAGTCTTCACTGACAGCTAAATGATGTCTTGATTTTGAAACCCAGAGACCGCATCAAAGAGGATCTGAAAGGCTTTCTCTCCCCTTATATGCAGCAATCTCTTTGAAAATGATACGCAATCAGAAAGGCAATTGTCAGCAGGCACCAGTTCAGATGATGAATTAGGGTCAGCGGTCCACCTCCTTGCAGATATCTGCTCTGTCCACTTGTGGAGGGACACAGGGGGCAGGACCACTGCTCACCCTCACTCCTTTGCCAAGGCCCAGAGACAAGGTCTTACTTGTGTCTGTACAGAGTGAATTGCTAAGTTTACAGGCACTAGACTTGAAACAGAAGAAATCTCATGAACAGGTAAAGAGCAGCGTTCTATTAAAGGTGAGGCAAAGAGCAGATCCAACTGAGATTCAGGCAACTCCCTCCTTTGGTCATGGTGCCAGCAGGGATTGCTAGCACTACCTGTTCCCCATGCTGTGCTTCTGCCACCCTATTCCTCCTGAGTCCAATGTGGTTTTCACCTATCTGCTTGGACTGTAAACGCTCTGGAACAGGCTCTGTATCTTCTCTTTGCGCAAGGATGCTGACAGAGGACTGTTACCATGGTGCAAGCAGTACACAGGCAGCTGGACCCTGCCTTGCTGGAAACAGGAAAGGCCATGCCTCAATGCAAGTAGCAACAAAATAAAACAATCTCCTTCATTCTCATTATTATTATTATTATTATTTTGTGCAGACTCTGGCCATCAAAACCTATTAATGTAAAGTGCATTAGCTTCAAAAGTCACAGCAGCCCAAACTACGCAGATGGCCAGCAGTCTCTCCACACTAATTCAACCTTGTCTAATACTTGCTAAAGAATTGTCAAGTCCCCTTTTCCTTAATGCTTTAAAAAAGAAAAAAGAAAAATGCAAACACATACCAAAATAATGAGTACAAAGGGTTATTTATCTTTTTTAAGCATGCAAATCATCCTTTTCTCTATCCTTTTAATCTCTCAGACTCATCTGACTGCAAAATTCAAAAGGCTATATTAGCCTCAACTGAGTAACTTTTATTATCATTTCCCTTCCTCCCCTCAATCAGCAGATGTAACTTTCCTCTGGAGCAGTGAAGCTTTACAAGCCTTCAGAAATGATTCCAAATAAGGACAAATTAACAGGCTGCCTTTTCTTTTCCATTAAGAGGCTCCCAGGGCATCTTCCAAGGAGTTCCTGTGGGTCTGACCTCAGACAACACCATGCCCTCTGCAGTAACTCTTCACATATTTCATCCCTCATCCATAAGGACTCACCCCAAACCACTTGTCTCTGTAAACCCTGCCTGATGAGCTCATCTCCTGCAAAGGGCACTTGGTTCCTGGGGACTTCTCTCCTGGGAATGCACCCCAGGAGGCACCAAGCCCTCTGGGCTGGCATTAATGCCTCTCCTCAAACACCCCTTGAGTTTCTCCTCCGGGAGTGACAGGATGGTGGTCACACACAGCTCTCCAGATGCTCTCCCTGCTCTCCAGTGACAACATGAAGACTGCCTCCTAACTGAGACATTAGACGAATGCCCAAAGCATGATGTGGGCAACCTGCTTCATGTCTCCTCTCGGTTTCCTCAGCAGCCCAAAGCTCACCTGGGAAGATGGGTTGCAAATGAACAGTCAAGGCTCAGGCTGTTGTGAAAAACCACCCGGGAGAAGCTTGGGGTTAAAAGCTGACAGTCTAAAACACTTATTAGTCTAATTGTTTAATAAACTAATAAACTGAAGGCACTTTACAGTCTTTTTCTACTTAAAAATAAGAGGAGGCTTTTTTTAAAAAAAGATAGTTGGATGGATGACTAAAAGATTTTTTTTTTTAAACCACGTCTACCTGTTATCACAAAATGCCGTTACAGAAAGCGAGTCTGTAAGGTCAAATGGTATTTTACATCTAACTAACAAAACCTCACCTTGACAGTCGTTTTCATTGCGCTCCAAACTGACTGACAAATTGATCATTGCACACTCAGGCACGTCTTTCTTTCAGAAAAGAGAAGCAAGTGCAAAGCAGTCTTTGCTGGTTTTTCTCCCCAAACTATTTTCCTCCCCAGAAGTGCATTGCATTCAAAGAATCCCACACAAAAGAGAAGTAAAATACTACTTCTGCTGACTTGTATAAAAAAGAACCTTCTAAAAGGTTCAAATTGTGATTATAGAGCTGAAATATTGCTAGCCCACAAGTGGTTGGGAAAAATATATATAAATTGCAGTTTGGTGTTTTACAACAATTATATTTTACCTCTTAAACTGACTTGAAATCCTGACAGATTTACTGCAGATTCAGATTAACATACCATAGCTGAATCTTACCGTTGCCTTAAGTTTTATTCTAACAGTTATATTCCCAGCAGCAGCAACTAGACTTTTATTGTTGAATAATTTTCACTAAGTAATATAAACACCCTTTAGATTTCGGCTTTTGCCTGTAATTCAGCTGAGGATGTTACCACTCAGCACCAAACTGCACCCATCGCTCTTACTACAGGGGAAGTCATACATCCATGTATTTTTGCTCTTTGGAGGCTGGAGGTAGCAGGAACTTATGAGTGGAAAGAGGGCTGGAGGACTAACCAACACTCTTATGGGCTGGGTGCTGTTGTCCACTGATGTTGCAATGAGAGAGGTCTTTGGACCCACTGGAGGACATCATGGACTTTGAAACAATTCCCATGATAAATACTGGCTTTAAGAGGTATTGAGATGTGATTGTAGGACAAGGCCTATTTATTTTTAAAAGGAAACAAAACCACAACTTTCTAACCAGAATTTGAAAGGCTATCTGGGGGTATTCAGCAACAGGAGAAACTGGAAAGATCTGGAGTTGGGTTACTTGGGAAAAATTCTCTTTAATAGGTGTTGAGACAGGCAGCTGGATTCATACACCTGGGAGCTCTGCAGTACATTGCAGTACATGTGAAATTTGGGCAGGCAGGTACCTGCAGCCGTGCTGCTCCTCACAGGCAGTGAGCTGAAGTGCTAGTGAGTAACATTGCCCCTTGACCTGGGGCCAGCAGCACGGGCTGCGGGCACACGTCTGGTCTTACAGCAGCTACAGTCACCCACTGAGATAACATTGCAGGATAACATCTTTCACAAGGGCTCGCTCTTGTAAAATATCCTCTACATAATTGATCACAGCTTCTTTTAAAGACCGTCAGGAAGACTTAACGTGAGGTGTAAGGCACATTCATGGCTGCAGTTAATGCCACCAACGGGAACCTGAGCCTGCTGTAGCCAGAGCCATAGTATAACAATACGCATTACACAAAGGCTAGCAGCGTGACATAAGACAGACTGAAGTCATGGTTTATGCAGGAAATCCACTCTCCTTTCAGTGAAACAGCTCATTCACACCTTGCAATGCTTATGCTCCTACAAACCAAGCCTGAAAACGGCAATTTTCAGGTGACTTTCAAGTCTCACTCTTTGTGGACTCAAACCAAAATACTCAAAATCATCTGTTATTCAACATGATCGATTTGTTATGAATGCAGAGAGACTGCTTGCTTATTTATTTATTTATTTATTGGGGGGTGTCAAGTTCCAATGCATTTGGTTTCTCAGTAAAAATAAAATAATGCTACGGTACTTTGACAGACAGTATTTCAAGCCTGCAATTAAAATGAGCATTTCCTCAGCTGTGAAGTCTTCCCCTGCATTCACTGTTAAGAAGCTTCACATCATTACCTTGGACCACTGCTGACAAAGTGAAATTTATTATTAAATTCAAAAGATGACTTCATTATAACCTTGTTGGTCTGCTGATAGTTCATACAAAAGTTGCTATACACATACATCAGCCAATCGTTACCATTTGTCAATTGGTATGTCCCATATATCAGTACAGATGGGAGAAAAAAGTTAATATGTCCAATGTCCCTTGCTTACACAAAAAGTTCATACCGAATTTGATGTTTCAAATCACACACTTGTCAATTTTATTGTTGTCAGTGATAAGGCAAAGCTCAAATGAAACCAACGTCCTTTGCTGTCAAAGACAAGGGTATCTCATGTCTTGAATGCCATCACAGACAGGAAATTGCCTGCACTGGTTTCAAAGAGATTTCTGGAAGAAGAAGGGAACAACTTCTTGACAAACCACACTCTTTTTGAAAATTGTCTGTCAATCAAGGAAACCAAATCTGCGATTAGATGTTAACTCTTTCAAGGGACACCGTAACCTAATGTTGCCCAAATGGCATATTAGACTCATACTTCAGTACAGCATTATTTGGCAGAGAATATCTTTGTCTGGTTACTGAAGTTATTGGGCCTATGCTACCAATTTGACAAAAAATTCATTGATTGTTTTAGTCACCACCTATTTATCATTTCTCTCTGCAGGTGTTTATTGCCCTGAGCAGTGGCTCTGGAAATGCTCAAACAACCATTGTTTGATTCATAAGCCTGGAAAGAGACAACCATGGTGTTCACAGCTCACAGAAGATGTATAGAAACAGGGGGTGCAGAAGCAAACTGGTGAGCGCTAAACAGCACAGGCCTGGACAACAGGAATCCTCACTTGGGAGGGCTGAGTATTGCTATCTTCTAATAGAGAAGAAGGAAAAAAAATAAAATAAAATAAAATGAAGAAAGATGACAACAACAACAAAAAATCCAATCCCAGCACAGGAAAATCAGAGGATATGTGCTTGGTTTGTGATTTGCAAGAGTACATATCTCCCACCAAGACCATCAGGAGCTGTTTCAGCACAGCCCCTCTGTGAAAATCTGCCCAGCCTGTTTAGGAATCCCACAGCTCTCATTCCCACAGACATAGGGTTTACTATTTTATGCATATACAGCACCTAGAGCAATGATGCTAAGACTTTGATAGGGGATCCCTCTGGGCATGACTGCAAAATGAAATTAAACACTAAATCTGGAAGTTTGGGAGTTACAGAAAAGAGGGCAGTAAGTTCACAGCAGCCTTTCCCTCTCTTCCACTGATGAGCAATTCAAACAGACCAAACTTTGTATCACAGAAGTTTGGAACAAGATTTTTATCCAAAACTGCATAGAACAAGGTCAGAAAATTCTAAAATGAAAGACAGCACAAGAAAGGCAGCACAAAATATTAGGATGCTGGCCACAGTAAGATGTTAACAAAGTCAAACTCAGTAAGTTCTGGCATCAGACATTTATGCAGCCCTTCAGAGCAGCAATAGAAAATACTACAGGGTTATACAATCCCCTGCTACAGGATTTAAAGTAATCTAACTATGAGATAAAATTAATATAAAGATCAGATTATTCACTTTCTGCCCACTCCTCTTTCTCCCAGGGCAGCTGGGTAAATTGTTCAGGAGACTTTCAAATTGCTGGGAGGAAGCCCACTAAATCTTTTTACAGCATTCTCTGGGTCTGATTGGAAATGGGATTTCAGCCCATGCATCATTTATCTGCTTTTGCAATTTTTATCTCAGTTGCTCTCCACTCTGAGACCACATCTGGCAATATCTACAACCGTTCTCTACTCATGAAAATGTGATGAATACCAGGGATTGCCCAGGAGATTCATATTAAATCTAACAGCTTTATAATAGTCAATAACTTACCTGTCAGGTCAGGCTATTTTATTAAAGACCATACTAAAGGCTTTTCTGTATTATTACATTATTGAATATTATAGGTGGTCTTCACCACAGAAGAAGAGAATGTCACCTCTTCTGGTTTAGTAGCTAAATAAATACATATATATGTGGGGGAAATCTACATTAGTTAGCGGCACATTTTTGAAACACCAAGGCCCCACTGACATGCACATATGCATTTGCTCTGCTCCATGTATTTTTGTTTCTGTGTTGGCCTACTACTTTTCCCTCTGTGCCAAACTAGCATCCCCTGAGAGGTCCAGGACTGCCTCCTGCAGAAGTTGTTCTATTTCACCCTCTGTCGTGTTTTGTTTTTTTTTCCTCCCTTTCCCTTAGGGTAGGATTACTCTTGGCTAACATCAGCTGCTGACCATTTGCTCCTCTGAATTACCTCAGACTGGTTGCAGTGTGAGGGACGGGGGATCTGATTCAGCCCAGTAGCCTCCAACCCCATGAGCATCGGTACTGAGTGCTGCTCACGGCTCACAGCAAGAGATCCGGGTCAACAGCACAGGCTTGGGAAACTCACCTCATTTTGCTACCTGTTGGGAATATGTCTGGTTCAGTCCCAACTATTCATTACAGGGACAAAAATTCAACGATTAGTTTAAATGCTGTATTTTGGACAGGATGCACCGTCTGCCTCCTAACCTGATCTCCCATCACAGCACCTGATCTTATAACATTGTCCAACAGGCAGTTAACCCATCCCATCTCCTAGGTCAGACTCTGCACGTTAAAAACAGTTTTGTCCTCACTTGAAATTGCATTAGACTTGAACAATGCAAGGTATGATTAACCCAAGGCACTCCAGCAGCCAGTCACTGCAGTTGCAGACCAATGAGACCCTCTGCTCCCCCACTGTGGGAATCACCCAAGATGTTTCCCTCCAAGTGTTTTTTTTGGGGGGGGGACAGGGATGACCTGTTGCATGGGAGAAGGATGAGAGGAAAGAGGAGCTGCTTTGAGGGGCTCAGCTTTTCTCCCAACAAACATACCAAAGCAATAAGCAAACACTTGCAAATGATTGATGGGTTGCATAAACAACGTGATACAGCACATCATGTTCATAAACAGAACAACTGCTCACTACAAACCCAGGATGAAGAAGCTGTGTTTTAAATCTCTGCTCATTTAGCAAGCAGCACTGAGCTCAGGCACCAGGCTACCGTGACTGACATGCGTGCTCTGGCTCCACCTCAAACAGCAACAAATGCTGCTACTCTTGAAGTCCATTCAGCAATGTTTAAGCTTGTTCAACTGTATTGGGTTTACGTGGCAAGGTTTGGTAGCAGGGGGCTGCAGGGGTGGCCTCTGCAAGAAGAATCCAGAAGCTGCTCCATGTTTGATAAGGGCCAGTGTCAGATGGCTCCAAAGGGACCTGCCACTGCCCAGAGCCAAGTCAATAAGCGATGTTGTTTGCAGCTCTGTGAGACCATACTTAAGAAAGAGGAAGAACTGCTGTGCAACAGGAGCTGGGAGAGTGAGGAGAACCAGCCCTGCAGCCCCCAAGGTCAGTGCAGCAGGAGGGCAGGAGGTGCTCCAGGCACGCAGCAGCAGTTCCCCCCGCGGCCTGTGGAGAGGCCCCTGGTGGAGCAGGCTGTCCCCCTGCAGCCCATGGGTCCCACATGGAGCAGATCTCCACACTGCAAGGACTACAACAAATATACATGTGAAAACTAGAGACAAACGTGGAATGGAAACGCAAAAGAGACCAAAAAATTCTGAAGATTTTTTCAATGCCACAAAACTGTGACTCCCAGCACCCACTCCTTGTTAGCTCCGTGTGGAGCTCTCCTGTGCGCTTTGCTGAAATGCCATGATTTGAGGGCTAAGGCTGGGAGGAAGGGATGTCTCATATTGCAAGCTGCAGCTGGGTTCTGTTAAATATTGCAGGTGATGGCACCAAATTGTCTCCCTGACTGTGACCCCAAAGTGATAGTTTGCCCAGCCCAAGCAACATCGGGCACAAAACAGCACAGGGCTCATTTGGAAATGCAGGTGTTGAAACCAGGCAGTAATGCGAAAGGCAATGGTACTCAAGCCAACAAATAAAAGAGAAGGTGCCACCTGACACAACCCCTCAGGATGCTACCCAAAAGCTTGTGCTTTGTGGCATGACAATGTCTGAGAAGGAAAGTCGGGTTACAAGCATTCCCAGAGCCCCAGTAGCAGAAAAATTGCCTTTGCTTCCCAGCCCCAGAAAGCAACTGGACCCCACATCTCCTGTCTCCACTTGAACACCCCCTTACATGGGTGCATGCACACCCTTTCCCTCCCTCACCACTATGAAAATGCCCAAGGTGAGATTTCTCACTGATCAGAAAAAAGGCATCTGAAACTGCTAATGCTGTATAAACATTAGCATCTGAAACTGCTAATGAGTGTAAACCCTTAGAAGCCCATTTAAGCAATTTTTCCCCCCATCTCAGACAACAAGACCAGAACTGCCTGGTTATGTTTCTTTCAAGGACTTGCTGGGTGTTACGCTGCATGTATGTGCTACAGAGGATGGAGTCATAGCTGAGGAGACAGTCTGGGGAGATACAGAGGTCTGTACGTACTTGCTGCAGTCATGTAAAGACTCTCTGAAGAGGACAGATCTCGCCTTCCCTTCCTTTTGAAAGGTGGGTCTGGAGCAGAAGTCTAGAACAGAGTTGAATTCATGGCTATGGGCAGCAAGCCTGGCTGCTGTGCTGGGCATGCCCTGCTTTTGGTGGAGCAGCACACCGGATCCTGCTTCAGTCTTTAGGAGGGAGAAGCAGTAGGAGTTGATTTCCTCATTTGTATTCCTGCTCAGAAGCAAGAAGCAAATCTGTTCTTCTGAATTCACGTCATGTATCCAGCCAAGCCACTGTATGCCCTTTGGATGGATTAATCTACCTGCTCATAGCTTCACTCTCCAATTCCCTCTCTGCCTGAGCTGCTATACAGTATTCTTCATCATGCCACAGGAGCTCTTGTCCAAACCCTTTCCTAGCACTGCTAGACACAAGACAATGAATGCAAGGAGCTGTGCTGATGCCAGATGCCTCTTGCCCAATTTAAGCAGCAAGGTGTGCTGACAGAATGCTCCTGGGCCACCCACCCCTGAGCTGATCAGCATGGCCTGCTCATTTCTCCTCCAGTCTCGAGCATCCAACCAGTAATGCCAAACGAACCATGAAAACTTATGGGAAAATGGTGACTTCAGTTTGCCAGTGACTTAATTTTTCCTCATTACAACAGTGTATATGGAGAGTAATTATTTCCGGAAAGCCTTTTCATACTCTATGGAGTATTAAATAGGCAACACTGGATTCCCTTCATTTAAATTGTTTCCTCTGTCAAGGTAAATCCTGTGCTCAGATTCCCTCCATCTCTTGCTCATTTTCCTGGCTTTAGCAGGCTGAGTCTCCCTAATTGACCAGTTATGACCACTGTAACTAAATCAATCATCCAACTAGAGGTAGATGCCTGCATTTATTTATCTGGATCAGGAATGCTGTAGATAACAGGTCATTGAAAACTACGCTTTCCAAGCAACAGATATCACGAGCCTGACTGGCAAAGAATGTGCTTTCAGATAAGAAAGAAGGAATAAGAGGGTCAATTAGGTTATAACTGGCTTGGATCCCTGCCCTCTCATATACCAGCTTTATTAAAACCTTATAGTTGGAAACAATAGCTTATCTTTGCTTCAGCAGAATTATTTTTAAAATAGGGCTTCACAATATGGGGATCACCAGCATAAGATATCTGTTACCAACAAGTCTGAGATTATAAAACCCTAAAGGCAATCAGATTGTAAAGCCAAAGGTCATTGTGGAGAGAAGATAGAGAGGACAAAAGTGCTCTTCTTCTGCCAAGCTAAGCTCAAGCTTTTGGAAAGCATAATTGACTTCTGAAATAAAACACTATTGGTCTAAAAAGAGCCAGCCTGCCTGAAGTTACCTGAGCCCTGCAGCTGAGCCATTCCTCTTTGCACTACGGTGAGGTTTCCATAGCCTGGAAATGGCTCGGTGGCTCCAGGGATATCACAAAGCAATCTCTCATTATGAGCATTTGCTCTGGGGAAGGAGAGAGAAACTCCTCTTAAGTCTTTCTCAAACTGACTTTTTCAGCTCTCACTCTAGATATCTATTTTCAAGCTAGCCATATGTGATGAAACTGGCCAGTAAGCCCCAAGCCAGGGAGCTGGTGATGAAGCACTGTCTGCCAGCACAGATCCAATGTCATTTCTCTGACCAGGCCTCCAGGAGCAGGGTTCCCACTTGTTTTCCTGCTGCCCACTGTCTGGTTTTGCAGACTACCTTTTCCCCCCAGCACTGATCCAAGCAGCCTTGCTCTGTGGGGTCTGGAGAAAGTGTTGCTTTTGATTTGCTCCACAGCTTGGTTGGGAAATGTTGAAAAGGCATCTCATGGCTCCCCTGGGGGAAGCAGAGTTACGTGAGGTCAGTCCTTGGGTATTTCAGGTAACAGGGAAGCCAGATTGCTTGGAGGGAAATAACCAGAAAAGCATCGGAATGAGCACACGGCACCTGGTGATCATCATCAGCTTTTTTTTTTCTTGTTGCACTACTGCTCTCACACCTCATCTTTGTATGACAGGACTTTGTATGAAAGGCATGGGAACTGAGAACTTGAATCCCAGCCTCATTTCTGCTCCTCACTTGCCATTTGGCTTGAAGCACGATATTCATAATCTTATATATCCACTTTTGAAGGTATCATGAGGACTAATCAGACCCAGGTTTATAAATAACAGCTTCTACATGCAGCATTGCACGGTTTACAGTCAGCATAATGCTGGGCCTGGGGGAAAATGGCAATGCAGCCCTTCTGATAGATCCAGTGTCCTGAGGACTGTTATAGTGAGGGCTTCTGAGATGGCTGACAATCATGACACCTTCCAAATAAATCTTCCAATTAGAAAGAAAGTCTAAGGATGGATTTGGAGAGTTGCCCACAGTGTTTTTACTCATATAATTCCTTCATCTTCCTCATTTCTTACAAGCTATAATCTTCCTCAAACACTGGGGAAAGGAAAAAAAAATATTGCAAAAATTTGCAATAGTTTAATCCCTAGGAAGTATAAAAATTCATTCAAATCTTGTCTCCATTTAATTCACCCTGAATATACATGCATGTCTTAACACTCAGAGTGGTGACAAAAGAAATTCATCCTCTATAGGGCAAGCAGCAAATTTTGATTAAGCATGCATTTATAGAATAAAATTTCTGTAATAAGTGTCTGCCTTTTTAACCATATATTATAAAAACTGTCAGCTACATCTTACATGTATGTGCAACAGCCACATATTTAAAAAGAGAGAAAATGAATGCGTTTTTTACCCACATTTAGCCTGGAGAGACTTCATAATTTATTACCTCAGTTTGCTGTTGCTATGATTGAGTGATGGAGAAAGGGAAGCCTCCAAGCAGGGATCATGGGAATATAAAGGGAATTGGCACACGCAAGGAGCTGAGAAAGTCTTGGGCTTGTGGCCTCATTTTGACTCCTATCAATGCCAAGTGTAAAATAATAGTCTGATTCAGAGCTAAATGCCATCTAGATTTCCCACTGAGTCCATTAATTCTCTTCTTTTATTGTGGCAGAAAGTATTAAATACCTCATGCTAGAATCAGGGTTTCATGCAGGATCTGTATTCCAATTAAGCAGCATCCTTTTCCAATTCAAGACATTGTATTGATTTGTTTGGGGGTAGGGGGCATTCTTTTTTTTCCAAGTTAAAATGAGCAATTTATTCGTTCTTTATCCAGTAGTTCTAATTGCAGATTTTTTGTCAAGCTGCTTCCCATCAGAGCTGGTGCATTAGTGAGGAGAGTGGTTGCTCTCAGAGTAATATGTGAATATTAGACTTGCTTTGTCCAGTCAGATCCCCTCTCTGCAATCTTTGAGGATTATCATCAACTATGAATTCCGAAGTGACACCTGCTAGAGGCAGTCCAGCTAATTATTTGCAAGCTTCTCTGCTTCTGCTGAAGTTTTGGCAACTGGCCTGTAAAGAATGACTCTGAGCTGTGTTTCCACAATAAAGTGCCTCTAGGAATGACACAAACTGCTTTTCCCAGCCAATGCAAAAGGCATTTGCCTCCCTATCACCACAAAAACAATATTAAGCAGCTGCTCAGCACTCTTTCTGAAGGCACTTCTGTCACTGATCAGAAGAATTTAATAATGTCCAGATTTAATCCTGCAGAACAGAGCTGGGCTCCCAGCAGAGACAGGGTGTGTGGAAGCTGGTTTTGAAATTCAAGTTCTCTTATAGGCAAGGGAACAGCTGGAGGTGTTCTGCGTTGAAACATTTAGTGAAGTCCAAATGAGCAGATTGGAAAGGACAGTGGCAAATTATACTTTAAAGTTTATTTTTCATTCCATGCTGGAATCACTCTCCTAAGAACCACCAAAAAGAGTTCCCTATCAACTTATACATATATAAATATGAAATAAATATATATAATTTGGAAAATGCAGTTTACAGAAATGCAATGAAAAGGTCTCATTTAGCTGGAATGAAAAGCAGCCTACCCGATATCCAGAAATTTAAACAGAAGCATCTTTGGGGTACGCAGATCCTATCAGGGTGGGTGAGGGGACATCAGACTGGAATATCAATGAATTTCCCAGCAGGCAGACTCAATAATTTCCCAACAGACTGTGTTGTAAAACAGAAGCCTCACCATCCCAGGCTTTGTGGTCCCTACACAGAAGTGAGGACCCTCTGAAGGTGGTCAGTGTACCCAGCATTGTCCAAGATGCCTCAGTCGGGTTCTTCCAGTGGTTGGGAGTTAGACTGTAGGAACCCTCCACAGCTTTTCTGTTTTACCTCACCCTTCTCTGTCCATCTACAGAAAGGTCATTTTGACACGAAGGTAATTCAACTATTCTTCATAAAATATTCTTTGTCTGGTAATGGAGGGTATTTGGTGAGGTAAGCAGAAGCAAGTGGTTAGAAACAAGTATTTACAGAGGTTTGCGTAAAGCCCAATATAGATAATGCCTGCCATTTATCCTATAGGACAGATGTTCTCCCTGTTCTTATTTTATTGCTTTGCCCTGTAAGAGTGGGACAAAGATTAAGTTAAAAATCACAAAATCTGCATAGAAAATAAGTCCAAAATGTTCAATTAGAGGGCTAGCTGTAGGGAAACATGGAATACTTAGCTCAAGGAAAGTCACCCTAAAAACAACCAACCAACCCAACAACCTCATATCAGATACCTCTCTTTTCTGCATTCACACCTGCCTTGCAATTACCACCTTCAAGCCTTCCTGCTCCCTTGTGCTGCTGGAGCCTCCTGCCTGCCTGCAGGAGGGAAAGCGCAAAGAGCTGATGGTGCTCGGCCATCTCCATCCCTTATTGTGATTTTCTTGCCGTCGCAGGCAGTAAGGATGCTGGTTATTTTCAGACGTGAGATGTCTGGTGTTTTTATAAAGCCGAGCAGTCAGCCAGGTTATCCATGGGACTGTGTGAACCAAGAAAAGAATAGATAGGAGCTTTTATTCTAAGTCAAGGTGGTTAGCATTAGGAGGTCAATCAACATGTGCTCTGCTGGCCTGTCTCCTCCAGGAGGAGAAATGTTATCGGGAAAGGGTTTTCTTTGATACAAGCCTGCATCTTGACAGAGAGAGTACCCAAAGCCCCCATTCCCTAACCACAGCAAACATCAGGGAGGAAAAACACCAGTTTCCAAAAACTTTCAAGATTTTCTTCCCTGAGCCTTCACCCCAGAGCACCCTCTCTCTGGACATCATCCCATGTAAGTCTGTCTGTGCTCATCTCACTGATTGCTCCGTTGTATAGCTCTTCTCAGCCTGTGCCTGCTTGTAAATAAAAGAGCCCTGTCAAATACTAATCACTCCCCAGCATTTGCCATCAGTTCCCAGAGATCCCTCCTCACTGAAACCACTTACTGTCTCTCCAGCCTTTCTGGTGACCCCGTTTTGGGTCACAGTTTTATACCTGCAGTCATCTTACTGCAAGATCCAGCTTACCTCCTCCTGCCTAAACAAGAAGCATCTGCCAGTTTCAGAGGGGCTTCACCTAACCAGCAGCATGCTGTGAAGATAACACTGGAGAAACATCTCTCTTTGCTTAACTGAATATATAAATGTGAATTCCAGAGTGCTTCTATTTCAGAGTTTAACAAAAACAGTTTGCAAAACTGACATTCTCAGCCAAAAAAATGTTTGCTCCCTTCTACCCCTTATCCTCTAATAAATCCTTGGCTGGAAGCAACCCCAAACCTCAGACAGTGCTACACAGTATTTTATACCCTTCCTCCTTATAGCTGAAGCCAGACTGTACTTCCCAGAGTGGAGCCAAATGTCCCTTTTGGCTCAGAAAAGGGCATCCTGGGGAGGGAGCCCAGCCCATAGGCTATTTTTATGGGAAGGAGATGTGGCACTGGGGAAGGACAAGGCACAAACCCTTACGAGGTACCACCAGAGGTACATTTTAACCACTACAAAATTGCAGATTGTTTTAAAACTCCACAATTTTATACTTTTTCCTTGTTTTGAGGATCTTAAAGCCTATCCTTGGTACCTTGCCTTGTCAGCAGTGGCCTTGCAAAGCCAAGCCAGTACCCCATTGCTCCTTACACTTGCACCAGAGATGCTGAGATCCTGCCTCAACTGTTCTTCACATCCTTCATTAACCAAATTACTTCACACATTCTCGGAAGAGGGTGGTAGCTTCCCCATCACTAAGAAATAAGCAAGGCTGCGGGTTTTCTTGCCAAAAGTCACCTATTTTTTGTCTCCAAAATAAAAAAAGTAATTCTGCATATTTTTCTCTTGATAATTCTGGGCCAGAAATTGAGCTCAGAAGGGCCGGTGTAACTTCCTGCTATTCACTGGAGCTGGGACAATTCCCACCAGCAAAGAAATAAATTGTCATAAATGAGGAGTGATAACACTTGGTTTCAGTAATGTGAGATTACAAATGAGAGATTTCTATTTTTATTTTTTACTTCTGGTCTCAGCCACATATAGGTAGGGAGATTTTTTTTTTTTTCCTGTGAGTTTTTATTCCAGCCCACCTGCAGCTGATGGTCTCTGAAAATTTTCCCCCGAGGAAATAATAAATTCCATTTTCAAAGTTATCTCAGCAGTAGGTGGCACTGCTGGGACTGAAACCTCTGAAAGGGAAAAGCAAAAATGCAAATTTCATTCGCAGAAAGGACTGTTGGGATTATAATTGCTATAAAATATCCCATACATGCAGGTTACCCTAATAACCACATATTGATTATAAATTGTTTCCATAATTGCATTTTTAATGCATGAAGTTTCTGAAAGCTTTGCACATGCTCTGTAGTACAAGACAGGGATGTTGCATGGCCGCAAGCAGACAGGCGGGCTGGTAGCAATTAAATTTTGATTTGTGTATCACAACATATACCTTATAGTTAAGCTTTTTTTGAGTGTGGCTGATTGTTTATCTGTCTTACAGAGTAATGAAGAAGCTTCCTATTGTGGGGAGCATTTGATTTATAGTCTGCAAAATATCCTTGCTATTATTTAACAGGATTAGGCTGAGTTCTTTTCTAGGCCTAATCTCTATTAGATATTGTTATAAAATGCGGTTACACATTATTTAAAGCATGAACATTTATAATACTGGGGTGGACTGAATCTGTTAAGCGAATGTGCCGTATTTTTGAGAAAACCTGTGGGAAAGTAGGAGTACCGTGACCACCAGCAGAAATTGAGGTGACCTCTTGATACAGAGCCGGACTTATCTCCACCAACACGGGTGCCCTGCATTTCACCTTGTGTTCAAGCGATTCATCATCTCTCAGTCCTTAAAACAAGCCTTTTTAGGGGCTCAGCTCCAGGCCTGCAAGGTCCATTTTCATCAACATGGGTTACTTTGAGGTGATCACATTTGTACTGGTGTGCTAGCACGCCAGGTTCTACATCAGATGAGAGCATCTCCTGCTTTGTTACTTCAGCACGGCAACCCGGCTTTAAAGAGGAGAGCAAAGAGATCTTTTAGGGGGGTACGGGCTGTCTGCTGGCATTTCCCTTGTGGGTGGGCAAGAATGGAGATTTGGATATTGGTCAGAGATTCGGATTTGGTCTATTCTCCCATGTTCTCCGTGATAGGACAAGGGGGAATGGGCTAAAGTTACGCCAGGGGAGGTTTGGGTTGGATATTAGAAAAACTTCTTTACCGAATGAGTTGTTAGGCATTGGAATGGGCTGCCCAGAGAAGTGGTTGAGTCACCATCCCTGGAGGCCTTTAAAAGACGTTTAGATGTAGAGCTTAGTGATATGGTTTAGTGGAGGACTGGTTAGTGTTAGGGCAGAGGTTGGACTCGGTGATCTTGGAGGTCTCTTCCAAACTAAATGATTCTGTGATTCTGTGATATTTCACACCATCAGTGCCCAAACCCGTGGAACCCCAAGGGTAAATTTATACAAACTTATAGCTGAGGAAGTTTGGAAATTGCAGCTGTTGTTAAGGAAATCGCTCTAGCACATCTCACTTAAAGGACGCTCTTCTGTTCTTTTGATTTCTGTGGGATCTTAGGCTTCGGAGCAGTCAACCAAGACCTCTATTTGCACATAAAAACCTCAAGCCCGT
Source organism: Cygnus olor (assembly GCF_009769625.2). Lineage (NCBI taxonomy): Eukaryota > Metazoa > Chordata > Aves > Anseriformes > Anatidae > Cygnus > Cygnus olor. The sequence continues at coordinate 13,545,760 of NC_049172.1, read as the reverse complement.
GGAAGAGCATGCGCCTGCTTTGAAAAAACATATGACAAAGCAGAAGAAAGTACAATTGTATTTCTCAGTGGCACAGATGTCTATGAGTATCAGGATGTGCTAGTTCTTAGTAAACAACCGTTTGCTTAGAAGAGATGGGGGGGGGGGGAGAGAATTAAAAAGCTGGGAGAAAGTATTTCCTCACATGTAAAAAATAAAAGAAGAAAAAAGGAAAATTGTGCAAAAATATTTCTTCCACAGCACGGCTCTGCCTGCCTTCACAGCTGCAATGCAACAAGCGAAAACAAAAAGCACCATTTAGGGCAAACTTCTCCAAAAATAAGATATGCTTATAAATTATGCACTGGAACAAAAGGGAATAAAACCAGCGTGCCAGCAAATGATGCGTGTGCCAGCAGCTAGCTCTTTTAGGTGCTACTTGCAAAACTCACTGGACAAGAAACTGAAAAGTGCTGTTACATGGCTTAATCCTGAACTGAGCAGGGTTTTAGCTGGGTACCCCATATTCACCTCTGACTCACTCGCAAGTGTAGGTAGGCTGAGCAGCTCTCAGTTTTGGGGTTGCAAGTCTTAATACCTGTACCAATGTTGTGGCACCACGTCCGCTGCTTGTTCTGTTTATGGGTTGTGCAGGGCGGCTTGAGGAGGCTGGACATCCAAAACAGACCTTTTTTCTTTTTTTTTTTTTTCCCCAGCCTGTGACCTCCTGAAATTGGGAAACAGGCATTCTCGTGTTCCAAACATTGATCTTATTTTCAATAATAGTAATAATAATAATAAATCACCAGATATAACTTTGGACATGTGCTGGCAGCTTTTGTCACCATGCCAGAAAATGATTAAAAAAAAAAAACAGAAATTACTTTTGAAATAGCTTACCATTTCCTCTTTATTTTTTTTTAATCTCTTTTCACTTTGTTTTGGTTGAAAAGCAACAATAAAAAGTCAGATGTGGGAGGAAAGACTTTTTTTTTGAAAGAATTTTGGAATATGCAACTGTTTGGGGAGAAGCACTTTTTTGTCATTCTCATTTGTATTCAATAATGCAGGTTTTATTTATTTTTTTTATGTACACATATACATGTACAAACAAGCAGACACTGCCTGGATAATTTTTTTTTCTGCATTTACAGTGCCTTTTCTACTTTGCCTTTGTTGTCATTGTTTTTAAGTAATAATCATTATCCTAGCATTTCATTTGAGAATCAGATCATGCCAGGAATGTAAAGATGGTGGCAGCTCGTTTCCTATGATCTTAAAATCAAAATGTAAGTGTTCTGCACTTGAATTGTGTTGTATGTCAGCAAACAAAGAAAGAGCACAGCTTTGTTGCCTTCTTTGGGTTTTGGATTCCTCCCCCCCATAGGAATAAAGGAACCAAAGCATTAAAGGGGGATGAGTATCATGGAAAGGGTTGTTGTTAAATAACAAAGCCTTTCTTTTAAAAGATTTAAATGTATTTTACCCACTTCGTTCAATCTCCCACTCTCCTGTTCCTCTGGCTGTCCTATAACTTCAGTGATATTTTAGGCAGAAAGAGATTCACTAAGTATTGTTTATTTTGCTCAGCGGGGATAAACTAAAACAAGTTCTGGAGCAATTTTTTGGGGTTGCTACATGTGGAAATTCAACCGTGTCCTCTGTCGCCATTTATCATGCTAAAACCAAACTCGGGACTGGTTTCATTCAAGTCATGTTTCTCCAGACAGATGAGTCCAGGTTGCTCTCTGTGTGTTTCAGAAGGCAAGACAGAAATATGACCCTGCGTTAATGTCTGGTCCCAGGGCCCCTAGACATCAATGGAACTATTTCCACTGGTTTCAATGGGGTTTAGATTAGAAGTCTAAGGCAAGTTGCATTTTTTTAAACAAAATTCTCAGCACTCGACAGCTCCTACTGCAACTTGATAGATACCTCTGGAGACCCCAGCTGGCTCAGTCATTTGTAAATCAAGCCACTTAACTGGCTGCCAAAACATGAACTTGGGAGTGTGTGTGTGTGTATGTGTGTATAAATATATATAAAATATTGGACACAGTTTTAAGGTTAGCAGCATTGTAAATTCCAAATATTCGTTTCATGGTGCCTTGGACAAGAGAAAATGTGAATGGGACTTGTCCTCTTTTAATTTACAAAGTTTTATCCTGGTGTCACTCTCTTAGCTTTAGTAGTGTTATTCCTGATTTATAGAAGGAGAAAGTGCTGTTTTGCTGTCTCTGCTGGTATTTTCCTTACTGTCTGTAGCATGTCCCTGTAGAGCAGTGGAAGAAAGGGAGGGAACTATTGAATATTTGGGAAACGAACGTAGCTATTGACTTTCAGTTTGATGGCACATATTGTGGTGATCTCATCTTGACTTCTGATGATCCCCTTTATGCACTTCCTTCTCATCAGCAGTTGTGATTCAGGATGGCTTCAACAGAAATGAACTTCACTCCTGCAGCGTGGCTGGGGAGCCCAGCCGTGATGTTTCTGTAGGTATGAGACTAATAGCTATGAAATCTCTGAATCTACCTATGAATTTGCACAGGAACACCAGGAAAATGTATTGCATGCTTCACAGGAGTGCTAGGAAACACAAACCAAAAGACACTTTATTCACCATTGTTTTGTCCGTAGGACTCATCATTTACCCCCCCAAGTTAACCATTCAAAAGGAGCCAAGACACATGAACAGGAAGCTACCTGGGAAAACCTTAGGGAGTTATGCACAGCTTCAGGAAAAAGCAACATTTCAAGGATTTCTCCAGAGAAGACCTAAGCAGAGCAGACAGTCAGCTTGTGCTCTCCTTAGCTAATGATCTTGTCTCATAGCCTGGGTTATAAAATCAGAGAGGGACCTGCTCTGTCTATTCCCAGAAAACTGAAGATCCAGTTTTGCGTAAGAGAAATAGCAAAATATGGAGCCCTTGGCTTATCAATTTGCCTTGTTTCCTCGTGTCCCCCCATCTATAACAGCAGGGGATAATACACCTTCCTGCATCCATCTCCTGCTGGCTCCTGTGGCTCCTGCCTAACCTATCTAACGATCCTGGCACCCAGCCTTCCTTTCACTGCAGTGGCCTCTTTTGTCACTTGTCAACTAATTAGACCTCGCAGGCACATTACCAGCATGTGCAGACAACAAGGCCTAAAACAATTATAGTTTTTATTTAAAAAAAGGTACCAGATGTTTACTGCATCTTATCCAAAGGGGTTTTTTGACAGCCTCGGCACACTCCCAATAGAAGAGCATCTGCGAGTCTCCAAACAGAGAGATTTCATTAATTCCTCAATAGTCTCACTTCTATAGGGGCCTAAATTTTTCTTGTTTTTCTCCAAACAGTGCAGTGGATCTCAATGGAGAGGGATTGCTACTTGTGCCACGCAGCAGCATTTCTTGGCAGACAGGGCATTTTGCAAAGTTTTGGCGTGTCACCAGTCCTCAGCATCAGAACGTAAGTGAAGGATGCAGCTGAATTTTAGGACTGGCAGGGTGCCTAACTTTCTGTGAAGGCTGAATTGCACCTGCAGGATGGGAGACTAATTTGAATTCTCCATGAAAAAAAAAATAAAGGCCAGAAACTAATATGAAAAAGCTCATTATTGCTAAAGGACTTCATGGTAAAGGAGGAAGGAGACGGTAGGTCTGTGGTGTGTACATACTCTTCAGTACCGTTTATTAGGAGATATCTCCACTAGAAGTGTGTTATTGCCCAGTATTGTGGAGCAAGACCAGTCACCGGGTGATCATTACTTGCTGACAAGACACTGTCACTGCACAGGAGCGATGTGTCAAGGCTCTAGTCCTCCCAGTGCTGGGCAGTGAGCTGACCGTTCCTCAGCAGCCTTCATGCTCTGTGCACCTGCAGCTTGGGCAGACTGGTGTTGGCTGCTGAGTCCCACATCAGATGATTTATGAAGGCAAAGAGTCTCGTGAGGCCCCTGTTTGTCCACAGGCAACACTGACACCATCATTTCAGTCTGTGGGAGACTGAGAACAGGCTCTTTCCTGGGAAACCTGCTACAGCAGGGCCTGGAAAGCTAAGGCTGCTCATAAATCACTGCAGCGGGGGAGAGGAAGAGACCCTTATGTCTTTATCAACATGACCCTTACGTCTGTTCTTTGTCTGACAGTGAAGGTTCTGCAATAAAGGCAGAAATATTGTTGGCTTCCACAGCAATTTACTACAGGGGAAAAATCAGGTAGTGGCTTCAGTGAAAACTTGACAAGTACAACTAGCACTCAGCTGTGTGCTGTGGAAGCACGACCCTTTACCCTACAGGGAAGGATGGTGGGACTGCTTAAGGTGTTTTCCCCTTATTTTTCAGCCTTTACCCTCTTCCCACCAGTCTCAGACCCAACTCCAAATTCTGTTTTCAAAGAAGAAAGCCAGGGAGGTGTGCATCCTCACTGCCTCCTTTTCCTCTCAAATTTCCCTTTGGTTTAACTTACGCTGCTTCTCTGGAGTTTTGTCCAAGAGAAGGAAAGAAAAAATGAAGCCAGAGGACAAACACCTCCTAAAGGAAGGATTGCCACAGGCCAGACAGCAACCAGAGCTAGGGATCTGTGTTTTCTAGACAGAAAAAGGAGCAGTGGTATCCTTAAAGTAAAACGTGTATGCAGAACAGTAATTTAGGTGACCAAGAGGACACACAGCTAAGTTCCTGCACACCTTCCCAGTGGAGGACTAGTTAACTGATAATTTTAATTAACCTGTTTCAAGCTCAGGGTGATTAAAAAATAATCAGTGGCTGGATGAATTAGAGCCAAGCCTCCTGCCCCCATCTTTCTCCTGGTGGAATCTGATAACCAGTGGAATTCCTGCAACAGAGGGATAGTTTGCTCCTGTAAAAGCTTAGGTGTTGTTCAGGGGCTAATTTTCAGCATCTTATTTCATTTAGAAGTAAAGACATATTGAAACACCACAAGCTCACCTCCTTTCCTTCTGAAGAGTTTGCAAAGGGGACAGCAGGGAGGCATCTTCCAGCGTCCAAATTGTCTAGCAAAGGAAATACAAAGCAATACTTTTTTCTTAGTATACTTTTTTGCCTTTTTTACAAAGCAATACTTTTTTCTTCTCCATGTCTTCCCCTTTCATTTTCTTTTTCTACAGTGACCTAGCCCTGGACTCATTTGCCACAGCTTAAGAAAAATAAAAAATAAGGATCTTCAGAACATCACCACAATCCTTACAACCACCTCTCCTCAGCTCCCAGTTTCTTCAGCTAATAGATTGAGGGCACACTGCAAGCGGTGTTTCAATGGATGGTAACTGCACACCCATCCCCTCACAGGTGCTGAGATGTTTAGGGAGCCCCTCTTCATCTCTTCCACTACTAAGAAGAGCTTGATTCTGATTTGTGGGACAGGGGACCAGAGGGCAGGGCACCAGCTGGTTAGCCCCAGCGGATAGTATTCATCATATGAGCTTCACGGTGAGAAGTTAATGGTGGGAAGGCAGAGAACTGAAAATACTCCTTGAGAGCTAAATTCCCTCTCATCTCAACCCTCCAGATGTCAGTTTTCCTCCTGCTTTTTTTCTTTTCATTGGTCTAGCTGAGAAGGTGCCTTCTGTCCTCAGCTGAGTGCAGGTCCCATTGCATAGACTAGTGCTGGTGAGGACCACATCAGTGCAGTCACATCCATACTGTTGGATATATCTGTGAAGTCTGTAAAAAGCCTAAGAACAATCCGTCCTCCTCCTGCTGCATACCACAACCTCTGGAGGTGTGTGTGGGGTGGCATTTGGGCTGGTCTAGCTTCAAATGCTAAAGAGCACATGTTCCCAAGGATGAATGATGAGTGCTATTATCAGGGGAACTTTCAAAGGGCTGTTTTTGAGCCAGTCTCAGGACAGCACTGATAACCCTCGCAGGAGCACGTCTCACCACTGTGTATAGGAGTGGGGACACGGTAGCCCCTCCTTACATGCTGACAGCTGTAACAGGAGCTGTGGGGTGCTGCAGCTGCTGTAAGGTCTTCTCACTTCATCCACCTGCTGGAGCAAGCAGGCTGCAAGCTTCACTCTTCAGGGTGAATCAAGAAAACTGGAAGTAAAATTGACAGCAATAGTAATTTCGGTGGAATGGTGTATTACCAGCAGTGTTATTGCATCCACCGCCTTTATTAGAGTGTATACGCAGTGTGTAATAATGTAATTAGATTTCACAATGTGTAATAATGATTTTTATGCAACTCAACAACTGCACATTAGGGGAGGGAATTGGTTCCAGTTATGGAGCCAGAACAGCTCTTGGGCTGATGCTGCATACCTGATAGCACATCTGTCAGGCCACAGGCCCACGGCGTACTCCAGTGAGAGGTGGAGAATAGCCCAGAGCAGAGATTTTATCCTCTGCAGCTCCCCAGGTGCCTGCACTGCCTTCTGCCCCACACCTTCCTGCACTGGCAGCATCACTGGGTTCCTTATCACATCCCAAGGGACCCTGATACACAGCTCCTCCCCACAAACAAACAGCCTGAACTGTGTGTGGGAGGAGAAGACCCTTTTGCTGAGAAGGGAACATCTTTAGCTTCCTTGGGGAAGGCCATTTAGGAGCCAGGTTGTGCCCATAACAACTGAACTTGACCCGCTGGGAAGCAAATGAGGGGCACGGCATTAGATCAGGGAGGGAAAATGAGCCACCATGTAGCTGGGGGCTTAACAGGGGCCAGGCAGCGCTGGAAGCTGAAAATAGCACAAATCCCACTCCATCAACCTCTTGGGCATGTCTTTAAATACATTTCTGAGCCTGGCCTGAGTGAATGGCTTGAGGCAGGAGAGGGAGCCAGCAAGGAGCAAGCCACTTAGGCCACCTGAGGCCACTGGGAAGGTCAGGAATGGCTGGGACTGCTGTGGGCCTGGAGCTAACAAAGGAAAAGGGAATCTTAAAAGCAGTCTTTGACCACTCAGATATGTGGTTGGGAATTAGGAGACATTTCTTCTCAGAAAGAGCAGTCAGGCATTGGGACAGGTTGCCCAGGGAGGTGGTGGCGTCACCGTCCCTGGGGGTGTTCAAGGAAAGGTTGGACGTGGTGCTTAGGGACATGGTTTAGTGGGTGACAGTGGTGGTAGGGGGATGGTTGGACCAGATGATCTTGGAGGGCTTTTCCAAACCTTATGAATCTATGATCCTGTGATTCAACAACTGCACTGAAACACGTGCAGCACACACCAGGAAAGGGTGCAGCATCCACCAGCCTGCGCCTCCAGCGATGCAGCACAGACCTGCAGCAGGAGTGCAGTGCTCAGCTTCCTGGCAAAAGCCTCGCTGATCCCTGCCCGGCCAGGAGCACTGCATGGCTCTGCGCTGTGCACTCGGAGAAGCTAATTGTGACAACAAACATTTTACTATTTCAGAATAAATCATTTGGCTTTCCCTCCAAGCAGGCTTGTTTGAAATGCCACTTGCTCTGCCACCACTGCTAATGAGCACGAGTTGACCCATTTATTCTCTGCTGCACTTTCCGCAGCAAATCACAGCTTTACTGCAAAGGTGCAGAATATTAGAGCCACAACTTCATTGGCAAGATTTTTTTGCTTGTGAACCCATTAGTATTTTTCCCTGAACAGTTTTCCTCCCTCGTCTTGCTAGACTGGAGAATTGCTCTTTTGCAGGTCTGTTCTTTCTGCTATTCCCTTGGCTTTGGTGAAATATATATGAGATGACTCAGAGTTTGAACTCTCTGTACATGTTTCTAATACAAAGTCTGTGTGCGTCTAGGGACTTAAGACAGATATTTAATTTTAGATGAGAAATGCTGATGACATCATGCCTTTGATTTCCTTGCTGGATGCGTGTGCAGGTGAAGCTGTTCAGCCATGAGAGCCTCACAGCACTTAGGAAACTGCTTAATATTCAGGATAGCTAGAGACCCATGGGCAGCTCCTGGGTGCTGCTTACCAGGAGCACGCACCAGAGCATTTATCACAGGTGAATCCATGATAACAGGCATGTAAGGGTAAAAGAGCTTGCAAGGAAAAAAATGTGTTTTTCTTAAGAGTGTTTGATGCAGCTGCTGCACGCCCTGGACACCAAAGCTCTAAGCAGAGGATGTCAGCGTGGAAATCACCCACCCACCGTCACCCCACGCACCATGATACATGTGCTGATTTACACACACACACACACACACACACACACACACCACACCCCACACCCCTCCCCCCCGTACTGGAGGGGTTGGATTCAACCTCGCCATTGATGCCTTCAGCTTCCCACAGCAGCAGACGCCAGCAAGTGCATCCAAGCAGAAGGGAGCACGCACACAACAGATTCGTTTTTAGCTTTAAAGCTAAAAAAAGAGGCTTGCCTCGATTTTATTTTGAAACATGACTAACTAAAAGCTCATCCGCGTGGAGGGAAGCTTGTGAAAAATCAGACTCCTGCAGCACCACCTTTTAGTCAAGGCCATTTTGGTGACATTACGGTGACAAATTCTCAGCCTTTCCTACGATTATATACCTCCCCTACACAGCAGGCATTATCCAAAAAGATCTAGGAGAGATATTAGCATGGATAAACAGGGCATAAGACAGGAAATAAAATCTAATTGTTCAGACAAGAGGCAAACTACAGTGCTTGTACATCAGCAGGAGTAGTTAGCATGTAGAGTGACTTACCAAGGGGTCCAACACGTTCCTCATTCCTTCAAAAGATGCAGTCACTTAAAGTACCTTCCTGGTACTTTAGTACCAGGATAGTCTCTGGCTCAGCCAGGAGTTACAGACATGATGCCAGCACCATCAGCTTTGTTGCTTGTGTCTGCACAGGGTGTCAGTGTCTGTCTTGGTTTGCTAGGGGGCCTCTAAGCAAGACCCAAGCATCCTATGGTTAAGGACCATAGCTAGCATCCAGGTGGGCACAGAGCTGATTAAAACATCTCATTTTTAAGACCTTGTCAGGTGCATCTCCTAATTGCCTTAAATTAAGGAGTAACCAACCTTTATGGATTATGGATATCACAGATAAAATAGTAACTAGGTGAGAAGGAACAATGGGAACCCACTTGCAAAGATGTCCGACACATCCCAAACAGCAGCTAAAGTCCTGTTCCAAGGGGGCAAAGCATCTCACACCCAGCCGTGTGGTTTGGTGTGGCCCCAGGGTAAAATCAGCCCATGCTGCACTTGAGGATGGCAGGGTGTCATGTCTGTCCTAACACCTGAAAGTCTCACAATCAGTGCATTTCCCATTCCCGGTGCTAAAAGGCCAAGAGCTGCCTCCTGTATAAACAGCTCATGAAGCATGACTAACTTCTTAGCTTGTACTGATGTTTTTGATTAATTTTGCATAGCTCACATTTACAGACTCTCCAAGAAAAGCAACTAAAAACTTCGTTTTATGCCCCAATGAGTATGTGTACTAGTCCTTGGTGAATTGAGTTTCCCGAGGCTCAGCTGCTCTCACCAGATTTGCCCATTGGGGTAATTTCCAGACACTACAAGCTCTGCTGGCTTTGCAGGCTAAAGACCGTGAGGAAGCAGAAGTGTCCCATCATTTGCATGGAATATAAAACATGCTGGTTACACGCAGCCTCTGCTAAGCTCAATGCTGCCAAATATTGCTATTTGTGCTGACAAATGGCTGAGGCTGAAGGCAGTGCCACTGAGGTCCATGGGAATTGCATGGCTAAATAGCAGTCTGCATGGTGGCAGGCAACCTTCCCAAACATTCACAAGCAATGCACTGGCCATGGGAACAAAGCATCTCTGGACAGCGATGCTCCCTGCGTGCTCTGCTCTAACTCCTAATAGCTCTGCAGTGAGGAGGTGCAAGGGTGTGAGGCATGTGTAAAAAGGTATAACATTTTGCTGAAGCTCATTGTCCATCATCTTACTGGTGTATTGGGTCACGGAGTCCATGGGGTAATTGTGCGCTGGGTAATGAGGTAATGGTAAATGCCTTTAACTACATTTAAGCCTTCACCTCTTCGTTTCCCCACACAGAGCCACTTGCTGTATTACCTAAGGAGAACTGGCACGCTCAATTCACCTTCTCTGGACACTACTTATTATTTTATATCCCTCTAACATGTCACTTCTTATGTGCCCTGCACTAAAAATATTTCCATATGGCTCCTGAAAGGAGAGTTTCCTCCTTGGTTTAATAAATCCTCTTTACTCAGGATCCCTGGGAGGAGCAGCATGGTCGGAGGGCAACCCAGCTCAAAGCAAACACGTGCCATCCATCAGCAGCCTGGGATTAAGCCTCTTCGGAGAATTATTCCAGCAAAAGCCTATTGTTGCCTGGCCACTTTCCCAGCTGGGGTGCTCGGTGGGCTGATGTCTTCCTTCCCCCCTTTGGCCGAGTTCTCCTCAAGCTGTTGCAGCAGAGAGCTGAGCAGCTCAAATCATTCCTTCCAATGTGCGCTGAAGCTTTTCACTTCATTTTATCTGGAATCGGGGTTTTCTCACGATCTCTCGACCCAGCACGAAGCAGAGCCCTGGGTGGGGATGTAGCCGAGTCGATCCTCCACCTCCACGAAGGCTGTCTTTTACAAATGCTGGCTGTGTTTTTCACATCACATTGTGTTTACATACATATAACTACTGCCGAACGCTCAGAGGACAGCCAAGCCAGTAGCTTGGCACCTACAGCAATGCTTCTACATAGTTGGGGTATTTATGGTGACTCTGACATACTACCACTTAGATCTCCTGTATTAGGGTTGTATTTTTTTTTTTTAATGTGAAGGATTGCGGTAGCTAATTGCAATTACCAGAAAGCATATACAAGAGAGCTTGTTGATTGCCAGTAGACAAAGACACTTTGGAAATCTTGGATTTTTGCTATAGATGAAAGCCTATAAATTTAAAAATAGACACCATGTTATCATTTACAATTTCCGTTTGCTAACAAATTCTGCTAAACAAAATTGGTGGCTGATTAAGTAAACATTTATACATAAATAAAACAGTGAAGATCTCTTCAGTTATTGAGATGCAGCCAGTTCAGTCTCTTGTAAATAATACAGTGATGAATTCTGTCGTTACAGTGCATGATAAACCTACCTAGCCTCAAAGTCTTACGCAAACTAATCCATACGCATGAATCAATCAGTTCATTTTAGTCATACAAGCATTATATAAATGTCACTAAAATCAATTCCTGAAAGACGTAACAGATTAATAAATCCTCATGCGGTACATCTACCTGGGATGCAGACCTACAGCACGTAACTTGCACCGAATACAACTATGTGAGTGGTTTGAACGAGGCATTTTTAACAAAAAAACTCAAGGGCAGGCCTGTAATGAGCAGGCGTGGATGAGAATAGTCTGGCGTACTATTAATTTCAGACAATACCGAATTCTTTTTCATAATGTACATTTTATTAATGCTCTCCGTGATAGCTTTTCATATGGTTTCATCGACAGGAGTACAGTAATTACAATGTATTAAGATTCATTCCATGCCTGAGGAGTAAGGAAGTTCAGTTAAGATATATAAAGCAAGTGAAACATAAATCACTGTTGACTTGGGGCTGGATTGAATTCAAAACTCTGCCCCGGGGAACCACAGGGCCGAGGGGTTTGCTAATGGGATATGTTGGCTTTGCCAATTAAGTTCCTGGATCCCTTCGGTGGCAGCTGATTGTCTGCGTTATCCCAGGGCCCTGGAGAAGACCACGCAAAATGCACAGGTGCTCTTCCAGAGATTTCACGGTGGCTAATATCTGCAAGAGGTAACCTGTGTGCCATCGGTGTGGAGGCAGTAGACAGGATTCATCATTTTTATTGGGACTTGGGCTGGTCTCTACAGCCCTCACCATCAGTTACCAGGTGTCAGCCTTGTCAGGGCTGAAGAAAGAGACAGCGACCGTTGTCGTAACTGGCTCCAAGAATAACTCTTCTAGACATCGTGTCAAAGGTTTAAGGTGCAGGATGATAGGATTGTCTGGGGAGAGAAACTCACAGTGAGGGCTTGAATGAAAAAAAAAAAAGCAATCCAGAGGATTGCTGCTTTCCAGTAATTTGCTGGAAAAAAACAGGGGATTTCTGCTTTCCTGCAATTGCAGCCCCCCTTTCACCCCAAGCAGCACCCCAGAGCTCCCAAGGTTTGGGCAGCCTCAGGTCAGGATTTAGCACTGCCCTTCTAGGCTCTAGAAACCATAAGGACCATCCCCTTGTGACTGAAAAAATCATGAGGTTTCAAACTTTTTGGAGCTTTTTATTTTCTTCCAAATTCCCTGTCTAGTTTCCAGAACCTTTCCAGCATAAAGCAGGGGAGGTTGTTCGTATTTTGTCCCATTCTTTTTTTTCCCTGGGGGAAAAACTTACTGGTGTGGGTGCCTAAACCCCTTGGCAGTATCAGGCAGTTTCTGATAAGCTGCTGGCCTTTCCCTGCAAGGAATGAGGGCTCTGCCCCAAATATCATGCCAGATTTGTGCAATAGGTGTTTCTATAGCTACCAGCAAGCTACCAGATAGCCGTGCTATCTGGCTTTTCATAGAGAGGGGACACTTCCACATTGGCACTACTTCATTGAAAAATGCCAGGCAAAATAGAGGCTTTTATGTCTAGGGAAAGTTATTCTGGGCCATCTTTTTCCATCTGCTATGTAATTTTCTTCTGCTGCATGAACCTATGCTGTTGGACTCAGGGTAAGTAAGGACTAAGTAAGTTCTGAGTTGTGCAGGATGAAGGGGAAACTCCAGAGCTCCCCTGTGGTTTCCACCAGGAGCACAGCCATGCTCTACTGGGAGCACACAGCATCGGCAGGATGGCCACACAGCCATGGAGCTCGCTGCTGCTGCATCGCGTGCAGGGACAGCAGGTGACGACTCAGTGCAGAGGAGTTGGCCCAACACCACTAGCAAGTCTTCAGGGTTTGGTGTACATTTTCCCTTTTTTTTTTTTTTTTCCTCTTTTTCTTTTTGTAATTAATATTAAAAGCCTCAGGGGAACCACACTGATGGGGTCTGCATCCCTTACTGTTGATTTCTGCCCATCCCACCTGCCATGCCTGCACCGAGAAGCCAAAGTCCTCAGCAGGCCATAGCTCCCTGGGGAGAACACGGGCCAGAGAGTTCACCTCGCTGACAGGAATGAAGGCAAAATGTCTGCGGAGCCCCCTGCCCACCATCCTTCAGGTGCTTCCTGCACCTTCCGCAGTGGCACACCTGGGCTGCCAGACCCCTGCCGCAATGCCAGGCAGATGCCATGGCTTTGCATATATCCATTCACAGCTGAGCTGATGGAGAATCGTTATCTTCGAGAAACTAAGGCTTATTTTTTCCAAAAAATATCTCTATTTACACGTGACAGCGAAATCCAAGCAGCATTCCCTGGAAGCTTTTGCTGAGCAGAGCTGCTGCTAGACGTACGTGCCGGTCCCTATTTACAAGTGACAGCTTGAGAGCACTCTGCTGGCAAGTTCACCTTCTTCTGGTGTGAGGGCTGTTTCTTCATCCCTTTTTTATTTATTTATTTATTTTTTCCTTCCCTCTTTGACCCTCCCTGTATTTACAATAGGGCCCTACAATGCAGCAGGGTCGCCTTTATACAGCCCAGTATGTGAGCACATAGTGGGGTTCACGAAGGGGGGCAAGCACGCTCAGCTGTCTTTAAGCGTTTTCAAGTCAAGAAGCCGACATCTGGAGCAGAAAGGACTCCTTTGTTACTACAAAAGATATATATATATATTTTTTTTTGCTCGTTCTGCTTAAAAGAATTGGCCAACCAACAAGCGTGCTTCCCGGGGCACTGCCAGGCACAGGGCAGCAGAAATCTCAGCGGGGCTGGTTTCTCCGTGGGGATGAGAGTGTTTGCCAAGGGTTTTTTTGAGACTGGTTCTTGGGCCTCTCCCGTTGTGTGATCCCGTTGAGGGATGGGTAAACTGAGGCACGGAGGAGCTGAGGCAGCACAGCAGCACCGGCTCGCTGGGGCAGGCTTGCGGGTGCCCCGGGCGCTAGATGACACTGTCTTCCATGGTCACTCTTCTGAAGACCGGCTCCTGCTTGGGCGTCCTGCTGCTTTCTGTGGAGAACAAGGAGAGAGCTGGTAAAGCCCCCGAGCAGCACCCAGCCACGCTCCACAACCAGCCAGGTGTCCAGCTGGATGCAGACCTCCCTGATGCAACCACTTGCTACTTTTAAGAGCATTTTGACCCAACCAAAAGATGACGAGGCTTCCCTCAATATTTACGGGACAGCATCCCATCCTCCCACCCCTTCTGGTGGAGCCAGTGGTACAGATTTGCTTGGCTTTGTCCCCAGGAGAGGCAGTAGCTGGTTAAACGGCAGGATTAATGGCAGTGGCCACCACTGCCCACTGGTCACTGGAGGAAGGTGCCTGCTGCTCCTCACGGGTAGCCCTGCTCCAGCAACGGGAGCCCAGAGCTGAGCTGCAACCTTGAGCTTACACCAACCCAGTGGGGCTTGCTTGAACAAACGGTGTTTTTCATCCACATGGATGTTCCCCATCCACACCCTTTTTAATCGGTAGGGATAACTGCAGAGTAAACGTATTTGTTTTTATATCAGATATTATCTGTGCTATTTGAGGTGGAGTGGACACACGCAGACACTCTCATAATAACATTCAGGGAGAGGTTAAGAAAGACTAGACGCTTCCAAGAAGGATTAATGTTGTCCCTGAGCTGTTTCTTAAGCATAAATCATTTCATCCTATCTCCCACCCACCCAAGGGCCAGAACATCCCTGTTGCAGCAGATCTGCACGGTGCCATTGGAAATACCACCAGGAAGGTTTGGGGGTGGACAGAGCCAGAAACTACTCAGGCTTATCCCTCAATGTGGCTATTTTTGCTGCTCTTTTGGGGTTTTCGGAAGAGAAGGGAATTTCTTCAGTTCTTGTTGCTAATCTCTTTTTTTTTTTTTCCCTAGCAGTGGGATGCCCTTTCTCCTTTCATTTACACTGCTGCTAGTTCGGTGGGCTGCTTTGCATCGTGGCGTAAACGGCTAGCAGCTAAAAACGCCTGCATACATACTGTAACTGTGGGGAAAAACTAGAAAATCCCACCTATTTAATATGAAGCACTCTTTAATGTCATGCTATCCTTTTATCCATACATACGAATGGCAGCAACACAAGCAAGAAGGAGGAACCTGCTCAGATGGAGGCTGCTGAAAGGCAGAGTACAGGTACATGCAAGGCCGTGAAGGCACCTGCACCAAAGCAGCACATTTATCTGTTGGGGTGAGCCTCTCACAAAAGGGCTGCCAAGGCTGTGAACCGTAAAACTTTCCTTTTTAAAGAGAAGAGACTAGGGGCGAGCTGGTGCAGGTGCCCGACAGCTGCAAGACATAAGCCTGCTGTTCCCAGCCACGCTGTGTTGGAAATGCTGCAGCTCCAACTGGCCCCCCATCGTACCTGGATGGTGCTGCTCCCTGAGTGCCATGCCCTGAATCCCCTTTTTTATCTTCCATAAAATCAGCCCGGCTAACAAGTCTGTTGACCACTCACCCCCCAAAAAACATTTATCAGCAGAGGTTACTGGAGGCTCGTGCCTCCAAGGTGGGACACAAAACCTTCGAAGCGCAGGAGCTTGCTTGTGCTTTGAGCATTGAGCTTTCCTGCCATAAGGACCTGAACTAAACTCTGCGTGAGCTGCCTCAGAGGGAAGTGGGAGAAGACAGGTTGAAAACAGCTTTATTATAGCCATAATTTACCCACGGAGCATCCTGCTGCTGGAAATAACCTTTCTAAAGCCGTAACGGTACATGCAGCTGATTATCAGCGGCAGTCAAAGATACCAGGTCATCTGTGTGTGTGGAGTTCAGAGCAAAGCACCATTGCTTTTCTGCACCGTAGAGGTATGTGTGCTGCCCCTCCGGTCACGGGGAGCCGGTGTGAATGATGGCATGTGTGGCACCAAGGGAAAACTATAAATATTCAATGCTTCAAGGCCAAGAAGAAAAGAAAAAGACAAGACAAAAAAGGAAAAGACACCTGTAGGTTCTTGCTATATTCACTCTTGTCACCAGGATGGGACTATTTGCCTATTAAAATGTGGATGCTTCTTGTCTTTGGGCATAATATCCCTTTTAAGGGTCTGGGATTCAGGCCCCAGTCAACGTGAGGCCGTGAGCTGCTGGCAGCACTCCCGTCACACCAGCTGAGTCGGTCGTGCAGCTCGGCTTGTGCATTTAAGTTGTTGTTTGGGGGTTTAAGCAGCACTGTGAGAATATCAAGCATTTGCTTCCAGCACATAATAACTGCTCTGGGTTTACCAATATATATATTTTTTTATTATTGAGGTTTTAGTTTGGGTTTTTACATGTGTACAGAGTATTTAAGGAGTAGAAACATAAGAAAAGAAGCAAGGGAGGAGGAAATAAAAAAGACAGCAATTAGTTAGAAGCTGAGTTTTTTTGTTGGCATTGTGTGGGAGAAGACTATCACCACCTGGAGTACCAGATACGACGAGCAGTAACCACCTGTAAAAAGCTATTCTGGTGTGCGAAAGTAAGATTTCCAAGCTCTGGCTGTCCTGACTAGTCTCAACATTTCAGCATTGCACAGATCACCTCTCCTGAACTGGGAAGACGTGTGACCAGGTGTACGACCCACGTGTCCCCAGGGCTTGCTGCCCTCCTGCGGGTACCCCTTTAGGTGCTCTTCCAGCTCCCCTCCAAGCCAGCAATGAGCCCCTTGCTTCTGTCCTGCCCCTGGCCAACACCCAGCAGCAGAAGTCAGCAGCAGCAGTGATGATTTCCTCATCTATAGCCTCTGCTATTTTCTCATCAATAACCTCTGCTGTTGTCCCTGCCAAGGATGCCCATGGATAATGCGGCCATCGCTGCTTTCCCCGGCAGCATTAATCACTGATTTTATCTGGTTTCAGCTTCATTCCTTAGGATGTTCTCTGCTCTGTTACCAGAGAACCTGCGACGACATGACACTTATGTAGTAGTGTTCGTGAGCACAGACTATTTAAACCCTGAAATATTCATTAAATAAAATTTGCATAGAGTCTAGCTGAATGCAGCAGGTAGCTAAAAATAAAGAACTTTTCTTTTTAAGTGTAAGGAGGAGATCAGGGTGTGACAGATGACCAAGCTAGTGCTCTTAGGCTTTCCTGAGAGAGCTTTTTATAAGATGAGCTACCCTTTTATTCCTGTTATCTAGGCAAGTCTGCAGGGTATTGCACTCTTTATAACCTCGCAAGATCAAGAGCATGTGGGATTGTATGGCAGAGAGGCCGGCCAGCCAGAGAAGAGCCCCAGTGGGGGAAGCGGGATGGAAGCAATAGGGACACAGGTAGCGAAACACAAAGACCTCTCACGGCTCAGCACCTCCCTGTCCCCCATCCCTCTGGAGCATCTTGCTGCTCATTGTCTGGGGGCAAGGAGGAAGGGAGCAGATTGGTTAGCAAACACAGATTTCAGGGAACTAAATGCAATCAAAAGGAGGAAAGGAGCAGCACTGTGGTAAACAGTATTGCCTACACAGTGTCTCCAAAGCTGTGATGATCCCCCCCCTACTTCCAGCCTACATAGTCTTGTAGTTTGTCTTGGCGTGTGTTTCCCGTTGCGCCTCTCCTTCGCATTTTTTAGGGAGATCTTTACAGTCTTATGCAGCTTGTCTCCTATGGTTCTTGCAGAAGACTGACAAGCAATGCCCATCAGAGCCAAAGTGTCCTTGAGCAGTAGGAAACGTAGTGACAGTCCAGCAAACTTGTGCATCAGGTAGCTATGGGGCATTCTGTGACAGGAATGCACAGGGAAAGTAACCCTGGTTATGTGCAGATTACAAGAAGCAGGGGGAAAAAGGGATTCACCACTTGCAAAACATCCCAAGATGCTTTCCAGGAGCATGCAATGCACAAAGCGTGGCTCAGTGCTTATCTCACAGCCTTGTGCTTCTCCCTTCCCCTTTCCCACTTGCAAGCAAGACTTTATGAAGGAAGGATGCCACAAGCTACATATCGACACTGGAAAATCTCACTCCGTACATGCCCAGCAACCAGCATCTCCAAAAGGCAGTGCCATGTTTCCAAAAAGAGCAGTCTATGTATCAAGTGGATGGCTTTGTAGGACCAAGCACTGCCTTTTTGCCTTTAGTCTGTTTTTCATTGAAAGTGGGATGCTTACTGCAGCTGAATGATGAAGTTTTAATATTCTATCTATCTCTACATGCATTTTTTCCTCCCTTTCTTTTAACACAGCTCTTAAAAAGCAGATCCCTCCAGTACAGGGCTGGCTATACACTTTGACCCGGCTTGCCAAGTTGCGTGCCCCAAGCGTTGGTACAGATATAATACTGTAATAGTTACTTCATCAGGCTATTGTGTGTGCCACGTGCTGTTCTCTCATATCTCTCCACCTTTGCCCACCATGAAGAAATGCCTTAGAAGTTCTGTAGTTCTCCCTCACACTCTGAGAGCAGTTTAGGCTCCAAGGGCTTGAGTTGAGCTTCATGTGCTGCAGTCTGCACAGACGACACTGCTGTGTTCCCAGTCACATAACGCCTGCCTCTACTGAGCCATTGATCAAAGAGCAGAAACCTTCACCATGCCCATAATCAACTATCTAACATGACAAGAGACTGCTTTGACGGGGAAAAAAATGATAAAAATAACCCCCATCCTGCTCCCTGCCCTCCCCGAACCAAATGTCAGTTTTAAAACATTTTTGGCTTAATGTAATTAATGATGTCTATTTCCCCTCTTTTGTGATTCAGCTGTTACCAAATCTATAAGAAGCACCAACAGCGAACCCTGTGGTGCCAGATCAGCCTGGGGACGGAAATAATCAGCTTGAAAATAAGCAGCAGTTTTTGCAATCAAAGCGCTAATAGGCAAGTAGGCTGGAGGAGAGACGCTCAAGAAAGAAGGGATGGAAAAGGGGGGAAAAAGCCTGTTCACCGATAAATCAAAAACTCATGGGAAGAGAACGAAAGAAAGACAAAGATATTCGGTAGGACACAAGTCACCCCATAGCAAATCCATCACTGGTTTGTTCTTGCATAGTTTCAGACACACTGCACCAATCACCCCCCTCCCATTTTATCATGGCAATATTTGCTACAGTGGATCTCACCCTCTGTGTGACTTTAATCCCACCTGGAAACCTGGTTTTTTGGAGACTAATACTAGTGGGTAGAAGAGACTGATACTAATGGGCCCTTTTAACTTTCTCCAAAATACAGGTGTGTCAAGTGTTTCAAGGCTTTGCAGCCTCGGTTGGACTGCTGCACAGATCGGCGTGGCCACAGGGTCCGAATTGCTCGTTTTACTTGCATGCACAGCTCTGCCACACGCCTCCCAGCTCAGTCCTTGCTGGCGTGAAAGATAAAACTAAACAGGGAGGCACAACCTGGCTGGCTGACAACTGTTACGCTATGACACCAGGGGATTCCCAAGGTCAGGATGGGAAATGCTGAAATCTAGACCCGTCGGGAGGAACAGCTTGGTCAGGAATAGACCTCATTTCCTCCCCATGGCATTTTGGCTTGAGCACCTGGCTGCAGGAACATCTCAGGTGGCCCAAAACAGACCCTTGCACAGACCTGATTGCTCCTGAGGGATACGAAGACAGGCTGGGCCCTTGGCCGTGGGATGGGAAGGCTGACGGGGTCTCTAGTGCAACGTGGCTGGCGGTGGCAATGGCGCCTTCTGTGAGGAATAGCTTTGCATACGCCCGGAGCAAGAAAATAAAGAGACAGCAAACAAAGACTGAGGAGGCCTAACGGGGACTTGTTTTACTCTTTGACATGCTACCAGCAGTTTTTAATCTCAGAAGAATCAAAATAAAAAAAATAAAAAAAAAAAAAGGAAATTACAATGATTAAAAAGTACGACACATGAAATACTATACTCAAATCATCTGCATGTCATTGTCTAGTATATACAGTAGGCACAAAACAGACCTAGAATAACCTGCGAGAAATGTGGACCAGCTTTGTTCTCGCCCCTAAACAAGTCTTGCTAGCCTGATGTCTCTAGTCAGCCGTAGCCGTGTAACGTTTGTGCTTAAATTGCTCAGCTCGGCTTCCTTTCTTTGGCATTGCTCACCCATGCCTTACAGGAGAGGAAACGTACTGAAGACAGCAGTGGAGAGAGGAACAACAGAGAAGAGCGATTAACCGTACAGTACATACATACAGTGTCTTCTAAATTGTGATCAGTTGTTTATTGGTTGGCAAACAAGCTTCACTTTTACAACAAATATTAGTAATGAGGTCATTCAACTGCTGAGACCATACAAAATGATCATAAATTAAAAAAAAAAGCGAAAAGAAAAAAAAAAAAAAGAAATTATTCTCCGTGCTGCTAATTTACCTCTGGAAAGCCTATGTTATTTAAAATCCTGTCAAATAAATAACTTTCCTGTTAGGCGAAATAATGAACAGAAGACTTCTTTTCTTTAAAAATCACTGCAAAAGTACTTTTTAGATCACTACGCATCAATCAGTTTTCTTCGTAACCACTGCAGTACAAGTGCCTAAACTGGGGACCGGGCAGAGCCGTGAAGGCCCTTGAACTCCTACGGGGAAGTCGCCGTCTCATGCAGAAGCCCCGCTATGACTACGAAAACCTCTTGGCTTCTAGATGCAAACCTACAGCCTGGGTGAGGGGCTGCTTGCCAAAGATGCTTCACAGGATTACTGTTATGATCGGTTGTGCACTGTAAACAGAAAGTTTGCCCTGCTCTATTCTGCAAAAGGTCTGCCAGCAATACACCGGCTGAAGAGAGAGACACAGCAAGGAAATAAAAGACTCCCCTGGCTGGAAAGAAACTGTTATCGTGTTACTAAAAATGGTCCTTAGAAAGCGGTGTTTGTATCTTTTTTTTTTTTTGGCCCAGTGAGACTTTATACCGGGATGGGAGGGGCAGGGGAAGAGGCAAAAGGAAAGAAAAGAAAAATAGGAGTTATGAAAAACCTTGCTCCTACTGGTAGACAAACTTACAAGACCAGCACAACAGAAAAGTTCTTATTTTTTTTTTCCACTACATTAACAGGGACGCAAGTTCTGGAGGAACAGAAAGCAGACTATATGTGCAATGCTAGTATCTGTACATTACATAGAAATTGTTCGATTCTCTTTTTTCTGCCATTAGTTTTTTATCATCAGTTAATACAGCAAAATGTAAAATATGCGTTTAGCATATAATTCTAGGATTCCCTTCCGTCTCATTAATTTTTGTTTGGTTTGCTCCAGCAGCAAAGGGTGCTGCGGTCAAACCGAGCTGTGAGTGACCAAAACCCATTACGTGATCTGGATTTGTAATAAACAGCTTTGCTAGCTCGTTTGTTTTGTGCAGCACTCCCACCTAGATGCGTCATCTCTACTAGTTTCAAATGCACATTTTTGGCCTTTTTTTTTTTCTTTGCTTTTTTTTTTTTTTTTCTTAAATCAGGTCTTCGGTATTAAGAGCAACACAGCATCAAGGATTGTTTAAACAAACACAGCATAACTTGAGAAGGCCACGAAGTGTGCCGTTATCTGTCCTATCTCTTTCATTAACATAATGAAGTCTGTCTGAAGGGAGGAAGGATGGGGAGGAAGAGGGGGGGCAGCAGTTCCTGTTTTTTTTTGTTTGTTTGTTTTTTCCGGGCTGGCCTAAAAATTCCAGTAAAAAAAGTCCAAGAGTTTCATTTTGTTTAGAACAGCATGAAGATTTAGGAGTACACACAATATTACCACTGCTTGTATTAACTCAGAACAGTAAACCAAGTGTTACGGAGGGGCTGTTTGTTGTCTGTTTGCTTAATTTTTGCTTAATCTTCTATAGACTAGTGACCAAGTGAGCGGGTCCTTTTGCATTGCCGTCCGGGGGAGTTCCCTCTTTGTTTGGCGGGACTATAAAACCGTCGCTGCTGCCTCGACCTAGCTGGTAGTACGTGTGTAGCTGATGGACGTGGTTTCTGGAGCCTAGGTTGGGCATGCTTTTGTAGTAAACATCATCGGCATCACCGCTTTTGGCTGGCGGGGGGTCGGTTTGGGTGCTGGCGGTGACGCTCTCTGTCATGGGCATGCCAGCCAGCGTGGGCATGCTGGTGTACAGAGAATCCCTGTTGGGCGACTGGAGGTCGTCCGTGTGCTCGTTGGTCAGCAAAGGGAAAAAGCTCTCGCTGTTGTCTTGCGGGATGCGCCGCCGGCTGTAGAGGTGGGGCTGGTGGTTGTCTGCCGAGTACACCCGGGGGGGCAGCAGCGGGGCGTCCGACTCCTCATGGATGAGCTCCAGGCCCAGGCTCTCCTCGTGGGTGAAGGAGGTGGCGTCGTCCAGCACGATGGCGTCGTCCTCGCTCCCGCCGCCCACGCTGTTGACGAGTTTGTTCATCAGGTTGCGGCTCTGCTCGCTGGAGCGCTCGTGGTTGTTCAGGTAGGAAGGGATGTAGTTGGAGGTGAGTTCCTTCAGGATCTTTTTCTCAAGGGCGTTCTCGGTGTGGTTGTACCCGCGGTCAAGGATTTGCACGCAGTTGCTGAGGTACTCGCCGCTGGCGATGCTGTAGCTGTTGCCGTGATTACCATTCAGTGGTAGAGTATCCGTGACACTTGTATCCCTGGCATTGTTCAGAAGCCCCTCTGAAAAACATTACACAAGAGAGGGTGACTTGTACAAACAGGAGGACACTCACGCGGGATGTGCACACTCAAAACCCCCTTCCTAGGCTGCCACGCTGCTGGGGGAAGGCAACTGGTGGGCCAGGCTCAGCAGCGAGAAGAGTGCTTTGGCCAAAACAAGAGGGCATGGCTCCACCTCGCCGACTTAAGGTCTGGCCACCGAAAAATGGAAAAGTGCTGCCAGGTGTTTTACTTGATGCAGCAAGAGCTGGTGGGAAGGAATAACCTCTCCTCACCAATATATCCTATGTGGCTATAGTGCACGGCTGCTTCCAGAGGCTCGGGGCTTTGCTCTGTATGTCTTTGGGGAGCTGAGGGATACGTGAGCCTGAGCTGGTCCAAACAGCCCTTGCTCCACGCTCTTTGGCAATTCACCCCAGCTGAGGAAATGTATTCACAGCACAGGTTAATCATTACCCTGACTTCACTTAGGACTGTATCCTTACTTGCTTTGAAGGTGAAAAATAAATCCTCTCTCCACGTCAGAGGAAAGGCATAGGCCCTAAAGGCAAGATTTGGTGATTAGCTTGTGCAGACATGCAAGACAGGGGCGCAGAGCGCTTCCTGTCTGAAGCTTTTTGGGAACAAGGCTAAATGCCCTACCTCTCCTGGTCCAAGGCCGTGGCCAAAATAACTTATCTGATACTGGACAGGTGGCATTTCTAATGTAATCAGTGCTGCAGACAGCTGCTGCGGGGTCTTGCAGAGCCTTTAGAAGTAGCTTCTATTTTACTTTCCAAGTTAAAGCAGAGGGCTTAATGAAGATAAACTACCATCACTGTCATGGTATCTCAGGCTCAGGGGGACCTGCACAGAGTGACAGGGTCTTGGGGATGCCACTAGGCCTGGCTCGCTATCTTTCTGCCTTGCCTGCTGTGTTGGAAAATGCAGCCCAGTGAAATTCAGGTGCCTGGCTTGCATGAGGAATATATAATGCACATACAGCCACAGATGAGACGTTTGGATTTTAGCAACAAATGGGCCTGGTCGCTTCTGTCCCACTAACTGCCTGCATCAACACTGCCTGTCTGCAAGTCTGGGGCTTGACTCGTGCCTCCCTCGCACTGCAGGGGATGGTGGAGAAGTGCTTTGAAAGCAATGTGGGACAAGTGGGCAAGGGAGGATAAACTCGGGCCACTGGCAGTTTAAGCTGCCCTGCTTTCTTTTTTGTATTACTAGCCTACCCAGAGCGAGGAATGCACGAAATCATGTATCTACCTTTCAGCTAAGGGTTTTGGGCGTTGCCAAAAAAATCACAAGCAACTCCCAGCAAGCAGCGGTTGATTAGAGGAGCCATTAGCCAACAATTTAGGATTAACGGTTGTTCACACCATGCTTGCTACATGGCATGTGTACCTTCTGAAAATACAGGGTTTAGTCTATATCTGCGATGTAGTAGTTGTGTATGTCAACGGCTGGAAAATGCTTCTGCAGGATTTTGTTCTCTTTTGAGTGAAATGCCCCAAATGTGTCTGAGTTTAGGTTTCTGAAGCTTAGAGTGTGCTGCTGTGTCCCGTGTTTCCAGAAAACAAGGGAGCTATGCAAAAAAGTTAGCTAGCCATCACAGACATAGAGCAAAGCCACTTATTTTCACGTTAGAAGCCCTCCCAACGAGCCATGATGTTTAGGGAGAAATGAGAAGTGAGCGTTTTAGGGGAGGACTGTATGCAATGGGAACAGTGATTGTCTGATGGTTGGGCACTGTATGCATTGAGGCACTGAGTGCCACTTCTGCTGCCAATGCATAGAGCTGGAGGCCAGGGGGTTCAGCAGGGAAATAAAACGGAGGCATTGCACGTGAAAACAGAGCAGGTTCTGTAATGAAACACGCCGTATAAAAATGCTACGACCTTGCAAATTAAAAGGTGAAGTTCAAAAGAATTGTACGCACGGCTAAATGAAAAACTAGGCTGGGTAAATGATACCACAAAAACGGGAAATAAACAAAGAAGGCACCATCTAATCTTCTCTCTCTCTATATATATGTATGTGCACATACATATATATACCCACACACATACACACACACACATGTATATATACATATGTATATTCATAAGCTTTAGATTCTTCCAATTTCAAAACTGTGAGATGAATTTCCTTTATTAACTACATCATCTATATGTGATGCAATAAAAGTGAACTAAAAAAAATTACATTTGATATGCAATGTTTAGCTTTACTCCCATACT
Organism: Cygnus olor; assembly: GCF_009769625.2. Lineage (NCBI taxonomy): Eukaryota > Metazoa > Chordata > Aves > Anseriformes > Anatidae > Cygnus > Cygnus olor. The sequence continues at coordinate 13,521,048 of NC_049172.1, read as the reverse complement.
TGTCTCTCTGTAGGGCTCTAAACGACAGCATGAAGAAAAGGAAAGAAAAAACAACAAGTAAGCTTACAGCGACAGTAGGAGAAACATGAGTAAAAAGCAAGTTGATGATATGCAGAAGAGAGTTAACGGAAATAATTTTCACTGCCCAGAATACATGAATTTGTTACATGGTTTATTTCAGGTTAAAAATATTGACATTTTAGACAGAAAATTATTTTACGCGCAATATCAATATACTACATTTTATTAAAAAAAATAATAACATTTAAAACTTTTTCCAATGCCATTATAAATGTCCAGTGTGCAACACAAATCAAGAAATAATCCCTGGAAATTTTAAGAAAAGTCTAAAGCTCGCAACAGTCATGCTTGAAAAGACAGGCACTGTCAATGTCATTTCCAAAGTCTTAAAATGAATGGCTTTACTTACTGTTAGTTATAATAACCCCTGGCAGTTGAAACTGAAATCCATTTCCTTGCTAAAATGTTTTGCTGTCCATCCTTTGCAACAGTGCTTTGTAAGAGTACGACTTTGCTCATCATGGGGCTGCTGGCACGTTACAAACTTTTGCAAGGAAGCTTTTTTTTTTTTTTTCCGGTTCTTTTATAACCAAAACGCATGGAAAGCTACATGGACTTTGCAAACAAAGGTGAGAGAAATAGTAGATCGAATAATGGCATCTCTAAATGAAGCTATCGAGAAGGAAGGATTAAAAAAAAAAAGGAGAGCCAGAGATGAAGATGAAGAGCCATTTTTAACTGTCAGCTTCCCACTCTGCACTGGTCTGTGGCACGCTGTGATTTAAGCAGAGCTTGTTACGTGATTTCCTTCTTCTCTTAAAATTATCACTCATGGAAGTGGTTAGGCCATTTTGAGACACTTAGGCATCCAAGAGACCGAGCGAGCGTACATCCATCAGCTGCAAATGGCAGCAAGCGCTGTGCACGTGCTGCGGGGTGCCAGGCTCCTCACCTACCACCTCCTCCTTCTTCTATGCTCTGTCCCACTGAAGGAATTGCTTTTGCCACCAGTAAACAGGCTTTGGCCTTTTGGGTTCTCATCCCCAGCCTTTTTTCAATGCTTTTTAGGGCTCCTGTTGAGACTCTAACATGGATGTGGCAGCTTCAGCTTGAACAGAGAGGGTATTTTAATGCATGTAACTGGGGAAGGGGAAGGAATGGACAGAACAGGTAAGACCCCAGGTTTACCCTCTTTATAGTGTCCTGCCTCTGTCAATGGATAGCACCAGAAGTGGCAGATGAAGGTGCAAAAAAATCATAGCCTTGGTGACATGGAGTGAGTTAGTAGAATGACGTTAGCTATCGTGCCCTCACTGCACACCAGTCCTAGCCAAGGCACGCCCAGAGATGGTGCCAAGTGCCTACTTTTACAATGCACTATCCCTGCTTTAGCCTGGCTGCAGGGTCTTTAATCCCAAAGAGCCCAAACTGCTTTTGCTAACCTTTGTTTCCCCTGCGGGATCTCCTAATATTCACACTTTCTAATGGAATGCTTGGTCCCAGGACAATAACCAGTTTGAAAAGCAATAGCTATACCACTTTCTTTGATCATTAATTAACTTGCAGCTTCCTGAACACAATGGGTTGCATTCTGCTGCCCGGTAAAGTCAATGGTAAAGCTTCTGCAGCTTAAATGGGATCAGTAGTGGTCCCACTTTCTTTAATCTCCTACAGATGTAGACTAGGCAGGTTTCTCTGTTTTCCATCTGCTTGTGTTGCACCAAATAGCACTTTCAAATCAATAACACTATTTGTGGAATAATACGTTGTTAACTCAGGCAATTGTATCAGAATCCAGTCTTAAAAGCTAGAAGAACACAAGATTATTAAAATGTACATAAAACCTTTTTGTCACATTTCTGCTCAAAACACTTTTTTTTCCGCTCAAGGCACCCAGACTTGAACATTAGGGCTTGTCTTAAGCCAGATGTTGACCCATCATTACCTGCTGCAACTTATTTTGAAAGTCCCTCAAATCTCAACATTATCATGCAAAGAAACATACAGAATATCAAAGCTTGTTTTGACATTTGCGATACATAGAAGTTCCTAAAATGCAGAGCATTTCAAGCTTAACTGTAGTCCCTTTTAGAAAAAGCATTAGTGAAAGCAAATTTATTACACAAAGTTAGCATGGCTTAGGAAATTTATGAACAGCAAAAAGGTCAAACACACATGCTTCCTTGTGGTTTGAATGAAAATACCCTAGTGATACAGTTTGATATCTATTTCTGTTGTAAACAATACTCTGCTATATAGCATAACAGGGATTTTAGTGTTTGCATGATAACCATCGTTATTCTCCCTTCCTTAGAGATCCTTTACTGGTAAGGGACACCTTCATAGGGAGGGGACACCTGACAAACTTGTGCTTGGAAGCAGCGTTACTCTGTAAGGATCTGGCCTCCTCTCAAGCAATCCCCCCAGAATCAAACGGAGGTGGCAGAGCTGGACAGAGCCATCAGCAGAGAGGAGCTGGCAGAGCTCCATCCTCCCCAGCTGCCCCTCAGGTCCTGGTTAAACACATCTGCCTGTCCCTAGCAGCAGCACCAGGACATCTGCCTACAAACCCCAGTGGTCCCCACGGCTGGAGCAGAGACGCACACGTAGGTGACAAGAGGCTGATCTCCCAGCAGGAGCCTCAGCTAGGTACAACTGACTCTACCTATTCCCTTTTCATCGCCACAAGGAGGGTATGCCAAGAGCTCCTAGTCTCCCCTACATCTTTTTCTATTCTTTCTTTCTTCTTACTTTCTAAGAGCATATAGAAAACGTATTAATGCAAACGGCAAAACATTTGCTACAATGTCTAAGCTCTACTTGTTAGAGCCGACCTCCACTCCTTGCTTCAGCTGTCATTTTTTTTCCTACAGATCAAGGGCGGTTTTGCTTTGTTTTGCATTTTTACTCCTGTAACCTCTGGCAGACACGCCGGTGCGCTGCTGACCGCATTTCTCTCTGCCATTTCGAACGAGCAGCTTTGGTGTCAAAGGCCATTTTAGCTTCACTTACCTTCAAAGGTGTTCCTGTTTCTGAAATGAATGGTTTAACGAGGAAATGTGCTGACAACAAAGAGAGGAATGGATACGTCTGACAAAACACAGACACAAGACCAAAACAATACAAAAGCACGGGGATTAAAAAAAAAATCAAAATAAAAACTACTATGAATGCTTTGAGTGGGACTGATGAGTGTCTCTCAAAGTGAACTTGATCGCTCATGGAAAAAAAGCCTAAGGAAAATGGAAAAATGCACTGAAATGAAAGGAAAGGGGGGGATCATTTTTGTGCCCAGTTCCAAAAAAACAAAGTGTGTGTGTGGGGAGAAAAAAAAAGGAAGAAAAAAAAAAGAAAGAAATGGGCCAAAATAAGCCACAGAAAATGGAATTCTCACTAGAAAAATTAGAGAGAAACTCCAGCACACCTTGTGCGTTGTACATGCTGACAGAAGGGTTGTTATAGACCGCCGATTCCCCGAGCAATGTATTATAAGGGTTGTTAGTGCCATGAGGACGAAGCAGAGCATTGGTTATAAGATGATTAGCCATGGCTCCTGGAGCAGCCCGATAGAAAGACAGAGAAAAAAAAAAACAACAAAAAAAGGTCAATCAGGCAAATGTGGCATAAAAAAAAGGGAAAAAAGAACATTCAGAATGACAACAGTTGAAATAGTCCGGATTACAAGCAGCCAGCTAATTAGACTCAAAAACTGTAGGCCACTAAAGCAGCACAGATGTTACTGACAATGCACAAATCCAAACTGATGCAAAAGAAAATGGATCAGAAAGCAGATAAGCTACATTTATGGTGGTTCCCCAGTTGCTCTGAGTGTAAGCAAGGCTATGCCCACATGCTTGCTACAAATAAACACAGGAAGATGGCAGCCTACACAATGGGGGGGGGAACTCTCCAGAAAGTACCAAATGAAGAAGGAAAAAAGAAAAAAAAAAGATTAACATAAAACAGCACATTTAATTCCCACTATGTGTTAGGATCTCTTTTGTTTGTCCTTTGAAACACATCTAAAATTGAAAAAAGTGTAATTAAAAAGAAAGGGTGGAAACTGCATCCTCTCCGAAAGGCTCTCGGCACTTATCGGAGAGCTCTGCTTCATGAACCAGTTTCTCATTGCTAAGAGGGCAAGTTTCACTTCAGCTCCTGTTCCTGAAAGCTTCCCTGTACCTCCTGGCAGGTGGGGAGCAAGAGCACCGCAGCCCCAGCAGGTGTTTCTATCAGGAGCGAGAGGGGACCATGGAGATGCGCTTTCTCCTCTTGCTCACCTTTTTCCAAGCAAACACCTTTTTTTTTTTCAGCACTCCCTGCCCTCCTTGCAGTCATTTCTGACCACGCAGCCAGCAGTCAGCCTCCTGCTCAGGTCTGTCCCTTGTGGTTGCAGCCTCCGGACTTGTGCTTTTTAGGATCATCATGGTTGGGCAGGTGGCTGCTGAGACCCACCGTGTTTCCCACCATGGGCATCAACCCACGAAGCAAAGCCTCCCCCCTCCTTTTAGCTGACCTGCAGGACCACGAATCTGTTAAGCCCTTGCCCCATTAAGACTCCTCTGGGATCCAGAGAGGCAGCTGACACAAAAACTCATCCCAGGGCAATCCCCAGGAATACTCAAGGACATATATTTTTTAACCTCTTGGGCTAAACCATTAGAGCAAAACCTTCCCAAGAACAAGCAAGTTTTTGATGGGGGTGACTACAGCCAGCCAGGACAGGGCTATCAGAGGGCAAAGAGGAAGGGAAGGAGCACAGAAAACAGACCACCACCTTTTCCCCAGCCTGCTGCCATCCAGGGCTGTGGCAAGCCTTCCAAATATTCCTTCCCAGCTTCCCACGCCCTGGCTTGGCCGCTAGTCAAACTGTTTGCCTTACCTGGCTGTCACCAATACCTGCTGGACCAAACCCAAACAAGCAATCGAAAAGCCAGTTCCTCAAAACCAGCCACTCTCACAGCGATGCCTTTGTCACTTTTGGGGTAGGGGAGACCACCATCTGCTTCCTTTGGTGGTGGAGGTGGCCCTGTGGAGGCAGCCTTTGCAAGGCACTTGGGGTTCAGGGCACAACCTCTTCTCTGCAAATAATTACCTGGCTTCTGCTTTGCTTTGCCTTGCCTTATCAGCAAACCCTCTGAAAGCTCAAACCAACAGAGTATCTAAGAAAGCAAAAGCTGGCCAAACCCAAGGACCTCCAGAGCTCCAGAGGTGCCTCCGCACTGCTCATACACTGGCTCCATGTCCCATGATGGCACTGCTCTACAATTGCAGAGGATCAGGAGAAAGCAGCCTGCTGTCCTGCCCCTCTTTTCTGCTCCCCCCCAGCCCTCCCACCCCGAGGCACATGGCGTTAGCAGGTCACTTGGCCTTTTGAGCGCAGGACATGGTAAGAAGGCAGCACTGCATGAGGGCTGCATGCCAGGGAGGCTCCTCAACACATGCAGCTGGAAAAAATACTGTTGTCTCTCACCTGATGGTTTTGGCTATACTGATGAACTGTTGTGATTGGAAATAAGGAAACAAAGCTGTCTCCTGTAAAAAAACATTATATGAACACTTAACTAAGCAACCTTGAATATAACTCATAGTCAAATGAGTCAATCCTTTCTTTCAGGTAACGCATTTATCCATTAATCTCATGTACATGTGGGGTGAGGGACTGTAGGAACAACTTGTCTTCTTGCACTAGCTTTATACCAGTGTGACTACTAGCTGCATTAAAGTGTTTCTGCTTTTATGCCACTTCTAAACAAGCTGGGCCATAAAAGATTTGAAAAGGGACTCACTTTTGTTCAGGTAACAGGGATGTCCAGAGCTAATGCCAGTCATAAATCCAGAAGTGATATAATCCTCCCATATGAGATTTAACCCAATCTCCAAGTTGGTCACTGTGAGATTTAATAAGGAAGAGGAGGATATACCTGCCACGTGATTTCGAATGCTTTTGCTCGAGGCGTCTTTAAATGGCAGCTGCCAGAAAGAGCACCTCACTCGATATATTCCTGGTCTGATCTTGTCTAGAAGACAGGGCTCCTGCAACAAAGACAGGGATGCTCATGGGGTTTGCTCCCTGTGTCAGCTGGGCAGGTCGGACCGTTTAACACCAGGGCTGCTTGTGTCGCATGACAAGAGACAAGAAGGGACAGATCTGTGTCAGCACACAATGCTTGGCTTGCCTAGAGGCACCAGGGGGGTTCTTTGCTGCCCAGTGGGCTCTGAAACGGGCTAAATTCACACAAACCTGGCTCTTCTGGACTAGATCATTTCTGGCAACTTTTAATGCAGAGCCATGATTCCAACTATAAACACCACCAAAGGCTGAAAACTCAGAATAAGTCATTTTCTTTCTCTCAGGTGTGTAAAAGAGGATGCTTGGTATAACAAAACAGCCCGTATGCAGATACTAAGCAAAAATATTGTATCTTCTGCCTTCCTCTCCCTTTATTCCTGAGGGCAAAGATTTTTTAATTTACTGATCTAAATGCCATTTGTGATGGCAGTGCTGAGTAATTCTCCTGATGCAAAGCCAAAACAAACCCACCCATAGCACTTTCTGATTGCTTTCAATACTTTTAGGCACTGGGCCGGGCCCTAAGGACTCAGCAGCAGGTGCGCTGGCCACAGCGAACTTCACCTTCTGTGCAGGTCACGGAAATTTAACCTCTGGCATCTTAAAAAGAAAATGGCATACACCTTGTATTCATTAATCTGGGCTCTTGTTTCTCCTTAGCTGCTTGAAAGCTGCAACAGTCCCTGCCTCAAAGGATTTTGAGAGAGAACTGCATTAAGGCTCCAGAGAGCCTGTAGTTAAAGCTTTAGATAAAACAATAATACAACAACCAAATCCCCATTATTGGGTTTCTCCTTCCCAGGAGGGAGAAAGGAAAAGGTAACACCAGCCATACATTTAAGTACCATCCTGCCTTTTTCATAACACTTTATCATTGCTATAGCAACCAGCAGGGCTATTAGAAAGGATGGATTAAGTCTGCAGATGAGGCATGAGCACAAGAAGCAGGTGGGCTACCAGACTATGACCCCGTTTGCATGAAAATGGCCTTGGTAATAAACAGCCAGCAAAGCTCGATAAAGAAAGCCTGGGATCAAAGCAGCACTCTCTCCCTAAATACAAGGGAAAGTAAATAGGCTTATTTGACCCTATGTGCCACAGTCTCACGTGTGGGTGCGCAGCAAAGACGGGCCACTGGTGCTGCGATAGCTGCTGCTGGCAATGGCCAAAGCAAGTCTGGGGACTGAAAGGCAGGAAGATCAGGGCTGCTTGTACCAACTGACTGCCCCGAATCTCCTCCTTCGCAATGTGTACCTCAGCAACTACCTGGCTTGAGGCTGGCAGTGTGCCTAACATCCTCAGCAAGCAGCGTTTGTCCATCACTTGTTTTTCTTTACTCACGGCTGGGTCCTCAGCTCTTGTCCGCTTCTGTAGCATGACACCAACTTCTCCCAGCAAATCACGGAGTCCTTGCTTCGCACCCTTTCAGCAGTAAGATTCCCTACACAAATGATCCCTCTTCCATCTCCTGAAGCACCTGAGCCCAGCACTCAATTACCAAACGTGCTCTTTATTTGCTTAATTACGCTGGCTGGCTTCGGCTCAGCTGCCTTGAAACACCTTCACTTCTGCTAGCCAAAAATACCCTGCTGAAAGGAAATTCACTCTGTTTCCAAACCTGTCGTGTGTTGTGTGCATGTGGCCCTTAAGGGTGGGAAAAAGATGAGGCTTCAAACTCAAAGGCTCACCTGGGCATCTGCTTGTTCAGTGGGATGAGAGGACCACAACCAGAGCCCGTATTTAACATCAGTAGAGCAAGAATTTGGTGTTATGACCATAAGAGAAAGCTGCACCCTGTTAAACATAGGTAAAATTTAGACACTAGCTAAAAGCAAAGGATGAAAAGAAAGATGACAAGTGTGTGTCACCAGACTCTAGATTGTATCATTCAGAAACAAAATTCAAACAATTTCTCGTGGGCAGCTGGCTGACAAAGCCACACAAAGGCATTTAAGCTAACTTGAATCATCTGCGTGGTCTGCTCAGCAGGAAGGGAAATGTATCCGAGTGCTCTTCCAGACTTTCTGAAAAATAACGTCATTCAGCATGGCCCAACCAGGCTGCAAATGGCTTGAGCTTGACTGCTTTAGTCTGGGTCATCTGTCCACAAAGATAACAACGCCCTCACATATCACTCTTGGCTTTCTATCTCTTCAATCCCATGCCAAAATTGGCTCTAGCCTTGCTATGTGTATTTCAGCAGGGTGGGAACACACTGGGGAAGGGAAGATTTCCCCAACACCCAGCAGACATGCCTGAAGTGCAGTTTTGCAGAGAAAAGAGACCAAAGCATTTAACAAATTGAATCTGATAAAGTAGTGAATCAACTGAGCATTTCAAAAATGTCCAAAGAAACTCCATGTTTTCCAAATGAAAATTATTTTTTGGTTGTTTCTAAAGAGTGGTTTGTATGAAAGCTGACTTGGACTTTTTCTTATGATGTCATCTTTCCATTAGAGTAGAAACAGAAATAAATAGCTTTGAAAAAGCACATCTGAGTTGTAACAAAATGTTTCATTGCCTCTGACCCGGGAGTCCCCAAATGTAATTTTTCTTGGTCTTTTTTCATTGTTTCCCAAAGAAAAAAAACAACAACGAAAACATGTACTGCTGTGTTTTTGGTCAACCTTAATCTTTCATCTTACTTCACATTTTCCCATCCATGCAGCTCTTGCTACTTCCATCCCACAGGGCTAGGATAGGGCGCTGTGCTCCCGCCCACTCTGCCTCCCGAAGCAGCCAACTTATCTTTCTGTCCACAGCCACCATAAATCAAGCACCTCAGCTTCTCACACTTCATATATTTGACTTCAGACCACCCTGCAGAGAGAACGGACCAGTCCCTGGGAGGTACTGCAGTGCCTGAACTACCAGCGAGCACAGGTGGCTGGTGCATCCTTGACACCAACTAGGTGGTTAGAGATGACTCTTTTACTCAGCGCTCATTTAAAAACAAAACCAACCAACCAACAACAACAAAAAAAACACAAACCAACAAAAACAAACAAACAAAAAACCACAATAGAACAAGCAAACAAATCTGCCTTATCCTAACCATAGTAAATAAATCATTTCCTTAACCTGAATGTTACTGAACCAATCTTGCTGCGCAGATCTCAGTTTGTAAGTTCTGGCTAGCTCTGTACATCATTTAGCATTAACTTTTTTATTCCGCTTTACTTCCAGGGAAAGAAAATATATTCAAAGCAGGTTTGTGTGAGTCAAAGCTCCAGTTATCATCGTGACTGTCCTTATCAGCATTCAGTAGTGTCCTTTACTGTATTACACACAGATTTTTCATGTATTTAAAGAATCCTGGTCTTCCACATGTTCTCTTGCAGTTTATTCAAACAATTAATGCAATTATGAAAAGTGAAATCACACATTTGCTGAAGGACAACAGGCATTTTCAGCATTTTTCCTGGTTCCCTTCAACGAATGCTCTGATGTTTAGATTTATCGAACTGTGTTCTTATAATAGCCAACAGGATTCAGTTAATAAACTTCAATAAACCTCCCTATTAAATTTCTCTCAAATAGGTTTGTTGTCACTTGCAGCATCTAATCTATTCATTGAGAACCTATTAATACTGACTGCAGTGAAATGGAATTTCAGCAAATGAGGTTGTTAAGCTCTGGGCTATCCAGAGCTTAACAAAATGAAACATCCCATGCTTTTATGCAGAGACAGGGCAGGGAAAGTATTTCTTTTTCCCTATTTTCTTCCTTTCTTACGTAATGATTTCAGATGACAAAGCTCTGCTGGATTATAATCTGCAGGCCACGTTCCAAACATATTGCTAGTCTACAGTGATTTATAAATATTTGCCCCAGGATAGAGGCCATCACTGCACTGATTCCTTCTCAACTGCTCAGAGCAGAAACACGTTCCCAGAATGGGACATTTCTTTTTACCATTGCTGCCCCTTCAAAGGGTTTATAATTCTTTATACAAAGGTGCATTATCCCTCATTGTTCCTCTTTATACTTATTTCTCACTACTCCTAAGCTCTTACTTGTAGGGAGCCTTGCCTATGGCAGAAATTGGCCTGTACTTACAGGAATCTGTATAAGCAGCCATGCTTTCTTCCTCCCTCTTTCACAGTCATCATATTAAGATTGCTCTGCAGCAATACTCTGCTGGATCTAATACTCCCCAAAGCCCGCTCTGATTTCAGAAATTGCCTTGCCCTTACTTTTCCTCTTTAAATCTGATCCACCTAATGACTGAACTTCCAATTATATGGCTGTCAATCCTAAAATCAAAGCCAGTTCATAATATCTCCCAAAGGAAGAATGCCACGTCACTCACTGAAATCACTGCAACAAATCTCAGCTAACTCAGTCCCAGGCAGCAGAAAGGCAAAACAGACTATAAGACAATCAGCACTGGGATTCATTTCGCACGTAAGCAGAAATATGAGTTAAATTCCTTAAGTTTTGATCCTTGACGCAGAAAATCATAATTTTCCTGGCACAAAATGTATGGCTGACTGGAAAAAAAAAGTACAACAGAACAATAAAAAGAGAGAGCATGGCAATCGCTAGTCCAAAAGGATACTGCATTTACGTTACAAAACAGAAAATATTAATTTGCTTACAGCTACCTCAGCTCCCTGGAATTCATTTCTAGTTCATATGTAATTATCAGGATGGTTCATTCTGATGCCAGATACTGACATTTAGCCAAAACAACAGCCACTTAACACGGTTGCAGAGATTTGTGCCTTGCAAACAGCAATCCCTCCCGGCTGATTCAGTGCAGCTGCACGTGGACTGCTTCATCCAAATACGCCATCCGTTTGGGTGTGGGACCCAGGTGGGGGTATCCATAGGGCCAGGGAGTGTAAGGGCAGGATGTATGTGCTCTGTAAGGGTTACAGAGAGGTAACAGAAAAAGCAGGGGGCACAGGGTGTGAAATCAAAGAGTTAAAACTTGGCCAGTTTCATCAGAAAAATGCCAGGGGCAGTGAGATGGTGAGGTAAAGAAACGGCCTCCTGCGCTGGGCAAAATGGATATTTCAGAGTCTTGACATAAATCAAGCTTCTGAAATCCCTGGGCTATTTCTTTTGGAGGATCTCCCCGCTGTTGTGACCACCGGCACAGGCATTTATGGTGCTGGGACAGCATGTGCTCTTGAGCACTGCTCACCCCAGAAAGGGAGCAGAAGCCACAGCACTCATGAAACTGTAGTTAGACAAGATGCTGGAAAAGAGCCTTCGGGCTTGCTCTGGATTAGCAGATGCCTCTGGGGACTCTCACCCTGCTTCTTGCCCTTTGACTTCCACCAAACATCCAGGGGACACATAAACACCTCAGAAAAGCACTACTCCACTCTCAAGAGGCAGTCTTGACCATAAAGAAACAGAAATTGAACAGCTAATCATACGCCTGAGGTGGGAGGAAAGTGGGTTTTCATTGCTGTTGCTGTTTGTGGATAAATCAGATGCCTCCAGGCTCCAGGACTGTTGAAACCCTTGAAACCAGGGACTAAAGGACTAAATTTCCCAGGGCTGGGCTGAAAAGTGGGAAGGGAAATGCTCGAGGGCAAGGAGCACTGTGTCCTCTGGGTCTGTGCAGCACTGTGCACCTGCTGACTCAGGGGAGCATTGAGCATAGACACCTCTCAGCACTCTGCAAAAAGGACAGGCTCTGGGAAAAGGTGCCCTGGCTGAAAGCAGTGTTGATGATGAAATGAGATTTGCACATTGGCAGATGATGGTCTCCAAATGGTCACAGAGGCTGCATCCCCTACCAGGGCCATCCTGGGCTGAACTTCAAGAAGTACGCTGTATTTACTGCTCCTCTCCAGAAAACCCTGAGAATCACTAAAAAACTGAGCACAAAGCATCTAAAGCATCTCCAGGGCAAAGCTCAGCTTTAAACAGATGCACCTCTTGCTCTGCACCACGTCCCCAGTTGTGCAGTGATGGTACTGCCAAGGGCAAACTGTCTGCGGGAGACAGACACTTTCCTTTAGTCAAATTATTCTTGAACCGTTTGGTGCTTAGAAAGAAAGAATGTAAAGTAGTTTTACACCCAGGAATATTGTGATGAGTTCCCTCTAGGCATCTGCAGATTCATTCATGAACCAGGAAAGCAACCACAGGTGCCTTGGACGTACTGGCGGTCTGCTGTGCTGAACCTGCCTACGACAGTGCCACGATAGGAGTGAGGATAAAAGAAAAAGAGCAACCCAGCACATTTGAAAATGTGCTTAAACGTTGTACTGCTCACCATTAACTCTGCCCGCCAACTTGTGCGCTCATATAGCCCATCCTGCTAATTTATAATGAAAGCAAAACTAAACAACAAACAAAACAAAAAATCAACAGACAAACTATCTTTGTGAAAGACACGATATGAAAACTGACTGGCTTCACAGGAGAAACTGGAGCACTGCCTGCTGCTAACTGTAAAAAGAAAACAAATGGAAAGAAACCAGAGAAAGTATTTATTCTCTAATATCTTCCAGCCACGAGAAGAGTGATTGGTGTTACTCAGAGCAGGTAAGAACCATTTAGCCTGACTGTGATATATCAATTCATGGCGCCCTCCGAATATCCTATCGAGATGAGCAGAGGCATTCCCACCTCTCCCAGAGCTCAACTGCTCGCTATTTGTCTTATATGCAACATAAATTTGGCAGAAATCTGACTGTCACACTGGTCACATAAATCTATCAGGGAGAGAATGAGCCACTTGAGAAAAGACTGACACCTGACAACGGTAACGTTTCCACAATCCACATTTCCACCTGCCCTCCACTTTCTCTAGGCACTGCCAGCAAAGGGTCAGCTTTTCAATGGGCTCAGATGAGCAACAATCACTCTTTGAAGTGTATGGGGATGGCTCACCATGGAGAAATTATTTCAGCTCATGAACAGGGGCTGACACGGCTTGCATGGCAGCTCGGATACCTGCTCTGAAGCCAGCAACTGGAAAAAAATGCTGAACCAGGTTAAGCCATTCCTGGGCAGCTTAAGTTAATTTGTGGGATAGGAACTGTTTTTATTTATTTATTTATTTATTATTTGCTGGGCACAGGCACTGGCAGTTTTGTGGGGTATAATTTGGTGAGAGGGACAGGCAGAGCTGCTGTTAGCGTGGCTTGCTGGAGCTCCTCTACCAGAGAGGCTTGTGGTTTGAGATTCCCAGGGAATGTTGATTTTTTATTCTACTCTTTCTTTTTCTTTCCCTTTTTTACCTTTTCTGTCTGTCTCTCCTTCTAACCACACCAAAAGCCACTCTGTTTTCACTGCTGTATTGCCAAGTTATGTCCAGACCGTGACAGCTACTACCACCAACCCTATGCAGACAGCTTAACCCAAGCATCTTCTTCTCACCCTATAAAAGAGGAAAATCTGGGGAAAGCAACCCAAACTGACTCACTTTAGTATTTCTGTGCTTCCCTGGTGCTAACCTGCAGCTACTTTTGGAGTGACAGCCTCCTGTCAAAGGCAGGATTTCACCTTCTGATGTGTTTCCTAAAGAAATATCTCCTAAAAATGCAGGCTGATATGGCCATCTGAAGGTAATTTAAAACTTCACCCACCCTCCCTAAAACACACACAGCCGTCCCTGCTGAGTAAATGGCACAGATAGGGTTTCAGCATGGAAATCACAGCTTAATTATATTTTTGGGTGGGTGGGAGGAATTTGATGGGAGATTTCATTTAGGAAACAATCAGGTCTCAGCTGGGTTAGAAATCAGGATATTAATGTTCTTCATTTTAATTTTCTTCTCTGACTCAGATTCCCACTGTTTGAATTTGAGCTCAATTTGTTCTGTTCATTATGAAGAAATCCACATGAATTTGACATTAAACTGATTATCCCTGAAAACAGTAGCAATAATTTCCCTTTTTCCTGTGTACGTTTCAGATTATGTCTTTGTGGTTGATATAAAAATACAGGGGAGAAATAATAAAGGCAAGGGAAATCAAGTATTTATTCTGAAGCACTACTTAGAAGCTGAGACATGCAATGACACTTAGGCATTTGGAAAGGAAACGCAAGGGACAGGGACAAAGAATGCCCTCATTTCCATTTTCCGTTTCGGTTCATTTTCATGGGAAGAAACATGAAGTGAATATTTTGATGGTGTTTCTGGCCTTCATACCCCCATCCAGCATCTAACATTTGCTAGCAAGTCCATGTATGCGTTCACCTTTGCGAGCAGACTCCGGGGCCACAAGGAACAATTCATATTTAAGACTTGCCACCTTGCAGGAGGAGTTGCCAGAAGTTCTGGACTCCAATCCTGCACCAGCTTTCAGGGTTTTTCTGATGTTTCTGCCTTCAAGGACATGGGGAGCAATGCAGACTACCAAGAAATCTCTCTAGGAGACCTCTATGGATGAGGGTAGAGGAGACTGTGAGCACTGCTTTGGGTGTGAGTGGACTAAAGCGTAGAGCGAAAAGTCAAGGAGTGCACATACTCGTGTTTCTCTAGGAAGACTGGGACTGGACTATTATACTTGCTGTCTAGTTTGTAAGCCAAGACACACAGCACTGCAGTGGGAGTACAGCACTTGACCAAGCACAACAGACTTCTGGAGTAGTTTCTATTTTCTAAGAAATTTGGCTTCTCTATTCCTAGCTCATTTATTTTCCCAAAGAGGAAAAATCCACTGCTAATACACCGAGTATTACTAATACACTAAGTGCTTGCCACGAGTGAAGATACAGTTCCCCTTACCTGCTAACTTCAATGGACATACATAGCTCTATCAGCACATTTTCCTGTAACAAAATACTATGTCATACCAACAACAAACTCTTCCTTTTTCTCTAGTGCTCTCAAGTCTCACCAAAACAAGAAGCACTCCTTCCTTTAACAGATAACTCCCACTTTTCCTCTAGAAAAATACATCAAATCCCTAACTTGAAAACCTGAAAGGTAACAAAGTACCATAGGGTTCATGATGACTTTTTCTCTCTCGGTTGTTTCATACCCTGGGAGAGAGAGTAATTACTGTATTACCTCTCACCTAAGACATGGATAAAAATAGGCTGGAGTCACATTGCTGTCTTGTGCTGACTGCTTGTTTGCAAGGTTGTCTAAGCTATCAGAGTGGTTTCTGACAGCAACGCTCCCGAGGTATAAACAGACCTGTCCCTCGCGCTCAGGATGTAGACACTTGGATGTACCCAAGGCTAAGGTCCATGCCACACCACCAGAGCCCAACATTCACATTTGCAGCGGTCCCCTGCAATCTGCTCCTCTTGCCATCAGCACAGTGCTGAGCAACAACTCCATTCCAACCCCATCCATGTGTGCTGTGCAAGCCCGTGACTAGATTTCAAAAGCAGAAGTGCAATAGAATTGGGAAGACAGTAATGATGTTAATTGCTTTTAATCTCCTGCTCTTTTTAAATACTGTCTTAACCCCAGGTACCAAAGCATCTGCTGTTACAACCACACAGTTATCTGCTCTGTCTTCTGATGAACCTAAGACAAAGTGAAGTTCTGCCTGTTGATTTCTCTTTATGCCTTCTACTTTTCAGCCTTCATGGAAACATTTCTAGCCAACAGTCCATCCTTCAGGGATCCCAGCATGGTTTTTTGGTCCATTTTTTCAGCATTTCTTCTGAGTGTCTGTATCAAGACCTCTTAAGCCTCCCAAATGTCCTATAGGCAAAGGAAGACTTATTTTTTCCACTCACAAGGTGATCAGCTTGGTTCAGTTTTTATCCCACTCACCTTTTGTGGCTCACTCTGAAAGAGCTTCCAGTTATAACTTCGACACTGTGAGCATGCCCAACCCTAGTACTGATGGGACATGTCTGGCTTGGGCAGGCTGTTCCTCAGATGTTAAACAACCACATCTGGGATGCTAATTCAACACTGGTCTAGAGCTCCAGCATTACTTTGCCATGTGGCACTTGTCCGAGTTCAGCACAGCCCCACAGCCTTGGCTCAGGTGTAGCAAAGTCTAAATAACTCTGCATCAGAGGAAGCAACTTGGGAGACTGAAGTCAGCTGGAAGTCATGGCATTCATATCCCAGCTGCATCAATTCCTAGTCAGGCAAGACGAATAACAAAATGCAGGCTTGGGGACTTTGCAAGCACGCTGTTCCACAGTGAATTACAGTCTAGTCATGCCTAACATAAATAAAGGGCAGTCCTTGCTGTGTCACACATGAGATATAACAGGACAGGAATGCAGAGAAAAACAGAAACACTAAAAGGATCATGAGCACAGGGAGATGAGGAAAGTCCCCAAAGTAATGTCTGTGCTTTTTATCTGGCAGGGATTGGAGTCATGGACAAGCTGGAGGACCACTGAGACTAAGTCCTTGAAGCAGCAGATCCATCTCAAATCTTCACTGCTGGGAGAAGCACAGGGTGGATGTGAAATAGATGGCGGAAACATCCAGCCAGACCCAAGTGGGAAAAATGAGGGCAAAGTTGCAGAGCTGGAAAGTGAGGAGCAGGAAGGCCCCTGGATCCTGAAATGGAGTACATGTCTACGGGATGGACTGGCATGGTCTTCCTTTGACAGTAGAGGGGGAAATCCACAGCCAGTTTCTGTTCCCTTCCTCCTGGTTTCAGTGGTATAACTATCCCAAACCCGCACACTAAGCTACGACAAGAAGCAAGGAGGAACAAAGCCTGAAACATTTTACACTAATCTATAACTAGAAGCTGCCTTCAGAAAATAGCTGAAATGCTCATGTACGTCTTGGGAGTCAAGAGTGAGTATAACTTTCATTACAGAACATGATACATCAGGCAAGTTTGGGTTTACGTCTGAAATTCCTGGTAGGATAAAATAACATCAGGCAAGAGGTGAAAAAACAACGTTACAGCCAACGATTTTGTGGGGAGGTAGCGGGTGAAAGAGGGGCTGGAGCTGGAAAAAGCTGTAAGCAATGTGACTTCTGCTAAATCAGAAAAAGGTACATTTACATGTCCAAAGGAGGGATGCGCCAATACAGGTATGATATTCCAGACATGCCTATGAGATTCATGGAAGAAGGAGAAAAAGGGATAGGGTGATATAGGTGATGTTAATCTTAAAACAGGAAAACAGATAGCAAGAGCAGACTTGCCTGGGACGTTAGCAAGCAGCAGGGGGCTGCAAGTGCTGTGAATGCGATCAAGGAAAAAAGGCTTCAATGAGAAAGTACCCAGTTAGAGGAAGTTTCACTGCTTTCCACTTCCATGACAGGAGCATGAAAAGTCAGCGACAGCTTAGGAAATGTTGAGTCAGACCAGGAGCTGAAGGATGGGATGATTCTGCAGAGAAAGGATAATATTTTTCCCTACTTTAGAAATTGGGTTGCTGTCTGAAGGTTCTGGGAAAAATACCAGTGCACAAAGAATGTTTAATTTGGGATTACACAGACAGTTTCATGTAGAAGGTATCTAGTCTGGAAAGCCTAGAGAGAGACTTCTGACAGGGTACACAAGCCTGCTGTATCAACCTCAGGCAGGGAAAGATACCAACCAGACAATTCAAGGTTTGTACTTGACTCCTCTGAGCTTTAATTGCACACTTGTAAATAAAACATTAATGAAATGGCTCCTTTAAAGCTTGATATATATTAAAATATTAAGAGGAAGACAAGAACTGTGAAAACCACATTGCCCCACTGGTCCGTTCAGGCTTCAGCTCCCTCTGGAGAGATTGAAGAAATAACTTATGCTTTATGCAGAGCCCTAAGACCATGAACATTTCTTTCCAGCTGGAATAAACAGGATAAAGTGTGAAATATCTGGGGCCCCGTGCAGCTGGATTCCTGTTGATGTCAGGTGTATTTTCCTAGCACAACTGACCGCCTGCTGCTTCAGAGACACTAGCTCCCAAGGAAATGTTTTAACTTCCATTTTGCAGATCTGTCTACCAAAAAAAGAAAGAAAACAAACAAAACCAAAATAAATAGTTTGCCTGCTTGTGTGAAAAAGAGAGAGGGGTGCCTCTGCGTAATAGTACAATTTATACAAGTCGCTTAAGTTTCCCACCTAAAAGGCAACCCTTTGAAGACAGTTACCAAGCTGTTCATGCAGTCTGTGGAGAAATTCAGGCCCTTTGGCTGATTCATCTCATCCAATGGCACACAACAGAAATAGCCGGATGAAATCCACTTTGAAGATGCCTCCCCCAGCAGTTCATTTCCCAACTGACCTTCCAATAACAGGTACATCTAGCAACGGTCTCTTGCCACACTGGGATGAAGATTACCCACTTAAAGCCTCTTGATAGCTTTCCCAATTTATGGTCATACTCCCATATTTGCATGAAAAAAGCCAAAACTGAAAAGGGAGGGATACCTTTCTTCTTCCAACAAACCCAAGATGATCCTGTTTGCCAGAGCACTTCCCTTTTTAGCCTCAGCTGCATCAGAGAACAAGGAAAAATCTGTGCTAACTAGAGGAGTGAACATTTCATGCATAACACATTTTGGTTTGCCACTGAGACTGAGTGATGGATGGCAGAGGGGAACTGTGGTTCTTGCTGTAACCTTTTTACAGCAACTGATCCCCCTCTAAATTAGCCCCAGAGAAGCCTGGTTGTAGCTCTCCAGTCTTTGATGCAAAGATGTAGAGAAATGCAAGGGCAACACACATGGATAAATCAATATGAACAGAGGCATTTGCAGTAACGGCATCTTATAGCCATCTTCATCAACAAATCTCCAGTGCAAAATGAAAATATACCGGCACAAAATCCTTCAGAGTGGTTTGAGGGATAAAATAACCTCCATGTTAACCACACTGCCTTCCCCTTTGCACTGATTTGGGCAATATATGTAATGTTCAGAGAAATTAATCATATATCCTTAGTTCCCCAGCACTCAGTTGGCAATGCTACTAACAGCACAGTCAAAATCCTTCAAGCCTATCCTTATATTATTACACAGGCCAAATTTGCCCTGAAATCAGTGGGAATAATGGGTGAATAAAGACTGAAATAGAACCAAAGTCCCAGTTCAATTTTCAGTTGAGCTTTTCAGTCTGACCATCAGCACTGGAAATACTTTTGACTTTCACCGTCATGAGAGAACAGGTGGGCCCAGTGACTCAAATTCTGCCCCCTCTTAATTCCAACATAAAGTGGGTGGGCACTAAAAGCAGAATTTGGCATCTAGTTTCTCAAAGTTGAGCATTAAAGTAATTGCACTGGAGGTGAAACAAACCAATCTCTGAGGCTTTTTTTCTCGTATTCCCATACTGTTGTTTTCCCATAACTCACTGAAAAGACTTTTTTCTTAAAAAAAAGCTGTTCAGATTTCCTCTGGTGCCAGGCACCACATTTTGTTTGTCATGCCTCTATTTCTGTACTTCTCTGATAGCCTTTCCTCCACAGATGTCTGTAAAGTTCACGTTAGTCAGTTCTTCAGACTAGGTATTAACATCGACGCAGACCATTTTGTTCCAAGCACACAGTTTTCCTTACGTATGTGCTCTGCTGTTCATTTTTCCTTCCACAGAGATGACAGAACTGCTATGTACCCAAGGCAATCACAATGTCTATGATGCTTAACACAGGCTGTACAGTACTGTGACGGCCCATTTTCACTGCCAGCAATGAGGTCTAACACCTCAGCAACTTATGGCACTCAGAGTTTGTCTGGGGGAAGGTGGAGGTTTTTTTTTCCACTTATTTTTTTTTTCCTTTTCCTAATTCCCTTCTAGAAATGACAGTTCTTAAAAATGCGTATGTAAAAATAGAGAAAGAAAAGAAAACAGGAAACAACCACCACAAAACCTCCTCCCACTTAATAACGTAACATGTCTTGTGTGAGTGAATAAGGTCTGATGCCATCTGAGGTAAGGAGAGGGGAAAAAAAGGGGCAATATATTTTAGACTCATTACAGCCATCACAAGAGTTAGAGATAAGAAAAATAGTTTATAATTACCTCTGTTGAGTGAAGCTGAACTGTTTATATCTCCAGTAATAAAGGAAGACTCGGACTGCTTTCGAACTGTGTCATTCCACATCCTACGAATCCGGCTCTGAAGAGGGATTGAACCACAGCAGGTAATGAATTTTTAGCAGCTGCAGATACATTTCTTTCTGCCTCACTAAAGATGGCTATTGGCATGTCTAGCTCAGGATGAGACTTGTTTCTATCCAGCTGTAAGCAAGCAGTTGCTGTTTCATTATAACCCGCCTCGTGTATACCAGACACTGCCTGCCTGACTTCATAACACAAATGCCTACCTCAAATAAGATGTGCATAATAGGATTGCTTGGATTGCTTACATCTTAATTAAAAAAAGCAATAGAAATCTCATACGAGATGAACCCAGACCAACACGAGCTACAGATTTACCAATATAGCACCCAATAACTGAAAAATAACTTACACAGGGAAGCATGCATGCCTCCTGTATTACCTTGCATAGCCTGTGTCTAGTTTTTGCAAAGTGTAACAGAACAGTTGATGTGTGTCTTGGTGTTCCTGAACGAATGGAAGTTTTCTACAGGTACGATCCATCTTGGGGAATACAGGTATGAATAACTTCTGTTCCCCTACTGAAAAGTGTGTTGATTTTGCCATCTGTGGTATAGCTTCTGCTGCTGGGGAAACAGTGTCCTGAATGTCCTGGCCTTCTGTTTTGTTTCTTAGATATACAGTGAAGCATCTACCTCCATGGCTTTTACACCACTGTCTTGCTCTTCCCCATGTAGACCTTGCAAAAAATCAAAAAGTCAGCTACACACATCTCGTGAGTGGTCCAACTACAGCCCCCTTGCCAAGGGGGCTCACCTCACCTCAGAGACTATGATTGATGCATCCCATGGCTGTGTGAAAATGCTGCTAGGTTGTCCTGGGGATCCAGAATGCTGTTTGCCACTGTGACAGACCATGTTTTTTGTAATAGCTAACAAGACAGTGCTCCCTGTAGTGGAATTGTAGCCATGCAAGATCATCCAGGCCTTACTCATGTGGTCACAGCTGGAAAGTGTGTCCTGCTCTACTCGTTAGCTATGTATTAATGGCATCTCCTAATCACGCATTAGCCCTCTAGAAATGGAACCACAATGTAACATGCAGCCCATGCACTTTTATAGCAATTATTTTTCACCTGGACATTTAATCTGTTGTATTCCTCTGACATGATACATGTGGATTAATTATTCTGTATCCTAAGTGCTTCTCAGAGGTAAAAAAAGGATCTAATGAGTTTTGCTCCTCTTAGACTTTTCTAGTCATTAGTTAGGGGTCAGATATACTCAACAACTCAGATCTCCATCCACTCTCTGAGGTTTCTCCTGCCTGTGATAGGACTCAAGCATTTCCCTCCTTTCCAAGGACAAGCCTCTAAATGAAAAATAATCTGCCTCTGTACTTCAAAACTCCCTTGCAACAAGGGGGTTGCTGCCAGTGGCTTTGAAATCACCCACCTAAATGTTACTGGATACATTATTGTTGTACATTATTGATTACTATAGGATTTGATGGCCTACTGGGGAGAAGACCCATATTCTATTGCTGCTATTTTCCCTGCATAACATCCAAACCTAAGTAAATGTCAAAGTTGAGCTCTTGGATGACATCTTGGAAGCCATAGAAAATAAATAACAATTTGCTCCAAGACATAAATCGCACATTATGTTTTCCTGGGAGGTTATAGACTGTTATTCGCTGCATGTCTTTCATAATTTAATAGTTGAACTGTCATGTATAATTACTTCCATTAGTAATACTGAATAAATTTGTGTTTGGTTCCTATTGATTAAGAAGTAAGCTTCTTCATTTTATATTAACTGTTCTTCCATAAATCTGTATCTGTGTGTACAAGTTAGCTTGAAAATTACTAAGTGTACAATCTACACAAACCCCGAAATTTAGATGACCAGAGCATAAAAAATCCAGTGACTTAGTAAAATAATCTGGCCCCAATGGATTCTCTTAACAGATCTATAAACTGAGGAATATCCAGTGAGGCAACGGAATTGATCAAACCACTGAATGCCATAAAGCCTTTCACTGTGAAGGGCTGCAAGACTCTTGGAGTCCTTTTCTAGCAAGAAAAATACTTGTTATTGTATCATTCCTGTACGTGGCAATAGCAGTGACAAGAACCTTCAGATTCGCAATTAAAGGACATTCCAGGATGTGGAACAAAGCTGACAAAATGCTCCCAGCTCCTGATCTCCATGGAAAGCAGGTGGTGCAGCTCAGGTTATGAGCACTCACCTGTCTCTGGGAGGCAAATTTGGACTTTTTGTTCTCCTTGCAATTATTTAGAAAGTTCTTGGAGAGGCACTAATTGCCATCACATCCCAAGAGAAGCAATCATGCTGAATTCAGGTCTGTGAAGGAGGGAAATCTTTGCAGTGTGCTGGGGATAGCTCTAAGGCAGCTTCTTGCTGTAATCTGGGAGGGTGGGGCATGGAGAAGAGCTTCCCACCCAACGCGAATGATACTGGTGTAGAAGTGCCAAGCGTTGGGATGTGCACAAGAAGTGTGGGTTACCTGTGAGCCTGTGGAATATCTTCCAGGTGTCCGTGACCCCGAGGTTTTTCCTGAGCCAATAGAGCTCTCTGTACTTTTCCCACTACAGCAATGCGTACGCAGGCATTTTCCATACTCTTTACGTACCTAGCCAAAGAAACAGTAATGGTGGTTAGCAGGCAGCTCCTCCTCCAACCCACAGCCTTAGGATTTTCAACACAGCCCCTGATTTTTCCTTGGTGGTTCATTAAAACGATAGCTGTTGCAGGGAAGAAGCCCATCACACCTTGCAGCTGAATGCTCCCAACATGTTAGCTCACCATTTACGACGGCATAAGGAACTGCTTTTATGCAGCAAAGCTGCTCGTTGACACCAGTTGGTTGTAGCTACCTCTAAGGCACATCAAAGGAGCACTGGAGAAACTACAGATACACTATTTATGACTGAAAATTAATATCCTCATAGATTTGATGTAAACTGGCATATTAGCTCATCAAGCTACTAGAAGTTATTGCTTCTGGCAAGGGACTACGAAGAAAAAAAATCCAAAAGAAACATATAAGAGCTATTGATTTTTATTTTTTTTTAATTTTGTTTCTTTCAGTCAAATTGAAATTTGAGGAAACTGTACAGCCAGCATCCCTAGTGATTATATTCACAGGCTGTAGGGGTGGCTGGAGCCACAGCACAGCACAAGCCAGTCATGTTTTAAATGGGCACTGCAGTCAAACCTGGGCAGCTCCTCACCTCGAGTAAAGCCTTGCCACCTTTTTGGGAGCTACACTGAGCTGGGCCAGGGCAGGAGCTAAGTTGCAGATCTGAGTACGTGTGATCTTAATGGGCAACGATACCCAGAAAGCAGATGGGACTTGACTGAAAATGAACAGACTGTACTGAAAAGTCAAAAGCCGGTCGTGTTGCCCATTGACGGGGAAAAAAAATAAAAACACATGCCTGCCCAAAACACCAGTTGAGGTTACTTGGAGCATGCACTTAGCTGTGAAATTTCCCCAGACCGTCTATGAGCATTTGAAAACTCTGTGAAACAACTGTTTAAATAGCAAATTACAGCTTTTTCATTAGGCTTTTCCTTAAGCGCTTGAGACAAACACAATACCACGAGTGCCCAATATACTTGAGTGCCTAATCAATCCTTTGCTGAGGGAAAATAATTCAATTGCTTTAATTAGCCACCCACTGCTTGCCTCTCTGCAGCTTTTTGCTGATTTTCTAGTCCATGACAGATAGGAAAGGAAGGGATTTTTTTTTTCTCCTCTCAAACAATTCCTCCCTCAGCTCCTGGATCAGAGAGATGCACCCCCCCCACAGCCAGGTACCGGCTGCACTCTCCTCCCCTCTATGTAGCCATAAATCAGGAGCAATCCCACAGTCATCGGGGATGGTTTAAGAGTGTAGACTGGCTTGAGGGAGAAGGGAGCATGGGTTTTGAGTGTCAGTCGAGCACCCTGATAGGCAAGGAGTACAGTGCCGTGCTGGGATGCCGTGCTAGGGACTGACCCTTTGCGAGGCAGGTTGGAGGTGAGAGGATGGGACAGTGAGAATGGTGCAGAAATTCACACTCCTTGTCAGAGGGGCACCTGCAGTTTTAATTAGCACTGGTGAAGCTTCCTACATTCTTATTATCATCTTGCCTGGAAACATTCTTGTCAAATGCTTTAGGATCATCAGCATTGCATTTGCATCTAGCTAAAGCTTTAAATTGCACAAGTCTGAGATGAAATGGCATGCAACAAAACTCTGAACCACGAAAGTCTTCAGATTCAAAAATGATGTTTTCGTATGGCTCTGCAGATCCTCCTGAAGCACCACTTGCAGAGTGCACTTGCTCTGAGGAATTTCGTTTCTGTTCTCCTAGGCCAGTTCTCACTTCCCATTCAAAGCTATAGGAAAACGTGTGATGCAGAAGAAAGCCTGAGGCTCTTGGGTGAAGAACAGACCTCAACCTGACCCTGACTTTTCCCAGTAAGCCATTCCAGCAAAAGCCACTGGTCACACTGGGAAACTGGGGCCCAGATGTACCCACATCTCTTCCCTATGTTTATCTTGGATGAAGAAACTGGCCTTTGAAACCACGATGTACATTGAAAGTTATCAGCAGACATGCACAGATTGGGAGGGCTCTGCACTACTGAATTTCAGTGGAGAATAAAATGGTTCTTAGAAATATTTACTGCTGACTGCCAGAGGCTGTAAGTTTGATGTATATATACACAAAGATTTTTATTTTTCTTTTTTTAATCAGAGTTTACCTAAGTTATTCCACTGTTATCTTGCAAATGTTAATTGGGGCATACTTCAAGCTCCACCAAGAAGCACTTACTGTGCTTGTTTCAAGGAAGATTTTCAAAATCCCCCATTAGGACCAAGCAATGAGAAGTCGAATGAACTGTTGCAGAGCATAGGTCCTTCAGTCCTTAAAAGAGTAGAGGAAGCAGTCCCTATTACATACTTCCCCCAGTATATACTGCTGCAGAAAGGGGTGATTCCCTGCAGGGCCCAAATGAAGATGTAAAGCCTCATTTTGCTGTGAGAGCACTCAGCCACATGAGGACCCTCTGGATGCCTGTGGAGTCGCTCCCATCATCTCACACTGGCACAAGGGAAAGGAGAATCTGCCCGACAGCAGGCAAAGCCCTTCTACAGGTTTGCTACCGTAAAGCCCTGCAAACCGTGAGCTGTCTCGTGTGTTGCCTCCACCACACTCATCGCCAGCGCCCCGGCTGCTGAAATGCCACCGCCACATATCTTCCTTATCACCTCATCCCCCTGCACCTGCAGCTTTCCAGCCTCACACACCACCCTTGTTAGGTGCAGAGAGACAAATCTGCTAGATAGGAATTGAGGGCACACAGATAACGTTACGCTGCGGTTGTTAGGCAACAAAACACACCATTACCACCGCTTTTGCCACTGGGAACCGTCTGTCTTACCTTTTTCTGGAGGACACAATGGAAAATGAATATAAACATTCCCTGCAGAGAATTGAATATGGTGAAGAGATACGCCATGATGACTGTGCTTTCATTAATATACATGAGTCCAAACGCCCAGGTCAGTCCTAATAGGCAGAGTAGAGCTATTGCACCTATAACCCAGGACCTATTAGGAGAAACAAAACAAAACAAAAAAAAAAAAAAAAAAGGGAAAGAAAGGGATTGGTTTTTTGTCTACAAAAGAAGGCACATGTCTGCAAACAGGGAAGGCTTTGGCTGTGGTTTTAGCAAAAAGAAAATAGCATATCAATATGAGTTGTAGGAATTTTTGTCTTCAGTTGGATGCAGTTTGCAAGTCTTCAAGCTTGAGGAAATATACAGAAATGGAAATGTTATGAGCATGGAAATTTATCATAACCAAAGCATATTTGTATCTGCAATGTTTCTGGATTTTTGTTGTTGATGTTGTTTGTTTTTTTTAATGTAAAAGCAGTGCTTATGTAAATGATATGTAGATGCTGGTTCTGTACATGGCAGGAAAAAAAGAAAACAAACCAACCAAAACAACAACTCTACGTGTCACTTTTTTAGTGTCCACTGGTTTCACTGGGGCAGGATTGCCAGCTGGACTAACTGCTTTACCATCAACACCAAGACACGTTTATTGCTCTATTTTAGCTAGTCTGCCATATGCCTGTGAGCCAGGCAAACAACGACAAGCAGGTGGGCAAGCCCTCAGCTCCTGCTAGATCAGCTCCACCAAAGGAGGCTCTCTGTGACCCTGCTTCACACTTCTTCCACCGTGTGATGAGGGAAATACATATATATAAACATCTGTGCACTCTCACACCACGTTTGCTCCAACAGCAGCTGCTGCCCTGAGAAAAGGAGTGCCAATCCTACTTCACATCAGCTGCAAAACTAAGATTATTGCTTGCTCTACCCCAGGACGGATCTGTGAGCAGGGGGCAGCCACTACCTGGCCCAAAATATTCCTCAAGCAAACACAGGCAGGTTGTAATTTTGACTTGCATTCTCCCAGCAACCTTCTGCTAGCATAGACAGTGTCCCACTGTCCTTCTGCTGCGCCTCTGGGAAACGGTGCCTGGCTCCCCCGTGGAGATGCCAAGGACAGGCGGAGGAGCCAGGGACGAGGGATGGCTGCTGCATGTCATTTTTTTTTTTTTCAGATGGATTTTAGGCAAGCTTTAAGCCCAGCTGAGATGGCAGGAGAAGCATTCCATGTCACCGTACTAAATAACAGTTAGCCATGTGCTAAATTAACTCCTCAGAGGCTAATCTTCCAATTCCAGGACATGAGGTAAAGTGTGACAAGAAGGATAGGGACAGAGGGGGGACTGGGTCCTGCTCCTAACCATCCACCTAATTTCCACTTACTAAATTACCTACAGCTATAAGGGAATAGCTGCTGCATAGAGGACAGAGTCAACTTCCAGCTGGAAAGCACAGCTGCATAGCAAGCAGCGCTGTGAGCATCCCTTTGCCCTTTCCCTCATGACCTTGATTTTCTTCTCTCTACCCCTGGCATAAACAGGTATAAAATCATAAAAATGAAAGCCGTGATACCCATCAGTCATCCCCATTCTTTGCTCCCTTTCCTCACCATTTAACCCTTTGGTTCCCCAGAGCAGACAAGCCTGCAGCCAACTGATAACTCTGCTTCCTTGCCTGCCCCGAAGCAGCCCAGGGTGCTACAAAAGGGCTTAAATGACCTGCCTAAATTTTAACTCACTAAGACACTTCAGCCTCGTAGAAACATGTCTGGAGTTTGGGCATATGTGGTTTTTCGTCTGCTAAGCAGGGCATGGGGCAGGGGAGAGAAAGATAAGGCAGCAGCAGCTTAGGGGAAAAAGAAGTCGTGTGCAGGGCAGGCTGACAGTCTCTATGGCAGCTGCAGCTTCAAATCCTCTTGCTTTCAGCAGGGCTTGTCACAAACAGAATCATACTGATGTCGTATTAATGTTCACTGTTGTTTTTCTTTAGGTATTAGACAAACAGAATCATACTGATGTCGTATTAATGTTCACTGTTGTTTTTCTTTAGGTATTAGAATGAAAATACAGCATTATGTCTTCCGCTGAAGTTTATAAAATATGTATTATTTAACCACATGACCAGCAGAGCTCCCTAAGGTAACTGCTTCCTTAGACAGTTCTTTAAAAATCACTATTATGTATCTATCAGACCAGAACAGCTCCTTTGAAGCATTTCCAGTCAATCCTGCTAATAAATATTTACCGTGATGCAAATTGAAAATGCACTCTCAAAACACTTCGGGAAGGTAGCCACTAGATGAAGTTTACAGATTTAGCCACTTGGTTTATTATTCTCCCTGAGATTCCACCATCAGTGAGAGCACATTATCATCTTAATTGCAGGCCAATTTTTAAAATACAATTTTTTTTCTCCTTAAAAAACAACCAACAAACAAAAATAAATGAAGTGGAAAACACCATTTTATTTCTTCCCCCTTCTCACCGTGATTAAAAGGTTCCTACATTAACAGTGTCTTTCAAAACTGATCCACAGGACATCACAAAACTATGCTGCCCTAAAGTGTAGCCAGCTCTTGAACCCGATCAAAGAGCCTTTGGCTGCAGCGGTGCGCAGGAGTGAAACAGTTATTTAGCAACGAGAGTGGAAATATGCTACCTTCAGTGATGGAAAGGAATCTTTGGGTTAGAAGACCCTCAACAGGGCAAACTGTACGAGATACAGGGTTGTGCTTCAGAAAACAGACCTGGAGATAAAGAGGGCATGGAGATTACTTTGAATGGGTCCGTCCCACACCCGCAGAAAAAAGAACCAAGCAATGAAAGAGAATGTGTGAATGATGCTGCAGGAATGGACACAAAGGACTCTTCACCAGAAGAACAAACTGAAAGTCTACTGCAAAGTCGATCTGCTTCTATTTTGTGCTACTGTGCTTTACTTTTTGTTTGCAGGAGAAAAAAGCACGGATGCCCTAAGGCACGTAATTTCTAGGCATTTTTGGCTTGCTTGGCGTTTTTGTTTTTGTTTTTGTTTTGGTGTGGCTTGTGGTTTTTGCTTTTTCCTTTGTACAGACTTGCTGTTGGTTTTTCATGTTTTTTTTTTTATTTTCTATAGTGCAATTTTTGAGCAATAAAGAAATAAAACAATCATGTTCTCGTATAATTGAAAATTAGAGGCGTACAATTAGGGACAATTGGGTACTCCAGTGTGTAAGGAGACTGTGCACTGAATACAGATTAGCATGCACTGCACCCATTAACCAGAATGTGAATCGTGTGGAGTACCACCCGTGTACCTTTTTTAAAATTTACTTCTGTATTTGTATTGTCATAAAGCACTTTCAGGGATAGAGCACAGTGGACTGGAAGGTTGCTATTGGTATAACAAGTCTGTACGACACAAGATTAATCGGGAACGTTCACCCTGAATTCAAGTTATGCCCAATCAAAGAACATAAACCAATACAGCGGCAACTGGCTGGCGATACGTATGCAGCACATTTACTCTGCATGTTAGCTGTATGCCTGGCCATTTTCCTGCACAGTTTGCTCTTCTGCCTCAAATGTGAATGACAGAAGCTTTAATGATTTTTCCATATTGATCTGACAGCTGGTTCATGGGACCACACTGATAAATGAAATTTATCAGCCATTCAGGTCATTCTTACTTGATGAAGGGTCTGTTATCCTCATAGCTAAAGAATGCGTAGACATAAAGACAAGAACACCAACATTAGAAATATAACGACGTATAGAGAATATAGCTTGCTGCTAGTCCCCCCCCCTTCTCCCACCAGCCATCACCAAAACCGAAGGCAGAACCACATCAGGTGTGCTTGGTACACCCAAAACGTATCTCTCTGGAGAAAACTAGCTTTGAAACTCCTGCACAGCCACCATGGAAAGCTTGCACACATTCAGATGGCAAAACCTCATTGCACCTCCAGTGCTCTCCATCTGATGCACTGTAGTGTATTACAGGAACCTCCTTATTGCTTTTTGTTTTTTCGTAAGCGTAACTCCCAAGTTGCTGACTTAGGAGCCAGACTACAGCGTTATCTTCTTTTTGAGATAATGGCATTAAGATCTTCTAAAAGCCTGAAGACAGAAACCAATGACCTATTTACTCCCATTTCACAAGGAAGGACAAAGAGAGGACTCAGCAGAGCAAAGAAGCCTGCTGCCACTGGTGAAGGAGCAGCTTGTGTCCCACTCCAAACAACTTTCTGCCACCATGGGGACAACAAAATTAGCTGTACCCATAACTCTGTGCCTCTCCCTGCCTGCGTGATGGCTGATTATACAATGGGTATAGAGAGCAGGCCACCTCCCAGGCCCTCTCTTCCCTCATTGCCCAGTGCTTTTGACCCAGTGATCCATGGCAGCAGCGCCACGGGTGCCAGAGGTAGAGGCTGGCTCAATATGTTCATTTCATGTTAGATTTAGAAAGAAGCTGGATGATGGTGAATGATCTTTGGCAGTAACTTTTGACCGAGAGGGACACTAGGTATCTCCAAAATGAGGCTTTGTTTTTTTCTCCTTGCAATGGCTAAAGCCATGTAGGGACACCTTCTGCATTGTCGTTGGCTGAGACAGAAGAGGCAGTGATGCTGCTCCCAGCTTCACCCTAGCATGGTCACTCAGGGGCTTCGGGAAAGAATAGGAAAAATCACCGAATGGGCTGATCTGGCCGCACTTTACCCTACATTCACCCTAGCCCCCTTCTGAGCAGTGAGAAACAAGTAGATGGGCAATAGCCTTGCAGACTGAAAAACCATTATGTAGGCTGTAAGGAGATCATGAGCATCTTTCAGAGCTTCATGGAAAATAGTTAATTGTATTAGTATGTGAACATATGAACTGGTTTGCTCAAGTTGGTACCTAAACCTATGCCTGGCTTCAACAGGGCTCATCTGCAGGAGGAAAAACCATGGGGGACAACTACTCAAGGAACTGCTGTTGTAGCCTCCTGGGACTGAACTTGCCTTCATCCTTGCCAGTCACTGACAGATCCCCAAAGCTCTGCTCCAGCATCCAACCACCCTTTCATCTTCCCAGGCTGCCGTCCCTGCAGGCTTTCCTCCATTCATCTGCTGCCATGCTGAAAGCTGCATGCCTTAGATCTTGTGTCATATCTGCCAGCCCTGTGAGGACATCCAAGCTACCCCATGGCAATGAATGCCTCATCCCACACAACTGAATTGTACCGCTTCTGTCTGGGTATAAAGGCAATATATCCACTGTTCCTGTGCCCTGCACTCATCTCTGTGCTCAGAAAATGGGAAATTGGGCAGGCCAATGAAAAGAACGAGAGCTGAGCCTCAATAACAGTATCTAATGACAAATGAGGAAAGCACAAGGCACACCTTGATAGTCTTGTTGCACTGGGGAAGTATTAATTCAGTGATAAATTCCCTTCAAATGCTTCAGCCTGTGCTGATCAGGAGGGATGAAGGAGTGCAGAGGAGGTGGCTTGATGCAGGAAACTGAGTCCCCACTTCCAAGCCAAAGAAAAGCTCAGCTCCTTTGGCTTAGCATCTAGGGCTGAGGCAGTGTGCTCTTTGCGCCTGCAAATGCATTGCTGGAGGCACCAGGAACAGAGAAAAGCCATTGATATTTAAAAACCACAAGAAGAAAATAGGGCCTAGGGGCTTCTTTCTGGGTTCAGCTACAGACATGCTGCATAATCCTAATGAAGTGCCTTCAATGGATGGAAACGTGTGATAGGTACCCATGCGTGTCCCATATGATTTCTGTGCATAGCCACCAAAACGATGGCCCTGCAGAGGAGTGACTTTTTTTTGGAGGAGTGACGGAGGATTTTTTTCTCTGTTGCTGCTACCCAGACCCTTGCAAACGTAATTCGGTGAACTGCAGTAGCCTTTCTTCAAGGCAACTGAAGGCTCTGTTTCATCTTTGTACAGACAAAACATGAAATCACTAAACTCGGATTGCTTTTTAGCTTGAGAGTAACACTTCAAAGCAGCTCTAGAGAGAACTGTCAAAAACACCCGAGCAGTTTGTACCCCATTTCCACTCCATTTGGGTATGGATGTGCCTAGGACCCACTGCCCAAAGCATGCAGGTGCCTGAAGAAGTGAGACATTCAAACACTTAACTCCCAAACACTTCACTTCTCTATACATATGGCCTGTAGGACTTACTCTCTGATACTCCTCGTGAAATACAGATCCTTCCTTTTCATTTTAACAATTTAAATGTCATAAGTAGCCTAACTCTTGTGTTAGCAACAATTCATGTCTGACAAAAATTACTCCAGAATATTTTTTTTCCAGGTAAAATCTGTGAAACCTATCAGCGCTGCATTAATACAGTGCTATTATCTGCAACACGTTTAAAAACATCACTTAGATGAGAGAAAAGCCTTGGAACAGTCTTAGCTCAGGGGAAAATGTAGCTGCTAACTGGAAAACTGAGATTATGTTTACTAACAGTGCAAGCAAATAATAGCCGAAGCATAAATCCTTGGAAAACCTAGCCTAACACAGCCCGAGAGGCTGGAGATAAAATGGTTTCTCCAGAACTGATTGGGATAAATCCTTCCTGGTTCCTGGTGGTAACCATGGAATTCAGCCCGTTCAACTTTAACTATGCAGCTCTGATCTCTTCACAGTTAACAGGAGACTGGCACCCCCAAATTGCAACTTATCCCGACTAGGTATTTAAGGCAGGTGAGACTTTGCCACTCCTTGAAGAAATGCCCTTCTCTAATGACTAGGGAGGAAATCTGAATAATGTCTTAGTTGGGGGCTTAACTTTCAAATACCTGAAGTTAAAAAGTTGATCTTCAGTAGCTGTATTATCCCTATAACTCTGCAAATCTTACCTTCCTTCCCTTGAGTTTCTTCACAACCCAGATGATGGATAGTGGATGGCCTACCAATCCACAGAAATACCTAATCCATTTTCGAATCTTAAAAAAGCCCTGACATTACCTTGGGGCAAAGACTTCTTAAGGTTAATTACACATCATGTAAAACTCTTTCAAAATCTTATTTAAGTTAGATGTCTTTCATTTTCCCTAAGCACTTTCGTTGTAATTTATGAGAAAGGATTGTTCATATTACTTCCTACGTTCCAGTGATATTTCCAGATCAATACAGATTTTTAAAGTTGCTAATATTAGCTGCTTATGTCCTTGTTTGGATGCTTAAGAAATTTCAAAACTAATGCATCCTGGGTTGTTTTCAACACACAGACAAGACAGAAGCTTGGAAGTTTCCTTCGAGCTGCCTGTCTTTTTAAAACCCCAGCATGTACCTTTTTGACACAAGGTGACCGAACTGCCAGAATATACACAGACAGCTCAATACAGGGGCACAGATAATCTGTAAGTTATATATTACAGTGCAAACCACTTCCACATAGGTAGTTTGGCATCACTCTGGATTATTAAAGCCTTCATTTTTTGGAAGCAGGAACAGTAAGGCAAGAATTTACCTTTACATTCATCTTAAAAAGCTGATGAATTGACAATGCCTGTTATCAAAAAGCAGCTATGCAACTCTCATTTAAAAGAATAATGACTGTTCTTCGTACATTTTGAAGAGTTTTTTTTTTCTATTTAAAAAGTGTAGTTTTTAGCCACATTTACTGTAAAACTATACCTCTAATAAAACCTGCGTAATCGATCGACTTCACATGTTACCATCTTACTCAGCCCTTTATGGTTTAACTTCATCTAACTCTATCTTATCAGTCTTTTCATAAATTGAAGTATTTTCCCGTATCTCTGGTATCAGCAAAAGGCCTGAATGGAGTAAGCATGTGGACTCAGAGCTCGGGCCCCAAAATACATGGTTTGGCTCACAAGCAAAAAATGCCAAAGTGAATGCACAGTGAACAGGACCTTTAGTAGCTGTTATGAGTGATGAAACCCAAATAAAAATAGATGGATGATGCGTACCCTCTAGCACATTCAGAAAGACCCATGGAATTCATTTTAATATGGCACAAATAGAGTACAGAGACAGATGTTTCCTGCAGAAAAGCATGAGAGACACAAAATAAAGCGTGCTATTGTGCCTCCCCACTGTCTGCCAATATGAGGCAATAGGGAGGTTTGTTTGTTTTTTCCTTTTTTTCTATTTTTAATTTCAAGGATTACAAACGATTGATTTATTGAACTTCTGAAAATCTACAGGAAGTAGCTGGAAAGCCCAGAACTGCCCTCATAAAGCAAACGAGTTCATCGCTAATTAGTGGAGGAGCATCTTCACGTTGAGAAAAATCAATAGCAAGCAATAAAGGAGTGCTTAAAGGATCTGTCTTCACATTTGGTGACAAAGTTACCACGTAAGTGGCATGAAGCCAAATCTTTTCCTAAGTACCTTCCTTAGGCTGCTGCTGTAGGCTTCCCTGACATCACACAGGCTTCCAAGAAATAATCTCCAGGTCTCATCTTTTGGCTGCTTCCCCGTCTTTGACAACAAGTCTCCATCCTCCATTTTCCCCCAGCCCACTAGTGCTCGTTTGTGGGTCTTGCTCTCAAGGAAGACTGACTTGTTTGTGAAAAGAGCCATGTGCCTTTCAGCTTCATTTGCAGAAGAAACCCCTGGCTTTACGTTCCTTGGAAATCTGTAAAGGTCAGGGTCCTACCTCCTGGCAGAAGGGAGATGCCAGGCAACTCCTGCAGGCTACAAATCCTTTCACCCTTCCTAGGGAAGTGATGATGAGCACATAAGGGCTGTGTGATCAGAGATGGACCCTCCACGGCACGTGTGGCCACCAGACATCCCATCTGCACTGGGGATGTGCCACCAGTAGCTCTGAAGATTTTATCCGGACAAATGAACCCAAATTTCCCTTGGCCCTGCATGATTTGGGGTGGCC
Source organism: Cygnus olor (assembly GCF_009769625.2). Classification (NCBI taxonomy): domain Eukaryota; kingdom Metazoa; phylum Chordata; class Aves; order Anseriformes; family Anatidae; genus Cygnus; species Cygnus olor. Next base: position 13,486,713 of record NC_049172.1, on the reverse strand, counting down.
TATGTCTGCTTTTCTCTGTCAAAGGCAGAAGTATCACCCTTTTCCCACTCAGCTTTCCTGGGGAAGTCATGGCCTGCTTTCTGAGATTTGTTCTTAATTATTGCAATTGGAAAGAGCAATTCTGTTAAGCTCGCCTAATTTTCTGTAAGTAATTAATTACCCTCTGAATTGCCTTCCCTGTTTATTTCCTTCCTCCTAGCTTTGCAAAGGCATGCCATGATTATTCAAAACACGCTAATGTGTAACCACATATCTGATTGTTTCCACACGATCCAGATTCTGCACAGCCTTCAGACACATTTGTATTTCACAAACAGCACCAGCAGGACTTGCTGACAAAATACTTAAAATGTATGGCCTTTTGAAACAATAATCTTGATTTATGTGTTCACAGAAAGACCTTAAGTATTTAATATCTTCCAGAACACACTCTCAGATCAATAACCACTGATTGATTTTTTTTTTTCCAAATTCTGGGAGGATGACACGTGTCAGTGGAAAGATTAGTGCTTTCCAATCACCGTGCAACATTAACACAGCCATCACAAAAGCCACAGATAAAGAAGCAAAACCCAAAGCCCAAACAGTCAGATATTAACCAAACCATGCTGTAAAAAACTGAGACAGCAACAAAAAAAATCCGATGCTTCAATCGACATTAGTGGGCAAGAAAGGCACATGGAAATACAATCTCAGATGGTTTTTCAGCATAAGCAGGGTTTCTGTCTCCAGGGTGCTCACACACTCCACGCCCTGACAAAATATAAATGTGTTATATCTTCTCTTGGTAGGAAGCTCGTAAATACTTCATTCTGTGATTCTCTAAGTGATTCTTCTGGGTTTGTTTTAGGCTGCCTGCTCAAAGTTTGCCATGGAGAGATGCAGATGAAGGCTATATAGAAATACCACTGAGGTAACCAGGGATCTACAAAGCATGGAGTTTTCTTGCCCAAGAGCCAGGAAGACAAGAAGCCAACCATTGGGCTGATGAAGGCATGGTATTAATGGATAAGAGCTCTCAAAGCCATATTGGAAAAAAAGATCATAGCCTGAGCTCCTAAACTTTGTGTGGTGGTAGGTTTTCTAAGGGAGATAAAAACCTATGCCTTGTTTTCAGAAGCACGCAGATCATTCAGATCATTTGACCATGCTTACAAAAAAAACCACAAAAAAAACAAAAAGGGTAAAGTCTTCCAGTGACAGAGAATGGGGGCTCTGGTTGTTCCCTGGTATCACGTTATTCTTCCCCACAGAGGAAATCAAAGGATGATTCCTCCCTGAGAGGCACCCCTGGAGCTGCTGTGCTCCCAGCCTGCTGTCCCCAGAAGTTAAAGAGTCCAAAACTGCAGCATACAGCACAGCTGGCAGGGAAGCAGAGATTTTCAATGCAACCTTCTTGAACAGCCCACTCAGGTTGTCTTGTTACTTTGTTAGTAGGGCCATACAAAAATTTTAACAGCCTGTTTTTACAGGCACTGCTGTATTATTTAACACGCTAAGTTATAGGTAATGCACCAGTCAGGGTTTCAGGTCACGTTTAACAAAGGTTCACTGTGGCTCCTGTAACTGTTTGTATTCTGTAGCTTGTGTTTCAAACCCTTTGTACCTTGTCCTTTCCACCACTCCAGCCAACACACACACCTCCTAACATCTGCACAGGGTTCAGTGTGGATGCACGTAACCCCCTCTCCCTGCATACTGCCCCGGCTGCTGTCTTCACGACCTCCTTTCTGTCAGTTTGCACATACCCTCAGCTCTTTCTTTGATGGGGATCGAGAATGCTGAACACACAGGATTGGGCCTTCTGCATCCACTACAACACCCAGGTGCTGTGCTGGGCGTGCTCCCAAGGGCTGGAGCCTTACGCAGTGCTGCATCCTCGCTGCGCACTCCCAGGCAGCTGCAAACCCAGACATAATGAAAGATTAAAGTGCTCTGAAAGTCCAGCCCCCTGTATGAATCCAATGGGATATTCAATTCCAGAGCCTTTGGCATCACAAACTATATCCAAGTTATAGTGTCTTAAAAATAAAATAAAAAATCCAGAAACTGATAGGTGAATCGACTAAATCTCAATAGAAAAAATACGAAATAATCCTTGCTGTCTCCCTAGTTTCACTTGTTTTTAAAATGGCTAAAAGCACAAATTAATCTTTCTTTAGTAAAAGGATACCCTCCACAAATGATTTGTCTGCACCAGTAATGTAAGCTCTTCCTACCACAGGATAAGGAATCCTGCATTTTCAAAAATCTAGCTCGCTCCTCACTGCACCAAACCCAGGATGTTTACTTTTTCTGCATTTCAATCAGCTGGGTAAATAAAATGAGATTGGTAAACCTCTGTTCCTGCCAGCACAATACTGCTGTGTTAAATCAAAGATTTCATTCTGCAGATGTTTTTTTGGAAGTTCTATTTAACCTTTAGTTTAAATTTTATACCTAACTCTCGAGGAGTTTTTTATGACTTAAGAAGAACTGCAGGACTGTAACAACAAGCTAATCTGGGGGATGGAATTAGTCATGTCTCTTTAAATAAAATACATATGTTGAGAAGCAAGAAAATGAGCAGATAATCACTTACACCCATACAACATATGGGGAGAGCAGGATATGGAAATGGTTTGTAAAGTTGAAAAGGAGGCACATTTTGGAAAAGGGGCTTCTCGTTTTTTGCGTCTGATGCTGTAGTACACCTGACCATAATTCCCAGCATGACAGACTTTGTCTACAGCATGTAACTTCCCTCACCCCTCGCCTCCCTGTGCTTGGGCCAAGCTCCCTAAAAGAGCCCAGATTTGGCTATGTGAGGTTTTATATAGCAATATTAAATGTTGAGTCTTTGCATTTGGCTCCTGATTTTTGCTTTTAGGTCGCACATTCTCAGATTTATTTCTGTAAGCCTGTGAGCAAGAGACTCCTATGGAAAAAAAAAAAAAAAAAAAGAAAAAAAATTAGAGGAACATGGTGTGAGTCTTGTTTAATTTGGGAGCTGAGGCTCTAAGAAAAAAAAAAAAAAAAAAAAGGTCTACCAACTCAAGGTTTGCTGTAAACCCCAAATGGTATTGACAGTGAAGCTGTATACCCTCCTCATTGTCGTTAGCTCTTACTAGAGCTCTGTGCTTCCGAAAATCAGGCTTGAATACGCTGCAAAGGGGTGCCCTGTGAGTCACGGAGGCCAAATTCCTGCTTTAGACACTCAGCATTGGTGTCTTCCTCTCTGAATAACACGCATCCTCAAGCAGGACAGTGTAGCAGGTTAACCTGCTTTTCTCTGTGCTTGTGGACACAGACGAATGGGTATTTCCCCTCTCCCAGCACCTCCTCCTGAGCTTGGTTCTCAATGATGAAGCCTATGACAGCCCACGGCGCTACTGGCTGCATTTCCTCGGAGGACAATTAGCAGATGAGAAACGTGGCCTTTCACTGTGGAGTAAGTTCAAGAGAGAAAATAATTACTGAAGTTAGCTGAGACCATTCAGCTTTCTTCGAGTCAGAAACCAAGGAGAGCATATACTTTTTTATTTATCCATTAAATCAGGGCCGTGTGCCTTGAGCCGCAGACCATTTGAGGCTCCCATGGCAGCTGGTGAGCCTGGGGAGGCTCATTTTGGTTACCTGGAGGCTAGGGGGGTGGGATTGATTTCTGAAGTGCTGGACATTTCTGCATCATCCACGTTAATAGGATTTCAGCATGTGTTCTTGTGAATCCAGCCACAATACCAGAAAACATTCTTTCCTGCGTGTTCAGAATAAATACATTTTGAAGGAAATTTCGCTTTTTTGATGGAGTGCTTATCCTATTGTTGAAGAAGAAGAGATGGGAGCACGTTTACACAAGAGGGAAGAAAACTGCAAGAAGAGCACAGCGATTAATGCCAGGATTAAACTATCACAAAGCCCCTAATTAATACTGACTCTTTCGAAACAAAAGGAGCTACCAGCTAAGAGTCTGGATATCCCTGTCTGAAAGAGAGACAGAAAATTGCATTTCCTGGATGATTTTGGGGCAGGTTTCTATTGCACTGGACAAGCCTTTCATACAAGCCCAGGACTACAGCCCGACACACTCTTCTTTGAAAAGGTCCCCACAAGTTTTCCTTTCTAAAGAGCATACTGGTGGCCTCAGCACAAGCCAAGCTATATCATGGCTAAAACAACAATGCACCCACCTAAGTAAGACAAAAGAGGAGGGAGCTGACAAAGCCCTCTGCTGCCTGCCTTCTTTTCAGTGGGTTTGTAACTGTGCTCAGCAGCTAAAGCCCACGTGTCACCCTTCTAAAGTAAATACAGTAAAATCTCACTGCCACATACTGCAGTGCAGAAGGACGTCAGGAAGGCTCGTGTAGCTGTGGGAAACACTAACAAACCTCACCGCAGCAAGGCAGCAGGGGGAAGAGGGAAAAGCGTCTGCGGGAGCTTCAAAGGGAAGATTGCATCTGTAAGGAACAGCAAGAGTGGCTTCTGGCCTCTGCTAGGAGAAAGCAGGTTTCGCTCTCTCCCCTCTGGGCATTTGGAGATCAGCTGGGATTCCTGTGTAATTCCAGGCATGGCAGTGTCCCAGCCACACTGATGAATTCTTCTAAGCTGCCTACAGGACCTGCCCTTTATTAACTAAATAACTGCTCTCCCTACCCAATTTTCTACCAGTTTGCCATTTCGTTAATTAGCAAGCCCTATACTGTGCACCACGCAGCAGAGAGAGGACCTCAGATTTCAGCAGACATGGTGAAGACCATGTCTGGATCAGTGTAGCCCATCTTTTTTTTTGTTCCTTTACTAAAACCCTAATGACGACTCTAATGAGCAGTATTTAAACGGCTGCAGAACAAGGCTTTCACTCATCCTGCATTTTGCACAGAGAATGGGGTTAAGACTTAGGAGACATGCGGATGCTTTGTCGTGTTGCAGCATCTGCTCCAGGTCGGATGAAAACCTGACGTGTGAGGACCTAGTCCAGCAAGTTACGTGCCTTTGCACCCAGAAAGGATTTGATGGATGGAAAGCTTAAGAACCGTGCTGGACTAGTTCACATACAGATGCATTCTCCTTTGTCACATAAGGCTTCTTAGAGGAATGTGAATATAAAAAAGATGCAGTGTACTCCCGTCCCCGACAGTCTGAGACATTTCACACATCTAACATCTACCTGGCACAATGGCAAAGTGTGAAGGAAAGGCTTTGAGCTACTTGACTCCAGAAATCATTCTACACAGCAGCAACCTCCGGTAAAACAGCCTCACAGCTGGTCTAAAGTATTCCAGCTGGTAACATGACTTCACGAGGAGCCATCTGCTAGCAAGGGTGCATCAACACCGTACCGACATGCCTACAGTCTCCACCTCGCAGGCTATAGATGCAAGCGGCACAGCAGGCTCTCACCATCCAGAAAGCTGGCATGTCCCTGGCTTGGAAGAACTGCCTTCCTATCAGCAACACGCTTTCCTTGTAGGTTCGGAAGAGCTGCAGGAACTAAAACGCCAAAACAACACGTTGCCAGATACCTGTGTTGATGGTGGATCAGTTTGTGTTCATGAGCAACCTCGTGGACCATTCACATCCCAGCTACACTCTCAGATGGGCCACAAGTGAGACACAAATGATGCTGACAGAGCTACCAAAGCCTAAAGGATCCTCTCCGCTATCCATTTCAGCTAACCTGTGTTTGCCGACAAGCCACAAAGAGTAGAAAGAGTGATGGCCACAGTGGGCCTTGACCTTAGCACACTGGCAGACTAAAACAACTCCAACCTAGAAACGGCCATTGGAAAAGGCTGGGAGGAAATCTTCCCTCCCACTCAGCATCTGAGGAGGCAGGGTCAAAAGCTACGTGCAGCATCCATGCATGCAGCCTTTTCGGTGTCCTCTGCACTGCTTCATACAGAAGTGATCTTTAAAAGACAGAAGAGATCCCTACCCAGGGCAAGCTCTTAACATTTCTGTTTAAATGCATTGAAGGCAGAAATCAAACCCTTCTGTTTCAAAAGATCCTGTTGACAGTACCTGTCGTGAAATGGCATCTAGTCTGCCCTCCTGGTGTCAGCAGCTGGCACAGAAACCCTTGCAAAGCTGAACAGCACATACACAAGCTCACATCTCCCCACCACACGGGAATGTTTGATATGGAAATACAAACAAAATAAAGCCTCTCCCTCCGAAAATGCAACCCTGCCACGAGAAACCACATGGCTGCAAAGCAGGACTGGAGCAGGAACCTCACTTTTAGAGGGTACAACCCCCTGAATTGGCTCAACACCCACTTGACACACGCAGGATGCTCTCCTAGTGGAGAAGTACTAACTGTGCCTACCCAACAACAGATTTGTCCTTCCCCAAAGTGCTGGGCTAAGCTGGAAAAGTTAATGTGGGTAAAAAGTAAACCAGCTATTTACTCGTTGAATCTCTTGCTGGGTAACCCCTAGGTACCCAGCGCTCCACTGCAGGAATGTCAGATTCTCCCATGCTGGCACAATAATACAGAGCCTGTTCCTGAAGGTTAGGGAAGTTTATTTTTACAACTTTGCACAGTGCCTACAAATCTTTCAGCTGCACAGCATCTGGTTCAGGCACTGCCCTTTGAATGGCTTTTCTGTTGGTGCAGTAATTAAAGGTATCCCAGGTGACACCTGATCCCTTATCAAGTTCATTAATTTAAGTGGAGTTATTTGGCTCTCTATTTTCTATACTTCATAATGTATTTCTAACCTTTAAAGTGACATAGGCAAGCACCAGATTGCAGGAGCTCTTATTAACAGCCTATTAAAATATTTTATGGCCTTTATTTTTACATTGCCACAGGGAATCAAGTATTTTGCTGTTGTTGAACTGGCTCAGGATTTATGTTGCGAGAGCTTCGCCACAGCCCTACACAGAGCAGTGCTAGGAAATGAACTGGGAGAACAAACTCCCATTCAGCTCCCCGTGTGCCGTAAAGCTGTCAAATGCAGATCACAGCAAGGGGCCCTCCAATCCAGGCCCTAGGTTTGGTTTGTTCTTTTTTTAACACAAACTGACAAGACAAGATCCAATGCTCTGGAACCACACTGAGAGCCACTGAAGTCAACGTGCATATAGAGAAAGAGATCTGGGTATATTTTGACCAACCCTGTAAAGCCACAGAGGTAAGCTCAGAAAGGCTCTTTCTGGTCACTTCTAAAAAGATTTAGGAAGATCTTGTTCTTACCTAGAACAAGACTATGATCCTACCTAAAGGATTTCTGGAGATGGTGAGTCCCTCACATCTCTAGGAAAGCTATCTCAAAAAGGTAAATTCCCCTCTCTGTTAAAAATCTGCACCTTCCCCTAACTCAAGTATATCCAATATTGCGATAACACATAACTTTGATTTAGAAACTTAAACATCTAATTTCTGCTTAGGTTTTCATAAATTGCAATCAAGTCACTTCTGAAAATCTTGTTTTGATAAACTTCGGCTGAGCTTGGGGTCCTCCTGAGTTTACTTTATGTTCTCTCTTTTTTTTTTTTTTTTAAACAAAAAATCATTTGTAATGAAGCAAAATGTTTGGAAGGCTATCAGCAACATACTTTAAAGAGTTTTAATTGCTTGTGTTTTCAAAATGTTTTAATGAAGTCAAATCACGAATAGACACTCATCTGCCAAAGAACCTATAAAATATTTTACAATGACATGGTAATTGACATAACTGGTTGTATAGATTCCTGGCATTTTAAACAAAGATACTACAGATTAGCACAAGCAAGATTATTCAGTAGGCAATTATTATCTCTGCTTTAATTATAAGGGTTTTGGTATTTTTTTTTAGTTGATTTTTCCCCCAATTTTTAATCTAAATGTCATCCTGAATGGCTTTCTAGACAGATTTTGTGTGGGTAACCTTAGAAAGACTGTTTCAGCACACAACCCCATAGCACTAATGCATGACGAGTAGTCATGTTGCAAGTCCCAAGTGTTATTAAATGGACCATTCCTTTAGCGCCTCATCCAAGCCTGTCTGAAACGAATGAAAGACTGTCATGCTGGGCTCAGTCCTGGACATCCAGGAGGGACTGCTCCTCCAGTTTTGTCTTACAGCTGGGTGACGGCAGGAGAAACAGCGACACACCACAGAGCAGCCTGCCCACAAGCCGGGCAGGGACAGGTACGGCAGATGAACATCCCGCAGGTCCCTGAACTCACAAAATCACAGACTCACTTAGCTGTGCCTGCATGCTTGCAAGACCAGGTCTCCTGCATTTGTAAGGGAGCTGGTCCCATTTCCTTCCAGCCCTCCAGCAAGAATCTGAGCCTAAGATATAAAAACTTCACCCCAAAGACCATGCCGTGGCATGGTATGCCAGTGGCACAGTGAGCCTTGCCTGCTGGGGAGCTTTTCAAGGGGAAACCGATCTACTTTGAATTAAAGCAACATCTGCAAGAGCAGCTCAGCATTAACAACAATAACTTGCTGAGAATCGTCTTGCAACTGTGCTATTCAGTCATTTCCTATCGAGCTCCCCTCTCGCCTCTTCTCCTGCTCCTGTCATGGAAGAGAAGGGACAACCAACTTCCAGCAGCATTATTGCACAACACGCTTCTTTCCTGGATGTGCACTAAAGCACTGACACCAACAATTTCCTCCTGAAGTTCATTAGATGGTTTTCTTAATTAGCCGGCTCCCCATCTTATCACACGCTGCACCTGAAATCCCAGTCATATTTTTGAAGCAAGTAATTAAAGCCAGAAGTACTTGGATAAACAGGCACTGGCAGAAACTAATATTCTATCAATATAATGAGGCAGCTTGCTAGACAGTAAGATGCCCTGGCTCAGACATCATCCAAGTCAAGGGCAAAACATGCCTAGGATGGCAAGTGCATCCTCTGCTGTGGGCACCCCCAGGTAAACCCTGGTAGCTTTGCTGAAACTAATCAGGTTGTGCGGAGAATTTGGGTCATTAAATCTGTCAGTGGCCAAAATAAACAGAAAAGAAGCAAGGCTGTGCTCACAGTGCAGAGAAATAGTAATGATCAATAGTTTCAACACCTTCCCTGTAGAAACTGCAATAATTACCTGGTAATTATTGGGCACAATTTCCTCTTATGTAAAGGGAATAGGAGGTTACCTACTTCAAGGACAGCAAATGTAACTTTGCTTCCTTCATGCAAAATTGAATGGAAAATGCCACCACAGGCACTGACTGAACACTAATGCAAGCTGAGTCACTTCAAAGACAGTCCTTCATCATCAGCCACTTGTTGGTATCCATTAGAAACCACTCTGCAGCGCTGTAATCCAGTCTATTGCCCCTTATTATCATTGCTGTCAGCAGAGTTGATTCCCCTGTATGCCTTCAGAGAAGAACAGGGGTATAAACAGCAAAAGAAAGAAAGAGGCAGAGAGAAAGAAAAAAAGACAACCACTTACTTGATATTGTCAAGACATCCAGATTCGGGTTTCAGTATGGCAGTATGATGAAACATTTTATAGAGAGCAATCCCAAGGAAGATTACATTAAGCTGCAAAAGAGAGAAGGGAAAAAAAATGGTTACATGACACGGCAGAACGTGATGGGGAGAAAGTCAGTCTCTCCTCTGTAACAGATGAGTTGCGTTAGAAAATTAGCTCTCACTACAGTTTTATACAGACTGAATCACAGAAAATTGCCAAGCGTTTTATAAGGTGACCTGGCCTGTAGAGTGCGGAGCAGCGATGCCACAGCTTTACTAAAGCTGTGGTGCCAGGTGTGTTACTGATATAGGGCTGGTTCCAACATCAACTGTAGTGCTTCAAATGACGTTATAGAAAATGAAAAGCAGTTGCTCTAATGGCTCGTCTGTGTCTGGGAGGTGTAGTGTTGCAAAAAGTCACTCAAAGCTTCTTGCTTAGCTAGCCCCATAGAAATCAAACCCAATAAAACCATCTTTTTCTGTGAATTTCTGTGACTTTATCTTTTAAATATGTTCTAATAGGGGAGATGGGCAGGGAAATTGCTATTGTTGATGATGCTTAGCACAATTCAAAGTTGAAAAAAAACAGTTTGATTTGTTCAGTAAAAGACATGATGCTGTTTCAATGCCTTAGTGCTAATAGGGCCACCAGTTCATGGAAAAGAGTTTCCAAAAGCCCGGACCAGTGTTTTAGACATTATCAGAAAGGGAAGATATCTTTTCATTAATGCATTGCTTACGGAGGAGAAAAATACCATAACAGTTTTGGCTAGTGGTTCAGCCCCCTCCCTGATGCGGAGGGCTGCTGAACAGGCCCCCAGTTGCCGGAGAACCAGGGACAATGTCTGCATTGACGTGAGAGTGCCTGGTTTGCTGCATTAGCCAAACCCTCGCCTATTCAAAACAACGGATGGTTTATTTAAGCCATATTGTAGCGATTAAAGTTTGAGAAAACTCCAGCTGTCTCTAAAGTTGTGTGCTCTACATTGCCGCGGTGTTAGCTGATACGCTGGCAGCGTGCTAACTGTGAAGTCACAGGAGTTCCAACTTCTGCAGGGGAGGAAAAAACCCCCATAAAACCTCTCTTCCAGTTTGGGCTTTATTTCATCCCCCACACCTCAGATTTCCCTTTCTGCTGGATCCATACACAGGTTTATTCGAGTTCAAAAGGGGGGACAGCAAGTGGCACCAAAGCAATTTGGCACTGCTACGCATCCAGCAGTACAAACCAAACTGTCTGAGCACCCGCTCTGAGGCAGTGTCCACAGCACATACCACATGCCCTCCCCTCCCTGTTTTGATCAAGTGTTTCACAATGCAAAGAGCCTCCCGTAACGAGCATCTAATTGCTTGTGCCAGGTGGGGTCACAGAAGAACATGCCTTTCTCAAATTAATCTGTGTAAATTAAAGATACAGAGTAAAGGGACAGCAAAAGTTTTATTTCTTGACCTGAGAGATGGAGTAGTTAATTAGGAGTTCTTACCATAATTATCAAGGTCGCTGGTCCTATAAAGCTCCAAATGAAGTAGGTGTCAAGTCGGAGCCAACATCTGTAATGAAACACAGGGGAGAGAAGGCATTCAAGGACTGCACCCAGGACATACATCAAGAGTGAGCGAGTGACAGAGAAGAATGTGAGCTGCAAAACACGCCGGTGGGAGACAGGAAATATTACATTGCTTGTTCATTTAAATGCTGAATTATGTGCCCAATTTCTGACAGTGCTATTGATGGAGTAAGATAATTACCTCTGGAGGAAGGAGGGGGAAAATGGCACAAGGCCTAGTTGCTACGGCTTTCTGTGTCAGTTGGAAAAAAATCTTAAAACCTTTTTTTTTTTTTTTTTAAGGAAGGAGTCCGATGAGCAGCCATGGAGCTTCTTCGCTTTAAGCTCAGCTTTCCTCTCCAGCCCTGATGCAACACAAGCTGTCTGTCAGCTGTCAAGAGAGGTGACATTTCTCCATCAAGCAGATCGGAGCAAATTTTGTGCAAACAGGAAGCACGATTTTGCTAACAGAAGGCTGAGGTTTAATTAGGTTCAGCAACTTCCCCTTTAGAGTGTTTTATTTCCCTGAACCTCCAGAGTGTTTTGTTTCCACTAATGTTTCGAGCATTGCATATGGTCTGTGCTATTCCATGAAGTTGATTCATGGCCTAAAACTAAATTATTAATCGCTTAATTTCAGCTGCATTTAATACTCCCCCCATTTTTTAGGCCCCTGGGAAATTACATTTCCATTCCTAGTTCATTCCAGGCGACAGGAAGATAAAATGGAAGTGACTGGTTACAAGACAGATGAATGTAAATTCTAAGAAAGTTTCACATGATATTTAAAATAATAATATCTTGTCGTGTTTGCGACGCTGCAAATCACAGCTCCATTTATACGCAGAGGACTAAGAAAGCGTAAAAACACTCATACTAAACGTCCAATGAAATTTCATAATTAGATAAGCGACAGGAACTGTATATATGAATTTATCATGGTGGAAGAGACAGCGATTCTCACAAATGACAGCTCTAGTGCATGTGCTCAATTTTTTCCCTTCCAATGGACTTTGAAACAAGCAGAAAGGTTTGTGCCAGCAGCCCAACAGAAGAGATCAACACGAGTCTTCTGCTGAGAGAATAAAACATGCCCTGAGCCTCAATGGCTGGGAAAAGTCAAGATATGAATAAATTCAAGGATGTAGATAAAGCTTCCCATTTTCCTCCCTGACTATATACATTGCGTGTCTCAGCAGCCTTAAAGAAGTATCAATGTTTACGATCATACCCGTATTTATCACAAATTAAAATACAGTCACTTCCATGACACCACTCCCGAACTGACTCCGCAGCTGTTCATCAAAAATCTTAATGTGACTGCATCCAAATCGTGATGGGAGCGGCAAGCAGAGGGGCTTTCAGAGCGACTGCACGGAAATCTTGTTTCCTCCACGGCTGCTGAAGTTCAAGGTGATTTAGATGCAGCTGGTGATGGAGCAACATGAGTGACTCTAAAGTATTTCAGCCTGATTTCCTATAGGAAAGGGTTTATGCGATCATGACATCTGTGCATCACCCATAACAACGCCTGAAATGTCAGCCAATTGCAACTAGATTTGACAGAGGAATAGAGGTTTCAGGGATAATGAAGTACCTGTAAAGAGTCCCCCTGCCACGAAAAAAGATGTTTGCATAGCAGCAGCTCACGCATTATGGGACATTTAAGTCTTAATACTTACCCCATCCCACAGGGAAAAAAAAAAATTACCTAGTGCTTATGCCTCAGCTGCCAAACATGAATCGGGAAATAGGCAGCCCCACAACTTCTTCCCACAGATACGAGTGCTGGGTGGAATGTGTGTGGGAGAGGACCCAGTGGTGTTTCTTTTTTTTTTTAAATGTCAATATTTTAAGCCTTTTTGCAAAGTTATCATCCACAAAATCCCCCAGCCCTGCTGCAGGGAGTTGGGAGCACGATGCACTGCAATTGCCCAACCACTCAGTTTTCCTTTGGCATGAAGTGCAAGACACTTCTCAGAAAGCCAATGGAGGACAAAAGGCATAAAAACCTGTCTCCATTCCTTAAAACACATTGGCTAGCCATGTGGTCACAGCTGAGGCATCTGGTTTTGATCACGAATAGATTGGGACACAGGGAAAACCTGCACCTATTTGCCTACACCAAAGTCCTGCCTCGCCTCTGGGAGAGATCCCTGATCCCAGCCCCTGGATTCCCCACGGATCCCAGGACTGAAATACAACAAGATGAGGGAAAAGCTGTGCCAGGCGGAGCAAAGAAGTGTGAAGCAACTGGTTCCTTCCCTGCTAGCCAAATGAACTTTCTTGCTTTCCCCTAAAAAGCTGTCCCTGTGGTTATGTAGCGCAATGCAGTGATGATGGAGGGGTCCCGTGGATGGCAAGCAGCCAAGAAGGCAGGTCAGGGATTCATTATGCTGGCATGCAAAGGTCCTGCTCTCCAGCCACGTGGGGCAGACACTGAGCAGAATGGTCCCCATCCCCTGAGAGGCAGATTCATCTGAGCAAGAATGAGAACGCAGCTTGCAAAAAAAGCAGAATGGGCTTTCTCGCCTCTCTGCACGCTTTAAGGAAGGCGATGCGATTTTTTTATTTGTTTGAACAGAAAAATTGACTTTCTATGAAACCTTGTATGACAGTCAGTGCTGGGCGTCGGAACTGAAAGCTGCAGGGTTGCATCCAATCCACACGGGGATTTTAAAAAGCCAGGCTTTTCGTGGTCATCGGTGAGCGGTGCAACTCTGAACCCATTTAAGTCCTACCTCATTAAAAATGCAAATTAAGAACAAAACATCAAAACACAGGCGTCCTGCCAATTCTGTTGCAGAGATGTAAATTGCTAATCAGACAAGTACCACACTGAGCTTTTCTTCCCTTAAAGACAAAACCACACGCACAATGAGCTGCATAAATGAGCTCCTTGAAACAAGGAAGCAATCAGGCAACTCACTTCCAAAAAGTTGCTAATCTTGGGCTGCTGAGTTACTTCTGACCCCCATGCACAGCTGCACTGTGAGCACGGACTTGCTTATTACAAGTTTATACTCTGCTGCCATTAAGCAAATGAGCTGCTTCAGGGCTCAGCACAATGCAGAGCAGATTATCTGCACATCCGCGGATGGGGAAACGCTGCTCCAGAGCCCATTACCGTTAGGAAGAGCCACACCAGCATAGTCAGTGCTGTGCCTGTAATGAGTGCCGTGGAGCTGCTTTCCTTTCCTTTTTAATTTCCTCCTTTTCCACAATGACAAGTCACTATATTCACCTACAGCTTTTTCGAAGTAATAAAGACTACAAAGAGTTTGCTCGATTTTCTGCATGAAGAGAAATCAAATACTAAACTATCCCCGGTGTGTACTAAATATAACCAATAAACAATCATTAGCTGCCATTGGACCATAAAATGCGAAGAGCCCTAACATATCATGTTGTTCATGGGAGTTCAGCAGTTCGTTTCACATGGCCATACAGCCTCCTTGGCTGTGTGTGGTAATGGGATATGTATGAACAAGCTGTGCCTTTCAGGGGTGCAATGTATGTTCTCCAGCATCCCCATTGCTCACGCTTCCTCCACCAAATACCCAGCACAAGCACTGAAAATAAAACAAGTTCATGGGGCCATCCAAGAAGTACCGCGTTGTTAGGAGCTATTTTCCAGCAACATTAACATGCAAGTGATGTCGGCAGCTGGCTGATGGAGTTGGAGGCTGTGTATATACACCAGGCTTTCATTTTGCTTTATGACAGCTGGATTTCTTGCCACGTATATCCTGCTTTATAGCATACCAAGGAGGGGAGGGAGAGAAACAATAGAGAGATTCCTGGCACGATGAATTTGATCACCAGTAGATGAATATACCTACAAGTACGTTTCGTAAAATATATTGAGCCATTCAAAGCATAGCTGCTCTCCTCTGAGATTTGTAATAGGCATTGATATAAAACCCAGGGCAGTATGTGATATAGAGTAGCTTCTGACTGTCAGTTTAGGATGGCCTGCTACTTGAGCAGGTCTTCTCACAGGGAGGCTGCTAAAGTCTTAATCCAGGTTTTTACTGAATTTTAAACACAAGTTATTTTCACACAACAACAACAACTGCAAATACGATTTTTCCTCTGCATTTTGCAGCACTGCCCACTACATCAGATGTGGACAGGAGATAAATGGATTCGGTTAACACACAGGACAAGGCAAGTGCAGTTTTTAAAACTGCAATCCTGATGTCACATTTTTTTTCCAGCAAAACTTAAGATGTGGCCATTTAAGACTCAGCAGCTGATTTGTTACAGCCTTCAGATCATGATGCTTGCTTCCAGTTATTTTTGAGACCTCAGGTTTTCTCGTGCTGCTGAAAAGACCTGGTCTGTAAGAAATGTCCACTTGGAGGTTCATGTGAGCACTGCCAGAATCACCTGTGGTCTCCTGACCTCAGTGTCTGCAGTGGGGTTTACCTGTTTTTCACATTTACTTTAGAAATGACAGTCAGAATGAGGTGAGATGCAACACTTCTGATGAATTTGGGCGAAAGGGCAAACAGGGCTCAGCTTGCTCACATGAATATTCCCAACTGACCTGAATGGGATGGTCTTTTAATGTAATCGCTACGCTACTGCCTGGTTATAGCATCGAACTAATTAGCCCTAAATCTTCTGCTGTGGGTGATTTGAACTTCTCTTAAACAAACAATAATAAAAGGGAAAGAATCAATGCCAATTTTTGGAATAATTAACCGTCAGACAATATCTTTACTGGGCAGCTCCTCCAAAATATCAATATGAACACCGGGGCAGAAAATCACAAGCACCAACTGATGAGCAAAGAAACAGAGAGAGGAACTGTTTTTAACTGTATTTGCCTGTTTTTGACTATGTAATGTGGGCATGAGGGTTGGATTTGGAAAGGAAAATGAAATCAAGAAACCCTACATGGGGTCTCTAAGCAAATCCTTCTGATATGTATGAAGGGTGGCACCAAATGCCAGGCAAGAAACAAATAACACTAACAGCTCCATAAGTCCTGCTTAAACAAATGCAATAAATAATGGAGGGAGGCAAGTAATATATTCCAGAGGATGTTTTACAAAACCCGGCAAAACCAAGCAACTTCTTGCAATCAAATTATGTATGCCTGGCATATAGTTCACTACAAATTCTAATCAGTTCTACCCTTCTAATAACATTACACAGAAAAATACATCATCATCCATCAACCAGATGGAGCATGATAGTTATACAAAACATATTGTATGTTTTTTAGTTTTCCAGTATGAGAACGTGATAAAATTGTGCACTCTAGAATTAGAGATTATAAATAAATATTTTAGGCTCTACAAATCTCTGTAAATATTTATTTGCAAAATATTGTATATACATGTTTAGTCATTAAAAATACTACTTTATGCTGTGGGGAGGGGGAGAGCTTTTGCTGGCAGAGGCATTTGACTGCTGCCTCATCAACACAAAGACAGCAAAGTTTTGTTGTTCATCTCCAGCGAATTTCAGCTAAACTTTCTGCTTGTACCACCTATGTATGGAAATATTTGGGCTGGGAAAAGGCAGCATCTTCCACGGAATATGTTTATTTTGCTGTGCTTCAGAAAGGAACTTATACACACTTATAGGAGTGGTAATGTTGCAGCAATGCAAAGCTGCCATGGTGCTTTATGGGCACCATGGTTAGGTGCCATATGTTCCTGCTCTACCAACTGGCTGCTGCATGCAGGTAACTGTCACACCTTACATTTGTATGTGGTTTGTCCCTGCAGAACATCCAGATGGACTTTGCAAAGATGGGAGAAATGCAAATCAACCAAACTCTGATGTAGCACGGTTGTCTCACATCCAAAGTGATACCTTGGGCTTGAGGAATTCCTTTAACTGCAAGAAATTCTCAATACCCAACAGCGACAGAGCACTGTAAAACAATGTGTTTGGTGCTACTTTTCATCAAAAACTAGCTGCTGTGATGGGTTTTCTTGGTGCACAGCACAAAACATTGGGAAAGTATGCAGAAGAATTGCTGTGGTGCTTAACTCCTGCAACAGAAATCACGGGGTGAACAGCGTGGGAGGCAGCCAGAAAAGCAAGCCTGTGCCTCGTCATCCAAGTTACTCCCCGAGGGCACTAAACAACCAGACTGCCAAACAGACTGGTGGAGATGCAGCTCCAGCAATGGCAGATGCAAAAGAGCATCTCAGCTGGCCTTCCAGGGGTCCAGACTCATGTCCCTTCGGCCCTAATGTGTCCTCAGTAGAAACACCACAGCAAGAACAAATTTGCCTGAAGGGACGAACAGACTATTGAGGCAGAAAGTTTCAATACCTGATTTGTCACGACAGGACGTGAACAGCAGGAATCAGCTGATGGAAACACTCTCACCTACTGCACAAATTCCAGAAACTGCAACTGGATGTTCTGCTACTTTTTCTCTAACCCATAGGCCTGTCAAAGTAGGATACACTACCTGAGATAAATTGGTAGAGCTCCTTGAAAACTGACTCCCTCTTGCCCTCATCCTGTGTGGGCCATTTCCTTTCCACCAAGTATGACACATACAAATTCAGGTTGCTATTCTCCCACTCATGGAAAAAACATGATGCAAATATCCAGCTGCAATCAACCCTACCTGTTGGCACAGTAATGGATCGTGAGCAGCTCTACTGCACTACAGATTTGCTTCTGCAAAGAATCGGGTTCATATATGGCAATAAGGCTTTCAGGCAAAAATTTTGCAGTTAGATTTAACAAAATATCAACTACTGCCACAGCCTGACCCAACCTATGCTCAAAAAGAGCTTTAGAAACGCCACTGGCTCATTGCTACTTGTGCCTTCAGACTGAGCTCTTAACTGAGTTAAAATGACAAAGGAAAGGCAGCCTGACAAGGGAAAGCAACAAATAAAATAAAATAACATCAATAAAAATATATTGTTAGCGCTATTGTAACAAAGCTGGCAAAGAAATCAAAGGCTCAATTTTCCCTTTGTTTTCTATTAGACGGTGTTGCTGAGCATCTAAATTGTGCTTTGATACCAGCTTCAGCAATACTGAAGACATTTAAGAATATTCATAATGGTAAGCGATGTAGCTCTTCTGATTTGCAAAGAGGGTAATGTACCCTACAGTCACCACCTAGCTGAGCCTCCAAGCAAAATAATTTGATAGAACACTTGAAAAAGAAGAAGGCAATGTCTCATCATCTATGTGAGAAATACTCTTTGGTTAGAGAAAAAGGATGACCTTGCTGATACAGGACCAAAGTGAGACTTGGGCTGTCTGGGCAGAGACTTGGGACAGCCACCTCTGCTGATATTATGAAATGATGTGATGAAATTTTCCCCATCAGACTTTCCCAGGAAAACACCTTTGCAAATCTCTTCATGGTGGGGAACAGTCCACGATCATGGACTACACTGGGAGACATGGAGCTATGCCCTCCAGTTGAGTGCTGCCTGCACAAGCAGCTTTCACTTGCTCGGTCTCCAGCCTTTTGGCTTCCCTTTGTCGTCCCCCCTCCCATCCTCTGGCCCAGATCCAAGCAATGCCAAGCCCCACTCACACTTTGTCTGTGCCATAGCTCCGGTAGTCCACTGCTGCTGACACAGCCACGATCAGTGCAGGCATGCCGTAGCCAACCAAATAGAAGTACTTCCTCCGGGAGTGTTCACTCTCAAAAACCTCCACCAGCATGATGTAGAGCTGCACCCCCTCCAGGAACATCCAGGTGAAAGCCGCCAGGAAGAAGAAGTGCAGGAGGGCAGCAAAGACAGCACAAGCGATCTGCAGACAGGTTTAAAAGAGCAAGAGAAGGTGTTTGTACTATGCTAACTTAATGCAACAGTCAAGATTACATGCAGACAGGCTCTTACTGGGAAGTTTCAAAAGAATGAGGGAGTTCATCTCCAAAGTAAGAATTTTTTTTTCTTTCACTTGGGAAATGTGTAAGAACTATTTCCAAAGAGACACATCTGTGCATGCAAACCATATTCAAATATACAACAGGAGGTATGTATGTAATCTGGCAAATAAACATATAAAGATGTGTGTAGTATAAGCACATTTTTATAACCTGTTGATTAAACACATACACGCGCATTATTTACAAACAAAGAGCATACAGCCTCTGAAATGAGAGCAGACCTTTTCCATCGTTCCTGTGATCTCTGAGTCAGACCCTCAGCTTCCAGTGTGTCTCCAGGGAACGTGCATGTGTGTATACATATATTTACTTTTCTGACTGGTGTGTGTGTTGACAGACAGAGTCATGAATGCATGCATACATGTGCAGAAGTGTGCAGACTAGATCATAACTGCCCCAACACACTGGGGTTTTGTCTGTAGATTCACAAAGGCTGTGTTTCTCTTCCCAAATTCTCCCCATCGACTATTTTTGCCCGAGTGACTTTCCAAATGTCAACATGCCTTGTGAATATCCTTGGGTGCTGTGGACACAGTAGGACGCACGCTGGGGGTTTCCCAACAAAACAGTTATAGTGAGAGGAAGGGAGTTAGGCAAAGGGATTTGAAAAGCTGGAAAGACTATGAAAATGCAAAATCTATTCCAGTTCTATGAAGAGGGCCTTTTCTTTTCAAAAACTGAACAGCAACATGCTTTCAAGAATTAAACAGACGCAGTAAGGCATCATTTAGGGAATAACTTTTCCCACTCATCCAGGAAGAAATCTCAAGACAGCTAATACTAGGAAGCGTCTTGGTCTTCTTTTGGTAATTAAGATCTGATTTCCAATTAACTACCTCACCCTGCAAGGACTCATGCATGAGATTAAGGCAGCACTGGAATATATCCCACTCCATGACCAAACATCCTATATGCAGAGGTGAGAGTGCACTTTCTGCTCCCTCCTGCAGCGAGAGCACGAAGTGCTTTGCCTCTTACCGGCTGGTCAGTCCGGTTGATGCCAATGAGGAAGAGGAGTTCTGCTACAAAGAGGCTGATGCACAAGTTCTTGTGAATCGTGTTGCGGTCACTCTGCAGCCCACGGAAGAAGCAGAAGGTGAAGATGCAGATCAGGAGGCAGACGAGTGACAGCAGGATGCCAACCCACGTGATAAAGTCCAGGAGCAGGTCATGTACTGCATCACTGTGCTGGAGATAAAACCAAAAAAAAAATCAGTCATATGCTGTATGATTTCTAATTTATCTGAGGCAAAGAGTGAGGTTGTCTGTGACACTTCCCCAAATATTTTTTATCCAGTCACCAAGCTGTGGCACAAGGGACTAGTTTTGGCTAGGATACGGTTAACTGACTTCCTAGAAGCTTGTATGGTGCTGTGTTTTGGATTTAGGATGAGATTCATTTTTCACAAACATGGCAAACAAGAGGACACACTGTCTAAAGAACCATCACACACTTTGATTAGGTGTAAAAGTGTTTCATATGAACAACATTGTGGAGATGAAAACCACGATTCTGTTACAACCATTTACCAACAGTGAAAAAAGACTCTCTTTAAACATCCACAGAGGTGTACGAGCTTGAAGGGTTTGGACAGAAAAAGATCGCTTAAATGTCTTGTCTTTCTTTTCACTTGGGAAAGAGAAGGGAATTTTGAAACCCTGGAGCTGTATTTTAAAACTCCTGGGAAGTCCGACTGAACCCTGGAACACTACGCAGAAGAAAAGACATCACTTTTCACACTAATTTTGTTTTAAATTGAAACAGAACAGCAATTTGAAGATGGTCTGGAAAGTTCCCTGTGCTGAACCTGTAACACGGATTTACCCCAAACCATGCAAGCATGGCCACTGCAGTGGACAAATCAGGCAACCCAGCAGCAAAGTTTTGCAAAGGGCAGCATAGGTGTGCTTGGGTTCTGCTGATAAACCTCTGGATTCTCTGCTGATTATCTCTGCTGATAAATCTCTGGATTGCTCCCAGGCTTGCGCTGCATTCACTTCCCAAAAAAAGGAGGGGGTGCTGAGACCCTAACACCGAGGGTATTCCACCACCTTACTAAGGCTGTAAAAGTCACCAGTGACTCCACAGGTTTCCACCAGATGTGGTGAAATTAGAGATATCATTACTTAGTAAAATGTAAATAAGAAATGAGAAATATATGGTGAGTTACAAGGAGGCTGCTCGGGGCTAAGTGGTTAGAGTCAATGAGCTGAGGGAAAGATTGCCTGGAAATCTCCAGGGCCTTTTCAACAAGACCTGAGAGCCTTGAAACCCAGCTTTGTGGTCCACCAGCTTGTGTTATAAATGCTATTCACATTCTCCCCACTTCTGGCATTTTGATGACTTCGGCATTATATAGGCTGGCAAATACAATAGTGTCACACTTCAAAAAGCCAGGACAAACTGGAAACATTTTCCTCCCTGTAGGATAAAAGCCTATGACAGATGGAGGGAAAAGGTGATTAATTTATCCATTTTCTTTGCCTGCCTGCCAATGATAAAGCCACATCAAATGTCAGGCCTTTCCTGATATACACTCTGCTATGTCAGCACCCGTGAGCAGCAACTCAAACCTTTCAGCTCTTTGGCTTTATCAGCGTGAGTGATAGGCATCAAATGATAACGAAAGAAGGGGAGTGACTTTCCCCTCCATCTCTTCCATGATGGAAGTTTTCTTTCCAGGAAGACTCCCCGAAGGGGGTGGAGAGATGAGGGCTCCTTTCCCCAAATGCTCCTGCAGTTCTTTCCGAGCATTTCTGGTCTCTAACGAGCTAAAGGTCTCGAGTACAACGGAGAGGCAAGAAATTCTCATGTGCTTCTTGCAGACCATGATCGAAATGCCTATTACATCCAGCTACTTCAGCAGCACCCAGAAAAACAAGAAGACGAAGTGCACATCATTTTCCTGGTGGCTGCGCATTGCTCTATCTCGGTGCTGTTCCAGCTCATCCATCCCTCTTAACTCAGTGCAAAAAAATGTTAATGCAAACATCATGTCTTGCAAATCACTCTTTCTTTCATCTGAGGCTGCCGGGGAACAGCAAGATAACATCTCCCCGAGCAATCGTGCCAGCTCACCTGATTAGATGGACCTGCTAAGCAGAAGTGACAGAAGGCTCTGGGACTGGTAGGTGGGTGGATATAAGGAGAAAGCAACCACACGGACTTGGGAAGACTGAGTGACACAAGGCCAACGGCACATACTTACATATTCCATGAAAAAGCTAGCCTGGCACAAGGAACACTCTCGGAGCATCTTCCTCTGCATGAAGCAAACCTCACAAGGTCTCAGCTCCTGCACTTCTATCAAGAAATCACTGCTCTACTGACACGAAAACACAATGCAGGATTAACGGGTGGTTTTGCTTCTGGAAAGGAATCCTGCTACCTGTACAGAGCATGAACCTCAGGGAGGGGCTGCTTGCCCACGACGCTCGCCCTACTTAGCAAGGAATGCCAACTTCATTCCTGTATTATTGTTATCACTCTTACTGCTCTTCTTTTTAATATTAATCGTAACGTTAATACTGTTGTTATGTACATCACACCCATCCCTGGAGTACTGGGAAACAACCATAAAAACAGCTTCTCCATAATTACAACCTCCTCCCCAACCTCAACAAACTCGCAAAAGAACAAACAAGGAGGAATAATAACAATAAACTGGGAACAAGAGCAATTTAAAAACACCTCAGGGCTAAAAATAAAAAATAAAAAAAGATTTTGCAGCTATTCTTGTAAAGTCCAAGAGAAGAAGTGGGACAGATTTCAAAGGCTAGGTGTGCTCCATCTCGTTTGGGATAACCAATTTTGGGTGCCACAGCAGAATCCCCAGGGCAGTGAGGACTGGATAAGCACCGGTTTTCTTTCCCTGGCAGTGTCACCTGTCCCTTGGCCAGATACATGCAGAGCTTTCACACGAGCAAGTCCAACAAAAGGGTGTTTTCATTTTTACTGGAGACCAAAACCTGCAGAATACTGCGCTGCCAACAGGTCAGATAGGGTATGCCAGCTTCACGAATACTGTGGAAAAAGGAGTAATTAGGGTTAATCACTCCTCAGTATCATGAGATTATCCTTGCCACCACCTATATCACGGCATGACAAATAAGGCAAAAACATACCCGGTTCGTACAAACAGCATGTGGCTTTGCAGAGTTAAGTATGATAAATAACAAGCTAAGATTTTGTACCTGCATCACAACGTCTGAGCCCATTACCCCAACCACAGAGACCCACAGAACAATAAATTCTTCTCTTTCCCCTGCTCCTCCTGCCCAGCACTGTTCAAGCATTCCCTGACCGAGGACAAAATGGCTTTGATACAGGCACTAATGACATCATTCCAGAACTCTGCAAGTCCTAAGGTCCCTAAAGCACGTGAAATGCATCTGAAACCATCGATGTGTTGGTAACAGTCAACTTGTGCTTCTCAATAATCTCCTGAAGACCTCAGCAGCCAGAAGAGCCCATGGGAGATGACAGATGTCAGGACAAGGGACAATTTTCTGATAGTATCAATCAAACACCAACTTGCCCGAACACGTCATGACTTTCAAGACTGGTGCTACACAACCCAGCATGCAAGCCACTGAGTTTTGTTACTGCTAAAATGACGCTAACTTTACAGATAAGTTGACACACGGATTATTTTCAGTATAGGAACAGCTTCATAAGTAAACTGTGTGAAACCTCCCAGGTGGATTTATTCCTTTGAATTCCTTAACTGCAGGGCAGGCTTAAAAGACAGCAGCAAAGTTTGCACGAGCATTGTAAAAATAGAAATAAAATAATCCACTTCTGTCAAAGGGTTTCTCAATTAATTAAGTTTTACGTCTGCAATTTGGGCATGAGCCTGACCCAAAATCTCAGCGAAGGAAGAGCTCCCTGGCTTTGGAATAAAGCCCTGCTTTTGGTCCAGAGGGGCCAAGAGCGCTGGTGGAAGGGAGCACTGATGGGAAGCTTTGCAGGAGGAGTTACAGGAGCGCTGGTGGCCACCACAACAGGGTGAGCAGGCAGCCGAGATATTATCCGGGCCGTGAAATCAATGAGCAGCTCTGGCAGTGCCTGCACACCAGAGCTGAGCTAATAAAAACAAATCCCAGGGAATGTCAGCTTATGACAGAATGGCTCTCCCCGAGATGAACAGCCATTTCCTTCCTTATTAAAAACATCAGTAGAAGAAAACAGCAGCCAAACTGAGCTGCCAGCAGCAAAGGACACATTCCTTTGCCTAATCTGTCCCTTCAGGAAAGGAAAGAGTAATACGTTTGGGGGTGGAGGAATAAGCAAGCAGTAAATAAAAACACAGTGTCATTGACTTGCTCAGATACGACTCCTTGGTGCCCAGCAGGAGCTGGCAGTGCAGGACTGGGCAGAGACCCAAGTGGGACAGATCTGAACTCCTGCACGTTGCTAATGCTGCTCCTCAGATTTGTAGCTCTCCAGAGCCGCGTGGGCTCCCTCTGCCCTTTTTCCCCATCGCTGGTGTCAAGAGAGGATTACTGCTACAGCTTCGCTGTAATGCTTCGTGGCTAAGTACAAAGGACTTACTTTACAAGCAAATGGTTTTGTAGATATGCCAGAAGTGTCAGCTGGGCTACACAGACTGGGAGGAAACCCCAAGGGTTCCTGTGGCATGTCTGTGCTGCCTGATGGCACCACTTGCTGTGGTTATGCAGGCACGAGAGGTTTCAAGGGGGCTTTCCCCTCTCCATGGCTATGCAGGACATGCGCTGGAGGGATCCCACTGCTCTAGCACCCATCCTGTCCCTCCTTTCTGTCCCTCTGCTCCACAAGGACAAAGCAGCCACCAACCAGGTAGCACCCCCTCCGTATTCTGCAAAGGCAGCACATCTCTGTCCTGCTGTCACAGGCACTGCCAGGACCTAATCCAGGAATAGAAGAACTTCATTCCCACCTGAAGCCCCTGTGCAATGTCACTGACTCCTGACTGTGGTCATTTAAAATAAGGCTCGGGTCCCCGAGCACTAACGCAAAGTCGCCTTTCCTCTCCTCGTCTTAGTCCTCACAGCTGTTTTTGCATTCTGCACAGGCTGCACGACCCGTCCTCCTGCTCCTCTGCCTTTCTTGGTAGAGGAAGTCCTCCTGCCAGAACCCTTTCCCACAAACTTCGCCCCCAAATGCAAAAACCAGACACAGCATCCAGCACAAGCCACGGAGCCCCTCACTGCCAGAAGAAAGAGATACAAGGCCATACACAGACAGATAACTGGGTGCAGATCTCACCTCACCATGCATTATAGACCATGCTGTGGATGTAGGGTGTGGAAAGAGCTTGGGGTTTCCATCTCATTTGCTGACACTGCTGCAACTTCCCTGTGGCAAGGAGAGACTCAGTTGTGTGATGCAGCGAAGCATCGGTTGTGTGAAGTGGCTCGGACCAGTGATTGCAACGTCCTGGCCCTCTCCCATGCTGGCTGGAGTTAGTAAAGCAGCACAGCTTTGCTTACTCATAAGGCATCTCTAGCCCAAGAAATGCGCTACGGCAGTGGTGCCAAGTTCACACTGCAGATGTCTAGCCAGCCTAGCTGCTGGCTTGTTAGCTTGAGTTCCCAGCAAAATCTGGTCACAGCATCGCCAGCTTTTGCTGTCGCACACTGATGGCCTTACCCAGCCCGGCTCCAGGAGACAGCTGGGACGTGGCTGTGCCACACCATGACCTTCCCTTCAGTCCTCAAGTACTCAGCTACACTTTCTAAGCTAACGAACAGCACAAGCTGTGTGTCCTCTCATCCACTATCTCATCCTGCTTATTCTTGTAAGAGCCAAAGCATAATCTTTCCCTATCTTTATTCACCTCATTCACCTCTTTCAAAAATGTGACTTGAACTGGTTGCCAAAGAGCAATCCAAATGGTTAAGACACACAATGAGCCTGAAAAATTCAGCCTAAATATGATCAAGGCACAACAATCTCCCTAACTTAAGGACTTTATTTAGGGGATGGGATGGTAGGATGAATTGGACTGGAGGGATAAAGATCAAAGAGATGCACATTTAGCCAGAGATTAATACTGTCTTTTATAGCCTAAAATCTGACCAAGGGGGAGCTTGCCCTGAACCTTACACTTAGTGAGAAAGGAAGGTGGTGGCAATAAAAAGGGCAAGGCTTAGTGCTTGTGAACAGGAGCTATTTCAATGGTGAATTTTACAACAGAGGGGTGATGCAGTCCCCACTCTGCGACACAGTTCCTTACCAAGGGTCTAGCCACAGCTCACGAGTCAGAGAGCCAAGAAGGACGATGCTAAGTAAATAAATACTCACTGAACTGGTGGGAAAGGAAGCCATGGCTGATAA
Organism: Cygnus olor; assembly: GCF_009769625.2. Taxonomy (NCBI): domain Eukaryota; kingdom Metazoa; phylum Chordata; class Aves; order Anseriformes; family Anatidae; genus Cygnus; species Cygnus olor. The sequence goes on along the minus strand of NC_049172.1, from coordinate 13,460,543 downwards.
GCTTCTGTGTGCTCAAATTTCTGGCACCTGTAAGTGCAGAGCTCAGAAACTGCAAATTCAGTAAGCAGCAGATTCCACGGTTCAGCCTAAATCTTTATGAAGCCAGACTCTACATTTTTTTTCAGGCTAGGCACCCCAAAGTTACCTGAGCAGATCTGCATCAATACTTCAGGGAATGCCCAGATGCTGACCAGCAAGAAAGTCCAGCTGGCAGAACTAGGACTAGCAAGACAGAGCTACAGCTCGGTTCAAAACAGTGTATGTTAAACTGAGGGTTGGGAACTCAAGGAACTCCCTGCAGTGATTTACTCGCCTACCTAGACAAAAAGCTCAAGGGTTGCCACCGGTTACCACTCTGAATCGACCCTGTAGGCATAGATTACTTGACCTAATAGGTTCACCATAGATAATTTCTGTGATTCATGACAGGGCAGTCAGAGAGCACGCTAGATATTCTTAACAACAAGGTTTGGGTAGTTTTCCAAGAGTGGCTAGACAAATGCTAACATCGTTTTGTAGGTAAAACATTCATAGCAACAGCAGTATGCAATATATAACTGAATGTGCCTTTTACATCTTATTCTTGGAGTTCATCGGTGTCACAGATTTCTATTCCTAACACAAACTGAAATATTGCTGTATCTGGAATTTTAAAATCTCATTCAAGACAAGCAGATTTAATAACTTCTCTGCTTAATTAAAACAGTTCTTATTTAATAACCTTACAATAAGTTACGTATTGCAATGTGTAATATACCTTTTTTTGAGAAATAACACTTTTGATGGTACAAAATGATTTGTCTTGCAAAATTCATCATATAACGGTTTCAGTAATTTAATTCTGCAGTTAGTGTTTTTGCAATCCTTCACCCACCTCTGCTTTCATTCACTGCTGTTTAATCCCACAAGTGCTAATATATGGATAAGACAGCACTGCAATAACTTTAGCTTGCTCTTTTTATCTGAAATGGCTGTATTGCTTTAGGCAATGGACCACTGCATTCCATTTAGACTTCATATATTTTTATTCCTTTCTCTCCCCAGCTTGCCTTATGCTTCCATTCCCCAAATAATTAGCATGATGTAATGTGTGTGTGGTATTGAATAACATTTGAAAGCTTCAGATTAATTGCTAGAGTTAAAACACCTTTCTTTTTTTTTCACTTTTCCTTTTTGTTTTATTTATTTTTATATTTATTTAAAGAAGAGTAAGCTCTGGCATTCACTACACACTGATAAGCAACATTTATCAACCCTAAGGTACCTTTGTTTATTCCGTTTTGGGTGATTTTTAATTGCATTTTCCCACTAACTCTGAACTTGTTTTCTGGCTGCATATTTTTCCCATGGTACATTTAAGATGCATCTGCTATAATTATTATGATGCAAAGCGCAAGCTTATATGAAAAACAGCTTGTAAATTTTGAGAAGTAACTCTGCGGCAATTACATAGGAATAATGGTTTATTTAACTATGGGCTTTCTCCCATGGCATGGTAACCTCTATGTTTTTATAGCATTTAAGGGTCATAATGATCATCTCACTGATACAAACAATTGATAGATATTTCACATAGACCTCACCCATGTTGAATGTATCTCATAATTTAGCAAAATATCCACGAGACTGCAATAATCTTCCTATAAAACAAGCCAAATGCACTTCCCAGCTGATGAAAAGAGTGATTTGTTTCCAAGTCTTACATTCTCTCTCCAAAGAGAGGTTCCCATTTTCTCTGGAAAATGTCCAAAAGGGCAAGGACTACTATGGGTCCATAAGGTCAACCCTTGCTGGGAGGAAGCATGAGCAAGGTCCCACACACAGGTCACGACATGCATGCTGTTCTCTTCCCATGCTACACAGGACCCTGACAGCAGCCTAAGGGGTACCGCAGGTACCCATGGTGCGTTGCTCTTCCCCGCAGCTATACACCCTGACTGTGTGCACAGCAGGCCCTTGGGTTGGGGCACTTTTATTTACCCTCCTGAAATATATTTGTCCCAGTCCTGGAAAAGAATATCTAAGGTAGGATTTTTCTAGGCGTGCCTGTTTTCCATGGCCACTCTTTCTAGAACAAAGTCACTTCCAGGGGGGCTTCTAGGTGCCTCCAAGTCACTGTGCATGTAAATCAAGTCTGCAGGGAGGCTTTCTGTTGGGGTGCATAAGCAAATCCGAGCCCAACTTATTTTAACAGGCAGAAAGCACCTTCAAAAGTAAAATCTCCTCCCCTTAATGGAAGTCCTATTAAGACTGGAATTGATACCAGCAACTTTGTCTCTTGATGCATACCAATAAATCCCTGCCACCCATGGTCAGCCAATGTCATTTTCTGCCCCTCTGGACAAAGACATATTGCTGTGTCATGCTGAGAGCCAGATGGCCATCAATCACTTGCTCAACGGTGCCACCTTCCAACTCCGCCTTGCCACATACGCACTGCTAATAATTAAATCCCAGCCCGCAGCTCCCAGAGCAGCCACTGAGGTCTCCTCAGGAGAACATGCTCTTTTGCCATGCTACCAGGGAGGGAGATCATTCATGACCAGAAATGACACTTGTCAGATTGGTACTGCCTTTTGATTAAGGAGCAGGACTCAGATGTCCACTTGCCATGACGTGTGGTGTTCAGTCCTATTAGGTAAGGTTTTGAGAATACTCATTACAGTGAAGAAACTACGGTTTCAAAAACCCACCAAACTGAAGTCATTAAATTACAGAGCTCGATTACAGAAGAAAATTGTTTTTGTGGCAAAACTTCTAGAATACTATTAATTGTGTATATGCCAGTCACATTTAGGGACCTTAGCCACTGACCAAAACACCACTATATGAGGTCCTGCACAAGCACGCAGCATCCTTTCCCCAAGGATTGTCCTATCTCAAAGATGACTAAAAAGCCTCTGAGGCAAGGAATGCTTTTTGTACAAAACACAAGACAACAACAAGACAGCAAAGTATGCATGCAAGATATGAGTGTGAGTCAATGGATGACAACAACTCCCATTTATTTTTAAACCACCACCTGTGGTGGTTTTACTCAGCTGGATAGCTAAGCTCCACCACAACCACTTTCTCACTCCCTCTCCTAAAAGGGAAAGGGGGAGAAAATATGATGAAAAGGGCTCAAGGACTGAGATAAGGACAGGGAGGTCACTCAACAGTTATGGTTATGGGCAAAAAAGACTCAGCACAGGGAGATTAATGTAATTTTTCACCTATTACTAACAAGCTAGAGAAGTGAGGGACTGAAAGCAAACTAAAAACACCTTCCTCCCATCCACCCTCTTCTACCTCCTCCCCCTGAGTGTCACAGGAGAACATGGGAATGAGGAGGTCCTTCCCACTGGATGCTGTCCTTCCTGAATTGACCCTACATGGTCTTCCCACAGGCAGCAGCTCTTCAACAACTGCTCCCACATGGCTCCGTACCACGGGGTCCATCCCTCAGGAGCAAACTGCTCCAGCACGGGTCCCCCACGGGCCGCAGCTCCCCCCAGACCCCCTGCTCCTGCGTGGGCTCCTCTCCACGGGCTGCAGCTCCGGCCCGGGGCCTGCTCCTGTGGGGGCTCTCCATGGGCCGCAGCCTCCTCCAGGCCACATCCACCTGCTCCACTGGGGGCTCCTCCACGGGCTGCAACGTGGAGATCTGCTCCATGTGGGACCCATGGGCTGCAGGGGGACAGCCTGCTCCACCAGGGGCCGCAGGTGAACTTGCTCCACCACAGGCTGCAGGTGAACTGCTGCCGCGTGCCCGGAGCACCTCCTGCCCTCCTGCTGCACTGAGCTTGGGGGCTGCAGGGCTGCTTCTCACTCCTCTCTCTCCCAGCTGCTGCTGTGCAGCAGTTTTTCCTCTTTCTTAAGTATGGTCTCATGAAGCTGCAAACAATATTGCTTATCGACTTGTCTCTGGCCTGCAGCAGGTCCCTCTGGAGCCATCTGAAACTGGCCCTTATCTAACATGGAGCAGCTTCTGGACTCTTCTCACAGAGGCCACCCCAGCAGCCCCCTGCTACCAAACCCTTGCCACATAAACCCAATACACCACTTCTCCAAACCAGCAGGTATTTGCATAGCAAGACTTTAAAGTCAACTCATTGCAACAGAATAAGAAATGTGATACATGCTGCTTCCATTATTTACCTCAAGTTAGCCATAAGGCCATCTCCACCAGCAGACCAGAGGAAGATGGTACAATGAGGAAGAGCAAGGTGCTGAGTAGCTGGAGGGAAGAGCTACGGATGTTTGCAGGGCAAACACTCGCCCTCACCCTGAGACTAGCATGATCAGTAAGACAGACATGCCAGGAAGCTGTCCAGTTGTATCAGAGTCAAGAAAGCGGGGCCAATTTGGCTGTTAAATCAACGATATTTTGGCTTCAGCAAAACGACAAAACATGACCTGAAAATCTTGAGAGCACTCACTAACACCCAAAACATCCGTGGGCAGATAGCACAGTGGTTTGGCACTCAGGAAGCTTCCAGTTGTAGGTCTTTCCAAACTGTTGGATGAGCATGGACAAGCAAGGGTCTTGCTTTCTCCTTCTGCAAGATGAGATAACACCAGCACTACTAGTCTAGTGTGGTTCAGGTGAAATGCCATGCAGACAAGGCCGACCTACTTGAAGTTTGGGAAGAGACCTGTTCAGTGCTAGCCCGTATCTGCATCATGCAGTACAGCTCATGTTCATTCACACCAGTGGAGTGGAAAGCTATCTGCATTTCCCAGGTGCAACCTCTGACTTCGGTGACTCAGGTATATCTGTTAAATCCAGGCAGGTGGTAACCAGACAAACATACATTTCTTGTGAAAATTCAAGCAGTTGAGGGAAACTGGCAAAAACGGACTTAGACTGCTGAATACCATTATCCTGTAAGCATGTGCTCTGAATAGGGCATTTCTTCAGACAACCCCCAGGATAATGCCATAGCCATTTGATGACATATCTCCTGGACTGGTAGTGAATCCTGCAGAATACAATGAATATGTCATTCTGCAGCAGCAGATCCATCCTGTCCTTCTCAGCTGGACCCAGCTGTTGTGGCAAATGAGCCGCCAGGCTCTCATTTCTTTTTTGCAGAGCTTTGGTCATGCATGACAGTGCTTTAATATATATTTTATTGCAGCTCTTCACATTCCTCTTCAGATTATTAAGTGAAACAAAAATATACAAAGGAATGACACTGGAAGACTATTTAAGAAAAGGTCTTTTTAAATTATAATAGTTTTTGTGGTTATGCAGCCATGGAAGTGGCTCTGAAATATTCTGCCCGCACAGAAGCTCCTACAGGATCTAGCTCAGAACAGTGAATTCTGCAGTGGTGCCAGGCACACAAAATGGAGACATTACAACACAGAAAATCATGAAGACAAAGTCCTTCAGGAATCAGGGCTTTCTCTTATTTCTACATCCGGTGAGATTGTTTTCAACTAAAGACTGCCAAGACAGCTCAGGAAATGGAGGACTGACTCAACCATTCTCCTATTCTTGAAAAAAAATCCAACTGAAAATCCCATATTTTCAGGAGTAACTTCATTAGCCCCAGTGGGGATAGTCATGTGAGAAACCAGCATTACACCACAGACCTAAATGCAGGCGAAGGAACTAACTGCTCATGTACCAGCCTTGGATGGATGGACAATCCAGACAGGATGGTATAATAGCTTCCTTTTATGTGTAGCTTGCTGCCACACAGTGAGACACAGAGAACGTATCTTTAGCTGGTGGCTGGAAAAAAACGGCTCCACACATGCACCTCACAAATAAATGCAGCACTGTATTTGCCCTGCAAGCAGGGCACCCGACTCACACCCCACAAGGCAGGCTCTGTCCGATCCTGTCCCACCACCCATGGTGCTCTCTACTCCCTCATGGCACAGCAAGGACCCCGCAAGCAAGGACCCAGCCAGGAGATGTTCTGGACCAGTAAAGCAAAGGATGTGGTACTAATGGCCAATTCTGCTCACTTGTCTTCTGCAGCTCTGAACTTCCCATGCCAGGAGCTCAGTGCAGCCTTGCATAGGTGTGACTGTCTCCTTTTTCACTATGTTGCAGAAAGAAGGTTTACATGAGATATTTCCCACCATTTGTTGGTGTGAGTTGCCATCACACAGCAATTTCCCCGAGCAGCTGCCCTTTGTGGGGGTGACACATAAATTGTGTTACATTAGCCACTTTTTCTGACCAGTCCCTTGGCAGCCTGTGAATTTGCAATGCCTACCTTAACTTCCACGTGTGCCATCAGGACTGCGAAGTTGGTTAGGTGATTACATGAGCACGTGGTGTGTGTCTTGTTAGTCGTCAGGAGGCGACATCCTTGGGTGGACCAATACCCTGTCATTGTACGCTTGGTATAGCTCCAGAACGAACAGTTTGGATTGAAATTTTCTTCTGACTGCTGCAAGGAAGCAATGAGTAAATGCAGTAAAATGATAGGGTTTCAGAGATTTCTATATGCGTTATTTATTTTTTTTTCCCAGAGGCATTTTGTAACTCTTACCCTTTAATTTTAGATAAATAATCAGCAATGACTTAGATGTCAAGTATTACTTGTCGACACCAAAGAAAGTTAGGTTATTGCTCCTCTGTTTGCTAATGCAAACTTAGTTCTTTGTTCTTGATTAATTTCAGACATAGACTAAATTCAGCTCTAAAAACCAGATTGCTTCATTTGCATTGCAGAGCAGAGAAATTAATTGCTTTAAGCAATCAAACTTTTGCAATGACTGTGCTTGGCTAATAGGACTAGCTGTCCTCTTTCACTGTAATTCCACTTTCCTCTAATATCCCCTGCCACCATGATAAAATAACATTATGGCCCATTCTAATATATTGTTAGTTTTTAATTACAGAATGACGTGTGTCAGCAACTGAGCAATGGACATCAGCTCAAAGGAGACTTTTGTTACTTTTATTAATGCAATGTAAAAGAGACATTCACCATAAATAACACAAAGTGCAGAGGAAAAAATGTATAATTCTAATCTAATCAAGGTCTGCTGGGGGCCTCAGATCAGCCAACTTTTGTGGCACTTTGTTCTAGAAATTGAAAAAAAAAAAAAAAAGTTTTCAAACTCACCTTGATATGCTTGACAGTAACACCACGGGATCAGCTAGGTAAACCTTATTGCTGAACTCTTTGTTTATTGCTGCCGTGATGACAGGTGAGTTGACAATGACGGAGTGATTAGTCGACATTGCTTCTGTTCCTAATTTCATGCTGGCATTCTCCGTGGAGAGATAGGTGCCCAGTTGTTGTACAGCACAAAGGCCACCCTGATTTCACCTAGAAGGGTAGTGAGAAGTTCAATATCCAGGTCATCACACTAGGTTTTGTTTTAGATGACAAACCTCTTCTCTGAACCAACTTTAAAACTTTTTTTTGAGAAAATGTTAAAAGGACCAAGATGTGGCATATGAAAATTCATGTTCTCCTGCCTATTCAAATGAGCACCATGAGGTGCAATAGGAGGTCCAAGGATGAGAAGAGCAGAAGCAAAGGTGGGCTTATTTTTGGCATAAGTGGGAGTAACGGGCTCCAGGGAAAAGAGGCCAGGTGGCCCATTCCCATCTGACATAGCACTATTCTCCAGGCAATGCTTGGGAAACATATTTCATTCTGGTCCGCCATGGAGATGCCATATAAATATATCATACTATAATTTAGTCTAGTGCAAACGCCATTAATAAATTAAGACAACCTCAGAAAGTGTGGAGTCAAATCTGGAGAAGAAATCCAAAACTTTCCAACACAATTCCAATCTCACATGAAGGATAAAACAGAAATTGCAGAAATTTGCCAATCGGACAGCCCCTCTTTCTATAAAAATCCACCAACAGGGAGCCTGCGGAAAAAAACCCACAACATACTACCAACCGTTTTTTTTTAAGCTGAAACCCATCCAGTTTGCCTTCAGTTTTGCACATTATTTCACAGACTACAAATAAGAACCAAATGTGATTAGTTTGCCTTATAAATATTAAGCTGTGGGGAAGCATCTTTTGTTTCACCCCAGCTTCTGCAGAAGGTGAAGCACTGATGACCTCTGAAGGCCCTTCCCAACCTAAATCCTTCTATGACAATTTTATGCCCAGCTCTTTGGCAATCTCTTTGTGGGTGCCAAGCTGGTACAATTGATGGGGGTCTCCTGATTTGACCAGAACTCCACTGATATCATGCTCAGAAATACAGACTTTCCCTTCCCTGCTGCCAACAAAATTTCCCTTTCCTGTTTTTTTTTTTTTTTTTTTTTTTTTTAATCTTCTCCAAAGTCCACTAGTGGAGTGAAATACACATCCCACTGCAATTTTGCTACTCATTTTGGGTTTTACACCAACTCTAAATGAAGCTTTCTTCTTTAAATCGTACATACAAAAGTACCAAACCCCATCAAGGAATTCTATGGCAAAGCTCTCTTTCTGAACCCCCAAAACCAAATTCTTCTCTCAAAAATTGTCAGAAATTTTGGCAGTTTTAATGCATCTGGTCTGGCTGTAATAATGTCCTATCATTCAATGCTTTGCCTACAGTGATCGAAGTCTGTAGTAGAGTGCTTTCCCCTACATACAGGTTAATGTTGAAAAGACAGCCCCATGGAATGCATACTCCTTGCAGAGTGGTAAAGTACCCAAATAGGGTACAAGCTTTAAGGAACTCATAAATAAGAGCATGTCAGGCCCATTAGTAGAAAGCCTAGCAGTTTGAAGTTGGTCTATAGTGGGGCTGGAGAGACCAACAAATGTGTCTTCAAATTCCTGATCTGGAAATAAATGACTTGGCAGCTTGAAGACCGTTCACGTACAACATCATCTTTAATTTATGGTATATCAGGGAGCTTCATAAGCTACAGAGAGAAAGGCACTGAAGATTTAGACTCTTAACAGTTAATCAACCTTTCTGCTACACTGGCTCGTTACTAATATATGCTACTGTTATTTCTTCCCTCTCTTTTCAGATATTTGCAGAGTGCCCATTGTGGAACAGGTTACTCAAACAAGCCTCTTATCCTATATGAAGGCTCCCACTGCAGACAATAGTAGTTAAAAGGACTTTTCTGGACTCAGCGCAGTGCCCCAACAGAAACATCATTTAGGGATCTGGCACGTTTTTACCAGCACGTAATGCTTTTGAAGGCTGTCAGTCACTCGGCAATACAATACATTCCTTGTCAGCCAACTTAGCCTGCAGTTAAGGGCTTGGGAAGCTGGCATTAACATTAATGTAATATTAACACAGTGATTAATACTATGCTTACAATTGATTAAACACAAACAATGTTTACAAGCTGTTCATAAACAATGCCTAAAGCATGACTGATTCAGAAGGCCAGCATAGCCAGAAGTTCTGGACCTACCATTTCGACCATTTTGTTTCAAGGTATTTGCTGACAGTTGAATGGCGCTACCATGGCCCATGTTCTGGGGAAACTTAAGATCTTCCAGATTCCCATCTGTGCTCAGTCTTGCAACTTCCAGCTCTGCATGCAAGAGAGACCAACAATAAGAAAAATCACTACTGAAACAATCCTCTGCACAATACTTTGAAGTTAAGAAATGGTGCTCCAGACCACCTGAAAGTAGAGGAATCAAGTTACAGTGTTTCACACTAGACTCTGTTTGGACTCCTATTTCTTTTTAAATCTCTGCCCTGAAGAAGTTTTAAATTTAATTAAAAAAAAATCAAATAAATTCTACTCTCTGTGGAACACAAAAGACAACCAGTTCTTGTAAACAAGAACCTCAGGATATTAAGGACAATGGTTAAAATGAAAATCTGAAAACGTTACTTCTTTGCCACTGGCGATTGGTACTTTCTGTAAATGTTATCAGCGCTCAGGATCTGTATTCATAGAAAAAGAAAGAAGGTTGTTCTCATTTTACATATGCACAGTGGGAGTGCTGGTGCTTTCCATCATGCTTGTTTTTTAATTAAAATCACAATCAGCCAAATAAAGACACAAATCTGTATGAAATGAAACACAATTGCATCACAATGAACCATCTCCCTGTGAAGCGATGCTCTCATTGCCCTAGCAGATATTTTGCACTTAAAGCCAGGAGTAATAAAGGCAGTTTAGGTGTTCATTTTCCATGGGATTTCAAGGGTAGAGAGTTGCCTTATTCCTTTAGGCTCTTTTGGAAAGACTTCTAAGTCTTTCAGACAAAATGCCAAGCCACATCTAACAGATTGCTCTCCAGTTAATGTATGGCCAAGACAGAAGCCAGGCTCCCCAGCCCTTACTCTCCTTCTGGCTGCTCTCAGTATTTATGGGCTCTGCTTCTTACGGATATTGTCGGTGTTTTTCCCGGACGATGTCTGTCTTCAGCAGGTTATCGGCCAGCACAAAGGCACTGTCCTCCACGGTGTCGAGTAACTTGGTGGCTGCGCGCTGCTGTTCACTTGCGTTCAGGTCCCTCCATGCATTCAGAGCCTGTGGCTGCAGGAGGTTGTTCACCGTCTCCACCATGGCCTGCAAGGGAGAGGAACTGAGTAAGAAAGGACTTTAGCGAACCTAAAGTCGAGACCTCTGACATGCACTCATTTCCCTCCTCCACACACATTAGTTATAGGGACAGGGCAACATTTCCTCTCCTTGACCATCGGGCAGCCTAAAATGGAGTTAGTTATCGTTTATTTGCATTAGACAGGAGAGGGAGAGGTCTTGATTTTATTCTAACGCAGGTTGGGAATAGTGCTTCTGTGTTCATCAGCTCTGTGCTCAGATTAAGAAGGAATTAGAGCCAGGGGTGACAGAGTGGGGATGGGGAAATCCCTAAGGAAACATGCACGAGAATATATTTCAAAACCCATTTGTGAAGCAGGTTGCTGCTATCGGCTGCACCAGAATTCGGAAGCAGGGCTGGGGAACCCATGGAAGCTATTCAGTAACTATCTGCAAGGGTTAGGCTCCATACAGAACACCTCCCACCACGTAACCTCTGTCAGGCTGTCACGGCGATGGAGAGATAGTTGAGTTACACCGTTTCATCCAGAGAAACCAGCAGGTGCCCCCACAGAGATTTTGATAAGCCGTGGCATTTCAAATTGCTCCATTCAGGAAGGAGCCGGCCCCACAGTAACAACTTCAGGACCTCCCGTGGTGCACCTTGCGCCCCGGGCTACCCTGCACAAAGAGCTTTCCCATGGGTAGCTTCCTACAGGTTAATCTAGAAGCACATCCAGGGTCACACGGAACCATGCTGGCCTTGTGATCGCCCAATTACAGCACTAGAGACCTACCCAACCTGAAGGTTTCGTTCAGCCTTAAACCTCTGCTTAGTAACTAACCAGAACTGACTCAACTGTCTTCCAGGCAAGGCTTTTAATGAGACCAGCCGCACCAGCTGGTGAAACTGATTGTGCAGAGATAAATAATATACTTTGACAGTGTTTTCTTCTGCTGGTTAGTGTCTAGCTATGAGGCAGGCCTGCCCCACAAAGAACACCTCCATTACCAGCTATCACTGACTACAGAATCCAACCTTCCCTTTGAGATGAAGTTGCCATTCTCAACAATTTTCTGCATGTTGAAAGTGTAGTCATCAAACCCCATACCTCTGATCTTCAAAGCAAAGACAGTCCCATGGGATTTCTACATGTTGCAAGCCTAAAGTACACTCCATGGCTCACTTAATGAAAATACTTCAGTATTTACTCCTGACTGTTTCAAAACACACCCACAATGTGATGTGTGAAAAGAGGTTACAGCACGGCCTGTTCTCCAGCAGAACGCTGAGGAAGAGCATTACAACAGCAACACATGGCACAAATGCCTCATTGCTCTCTCCAACTACATGAAAGGAAGGTGTGGGAGCTGGGGGTCGGCCTCTTCTCACAGGTAACTAGTGATAGGACTAGAGGGAATGGCCTCAAGTTGCACCAGGGGAGGTTTAGGTTGGGAATTAGGAGACATTTCTTCTCAGAAAGAGCAGTCAGGCATAGGAACGGGTTGCCCAGGGAGGTGGTGGAGTCACCATCCCTGGGGGTGTTTAAGGAAAGGTTGGATGTGGTGCTTAGGGACATGGTTTAGTGGGTGATATTGGTGGTAGGGGGGGGATGGTTGGACCAGATGATCTTGGAGGTCATTTCCAACCTTAATGATTCTGTGATTCTCAGTGCAAGGCATGCTGATGTCACCTCACCGGTCACAGTCGGATACAATGGGAGAATAAAACCACAGCGAACCAGAATTGGATTTTATTGTTATATCCACGTGACCTTCAAGAATTTTCAATTACAACAAGGTTAAAGGAGAAGCAAGGACATCTAGACCTGCCACTGCTAGTGCTTTTAATCCCAGCAAAGGCATTTCACTTAGATAATGCCATGTGTATCATAAACTTAAATGTCCTTCAAGTTGGATGGTTTCTCATATCACCACAGCTCCTGTTGGAAGACAGAGGCAGAATCGGGCACCCCTGACAGTAAAAAGCCCCTACTCTCCAACCTAACTAATGACAACTTAACTCAGTTGCTTTTGTGCCAAATCTCTCCTTTACCTTCAGCAGATCTTCCCCTCCCTGGAAGCTACTGCCCTGGTCCCATGATTAACAGACAACATTTCTCCTGAGCCTCGCAGCTTGGTTTCCAAAGTATAGAGTAGCCAATGCTTCCATCACTGAAGCAAATTAAAATGGCGGAAATCTCTTCCTTTATTGCTACTGCAAAAATATTTTTGTTGTCAAGCTTTTACATTTCAGAGCTGGGATCCCGTTCTCATTTGCTGTTAAGTAGAAATTACTAACCATACATCAATTTCTTAAACTAATTATTAAACTAATTTTCCTAAGTAGTCTAAAAATCATCTCAACAAATGTGGTGTGTGCACAGAAAAAACAGGTTAACTTCATAGCCAAAAAGAAATACTAAAAAAAACATTGCATTTAAGTGTTTTTTTTTTTCAGCGTTTTAAAATCTTGAAGCCTAATTGCTGTAGCTCTTAATAAAATTCTGTAGTTTACTTTGGTAGCTTATCTCCTTGCAGGCAAAAAGGAGGTGTTATTCTTCACAGTGACCAAAAAATCAACTATTTGCTGTGCTGGCTCTACACAACATGGAGTTTTCTCACAAAGATCTTATATTCCTGGAAAGCAGAAAATAAGGATTTTTCTCACCTTTCAATATTACTGTGCAGACTACAATTTGCCTTACTTCTATTTAGCTCAGCTGCTAATGGTGTTTTTAAATCTCTGCTAAAACAATATGCTTTCATCAATATCGGAGTGGTGGAAATAGTCTTTGCAGCAGATCTAGCTCCTGGCTCTGGATGGAAAGGTAATGCTTATTTTGTCTAAATATGAAACAGATGATTAAATATTTGTGTTATGGTTAAACATATGCTGCAAAGATATTTCCCCAGAAAAAATAATTTAGCTATTATTTATTTATTATTAACAAAGCATGTGTGCATGTATGCGTACAAAGCTTGACAGAGAACCTTGGTTAGATTCCTCCTGCAAAACGTGTGCTCTCCATCCAATGGCATGGTGATGCTGAGCATTCTCTAGAAATGACTAACTTGAAACCAGCTATGTCCTATCACTTTGGATCCTGGGTCTGACGCTAAAATTCTGGAAAGATTTCCAAGGACTTGGTTCAGGTCCTTAACACAGATCTGATGTGAAGTTGGTAGACTGTCATCACTGGCATTACAACCAAGATGAATTTAGTCCATAGCTTTTCCCGAGGGTCAATCCCCTCACCTGCCTCAGTGCATTAATCAAGTGTTCCCCGCATTATATTTCTGAGTGCAGCACTTCATTATGGCTGAGTGCTGCAGGCTGAAGCTAAGGAGATGAGGTGCTAATGAAATGTTTGCATTTTGGACATGAGCTGAGGTAGGTGTTTTAAACGAAACAAAACAGCTGTTAAAGCAACAGTGTCTCTTGAGACAGAGATGCCAACTGGGAAAAGTTGGGCAGGGAACCAGGAACTGTGGAAAGTCAGGCACATGAGACAAGTACTTGCGCCTGTGTCTTTGCATTTAAGCTGAGACATTGTGGTTTAGGTGGGTTTGGCACCAACTCCAATGACTTTGTGGTCTGATGAAGCTCCAGCATAGGAGCAGCAGTGCCAATCTTCCAGCAAAGCCTCTCAGTGACCAGCAGAAGGGTTAGCCCTGACAGATGACCTTTGAAATGAAGAAGGCATGAGATAGGTCTGCTAGTGAGCTGATGACTTGTTGGGTTTTACCTGAGACCCTTGGTGATGCTGATAAAGGCGGGTATTTTCAGAGGGAGCTAAGGAAGTTTTGACCCAGTTTCATCCCACCTCACTTTAATGAATTTAACATGCAGCCAAGTCAGAAGCCCAGAAGCTCTCTAGTGTCTCTTCCCAGTCAAAGTAGAAGGAATTATCATCTTCATGTAGGTGCCCAAAGACACGTGAGTTTAATCCTGTCCCCGAAGGACCCAAAACCTATTTAAGGGTTCTGCATGTTTACTTTACTGAAGACCTTGTCCCTGCTTCCCAAGCTGAAGGTATTCCACTGTTGTATTTTTCTTCTCTCCCCTGCCTTACTCCTCTTCCAAAAGCAGCTCAACTAGGCGAACAACTTCCAAGTGAGCCAAAGCACTCTCGTGAGCCTTACGGACTCCAAATAACTCTATGTCCCCTACAGCACAGCACAAAACCAATGCCAAGGTTGTAGAAGCTTTAAGAATGAAAAGCATACGCGCATATATGTCCAGGGAGAAGGACAAAAGTAACTTAAATGACATCAAGAGAGTGCTTTCAAAAGGCATAGCTTGCTTGTTTGCAGCCTTAAAGTATAAAGAAATGAGGGAAAAAGTGCACCAAGAAAGAAGACTTCCCATCTGTGTTTTTATCCTGAGATCTGTAGGTGTAGCTGTATGCTGACTACGGTATCAGGGTACCTATACATTCACTGAATGCTAAACCCCCTTAATGCAAGCCATACAGAACAACCATTCTGGGTCTGATAACAGGTTCAATGAGTCCAATATTCTGTCTCCAACAGTGGCTTCAACTGGACATTAAGAGAAGAGCAATGCCAAGTGTGGAAGATAAATCCCAGGATGGTGATTCCTTTCATTATGTGGCTATACAGCATCACAGAGTATACATTCAATGTAAATAAATGTTAATAAATTGCGGAGGGAGATTTTTTTTTCCCCCAAATAAGGGCATATGCTCATGGTTTCTTGATTTGTCCTGAGGTTACAAAACAGAAACAAAATGTAAAACTTCCTTCTCAAACACTTATAAATTGGTATTAAAAGGTGTATTGTCAAAAGGGCAACTAATTAGGAGTTTTACAGTAATTACACATACTAAAAGGCTGATCATATATGTCCCATTGATCTCCTCTGTGACAGCTGCTTCATTCCGTAAACTGAATTTGCATGTTGATTTATTTTTATCTCTAGATATGCCTGGCAAGAATATCTGTCTATGTGACACATAGTTAAACCTACAGGATAGTACATACCCAGTGATACCACATCCGTTTGTTTATCTCTCACCATAACAACACCTAAAGCATTGCTGTTTGACAGAAGTAGACTGTAATGTAAATCTGTCTTCAACTGGGAATTGAACCTCGAAATTACCAAGAGATGTCAGGCCTGCTAATCTCATTGCCAATTTGGACCAGAGCTCATTGTGCCATGCTTAAGCACAGCAATTGTAACCTTAGAAAACCAGCAACTCTCCCGGTGCTAGGTCCTAAAGGTGTTAGATCCTAAATCTTTATAGTTCATTTAGCCTTCACTGAGCAGCTGATGGAAGAACGGAAACCCCAATGAATTTAGGACTGGAGTACATTTTCAAGAGTGTGAGAGAAATATTGCTTCGTGCCAAGTGAATACCAGCAAGCCCTACAGGGAACGCTGGTTGAGCGCCTCTGCTCAGTAATTTTCAAATTCACGGGTTGTCCTTCCTTACAAAACAGCACCTCCTTAAGATGAGACTGAAACCAGTATAAATTATTTTGATGCACCTTATATCAAAAGTCTAAGATCCTATAGCAGCGCTGGGTGAATAAGGACAGTGGCTTATGGCATTAAAGTACCACTTTTGCAATGACATTTCTACTAAAACTATGTGCTTTTTATAACTTATAAAGCCCTATCTCACACTGCTAACACTCGTCTTCCTTGACCTAACAGGAATACTTGATGCAATGCACTTTCAAAAATTAGTACAGAAGGAGCTACGTCAACAAGCTGTGCTTTACATTGATAGACTGAAATCATTGCTGGTGCATGAAAAAAGCAGTGCTTGTACCGCTGCCCCTGTACAAAGGTGTTTGTTGGTACAGCTTTGCTAAGAAAGGTTTGCTCACTCTTTCCTAGAACAGTGGTGCTAAGACCATAGAGGGCAATCGCACAGATGCAGCCTTTGGCTGTGCTTACAGTTTGAGGTTCTGGTCCTGTTTGGGGCCTCTGGGTACTACTCCAAAACAAGTGCATCATCATCTTTATTCAAAGCATGCAAAAAACGTTATTAGCCCACTTTTTAATAGCAGCTTGAGATTTTATGGTAAATCGGTGGAGAAAAAAGTACGAAAACCCTTTCAGGTCTAAAGTGCACAGTGAAAATGAAAAACACTTCAGAGAGTAGACGCACTGAAATGCGGATATGGTTCAATGATTGCAATATTGTGCTCTTTTTTCCCTCTTTCTACTAGAAACTAGTAGTACTTTAAAAGAGCTTACCTGCCTCCTTGCTCAAGAATAGCTCATTTTTGTCTGTATTCATATGAAACACCCAGTGCCAAAATAAGCCCTTTTTAAAGCTATCGATATTTGCAAGACTCAAACTAATTGAGTTAAAGGCACAATCGATGATACTGAAGACAAGTTCTGCTGGAAGTTGTGCAATTGTTGCCTCTGGCCCTAAAAAGTACCAGTACAAGAGAAGCTCCCATTAACTCTGAATATACCCAGTATAGCCAAAATGGGCACTCCAGATAAGAGGATGGGGATGAAAGCCTGGATTTGGGCATGCAAGGAGAGCTGGTTCTGGCAAGGTAATTGCACTGAAAGGGACCGGCTCAGGAAATGATGGACTTCAGAATGGCACCACCAATCCCTCTACAACAGGGTCACCAATCATACCGAAACAGTCTTCTGCTACGTAGGGCTTAGGTCAAAAATAGATATACACGTTATTTCCTCAGTTCCCTAAACAAGAAAAGCGTCTTTTTGGCTAAATGGTGGCATTACATCCTGTTTCTTAGCTGAGATGTGCATTCAAATATGTCTGACAAGGCTCTTCAACCCTTGCATGTTTTTTTCTTCTTGTCATTATTAATTCCAAATTAAAATTAGTCTCTGGTCAAAGCATAAGTAAGCACACTGGAGACAATTTCTTACAGGGAAGTCCAGCCAGTGTCTAAGGCTTTTTGCAAAGCAATTTGGTCATCAATAAACAACAAAATATTCACCGAAATGGATTGACACATATTTAGATTGAATCTATCTGAACTGTGGTTAAAAATAAAAATCATTAGAATACACTACTGCTAATCTCCGCATCTGCCTTCAAAACTAACCCAGAAACACCAGTTTACGTCTAACACCAGAGTAGGTGACTGGCAACTGATGGTATCAGTTTTGGTGAACTGAACCAAAACCCATGATTACTACTCATGGTGAAGGCAAGTAGAGATCTTCAACTGGCCTTGCAGAGGAATTTCCAAAATGACTCCATAGATTCAGGGTATAGGTTTTCAAGTAAGAGTATGCAATCTCCTCTTTTAAATGCTACAGAAAATGTGTCTGCTCCAGGCACAGGAACTGTACCAAATCAGAAAGACCTGAATTTCAGCGGCGCTGAGAAACTCACTGCAGTGGGGAATAAAGGTAACTGACCTTTATTACAATTAGGCCATCTACAAACGTTCTTATGGAATTAATGGTCTTGCACTAGGCATGCAAGTTTGCAATCTTGGCCTTGAACTACCAGTAATCTCCTAGTGGTGAGCACAAAAAAAAATAGGAGATGTAAGAAATAAAAAGAAGGTTACAAACATACAGGGTATGGTTTTTTACTTTGCTTAGTATATGAGGAAGAATATTTTAAGGTCAGAAGGCATCGTAGGACTGAAATAAAAGCAATTGATTGGGAAGAAGGAATAACATAGGATCTATTTCATCTAATGAGATCTTCACCTGCAGAAAAGCTGAAACTGCATTTATGAATCATCTGTATTTGCTGCCCTACTGTTTGGGATTTGAGACTATACAAGCAACTGCTAGAATAATTACCAGGGGAAGTGAGCAAAGATGTAGAAAAAAAAGAAAATGGCTTGCAAACAATAAGTGCTTTTTTGATGGAAGTCCATAGCCTTCAAGGGGAACTCCTAGGGTGTCCATGGAGATTCTTCTTTTCTCCCAGTGGTCCAAATTAAGGAACATCTCCCACTGCCTCTACGGTAACTCATATTGAGACTTTTTCCTGTGCCACCAGATTTAAGGGCTGGCTCAGCCTAAAGCAGAAAGTAAGCACACAGTAACACAGAAAACGTTAGGTTATTTTTTTTTCAGTTTTGCTGTGTTACATGTGACAGTATCATCATATATGTAGCTTAGTTGTAGGTAAGGAACATGTGGTCACATTCCTTTTTAATATTTATGTGAAGAATTTGGGATTCCAGCGACAAACCAAGGCTGCGGCTTTGATCCTCCTCTCCCCTAACAACAGGCTCAGTGCAGCAGAAACATGAGGGGTGGGGATTTATATTTTTGCTCTTACTGGCACAAATCAAGTGCAGGTTTATCAAGCTGTGAAGTATATTAAGTTCACAGAGTTTTAACAAAGGGCTACCAAACCACAGAACCCTGCTGTGAGTCACACTTCTTTCAGATGTCCTTTTAATTATACCAAATGGAAGTTTGGGGCACTTTGATGCTTATGGGCAAACATCTAGATGTCTTGAAAAAGCTGCTGAAAGTACTCCCCATAGCTATAGCTAATATCCTACATTGTATGCACACTGCTAACCAATTTATTCCAGCCACTTTAACAACGATACCTCTCCTGACAGGCCACGCAGAACGGCATCAGGAGTTGAGCAAGGCACAAATCATTAGAGGACTCTGAAAGTTGTTTGACACGCACCGCGGAGCTCTTTGTCATACAGCCAATTAAGTGACCAAACAAGGAACTCGAAAATCCTCATTAATTTGCCCCTTTCTCTATAAATGGAGGTTAGAGTCTTTCTTGTTGCAGGCACAACAAGAACACAGCTAAACGTGGCGTAATTCAATTTACTCTCCGTCTCAAGAGCTACAAGTTTCTTTCGTTTCATCCTCACAGAAGTTTGAGCCAACTGAGCAAGCAAGCAAGCAAGAAGGAGAGAAAAAAAAGAATTAATCCATTTTAAATATTACTGGCAAAGTCCCAGACATACCTTTTATCTACCAAGAGCTGCTGGGTTTGAAAAGAAAAAAAAAGTCTCTTCTTTTACTCAGTCCTAAACTTAATGGCTTGAATCCCCTGGGGGAAAGCCTTTCATTTTGCTTAGTACAGCAATTCCAACAGCCCGTGTTACAAGTGTGAAGTGTTCAGAAAACTTCCAGGAGAACTGGAAGGCTGAGTCTGACTGCAACCACCTGCTGGCCATCTGCTACCTGGACCCTGCCAGGGTCTCAACACTGGCCTCACTGGTGGCTGCAATGACACCTGCACCCAGAAGCTCTTGGGGCCCTCATGGAGCAGGTGGCACCTCCATAATCTCCATTTAGTGTACAGACAAGCTCCAAATTACAAAACAGGGCAAACTGGTTTACAGGACAGCCCAGAGGATAGCGGAAACCAGAGCAGAAAATGCTGTTAAGCCAGGAAAATGCTGCAAAAGCTACACTCTGCTGCTTCCTTCCACACCTCCCACAGAACAGCCACTCTGTCTATCTATTGTATTCACCATCCTCCAGCTTTGAAGCAACTGAGACTGGCTTAAAAAAAAAAAAAAAGAATAATGGACCCCACTGGGAAGTTTTTGCCCTCTGAGATCTGCATCTCAAATGCAGCACACAGTTTCACACGGGAAGGGGCTGAGAAGCTGAGAAACAATGAGCATGTGTCACTTGCTGAAGGGCATGGAAGAAATCTGTGACACCAAACCCAGTTTCACAGTTCTCAGTAGACAAATGTTTAGAGTTCCTACAACTCCAGAGCTTCACTATAAGGAGAAACACCTTCGGAAAATGAGTAAGTTCTGAAAAAAAAAAATCCAGAAAATTCTGGCCAGCTTATGTCACACATCAGTCACCAATGAGGCTACACTCACCAAGTGTGTCACCCATTGTGACTCACTCTCCTGCACAAATACTTTTTCCTTCCATTCCCAAAATAGAGTGCCAAGAACAGTGCACTGCGGAAAGGTGGGCCTGAGTAATGCAGGGAGGTGCAGCTCCAAGGGGAATTGGTGCAGAGATCTTCAGCCACTAAAAAGCCAGTCACCTGCTCCAAGCTCTCCTTAGCCGATGGAGAACCCTTCCAAGTCCACTCACCCCATCCCTGTTGGACATCCACCTCTGTAAGCTCAGTTCATCTAGGTGACTCCTACTATCACAAATTAAAATTTATGTTGCAGTTTCTTAATCATGGCGATTGGCAAACCCCAAGCTGTTGTTTGGTCATTATATTAATGTGTATTTATCATATCACCCATCGGATTGGCTCTTGTTGGATTTTTGAGAGAAAAGAGATCATCTACCACATATGCAACTAAAAGAGGAGCATCCATAATCTCTGTCTTCACTAAATAAAATCCCTGAACTTATAATTCAGTAAATATTGTGGCATTTTACAGACATATCAAATCAATACTTGTTTTAATTATGACATTACCCAGAAAAATAAGATGGTAATCTGATACTGCATCCCCACCATCTCATCTTTGAATAACTCAGAAAATTTCCAGTTCCGTTTTACACATTTATTTGTATTATTCATTTATTTTGGACTCTATAGGACTTTACACCTCAGCTGGCACAGGGGCTCTGTCATAACCACTTAGGTTTTGTCAGCCCAAAAAAACCACTGAGACTGATATTAGTAATTATTATCTTCTCAAGTTACCCTCCCCTTCCCACAAATTCACCTGTTTTCAATTATACATTTGATTTTTATAGTTACTGAACATCTCTCACATAGACTTTGTACAGTGTTTTCCTCTGCCTAGGGAGCACAGCTGTGGATGCTCTTCATGACAAAGGGATCAGCAAAAGGAGATCATGTCAGCAAGGCTGAAAACTCAATTTCTCTGCCATCGGTGGCATATTTCCATGGAGTATCCACCTCCCATCGACTTCACAAGATCTGGGACTTCCCCATTTAAGATCTGTTGAAAAATTATTGCTAAGTTGTCTTTGCCAGCCCAGACATTTCACTGCCTGGTACAGCGTAAGTGGCCTGTAACAGGAATACCTGCAGTCACATTTAATTGCTATGACAGACAAACACTCCCCCACAAGATTTTTGTTCACTTCAGCAACGTGATTTTCCAAATGGAACATACTGTATGAAAATATGTCTAGATACATTATTTTACCTACATATATTACAAAGCTGAGCTGGAAAGGTTTCAATTAGGTCATCTAATTCATTCTTCAAGCTCTCCATTACAGGACTGTCCACTTCAATAGATTTACCAGCTTTGTTCATATTTACACTAAACAGCTTAGGCAATGAGCTTTCATCAGCTTTGGTCTACTACAGATGTAGGCAAATGATTAATGTTTAAACATAGAAGTAGTCTTTCCAAGTGAAAGGCAAGGAGTCCTTGAAATTAATGGTAAGCTTAAGTCTATACAGAATTCAAGTTTTATTCTATCAATGCCAAGATTTCTGTAGAGTATATTAAATCCACTATTCAGTGTTGTTCGAAAAAAGACAAAAAGACCAGGAGCCTGCAATGAGTCTGCAGAGTACACCTGTGCAGCTAGGGAAAGGACAAGGTTGAGTAGCATCCAATATCCCCAACAGGGGCGCGCAGTCCATGTCAAACCAGCTTCACCATGTTTCAACTGTAGATAAGATAGCTAAACTGGGAGTAAGCACTGCAGTCTAAAATTTCCTTAAAATGCTAGTTACCTTCTTCTGGATCTTAAGGGAGGTCAGTCCAGATATGATACATACAACTCCATGACTCATCTTTATCCATTAATGTTTATGGAAGGGAATAGATGAGGGATGGCTTTCCATCATGACCAAAGGGAAGACAGACAGGCTACCAGCACAGAGGTGAACTGTTTTATATTTAATGCCCTAGAATCTAAGCCATCTAATCTTCCAGATTAAATGAAGTATGCCTCACAAAATAAAGTCAATATGAGATGTAGGAACTTCCACTATGCAGAAAAAAATCAGGTACTGACAGCCCCCTCCGCAAACATGGGTTTCATTTTCACACCTCTGTTACATATACACATATAAATAATGACCAACCATCCGTAAGTTTAACATCGAAGTTCACAAGCACAAGACAGAAATTAGGAGGTAAAACATTCACATTTCTTAAAGCAGCATTAACTCATCCATAGTATACAAACAGCTTTATACAAAAGTCACTGGAGCAAGTGCTACAAACCTAGGTGACAGGATAAATAACGTCATAACCCAAGGCCCCACTCTTGAAAAGAGTGCAGGCAGGTCTTTCCAAAACACTGGGACTTGACTTCGTTCATGTAAACACAATGTGAGCCTGCAAATTCAGGCCGCAGCTGGGTGAACTTTATGGGATGTTATGTTCCTAATCCTATATTTAGTTTGCAGCACTCTCCTCCTTCTTACATCCCTCTGCGAGGACACTCTGCATTTCATTATGATTCTACCTCCTCCCTCATGCCAAGTGCCGCAATTTTGAATTGTTTCTAAATTTGCAAAAGAAGAAGGAAAAACAAGAAATTGCATGCAGCAGCTATTTGAGTGACATGTTGCTAGCAAAACCCAGGTGGTCTGGAGACACCTCTGTGAGCAGGAGGTTTTGCATTCTGGAATTGCATGCATCCAGACTGCTCTGCTTATTCCAGTGTCTGAATGGGTCTTGTCAGATCTCTCTCTTTTTTTTTTTCCCTCCCCCACTTTCTTGTTCGGAGTTTTTGTCCCACATTTTTGTCAAGGCTGTGAACAACCGGGCAAGTGTGGAAGGGAAACAAATAATGAAATGATCATATTATCCTGTAACCTTAACCTTAGAACTTGCTGCCACAAAGATGGTAAAATCAGACAAGAACCACTTCACAGTCACTCAGTCAAACAAAAACTGGACATGTGTATTAAAAACACAAGAAATACCTGGACATAGGCCCTGCAAGAGCGCTCCCTTTTCTGAAGCTGAGTCCATAAAGACAGCAGATTAAAGACGGAATAGAAAAAACAAGTTAGTGACAGAACAAGGGAAAAAAATTTTTGAAGAAAATGCCTATGCAAAAACCTCATTTCTCTTTTAAACAGCTCTTGAGAACAAACCAAACCAAAGGAAGCATGAGAGTTAGGCAGCAGTGGAAGGCTGGAAGGACGGGCTCCAGAAATAAAGGTTAGTCCTTCTTCAGTTAAGCACACACCGGGAACTTTGCAAGAGCAGCTGTTAGATGGCAGAGACACTTAGGTAAAGTGGAGGTGGTCAGAATACAACCTTTTCCTTACAGCTTGGAGTTTTCATGTCAAACAATGCTGGGAAGGAAGGGGATGATTGTTATTTATGTGAAAGGAGAGTGGGCTCTGCAGCTGGAGAGTGCTGATGGCATAGTGAGCTATAACCCAGCTTTGGACAAGCAGGGAGCAAGCTGTATGCAGGATATATCTATAAATAGGCCTAGACTCATCCTGAGACTCAAGGCAGAGCCTCTCATCTAGCTTTACCTCACCTTAATGCCAGCTCTGGAGCATGTCAAGTGCGATCACACCTGAAGCTGTGGGAGAGAGCATTGCCCAGAGTTCCTGAATGCATAAATGGCCATTGAAAAGCTTATAACTAGGAAATGGGAATCAGATTTAATATTTCCAGCTGAGGCCGTTTTCTCCTCTTTGGATTAAGCTGCTTGTTTAGGACTGAATTTTCCAGTTTTCTCTTATACTGCATTGTGCTTTCCTTTGTAATTACTGGGCCTAAATACTTTATATGCTGAATAGCTTTTCCATAAAGAATCCCACCTTCTTAATAGGAGCCACATTTAAGACTGTACTTTGATATGCACTTGCATGCCTCCTGCCTGATAACTGCACTTCAATGTGTCATGAAATTCAAACAGGCACTTATTTACCTCCCTGGGACTTTGCAGGCTGTCTGCAGTAGTGAGCTAGAAATGAGACCGCTCTGCAGCAGTGCAACTAAAGTCAGGCTGCTCGGAGCCACTGGTTTTGCTGGGTTGTTTTTTGCTGATGTATCTGAGTTGGAAATGCCTGTCAATGGAGATTCGGGGTAACATACTCTCAGCTCACAGCAGTGCCATCCCATTAGGACAGCTGAGAGCCAGATTTGTACCCAAGAGTTCTGAGACTCCAAAACAAACAAAGTACACTCAGGTATCAGGCAGTGTCTAATTTCAATTTCTAATTCATCAATTTGTAACAGTAGAAACCTTCTCTGGGTAAACTTGGCCAGTATGAAGACTTTTCAGACACAAATGGAGATCAAAGAAAGCCTTGCTGGAAATTACAGAGCTATCCACTTGGGGGTCTCACCAGTCTGCTATAGAATGATTATTACCTTAATTAAGCCTGATCCCGTGGAAAGCACAACGCTTTTAGTGACAGGAAAGTGGCTCCTGAAAGATGATGGCTTTTAAAAACTCTGATTATGCCAGTTTACTTTAATTCATTGTACATCAGTTTGTAAAAAATAATAAAAAACAAAAGAGCACAGGTGAATGCTTTCAGATGGAGCATGAAGGTAAATCCCCAGCACATTTCCTTTAATGATTAAAAGAATATTTAATGGCTAGTGCTTACTTTATTTCTCCTTTCTGACTAAACAACACTAACTAAAACTCTTTGTAAATTACTTTTTCCTTTTTTTTTTTTTTTTTTTTCTGGAAATACTCTTGATCAGTGAAGGGGAAAATGGAGCAGTAACTCTGCTGCCTTTTGTTTGCCCGATACTACTTCCAAGTCGAATTCATGCATTCTTAAATGAACACAGAGCAGTTGCTCTTCTAAAGAATTAAGTGGGGAATGAGAGCAAGTAAATTACCGAGCCTGTCATTTGGATCACTGACTCGCATCGTTGTTTTGCAGGACTCCACACGGTCCAGAATTTTAATGTGGAGTGCAATTGATTTGTATGAGCTGCTTGTGCAAAGCTGATGGTGGTGGCGGTGGGGGAATCTGCAAGGGGAACCACAGGAGGGACAGCAGAGCTGAGGAGCTCTGCCTTTCCGAACCTTCCCGTGACATCGGTAACTCCCACCTTTCCCCAAGATACAACCCCATTTCGTGTAATCGGAACAAATACTGGAAGGTAGGATATAAAAAGATGAAAAATATGTGTTTGCAAAGCTGAAGTGACAAAATGTTGGGTATGGCTCGGACATACTCAGAAGAGCAAGCAGACTAGAATCATGAAACCTGTTAGTAGGTGACATTAATTGCTGGTTTTACCTCATATTGTCAGATATCGCCATAATTTCAAATAAAACCACGTTTGGATTATAACAAAAATGTTATGCTGATGTAACAGTTAATACAAGTATTACCTACATTGTTATAAAATAGCTGGAAGCAGCGCTAATTAAAAGCATCAGGACAACCCAATTCATAGCACATGCAAAGCACATGATATGCAGGACTTCAATTCCCATGTGGCTGTAATTTTAAACAATCCTGAAGCCCTTCTCATTTAAAACAGAATAAGTCCACAATAATATTTTACAACAGAAAGACAACGTTATTTCCCTGAAAAATATGTTTCTTCAGAAGACACGGAAGAAATTTCAGGCTTAGCTGGGATCATTTATTCCCCGTATACCCTTGTGACCAAATTCTGTTCTCACTTACATGGATGCCCGAACTGTCAGAGCCAAATACATAGTTGAGAACAAAATCTGGTGTCTTATTTTAAGTAGGTGGCCAATATAACCATGTGCTGGTAGCCACAGGATTCAGCTTCTCTTTGTTCTGATGACCAGGCCTGTACAATGCACTGCCTGAGTCCCAGATAATTCTTATCCCGTGCATTTACATGAGATTCAGTGATGAAGGCGGCTCTGGACCAAGGAAAACCACAAGTTTAAATATATTCTTACAGACTCCACAGCCAATATTTTCTCCCATAATCGGCAATGTCTAGCATCTTTAGTATGTAGCAGGTGCACTTAAATATAGAAATGACAAAATGACTAGTAATTCTTTTTCTTCAGAGGGCACATAAACCACAGAGTCATCGTGCAGAAAGGTGCTTCTGGACTGTCACAGGTAATTATTACAAAGGCCCTCTAATACTAAAACATCTTAAGCACCTTAGACGTAAATAAGCTGCCATCTAATGTGACTTTGATAAATGTATCTCAAGTGTAAATAAATGTTTATCTGCTTTTATTTGTTTATATTTATGCATAAAAGTGCCCATTTGACCTTCACATCCAGTGTCTTTTAATGTTACAAGATGAAAAATCAAAACTCAGACTCCCTCTGCAACTCAGGGTTTTAAAAACTCAAATTTTCTGGATTATATTACATGTCATTTCACAGACAATTCAGCACTGGAAATGCTGGGCAAAAGTCTAGTCTCAGTCATGTTGGCACAAATCCACAATAATTGCCATGGTATCACTTGAGTTATTCTCATACCAAGCCACGAGTGCTGAGACCACACTGAAGTACCAGGAGTACATATATCTACACATCTAAGGGTATACACTTCCCAGCACCAACAGTACACTTGGCATTTACAACTGTTTCGTTTCTCAGCAGAATAAAATGCACTGTAAATGAAAAACTGCCAGGTACTCTTGTCTACTAAGAAAGAATGGCTGCCCTAAAATGGCACTCGTTCAGAATGAGATTTCTAATAGCTCTCCAGGGACAGCCAAACCTTTCTTCAGCCTCCTGTCCTTTCCCAAGGCCCTTTGTTTTTACCTTATTTAAGCTGCGTGCAGCGCTGTCCTTCCCGCCTGGAGTCAGGTTTCGGAGCTGCACGTCAAGCAAGTTGACCAGCTGGACCATGGCAGACACGGAGTACGTGATATCACCAGCGTACAAGTGGTTTTTCGTGTGCTCCGCAAGTTCTCGGGCGATATTGGCAGCCATCTCTCCCGACTTCATCTGCAG
This sequence comes from Cygnus olor, assembly GCF_009769625.2. Lineage (NCBI taxonomy): Eukaryota > Metazoa > Chordata > Aves > Anseriformes > Anatidae > Cygnus > Cygnus olor. The sequence goes on along the minus strand of NC_049172.1, from coordinate 13,433,307 downwards.
TTGAGAAAGCAGGGGAAAAGGTTGTCCCTAACTGTTAGTATGACATTACTCCAGGCCCCCCAGCCCCACAGGTTTAAGTGAGTCAGCTCCCTGCAAAGCAACATTCTCAGGAAGGAAACTTTGACGAGGACTTTCAGGATTTGATCACATACAGCATTTGAGTATGATTCCCATGCTTTTGATACACGTGGTCACCCACCAAGCTGGCTTCAACACAACCATTTCTGATTTTCTCACAAGGCACCACTGGAACTCAGAGGCTGCTAATTCTTTGCACTGAAGCAGATGCGACCAAAGCCGTCATGGCTTTCCAGGAAATGCTGATGCTAAGGAGGGCTTCAGCTAGCTTGTCCCATTGTTTTATCTATTCCACTTGAAAAACAAACAAACAAACAAAAAAAACCAAGCCCCACCCAACAACATGTAAATAGGTTCTCCTATCAAGAAAGAGCTGATTCTGATTCCAGAAGTTTATTTGATAATGGGGAGATGATTTTTGTTACAACTCCTGCACAAAAAAGGTCCTTGAAAAGAAACAAAAATAGATGACAGCTCAGACAAACAAGAGAAAAAAAGCTGACAAATTCCATTGCATGGATTTAGCAATCAGTTGTTAATTTAACACTTAGTGCTTGCACACAAGAGATGTACTCCTTACCACAATGGCCACTACTTCTGTAATAAGTCTAGTGATTCTTAGCTTAAAAACATACTAACTCAGGAGCAAAAGGTTTAAGCCTTCAAATAAAGGCTTGCTGGAAGGGAAAACCAAGTAGGCTGTTTGGTTGTATCTGCTATTAAAAGACTCTTATTGTCTAATTGAGTCATAAAATTCATGACTCACCTGTAGAGAAATTCACTGTGTAATTATTTGAGAAGCTCTCTCTTTCCATAATGTTTTTTCCTTCTTTCTTGCTCTGTATTTCTCTCCTCACCTGCTGTCCCTTTCCTCTCCCGTGCCACGAGGATTGCGGTCAGGGCAGCTAGTCCCATCTCCTTTCTATGAGCAGCCCACTACAGAAATACTATTGCAACTTCCTAATCTTCCTTCATTATATGCCACTCCAATTTGGAATGCATATCCATAGGGAATATGCCAGGTATAAGGAGAAATTACACAGGATGACATTTAAATGAAGGTCCCACTTCTCCGTCAGGCTTAATGACCAACTCTGCTGGGTTCTTCATATGAAATTTCCAATTGTCTTATCTTCCAACAGTTAGAAATCAGATATTTCTCTTCCTCTCTCAATTTCTGGTGCTTATTGTAAAAGCAAGATTCCAGAGAAAGATTGCAGACAGAGCTTCTACCTCTCAGTAAATCAATTAGCTCAGTTATAAATGAATAACTTACTTCCATCAATTTGACAGCAACAGCCCATCTGATTTAATGAGATCTAACTGAAGACGTTCATATGCTCATCTTCAGAGAATTAAAGCATATGATGATATAGATAAGACAAATAAAGGAGATAATGTGTTGTTCTTCCCATTAGAGCAATGATAACATATATTCAAAAATTGAATGATTTCTTCCTTGTAACACACAAGGCTAATGCCATAGAAACCAGATCCTATTCTTACAGCTGCCTGATCTCCTAAGCAGCTGATAAAGCCACGTGTCAGCACAGGGGCTGAATTTTAACCTCCTCCATTGGCACCGAGGCCTTTAAAGAATGACTGCAACAAATCCCTTTACATATAGAAATCAATGACAGGATTTTCCTGCAGTTTGTCCCTGGAGCTTAACATGTATCATGACAGACTATGTTTTTGTGAGCCCTACAGAAAACTGCAAAAGTCTAAGAAGTGCAATTTTTACTGATGCATCAGAAAAAAAAACCCTGCTACTCAACATTTGATGTATCCATTTTCTCTTGGACCATGCACCTTTGCAGACTGGCCTACTCATAACAAATGGCTCAGCTTCTACAAAGTCAAACCCAAGAGTTTTCCTCCTCTGGAATAACCGCTTGTTGTATTGAGCTGCAAGCTATCATTGCTCCTACCTGTCTGCAAAACCAGTTTGGGCTGATCATTAGCTCCTTTCCTTGTATCTTAGACAGATCACCAGTCCTAAAAACTGCCACTCTGAGGAATTCTAGTGTGACCAAATAACCCCCCCCAAAATAGGCAACAACTGATGAAATGCCTGAGGAAAGGCACAGTAAAGATCAAAATTTGTCAAGTCTTGGGACCCAGATGTATTTGCTCAAACTCACGCCAAGCACCCAGATTTCCTGACGCACCATTCCCTGGGAACATCGTGTCTGGCTGAGTGGCTGATGAACTACTTCCTAGCACTGACACTCATTTCCAAACTTCTTCATTGTCACCCAGAAGATGCAGCTACAAGCCACCACAACAGTGCTGAGACACTCGTTCCATCCTGCCTGCGTGCATAATGCGAGTGGTGCCCACAGTGATGGCCATGAGACCTATTAATGTTAACCTTCCTAACTCTTTTGAGCATTTGAAGCTGCGGTTTAGGTGTCCTCCATGCAGTCCTGTCAAAACCAACTTCTGCTATTAGTCCCTAAACACTGACTAAAATGTATGCCTGGTGTTGTGTAAAAACATGACTGAACTTTTTGCATTAATTATACGTAACACAGCAAAGCTCACTGCTGCCCAAGAGGACGCATTTAAGTAATATTCCTTGGGAACTTCCCTTCTGTAAAGCACCTCTCCACAGCTTCCCCTTCATTATTGCTGCAAGGAAGACAAGCTTCTTATTAGTTATTTCTTCCCAAAAGTGCAGTACTCTTTAAATCAAACACTAAACACAGTCACCACCATCCGCAGGAAGCAGGAACAATCTTACAAGGTTCTTTGAGGGTCAGGCTGTCGCTGCAAGGCAGGCAAGAAGTAGAGAAAAAAAGGTACAAATAACTGAGTTTTCTGCTGGTAGGCTGAAGAAAAATAAATGAAGTAAAAATAATACATCTCTTTTTGACTTGACACTATTTTTTTTTTTCATTTTCTATCTTGATTGTGAAAAAAATTAAGATTAAAAATAAAGAGGATTGTGGGATAAAAGAAAACATTCTGTTCAAACTAAATTTAATTTCTGGTAGTTTTGGGTGGTTTTTAGCCTTTTGCAAATTGGTTAAATCTGGTCTTAGAATGCTAATTTGAAGGAGAGAGAATGTGTTTCCTGCCAAAAATCTAAGCACACAAAACCATACTTTTCTAGCTCTGTCAAAAAATGCTCCCCTCCTCATTTGAGCATGCTGGCAGGATTCAGTCCAGATTTACAAATGAGCACTGGCACACCTGAAACCATGCTGTGCAACCCTCGCTAACATTTTTCTAGTTTATACCACCGTCTCTCGTATTCTTACGACTGAAAAGACTGTGAAGTAATGGTTGTTGGGTAGGGCATGTTTTCTTGCCTGCTTCATATACTCCAAGGAAGAGAAATAGCGAGTTTTGTCTGGAAAGACTAACAACAAGCCTTCTGCGGCGTGCTTGCTGTTTCATCCCTGCCTTTCTCAGAAGGAAATGACTGAAGAAGAGGACGGTAGAATAAAAATGAGGGAAATTGCAGAGAAGACGACTTTAAGGAAGAAAAATCATAGGTAGTAAGAAAGATGCCGGGTACAGGAGCAAATGTGCTGAAACATCAGCAGGCATAATGGCAAAAATATTTTCCTGCAGCCTGGGGCCGACAGCGATATAAAAAAACATGAAAAGATGGTATGAAAGATTGAACTCGGATTTTAACAATAGTGGCATACAGATGGACCAGTCAGCTTTAAAGGCCACGGAGCTGATGTCATTTTCTGGAGGGACAAACATCTGACAGGTTTCATCAGGACTCACCAGCTGCCAGTAGGGCCAAAACAGGGGCTGTGGGACAACTTCTGACACTGCAAAGACTTCGTGGCCATTTTGTTTCCTTGGCAGAGGTTTCATTATGCACATGCATTCACACAATAGGGTCAGAGCATATCTACCATCCTTCTCTTTTTTTCTGAAGAAAGTGTCACTCCAGCTAACTTCCAAATCCAATTAATGTCCAATTAATATCTGAGAGCTGTAGCACCTGCTGCACCAAGTACATTACAGTGCTCTCAACACAGTCAAAAGCACCCTGGATGCAGGATTTCATGGTGGTGTCGCCAAGGCTGTAACTTCACCCTCAGGCCTGGACACAATGAGGTGGTGATATCCTCCACAAAACCCCACTCTTTCTGTCATACATGGCCAAGCAGATCCACGAGGCCTGATGAATGGACTTTGAGCAGTAGGGTTTATCTGCTCATTCTGCCTGTGTCATCTGAGATGCTTGAGAGCACCGCATGTGGCTTTTCAGGCATTCCTGGAGGACACTGCACTTCTTATTATCCTACAAAAAAAGTTATCCTCTCTTTCAGAGCCTCAAAGCTGGGCTTAGTGGGAGGACCCTCCACTGAAAGTCACAGTGAGTAAATGACATCTTCAGGCATCTTGCACAGTATGTAAAGGCCAGTACTGATGGAAGTAAGAGATAAGACAAACAGGCTAAGGCTGAACGTATGACCTCATGATTAGGGCGATGCAATGTATCCAAGCTGACCTTTTTGCTTCCTTTTACTGCTTGACTCTGGAAGTAACCCACACAGAAGTGCATAATTCAAAAGCACTGGCAAGTTTATTCTCCTGCTCAAGTACGAGGGCATAGTAGGCACCAACAATAAAGTTAAAGTAAATGTCAGGGGGGCAATGAATTGCTGAAGCAGACATTTGTTCTGATCTTCCATCAAGCACGATAACTCTAATGGAAGCTAATAGAGGGTTGTAAAACCTAATACCGTGATGCAAGCAGGCAAACACCCAGCGTACGGTTTGAGCAGAGCAGGAGAAAGAACAGAAGTAATAATCTTTACTTCGCTATAGAGATGTGAATGCAAGCATGGCATTCCCCTACCATCCCTACCAAGGGAATTGTCCTGTCCAGACTGGGGATGCGTAAATCCAGTGCCCAATTTATGAATAAATCAGTCTCCAACTCTAAGGCCAGTGATGATTTCCAACCTCCTTACTCAGGCAGGCACACCAAGTGGTTATTGGTTATTTCATAAGTAATTTAAAATTCTGTTTGCTGTAAGAATTACTGAACGAAAACCCCAACACAAGCCCCTAGGTAAGCCTGTCATGGCTTTCCTCTCAGAAGTCACTCCTGGAAAGGCTTGAGGCAGATCTCCATAGTGGCTGGGCCACACGGTCCCAAGTTCCCAGAAGATTCCCACACAGGCACCAAAACATTAGATCCAGAGCTGTTTGGCAGATCCCCCTAGTCTTTTCATTGACTGGTGAAAGGTCCCCAAAGCTGAACGTAGCTAAATTTCTCCAGAAAAACAATATCCTCCTACCCTTCCCCCTCAATAAATAAATAAATAAATAAAATCATTCCCTGTTGTGGCCTGCTCAGCATTTCTGAAAACCTGGCTCTTCAATTTTAGCCTCTTTTGAAAGCACGTAACAAATTAAATGTGCCTCATTTGTTAGGCAAATGATAGCTGTGGTTTCAAATAAAATAAGCCTAACCTTGATGGAAATTTCATCAGTGCAGGCTATTATTTCCCTCTGCTAATGGCTAACGGCCTAGTCATCTTCACCGAGCAGCAAGAGGTCTCCCAGCTGCCTGGGTGAATTATGGCTAGAGTAAGTAATATTAACCCCTCCAGGATAAGTACGTGGGTCATAAAACAAGAGTTGCACAGCTGCTAATGGCAGCAAAGGCAGTCTTTATTAATCAGCTAGCCTTAGCATATGGCAGGAGAGCTGCCCAACCTCCTGTGTGGGACAAAAGCACCGGGAAGGACCAGGGGCTTCATAACGGCTGTGCTGTACCACAGCAGCCCCACATTAATTGATGTCTCCCCCTGTTTTTGGGGAGGTATGGGTATAAATACAGACGAAGTTGATTGGGGGTAGTCAGTCACAGATTGCCGAGCCTCAAATAAGATGGGGGACGGGGAGGAGAAAGACAGACAGCCCCATCTGTAGGGTCATCCCATCCTGTTCACCAGTGAGCACAAGCTCTCCCAGAGCGCAGCACGGCTAGCCTGCAGTACTGGGAATCTCTTGCTCCAGCTAAAGGAGTGAATAAATCCACACAAATTGCTATAATAAGGATTCAGCCCACAGATTCTATGGCGTAAACACACATCTGGTCTCTGTTTGTAATGAAATCAGCTGAAAGCACCACTGTGCATTAATAACAAAAATGTTCAACATATTGCTACCAAATAAGCTCTGCTTGTCTTGAACTTCCATTGTCACATGTTAATGCACTTTTAACACTGATAAATGATGAAATGCTACAAAACATTCATCAAGGGACTTAAAAGTCAAAAGATATGCATTACTGCAGCATTGTTTTCTATTCCACCACTCCTTTTACAATTTGGGAAGAAGTTAAAAACGGAAAGTCAGTAGCGCAATACAAACATTTCATACTGAGCCTGCCTTTCTTTGGTAAAGATTTCTCAGCTACAGTGTTTATCCTGTGCTTGCATGGCAAGAGAAAATCCTTAGGGATGCATGAAAGGGAAAGTTTCCTTTTGCATTAAGTCGGCACTTTCCATATGTCCATCTGCCTCCTCCCCTCTCTTCCTCCTTTTCTTGCCACAAACAAGAACTATCATTCATTCCAGTTTAATTCCACTCTCCAGCCCCTTTCTTTTTCCTTCCCTCACCCTCTTTACTTTAATTTCCATCACATTTTTACAGTCTTTTTTTTTTCTCCGTGCAATACTTAGCTACTACACACGGCCCATGCTTTAAGCGTGATTGTTGGTGACTTTGGGGCCTCTGCTGTGGAAACAACCAGGGAGCTGAGGAAGGTCACTGCACAGACTTGGCGTGGTCAACATGTGGAGAAGGTTTTACCTTCTGAGTGATGTGGTTGATCCAGGGAGAAGAGCAGTTGCTGAGGTCTGGTCCTTGGGGCTCCCAGATCCCATCCGGTGCAAGACACCGGAAAGTTGCAACACCTGGAACAGGAAAGGCACCGTGTTCAGTATTATCAGCCGAATTTCCCCCACAGGACTCCATCTCACAGGCTTCATGTCATACCAACAGAAACATCATGCAAAGCCTGGGAGCTTACTAGTGCTTAGGACCTCAGTAGGATGCCTCTGACTAGTCTCAGTGCTCTAATCTCCCATCACCTTATTGCTTACGGCTCTAAGGCATAAAAGACTAATGAAGTAGTGCAGGGATATCATTTCCATTTCACCTAACGGAGACTATGGACAGACGTCTTTGCCTCAGGCCTGACAGGAAAGCTCCCAGGGAGTAAGAAACTGAAGTTGGATCTCAACCATTGAGCCAGCATCCCAAGTGCTGGGCTGGCCGTTCTGCCTGCTCTGCCCCGCTGTTGGTGCCTCAGTATCAGACCCCGAGCTTTGACTTCCTTGCCCCCCACTGCTTTATGAAGGTTTTACTGCTCTGAATCATCATTAAACCATTTGGGTGGAACCACGCAAAAGTTTAAATGCTAAAAAGCTAAGATGTAATGCTGGGCTTTACCATCCACCCCTGACCATTAAGAAGGACTTTAGAGGAAAGTTTTGTTTGGCAAATACTTCCCAGATCCCTGCTGCAAAAGACAGTAAAGAGTCTCTGGCCCTTCCAGACAAAGAGAATCGCATCCAAAATGATGCAGTTAAAGAACTTTAAAAAGCAAGAAAGCCAGTACATAGATTAAAGACTCTGCATCCTATAAAGTGCTCTACCCTGCAGAGCTAAACTTTTCAACGGGGGAGTGAATTACATACTAGGTCTGATAGTAGCGCCGATTAAAAACAGTGAGGGTTTGCTGATGCCTTCAAAGGGAGTGGGAAGAGGCCCACTGCTAATATACCATGGCTTTTAACAAATCACATGAATCACTGAAATTAGAGACTGGAAAGGCTTATTGCCTACACCAGACCATCCCCTGTCAACAAGTTGGGTTTGTTCTTTTTTTTTTTTTCTTAGCTATTTCCATCCAATCCTTTGCTCTTCTGCTTAGAAAATAGCTCCCTGCATCCAGCCTTCATTTTCCCTTTTTACCATTTCTTTCCCTTTTCACAGCTTCAGTTCAGACTACCCTTTCCTCTCTCTGGGAACCACATGATACCTTTTGCACACCTAATTTTACCAAGCGGGGCTGAGAAAGATGGTAAAAATGTTTTTTACCTACTCTCACCATTGATGTCTTTCCATGCCTCTCATACTTGACGTACATTTTATCAGCCTGACTTCACTGAATGCAAGAGAGTCAGAATTTGTATACACAGGTGTGAATGGCTCTCCAGGGCAATAGAGTGAAGAATTAATAGAGCCTCCTCTGCAAGCCAGATCCCTCCAGCCCTTATTTTCAGGCAATTTCCTCCACCTTCCGATTTCTTCTTGGCAAGCTGGTTCTCAGGTCTGGACACCAAGACTAGCTTGAAAAATAAACTCTTTCTCAAAAACTGCATTTGTTAAAACACAGTAAACTAAACCATATGTCAAAGCCCATTATTCAGTCCATTGTGTTTTAATTTGGAGAGAAAATCTCCAAAAGCAACCTTTCGGGAGAAAACAACTGAGGGAAGAGTAGAAGAAAAGGAACAAAACCCAATAAACCATAAACCATTTTGAAAGAGGTGGCTTTGTTTTCTCCCTGCTTTCCCTGTTGATTGCACCGGATGCTGGCTGCAGTTTGAAAAATCACTCATGGTGGTTCAGGAGTACTATCTGGGAACACCTGTGCTTGGAAAGGCCAGCCACTGCCTTTGAAATGCAAACAGTGAAGCAGAGAGCTTCATCAAGATGTATGTTTTGTTGATTTTTTTTTTTTAGCCAAATAAGTGAAGTGTTAGCCATCAACACACCAGTCAGTGAGCCCAGAAGCTACAAATACAGCCAGAGCAGGGATAATGGGTGTACTGTATACAGCTTGTGGAGGCAGGATTTCTTACAACACATCAAGCTCAACCCCAAAAGGTTATTAGCTTCTCCTTTCCTTCAGCCAGAGCTTGGGATGCCAAAGATCCTGCACAATGTGCTCAGCACATTGAGGCTTCAGCCAGACCAGCTGTCTGCCATACTTCTCCAAGGTAGTATAGACCTGACAAAGGGCAGCAGCGTAATCCACTGATGAAAATGTGTATGCCACGGGAGCCTGTGGTCAGGCCACCTCTTGACTTACCTATCGAGCCCATGGGACACGGTTGCTTTGCCACCTGCCCCTGCCGGGTACGAGACCACATAATATCACGAGCTTCCATGGGGTCGCAGCTCTCTGCACCCACTGGGGGCAGCTGGGAGGAGGCAGGCGGCAGGTGTGTGGTCATTTCGTCGGGGACGTCAGCCATGGGCGACGGCGTGCTGGTGCTCCTGTTCCTCCTGCCCAAGGCGGAGGTGGTGGTGGGGCGGCCGGTGCTGCTGGTGGCCATCCGCGGCGTGGTGCTGGCAGTGGTGCTCCCCGGGCCCAGTGCCCCTGACGTGGATACTCCTGAAACAAAGCCAAAGCTGGTTAAAGAGAGGGAGAAAAAAAGGCAGATGGAGTGGATTCAGTCCCGAGGATGTCCCCTCTGCCTACCACTCAAAGCAGCCTGCAGGGTGTAGCAGGAGCTACAGCTAGTGTGGTGCTTGCTGCCTTTAAGAGAGATGCTCAAACTCACAGTTAGGAAAGCACACAGGGGGGTAATGACCACTGGAGCACATCTGATTTTCCAAAAGCACTAGCATCTGATGAAAATAAAGCAGCATTTTATGCCCTCCCCATTTTTCTTTCTGGCATTTTAATGTACAATCTTATTTTCCATCTTTTAGGGAGCACCTAGCACAGAAGTGCTTTTAATTTTTTAGTGTTTCTGAAGACCCAGCTGGTTTGGACAAGAAAACATTTTCCATGGTATAATAAAAAAAAAAAACAACAACCTGCACCACAAACCCATCCCCCCCCAAAATGAAGCACACGGAGGGATGAATACAGGGGTGCTCTCTGAAGCAAGTCCCTCATTTTCTCTCTCGTGTCTTGCTGCCTCATCGCAACAGCAGTGCTCAACTCAAGCTGATGGCCACGCAGCAGGCACAAAAGCACACATCAGCCCAGCCAAATCCTCAAGAGTTTAATCCTCAAAAGGCTATTTCACTTACAACTAATGGTGGGCAGTCATGCAGCAAGAGGTGGCGAACTTCTTTTAGAAATGCATTAACCCATCCTACATCCTGCCAGAGCTGCGCTAAGTGTGGTAAATATTGAATGATGTCCACCTTCTAATTACCTTGTTTTGCCTCCTGTTTAGACTGAGTTTTTTGCACTGACTGCAGCTTCACGTGTCTTCTTTGTGGCTTGACCTGAAATCTCAGGTCTGGAAGCCGAGGCTGGCTACCTCCACCACCCCCGCCATGCCCCGAAGTGCAGAGGCTTGTGCAGAAGTCTGCTTTTCCCCCGTTCCAAAGATAAGCATCCTCCTGCTTCTCTCAACATAACGCTTCTACTCTAGTCAATAAGAGATGTTCATGACTGTCCCACCAATCCCCCCAGCAGTACAGACACAACAAGCCAAGGAGGACTTGTCTGTTACCAGTCCCTCTTAAATTCCCATGCCACATCTCCCTAATGTCTCTTCCAGCACCCAAAAATCTTTCAAGGCAATGGTTGTACCATGTCCAGCAACAGGAATTCGAGTTTCTACATTAAAGACAGCCACATGTGAATGCCAGCCTAGCCAGAAATTAAAATTAAATGCAAGAATCACCCTTTCACCCCAAGGAGCAGCCTGGTAACAATTCAGCTGCATGAGCAGGCTCAGACTGCAACCTCCTGAGAGCCAAGACTTTCCTTTCTTTGAGGACTGGCGAAGCAGACCACTTTCAGTATTAATGTAATATTCGTTATTAATGTATAATGATATTGCTGTCACTGGAGTTCAGGTAAACGTTCATTCAAGTCAACCTATTTAAAGCACAGAGATGACTGCCTTTAGTGTGGAACAGGAGATCTTCCATCCTGAAAGCCTTTTTTTTTTTTTTTGTAATTTAAGTAATTACCTTGTGCCAAACCATGGTGCTGTGAGCAGTTCCCATGCCCCAGCATAATCAATAATGTGGCAGCTGAAGTGCATGCTTGCTTTGGGTTTAGATAATTTCAATCCAAGCCTGAGAAACCCTTTCTGCAAAATTTAAAACTAAGTCAGAAGCATCATAAACACAGCTTTCTGAGGCATCAGTGCTTTTGTTCCAGAAAATGTTCCACTTACAAATACCAGCTCCGTGATTTCTAGGAAAACTAGATTATCTTCTCCCCCAGCCTCCAAAAAGGTGAGCAACAGTGCTCACCTTTACACTGGGATATAGGTTAAGCAACGTGATCCAAAACCTAGTCTCCCACCTGAGCCAAGAGGTCGGTGGACAGCAGGACTTCAGGGATCTACTTTTTTTTTTTTTTTTTGCTGCTATTGTAGTATATCAGATGCCTTTGCATCAATTCCTTGCTCTTTGTATTTCTCCCCCTGTTAACATCGGTCATTTGTGGCTCAGCCCCCAGCCTTTGCACAAGTACCCTTGTTTTTAACTTTGCAGGGAGGCACTTCACTCAGATACAGGCCAGCAATGCTCACAGGGACTTTGACTGATTTGGGTTAAGGGCCTTGACTGGAGACTCTACAAGCTGTGCTTGTCAGCACGGGAGGCTGTGGTTTCTGCATGTGCACTTGCACACACACACATGGGATGCTCAAAGTTTTGGGAAATGTCGACATTTCAGCAATCACAGAACTCACTGATCAGACTTTCCAGCCTTCTCATGCCACCTCCCTTCCACTAAGAGCCTTGGGTTTGAACGAATTCCAAAAAATACAAAGCCAAATTCTGCAGACATTGACAGATATCTCCTAGGTCCCGCTCAAAGCTGTGCTACATCACGAAGCGGCACATGATTTCCATCTGATGTTGCAGGGAGGACAGAAATTTGTAGAGAACTTAAACAAAAATTGTCTGTTTTTACCACGGCAGGTCTTGCCATGAGTACATATTTTATGTCTTCATAATAACAATCAGACTGATAAATAACAACCTGCAGCTCTTCTCCCATTTAGTCATGCAGTAAGAAGTTACTTTCCATTTGCAAAATGAGCTACACCATACACTACAGGCACAGAAGTACCAAGTAGAAATAGCGGATGCAGTTTTAAGGGCAAAACTGGTAAAACACCCTTAAAATCATTCTTAGAGTCATTTGCAAGCAGATAGAAACAAATTTTCAGCAGCCAACAGAGAAGAGTAATTACTAGCTGAAACTTAAAAGACAACTTTTTTTTTTTTTTTCTGTAAAAGTTCCTGAAAATGAGTTGTATTGAGCCCTAATTAGGCCATGGAAGAGGCAGCAAAGTGCCTAGGCACCCAGGAGCTCCCCTTGACCTGCTCGCAGGGGTACTGCATTTCTGAGCCTAGTTTTCACTGATGATTATTGAATATCTTGTGGCATGTTGCTTCTGGAATAGTCCTGGCAAGTTTACTGTGTCAGCTATGCACAAGGGACTTACTGGTATTTTCCTTCAGCCATTAAAAAAAAAAAAAAAAAAAAAAGGTTTTATCTTTCAACACCCCTTGGCATTGGTGCCAAAATCTCTTTGAGGGCTTGTTCTTCTAATTTTTTCCTTCTTCAGCTGGGCTTTCTCTCTGTAAAAATACACATCTCTGCCATTTACATAGCATACATTATAAAAAGATACAAAAGAGTCGACCTGAAGTGGTCTAATGGAGTGAGATGGATGGGATAGCACTGGGTTCAGCTCAGAGGTCTGGTTATTCAACAGCTCAACTTGGTAACGAGCCCCAATGAGCATGACGAACGCACTAAACACCACCCGGTTTCAGAGGCCCCGCCACTTGCTGATGTTGCTCACACAACTATGTGCTTTAAAACAAAGTTAATTGGTTAGAAGGGAAGGAACAAGAGATCAGCATCATTTACATATAAATGATTCTCAAATCCAAGCAAAACCACGCAAAGACTGCAACCTGTGCAAAATTACCTAAGCGCAGACCAGAGATCAAACCTCCAGATTATCTCAGGCTGCCAACAAACTGCAATTTTTTAACTTGGAGAAAACCAGCACTGCTTGAGGTCACGTTAATAGAAGAACTCTTCCTAAAATACTTCGTAGTAAAGTCCTTGCCTATAGACAAGTGGTGACCTTTAAAAATCATCCACACTGTTACAAACAGGAATGTATAGTCTCGATTATTTTAATTTTACTGCTTGCTTTCACCATGTTTTGCCATATCAAGAGTTTAAAAACATGTTTTAGGCAAGAATCGGTTTTTACTCCTACACTCAAATCCCAAACATTCATGAGACTTTACAAAACTCGATCCCACGAAGCACCGCCCCCAGCACAGTGCTGGGACAGGTATTTTCACAGTGCTCCTAAGAAAGCAAAGTGTGGTTGTGGAAACATCTCTTTCCCAGAAACACCCCGAAGTGATACTTCTCTTTTTTCTCCCCTGCGCTATCCAGAGAGCTGGCACTAAGAGCAGAAGACTAAGTTTTGCCATCAGTCAGACCAGAGTGGCAGCTATAAAAAAAAGCATTTCCAGTTCCACAGAGGAGTAATTGCAATTCCCAGAGGAACCTCTCTCTATTCCCTGCACATTTACTGGCGAGAAAAAGAAATGGCCAATCTTTTCCCCTCTTTCCTTTTTCCTGTACACAGAACTCAGCCTCCTGGTGGAGGAATTTTGCATGGCCAGGGGAAAATCATGGGAGGAATTTGCTCAGAGGAAAAAAAAAAATCTCTCTATATAAATGAAATTCTCTTTCTTTTCTCTCTCCGTTTCCTTCTTTTCTTCTTTCCTGGCCTAAAATGACAAGCGCACAACCAACCAGCACTTCATATTGGCCACTAGGAAAATCCAGCACAGATGCCTTGCTTTCTACTCTGTTCACATCTTCCTGGTGCTCTCAGCCATGGGTGACTGGTCTTTGAATACCGTTTTCCTATCACAAAAGATTGTGCAAAGCGGTCTTGATTGCAGGCAAGAGTATTTGCCATCACTACCAAGCTTCCTTTTTTCTGTTTTTTTTTTTTTTTTATCTTTTTGCACCGAAGTATCCAGCCTATAACCAGCTCATGTAGTTGGAAGGAGAGACCACACTTGACATTTCGTGAGCAAGGTCCAAGCAAGCCCTGATGACTTCACTCTCCTGCGGGTTTTGCGTTCCCCAGCCTGACGCTGGAGCAGATGTGTTGGGGCACCGGTGGCCAAGAGCCCCCGCTTGCTCCCTGCGCTGCACATGGTGCATGCCAAGCCACTCGCTGGCAGCTCTCAAGCAACTGAGGTACAACTAATCCAAGGGGTTCAACTTTTGGGGGAGGATAAAGCAATCCAGCTACCCTCTTGAGCATGTCCAGGCTGCGTTCACAATTATTTATGCACGTTAACTGCTGCACAAAGACAAACATAGCATGGCTGATTTCTGAAAGGCTGCACAAACCACAAAACCTGAATGTCTCCCATCTCCTTTAACTAATTTTGTCCTTGTATTTGGCAAATGCATCATTTGCTTACATCAGTCCACTTCTTTTTTTCATTTCTTCTTCTGAACAATGGTGCAAATTGTATTTAAATAGCAATAAGAAGACTGAGGCATGTCTTGAAAGAAGAAGCCCAAACCTAATGCAGTTGGAGGATTATACCACAGCTGTTTTTCCCTTCCCTGGCACATAAATGCATCTCCTGGGAATTAGTTTTCTACAGGCATTTTCAAACGCACTTCAGAATATTTTCTGAAAGTCACTAGAAAAAAATATTATTTGAAAATAAATATAGTCCCATTTTTTTCCACACACTGGTGTTCTGCAATGTTACACCAAGCCCATGCCTCAGAAGACATCACCCCGCAAAACCATCTCAGACTGGATGTCCAGTGGAAGACCAAAGGCCACACATCAGCGCCACGCAGGAGCTGCAGCATGAAGAATCAACAACGCCAGATTAGCCTGAAATTATGTACAGCTCCTTTCATGTGTTTGACAGAAAATATGAATTTATTTTTATTGCAAGTGAAGGCCAAGCAGGCTTCACATCAAATGTCTGAACAGCTCTCACCTGTACTCACACACACAGTGAACAGCTTGTGTAAGCTAGGCCAGAATCATATGTGAACATAAAAGTTCACACACTGTTGTGTGTGAACAACTTCAGAGGGTTCTTTTTTTTTTTTGGTTGTTGGAGTTTTATTGACTGAGACTGATGAAAAGCTCACAAAAACTATTTGTGGGAAGAAAGATTAGATATATGATGGTCCTAAAGTGTTCAGCATGTCATGTCGTCTTGTACAACATGACTTCATGTAGTCCTGGACCCTGGGAAAGTTGTATAAAGTATGAGTGCATACTTACAGATACATAGTTCTTTTTTTCCTCACCTTTACCTAACATCTGGGATAGCAGAAAGGAGAGAAGAAAGGTGCGTTTCCGCATCTGAGAGGAGAAAGGTCCATTTCGCTGTGGACTGCTGCCAAGTGGAAACATCCTTTCTGGATTTTTTTTTCCTACCTCACCTAGCAGGGGACCGTGATTTGTGCTCAAGGCTACTCTGCCCACATGTAACAACTCTGCTGAGCCTGGATGGATGCTGCGATGGATATGGGCCAGATGTTGAGTGAGTTCCCAGCACTAGGGAGAAACTTTCTGCTGTGGTCCAAGATCTGGTGAAAACTCAGCTGTTTCTCTGCACTCAAGCTGGAATCACTTAACACACTGTTTTGTTTTTTTTTCCTCTGGATCTCCATTTGAGAGCTTAAAATTAACCCAAAAGACAAAGAACGAGAACTCGAGTGTGCAAAATTTTCACAACAGGTTCAAATCCAGTCAATCTGCCCAAACTCATCCCTTCTCACTGCACCACAAATATCAGCAAGGAAAATTAAAAGCAACCACCACACGGGACCAATTTCCAACAGGCAAAAACCCATCTCTGTCCAAGCCCTTTTGAATCAAAACTTCACATTTCTGACAGTGATCAACTGCTCACTACATACACCGAATTGGTATGGAAAGGTCAAGTTTTGTGGAAAGCGGTCTAGTTATTATTGTAAAAATTCCACATTTTGCCTGAAAAAAAAATGAATCCAAACAACTAACCTTTTTTTTCTTCTTTTTTGGTGAGGTATCCACTTTTATGAGTCTCCTCCCTCCCAGAAAAGTGTGTGTGGGTTGGGGGTGAGTGCTTAATACCATTCTGGCTCCCAGCAGCTCTTGGTGTCAGATCCCCAGTTTAGTTGTCATTTGAGTAAAATAAGCTACTTTTCATTTTCTTCTTTCTCTTGGACCCATTCTTATCCAAGGAATTATGGGATCCTGCTTAAAATGAGTAACTTCAGAGACATCAGATAACATTTTACCTGTCACTGGCAGGGGGCTAGAGCACAGCAGCATACCTAGTAAGGACAGGAAATTCAGTGCTACAGCACATGAGCATCGGCTGCTGTCTCCACCACGGTCCTCTTCTGTCAGTCTCAGTGGCCAAAGACAGTACTTAGCCCTGTTTTTCTACCCAGGATCTCTGTCAAATCCACCTTTGCAAATCTCTCATACCCTTCAGTCCACATCCAGTGAGGGCACTGATGCCATATTGCTATTTCCAGACTTTGCAACTGATTCTGATTCAACCAGGAAGAAATTTAACTGGACCGTCATGTATAAGACATAAAGAACTAGCATTTTTTTCAACATCGTTCTGCAATGCTTTTAGAAACCTTGATGAACTATGCCCATAGGATGCCTGGTAAACAGGAAAAGATTACAGAAGAGCAGATCTAATAGACAGTACATCAGGATTTATTACAAATGGACTAATCAAATAGGTTTGAGAGTTCAGTTCAAGAGCTATTTTTAGGCAATCTAGGTTTATATCGCTCTAGTTCTCAAAACCACTGTCAGATATGGTTGCTTTTATTTTGAATTCATGGACTTTAACATATAAAATCTGACTACTATTTTTTTATAATCCACATGCTATTTCATACAGGGGGAAAAAAGCACAAAATCCCTTTTTAAGGACACACCAGCTGCATATTATTACTGAATGTATGGAGTGAACTTCTAACCTCCACAACAATCTCTGTCCCCTGGCATGATTTACATCCATCAGAGCCAGTGGTGCAGATCTTATGTACTGTCTCTCAACCTGAATCCTTCAAACTCTATTAAAGAGAAACCCAGTAGGAATTCCCCTGTATCCCATTGTTAGAGGAATCGCTTTTGATTTCAATAGCAGGTGCTGTCAGTTTTTCATTCAGACCATGCTAGAGCACAGACACGTGAGCACTGTGCTTACAGCTTCAGGAGTTTCACTGGAGGCTGACATTTTAAGTTTTTTTTTTTTTCTTTTTAATTAAACCATGTATATGTTTTATTCGTGCGAGCTGAAATGCACCTTTAGATTTCTATGCAAAACAAGCACGTGTGTAGCTGCTAAGGGGGAAAATAATTTTTCCTGTCCATTTGGCGACGGATGTAACTTTATCTTTTGTATATTTCCTGCTTTTTACCTACACTTCTGCATCTTTAATCAAAGAACTTGCAAGCCTTCTGCAGAGTCAGTGCCAGATGGAGCCAGTCCTTCTCCAGCAGTTCTCCACCTCTGCATTCGCAATGAATGGAAGCAAGTGCAAGAGCCCTAAAATGACTTATTCATGCCCCAGCATTTTCTGACCTACCCAATCAACACGACAAGTGCTTCCAGGTGCCAACGGCACTCAGCTTATATTGCTGTCTGAAATGTTTCTTCAGTGCAAGCTCAGGCACAACTTTAATACGAGCAAACTATCATCTTCAAGTAGTCTCTGCTCATCTGTGTGTGTAATATCTCCAATCTCGATGCTAGGCCGCAAGATGGCCAATTGCATTCAGATAAATGCCTTGGACTCCTTTAAACATATCATAATCTGCCTGTGAAATGGCTGGATAGTTACTTTCCAATTTGTGAAATGGTTCAAAGACTGTAAATAAAAAAGAAATTGGACAGCTTTCAAAAGTACAGATTAGAGTTTTCAATTCTCAGTGATACAGTGCTTCCCAGCTACACTCCTGTGATCTCCATATTAATATTTAAAACCTGATTGTGTTGTGCTCTTATCTTGAACAAGAGAGCAGAGTACAACCAAACCCAAGCAGACGATGTGCTGAAACAACAAGACAGCAACTCCCCAGCCCTGCAGCACGCACTTGTGCAAGAGGCATGGGTGGAGAGGTGGGTGGGAGCCTTCTGGCCTCCCTTCCTCCCATCTGATTTGGCATATTAAAATTACAAAGGCTGCTTTTTGTATTTACTGGGCATCTCCCCTTACACTATGTGCACCATCCCTCAATCCCAGCTGCTCTGAGGCTCGGGATTTGAGTCTCTCTCAGGTTTGCATGTCATTGTTGAGCATCCAAATGAGCCCTGATGCCCAGCGTTTTAAGTGCAAACATACTCCATGGGTGGGCTGGTCAACTGAAATAAAAAAAAAATAAAAAAGGGAAATAGAATCCCAAAATACAAAAGGTAGATTTAGGGCTGCTTATGCCCTTCTTCATCTAGCCAATTTTAGGACTGACTTTGTCAGTCCTAAATGAACAGGAAGGCTGAAAGCTGGGACTGCCGTCTATACAGTAAATGCTAAACCCATACCGCACTTCTAGCATCCTCTGGAGCAAGGGGAATGATAAACCTGCCAGCAAAAGCTCACCTTTTGTCTTTCACCAAAACTGTCTATTTTCTCCTCCTGCTACAACCCACTGTTTATTTCAAACCTTATTCAGAAAAACCAAATCCTTCTCCAAAGCTGCCAAGTGATTTTTCTCTACAGGGGAATTGCTCTGCTCAGTCTCTGACTGCATTGGCTTCTATGTTACTTATTTATTCCATTTATTCTTGCTCCTGCAAGAAAAACAGCCTGAGCTCTGAGGAGAGCTGATTATTCAAACTAGCAGGAATAGGGAAATGCTGAGAAAGGCTGTCTTGTCTTGTCCTTCAAGTATGCTCTCATGCACCTCAGTGTGGATGTGGGGTGAAGACCTCTCCTGTAAATGACTGCTCCTGAAGAGAGGGTAGGGATGGCCTCAGCTTCTCAGCCACATCTCATTTTGCATTTTATAGTGCAGATTAGGTCAATCCTTTCACCAGACTTGCCAGTTTACCATACAGCACTGGCAGGACAGATAGAAGAAAGGGAGGGAACAAGCTAGCGCTAAACAGAAAAAAATCTTTCATAAAACCAAATTCTAAGAAGCTGACAAAACTCCATTGTGAGAATATCAATATTCAGCTGCTTTAAGAAATAAAGCAGTTTCCCTGACAAACCGTAATACTGTTTAGCTCCTTTCCAAAACTCTTTATTGCTTATGTAGAAACGTCAATATTTTGTAAAGCTCACTTCTAATAGCTGTATTCATGTTGGCTCAGGGATCTGCCTAAACAATGCTTAACTAGAGGACTGATATCTAAATTTGTTTTATAGATATCTGGTGTTCTGCGGAGGGCTTTAACAATGAAAGAGCCATTAATATTATGAAAAACACATTTGCTTTGGCGAAGCAGATTTATAACAAATAATCAAATTGTGCAATACGGGGAGTTTTAAGTTGAAGCAAACTGGGTAACATTTTCATACAAGCATTTGGCACTTAAAGACACAGGCAAAAAAGTACACTATCAAAACCACACTGATGTCCTACCAAGGCTGACACACAAGCATCCCTTACCTGTATTGTGGGAGTATTTTTGTTGAGAGAGGACATTGGGGTGCAGGTAGTGATGCTGAATATGCAGTAATTTGCCCCAGCATCATTTTAAGGAGATGCAGAGATCTCCAGCCTGAAGACTCTGGTGCTGAAGTCATTGTCATGGCTAGTCATCTCTGTTGAAAAGTCACACTGCAAAGCTGAGAGGTTGTAAGGACCAGCATCCAGCTTCAAAGAAGGAGGTTTATCCCTACTTGTTTGACTCAACACCACCAAGGGCTGCCAAGTCTCATCAAGTCAGCTCTGGCCAAGGTGCAGTTTCAAACTCTAACTAGAGGGGGTTGATAACAAGGTGACAATACTTAAGAACAAGGTGGAAAAGCCTTCAACACTGATTTCTAGCTTTACACCTCTCGGCTTTCAGATTATTCTTGCTAATGGCTAGTTCAGACCAGCACACTGCAATGTAAGTTTAGTATTTGTTCTTGTGAAGAGGATGAATATACCCATTGGCCTTGTGGGGCTTTGAATTGGTCCCACAGAAAAGACAGACATCAAAAACCTACCGGAAAGTGAATAGTGGTGTTGAAGTGCACCGTATTTTAGGACAAAGCCATATTCCTGCCTCCCCAGGTTTGGTATCTGGTTTTGCACACAAAGTGCAAAGAAAAGAGAAAAGTGCTAAAGATTAGGCACCCAGAGGAATTACTGGTCCAAACCAGAGCACAAAATCCACAGAGGAACATTAAGATGCTGCTGTGTTAAAGAGGAGATTTTCAATAATGTACTCTTGACCTGGAAGCCTAAACTGCACCTGATCCACCTGGGCTACCAACAAAGGTGTTGTGGATTCCTCCAAGCAGCAGCAGAATAAAAAGTTGGAACTGGTAAAGAAAAGCAGGTAGGACAACACAGGAATGAGAAAAGTAAATGATAGCCTTTAGAGATTTTTAAAACGTGTAAACTCATTGCCATTGTGTAATATATATGCCAGTAGAATTAAGTGCCTGAGTGCAAAGCAGAAATGTGATACTTTGAGCAAAAGAATCATGTCTCTCGTAGGGGAAAAAAACAGATTCATATATTCAACATGTGAAAAAAGAGGAGATGGGAGAGAGAGAGAGAGAAAAGGAAGTCTGACCTGGTCTAATGCACATATCTTAAAAATATAACTACTGTCTAGTTAAATGTGAACGCATTTTTATGTGATTAAAAGACTCAAAAGCATAACAGAAAACCAGGAAAAGAAAGAAAAAAATAAGTAGCCAAGCAATTTGTATCAGATTCTGAAATACAGCAGAGACTCTTTGTTCAGATATTACTGTAAGTATAGGATAAAACTACCGACACAATACAGAGCTAGAGAGCTGCTGTATTCCTCTAGCACAAAGGCTAAAGCTCATTTTATAGCTCTCACAGGCAACATAAAATAAATACACCAATCTAGACTGTGATTATTATCCCCCTCCACCTTCAGCATCAAATACTGAAATATTTTTGTTTTGTAAATATTTCACATCAGACCATTTAGTGCATGTGTTGGGACCTGTAATGCTATTAGCCTTGAGCCTTTCACATTCCATGCATGCATCGAGACGTCTTGTCAATTCATGGGGAAGAAGTATATTAGTTTTTCGAGTCATTGTAGTGCTTTAAAGGTACTAAAACCTCAAAATCCCTAATATTTTACATTATCCAGGCAGAACTCTCATTTTATAATAATGCTAACCCAAAATCTAGCTCACTTATGTCATCAAAAGCAACTCTTCTTCCATTATCTTAAATGTAAATGAGAAAAAGCATACAGCTGAAGCAGACAGAATAATTTATAACAAGAGGAAATCTGTCAGGCCAGGAATGCTAAAAACAGAGCATAATACTGAACTCATTTGGAAATAAATGAAATAACTGAATTTCGAATATGCTGGTCAAGCTTGAGATGGCAAGGGAGCAAGAAGGTCACCTGTGATAGACCCTCTGGTCAGCACTAAGCAAGACAACAAATGTTTAAATCTTCTAAATTAAAAAAAAAAATAAATAAAAAATAAGAGTAGAGCCTGACTGACCATTGATCTGAAACACAGAGATTCTTGGCATGCCAACCTGGAGCCACTCAGCAAAATGGAAATTACAAGTGTAAGTACTGCAGCAGCAACTGGCTTGCCCATTCTGTTCAACTACCACAGGGATTGATTCGGTTCAGAAAAAACACATGACTTTACTTGAAGAGAGAGAAAGGGACAAAGAGGTTTTGATTTAAGAATCTGAATCAGCCAGTCAATGGACAGGAAAAAGTAGCAACCAAAAGCCCAGGACCTGAGGTGTTCTTCGGAGGTGCCTCACTACATTGATGACAACAGGAGCTTACAACATACGGGTTCCTGCAATGCCATCACCTTCACCACACTAAAATCTCCATGCCTGAGACTGCATGTGCCTCAACTATTTGCTCACCTTTCTTTAGATGGTGCTGGGGAGGGCATAAACCTTCTCATGGATGACCAGAAAATCCCAAATTTCATCCAGGGTGGATGATGATCACAGACTGGTGGGCAGAGGCAGGGCAAAACTCAACCCAAACCAGACAACTGGCTGTCCTTATTTCCTTCTCCTGCAGAGGACATCATCCGCCATAGTCCACAACCCGCTCCTGGGAGGTGCTGAGATGTGCCAGGGATTACAGTAAAGCAAGGAGGGCAAGGAATGCTTTGGTCCCCCTGTGTTACAGTATGAGGAAATTGCTAGCTAATGCAATAGAAAGACCCCTTCTCTCGCTCCAGGCTATTCCCCAAAGACTCTCCCTGTGAAAAGTCCAAGGCTCAGACAAGGTATGGGACCGAATGGACCACTTTTCCCATCTGTGCCAAGCCTGGCATGTCCACAGTACATTTCTGAGTACAACATACAACTCTCTAATCCTCTTGGCAGCAGTCACTTGTACAAGGTCAGTCCCCCTGGCCTACAAGATGTTTTTCCAAATTAAACTCTTATTTTCCCTTATTAAACTTCATATTTGAGCTAAAACAGCGACACTGATTCAGTTAAACCACCGCCGTCTCCAGCTTTCGTCGAGAGCAGAGTGCACAGAAATCTCATAGACTCTGAGATGCCTGGGCGAACAGGCTCCAACGAAGCAATGGGTTGTCACAAAGGGAGATGCGACTTTATTTCTTCAACGTGCATCATTTCCAGCTCCGGGGGCAACAATGTGAAATTATGCATCCTAACTGAGACATTTCATGTTCAGTAATAGCAAGGTGCTGCATCCCGTACTGAAGAGATCCAAGAGCATGTCTAAGAGCAGCCTGCCCAGCGTGCTCCAAGCCACCCATACCTCTCAGGGCACGGTGACCCAACATTTATTTGTCACACGGGGCTTTCAGCCCACTGCAAGCTGCTGCTCTCAGTGGAGACAGGGATGCGTGTCCCTGAGAGGAGCTGGTATTCACCGCTGTTCACCACCACTGAGGGAAAGAGGTGGACATAAGGAAAAAACTCACCTCCTGGTCCAGCCAGCTTTTAGAGATGAGCAAGCACCCACCGGATAACAAATCTGATTAATCAGCTTTGGTTGAATATGCTCTAATAGAAAGGAAATGTTAAGCGTGTGCAAAGAAAACCAAATAAAACACATAAGGAAGGAGCTGGGTCTAAAAGCAGGTATTAGATTTCTTTTCTCTGTTACACTCTGAGCAAATATTGTTCAAGGATGTTTGACGACCTGTTTGCCAGCTGAAGCGTGCAGCATTCTGATAACAATATAACAGAAAATTATGTGTCCGTTTCTGTCAAGCCGAGGCAAGTCCAAGCTGTGCTGTTTGCCTACATGAAAAACAAAACCACGGAAGAACTGACCTGGGACAGCGTGAGCGTATTGAAGGAGAAGGGACAGTGCTGGGGAGCAAGGGAAAGAGGGAGCCAAGTGTGTAAAATGAAAACCACGTGCCAGGGCCAACTCAGCTTAACGATTCCTTCCTTGTACAATTAACGTGAAGTTGACCCTTTCTAGGTGGCATGTTTTCCTTTTTGTACTATTGAAATCTTAAAGCCCAGCCTGGCTGGATGAAAGCAGTATGAGCTAGCCAGTGTCACTGAACATTTTTTTCTTTGGAGACAATTTCTCTGCAGGGATCCTCCAAGTGGGAAATGCGGTGTTAGATTGCCTTCATCAGCCAAGAGAAACACTGTGCCGGCGAGGCTGAGCCCTCGCAGATGATAGGATTCCTGCTGAAACTTCAGGCTGACATTCAGAAATCCCCCAATCTCCCTCTTACCCAGATTTCTCTCCCTGCATGCTGAATAAAACTTCATTCATGTGAAACCTGCATTACAGCTCTCTGGGCACGGCGCTGGCTTGCCTCCACCAAAGGGGAACTTAAATCACTATTTTTAGCTCTTTTTCTTATCCCAGGTCAGTTCCAAAACTTACCCCTGCATGCCTCACCTGTCATTGCCTACGAACCACTTCTCCATCTGCCCCTTGAGTAACAAGTTGCACCTTCCAGCTTTATTTCTCCATTGTTTTCCATCTCCTTTGCCTTCCCAGAAGAGCTCCTACTGGCAGACACATCCCGACCTGCAGCTTTCCTCAGCCTCACGCCCAGATCTCAGCTATTTCCTTAACTCCAAAACCAAGGATACTCCCAATGCCAACAGGTTTGGATGTCTCCTTGACCTTGACGTCTGTCCCCCTCCTAAAAGTCCAGTAGCCACAATTTAATTGCACAGTCCAGTAGTCACAATTTAGCACCCTAACTGTTGCCAGGTCCCCCCCTCACCTGTTTGCAGACTCGCAGGGAGTGCTAAGGCTTGGCTGCTTTGATAGAGCACCGAGTTTTAAAAATTGCCCTGCTTTCCCTTAGGGGCAGAAGGGTTCCTGTGCAGAAGGGGAACATATATGGCCTTTCTGCCCAGGACTGCAGATCCCCAGATCTCAAATTCTCCCGACAAACCTCTTCATATTCCAGGTAGGGCTCTAATGAACCGAGGGAAGCCCACCTGAGTACCAAGGGCA
The DNA here is from genome assembly GCF_009769625.2 of Cygnus olor. Taxonomy (NCBI): domain Eukaryota; kingdom Metazoa; phylum Chordata; class Aves; order Anseriformes; family Anatidae; genus Cygnus; species Cygnus olor. The sequence continues at coordinate 13,408,593 of NC_049172.1, read as the reverse complement.
AATGACGCTTATAACATCCCAGGCATTTTGCTAACATTTATCATCAGCTTTCCTTCTTCAAAACCCAACACAGCAGGATACAGGGAGGGGAGGAAAAAAGCCTGCTTTCTGGCTGATGTGCTACATCCCAGTGGTATTATTTGCTGAATTACCACTTTGGAGAGCCATCACCAGTAGGGCAGTGCTGAAGTCTGATTGCAAGGTGGAAACAACATTCATTTTCCCACCCTCAGAACCACCAGATGAGCTACCTGCGTTTGTGTGTGTGTTTATATTTCTGTATATACTCTTTTTTTTTTTTCCTCCACAAAACAAATTACAATTAGAGTTAACTGCGTCTGATCAAACAGCGCATGAAAAAGGATGTGACAGAAGATTTTCACTCAAAACACCTGTCTGTGTAACTGGTATCCTTTAAAAGTTTTGTTGTGTGTGTTGTTTTTTTTTTTTAAAGACAAGCTAAACCATAACTGATATTCATAAAGACCTTTGTGATTCAAGCTTCCTTAAGGTAGGTGTGTGAGGTAGGCAAAGACATATTTTTGCCCATAATAACTGAGCTTACAAAAAAAAAGTAAATTACAAGATACTTAATCCTCTAACAACCAAGCTTGAAGCCAAAGGCATCTTTCATAGGCCAGAATGCATTTTGTAGAACAAAACTTCCCAACATAACACACGTGTCAGTGAAATCTCCCTTGCTGCATGCCTCCCTGGCCACTCTGCCATGCAGCACAATGGGACCACAATGAAGCTCTGCTTAAACCTTCCTTCTGGCAGGGCATCCTCACTTTTGTCTTTGAAATATGGGCTCGCTTCACACTGTCCTTGGTGGCCAAGATGAGGTGAGCTGCAGCAGATGCGCAGCTGGCACGTTGCAGGCAAGAGTGATGTGAGGCAATGATTTCAGGAGCACGGCCCGTCATTTGGGCCCTCAGAGGGAGACATGGAGAAGGATTTGTCTTAATGCCTGCCTGCGGAGAAGGTTTAGGTTGCAGTTAGAGCAGCTGGAAATTTATTCCAGCCCAGCGATGCCAGAGGTGGCACAGGGTGTCAGGGAGGAGGAAAGCATCACCCCCCAGAGCGGAGATGCCAGCGCGCATCCAGCAGGTCACGGCAGCCTCTCTCGGGTAAAGCAAAGCCTGTATTTCCCCAAGCCAGGAGGCCAAGGATGAAAATAGCTATAGAGAGTGAAAAAGTACTTCAGACCTTGAAAAGCAGGGCAGCTAGCCAGATGCTGTCCCGAGAACACCAACAAGTTGTGACAGAGATGTGCCGGCAGCGAGAGAAAGAGTCAAGCATACTCTCCTTGGGGAGCTCCTGCTCTGCAGGTCAGTGACAAAGCTTGGAAAGGAGGCATGATTTGGGGCTCCTTGGTTGTTTGAAATTATTGCCTTGGAGCTGTTACAGTCCTATGCAAATAAAGAAAACTCTTCGGTCACTAGATACTTACAAACCCATTGTCTTACTGAGAGCAGGAAGAGAATTGTGCTGTGACCAGAGCCGCACGCAGCCCGTGCCCTTCCACGTGGGTCAGGCAGGACTCTGCAGGCTTTCCTTGCCCCTAATTTTTGTTCTCACTATTTTTGCCATCGGAAAAAAAATGCAGACACAATGAATAAGACATGCAGGTCAGGACTTTCATAAACAGTACCCTAACGTTAGTCTCTGAAAAAGTGGCCTGATTTTAAAAGCACTAAGAAAGCAGTATCTCCCACTGACTTCAAAAAGCACTGCCTTGTGCTCAGCCCTTTCATGTATCAGGTTATTTAGGTGTCTTGGCCTTACTTTCCCTTTGAATTTCATCTTTGCATAGCATAGGTTCAGCCTGTGAGTCCAATCTAATGAACTCGCACATGTGAGGCCAGACCTAACCAAGCCCTAAAAGATTAAGGCACCCGTTTCACTCAGCCTAGCTGGGAAATCCTGACTACACCTTGCAAAGCATCGACTGCAGTATTTATATCACTCCTAAAATACCTGCAATTACTGGAAAACCACAAACATCCACTTCATGCATCTCTGCATGTTCAATTTCTGCATGTGCTTTTGAATCTGAATCTGGAGTTAATCCCTCAATGGCAAAAGGAACCCAACAAATGTTCAGTACATCTCACGGTGGCTGAAATACCTCCCACGGTTTGCTGTGGCAGCACACGTCACATCTTTGTTGGACAAAATTAGCAGCAAGACCAATGTTTATTACGGTCAGGTTGGATTAGGGCTGGTAGCTAGAGAGCAGTGTCTCATTGCTGGTGAACTAAGATTTGCTCTGAAAAACCTGCAGAGAGCCTGTGCTGCCCTATTTCTCTCCACTCACTGGCAAAGAGTCCTGTGACAGCCTACGTGTGCGTTCTGCCTCCCACGTCACTGTTAGAGCATCAAATAGAGTGCTTTTGGTGTTCGAAAAAATCTTTTCTTTTCAGCTTTTTACCAAGTTTCACTGCTGGAAACAGCTTTTCTATCCATGTATTCTGGGATTGCATCGTACAACATACTCTAGAAATCTTCAGAAAATACTACGTGAAATAAAGCACTGGTGGGTTTTGTGGTATCATCTTAGTGATATGGTTTAGTGGAGGACTTGTTAGTGTTAGGTCAGAGGTTGGACTAGGTGATCTTGGAGGTCTCTTCCAACCTAGATGATTCTGTGACTGTGTGATTTGCACCAGAGCTGAAAGAGACTGATAGTTTTGAAGTATTTTGATTTGCTTTTTCTCAAAAAAAAAAAAACAAAAAACAACTGTGTAATTACTAATAATTATACGTGACATAACTTTAAAAAAAACAACAGCTGACTGCATGTTAACCTTGCTAACATGGCAGTGCCGACCGTGGCAGCATACAGTTTCCGATTCGGTACAGTTTTTAAGCCTAGGCTTAAGGTTATTGGAGCCAACACTTCAGAATATAGCATGGGCTGAACTCCTTTCCTAGCCATAGACCCAAACTTCTAAACTCTCGTTCACTCCTGTTCTCCCTGGGAGATGAAAAAAAATCCAGATAAGGCAGAATTAACACGGGCATCCAGCATCTCCCCCAAGCAGCATCTACCTATCGGCTGAGATCTGCCGAGTCCAGATCAGATTACAGAGGAGAAGAGCATATGAAATGCATTTTGCTATGAACCACAGAACAAATGAAATCATATATAAGGGATCAAATGCTTCAATAGCACAAGCCAGGCACTGTTCTGTGTGCTCTGCCCATCAGCTCAGTCCCAACAAGGGGTGAATCTGACTTAATCTTCTGCACAAACTCCACCAAATGCTGTTTCAATTGAAAAAGGCTTAAGGTGAGATTTACTTTTTTCCACACAAACTCCTGCCACAAGCACTGTCGAGATACTTGCATGCATTAAAACATGACAGACACTAAATCACAGAGTGTGTTATATTTATTTTTAAGCACAAGCAGTCATTTCTCTGAAAAGGACTTGTACCATCCTAAATTTTAATTCAGCTCCCGTTCGTCTAAAAGAGGCATCCTCAGCCTCTGCAGCCTCGCCTTGCTTCTGTGCTGCAGTTAGCGAGGCTATCAAAACATTACACACCCACGTGTAGGTAAGCACTTTTTTTGTCATTCCTCTGGATATACTTATAAAAAATGGATCAAGGTTTCTCCAACCTTGTTTGCTACTTGTGTTTGTCCTCTCCTTGTGCCAGGAGCACATTCTGGTTAAAAAAAAAAAAAAAAGAAAAAAGCTGTTCGATGCTGAAGTTACAATGCCACAGGCAGAGCTTGATAGGAAGGGAATACATAACAGAAATAAATTAGTCTCTTACCGAACAAGGACCCTGTTTCTGAATAAATGTCCTCAAGAGGAGGGAAAAGCTGTAATGAAAACCTAAGATTTATAAAACATAACTAATTTGTTAAATTGCCTTGGAACAGATTTTTTTTTTTTAAGATTTCCATGGAGATACCAGTGTTCCTTCCATAAAGCACTCTAAAAGCCAATAATATAAAATCTGCTGCTTTGACACCTCACAAGACACCCGACACTCAGCACTCCTCGAACTGTGCTGGTGCTCCAGGTGCTGGAGGTGGCGGTCCAACATTTTGGCTGTTTGATTAGAAGAGATCTGCGTCCAGTTATTGCTATTTCCAGGTTTTCGATTTTTCTTTCAGCTGCCAACAAATTTTCAAACATATTACACGCCGCAGATCTTGTGGTTTGGATTTCCTCCAGCACTTCACTAACATCTGCCAAATTCCTGTTAAATCCAGCACTGGTTGATGAGCGCTTTCCGATGGTGTGAAACTTAATGCAAGTAACTAGTGGAAGCTTGGGAGCAATTAAATTTTAATCAGAGATAAGTTTAGTTTTCAGCATTGTGAGTTATCTCCAGTGTCTAAATAGCTAATATATATAATAATCCTCTGCCCCCCTTGTAATCGGCAGCGTTGAGCCACAAAAAGAGAGAAAAATAACAGCGCAAGAAGCCCCGTTCCCAAGAAAGCCACCTACTATATTAATAACCCATACAGCCTTCCTCTCTGACATGCCATCTGTAGCCCAAATTGCTCAGGTGTGTTATCCAGGCAGATTCAAGCATCTGCCCCTCTCTCCTCACTCTCCTGCCCAAGATCAGCCCTTGTCCCTCCCTGCCCGGCTCTGCTGGCACAGCTCTCAGGCACAAGAAGCAAGACTAGTGCTTCCTTTTGAAATCATGTTTAGCTGCCTTCCACCCTCCTTCTAGCATGTAGCAGGTCCTTGAGCACAAGTTTGCTTATTCCTGAGATCTTGGCTTGCTTTTACCTGAGATCTGGCTCCAGGTGCGCCCGCTGCAGCAGGACACCTCCAGCCCTCCTCCAAACCCCTTCTTCCCCCAGGCCACGAGTTTATGTTTGCCTCCTCCAGATCTCCTGCCAACTCCCTGTCAAAAGCTGCTGAATCCTCAACCTTCCACATCCTTGAGGATGCACACAATGAAAGAGATGGCTTCTCATAATATAAATCAAGCCTTTCTATCTCTTGGTGAGTGACGCATGCGAGTCAGAGTCCCTTTACTACACTGCTACAGTGGGCTCAAAGCTTTCCCACTGCTCTTCTGAGTTCAAAAATCTCCTGTTGTCAATCTAGAGACTATTTTTGTGTGTGCTCTGGCAGGACTGATGTAGCAAGTGGAGCTCAGCAACTCCCAGGCTGTTTTTAATGGAAAATGTACCCCCAAACACAATAGTTGGCAGCCGAGGGCTGGGAACCATTTGGAAATGAAGTGGAAGGATCCCTGCGAAAGCCACTCTTTGGCATGAAATCTTTGTTCAAAGGCAGCCCCACAATCAGAGCCAGGCTTCAGGAAAGTACATAACACAGTAGTGGGCTCCCTTGCCTCAGAAGACTACACAGGAAAGGGGGAGAGATAACAGAAGCTGGGTATTTTTTATTTCTTTGCAAGTGAAAATATCCTAAACACCCGCAGCATGTGCAGCGTGGGGAAGTTAGATGAACAGCTGCCTGGAACCAAGCACTAATTCATCCATTTTCCTCTCCGTTAATGAATATGGACAATGGAAAATCAGTAGATGCAGAAAACCCACGATTTTTATGGATTTACAGACTGATTTTCCTTACCTCATCTAGTCATTTTCTGCCTGTGCAAAGTGACAGCACAGTTGGTGTAAAATACTACCAAATCATCACAGTGATATTTTTACCCTCAGTTTCCTTCCACTGGTGTAGAAAACGGCTACAGGTGTCAAAGGCATAGAAAACGTGTCTTTTAGCAGGGAGGATATCCCATTCAGCAGAACTAAAAATGAAATTAGTTTGGTTATCCCCACCGTTATCTCTAGTCCAGATAATGTGCACGAATACATTAGGCATTGTCTCCTACAAGCCATGTTTCCCTCTCTACCCCTGCCCCAAAATTTTGCCACGGCAAGTGGTGTGCCACCTGGGATCTCTTTAGAGAAGAGCAGGAGGAACATCAGTCCCAGCTACAGTTTTGGGCTAGAAACAGCTGGTTTCTCTCATGTTTTTCACACTGTTAGAATCACACCCCACTATACATTTCTCTTGGTACATCACAGCTTTCAGCTCAAATCCAGCTGGATTAGTGATGGACTGAGCTGGGCTCAAGGGGAGATTGAATATGGAGTGAACAAACCATGCTCTGACTTGCACAGCCCCTCCTGGATCCTAGTTATAAGTTGTTTTTTTTCTAAACACTGTGTAGGGTGAGAGAAACATCTTTGTAAAATGTGAGTGCAGCTATGAGACAATCTTCTTTTTTTAGTTGATGGCAAACTTTAAGGTCACGTTCGTTATGACAAGACAGCTATTCCCATGCGCAAACACAAAATGCCTTTGATGTTGAATATATCAGCGGTTTAAAAATGCACCAAATCCCACAGAAGGCTGAAAGGAGAAAAGGGGAAATTTCATTTCCAGCCAAACCTGAAAGGATAATGCAGAAGGCCATTACAGGATGCACATTCGAAGAAACCATTGCTCTTCAAAAACACAAATGGACACTCTAAGAAGGCACAACGTCAGCATCAGCTCTGACCTCCGGGGAGCATGGCCAGTTCTGTCCCAGCCTGGGTACCTCTGTCCCAAACAGGCTCTGGGGTTTGGGTTATCAGTCTTGCTGAGTAACTGGCACATGTGCCTGCTGAGAAAGCAGGGACTGTTAGCCAAAAATCTGCTTGCCAGCCTTTATCTTTGATACAGGCATTGACTGCAATGAGTTACTTACAGAGCTACTCAAGCTACCCCAGCATCATCAAGCAGAGCCCAAACAACTCACCATAGGCCTTACTCAGTGTCATTTTTGTGCACACACACACAAATACCCCATAAACAGACAAGCGACCCTCCCCAAAACTGCAAGTAGAATACAACCAGACAAAATCTCCACTTTAAAAAACAGAGAAAATCCCATCACTTTTTTTTTTTTTCTCCAGGTGAAATTAGTTACATCTATATTTGGTATTTGGAATGCAGCGAATACTACAGTCCCAAAAAACCATGGCAACCAGAAAATCTGAGCAACACCATTATTATTATCATTATTTAAATAGTTCTTCACATGGCTGAGACTCCTGCTTTGGTTTTTCAGATAAAAGTGAGGCGGCTGGGAGCCTCCAACCTGGAGCGTGTCTGCTGGATGAGCTGTGCATCATTTCAGGGCTTTGGGAGATTTTGCACCGTGTTTCTTCAGCTTTTCACTCAACCACTTTCAATCAAAACCTTCAGCTATCCCTCACTCACAGCCAGTGTCTCCATCTGTGCACCCACCCTAGGAAGGAGTTTTTTCTATCTGACAAGTGGTCATATCCAACAATATGAGGTATTTGGACACAGACCCTTTTCTTTTCTTTTTTTTTTTTTTTTTTCAGTTCTGTATTACATTCTTTTCCCTATAATCTTTTTTTCCCTTTGTCCACTTTAAAAAAAAAAAAAAGGTGAAATGCCGTCAAACAAAAGCAGAGCAACAGCTTGCTTTAAGGCTTCCTCCCAGCTGAAGGAGCATAGCAATTTACAGCTCTCTCCCTGCATCAAGGGTAGAGATTACTGCCATTTAAACCCACTTCCACCTTGCAATTTCCACCATTTCCTACTACTTTGCAGCCTGGACTATTAAAAACCAAGACACCAGAGCTGAGGTCTGACTTGAAGAGAAGCCCATCTCCTTCTGCTCGGGAATTACATCCTATTTCAAGGCACTGCACATCTTTCTGTGGACAAAATTAAGTCCAATAAAACCAATTTCCGCTCTGACATTATTCAAACATGGCCACAATCAAATAGAGTAGAAAGCCAAATGAAAATCCCAAGCACTAAAGTGATTTCATAGATGAAGGCTGGAAAGCTTCACAGATTTGAGCCCTTCCTACCAGTGAAGGATGTCCTGCAGTATATTATCATCTGCATACTGCAAAATTCTGAAGTCTGGAGAGCTTTAGCTATACTCATCATTTTAAGTGGACTCCCTTCTTTGATGGTTTAAATCCCCACTATGTGATTAACTTTTCCTTTAATATGTCACTTTTCAGAGTATCAGTCCATCAACATTGGGAACAAACCCCGGCAAAAGAAATATAAGGATGGAACAAGCACATGCGGGGTACAGACCAAAGGCAGCCTCAGTATCTATGCCGGGGGTGGCTGCAGCTCACCTTTGCTCAGGGCTGTTGCTGGAACTAGGAAAAGCACCTTTGCCTTTTGAAAGCTGCTGTACAGAAAGCTCTCAGCTACCCAATCAACACCATTAGCTTCTGTAAAGATTTCTGATAAGCTGTCTTTAAGTGGAAAGAGAGAAAAAAATCTTCATATTTTTGGATCCAATAAAAGTTCCTGTATTTTCTTTTTTCTTCACCTGTGCATCTTTTGGCCAGCTGCCTGCTGCTCTGCCCTGTCTCCTGAGGCTGCAAGAGAGTGGCAGAAGAGATTTTCTCTAAATCCTTGCTCATCTGACAGTGACTTGCAGTCCCCAAATCCAAACCCTCTCATCTAGCATGCTGTCACAAAAATGCCCGGTTGCAGCTTGCCCCTGCAGTCCCATCACAGCTTCAGGAAACAAAGCACACGAGCATATGCATTTGTGCCATTTAAATATGGGGATGCACATTAAAAACAAACATCTAAGCAGTAAATTAAACATACAACGTGCCTCCCTGCTCCCCGCCAGCCTGCAAGGCACGGAGAAGCAATGGCTGCACTACCACCCTGAGGACACAAAGAGCAGAGCCAAGGCTGCCTCTCAGCCCTGCCTGCAAATTGCAGCGAGTGTTTCCAATCCTCTTCCTTTTGTTTTTTTCCCTCTTGCTTTTTTTTTTTTTGTTTGTTTGTTTATTTACTTATTTATTTATTGACATGTGAACAAATGATAACTGAGAAAATCAGAGAACAAAGGGAAGATCAAAGATTGCAGGTAGCTAGATCATTATGTATCCCAGCTAGGGCAAGAGTTTAAGCCTCCAGAGCCTACTTGCCAAGTTATTTTAGAGTTATGCCAAGCGAGCTGTGCCCTCTGAAGCTTCCTGGCATAGGAACTGTTGCGAGGCAAAGCAATGAGGTTCCCAGTGCTACAGGAGTGATGTCAGGCTGCGGGAGCCACCAACCACACAGGCAGCTAGTTAATTCAAGCGCAATTACAGTCAGTAAAAGCTGCTCGTTACTTAACATCTCTTCAGCATCGGAGCTGGAGAGGTGCTGGGGCCCTCTCTGAGGGTGAGGATTTTGGCGAAGAGGCTGATGTTGCCACACAACCAAATGCTAACCTCACGCTGGTATTTCTAGCAAGCTGTAGATGGTGCTTGGTCTTACCCCATCTTGGTGTCCCTGAAACAGGGAGGTCCCAGGTGGAGAGACCCCTCAGGAAAGCCACCTCTATATGCAGAAACGCTCAGAGATGCAGTTTCAGTGGGTGGGAGAACCTACCTTGCTCAGCATGCACCTCTGTTCCTCCATCCTTACTGTTCCCATAACACACCCAGTATCTTCCCAGCACCTCCTGCACGGCTGAACCCAATTCATCCTAATTAGCTATTCACACAGCTCTTTGTTTTCTCCTGTTTTGCTTTTCCTCCCCCATTTTTCTTCTTTTCCATTTCTATTGAATTTTTGCAAGACTTGTAGCTTGGAGCCAGCAGTACAAGCTACAAATGGGGCTAAAACGCTTTGTACTAATACATTTTCCCCTTCCCATGCCAATGTTCTCTTATAAAGCACAAACACACCTCTGGGAGTATACTTTCTTGATCTAATTTGTAATTGTCTGTGCAAACAAAACAGAAGGAATAGGCTAATTTCACTAGCTACTGATTGCAAGAGTCGATGCTCCTTGAGCTCTTTGTGCCATTTCTCATCATGCCAATTCTTCCGAAGAAATAAATTGTCAGAAAGTGCAAAATGTTTTACCCATGTGTGCAGTTTACCACCAGCACTGTCTAGAGAGCACAACAAAGAAAAATGTATCTAAAAGTACTTTTTTTTTTTTTCCCTTTTACGTGTGTATAGGACAGGGCATATATTTCTGTCAATACCTGCTCATTTCAGAAATATTAGCACTGTAATTAAGCTGTGTCAGCAGTAACTGGCCAGCTCCACGACTGCCTTTTCTATTTTCCCCCAAAGCTGGAGCTTCTAAAGAACCAAAAAGACCACAGTACATGAAATAAATATCCACAGGGCACCACAGTTAAAAATCACTTACTACAGAAGCTAGATGTATTTGTGGAAGCATGAAATTACTAATCCCACAATCAGAACAAGGAAACATAACAATAAAATCTGCTCCCTGTATGACAAGAGATGGCTTCTTGTTTATGCCCAACGTTTCCCTGTATGACAAGCAATGGCTTCGTGTTTATGCCCAGCCTTTCGTGTTATTTGGAAGGAGCGACCCTTCATAAATGATATACCACAGGGTAGGGAATGAGTGGGTGGGCAAGGCAGTGCCTGGAGATGTGGCCCCACCACATCGCTCACGGCGGGGCTATGCTGATCAACAGTGGTCCTATTTGTAACTGTTTGGGCGTTCTTTCATTCCTTTGCCCACAAGCTTTATCCTTCTCAAAGCCGTTTTAGCTCTTGCTCTCAAGTTCGCTTCCATCTGGCAAAAAGGGGAAGCACATCTTGCAGGAGGGATGGGCTGAAAACCCTGTGCAGAATTGGTCTCTGCTCCATCAATACTGCCTGGTCCCCAGCTCGGCAGCAAAATTCAGCATCACTACCACGCTTCCCAGTGCTCGTTTAAGTGTCTGCTGCGAGTGAAGGGCTCTAAGTGTATTTAGTGAGCAGGCAGAGCAGCGCTGCCATGGCACTTTGGCAGAAAATTAAGCTCCTCAACGGGAACCATTTTACTGAAAGCAGAGAGCCACAGAGGTGTCGTCTGCGTGACCACACACAAGCCCTGCATCTGAAAGCTGGGCCGCGAGGTTACGCTGGGAGCAGAAATCCCCTCCTGCTAAAGGAGGCTCGGCACCTGCCATTCTCCAGTCTTAGGCGTTCATTTGCTCCAGTAATGAACACCTTTGCAAAAATAGCTGTAGATTAGAGAAGGAATTAACCTCCAAACAAAGGAGAAGCTTAATTAAGCATTGCACTAAATGAAAACAGAGGGGAAGTACAGGTAAAAAAAGAAAGACATGACAGCTGCGTGGACTTAATTCCAATTTCCCCTCTTGTAGGTCATTTTACTCAGTGTAATTTCCTTTCTGTATTTGGACAAGTTTGTTACTGAGGCACTGCCCGTTAACAGAAGGGGTTTTGTCACTTTCCATTCACTCATACGTTTTTTAATGCTTTGCATTATGAGCCCTCCATCAAAAAAGCAAAACAGATTTAAATTAGACTTTGGGAGTATGCCATTTCATAAACTTCTCCCCAAAGAGCTTCAGCTAATTAAACAAATGATTGCAAAATACTCACAGTGTCAACCCTGTCAGCTTATATGCGAAGTATCTACTCCAAGCTGCGGTTATTTAACCAAACACAATGTGGAAGAGCAATGTGCTTTAAAGATAAGCACAAACCATTGGCAATGAGGGGGCACACACTTTTTAAAACCATGGGTGGATTACTGGGGGACAAAGACTCTGGACATCCCTGTCCGCAGCCATTGGAGCCACCAGGTACAGATATTCTGGTCTGAAAGGGACAGGAACTGAAGATTTGGGTGGTCCATTTGACAAGGAGACTTCAACAGATTTGAAAAACATGAGCGATCTGTGCCACTCCCAACTTTTGGGCTGAGCTCTGTATTACTGCAGGTTAGGAGCAGTTAATGATGCTCGAGGAGAACGCTGGATTTTTGCTGTTAGCTTGCAGAGACTTGGTGCAAAGCTAGGAAGAAGAGAGCTGGCAGGTGCCTGGGGTGGGTAATCAGGAGAGTAAGCGGTATTTTATTACTGTGTGTACAGTTGCTGGAGGAGGTAGTTCATTTACTCCAGCAGCCAAAATTCCCACCTGTCCCAAACTAAAGCATTGGAGGAGGGACATTTTAAACCTCTGTACATGTTATGTATAACATAACACAGGCATTTTGTCCTTCCCTTTCCAGTTCATCTTGCTTTCCTCCACTCTGAACTGTGTGACTTGCCCAACAATCCCTCTCCTCTCCTTGCCTCGCCTCGCCTTCAGTTGCAAACCCTGTTCTGCTAAAAATGCTTGAAAATGATGGAGGCAGTAGGATGAGAAAAAATTATCTGCCCTCAAGTGCTGTGCCCGTTATAACCCTAGATGCTCCTGAGGACACTGTCCTGGTGAAATCAGCTATGTGCAGGGCTCTCACTGCAGGGTATGCGAGCATTCGGATGAGCTCCTACCCATCCAGTCCTCTCTTTGTGGCTGCTTCATGCCTTGGCAGCACTATTAATGAGGAAACAGTTTTGAAAGGGGAAAGTCAGTTCAGAACATTCCTTTAGGAGGAATGCCAAGATCTTTCCTTGTTTATTTTCCTTGTTTTGTAAACATTTTTGTAATACTCATCGATACAGTCTGTATAGCATATTTTTTAAAATACCCAGCATGGACATCATTATCTTGCTCATGACTTTGTCCTTTTCTTTGATTTCATACACCAAAACTAATGCATTACGTCGCCATTTTACTTTATGTATTGTGCTGTGTACTACTTGATTGTGGGCTCTTAGTGAATCAACCTAACATTAAATGAATCAGAAGGTACCTAAATCACATAACAACAGCACTGGAAATGGTCAGGAAACAGGAATTAAGGATGAATGTTCTGTTTACATGATCAAAACACATTAAGGCATGAGAAATGCTGAGAAATTCTTCACTGAAATGTCTGGTAAAAGCATTTAGTTTGCTTCTGCCAAGTTTTCTTTTAGCAGAGCTGGTTCCAGATCCCTACTGCTAAGCAAATTAAAAGTTCAGTAAATAAATTCTGTCAATTGTTTGGTTTTCTCACATTTTTCTCTTTGAATTCTTCTCAAATTCAAGCTTGCTTTTTGTCTTTAAATGTGACCTACAATCTATTAAATCAAAATGGTGCGTTAACTTCACTTTTTCCCCTGTAACTTTATTAATGTACAAAACCCAGCTTGCATAGTTATTATCAAGAAATATTAACATAATGTACCTTTTCCTTAGCAACAGCTATAGTATCTGGGGAATGCAGCCCATAATAATGCAGCTTGATCTAGAAGCACAATAAAATATAAATAAGCTTGTTACACTTCAGTGGCACACAGGATTCCATCGCAAAAGGCCTTCATGAATTTAGAAACCTTGTCTTCTTCTTACTCTCAAGCACAGATTTTGTAAAGGAAGATTTATGGACACACATTCCTTTTTATTCCAGAAAATGAAATGTAATTGTTTACTCAGTATTATTTTGCTGCATGTCTACTATTAAATTTGTGGGCATAATACACACGCACACACACACATCTGTGCAAAGCAGCAGTCTGAAAGAAATAAAGATGAAAACAGGACTTAGAGAAAAACAGCAAATCTAAAGGGGAGACTGCCAGCATAGTACCCATAATTGTGGTAATTTTTTAAACGAAGAAACACAACTAATTTTTTTTTCCAGGAAAAATACAGCTGCAGTGAGGCAAGGGATACACTTGCTACAAATTAATATGCTTAATCTAAAGCTGTCCATTCATAAGACTCCCAGTGCACCAGATCTGTCAAAGAAAAAAACAAAGAGGTGAGAGCCTGCTTAGCCCTCACACCCATAGGGAAAGAGGCTTTCGTGAAACTCATTTCCTTAGGTGAAGGTTGGTATATTTGGCTGTACTAAAAATACATCTAAAACACACAGTTGCCATGTAAAGGTGTCTTCAGCTGGGTGGGAGCAAAATCTTCTCCTTGCCCCATGTCCAGCTTGTTCTCCCCATCCCTGAAAACTTGGCCAACAGCCCCACGGCCTGGATCGCGCCCTCATGTCCTTCTAACTCCTATAATTACATCTTATGAACCATAATCTCCCTTCTCAAAGGCAATCAAGATCTTTTAAATACTGCTTTCCATCAATTTTCCAGAAGAATGAAAAACATTGAACCAATTTGAAGACAATAACAAACCATTTGGATCTAGAGGACAGCAGTCCTTGTCTTCTGAGCAAATATTGCAGTTATCAAGCCAAAGTGACTTGGCTGAAAGTCTTAAATAATGAGAAGTCTTAAGAGAGAGCCAAGTTACAATCTTAACAACAGGTCTACATAATGTTTATCTGTTAATCAGTATGTAGATTGCATTTATTAAAACTGGGATTTCCAAAAGCACACTTCAAGAGCTGGGTACCCAATTCATGGAAATAAATTTCCCTCTGAATGGATTATAACACATCACCAGAATTCCCCTGTACAGAGCAATATAAAAAGTGAAGAATCAAATTGCCTTAAGGAAATTCAAGAGCCAAGATGTTAGAAGGAATCAGACCATTGACTCTGTGGTGGAAATATCTCATTTTTTCTCAACAATTTCTGATTCAACCCAAAATGATTCCAAGCGTCAAATAGTGTAAAAAAAAAAATAAAAGGGAACAAAAAAACCCACAACTGTTTACCTGCAGAAAATCCCACTGCAGAGCTTTCTGAAGATCCACCAAATGAACATGAAAACTCCTTCCCCTTTTGACTCTGTGCTGTCAACAGCAAGTATGAACCAAACATGATTTGCTCGTATGAGGAATTGGTTGCCTTTCCAGAGAGTCATGAGTCTGACGAACTTCAACGAGATTACATCAAACGTACTGACTGACTACTAAAATACTTCTATGCTTTATTGGAAGGCAGCCAGATACCACTAGTGAATAGCCCAAGTCTTTATCAGCTGCTTTTCCTAACTTGTCTCATATTCAAATCTAGACTTGACCACAGGGTCATTTTGGATCATTTTTGTCAAGTAATTTGCTACTGGTGAATGTAGTTGGACATCATTTATGAGAGGGACTGAACCTGTTTTATTCCCAATCCAGCTCCATACCATAGATTTTACTGGAATTAAAGTAAACCTTACATTTCTTACATTTCTTTTGTAAGGGGAAAAGAACTTCCAAGGGAGTGATTTTCATTAAATACATACTCACAGTGAATTTTCTAGCAGCTTTTGTTGATGACATAAAAACTCTAAAATAACAATCACAGAAAAAGAAAAATATAAAGAAAAATATTTGCCAGTAGAAGATGTTATAGATGTAATGCAATATTCCACCGCTGCAAATATTTTATCATACATGCCACTCACAAATCCAAGTTATAAGTCTGGGAAGCATTAATTTTTTGTTAGGTAAACATACCATTCATTATCTAGTCTAAAAATCATTTTGTGCTGTCAATGGAAAACTCTATCAGACACTAAGAAGTCATCTGCTATTATAAATGGTGTTAACTGGATCATTTTTCATCCTAATTTATACCTGATGAAGAATAAAACAAACACTACCTCTGTAGCTGCAATAGAATAAAACCCGTTTTCTCATTAAGTAACTACATCAACATTGCAGCAAGAGGTGGCTTCCTATCTCAACTGCTAACTAACTGTCTTCCCAGATTTAGAGTATCAATTTGTTCTCCACCAGAGTTCTCCACTGCCCAAACTAGGCCATATTTAAAAAAAAAAAATCATAAAAATGCATAAAAGTAATTCTGCAATGGGACCTGTTTCTACCTGACCCTTTGAATTTGTACCTATTTGTGAATATCCACAGGTCCTGCCCCGAACAACAACTGGGATTTTATGTCCCACTCTAATGCAAACACATGTTTCTGAAGGACTCCTTTAAAATAAAACATCATCCTCATATGCCCCACCTTAGTTTTTCAAGTTATGATGAAATACTTCATCATATAAGTCATGGAGCACTTCTACAAATAGGCAGCACATGACGCAAGAAACAAGATATTGAAAACGATGCAAACAGCATGGTTGCCCTGCTTTCCACAGGCTACGTCCTTTGTGCTGGAGAGTTCCCATAAGAAGTGCTATCTCACATCGTATGCCTTTTAAACTTCTCTGAATGGGCAACATGAAGGCCAGTTATGCCTCTCAATCAAATTGCTACAGACCGATAACCGTTCCCTTTCAAACATACGTATGGCTTCGGTAATCCGTGGACCTGAAATCTGATCTCTTGTATGATTTATTTGCCATCCTCTCCCATTACACAAATATAAATATAACAGGCATTTTTCTACAGGCCTGAAATGATTCAGAATTAATACCAGATGACAAAATGGACCATGTACCAGGAGGGGAAAAGTTATGGTAAAAGCTCCTTCCCATTAATGGGGCCATTCATTCATATGGCCACTATTCCACAGGGGAGCTGGACATAAATTATGTATTTGACATCTAGTTACAGACGATTATATCTGACATAATGAAGTTATAATGGAAGGAGTTTGCACATTGTTTGGTTATTAAGTGCCCATTTCTTGTCCCTGCACCAGGTGCAATGGTGATAGGCCATACAAATCATCCAGAAGAAATGCCAAAATGGGCTCCCTTACTGATAAAGCACCACACATGTTTATTAATTTAACAGCTTGTCTTATGTCTCCCCCATCTGCTCATTTAAAACAGTTATTTGCCCTATAAATATTTCAGAAAGAGAAGTGTAGCCAAAAATTAGTCTGGCAGAAAAGGGAAAAAAAAGAAGTTTGAGAAGAGTCTCATGCTGTACGCAGCGCTATGTTCGTTTTCCACATTGAATTAGTTCCACGGCTTTTTTCTGAAGCTGGTAATAGGACATTCACTTTGGATTAGTGATGCTTGAGGGTGTACTGGCATAGCTGTCTCTGCTTTCCAGCTGTTGCCACTGTCGGATGGGTGAAAACTTCCCCTGCTGATGGCAACTGGCACAACTCAGTACAACGGAAAATGAAGCCCACTGTCAAAAGAATCTCCTGGGTGGACATCTCTGTCCACTTTGAACACATCAGATTGTACTGTAGCTTAAAACAGCCTAAAAAATAACAAAATTTCAAAGCATCTTTAAATGATAGTCTATGCTGATCTCCATAGAAAAACTCCTAAAAAAAAAAAAAAAGGTAAAAAAGCAAGTCATAATGTTTTTTTTTTTTAAAAAAAAACATTTGTAGGAATAATGGAAAAGGTGTTAAACATCACTCAGACTCTTTCTTCCCCTCAATTCCTTAAATATTTTCAAGTGGTAAATACTTTGAACAGTTCCCACCAGCATGCAGGGTTTAGCACTCCTCCTTGAGAGACTTTGTTTGCTCCGGTTTACTGCTAGAGAAAATGCTGTTATCTTATAAATAAACAGCAATGCCCTGAGGTGCCCCTCTGCAATGAAAACACACATTCCAAAGAAGTAAGAGCAACAGTTCAACACCATAGTAAAAAAGGAATCGGCGAAAGGCATTCAATTAACTCTTTCTGACTACGGATAGCTACAGGATGTGAAGCAGACCTTGCTGATCATAGCAAGCGAACAGGAGGATTGCAGGCTTGCTGCAAGGTTTCCAGGAGCTCTGGCTACTCTGGTTAGGATACTAGCTATCCTCATTCATGCTATCTAAATGAGGAATTAATAAATACTGAGCATGGCCCATGTTCAAAGCTGCTGCCTGCTCCAGGGAAATCAGTGTATTGCAGGCAGATGAACGTTTCAGTGCAGATCTGAACTGTGAGGACAGATTTTTGAAGAGCTGCGGCTGAGACTGGGAAAAGCATCACATACTTCTATCAGAGCTCACAATCCATCATATTCACAACTCAAACAGGCTCCATATCTGGCAGCCGCATCCCTGTGGTTGCATCTACCCCACTACCCCCCAAAAAAACCCCTCCATCTCCACATTAAGTTGTTTGAAGACTCATCTCCAGCATGGAAGCTTTGAATGAGCAGCCCATCATGACAAAAAGCCAAGTTCAAATGAAAAATAAACAGCAAAGAAGTCAACAAATGGATCTGTACAGATGCGTTCAAGATAAGGCAACTGAAAATTCACTGCACATATGGTTGTTGCAAAACCTTTCCATTGACAGTAGGTTTACAGTGAGCTTACTGTGAATGATTGCCTCTCATTCAGTTGGTGAAACACCAGCTACCTCTATGCCTCATACACCCTACTTGCCTAAAAAGCCACGTGGGACAGACCCAATGAAAAAACGCTGTGTTTTCCTTCCTAGCTGCTTGCTGCAGCTTAGGGGGAATGAGATTCTCCAGTGGGCACAAAGCAGCTGTGAAGGAGAAGTCCTAAGAGCAGCCATGGATGGAGAAAAGGCTGAGCAAAAGCAAAGAAAACCAAAGGAGAGAGACAGGAGGAAGAGCAAGGGACTATGCAGAAACTCAGAGGGTGGAAAGGGAGTGAGGGCCCTGAGCATGGGAGACCCCGACTACGACCCAGTACATGCATGATCCCGTCTTGGCTCTAAAGCAGTGAAATAACCTCTCAGCCGGATACTCCCTCCTGAAAGACAGCAGGAAAATAAACTCACCTTAAGAAGCTGGAAACATATTGCTGTAACTAACCCTAAAGAGAAGGAGCGAGGTAAGTAGAAGTGAGACCTCATGGAAAACCAGAGAGGCACTGTAAAAGATTCCCAAGCTACGTAAACTAGGGGGACTCAAGCCAGCGATGAAAAAGCCTGGAATTAGGAGGTATCTGGCCACCACCAGCTCAGAACAGGGCCATCAAACAACACAACTCTCTCACAGCACTGTAACTGGGGAAGGAAGGCAGAAGGGTGGGTGTTTCAGGGCCTGGCAAGCATGGGATGCGTGACTCCATGTGTCAGCTGGAATTCATCCAGGAAGCACCATAGGGCCTCACTGCCCTGATCCTCCCTTTCCCTGGGTCTGGGAAGGAGGACCGGGCTGCATCTGCAAAGCCACTGACCTTCTCTGGGACCTCTGGGAGGAAGAAGAAGAAGAAAAAAAAAAAAAAAAATGACCCAGAATGCGTGCATTCAAAAATCTGATCTATTTTTGGTAATAAGATTTTGCAATGCTTCTGATGTTCAGGAACAGTTGACTATTCTTCAGACTTTGCAAATGCAAAGATAAATGATAGAGTGGGCCCAGTTTTTGAAGCAAAAATGCATGAAGGGGCACACCACTGAGTTGGAGAGGAAAGACAGAAAAAGCAGCAAAACTTCTGTTTGTCTCCCTGACACCATGTCCTACAGGATTCTCTAAAGGAAGAGATTCTGCATCTAAGGAGGTTGAACCACACAACCGAGGTTTAGAGGAGAAAAAACAAAGCCTGTACTGGGGCCAGAACAACTTCTTCACTTGAGAAATATGCACGGAAAGGTGAGAACCCCTCTCCCGTATTTGCTATGTACTTGCAGAACTGGGGACCAATAAATGGTTTTGCTTATAATTTCATATTTTGGACATACACTGACTTCAAGTATATCAATCTCCAAGACAACTCTGTCTCCTGAGATTCGACTTTGAAGGAAACCATTACAAAATGCTAGCTCAACAGGGTAGGAGAGCTTCTTGGACTGCCTCGCTGTAAAAGCCAGGCATAGATTTCATGTTTAATATGATTCCACACATACACTAAAATCTGCTTCTATAAAGCTTTATAAATAGTTTTAGTGTGTAGATTCAGTAAGTTTAATTCACTCTATTCGCTGTATTTTAGTACCTGGCAGAAATTGAGTCCAAACTCTAAATTTAATTTATTGCTATATATGATAATTCCATAAAATTCCTTTCTAAGCCAGAGTATCAGAATTACCATTTATCTCTGAAATTCCTTGCTATTGTCAGTAACCAACGATCCAGTTTTAAATGCAGGTTCAATCCTCAGCCTAGGAGATCACAATTGGTGGGTACAAGAAAAGTTTGACTGGTTTGTCACAACAGACCAACGATTAACATCTACAGCTCAGTAAGACAGGGCTGCCCGAGTGAAAGGAAGAGGCTCCTGAAATACTAGCAGCTAATAACTACTCACGGAGGACACGAAATAGAGCTCACTAAGGTAAACAGATTTCTTCTCTTTATGTATTAGCCTCAACATCCAGCCAACAGTCCCGGCTTGCAGTATCTTCAGGACCATGCATGATGAAGCTGAAGACACAAATGTTGCCTCAGCAATGTCACAGCATTTTACTTATTTCTAGTGGTGCAAGGTCTTGGCTACCCCTGCAATCATTCTGCATGCAGATGGTGTAAACAGTTGTGCCAAAATAATGTAACTGCATCTGGATCATCAGAATGAGAGGAGCTGTAAAAATAACGGTGAACAGTGCTTCGTATAATAGAATTAATTTTAAAACACCGTCAAATTAAAAAGGGGGTGGGGAAAAGTCAGTGTCTCGCTTCAAGTGCTGATTCAGCACCTTATTTCTATTAAGTGATTTACGGTGTCGTTACTGCAGTACTATACAGAGCAGTGGCTCAGAGTAATTACCCTGTAATGTATGATGACACTAATGTACTAGTAAACTACTGGAGTTTATACTCTATTCAGAACTAGCATCAGGACTCTGAAAGGCAGGTAAAAATGCACTGCATGCATAAACAATGTGGGTAAATGTCACCAGTGATAAAATTTTTAAAAAGGAGAAGGAAGAAGCAGTTACAAATAAATCTGCCAGCTGAGAATTGCAGCTGCACAGACCCGCAGCAGCAGTAAATCTGTATCATTTTTAATACAGGAAGGAAAGATGTTTTTATAACCCTACCCTGGCTTCATTTCCATTTATTATAATTAAAACTTTAAGGTGGCTACCACCTTTCTTCTTTCTGCCACTGTAAGTGCAACATTGACCTGTACATTGTGTTCAGTCAGTGCTAGGGCGAACATGGAAGGGAAATGAAGGGCATGAGAATGATTATTGGCATAAACTCACATTTTTTTTTTTTAAATACGAGCTACTGGAACTGTGGTGAATCAACAATAGCTTCAGAATAGAGGTGTTTTTTGCCCTCTCTGTTTAAAATAGCCCTCGTGGTTATGAGATAAGGCCTAGAACATAACCTGAGTGTGTGTTCCATGGTGTCAGGAAATGTAGCCAAACAAGCAAATGAAAAATCTCATAACCTTCATACACTTAGAAAAAAAATCATGATTTTTAGAACATCCAAGTAGATTTGGGGTGCTGAGGCTGGAAATGAGTCAACAGATGCATAAAGAAATGTACATGCCCCTGGGCTGAAAGAAAGCCTTGCTCTTCCCTGGGAGACAGTACCAATTACCACATTTTTAAGACCCCCCACAGTCACCAGCTAATGGATTGATGTCTTCAGAGCCGGCTGCCTCCCTGGCCTTCTCCTGTTAAATTATACAAGGGATTCAAGTCCTTCTTCCAGTATGTGGCAGCAGTAATACCACTCCTTCCACTCTAAGCAGTCCTTTCTTTAAGATGTCTCAGCTGGAGTGGGGGATGCCCCAGTGGAAGCAGTTAATGCAGCCATTTATGTTGAATAAACTCTATTTTACCTTCTCTTCAAGTGCTGCAGCTGTTCTGCCTGACACACTTTGCCCTGTTCCTGGTGGCAGGAGCATCCATCTCACAGAGGTAGCTATGCCCTTGTGAATGGCAGACTGCTGAAAATTTTTGTTAGTCTTTAGCTCTTTTACCTTGGAGAAAGCAAGGCACGGCATCATCTTTGCTGCTGTTTCATCGTCCTTGAGTCTTTCATAGACTGCTCGAGACCCCACGGCAAAGATTTACATTGACCTATTCTAAGTAAGCTCTGAATCATCACACTCTACCTCAAAAAAGTTTTTAGTGAGGAGGTGCTGGATGTCCCACCTGTCTCTGCATTACTGAAGTGCTCTGCTAAAAAATGTGGCTAGCAAATTTTATCACAAACCTGGAGGTTTTCCAAGTGGCTTAGAAGTGGACAATCTCAAGTGCATGTGTTGAATCTCAGGGTAACTCACCCAAAGTTGAATGGAGGTGGTGGACTGCCAGGAGATTGTATATGACCAGCCTCACTCATGACAAGCCCAGCTTTGGAGAGAGGACTGTGAATCTGGCATCCTCACGCCCAGGCTCTGCCACCCAGCACATGGTTCCACCTCACAGAGATGAGAAAGGAACCACCGATGAATAACCGTGCTGAGGCTGCTTTTGTACAGCAGAGTCAATTCCTTAGTTTTCACTACTGCATCAGCTAAGAAAGCACGCATTCACACTTAACAAAGGAGGAAAAAAAAAAAAAAAAAGCAAATGTTTACTTGATTGAGTTACACATCAAGGTGCATGGATGGTGACGGAAAAGCTCACTTGAAATTAAGGGAGCCTTTCATGCTAAGTGCATTAACAGTATGCTTTCATTTAGCCTACAAAGTCCTTGGGCCATTGGAGGTGCAGGGGGATGTTTGCAGTTGCAGCTGCAATTCACCGATACAAGGGTTGTTCTGTCTCTCAGAATATTAGCAAAGAAGTAAGATTTAGAAGACAGATTTCTTCATATTACATAATGACAGTGGGTCTATCCAGATTAATCTTGCATTAATGTATTTTTCAACCGCGAGCACTTAGAGAAACATATACGCACACAAACTTACTCACAGCTTTACAGCACGGGGGCATGATAACAACATCACCACAAAAGAAAAGCCTGTACCCCTCCTGCCACTGCAACACCATTCATACACACTTGTGGAGCTGGACACAGGGAAAACAGTGAGGGTTCATCACTACACAGACAGCTGAAGATCCTTCAGATCAGACTGGGAAATCAAAGGCTCACATTCACACCACTTTATTTTCACCACTTAGCAGAGGCACCTATGCAGGGCTTCTGTGGATTCAATGCATATATACTAGCTACTAGCATTGCTCCCAAGGGCAATCAAGTGACTTAGAACTGGAGTCAACCTCTGGAGTGGACATGTCTCTCTACCAACTTGAGAAAAAACCTTAAGCAATGTCAATGTGGATTGAATCCAGACCCAAACCACCGCGCAACTCCTTTTGTGCCTTCAGTCACGTGAAGGCAGCTGAAACCTGCTTTTCTACATCCTGCCACCAGCCCCCTTTCCCTGTGCAATACCATTAGGAAGGAAATGAGAAAGACAGAGGGCAGGAGCTAAAGTACACATCTCCCTGCAGAAGTAAAGTAGTGAGGCAGCAATGTGGCTTGTGAAACAGATGGCATATTTAAAGCTACATAATGCGGCACATGGGACATGGTCTTCTCTCATACAACTGTCCCAGAGGAATTAATTTGTTCCCGAGAGTGTCCTTGGATGGAGCATGGTAACTTTGCCGTGGAGGCTCTATGAAGAAATGAATGAAATACACTCATGTCTATGGCTCTTTTGCAATGCATGTGCATGGAGACTGCATCACTGACTCACCCTTGGATGGTGGTCGCTCCAGATCAGAATCGAGGTGGATCGGTGGGGCAATATAGGAAACTTGCCCGTGGTGAGCCTGCCCTGTGGATAAATAAGTGTTTTAGTGGCACTGTTTCCTGCAGAGATCTATCAGGGCTATAATTAAACATACAATATTTTTATGGCATGGGACTCAGAATGGGTTTGCAAGTATTTTTTCAAATGCATGTTTTTCACATTCGTTGACATTCAAAACAAAGATGAACTTCCATTTTGTGGAAAGTGATCATTTTTGTGATCGGAAGTTGAAAACACTCCCATTTCTTTCGCTTTTTCCTTGCACATAGGGGTAGCTATTCAGAACTGAAGTTATACCTGCTTTACCACTACCATGTACATTTTGCACAGTGTTCTCTTAAGAGGCCATATGCCACAGAAGACAAGCAATTTCACTCAAGCCCATTCAATCTGTTAATCTTAACGCTGAGAGGGAAGCAAATATTTCTGTATCGCAACAATTTGTGAAGGACGTATGGCATGAAGTATAACTGCATCTGTTTGTCCCACCTGCAGATAAGGGTTTGTGGAGCTTGGCATTGCTTTCACCTGAATGGAAGTTTTTCAGTTCTCAACGCTGCTGTGCAGTTTCCCAGTTGCTAAAGACTCAATTCTTCTCCAGCAATTTGGAGGTAACTATATCAAGAAACTTTTATTTATAATAAAAACATGTTGTTATAATTCATCTATTTACTGTAACAATTTACAGGGTTATTAATCTCTTTTTCTAAACACGGAAAGTTAATGACACATAGATTACGATAACAGCTAGAGTAACCTTCCTGTTTCAAGTAATATTCGTGCTGCAATAAAAGCAGTTGATTCCTCTTATGAGGCACATTCCAAATAATTAATACGGCTCCCTGTTGACACTTGCTGTTGTTGCTCCAAGCAATTTCCAAGCTAGTGTCACAGGCAGTGGAGCAGTGGTACAGTCTTCAGGCTTCTTTGTAATGACATCCAGGAATACCATGAGCACAGTATGCTGGTGCACATAATATGTTGAAAGCATCTCCTCAAGGGGATAAAATATTAATGGGAAAGGGGAGAAAAAAAAGAAGTGTGTCTGAATGGACAGGTTATATTTACTGCTTTACACTGAGCCTGACTTAGATAATTTGCATTATTAGTAGCCTTTACAACTGGACGCTATTCAGGTTTAAAATCTACTGACACATCATAAATTCTGTCTTTGCTTTTAAGTGCTTTAACATGGGAAATCTGCTTCAGGCAAACCCATATTCTAATAATGAGTAACTCTGGTTTCCCCTTCTTGTTTACATGTTAAAAATCCATTTGATGTCATTACTGAATGCAAGTTATCATATAATAGCTGCTCAGTTCTGCAGTGGAAGTAGGTAGATGGTCTACTCTCACTCCAAGCTGCTCAATGAGCAGAATCGGTGCCCTTGTAACTATGGGACAGGCTCCCCATTTGCTGCATCACAGATACCACTGAAATGCAAAACAGCTGAGGTTGGAAGGGACTTCTGGAAATTACCTAGTCTAGCCCATGGGCAGGAAGAGCTGGTTGCCCAGGACAGCATCTATTTGAGGTCTGAAGATCTCCAAAGAAGGGAGACCACACAACCTCTCTGGGCAACCTGGGCCAGTGCTCAGTCACCTGCACAGGAAAAAAAAAAAAAAAAAGAAGCAAAAAAAAAAAAGCTTATTCTTAAGTTTAAGTGGAATTTCTTGTATTTCAGTTTGTGCCCATTGCTTCTTCTCCTGTCACTGGATGCCTCTGAAAAGAATATGGTTTTGTATTCTTCATTCTCTATCACCACACTCCCATCATGTACTTATGTACATTGATAACATTCCCCTGGACCATGTCTTCTCCAGGCAGAACAGTTCCAGCTCCCTCAGCTTCTCCCCACAGATCTTCAGTCATCTCTGGCCCTTTGCAGGACTCGCTCCAGGAAGTCATAGAATCATAGAATCATTGAGGTTGGAAAAGACCTCCAAGATCATCTGGTCCAACCATCACCCTACTACCAATGTCACCCACTAAACCATGTCCCTAAGCACCACGTCCAACTTCTTTAATACCCCCAGGGATGGTGACTCCACCACCTCCCTGGGCAATCTGTCCCAATGCCTGACTGCTCTTTCTGAGAAGAAATGTCTCCTCATTTCCAACCTGAACCTCCCCTGGTGCAACTTGAGGCCATTCCCTCTAGTCCTATCACTAGTTACCTGTGAGAAGAGGCCGACCCCCAGCTCCCCACACCTTCTTTTCAGGTAGTTGCAGAGAGCAATAAGGTCTCCCCTGAGCCTCCTTTTCTCCAGACTAAACAACCCCAGTTCCCCAGCCGCTCCTCCCTGTCTCTCTTCTGCTGCTAAGCCCAGAAAGAGACTCAGCATCCAGGTGTAGCCTCACCAATACTGAGCAGAGGGACAGGATCATCACCCTTAATCTGCAGGCAATGCTCTGCCTAGTGCAGCCCAGGATACTGGTACTCTTTTTTGCCCCTTGGGCACATTTCTATCACATTGCTAGTGATCCAAAACAGAAAAAAAAATGATTCTGCAAGTTTGGAGGGCTAGGCTGGAGTAAAGATACATATGCAGTATAAAAGACTACAGAACATCTGTAAGTTTAGACACTCATTATGATTCAGTAATAACTAAGGAAGTTTATGAATGTTTTATAAAAGCTTTTACCTAATATGGAGGAAGCGGTAGCATCAAATGATTACATGTGATAAATGAAACAAGTTGCAGAAAGCTTTTATCTACTTGCTGCTGATAGAAAACACTCTAATCCCAAAAATATCAAACTTGACTCCTGTTAGACTGTATATTTCTCACAATATTAATAAATCAAATTTTGGGTTTTAATACTCTCTCTATAAAAAAGCAATCCATACAATTGTTGTACTTCATTTTCTGGGCAAGAATGCCAACTTAGTTTCTGTTCAGATTCATTATAGCTTTTCCATAAGAGAAAAAAAAAAGCTCTCCACTGTTATCTATGGCCACAATTATATGCTCAGGTTCAAGATCCTTTGCAAACCTTCTTGTTAATCAACAGAAACATATTTTTTTCTTTGATTTCACTATTACTTGCAATAGCTACATCTGAGTGGGTTGAGGGAAGTGAGGCAAGGCAGGGAGGCTGGAGGAAGCCCCAGCAATGGGACCACTGTGCAAGTACACAGAGGAAACTGAGTCAGGGAATCAAACTTGAGTATCAGAGTATGGTTCTTCTGGCTTTAGCAGTATTAAAAGTTTTGCCAATGACTCCATTAAAAAACCCAGCTTTGTCCAGTGAAACCATGCAAGATTTTGAGGCTGATATCACTGATGCAGCTCAAGGCAGACTGACAGGACAGGTTTGCCAAATGATGCCAACCCCTGTCCATTTCATATGAGTTTAGCAGTTTCAGGTGCTTACTTCAAGCCTCAGCTTTAGGACTGAGTGACCCCAGACAACCTCCCCTTTCCAGTTCCAGCTACCACAAACACTTGGAAAGGGGAATGAGAAAATCTTTTTTAAAAAAAGGGCGGGGGGGGGTGGCGTAGCGCAGGCAGAAACACTCAACATCTCCCTCTCCAAATCCCCTAGTCCTTCTGCTGTTTGCATGTGTTTGGTCTGTGCTGCCAACCTTGCAGCACCAGGAGGTGGGACGTGGGCCTCCATTGCCCACATAACCATCTTTCAGTATATCAAGCTTTGATTACACCTGCACATCTATTGCTCCACCTCCACAAACCTATTTGATTGAGTCTTCAAAAGCGTGAAGAGCTGCCCATATGCTAACCAACACTGGGCTGTTGGTCAGGTACCCATCCCTTTGGGAGAGGAAACGGCTAGCGTCAGGCCCTCCCCAAATTTTACAGAACACTCTAAAAATAACTGCACCTCTTTAAATAAGTGACCCACTTTTAAAATATTAAAAAAAAAAAGGAGAAAAAAGCCTGTTTCTAACAAAATACCAAAGGTCAAGATGTCTCCGTTCCTGATGGAAAGTTGGGCATGCCTTGTATTATAACAGCTTGCACGGCCCTCTCCAAATCCCACTCTGACTATAACCATCTGGTGTTTCTGCAGCCGGCTCTCAGGTAAAAAAGTAAACAGCAATCAAACGTAATCATCAAAGTAATGCGTGATGAAGTTGCCAATTTTGTATCTAATCACTTCAGTCGGGCTCCGTTTCCCTCACTCCTCTTGCTTGCGAGGCCCAGCCACCGTCATGGCAGCGGCCTCCTCAGGCAGGCAGGCACTGATGGCTGACAGTCTTGGCCCCCCTGTGAGTGGCAAAAGATGGGTAAGGAGGCTCTTGTGCCATACAATCTGCTAAAAACAAGGGCTAATGCTGGAGTGCTACAATGGTTCAGTCCCTGTCTGCTGTTTTTTTTTGTTTGTTTTTTTGTTTTTTCTGTGTATCATGCTGTAAGGATTCAAGCGGGGCCAATGCTGCATAAAGATCAAAAACACCTTCTTTGCCAGCAGCTTCATGCTCTCACCCGTACATCAAGTCAGTCAGCAAAACCCCGGCTCCGCTCCCTCCCACTGCGGCACAGACCCTCAGCCAAGGCAGAGAAAACACCGAATTTGACATAGGCAGCCACAAACACCCTGCCTCCCTTCTTTCCACCCACACTGCCTCCCCCAGCAAGGATAGGGAGCATCCACAGCAGGCAGGCCAAAAGCACATGCTGTGGCAACGGGATGTTTGGTAGCTGCAATTTTGGGAGAGAATCATAGAATCATAAAAGCTTGGAAAAGACCTCCAAGATCATCTGGTCCAACCATCCCCCTACCACCTATGTCACCCACTAAGCCATGTCCCTAAGCACCATGTCCAAACTTTCCTTGAACACCCCCAGGGATGGTGACGCCACCACCTCCCTGGGCAACCCGTCCCAGTGCCTGACTGCTCTTTCTGAGAAGAAATGTATCCTAATTCCCAACCTGAACCTCCCCTGGTGCAACTTGAGGCCATTCCCTCTAGTCCTATCACTAGTTACCTGTGAGAAGAGGCCGACCCCCAGCTCCCCACACCTTCCTTTCAGGTAGCTGTAGAGAGCAATGAGGTCTCCCCTGAGCCTCCTTTTCTCCAGACTAAACAACCCCAGTTCCCTCAGCCACGCGTCATAGGACTTGTGCTCCAGGAGTATAGACATGGCCTGGAAAGTCCACCTGGTGACATGGCCTCCCTCAGGAAAAGGAAACAGAGGAGATGTTTGTGGATTAGAAGGAGCACCTGGCTTTTCAGGTCTTATACATGAGAGATGCAGCACACCTTAAAAAGCCAGTAACTTACAAGAACAAAGATGGTATTTTGTGAGGACTGTGGGAAACATAATAGCATGCATGGCTTGAGGGAATTTTTTAAGGGATCTGAATGCTTACAAACACAAACATTGACACATCTTCAAAAATCTGGCCTTAAATAATTTAGTCTACAGATTTTTGTGATAAAATTACAAAAGAAAATCTGCAAATGCATGAACTAAAAAAAAAAAAAAGTAGCAATACAGCAGTCTCATCCATTTATCTATTAAAAACACTTCCCCCTGGTTCTTTTTGGAAACACACCCACCATTTGTAGCATGTAACAGTACAGAACCCCCTTCTGACCCTATTCCAAGTTTCTAGTGCCTGGTTATCTCAATGTTATCTCTACTGTCCCCATCCAGGGGAGATCACTGCAACACATTTCTTTGCTGTCATGTCAGACTGTATCTCTTGCTTGTTTTTCTACCCATTTTCCAGCCTCTTTTGGTATATTTTCTCCTTCCACTGACTCCCTTCTTTTCTTGAGATCCTTCTTAGACAGTCTAGCTAGCATTTCACCCAGAGTATTTCATTTAATGTTGTGCCTGTACCTCTCACAACTCACTGCTCCCTTGCACTGCCTCTCTTATGCCCCTTGCTTTCAGCACCTCTGAATACAGCCACCTCTGTGGACTGAACTCTTCATTCTGTTTATCCATCCACTAACAAGTAAGTTAATAACCGTGAAACTGCACATTGATTCCTGAGACTTTGATTTCAGTTCTTCATCTCATTTTTTTATAATAATGGGATGGGCACACACCACTTAATCTTAATATACATATTCTAAGCAAAAGTCTCAGAAAACATACCAGCAATTTTAATAAAATTGTTACATATAAAGTTTAATTTACATGCTACAGCTCCCTCCTTCCCCCCTGCTCCTCTCCCCCTCCAGTTGAACATTTCCATTTTCAAAAGCAATCTAGTTCGTCTGGTATGATTGATCTGATCTGTAAAAAACAACATTACTTTTTGACCACATTTCTGTAATCCTCTGTTAACAGGATTTTTTTTTTTTTAATCTAATTTATTATCTAGATGAAGACTACATTCACTTTGTTGGATTGCAATTTCCAGGATCATCACTCTCATCCTCTTTAATTTCTAAAATTAGTACATTTTTCTTGTCATTTTTTCTCCAGTCATGGGTCTTTTTGAACTGCATAATATGTATGCATATATAAAAACATATGGAAAGGGAAATTAAAGAGCTGGTAGGTTTGCTAACAAACCCTTCTGACATGCCATTAAACAAATTTCATTCAGACCTGTTACTCTGCATATATTCAGGCTTCTCCCAGCAGCCTTTTTACTGCCTTTCATCAATGACTATCTTTGCAAAACATCATTTCCTCACTGCCCACCCTTTTCCATTTTGCATTAAAAGCTTTCTTTTTAAATAAAGCTTTTATAAAGCCATTCCCTACCTCAGAAATGTCAGAGTTAGCACTGATTCTGTCCACCGCTTCATTTATTCACAGACTTTTATGGGGTTTCTCTCTTTCATCTGTACATCTCTCTTTCATCTTTCATTGCCCTTTTAAATCCTTAAGGCTGTTGTAACTCATCTACTCCCTCTTCTTCTCTCTCTCCCAGGATTATTTCTTCGTCCTCCCCTCGAAGTCTTGCACACTTCCGAATACAAGAAAACTTCTTTTCCAAAGGGTGCTCTCTGAGTACATTAGCTCTGCTCTTTTGCCATTTTACCTCTTTTATTTCATACTAGGAATGATTGCAAGCTTAAAGCAACTGCAAAGGGAAAAGTATGGTATCTGTGAGCAAAGCTGTGTCCAGGTGCAATGCCTGTGGGAAGGGCAGGACTGCTAGGAGCAGCTCTGAAATGAGGAGGATGGGTTCCATGGCACCATGGTCGTAGGGTGGGCAGCCTGTTTGGGCACATGGTAGCTGCGTGTGGAGGATTTCCAGGTCACAGCTGCTTTTGGCAATTGGAAGTTACCAAAACCTCAAAAGCCTCAATGGGCATTTACAGACAGGCTACAAATCACGCGAAGGAGAGTGGTTCTGCACACAGTGTGCATAACAAGAAAATGTTTCTCCTCCCATTCTATTCTTGACCGAAGCGAAGTTATATTATTGCAGCTCTACCCATTGTTTAGTTATACATTGCTTCTGAAACTGTCTCAAAATGTACTTAATAGCTCTCACAAATGCCAATGCTGTGTGCTTATGTATCTTATCTTCCAAGAGTGTAGGAAATGCAGGAATGCACTTTTTACTTTTGCTTTGTTTTTTTTTTTTTTCACCAGAAATCTGCTTTGATACATGAATTTCACTGCTCTGCCTTCCAAAGACAGGGGTCTACAGGAAAACCCATGAGGAATCAGTTTGCAGAAGAGGAGAAGGTCGGTTCTCATCTCCCTGTAGGAAGCTGTGGCCGAGTTCCCCAGTACCAACCAGAGGAACCTGCAAGCACAGCCACAGGGCTGTTAAATGCAAAAAAAACCACCTTGGAGTTAAGGAAGAAACCTTGATAAAAGAGGCAGGGAGAGGGGTGAGTTGGGAAGATGTTTGGCTAAGTCCCTGTCATACACGCATCTCATGTTTTAAAGTAAATGCAAATCCATGAACAGTTCCTGACAACGTATTTGTGTGAGTGGAAAGCATGGTAAAATGGGCTAATCTTCTCCAAGAACGTACTATTCTTATTTTGAATCTGTCACAATAAACAACACCCTTAACCATGGGGGAAAGGAAATCAAAATGGCATTTTTTGATGACCAAACTGTCCCTCTTTTGACAGCCATTACACAGGAGGATCTATGCTAGCTGAATTTCTAGGAATGCTTTGCAACTCAGATTTGAACTATATACAAAGATAAAGACAAGAATAATGCCAGAGGAATGGATTAAAGACTGACTGTTACAGCAGCTGAAGCAACTGGAGACTTTTCACGAGTGGCAGCTGCATACTTTCAAATGAGCTTTTGGGACTCAGAAACTCAAGCCCCATCTGAAGTCAGAGGTAAGGAAGCTTCTTCAAGTCGTACTGAGATTCTTCCCTATGCTGTGCAAACATTGCAATCTGTGTTCTGTGTTTAGATGAACCTCACCCCTCGGTTAAAGACTTAAAACATTGGCTTTAGCAGGGCCTAGACTCCAGGGGTGCTCTGCAGACTCCAGCAAACGTCCCAGAATTTACTCTGCAGTATAAGAGCCTGGTATACGAGGGAGGAAGAGGAAAAAAAGTCAGGAAATATTTCACGTATTATAATTGAATAATGTTAAATACCTCCTGTCTTCCCCACATACTGAAGAACGTGGAGAAAGGCCCTCTCCAGGTCTGGCTTTCCCCAGAGCTTGAGGCAGGGAGCTGACCTGCAGGGCTGTGCATTTTCTAAGACGTGCTCCCCAAAAGCTTGCCCAGCAGGCTGAAAGAAAGATGACACATCATATTATCCTTCTCCTCCCAGATGTGTTCATCGTGCTATGAAATATGATTTACCAGTCACCTGCACTGGAAACTGGGGAGGGGGGAGTGCAGATGAGACTGAGGGATTTGGAGCAATGCAGTGCTCAGAGCCCTGGAGGAGACAATGAATATCCATAAGCAAGAACTGTCCAGAGCGGCTTTAGCAGTGGCAAACACAGCTAAGCCCCAGGAGGTTTTCTTGGCCACCTCTCAAAGATTTAATCTGATATGAAGAGCACTGTGCCAGCTCTTGCTGTCCGAAACTCCTCTCTTTTCCCAAAAGTCAAACAGGAAGTTTTCAACTGCCTTAATGGGCTGTGGACCAAGACCAGCAAATTCTGCCTCAGATGGGACTGAAAAGACTTGGGACAGAGAAGTTTGGAAGAGGGGAAACCCAGCCAAAGCCATCCAGTCCATCTCCTGCAGAGGCAAAATAGTTCCTTATGTTGTTTTGAAAGGTACCTCCTCGAGGCTGCCCACTGCTTCCTCCAAGACACCAATCTACAGATCGTGCTGTCAAGATTACATCTTTGTTTTCCCTTTCCTGGGGGAGGGATTCTGCTGCCTTCCTGCCTGTTTCTGCCTTATTTTTTCCCGTTTCTTGTTGCTTTTCCCCACCAGCATTTCTTTAGCCCTGCACTTTGTTTTTGTGCTCTCAATAATGCTCACATTTCTTCCCTCTCCCACCTCCATGAGCTGGGCATTATTAAACAAGGGTGCAGCTTCACATCATAGCTAACCCATTTAACAGTGGTCTCCTTTCTCTCAGGACACTGCCGTGCATTTCCACTCCCCCTCACAGCAGATCTGGCAATTAATGCAAGCAGAGAGCAAGCTAGAGCTGATCTGATGGAAAACGACCCACCGAAAACAGTAATTACTGGTTTTCAGCTGGATCAATGAGCACCACCATTTCAGTCTGTCACGGCAGCAGCGCCAGATCCGATAAAACATGAAAGAGCCAAGGCTGGGGGGGTGATGGGGACAGCTCTCAGTCTCGGTGTAACATAAAACCACACCTGGAAACAGCAGTAGCATTGTGTCTAGGTGCCCCTCTGTTCCCACACAAGGCTCTCTCCCCGCCCCAGGAGACTCCCACCGGTCGCATCCTTTCTTTGCCGCCTTTCAGACTGCTTTCAATCCACCTGCCAGGATAATTTAGAGAGCTACATCTCACGGCTCCAGGTCAAAGGTTCTAGTGAAAGCCACCTGCATTACAGCACGCTCACTCCTTGCATATTGAGCTCGGGACACAGCCCTGTCTTTCAGTTAGTTGGGCAGCTGTTGTTAATGCAGGAAGGGGAGCAGTGGGGAAGAGAAGAAATCAGGCAGCACTTCTTGCTGTGTTGAGCTTAAATTTCAGTGGCAAAGCATCCAGGGGAGGTTGTCAGAGAAATCAGCTGAGATGCCGGATTACATGGTAGGAGACACATTTGAAGCAGACAGGTAGATATGTGACTCACCAGCACAGAGATGGTAATTGAAGTGTCTTGTGGTTTCAAACAGTGTGAGATGCAGTCCAAGAATTTGTCACTCTCGCTTTCTTCCATTTGTGACAGCCTGTAGCAGATGTCCACTCCAATATGCTTTTATTTTCCAGTCTGTATGTCTTTGCATAGCCAGCATGGTCTCCATCCCCATGTCATACCTCCCTGATACTGCCTATACCTCTGCTGTGATCCTCTCTCCCTCTGTCACCTCCTGAGCAGGTGAGCCGTTACTGTTGCTCACCTTCTACATCAGACAAGTCTCTCTCCAGGAACTCATGACTACAGCCTCCAAGAAACAATATAAACACGCAGGCCTGCTTCCACAGTTCCTTACAGGCACCCTCTCATCTTGCTTAATGACCTCCATCTTCCACTGCCACAAAACCACACACCACAAACTTTAACTCTTATCTTCCACAGCTTTCAGATGCACTTTCCGTGACCAGTCCTGCATTGTGACTGCAGCCCAAATGGGACTGTCAGACGATAAAGAGTTACAAGAGTCTTCCTCATTACGGGTATTTTTATCAACTTCTATCATTAAGGAAGTGCAAGAAGATGAGCAATTTGTTTTCCAATTGGGTCCATGCACCCTAACTTCATTAATCACTTCTTTTGATCGACTACAGAAGCTTTGAGATGAGCAGCACAGCCTGCCTGCCTCTGTTGCCAGCTTATTGCCAAGCTTGAGCTAAGCTAAGGTGCAGAGTTCCTGCAAGAGGGGATATACTTAACCCTAAAGGAAGTGATCAGACAGTAAGAGAGATCAATACTAGGTTATTTGGTAAAGAAATGAAAGGAGGGTGGATATTTTCTCTGTGAATTAAAAAAAAAAAAAGTAATCTAAGCCACCTCACCCCCTTCCTTTCTTTTTTCTTTTCTTTCTTTTTCTTCTTTCATTTTCTCTTTCCTCTTTCTTCTTTTCTTCTTTTATTTCTTTTCTCTTTTTTCTTTCTTCTCTTCTCTTCTCTTCTCTTCTCTTCTCTTCTCTTCTCTTCTCTTCTCTTCTCTTCTCTTCTCTTCTCTTCTCTTCTCTTCTCTTCTCTTCTCTTCTCTTCTCTTCTCTTCTCTTCTCTTCTCTTCTCTTCTCTTCTCTTCTCTTCTCTTCTCTTTTCGAGATAATATAAGGTATGTCTCAGCATGAAGGACATGGCTGCCTGTAGAGAGATTTTGACAACTCCCCTCTGAGTGCTAAAATGCTGTCAGCTGAAAAACTGAGCTGTTTGGGCAAATTGATCCAACTCTGACAGACTTCCTCTCTGTTTTCATGTTTTCTCTCTCAATCAAAAACCTTCTAAAAAACCAAGGTTTTCAGTCCCATTTTAGAGAAGCGGAAGAAGAGAAGAGATCGCCTACCTTTGCGGCACTGCTCTGTAACCTAGGTGGATGGACAAACCCATGAGAGGGAGAAGAAGGTCTCAGAAATCATTTGCAGCTCCCCAGTCGAGATGTCACACACAGAAAGAGGATCTGAATACAAGGGCTTCTCTAACTTGCAAATATCAGCTGTGTACGGCCTTTCTGACTACCAATGAGGACTGAGTTGATAGATTTTGCAGGTAGACGGTGACAGCGTAGGAAGCAGAGCTTTTAGGCCTGAGTTTATCTCAAATGCCAATAACATGCAAGCAGCCGGAGCAACTGCCCAAAGAAAGCCTCACTGAGGTTTTTTCAGTAATCATCAGGAATCATCTCCCCCTTCCTCAGCCCAAAGAAAATGAAATCTAAGCATTTTTAAGCCTTGTCCCTAGCTGTGAATATATCTGTAACCTTTCCGCATCAGTGACAATTTTGAATACAATTTTTGATGGTCAAATCCTGGGAGCACTCTTACCACTTTATAGCAAAGATTAAGCATGCTGCTGTCACAGTCAGTAAAAGAGCATCTTTTTATATTGCCTCAACTGGGAACTCTGGAAATCTCTAGTCCTCTAAGGTGAAGCAGGGCCAAGCAGCCTGAAAGCGTCTTGCACAGACAACTTGGGGCTGCACTTTTTTGCACTCTTTTTGCATATAACAGAGCTTTACAATTTGACTTCTAACTTGCTCATTGGGAGCTTCTGCACAGTTTTTCTAGCCAACTATCAAAGCACGTTGATTTTTATTTCTCTTCCCATTTTCCTCACCTGCTGTCAACTCAGCTAAAGGAAACCATGCTCAATGTGACCAATTTTAAAAATAATTTTTAGAAGTTATTTTAAAAGACCTGTGCAGCAGAATTGCTGATTTATATATTCAAAGAAATCTAAAGTTTGTGGTGTAACAATTTTGGTGAAGCCCGCTATGGACTCCATAAACATCATTACGTCCCTTTCCATGGCTTCACAAAGCCAGAAATGACACAGGAGGTTTCACCATCTGTTCCTGCCATCCTGCACTTACTTCCTTCCAGACGGCCAGGGACTGAGGAGTTTGCAATGGGTCACAAAGTGCATAAACCCACCAATATAGCTCTGTGCAGAGCATAGGTCCATATATTAAACATCACTCTGCAAGTAAGATGTTTCGTACAAGGTCAAAAATACACATATCTATATATATATTAGTAGTAGATATTCTGTATTTTGAATGTAAACTCTAATTCATTTCATTCGGGTCTCTAGACTATTCTTTTCTTAGTTCCCACAATGTTACTGTAAGGCCTTTGGATGACAGTTTTGATTACAATTCTGCACATTTCCTAGAATAAAACAATCCTGATTGGTACTTGTTGAATAATACATACTAATTCCAGCCCAAGCTTCCTTCACACTGTATGAGCCATGCTGGATGTCTGTCCTCTTCACAGGTAGTAGCTGGATCTGCAAGGGCACTGCTCTGTGGTACTAGCACTGGGACAAGAGTCTTGAGGCTGCCAAATTTCCTGATCCATTGACCTCTCTGTGTACACAGAGGGGGAAGAGCCATGCTACATGGTTTCTGATGCACCTGTCTGGCCCAAAGAAGGATTGCAGGAAAAATACAGCATGATTGAAAATGAGGTCATGGAGTCTGAGGAGTACAACCAAAAGATGGTGAGTTTCAGCCCAAATGAAAACTCTTTCAGCTCCTTCTGCCTTAGGCTCCTAGTCTTTGCAGTGAAAGATGCTCCTTAAAAAATAACAGAGAGTTTTAGTTCTGAATATTTACCTTTGCAACAGGCAACATTCAATTTGTCTTTAGTCATATACTCCATCACCTCTGAAACATCACCCAACAGCGAGAAAAAATGATATATACTTTTAAATTATTTTAGGAGTACAACCCCTTGGTTGCTTTAATGAATATATAGATTTACATGTCCATATGCTGGTCCTGACCACTATCTCAAGCTAAATTTCCTCTAACAGGCTAACCTTTGACCTTGCATTTGGGTCTCTTAAACAGTCTTTTGATCAAAGAACTGACAAATGCAAGCTTCAATTCCCTGGCCAAACTGGCAGCTGTCAGTGACATGAAGCTCTTTCTTCACCCTCTCATGACCTGAGCAAAGAAGAAATGCCAGTATTTCTGAATAGCTGTCCCAATGACATGGGAATAAAAACTTTTAAAGAATTAGCTTCACACTGAGCAACGGTAATGACTACCTCATTGCTGAGTAACCAAGGATGGATACACGCTTGTCTTCCCTGGATCAGGGAAAAGACAAAACAACTGTGTTTAATCATTGTTTTGCATCTCAGCATTTGGGGTTATACTAATTACATTTAGTGTCTTTGATGCCACTCAAAAGGAGGAATGATTTCTGGGTTGGCTCCTTGAGACTGAAGACCCACTCTCAATAATATTGGCCACTCCAGCTCTGATAGTCACGATAGATTCAGTTTTAAGTAGCAGTGGCTAAATGGCTCGCTCAGTGGCTACCAGAGCAAGAATTATGTGTACATAATGTACACATAAAGCTCCTTCTCACAGGAGATTTCTTTGTGTGGGAGCTGAATCTTCCATGGTCCTTCCCTCCAGGGATGACTTAGGGTTTTTCTTCTCAAGTTACTAGATTTGAGGAATCACGCTGTTGTTATTTCCAGGAAATTCAAACAAAGGCAAAAATGGGCAGGAAATAGTGGGAAAAAAATCCCTAAACAAACCAAAGAAACACCCAACACATCTACAAACAGCACAAGACTTGCTTGCCTTCACTGAAGGTTGGAGATCCTGGCATTCAATCCCATATCACTACAATCATGGAACTTTTAATTCTCAAGAAGCCAGCCAAAAATCTCCAATTAGTTTCACGTAGATGAGAGGCCGGATTGTGAAGTGTCCATTACTTGATGCAAAGGTGGCTTTTTGCTCAGGACAAGCAGAGGTTTAAAATACTAGGAGATTTTATTAAGGGATGAGATCAGGAGAAAGGAGCAATCACAAGACAAAGTAGAGGGGAAAAAAATACCTGCGCTATTGAGGGTAGATACCTATATCTTCTGCCTTATGAGCTGGATGAGCAGGGAAGCAGGTTTTCCCTGGGTACTTCAGTCATGCTGACTGCAAAGGTTACAAATGACTGGAACAAGGTTAGAGCTCCCTGGACAAACAGAAAAAAGAAAAAAAAAGAAAAGAAAAAAGAAAAAAAAAGCCTAATGCCTAGGTTTGTCAGAAGCTTGAAATGACATTGCTCAAAAGCTGGTGCTCGTAAGACATTTCACTGTTAGCCTCTGATATAAAAGTCTGGAGAGCCACCCCCTAAATTCTAAGATTATTCTAAGATTATATCCTAGGACTTTTAAGCAAAATGCAAATAAAACTCACAAGAAATAAGAATTATTATGTATCTAGGCTTTTCTTTACTATGTCCCAGATCTTCGTGAACTGTATTTTAAAGCATTTTTTCCGCTTAGAAATGCAGGAAGACTTTTGTATTTTTAAACAAAACTGAAAATACCATGATCACAGATGCTAAGGGTCTCAAAAAAAAATCATCACTGAGCTCAACGATGCTGTCACTAGAATTGACAGTTCTGGAATTTAACTCCAGAGATGAAAATGTCCTACCAGTTCCACTGGGAATATCGTCTCCCCCACAAGGAGATGATAAGTTGGGAACTGGAACATGGCTATTACAGCCATACATTTTAGCTATTCAAGGCCTATACCAGACACATGCACAAAAACAGTGAGACGGCCTGAATTGTTCAGTGGGAGAAATCATATTTGAAACAGCATGTCAGGTTTTGATTAAACTGGGAATTAGGAAAGCAAGGAGCAACATGCCCTGGGGTTGCAGAGATGGTAAGCCATTTTCAAGACAAATGGACAAATCTTCAGGTGGTGCAACCAGCTGCATTGTCTTCAGCAGGGCTACACCCTTCCACATGAGCTCTGGACCTAGCATCTCCAGTCTGGGACAAGACCAGTGATATAAATAGTAATGAACTGCATTCAGCTGGGAAGAAGCCATTGTGCAGGAAAGGAAAAATTGACACTTTTACAGTGGTTTCTGATACAACACGGGCTTGCAACGCAGGGACTGGCTGCCAGCAACAATCCTCATCCGTGCTGACCTGTCTCATTTGTCAGTAGGCTTCTTTAGAAGGGGCAGCTGGGAAAAAGGAAGAGATCAGGAGAGGAGCAGATACCTGGCATTACACTCTGAAGCTGGTAATGATCTTCAATCCTGTTTATGAAGTTTGGCACCACTCACCAAACTGATGCATCTTACATTTTCACCATGCAGAGGACAAAGGAAAACAGCAATTTTATCATAATCCCCAAAAGTTAATGATTATCTACTAAAATTTCATCAGTCTCATCTACAATGATCTCCCATTGAGTAGAAGGTCTCCAGCATGGAGTCAGGGTCATTTGAGGTCAGCGGTCCTACTACTCAAACTTTAGCTAAGAAAATTGTCGTAGACAAATGAAGCCATTGAAAACGTCAGAACTGATCGGTATGTACCACCCAAGGATAGGCTGCTGTCAGGTAGAGATTGTGTAGGCACGCTTTGATGTCAGCAAACTCTTTTTGATCTGGTCCATGTCTCCCAATTTCAGACCAAAGGTCCAGAATTCAATTTAAAATACTATCAATACAGCACTAACGTGGACAGAAAGGAGTACACGATAAGCTTAGCATGGAGTGCAATGAAATGAGAAAATATCGTGACCATCTGAGGATGCAAAATATGACTTAGCTGGAATTTCAATGAGCATCCAAGCATTCAGGAGATGCTGTGGTTGAAAGAGGGCCCTATGATGTCAAGACGAAGAGTAAGCCTGTGCTACTAGGAAAGGACTGTGCACCCTTCACGTCAGTGAAACAACTACAAAATAAAAAGGGCCATATTCACAGTTAGCTCTGCTGGCCACCTCTCTCTCAGGCCTCCACTCCTGGCATTGTGCATTTTCAGCCACATTATGCACGTTTCAGCTCCCCTTGCTGGCTCATTGTTAGTGCAAGGCACCCAACCATCACAAACCCTGGCACACGCAGCACCCCCTGCTAAATGCCAACCCCACTGTACAAGCCTGAAGCTGAATCTCAGCCTTTGCATCTAGCAACACAGAGGAAATATGCAGACTTGTCTTAGTATGTAATTAAACACTGGACAGTGCTGGCTAACTTGAGATACCAAATGCAGCTGGCGTGGAACATGAAGGTTTGCTCCCTGTGCAGACTTCATGTGTTGATTTTTATATAGACAAATATGTCACCAGCAGGCATAGCTATATCTTCCTAACACGAGATTTATGAAGATAAAAGATTCCATCGCAGAATTGCAAATAAATAAATCATCCAGTAATTCACTTGGCGTGCTCGCTCCTTTCGCCCCAAAGCAAAATACAGGACACATGACGGATCTTCTTACTCGGTGATCAACAAACCAACTCTCCCTGGTCAGTCCAGCAAGGACTGCTGAGATTTTCTGACGTTTGCCACCTGCATAGGAAAGTTACAAGCTACAGAAAAAGGCAGAGTATGAAAGAGTCACAAAATAGCTATAGTGCCACCTAGAAAGGTCAGGAAATACTCCTTGTAAGATCCTCTCTAGGTAGTTAAAACACATGGTTTCTCCGCTTGGTCTAAAAATGCACCTTGGTCCAGGGTGTAGGGCTCAAATCAATCACAAGTACAAGTGCTTTACATTGCTCTGGCAGGACTGAGGAGCCAAACCAGTGTCGGTCAAAAAAACCTGCCCTCTGAAGGAAATTCTGACGTGTGAGGACCTATTTTTGTTATGGCCTTGAACACAAAGCTAAAAGTTCTGAAGGACTGTGGCTTTCAAAGAACACTGACTCAGAGGTGACCAAACCTTTCAGTTTCATAGAACTGATTTTTTTCCCCCTCAGGTAATATTAAAATGTTCCATGTTATACATAAAATTCAAATAATAAAAAAGAATAATTAACATTGCTGAAGGCAACGGTAGCATCCAAGTTACTTGTTTTGATACTTTCCTGCCAAAGAAGGACAAGTGCCTGCCTGCAAAATATTTTGGTTTTATATCAATGGGACATTTTCCAACATAAAAAAAAAATGTTCTAATGACAGTCCATGTGCTGTGACAGACAATGTGCTGTGGTCTAAATGTATATTTTTTTACATTTAAGCCCCAGGGTGGCATAAAAAACCTTTAACCTTAATAGAGGAGGATGCTGAAAGCAGTGGTGTCTCAACTGTCCCCATTTGCCACCTGGATGACTCTTTTCCTGCCTGTGAAATTCTGCCTCTGAATTTTCATCAGGCTGGCGATCTCTCCTCTTCACAGCCGTGCCTATACTTGGGAACGTCAGAGGTCAACTCAGGAACCTCTGCTTAAGAAGTCAAGAGAACATTACGATGTCAGAGTTCGGACTGAAGTCGTTGTTTCACTACAAACTGTAAGAAAATGTCCAGATTAGAAAATCTGCCCATTCCCTCACAGCTGCTGTCCCAAGTCTTGCTGCGTCGCTTTAGTTTGGGGTAGGCCTTTTGCGAGAACATTTAATCTTACTGTTGGCCATCCGATATTATCCAACAGAGCAGATGACTGTCATTACTTTGCTACAGCCCTACTTCACGCTAGTCTCACCCAGAGGATCCTGCAGGCAGGAAACTAGGTGAAATGATGGAAATGTATCAATTCCCTATACAGTATTTGGAGTACCATGGGGAATCAAACAAATTAATTAGGCCTGCATGGCATCTTGATGTCTGACTAAAGTCAGGGAATCCTACCAAATGCTTTTATCTATCAGAACATGTGCATTGCTTAGGGCAGCTTCATCCAAGGAGAAAAAAAAATTAAACATAAAAAAAATCCACCACCACCACCAAAAAAACCTCCTGTCTGTAAAGCTAGCAAGTATGTCCCTGTCTTCCATGAGAATAAATGTATATTTAGTTAAATCACCTTGGCAACTGAGTCAACTTGCAAACCCTATTTTTTCAAATCTATCTAATTAATGTGCAATTATCTATTTCTATATATACACGCGTATAGACGTATCTCAAATGTGTACAACTTATTGTTGACGGTACTTCCTCTAGCAGCATTAGCTGTAGACGAGTCTATGCTCAGTGTCTGATTTCAGCTGCCGAGAGATGAAGCCTGAATACCAAACAGGCCTCAATAAACATCTCAGAGATGCGGGGATGGCTTTTACCAGGCAAGTAAAAGGGCCCTCCAGATGCCTGTCCAAAAGAACTGTCCTGCTGAAGCAACACAAAGTCTTTCTAGAGAAGACTTCAAGTCAGGTTCTTCATCTCCTGAAATTTAGAAACGGGGCTAACTTTGACCTTGAAGCACTGCTCATAAAAAAAAAGCAGTGTATTTCAGTAGACTACAAATCCAGGTACATAAAAGTCTGTAAAGACAATTTTTTTCCTTAATGCTTTGAAATTGCCTGAAGATTTTTCTTTTCTAATAACTGGATCTATTTTTTCAGGCATTCAGTAGAACAATCTTTATGTTGTTAATAAACACATTTGTCTAATGAATATCTCTTGGTAATCTTGCCTGTAATTCAGGAAACCCAAGTGCAGATGAGATAAAAATATGCACATACTAAAAGCTCAAATTGAAGAAAAAAAATCAATTCAAAGTTAAATTACCCATCTTAAATTTCAGTATAAAGGCTACTAGAAATACCGAGTTCTTGAACTTCAATTAATCTCTAGCTATTAAGCCAGAATGGAAAAGGATTCTTCAGAGCATCAGAAGGGAAGCTGCACAGAGCTCAGGCCAGCTCGTGGCTGGACATCACTATCACTTAAACTACCATTCATGGCTCCACTGGGCTGTTTAACTCGTGCTTCTCTCAGACTCCTTTGGGTTTCTTTTTTTTTCCAGGCATCCGCGTGTGACTGCCTGCATGTGTGTGGCACACATTTTCCAGCTTCACTTCTCAGGGATTAATTGGCAGAAGTGCTTGTCATGGTTAAATAATTTTATTTAATTTGCACTGTGTGAAGATATTTGGGCAAAAGGGAAAAATAATTAAAATTTAATTACTTTTTTTTCCCCTTTATAATGAGAAACAGTTGCATTCCTTGGAGACCCAGTTAGGAATAGAACATCACTCATTTTTATTGTTAAATATGCAATTTAAAAAAAAAATCAATCATCAATCTCTTGTAGGAGAAGAGTGACATGCAGCCAAGCCTAGAATAGGTAAAACACATCTCTAGAATCAACAACAGCTTAGGTTTATTAGGATACTTTGGGGACAAGATTACATCGGCATCCCATAGAGAAATTTTTAGGGGACTTTCACACGGTTTCTAGGTAAATAAATGCATACATACAAACATACTTTTACTGAAGGGCTCAGAGATGTCTCTTCAGTTAGTCACACCAGCTATGGGAAGTGCTACCCCCAATGATAGGTCAGAGGCTTTGCCACACATGTTAAGAAATTTCATGAAACTTGACAACCTCTCATTTTTTCTAGTTTCAGGCCCATCTCGGGCATGAATGCTTCTGATTAAAGAGCTCACCCATTGCCAGCCGCAAGCCTTGCATTTTCCCTGGCTCCCTGCTTGATCCCAACCGCTGCAGCCACTTTTGGCATGACCTGCAAGAGCTAACAGACAACCTCTGCAGTAAGATTCACCCACAGAGATGCCACGTTGGCATCCTTGGCTGGTCCCAAGCTACACGGTAGTAGATAACCATCCAAATCACCCAGTGCATCTGCTCCCTCAAAAGCTCCTCACCTCCAAGAGAAGAAGCAACAAACTCCTCTAAGCTCCTCCAGCAGCACCACGATGCCAACCAGGTCTCTGCAACACATGCACAGCAGCAAGACTTATGTTTAAACACAAGTCAGGAAGTTTCGGGTGAACCCCCGGTATGCACAAACCCAGGTTTGCTGTTTCAGCATCCGCAAGACTTCCAGGGGAGATGGATTAAAGAAATGCATGCTGCATTTTTTAACAGGTATTCCTTTTGCAAATTAAAATCAGCTTTCAAATTAGAGCATGGAGAGGACAGTAATGTCTCTGTAACTAAACTTTCACCATTTTTTATAGATCTAGATCTACTCTCTAAAGCAAATACATTTGTCACTGATAAATGTCAACTAACTGTAGAGAGAAACTATTCCCCAAATCCTTCCCCCCAAGTCTGGAAGTAACAAGGAGGAGCAAATTCATTGCTGTGCTTAAGACCATGGTTGGGCAATGCAACGGAGCATATGCTTACTACCTTCCACATCCAAATACAAGGCACCACCTTGTGCACCAGCTAGTCCCCAAACCATTTAAGGGTCATTTTGGCTCGTTTGGATATATATTTGGCTACAGTTGATGCATCTGTTGCCAAATGCATTGGGGTGATGGCATTCAAATGTGCACAAGAGCACTGTGGTCCCAAATTTTGTTGTTAAGGGAAGAGAGGACTTGCGTAGCACTCCTTGATAAATGCTCATTTTAATGTTTCCTCTTTCCAACAGAAAAGTGAGAAAGAGGGGGTAACACATCAGTTTTCACAGTGCTTAACGTAATGAAACTACAAGTCCAGATGAAGCCTCTCTCAGCTACCGTAGGTTTCTGGTGGTCAATAACCATAAAGAAATGCCCAAAGGTGAAGCTTACCCAGAA
This sequence comes from Cygnus olor, assembly GCF_009769625.2. Lineage (NCBI taxonomy): Eukaryota > Metazoa > Chordata > Aves > Anseriformes > Anatidae > Cygnus > Cygnus olor. The sequence continues at coordinate 13,364,119 of NC_049172.1, read as the reverse complement.
TATCACAAAATATGGTGTTAGAATGAAAAAATACAATATTTATATAGTAATATCACAGTATAACAAGTGAGACATTTTTTAGTGCAGCCAATTCATGATTTCATATTAAGAAAATGGCAACCTCTTTCCACCAGAAAATGCTAATACATGTTGACATGAAAAACCCAGTGTGACTCTGCCCGTGATATAATTTAATGGCCATTTCCCAAAGTGCTTCTTCTACCCTCTGTGGTTCACTTCCTTGCCTGTCTTTTACTCAGTATAAATACAGGCTCCTCTAAACAAAATAAGTGGGGAAAACAAAAGGCAATAAAACTGAAGCAACAATCAGAAAACCCATTTGGAACTAAATCTTCCAATACCTTATGGAAAAACTGCTGGAATGAGTTTTTGCCCTTTCCAATGGACAGATGTTCTCATCAACGAGAAAATTAGAACTTGATGACAAACTCTGAGGTTTAAATGTCACTCCCTACCGCACTGGTTCAAATAAAAATGGAAGTGGCATTAAGAGAGCAGTATGCAAGCACTGCAGACTGGTAATTTCTTCTAATTAAAAAACAGAGTTTACAGAAGCATTTAGCGATGCTCATCATAAAGAACAAATCTGAAAGTAGAAGGCTCCTTTCTTGTTTTCAGTGCCCAGCAAGCTACTTTGCCACTGCTAGTGAATTACTTTTCTCAGTCTATTTAGGAATTTCCAACTCGACATAAGAAATTTCTAACACCTTTAAAAAAACATAATCTCAGAGCTACCAGTGACTCCTGCAGAAGGCAACCTCCTGAGCACTGGGGTGAGTAAGGTGCAAAGTGTGTAATTCAAGCAGCACTTCTGTGACTTATTTTACACATGATGCAAAAAGGTACAATTGGATTCAATGGCTGGGCAGTACAACCAAACATTTCTAATACAAGTATTATTTTACTTCCGTAGCATGGGAGAGAATACCCCCACAAGAAATGCACCACTCGAAGTGCCACACTGATTGTCTCTTGGAGCCTGGGTGCCCTTTCTGGAAGATACACTTTAGTTAAAGTCAAGTCATTAGGCTCACTACAAAAGGAAGCAGATGAAATCCAATCGAATGCATTACAGAGGTCAGACTAAATGAGCTAATGGTCCCTTCTGGTCTTAAAAAATCTATTAATCTAATTTAATTCTCTGTTCTACTCTTCATACCAGAGTCAATTTAAACTCATTTATATGAAAAGAACACATTGCAGTGGCCTTACACAACACGCCATGCTCTCACCATACACTTTTCGGCTACCCAAAAGCTTTGCTTAGTTCCCACCAAGCTCAGAAGGAGGCTTTTGTTGTTTATCTGCAAGGAGAGCTTGTATTTACAAGGAAGGCACCAGACAGAGGATCCTCTCCCAGCCCAACACTGAATGAATCTCGAACTTGTATGTTGTGAATGCATCAGAAACTTTCCTGAGTGCTTTCTACCTTGGCTTGTTTGGCTGGCGTTCCTCACTTGCCCTGATCCTTGCCGTGGTGAAGAGAACGATACTTTTACCAATAAAACCAGTTCCAGCTGCTCTAAGCGTATTCCTAGTAACATAATCAACACTGGACCAACAGAATACTTGGCAGACACTGCCCAGAAAGAAAAACAAGAGCTTAGGTGGAGAGGGTCAAAAATATTCATTGCTCTTACTGAGGTTCCCACCTATGTATACCCAAGCTCCAGTCAAGCAAAGCAATTTTATTACTTCTCCCTCAATAAATAAATAAATAAATAAATAAATAAAATCATTCTTTTTCTTCTTCATTCTGCCTTCCCTCCTGTAGCCTCAGCACTCACAGAACTGTTACCAGTCATTTGCTTAATTCAGCAGTACAAGAGCACAAAACACCACGTGAGTTCAGGCTGATCAACCCTGGCAAGCCTCAGCATCCTTCATGCATGCTTTAGACAGAGGAAATAAATTAATGCAGTCAGGGGGACAACCGAATTTAAGGCCAATAAATGGAGGCTCACAAAAGTTCTTCTTCACATGGTGTGTTGGAAATATGCTACCAACTGACTAAGGAATTCTCCATCGTTGCTGGCACATCTCTACTTGTTGCCTTTACTTTTTCTCTCCATTTGCAGCACACAACAAAACCCTCCCCTGGCCCCTTCCCCGTGTCCATCTTAAACATCTGCAGATGCAAAAGCATTGCAGAGCTGTCTGCTGCCTGATCTCCCAAGTGGCTGTGCCAATTTATTCCAGCTATTTGAGACAACCATGAATGGCACCCCAGTAGTTCTGCACAGACTGGTATAAAGGCAGCTGATATTCCCATCTTCTGTAATGGCCAATGTAAAAATTCCTCTAGTTTTCAGCTCTGATATTTCATTGCTTCCCCTCTCCCCCAGCCCTTTTGAGCCTGAAGCATCTGGTACTTTGTGAGGACACAGACCTGAGTAGGTATGTAACATGAAACATTTGCTTATTTAGTGCCAGTCCTTTTAAATTGTCTTTTATGTTTCACTGAATGTACCTTAAGTCCTGTTTCCTCTCAGCGCATTTTAATCAAGCAAAAATCCTATTACAGTGAAGAAATTCTGTTACAGAGAACAATCACTGTGTTGTTTTAATGGACGCATCTCTTTCAGCTAGGCCTTCATCATCTGCTTTGCCACCCAATCATAAGCGCACCCTTGAAAAAAGCCTTCTCAGAACAAAAACGCAGGGCAGATACTGTGACTCAGTTTCACATGGGCAGTCACTATTTGTTTCAGCTTACAATTTATATTGTCCTCTTCTGGTGATTTAGACATGAATTTGGAAGTCAAAGCACCCATTTCTTCCAGGACTCGTTCCTGAAGTCCAGGTCCAGACTCCCACCAGCTTCGGAGGATTTATCTAAAGAATGGCTCTCCAGGAACTTAGGGATTTTGTTCCAGAAACTTTTTTGTTGTATTAACCTTTGCCTGTACATGCTTGGAAGTCTGCTTACCCCAAACAAATGAACACTGTTTTATTCTTGCTTTCTTCATTACCAATTCTCTTGATTTAACATAGTCACTATGCCAAAATGCACTTCAGGAAGGTATGCTTCAAAGTGTCCTTTTTTTAAATTTATTTTATTTTTTTCTAGGCTTTGCCAGTCTTCCCATGTCAGGTTGTTGACAGCATCACTGACTAGCATTTCACAGCCCTTCATAGCTGGTCCCACTTCTCCAGAAATGTGAAGATCTACAAACCAACTACCAAAACTCTTTCTGCATGTTCAACGTAAATTCAATAATTTTCCTATAATCAACCCATCAATCCAACCCTACCATGAGCGTTCAGGTGGATTTCTGAGTATTAGGCTGACCTTTCCACTCCTCATGTATCCTTTGGGTACTTTTCATCCCTGCAGTTATACCTTAGGTGTCTGGAAAGTTTACTTGCTGCTACATCTGAAGGATGTGGAGATGCTAAGGGCACAGCTTCCTCAAGTCAAGGGAAGGCTCTGTAAAGCCTCCTTCAAAGGTTCACTAATTTTGTAGCTTACTCCTAAAGACCTTTATTACTCTTCTTTAACCTGAGTATCAAGGCCAGCATCCTGAAAAGCATCCATTGCGTCCTCTGCTTGCTTTGATTCTAAAGCAGAAAGCGTCAGGGCATCTGCATCTGCTTTTTTTGGCCTGAAAAGAGGAAAGAAAACCTGGCATGGCAGCACTGAGGAGTGCTGGCGGCACTGAAGAAGTTAATTAGCAACGCTGAACAAGGCTTCAGGAGACGAGCCTTAATAAGTGGTGCTAAAAATATTACAGTATTCATTTCCAGAACAAACACAATCAGTGGTAGACAAGCGAGGAGAGCCATGGTGGAGGTATTTTCAGTGGCGAGCAGGAAAAAGGCTGCTCATTGAAAAAATACAGTAGCAAAAAAAAAAAAAAAACAAACAAGCTGGCACACGAAGAAGGCCGCCTTGTCCCCATGTCCTAAGCCAAGCGAGTAGCTCTGCAGCCACACCAGAGCAAAGCTGCAGGGAGCACAGGGTGTTTGCACCCTATGGGGTGAGCCACGAGGAATTAGGTGCAGAATTATAATCTAAATTGAGAGGGCAATGCATTGAGAAGAAGCCTGGCAGGTTATACTCCTCTTCTAGGGTGAGAGGAGAGGACCTGGTAAATGTGACAGCTCAAAAACGGAATATAGTGGGAGTCTTTCACCCCCAACCCCACGCAGACCTCGCTCCTTGCAGCCAAACCAGAGAAACCTGCTGGCCAAGGGCTAAATGCTGCATGTCAATAAAAACTGCATGTGAAAATGCAACACTTAAGTACTTGATGCAATCCTTTCCTCCTGCAAAAGGCTGCCTCGGGTGTTTGCTGTGTGTTGCCTCTTCCCCTGCTGCTGGCAAACTGCTCAAACTGCTCAGTCCTGCCCCTGAGATAGCTGGGTTTGGTGCAGAGCATTTGCATCAGGCCGATAAGCTGTGCTGGATGGTAGTGCAACAACCTAGTGGTCTCGAACTTAATGAAATGACAATTAATCACAACTCCAGGCTGGTGCCTAAAGTCAAGTAGCTTGCTGCAGAAATGGAAAAGCCGCTATCCTTCACACACATTTAATGTCTTTTTTCCCTCTGAGACCACCCCGCTATCTCCAGCAGTACATCCAAAAATCACCGGCCTCCTTTTCTTTTGAAGCTTGAAAGTCAAGTTTCGCTTAATCATTTCTTTCTCACTGACCTTCCTCTATGCCAACCCATGCTGGCTGCCCACCAGCCCAGTCCCAAAGCACTCCAGCTTGTAAGCCCTCAGGAAGAGGACACGGACACGTCCCAGCCTGTGGGGAACAGGAGCTGTGACTTGCGTGCAGATTTTATGGCAAATTCCCATATGGTTTGCAACAGGGACAACTCAACTCCAAAGAGACATAGCAGCAGCCCAGTTTAGCTCCCCAAGGGATTAGTTCTGCTGTAACATCTTCTGAGGGTGGCTTAAATAGGTGCCCCAAAGAGGACTTCTCTGCCTCTGTATGGTAAGGCTGCCTCCCATTCCACACCCACTGAGAGAAGTGTGTTGTTATTTAGGAGAAGGGAGCAACCACATATTTATTCGTACTGGAGAGGCAGTGAAGATACTCCCGCTGTGCTAACCAAACAGTATTAATATTTATGAAGTGCTCCACAAAGGGAGTATTTTGAAACTGAGGAATCTTGCATTTTAAGTTTTCTTTTTTTTTTTTTTTTTGAAAAGATAGAGGAAGGAGCTCAAACTTCAGCTTTCTTGGTAAAGGGCAGAAATCACTAATTTTAGAAAAGTGTCCAGTGGTACGATGCTTTGTTATTTTGTAATCTAACACTGCTTTATAAAGAGGTAAAAAAATAAACAGGACAAAAACGAACAGAGAGATTAGGCCTCAAACTGGTGAACGAACGTGATTTGTGCACTTCTGGATCCCAGTGTATCCCAGTTAGGTGAAATATCCCCCTGTCCTTCTAAGCTTAATGTACTGGCTGTCCAACAAATGTAGGTTGAGATGCCAGCTTTGTTATAAAAGATGAAGAGTCTCTGTGCTGCTTTCCTCACCTCAGAACTTAGACACGTCTTTCTATCTTGAATAGCAAAAAGGGGACTGAAATATTAATAGAATAAATGGGACAGGCATATATGTGCAAATATTGAAGGATAAAAGCCAAGGCTCCAATTCATGACGTGAATTAGCAAAGGTTGCTGAAAGCAAGGGCTGATCTCTACAAAAACCTCCAGCAACACTGTGCAACCAGCAGCTGTCACTGTAAGCAACGAAGAGGAACGGCAGTGAGAGAGCTAGGGATGCTCCTAGATGGGAGGAAAGCAACTGGAAAATAAAAACACAGGAGAAGCTGCAATTAAACACTCAGCAGCTCCCTAAAAACGGTCCTTGTCTGCCAGGAGAAGCTGCTCACCAAAAAGGCTCAGCTGGCCTTTTAAAATGCAGCCTGGATTCAACTTCAGAGATGCTAAGCATGTCTTATCGCAATGGGATCTCGGAGCGATAGCAATTCATATCCTGTGCACAAGTGGGGTTTAAGATTCGGCAGCCCTTTTGATGCATTTCCCAGGCAAGGATGTATGGCATTAAAGGCGAGCAGTCCAGGAAGCTGCTTTCAGCTACCTATTAGCACGTGACAGCTTTGAAACGTTCAAGATCCTCTGCCCACTATCCACATTACTCAGCTGTCAAAGTAAAGGCCTCAGATTTATGATGTGAAAATTACATTTTAACGAGGTGTCATATGTGTTTAAAGTTCTTATTCATCACCATACCGCCACATCTTTTACCCAAGACACAAATGCACTTAATTAGCATATTATAAGGACGGAGGGTTCACCTTATCTGCATTGTAAAACTGCTTTAGGAAAAAAAAAAAAAAAAACACATCACCCTTACCGAATAAAATGGTTGCAATCACATGTCAAGAGAGCATCCTGCAATATTTAAGACAAACGTGAAGGATAAAAGTTTGACAGGCACCCTCTGAGGTTTTTAAAATATCATAGATACGGATGGAAGGCTCACATCACATTTCATTACCAGACTGGCACTCCACAGTGTTAATATGCAATATAGGAAAGCCACTTAAGCACAAAGAGGCTGAATTATAAGTCCTATATCATGTCACTATCTTTCTCATATATAGGGCATATTTATTTATTAACTTCTTACAGCCATTAAATAGCCAATATTGTATTTCCAGGGTCTCCTGGACATAACTTAATGGGAAGAACAAAATGTCTCCTCAAAAGTAGTAGGCCTGCATTTTCTTTCCTGCCACAGAAAATAACTAGTGGCCTAAATGGAGCTTTACCAGCAGAAGATAGCTACAGCGAGGCAATGATTGCAGCACTTCTCTCCCCACTGCCACACGCTCCAGTTCTACCATCCATGTGCCTGCAAAGAGCTCCGTCATCACCAAGTGTCACTGCAGATGGCTGCCACAAAAGCCAGCTCCCAAACGCGCACATAGGGGTCCTTATCTTGGTGCTGATTTATCTCAAAGCCTTACTGCAGCTGCCCAGGGAACTAACAGGAGCTATGTGTGCCCTGCTGAGGGGGCTGCAGGGAAGCCTGAAGCTTTAGAAAGCCACGGTCGTGCCCTGCCCAGAGAGGCCACGTACCCCTGGCCTCCACTAAAGCCCTCCTGTCAGGCTCCGCCACTTCAAAACACCCCTCTGCCAGAAAGCAATGTGACAGACCATGCCTTTATAAAAGGTTACCGGTATAAATTACACTGCAAATACTACCTTAGGGCAGATTCTTAATCACTCTGTGCCATCAGAGAGAGGTTGGGGTTGAAAAGGGTTGTGGCTACAGCTGCTGACCCCGTGCCACAGCACTCAGTGACACGTGTGTGTCACGGCACAGCCGCCCCCCATCCCTGCAGGGTACAGCACCGGGGTGGGCACAGCAGGTGCTGGTGGTGTGTCACACCGCACTGAGCAGCCATCTGCCCCAAAAAGACCACTGAGAGAAAATCCTCCGCTCTGGGTTTCTTCACAGCTGAGCTATGGGACAGGGCTCCCCGCTCTTTACCTCTGGCCCGAAGGGACCAGGCATCCTGAGCTCCCTCACAAGAACAGCACTTCAAACCTTTAGAAGACAAAACTTTTCCTCTGGCCTATCTGCCACTGGAAGATACTGGCCATTTGGTGCTGGGCTGGGAGCCATGGAGAAGCCACGAGGCGCTTGTTTGTATGCAGCGATGTGAGGGAGCGCAGGATCAGAGCTCTCAGCTTTTTGGAGAGGAGGATTTGTTGATATTTTCCTGAGTTTGTTTATGCAGACTGTATCACAAGTGGGTGATGATTAAAATGGGTAACTCTGGTGAATATTAAGATTGATTAGGTTGTAGAGAATTTTTCATTCTTGTTGATACAGGCAGGTTTACCTCTCTGCACATCTAGTGGGGTACAGAAAACATCAACCCGAACACCCTCTGGGTTAAGCATCTTGAAGCATGTGACAGAAAATACTCCTAGATTTTCATAGCTATTCTCACTATCTCATCCAATCGGCAAACTCAACAGCAGCTACACAAGAAAAGAAAAAAAAAGAAGAAGAAAAAAAACAACTCAGGAGCATTTATTGAGAAACACACTCAAAAAAAAAAAAAAAAAAAAAAAAAAAGAAGACTAATTTTAGAGGCCAAAAGCTGAAGGAAAAATGCTTCAAAGATTTTTGGTGCCTTCAGGCTCACTTCTCGAAGTGACTGGTTTCATGGGGTTTGCAGGCAATCAGGAGTATTTACTTTCAAAACTGCTTTTGTGATAACTGAAAACAATCCCAGGCAAATCCAAAAATTCAAAAGGAAAAGAAAAAAAAAATGGGACAAATCCTTAAAAGGCACTGTTTTCAATTTTTGAGAAAAATTAACACTTGGTTTAATTCAATCCAGAGCCCTGAATTGTTTCTAGGTCAGATGAATCCAGCTTTGTAGCTCACCTAAGATTTTAGTATTTTTTTGTCTTTCCTTGTACCTTTAGCTGCTACAGAAGCCAAGCACGGAAACTCCTGATTTTGACACATTTTCTGTGAGATGTAAAAGCCCATTTTTTTCAATCAACGAGTTGGAAAAGCTCTATGACATTGAAGATCTCACAAATGCACCAAACCTACTTGAACAAACAGACCTTTAATTAAAACATACAGAAAATGTTAAATCACTGTGAAGAGTAAGAGGATATGATCTCTGCCTTTCCTGTAAGACAAAAGACTTCTGCCTCCTCCCAGTTTCCCTGGACAATCTGGGAAAAGACTAAAAATGTTTGAGTCTAAGTGAACTGGACCCTCCAGCACCTGTTTTTTTTATTTCACATATCCTTGAAATGCATGATACTAGAGATTTCAAATATGTTTCAAATATGTTACTGGCTATTTTGGTTGCTAAATACATCACTTTTCTTGTTATGATCAATGTTTTGGTTTTAAGAGCTCTGTTTCTAAAACTTCACCCTTAATTGTTTTTTAACAACCAATTTGTTTGACCCATCAATTTTACAATCGTTCTTTTATTTTCTAATTAAGCTGATATTGTTTACATATTTTGTTACTCAAACTGTAAAGCTATACATAGTAGCTGCAAAAAGCATTCTCTGAACATTACCTTGCTCTACAGAAAGTGAGAAACAATGGCAATTTTGAAAGAGGGAGAACATATCCACAGTCCACTATCTATAAAAATGAATAAATAAATAAAAGAATATTAAAAATATGTCCTGGGTTTTCACTGCTTTCCCAGTGTTGCATTGGCTCCTGTTCTGCTCTTTGATGGAAGAGCCATGATGGGTTTAATCCAGCCATATATTTAGTATTATATATGGAGCAATGCAGCATGAAATTTCATATTAGCCATAAAATGTGTTGCATTGGATCCTGAACTCAGTAAAAAAAAAAAAAAAAAAAAAAAAAAGAATCACACGGACCTGGTCTACCAGCTCCTCTCTACAAAAGAAATTGGTGTCGAGCAAGTGTTTGCTCACCTATCCAATTCAAAATCAGTGCTTCTGTTTCACTGACTAGCAAAATAATGTTCCCACTAATCAGGCTGTGCAGGTAATGGAGCAGTGAACTGCCTCTGCAAAGATATTTTTCTTCACTTTGAAGTGCCGTGGCCCATTTGAGCTGTCTAATCGAAAATTTCACTTTCTGTCAGAGCAGTTCTCTCAAAAGTCCTGTAAACCCGTAAAACAGTGAGGTAATGGGATACTAACACAGTTCTGCCAAACAGGAAATCCCAGCAATTTTCAGAAAAGAGAAATGCATGTAAAATTCAGCTTCATGCCCACATTACAAAGCTATCAAAAATGTACGAAAGGAACATCCGAGAATGCTTACCAGATTCCTTGACATCAACTTAACCCTCTCCTTTCCAACATCAAAAGCCAATATCTACCTCAGCTTTCCATTGTAGTCATTGTTGGGTTTTAAATTCTCATCCAGACATCGGTGAAATTAAAGGGGCAAACAGAATGACATGGGGATACATCAAAGCCTTACACCTAACAGATTTCCATACCTCTGCAAGATTTTCAGCTGCCCTCACATCTCGCCAGCTTAGACTCAGTTGGGAAAACGGGATGTGGTAAAGGCATTTAGTTTTTTCACCAAAAAAAGTGCAGATTGAGTTTTTCACTGATTACAGCTTTTTTATTAAAGATGCTATTACTGAAAATGGTCACCGTATGAAAACGGAGTAGTAGGGAGTCCACTGTAATACCTGTAAATGATTCACTGAAAAGGAGAGAAACCCTGTGAAATAGAAGGGATGCAACTGATTTTCAGTCCTTGGGAATAACCAATAGCTCACAAATTGCTCTGCTTCACTCCACCACTCAGAAAGTACATGCTCATCATTAAGCTGGGAGAATGAAAAGTATTACTTCATTTTTTGCTCATCTGAGATCTTGCAGAGGTCAACAACATTGAAAGGTTCCTTGCTCTTCCCTTAACAGTCACTTGGGCTTGTTCATTTGCCTCTTCATGATATCTTTCTCCTCTTCCTTACATTTTTGTATAAAATTGGAAATTCACTGCTCGTTTACTACTTCTGTTCCACCCCTCCCCAGATTTTCTTACGTCAGTTTCTTTCAGCATCTCTTTCTTTTTTTTTTTTTTTTAAATATGGATGACAGGCTGCACAAAGGAAAAGAAAAGGTCAGCAGCAAAAACCTCTTTGCTCATCTTTTGGCAATCTGAAGCTTTGAATCCACTGATCTGCTTCCTAGTATTTCTTATTATCAAAAAAGAATATTTTTGGCATAACCATGTTACTAACCAAGTAGTTTACCATTTACATTATATTTCTTTCATATTCCTTTTTCAGCATTTCTAAATACATAGTCCACCACAAGAAATACCTGATAACTCTGACTAAAATATGTTTATGTATAGCAGTAATCATTTGAAAGATATTGAGCTAATATAGTTTGGAAATTCTTGCACCATCAACGCCTCACCACAATTTAGGCTAAGTCATGGTACTAATCAAGTAGCAACTGTGACCACAATAGTTGCAAAATGATGAAGTTGGTAATCCTTAGTGACTATAACCCAACTAAGTAACTACCAGTGTAATTTATGACACGGAAAACACAAGAGAAAGCTGGAAATCCTCTGAGGACTGGATATTCCTATCTTAGAGAAAGTATTCTAAGACATAGACCTGAACGAAATGGAGGGAAAAAAAAAAAAAAAGAAGAAGAAGAAGAAAGAAAACAAAAGAGCAACTTTAAAGAAAGGGAAACAAACCAACAATTTGGTAGATTTTGTTGTCAGTTCCTCTCCTGACTCTAGAGATACACTTGTGGGTGCACGCTCACATGCGCAATTATTGTTGGCTTCTGTAAAAGGCCCAGACTCCCCCAGCTTAATGGAACTAACTCATTTAAACTGGCTGGCAATTTGCCCCATGCTGTTTGCAGTGACAGCATCTTCCATGCTTCATTTTGCCAAAATTCCTGCAGAAGGGATAATGATCTTATGTATGGAGCAAAATTCAATTAAGAAGAAAATAGTGTTACTATTCCTGTGATGTGAAAAAGAACACGGACATTTGGAGACTGTTTCGGGTTAGTTATGGGTAGCACACTCCTTTCTCTATTTTGTTTCAAGCTAAGATGTTAAAAATATATTCTGCGTGTATTAACGACTGAATATCCATCATAGGTCTTGTGGTGGGGCTAAATTTACAAACACAGGCAGATCATTAACACAGAAGCATATTTCAATTTTACACCCTATTTGTGTGGACAAATAGAAAACCCAGTTTATATTTTGGTTCAGTATCAAAACCCTTACCTGCTCTGCTGTCCAGTGGGCCAAAATCCAAGGAATACTTCACTACGTGATAGTTGTTCCATACATAAAGGAGGTTGTCCCGGGGATTATAATCCACAGCAGCAATGTACTGATAGGAGTTTGGAAAGGGCACATCCACCATGCTATCCTTGCTTTGGTCAGTGTTATATATGTAGTCTATTTTATTCCCCGTGGCTTCATTGTCATCATCTTCATACACAGACTTCACCACATATAAAATCCCACAAATCATGAAGGCGTTAGAAGCTGACCTCTTGTCATAGGCAGTATCCCATGTCCCTTCTATCCTTAATGTGTAAGGGTTTAACTGGCTAATGACTATTTTGCCATTATTTTGTTCTGTTGCATAGATTACCCACAGCCCGTTCTCATCCACAGCCAGGTCTATATCAGACTTGCCTCCCCAGCGGTAGGGAGAGGTGTCATGGTAATTTGCGTTAGCTATGATCGCCTCCCCACTTTTTATTCTTGTCCGCAAGTCAAACTTGACTATGTTTCGGGTTCGCTCCTTGTTGAAGAACAAAGCCCCATCATACACCACAAATCCCGTGCCATCCACTCGGTGTGGGAGTTTGTAGGTTGTGGTTGGCCTCCCGGCAATGAAGTCATCCTTGGAGGAGTACTCCGTCAGTGTGTCTGTTCGGTATGGTGTCCAGGGCATGTAGTAGATCTTGTCAGATGCCTGCAGAGGGTCTTTGCACCAGGCACCGGACTGGTGGTCAGATTCGAATAAGTGTTCGCTCTGGTATACTCCTTTTAGCAATCCAGGGCAAAGAAAAACTGTTGGAGATGAAAAGAATTTAAAACAAAAAAACAAAGTTAATGAGAGTCCAGGGGTGCTTGGCCCAAACATCGAAACAGCCTCTAGTTCTGCAGCAGAGGACACTTGAGATCAGAGGAAACCCACAAGCAATGACTTGTAACTGGAGACCAGCCTTTCCAGCGGCCAAGTCTCTAGAACAAGACTTGCTCCACCAAATTGATTGTTTTTCTGCTTTTTCTATCAACTTCGGCTCATTTTCTTATTGCTTTTCAAATCTATTTTTACAGGTGTACTTACTTGGACCACTCGCCTTTGTAAACTCTGAAATGAGTATGTGCCCCCAAAGGATTTCTGGGTTTGTATTTCCAGATTACATTCTGCAGTGAATCTGTACCTACTAGGTGAAGGAGTAAACTCCCGGGGAATTGTTCCACATAGTTATTTTGAACAGCCCACTGAAGAGTGGCCTAGAAATGGAAATAAAAGAAAGAAAGTCCCATCCTTATAGCCCAAGTGATATTAAATATTTAAAGGGTACCAATAGCAAAGCAGAGGTGAATCCCTTAGCAACTCAGAAGAGCATTTAAAGCAAAGGGAGTGGAAGGGAATACCCAACTACAGACCAGTAGTGTAACTAGGAATGAAGTTTTTGAAGCCGCTACAGGACACACAAAACATGCAGTCCACACAATTGAAAATGAACGATGTATGAATGCTGAAAGGAAAAGAAAAGGAAAGAAAGAAGGAAGGAAGGAAGAAAGGAAGGAAGGAGGGAAGAAAGGAAGGAAGGAAGAAAAGAAGGAGCAAAGGAACAAAGAAAGAAAGGAAAGAAGGAAAAGCATCAAGTTCACTGGAGAGGAACCCAAGGTCTAGATTTTAATCAGTTAAAAAATGTCCTGTTAAATATAGTAGTAATTCAAACTTAAGAACATATACCTTCTATTGTTACATGAGAGGAGCACAGAGGAGCAGTGGGACTAACCAGGCTGCTTTGCTGCTCAGACTTCTGGGGGGATGAGGGGGACTGGCTCATGGCTGAGGCATGGGAGGAAGCTCTGGGCAGATGTTGGCATCATGGAAAGGCCAACAGCCCAACCGGCTGTGCGGGGAGACAAAAGCGGTGTGTGAGGGATGCTGCGGAGCAAAACAGACTCGCTTGGCCCTCACCATCCACGTAAGCACCCTTCCAACCTGGAGGGGCTGCATGTGCTTCAGGGGGAGAATATTTGTTGGTTGTTTGTAATGCTGATCTTCATGAGCTTGAATAACCACCATGATGAGATAGGCAGCGGGGAGCCACGAGGAGCCATCCCACCACGGGATTATGGTAGCACAGGGCTAGCAGATGGGATCCCACATTTGTACTCCCTGCTTGGAGTTTAACCAATTATTTTTTGAAAATTCAGAAATAATATCCTCTGGAGAGCGAAACAGGAGGAAAATCAGATTTAGCAGCTGGTGTAAAAGCATATTGCTCTACTGGAGTCTTGGTAACCACCCCAAGGAGCTGATAAAGGGGTGCCATTTCTAAAAGGCTTTTGCAGCATAATTAGATATACTTATGCACATACGTATGTACGCATGCTTTCCAAATTCTTTGGGGCAGAAGAAAAGGGAATTATCTAAACCTTTGAATAGAAATTTAATGAAAGGAAGTGGTACTGGTAAAACTTCTCAGCAAAAATGAGTTATCTCGTGAAGTTGAGCAGCAGAGAGACTAAATAAACTTTAACAAAAAAGTAGTGAGAATTAATGACAAAGTATTTCAACTAAAACGTTAAACTGTTAAATAACTTAGCCTATACATAAGTAATATATATATATAATTCGAAAGGTATTTAATTACCTTTTTGTTCCACTTCTATTGTAGAGAGAGAAGTAAAGAGAGAAAGGAGAAAAGAGAATAGATTAATGGTACTGTATTGGCCAGGTACTTTTCTTTACCTCTTTCATATGAAAAGGAAGATTTAATAATTTACTTTAGATACTACTACATTATGTGAACATTTTATATATATATATATTTAAAGCCCTTCTGCCCACATACACTGAATAATATGCAGACAAACTGATCAAAATACAGGCATATTTTAACTTTACGAATATTTTAAGAGGAAAAAAAACAATACTTGGGACATACCAAACCCCCTGAACTTTCTGAGAGACCTTGTCAGCAGCCTTGGACTACGTTCATAGAACAAAATGAAATACCCATACTCTGAAATACAAGTGATCCAGATTTATATATAGAATGAACTCGTTCAAGGAGAAACATTATAAAATATACAACCTCATATATTTAGCAAAAAACCTGTAAAATAGAGATGCCTACTTTATTAAGCAGAAGAATATTCCCTTATGACACTAATAGAGAGCTTGTGAGAGTCAAATGAAGCCCATTGGTAGACATTTGCAGAATATTGTCCCATGTCTCTGAGAAACAAGCTTAGGAGGACTTGGAAAAAAAAAAAAAAAACAAAAAAAAAAACATTTTAAATATTGTAATACTTACATGATTGTCAGTAAGAGTCTGACGACTGATAATGATAACAAGTTAAAAGCTCTTTATCTTTATCTAAGCGCTCTTTAAAAAGCCCAACCCCACATCTTGCAGAATGTTTTTATGTGAATTATTCACCATGCATAATGATGCTGCAGAAGAGGCTGTGTCCCTTTGGACAAAGCCCCTTGCAGTCAGAATAAATATATGCAGTGCACTTACTAATCTCTAAATGCTCGCTTTCTGTATCTAACAGCCTTCTGTGAGAGGCTCTGGGGGCTGTCATCTGAAAGCCCCCTGTGGTTGTGGCACCAACCCCTTCTTCTGGCTGCAGCAGCAGCTGGGTGCATCCCAGGGGGATGAGGGTCCTGCCTGCCTTTGCCCCATGCTTGGCTGTCTGCAGGGCAGGATGCTGCCATAGGGTCAGCAAAAAGCTGGTGCTCTGGTTGGATCCCTGTATCGTGAGCTTGGCCCGTGCTGGCTCACAAGCCATGCCAAGACAGCAGGGCACAGCAATCACAGGGCTGAGTTGGGCAGCCTACAGAACAAGCCAAATGGTCAAATCTCTGGAAAAAAAAAACTATTTCTTTAGAGGAGGGTAGAACCTGGAAAATGAGGCACAGCCCTAACAAAGGAACAGCGCTGTTTTCTGTGCACCTGCCTCTCCTTCAAGTGGTACACAGAAAACCACATGGCAATATACTGAAATGTCAGGATATCGCTCCTGCGTTTATCAGTTGCGATGTGTTGTGTGTTTCAGTGCACACAGCACTTTTCTGAAAAGAAAACCAAGAATATGGCAAGGTGAGGCCCCCAGACAGCTTCTGCACTCCCCTTCCTTGGGTTTGCTGGTTCTGCAGGGTCTCTTCCCTGAAGGTATAGGAGAAGACAGGCCCCATAAAATATCACCAAAGGAGAAGTGAGAACTTGCCAGTAAAACAGTACAGTTTTGACAGCTGAGAGATCTCTGTTCAGAGAAGCGAGACAGGAATGCAAAGGTATGCACACATGCTTTGTTTTCGCTTGTGCAGAGCTCACTCTGGCCCCTTCCAGACTGAGACATTTGCCAAATGACTGTCCTCCAGTGCTGGGATTGCAAACCCTCTGCATTTAAAAGTCTCGTTCATTTGGATGGGAAACTGCAGGCTAAATGGAAGATCAACAGGCTCAATGATTTCAGGATAAGACTGCAAATGCATTGGCTAGACATGTGGATCTGCACTTCACCATGTGCAGAGGCGCGTGTCCAGAGCCAGCTATATAACAGAAGCTCCCAAAACGAACATTTTTCCAAGCTTAAGCAGTCTTTTTTACCTGGGCTTTGATTCAGACTGTTTTCTACCTTGTAACAGGTTGAGGTTAAAGGTAAATGTTTTCCCCATGTGGATATCAGGGCTCTAGTGAGCAGAGACAACACATTTCAGTGCAAGTACCTGATTTTGCAAGGGAAAAAGCCAGCAGAACTAAAAGGCACCGGACCCAGCGACTGGAGAAACTCACAAAGCAATTGCTCTTCCTGTCCCAGGCTGTGGCTGGGCACAGTTAATAAGGTATTAATAAAAACACTAAATATCCCTTGCAAAAGCAAGAAAGTAATGACAGACGTCCAAATACATGCCTTCACGCAACACCAATTCTTCTGGCCTAATGGGATACTGTACCTCTGGCAGCGTAGATGGTTGTAATTTTACGTTTCACAATGAGCAAAAGCTTTTGTAATGCACTCCAACAACCGAGCAATATCCTGAAGTACGAAAAGGGAAGCTTCTGCAGGAGATAATATATTCACGACCAGTTGAGTGACCTGAAGCATTGATTACCCTTATCCTGAAAAGCCTGTATGTGTTGTTAGTGGTCAGTGCCACAGCCAGTTCTGTTATGGCCAACCGCATCCTGGGCTGCATCAGCAGAGGGGTGGCCAGCAGGTGGAGGGAGGGGATTGTCCCCCCGCTGCTCTGCCCTTGCGAGGCCCCACCTGGAGTGCTGCGTCCTGGTCTGGGGCCCCCAGCACAAGAAGGACGTGGGGCTGTTAGAACAGGTCCAGAGGAGGGCCACAAAGATGATCAAGGGGCTGGAGCACCTCTCCTATGAAGAGAGCCTGAGAGAGCTGGGGATGTTCAGCCTACGGAAGAGAAGGCTCTGGGGTGTCCTCACTGCAACCTTTCAGTACTTGAAGGGGACTATAAAAAAGATGGAGAGCAACTCTTTGCTCAGTCAGATATTGACAGAGCAAGGGGGAACGGTTTTAAACTAAAAGAGGGGAGATTTAGATTAGAGGTTAGGAGGAAATTCTCCACTCAGAGGGTGGTGAGGCTCTGGCACAGGTTGCCCAGAGAGGTTGTGGATGCCCCATCCCTGGAGGTGTTCAAGACCAGGTTAGATGAGGCCCTGAGCAACCTGATCTGGTGGGAGGTGTCCTTGCCTACGGCAGGGGGATTGGAATTGGATGATCTTTGAGGTCCCTTCCAACCCAAGCCATTCTGTGATTCTGTGATATATATTATACACATACAATCCCAGACACGGTGATGTTTTGGTGAGCTCCTGCATGGTGCTTTTGGTGCTCTCCATTGTATGCATCCCAAATACATACTTTCTGATTTAAGACTTAATGCTTTTAAATTTCACTAATTCCTCTGCTTCTACTGGGACAACATTCTATTATTCAAACAGGTTGCAAGGAAAGCTTGGAGGGCTTACCTCATTGAATTATATCAAAAGGAAGGGTTGAATTAGGGTCTGATTATCACCTCATTTATGCAAAATACCACTGCAAATCTGTTTGTACACAGCATTGACAGAATTATTTGAATTTTGTCTGATTACAGTCCATTTTACACCTCTGCAATGCCAAAATACATTAGAAGTGCCAGTTTGTAGCATTTAAAAGCACAGGAGGCACCTCATCTTCCCCTACAGGGATCTAAGAAAAAAAATGTGTACACACAGTTATTTCTCTTTCAGTGAGACCTTCTGCTTCTACTACTGACGGCACATTCGTTTGAACACAACAAGGGTATTTCACCTTGATTTCCTATGCTGCTTGCAGGCCAGTGCCTTTGGCTTCCACAGCATGAGAGGCTGGAAGGAAATCAAGAACCCCTCGGTGAGGCTGGGGGAAGTTACAAGACTTTCCACGCGCCCTGATTTTCACCCATTTCTTCAGATGGGAGAGAAACCAAGCCCAACGTGTGACTGTCAGCTGCTGCAGCCTGCCCCTGCTGAGCCCAGAGCCGAGCAATCAGGCAGATTCCCTGCCACCCATTCAGAGAAATCACACAAACAAATTAATTAAATACTCTTCGTGCTGCTGGGTATAGAGGCTCTGAAAACACGCTCTTAATTTCCGGCACAATTAACACTTGAACAACATTAACTGCTCATTTTCTTACCACCACGTTGAGTTGCACTCAACTCTACAAGGCACAAGCACACTGTGGCATCAGTAGGGTCCTGTAGAGAGCTCTCTCTCCCTGGCACTACTTCAAACCCACAACGTGAGCACAAAACTCCTGGAAAAAAATGATCCGAGTAGGGGGGATGTTAAATGCAATTGCAAAAGTAAATAAAAAGTTGTGCCCTGTACTTTGCCAGCTGTTTTCTTCAGGACAGATGTGTAACAGCAGAGTAAGCGAAATCCAATCCCTGTTGCTGTCCTTCCCAGGTCAAACTTAATATACAGACATTCAGCATTAAACACATAATTAATGATGAAATTGAAGGACTTCTAAAACAGTTTTTTGAGGCTGACCTTAGTGGTATAAGATGCAGCATTTCAGCTGTTCTGAGGGTGCTCCATGCCAGATGTGACTAACTGCTGTTATCTTGCCCCCACCAACCAGCTTGAGCAGATACATGGGGAGGTGAAGCCAAGAAGTGGTGATGGCAGTAGGAAACAAACTGGGGAAAACTATCACCAGAAGGCACAGTGCTGGTTTTGTGCCTTCCCGACACATGACCCATAGTGCGAGGTGGTCACTGTCACACCATTTGTCCCTGAACTCTGCTGCACCAGGCTCAAGCATTGAGCTCCCTCTAATGTGATAAAAATGAAATCTGGAAGCTGCCTCGTGCCAGGGCTCCTCGTACAAGGATGGTCTTGGGATTTCCAGCCTTTTCTTTCTCTAACCCCTAGACTCCAAGCTCCTCGGACCAACAGCAGAACAGCCACAACTCTCTCAGCCTTTGACTTGAGGGCTTCCCTACAGCACCCAGAGACAGCTTTCCCAATTTACATGGCTCTCCCCAGCACACACACACACCTTTCAGTGGGTCAAGGAGAAATATGTTTGGGAACCTGCAAACCTAGCAAGGTACCCCAAAGCATGCCCAGGGAGAACTTGCTCAGAGATGAAGATGCTCTTCCTTTTTGAAGACGCATCTGGGTGCAGGATTCTTGGTGTTTCTATACCAAAAGACTGTTAAACAAGAGACTTGTTCACAATTCAGTCCACCAAAGCACATGTCAATAAACTCCCTTTTAGCTGTCACAACAGAAAGCAGTAGTCTAGGCAATTAGGCAATATACAAATGATAACAGCATCAGATTCACAGCATGTTCAGCGTGGCAGATCGTTGATGACAGGACCCAGCAGTCAGTGCTAGAGAAACTCCAGGCTACAGGAAAATCTGCTGCTGGGTAGGATGTATTCCCGGTGATGCTAACAGTAATAGAGCACACAAGGTCCTGAGTGGTTTCTCTTCCCAATCCCTACAATTTATAAAAGTGGTTGAGGTTCCCAAGGAAATACGTCAGCCAACAGGCCATAGGCAACACAACTGGGGCATGCAACTTGCAGGAGGGTCATCATCTTCTCGCCAGTTCCCTACCTCAGCACCCAGCTGGAAAGGCTGAAGAGGACAGTACCATTCTGTGCTTCAAGCTCCTGGTGCCACCAGGAAACATGGATGTTACATAGACAGATCCTAATCAGGTAGCAGAGTTACAGGAAAGCTGACCTTTGCAGCAGCAGATCTGAAGTAAACACCTCTAAACCCAGAGAATGGAAATATGTTACTATTCATTAGTTTGTACTTAAAAACACACAACCCACAATGTATGGTTTGCCAGAAGAACAGTCAGAGAGATAGATAGCTCAGCATCTATATGACACAAGCCGTTTTGGCAACCTAAAGTTCAAAACACTGTGCGAGTACCAGTCCCTGTTTTGTTTTGTTCTCCTGACACGTAATTAAAATGACAAAGGAGACCACATAGCTAAGCTCAGAGCTCACTCCCTGCAGCACACAGGCAAACCGAAGCACGTCGGACCATTTCTCTCATCCTTATATGAAAGCCTGGGGTCCCACTGTAGCACAGCTGGGTGGCTGCTGCACCCTAAACACCCTAATAATGAGCAAAACCAGTCACAGGCACTGCAGCATGCTGCACCCAGCAGAAGGCTGGCTGACATTTGGACTTTTGGGAAAGGAAGAGCAACAGCAATACGGTACATAGCAGGTTGGTCTTTGGTCTCTGTCCCTTTAGTGCAACTGTTCCCGCTACGGAAGACACAAGCCTCCCTCCTCACCAAGCTGACCCCTTAGCTCCTGGCCTGTTTGCCCCCGTGAAGCATTTATTTTACGAGCTTTTCATGTGAAAAGTTGTAACGTGCAGCCAGAGAAGCTCTCTTGGGTCTAGGCTCAGGAGCAATCAGAGAGAATGGAGGAATTAGGTTTTCTGAGACTATTTTGCAAATACAGTATGTACTGTTGCCACCTTCCCATTTTTGCCACCTGATTCCATTTTACCACTTTTCTTTTCCCTCTTTTTTTTTTTTTTTTTTTACTTTGCCCTCAACATGACAGGTTTACTAGAAATCATTTCCCTTACTTTTCAGAGCAAGAACAATGTCAGGTTCCTTTAGCAAGGTACAGTAAATAAATACATAACAGATTGTGCTTTGTGCCCTGCCACTGCTTTACCTGGGGGATCTCCCTTGGGGGAACAGGCCCCATTAACGTTACCTGCCTTAGCAGTCCAAGAGCAGCTTGACACTTGAATGTAAAGCACACAGACTTCCAGTCTCCAGCCAGAGCAATGAATAGATTATTCTTATCAATTATTGCTGTTAATTAACCTTCTCACAGCTGCCAACTTCTGTTATGAAAGAACCCCACACAGCTTTGAGCCTCCCTACTGCATTTCTCCTCCAGACCAAAACTGTTCTGCAAGCTAAGTTTTAAACTTTTTCCAGCCGCTCTTCCTCATGCCTATACCGCCCCATGGGGTTGTTATGACCCAGGTGTACCACCCGGCACTTGGCCGTGTTGGATGCCATACAGTTGGATGTGGCCCATCAGTTTAGCCCATGCAGATCCCTCTGCAGAGCCTTCCAACCCTCAAGCAGATCAAAACTCCCACCCAACTTGGTGCTGTCTGCACATGTACTGAGGTTGCACTTGATCCCCTCATCAAGCTCATTGATGAAAACGTTAAACAAAACTGGTCCTGACACTGAACCCTGGGGAACACCGGCTGTGACCAGCCACCAAATGGATTTAACTCCACTGACAATGACCCTACGGGCCTGGCCACCCAGTTTTTCACCCAGGAAACAGTCCAGCCATCCAAGCCATGAGCAGCCAGTTTCTCCAGGAGAATGCTGGACAATCATGACTTATTGCACAGCAGAAATGCTTGCATTTCACAGCAAATAAAGTGCTAATCCTTTATTTAATAAAAGGGAGGAATACTTGCTCCCTTTCCAAATTATATTTTTCATATAATACCCAGGCATCCATAAACAAAGGTGCTCTGTAAGTACCTTGTGTTACAGGGGCCTCATATAACGCATTCCCAAAATTATCACTTCCTAATTAATCTCACTGTGAAGTTACAGAGATTGGAAATGTCAATAATCCATAAACGCTTTCACAAACCACAACCTAAATTAGATCCTTAAATACTGTATCTATGGATTTGCAGAAATCAAAGCTGTCATTTTTCATAAATGGATTTTTTTTTTTTTTAGATTTTTATTCATCTGATAAATTCGTGAACCCTTTCAAACCATTAATTTGGGCTTCCTTAAAATGTCAGTGCTTTCAGTCTGCTTTTTAATACATAATAACTAAATTTAATAGATGTTCACTAAAATAATACTAAGGATTATTAATGTTAAAACACACGTCAGCGTAACTTACAGTCATCAGGACCCAGGAAACCACTAATGTACATTAACTCTTGTCCACCAGAGGTTTCTGACAGATGAAAAAAAAGTTATAGCTTCCTACAAAATTGTTTTGTGTATTATAGATCAAATTTTGGACTTTTTGGGTAGAAGCCATCTTTTTGTTAGAGATTTGTATAATGAATGACAGACATCAGAGGCCCTAGCCCTCATGTGGACTCTCCCAAAAACCCAAGAAATAACAAATGCTTTTCCATGGCATTGTCCCCTCGAGGCCAATTTTCTAGGAGCTTAAATATTATGACTTCATTTCCTCATTTTAGGTACCAAAACACACAAAAAGTTATGCCTTCAAATATTTTGTTAAGGGGAAAGAAAAAAAAAACAAGCATCAGTCTTGCAGAAAGCCAATGAAACTTCTGTGTTCTGAGTCTTGGGGTTAAACAATAAAACCCCTGCTAAGTGCCCAGCCCTGCAAGAGCCTATGCTCTTTGGCAGAGCAGAGATCAGCGAGACAGTTCTCAACTGTTTTGCAACATTCAGATTTCCTGAAATTCTCTGAATAATTTCTATTCTTCCTTTGACTCTCTCCTCTTGTTATTATTCTAGGTGGCAGTCACAGTGACTGGCTCCCCTGAAGAGGCAGCCACTTCATCAGCTTCAGCAGATGCTGAATGTGATTGTGCTGTGCTTCTAAATGTATTACCCAAGAGGTAAATATTTTTTGCTCATGTAAAGATAATTCACTTAAGGTATAATGAGTCCTGAAATATACTACACTGAATAAAATATATATTAAAAAAAGAAAAAAGTAGCAGGTATTGTTATATTCATAGTTCATCTTCAGAAGAAGTATCTGATTTTTTAATGTGTATAAATCTCTTCTGTGGTGAGATTTTATGTTTAGAGTGCCATTCTAGAGATAAAGAAACCTGAAAACCCAATTCATCCTTGATAAGGCATTCAGGAGACAAAAAGGTTGCTTATGCTACTCAATGTGTTTGTCAGAGGTGAATCATTTAATTTTCTCTGCTCTGTCTGAAGAAGCAACATAACCAGGCAAAATGGGGCAGGGCCGCACTATTGCCTAGATAAGACCACGGCCACCACTTTTGCCAGATGGGAGAAGTGCCACGAGCATTGGCCACTGCTCATCATCAGGGGCAGATAAACAAGCCAAACAGACTTCTGGTGTGACCCTATGGCTGTCGCGCATCCTTCTGTTACCTCTAGATTATATAAAAAACAAGCAGTAACTTCTTAATCTACTGCAACTCTCCCAAGTTGTTGTGCACCAGGATTTTCCTTTTGAAATTCAGCAATTAAAAAGAAGCAGAAAGATGAGTTTTGTGCGAGAGAAAAAAAAAAAAGGATTGTACAAATACTGTGTGAAATTCAATTACAGCTATATAAGTCATTCAGCCAAACTTTCATTGGCAGTTGGCCTCGTATTGTTTCCAGCATGACAGCAGATGAGTGAGCTGCTACTAAATTGCAGCAGAATCAGCCACCTGGACATCATTCTCCCATAACAAAAAAATAAAATAAAATAAAATAAAATAAAGTAAAAAAGGAAAAGGAAAAAAGAAAGCCCAGATCCAGAAGGGGATGTAAGCACTGCAGGGCTAACTGTCTGCAGGGCTTTTGCAGCAGCTGGCTACTGCTGCCAATGACAAGTCTTAGGCTGAGCACCCACCAGCCTTCTGCAACACAGCCCTGCAGCTCTGAAGAGCAAGAGGTGGAGGTCTGGCCCCTGAGATGGAGGCTTGAATTAAACCTCATTCAGGCTGTGAGCTGCTTTCTAAAATAGAGAGGCATTGCTGTGCATTACTTTCAGCTCCAGGTTAAAAAAATAGATAGCCAAGCATTTTCCAAGAACGTTTAGTGTCTCTCTGAAAAAAGTCTGGGCACAAAATGAGCACTGAGCTGCTGCTCCCCGCCATCAGGAAAGGCTTCTGCACATGTGGAGGTGGATCAAGAAGTGCTGGCAGCAGGGTTTTGTCCTCCAGAACTGCTGAATGCAACTTTCCAGGACAAAAACCTATGGTGCACCTCATTGTCTGTATTGCCCACTCAGCCCAGGAGAACTCAGAAATGGGGCACAGACAACAAAATGGTTTAAAACCCCACAAACAGCTTTTTCAGAAATAGTTTTGCTTGGTACAGTCAATCTAACCCCTGGAAGCTCTCGTAAGCAAGTTGGAGTCTAGGTCTTACCGGTCTTGGTCATTCAGTCCACCTGTAACTGGGTTGGGTGAACAGGGCCAGAAAACCACCCCAGTTCTTCCTCCTCCTGCGATGTTAAAAGCACTGAAAGATCACTTGGCAACACGGCAAATGTAGCTAATTCAGATAATTATTATTTGCATAGCTATTTATGTCTTCTTTGCCAGATTAATTGTAAACCCTCCTTGTCTGCCTTTAAAAAAGGAACAAAAGCCTGATGTTCATTAAAGATTTGTCCTCATCCAGGCACGAGATAAATTTGGGATGTCGAGAGCCTGACAGAGCCATCAAGGCAAACGTTAGGTACCTTGCCTTAAGCCATAAGTGGGAAGGGAAAACATCCTAGGTGGGGGAGTGCTGAATTGAAGCTCTGTGTCTTTTGGTCAGATTTCTCTCCAAAGAGGAATAAACTGTTTGTCATCCTGCCAGTTCAGAGACTAGCTATAAAATAATGGATTCCACAGGCCCAAATGAGGCTAATCATGATTGCCAAGGCATGTCTGTGCTGTGAGAAGTGAGTGAAATCTGATGCTCTTCAGAGAAAACATTTTTTGAAAAGCTCTTTGCTCTGCAATAAGCCTTGGCAGTTATCTCATGTCTTTGAGTATCTACCATATTTCTTGTTTGATTGTGAGGCATATTGCTGACACCGGCTGCTATGGCTGAGTTTCCTTTAATAATGCTTGGTAGGTAAAACACCACTTCGTTTTAGCTGTTGAGAAAACCGTGAGGACGGATTTTGCATCAGCTGCCTCTCTCAATAGTACTTATTCTTAAGTGTCTCCAACTGGATGCTGGAGTAAAATGCCCATCAAAACAAGAAAAGTCTTTCCACAAAACCGAGCAATAAACCAACACATTTGTTTTCTCCTCTCTGAATCGGGGAACACCTACGAAGTAGCTGGAGAGGTGGGATTTTACCGCAACTGCTACGGAGAGCGAGTGAAGAGCAGAGAAAGGAGGCATTGGAATTGGTGCTTTGGAACAAGGTTTTAAAAGCTGCACGGCAAATTTTAACAACATGCAGAATTTAAAAAAAAAAAAAGAAGAAAAAAGAAGAAGGAGAATCAGGATAAAAATCAGGGCATAACTTCTAGCATTTTCAGGTGTAAGTAATTAACCCAAGTTACACGTATGCACAGGAATGATTTGCAATATTTTCAGATTTAAATAGTTCGCCCAACCATGTCAAATGCACATACACTCATTTAGGTACTGGCATAGATTACGCTTCAAGGCACACTCCCAAAATGCTCTGAAGAAACAGTCACTGGAGCAGCAATAGTCTGACACCCACATCCAACTACACATCACCAAGGCAAGTATCACTGCTTAGGAGTCTTCATTTTCTGTTTTCCTCCAGCTCTCAGCAACAAAATCTATGCTGAGATGCAGATTTTTTTTAGAGGAGATCATGTCCTGCTGAAGGTGAAAGGCCAGGCTCCCGTGGTTTTCCCCACGTCCTGCTCCAGATGTGCTGGGGAGATGGGAGAGGCTGTGGGCATGCCTGCGTACGTGCAAGACAGACAGGCATAACCGCCTCCTTGAGGGATGCAGATTTAGGCAACACTAAACGTGCTGCTTCAGAGCAACTCCTCCACTAAACTTCAGGGTGTCCTCCAACCCCAGCTGAGCAAAACTCCCTCTCTCCGCTGTGCAGCAGCATCTTTCTTACCTCTGTTTCGCTTGTCTCCTCGCCGCGCCAAGAACTCATTAATCACTAGCTACAGGACCGCGCAGAAAGCCCTCGCATACTTGCCGAGCTGACGAAGGAGCAGAAACGGAGCCAGGGGCTGGCGGGGGTCCCCACGGTGCTCTGGGGAAGGCTGCACCAGCCAGGCTGCCACCGGCTGCGGCTGCCACACAAGCGGACCTCTGGCAGGTTGGTGTTGCGATGTGCTGACAATGAAGCACGCAGGTAAACGCATTAACGGAGGGCAGCTCGCACCAAATGTGTGCTCTGGGCCCACGCACAAATAAAAAGCACTTTTATGTGTTTCAGGATTTGGTTCCCTACCGTATGAACCTAGGACTAAGAAGGATGACATATTTTATACTTAGTTTTTTAATGAATAAGCACTGATATAAAGCAGGGACCTAGCTGGAATGAACTGTCACTTTAAAGGAATACATCTGAGACCTTTAACTTGCACTGGTATATTTGGTGAAGTAAAAATATTATTCTGCTTGGGAGAACCACAAATTACAGCAATAAAATATATGCGGTGAATACGTAGAAATTTGGTACTATTTGCAATGAACTGAATATTAGGCACTACTAAGACCTATCATTTTCACCATTAATGAAAAAAAGACTATTTTATTTCTAATTTAAAGCATATGAATTTATGAAGGTTCAGAAAAGTCTTTTGTGCGCTTTTGCAACAGCTTAACTTCTAATATATTTTATATTCGGAAATTAGGATCCTTGGGCTCTTGCACGATATTTACTGGTGTACATTATTACAGCGGTCAGTATGTGGTGCCCTCTCTCTATTTCTTAGCCAATGCAGTATTTTCACCATGGCATCAATAGATTAAAAAAAAAAATCTCACTGGAGTAAAAAGAAAAAAATTATGTGACAATGAAACACACTCATTTTGCTATGAGGTAATTCAATAAATCTGTCCACTTTGCTAAGGCTTAGTTTTTATGTAAAACGACACTTACTTATCTTGCTAACTTCAAACTGGAAAAAGAATTAAGGGTGAGGTTCAGTTTTCAGCCCAGCTTTTAGTAATCTGAAAATAGGAAACAGGGCTAAGAGGGACCCTAAGAGGTCAAAGGGACAAAGCCAGACGCCGGGGCTATGCTTGGTTCAGGTAAACGCTCTTTTGAAATCTCCCTTTTGGACAATTTAGATGAGGAAAAACCCAAGAATCAAATGGTCACATTGCTGGAGGTTCCCAAAGAGACATCAGTGAAGCCATGCCTATATGGTGGTGGTGATGGGACATCAGCCCTTTCCTTTCATTGTAGCCTTTCTCTTCTGTGTTGTTGGGTGGCCTCATCTAACAGATCTTACGGGAACATGTTAGAGCCTAAGCCCATGAACAGCACAAACAAAGCTTAGTGTCTCCTGGGAGAGGCTTCTGAAGATGCATCTTTCCACCAAACTACTAAATAACCTTGGGGGTGGGAGGGAAAGGAGGAAGTTGGGCATTTGAGAAGAATTGGACCAAACCCAAACACACTTGGATGACCTAAGATCACCTGGTGAAAAGATGCTGTGCTAGGCTAGAAGTGAAACAGTTTAAGAAGCATCACCGTTAAGATTGGTGAGAAAACACAACCCGGAGACCATGCAGCAACATGCATTCATCTTCCTGCCACCGCAGCTCATCACTAACCCAGCCTGCTTTTTTTTTGCACCTCTCTGAGAGAGGCAGCAGTTTCTGATGACCAGCAGAACAACAAAATGATAACAATATTTGAGGCTAAAAAAAACACGTATCCCGGAAATCAGTGAATCATTATAAAATTCAGATGACATGTAGGCATAATCCAACAAAGGTTTGATCAACTGTTTGGCCTCAACAAGCGTATGAAACCCTAGGTGTTGCAAGCAAGAGCAGTGACTTTAGTGAGAGATTGTGGGTAGCCCACCCTTCTAGTAGAAGAAGCTCATGTGGCTTGATATTTCACAAATGCCTACTTTTATAAAAATGTTAAGAACTCTCAGCGTGTTACCACATTGTCCCTGAGCTAAAGGGAAAAACAAGAGAGTTCCTGTGATGGCTCTACCTGGCCCCAGTGAGCTGGAACACCTGCTTGTTGGCTTTAAGGGCATTCGTTTAAATTAACAGAAGTCCAACCCATTTTGAAATGCTCAGAAAACGGCACAGAAGAGCAGTTCTGGCTCTTCTCCTTCAGTGTCTGATCTAGGGTATTTTCACCTCGTGTGTTGGAGGCTCAAAGACTTTTAATAACACCAGATTGTGTGACCTGAGACTCGGAGAAAGGATGAAAGTGTATGTATTATCTAGAAAGGCCGAGACCGCCCTTCTCTGAAAGAAAAAGGAGGGGGTGATGGGAGGCAGGGAGGGGGCTCCTGGCAGCTGGTGCTGCCTGTCCTGGTGTCAAACTCTGACACAGGGGAAGGAAAAAAGGAAGATAAATGGATCAGCTCCAGCTCTGCATGCTCGCAAGCAGCTGGGAGACACAGCTGACACAGGAGGTGGAGGAGAAGGTAGCAGAGCCATCCTGCCCTTTGGCACGCATGTCAGCAATGCGATGTACTGAGTTTTTGATGACCCCAGGCCCAGCTTTCAGCAAAGGAGCTCATCACTGGCTGCAGTGTTCAGGCCAGGCCAGCTCATAGTCTAGGAGCTTTTTTCATGATTTATGACTTCAACCAACAGAACGTGTGCCACTGAAACACATCATTGGAAAGGAATACAAAATGAGAACAAACATGCTTTCTTTAGGCTTCCCCAGTCACTTCATACTGCGTTTCAGGGCACATTAGATGAAGAAAAGGCATCCCCATCCCCACAAAAATCCCCACAGCGCTCTTGCAGGAAGGCACATCCAGAAGAGCCTGAACAAATCCACGCTTTCTTGTCCTCTGCTTATGTGACCACACATCCATCTCTTCCAGTCGACTTATCTGCCACTCTCGCCCCCGCAGCTGTGCAGCAAATAAAGTGTTCCCCACAACAGCTGCGAAATGTATAGGTAAAGACAGAGCCGATCAATTTACAGGAACCCCCGCCACCAAGCCAGGCTGCTAAGCAGTTCATAACGCCAGCAGATGCCTCTGGTTTCAAGCCTTGGGAACCTTCTTGACAAGGCTCTGGCATCGCTCTTTTCATGACCAACAGGCAAGAAATGCAAACTGGGAACAGGCCGCTTTGCTGGCTTCCACCTCTTTCAGAAGACCTCTCTGAGAGTTTGCAAAATATTGGAACTAGGTATTACACAGCTACTCCCTCCAAAACTGCACCTGGGTAAGAATTATCCCCATTTTACAGGTAAGGAAGCAAACACAAATGTCAGCACCCTGAAGCCTTCTCAGAGCAAGGATCAGTGACCCCGCACAGCTGGCCATTTGTCAGGTATCTAATTCACTGCTTACGGCAATTCTTAGTTCACAACTCTCTAGGAATACTATTACTGCAGTTTTCAGGATGGCAAAAGGAAAAAAAAAAAAAAAGATTTTACAGTTTGCTTCACATCGTGCAACAAAGTCAGAGGAAAACTGAACCAGGTGCTCACAACACAATCTGTAGCGAATTAAGTGAAGTTAAATTGTTTGACATATGCACAGCCATGCATGAACGCAAGGACAGGAGAAGTTTGTTCAATGAAAAACTGAGATGACAGGTCCAGTACTGTCAGAGCTCTTCGGAGATCTGGATGTCCCACAGAGGACCTCCATTTGCTAAACATGCATCATTCCTTCCTGAAACACAAGTAGAGCCAGGAGAAAGCATTCACGGTATAAACAGCAGGAGCACTTTACAATCTCTTGTTCTCTCTCTCTTTTTTGAGGGAGTGGGGGCTGTGAGACTTGAATATGTGTAAGTTTAAAAAAACAAACAAACAACAAAACACAACCCCCCACCCCAAACTAGGTATTTTAAAATATTTAAATAATAATAATAATAACAATTTAATTCCAAAGCCACATACCCTTTGGATTGGAGTTGCAATTTTAACTTCTCAAAAACTTGTTTTACTACTTAAAATTCTGGTCGTCTCTGATTGCATCACAACCAAATATAGAGACAAAATACCAGCCGAAAAGAACAAGGCTCATTTTCCTAAAGAAAAGAGATGAAACAATGGCTTCATGACTTATGTGCACTGGAAAAAAAAAATACTAGTTTAAGAACTATATATAGTCTCAACTTGTCATGCTGATTCTCCTCAGCAAAGGCTTTCAGAGATAAAAAGGTATTTTGTTTTCACTTGGTAAAAGTTAGGAAAATAATATCAACACTAAATAAAAAGTAAAAATCCCTAAGACAGTCGGTTTTGCCGTGAAGAAAGATGGCTTTTTCATGGATGTACCTCGTTTTGTTCTTCATAATCCTATTTTAAACACAAGCCTCACAGATGTTGCAAAACTGCTTCTCTCAACATTCCTGTTATGTATGCTGGGATTAAAAAAATCCCAAATTGTGGATCAACAAGCCAGCAACAGCACTTCCACTGGGGGTGTGACTGCCACAGCTGCGAAGATAACAGGCAAGGAAATGTACTGTTGCTTTTGATGGTACTTTTCCTATAGCAATGCCCCAGGGCCTGAGTGGAAACAGGCAATGGTCCACTGCTAATGTGAGAAAAGACTGCTCTCCCAACAGCTTGCAAGCTAAACAAACAAAAGAGTCAGGGTTAATTAAAGATTGACTAAGATTCCCATTTGGGAACAGCGGCAGGAAAATATC
Organism: Cygnus olor; assembly: GCF_009769625.2. Taxonomy (NCBI): domain Eukaryota; kingdom Metazoa; phylum Chordata; class Aves; order Anseriformes; family Anatidae; genus Cygnus; species Cygnus olor. Next base: position 13,333,311 of record NC_049172.1, on the reverse strand, counting down.
CCCTGATTTGTCAAAGGTCACTCAAGGAAGCCATGGCAGAGATAGGAAATGGTGCCAAACCTGGATTCGAGGGCTTTAACCATAGTCAAATATCAAATAAGAAACAGTGCAAGGGTAAGGGGTGGCCATGGATCCTTTCTTCAAGAGATGATAACTGCAAATGCAACTATTGGCACCCTTCCAGTGTGTTGCATGCAAGTTGGCAAGGACACCTTGCCAGGTACTTTTAAAGGGTGGGGGAGGATCACACCGTGGTAAATTCCTTTTAGAGATCATAGAATCATAGAAACTTGTATAATGGATAATTCTTCTGTCCATCTAGTCCTGCAGCTTCAGTGTTGTGAACCCTCGTGGATCACTTTTTCTCAGGGCAGAGCATGGAGGGGTCAGATTCAGATGCTCAATTCAGGCCTTTGATGTGTTTTCCATGAACTCAGAGCTATCTTCTCTCTTGCAGCCTACCTGGATGCTTGTTGGTTGTCGTCAGCAAAGCCTAGGTGAGACTAGAGAATGACTGTGCATGAGGGAATCTGATTGAAGGGACTGAAAACGTTTCTTACCTTACAGCATCGTTTTCAGCTGTCGGGCTTGCCAATTGCCCATGCACTTCCCAGTGACAGACTCCCCAGTACATTCAACTCTGAAAGGTCGGTTCTTTGAGTAGCAGGAGGAAGAAAAGCCTGTGTGGAATGTTCCTCTGTCTTCTTCAGCTTGTCAAAAGCTTGTTTCTTTTCCTGTGAGAGCCAGGCCTGGCCTCTGCCATTTTAAGGTCAAACTCCCAGAACAGGCCGCACTTTCGACAACTACCAGGAGGCTAAATCTGACGCACAACACAGCTGCTCCCTTTTACACGTCAGCTCCCAAGAGGAGGGGTCGTGGTCTGTGCCCTGGACAAAGTGCCAGTTGCCTTCTGGATACACTTCAAGTCACCACAATGCTTGGCAAAGACCCCGAAGCAGCTCCCCCTGGAGCAGCTGTCTGTGAATGAACCTGCTGACGGTACCCATCCCGGGAACAGGAACAGCAAAGGAGGAAACAGCCTTCATCTTCAGCAGTGAAAGCTGCTGAGATGCCACCAGCACGGTCACCAGTGGTGATCCATTGTTGTGAAGAAGGCCTGAGGCAGCTGGGGATGGAAAGAGGGATGTTGTTCAAGGGCACCAAATGCAGGGAAACAACATGGGGTTGGAGCCACGGCCCCTTTGGAAACTGGTCCAAGGGTGCTGCTGTCCTTCACATCTCTAGCAGAGCACCAGGGCATATGGTGCTCTCCCTGGTGCTCCTTCTCCCCCATTCCTGGTGTCTACACAGCCTGATAGATGCCAGTTTAATCATGAGGAAGAGTATGTGCCAATTCACCACTAATTTGACACAAACAGAGCTGCCCCAGTTTGCAGTGGCAAATAGATAAAGGCCTGTTTTCTTTCCTAGTGATGGCAGAGGAATCGAAGGATCACCAAGATGCCACCTTCAAAAAGCACAGACCAGACTCATCAGAAGTAGAAAACACAACAGCAAGAGCAGGAGCAAAATGAGATTTCAGATGCTTCAGGAAGATAAACGCCAAGATAGACAGGTACCAGTGGGGCACAGCAGGGTAGGCCCTCTGTTACGTTTTCAGCTTTGCCTGGCCATGACTGCATGAGCGGTGTAATGCTGTGATATTTGTGACATGCACACATGCACACAACAACTTGTCACAGGACCTTTGACTCTGAATCCTACTATAACGGCAGCAATAAGCCTATTAGATTATAGAAAAAGTCATTTAGCATATTCATGTGGTAAGGATAGAAAATAAATAAAACAGCAACCCCTTCCCTTTTCCCCCTCCCCAAGAAACAGTATGACATGTAGTTCTTTCCATGAAGGGGTTAAGTGGCTTTGCAAAGCATATCTTGCTACCGCTGCTCACACCGAGGATAAATAGAGAACATTCGGTGTTCAGAGAGGACCTCAGCTCCGAACACTGCAGTCCTCGGGGAGGAGCTCTGGGAGCAGCTCAGCATGATATTTTTTTGTTACTTTCTTTGTTAATAAATCTAAAGGGGACTTTGGGCTTTACATGCAACACGGACCTTATTTATAGAGCAGGTCAGGGAAGACTCCTGCTCACAAAGTCGATAGTGGAAAATGGCACCGCTGTACACAGTATCATCACACCAGGGACCTGAGTGTGCAGAGTGCTGTGCTTGTTGACTGTAATCAAAATTTCTGATTTGTCTTCCAACCTTTAGCCATGTAATGACTATGTTTCACAAGCAGAAAACTGGAACAGAAAATAGTAGCCAACAGGTTAGGGCATAACTGGGTTTCCTTCTGGACCATCAGGATTCATCCAAGTCACATCCAGTCAACACAGTGTTTGCAATCGTGACCTTCTCTGGCAATTACAGCTCCACTCTCCTTTTAAAATGCTTTATCCAGCAACGATTTTGCAGCTCCATGAAGCATTCCTGATTAGATTTTCAACACTGTTACACATGAGGTCTCTCGTACAGAATAGTTTCCACACAGAGAATGTGAGAATCACCATTCAGCAGTTTTCAGTGCATGTTTGGAAGAAAAATAGAAAGAGAAAAATAATATATATACACACTGTTGTTTTTTTTTTTTTTTTTTAAAGGGACTTTAAAAGTGCTCAAAAATTCTTTTAAAACAAGGCTAAGGCTTTTTTCTTTTTTTTTTTTTCCCCTCAGTGTGTACATTTAAGCAAATGCATATAAATAAATGAAGGTGTGTCCAGAGCACAAATTTAACAACTCATAGGATCATACGTGTTCAGAAACTTCAATCCAAAATTACAACCACTAATAGCATCATCATAGGCTATTGCCATCAAGTTTTACGGCGAACAAAGGAGGAACAAAGAGACTTTTCAGCTTCTCTAAGATTAATTCTACATATTGGAGTTGGGGATGGGAAATACGAATGGGATATCCAACAGTCTGTAAGAAACCTTCAGTTCTTATCAGACAAAGCATTACAGTGAACATTTTAAAGAGAAAGGGGAAGATAAGAGGATAGATGCATTATGACCAAAATAATTTGCAGTCCAATAGGAAGAACACTGAGTTTACTAGTGCAAACTCATTGCTAGTTTATTTAAAAGCAATATCCAGCAGAAGGAAGGATGGAGAGACAGATCTTACACCTGCTAGAAATACAGCCTGTAGCACCAACGTGAAGCTGTAAAGCCAAACCCTGTTTCCTTCCCAACAATGGAAATCTAACACTAGGGAGTCAGGGTATTAGCAAGAGTGAAACAGGAATGACAAAAAAAAAAAAAAAGAAAAAAAAAAAAAGCATGACTTGTCCTCCTTATACCTTTACATTGCAATGCTTCTGACCAAAGTATAAAACATTGAGATGCAACTGGTTTAAATTAGCTCCATAATCACAGACAGCCTTCTTCTGCCTAGGATGCCATGTGGCAAGCCCGGGCATCCTTTGAAGCACCTTTCAAACAGCTTGCATTTGGCAGCTTCATTCTGCCACCAGAAGCTAGGAGAACAAAAACCCCAAGCTGCAATTTCGGCTCTGCAGGTATATGCATGTGTTAGAGTAACAGCTTCATTTCAGGGGAGCAGGTATCAATAAGAGAGAGAGGTACTGGTGGTTTGTTCATATCAGTATTGGAAACTTCAACGTTTAGAAAAAAAACACAAAAGGAACTGGAAAAAATGATGGGACACAGACAAACTGCTGTCAGTTCCTATGTGGTTACTCTATTACTATGTCTTTCAGCTGATATAGTTCTAACTCTTTTAAATCAATTTATTGAGAAGTTCAGATCAACCCACAGGTTCTGCACTTACTGTCAAGTATGCACAGGCCTGCAGTCAGCAGGCTTTTTATTATTTTATTTGGTCAATTTGCTTAAAAGCAATGAAATCTTAACATCAACACATTTAGTTAAGTTCCACCCTAAGTAACGAGACACGAGATTTTAAAATGTTGCTCCACTACCAGTGAAACCGTCAAGGATTAGTTTTTCTGGACAAAAAAAGAGAAAGAGTGCCCAAAAACTCTATTAATGATGACTTCACAGTAAATGGAAGACTATTTTTTCTATTATTTCACTTGCAAGGTTCACCTGCCAGGCTTGCTATTTTTCTCACTCATCCTTTTACAATTACTCAGTTGCTTGAGCAGCCAGGAGTATCACAGGCAGTACAAAATGTCCACTGCAAAGCACCTTTAGCAAGATAACCATCAAACAAGGCTGCATTAATCATTTCTTGCAGACTAAACTTTACAGAGACTTGACCGTTTTTTTACAACACTTCACTATTTCTGTGTGCCTATTCCAAAAAAATGAGGGTTAAATTGCATGCTGCAGGAACACAACCTCTTCCACTAGGTACTGTACTAGTGAGGAAGCTTCACCTTTGTACAAGCATGACAGATCAGGCATCTCCCTGAGAAACTACAGTGATTTTTGTTTAGATTTAGGATAAGAGGAGGGCTGAGGAGGGCTCAAAGGTTTAAGTAGCAGTGCTGAAATTCTCTTTTCTGCTCCAACCCATTTCAAGGCAGGCAAAAACCTTCCCAAAAGGCCAAACAGGAGCATTCTCCAGTTCAAAATTCAGGTCCATATAACACGCTCTTTTTCAACTAGAAAGACATGCAAGTAAAGCCACAGTTTTATTTGCTTGCTGTCCACAGCATCACTTGCTTTGCCATGGGTTTTTACAGAGCTGCCACACACCACCACAGAAATGTCTCTGCTGCAGGACTGGCTGAAAAGAGACATTGGGATGCTGCTAGGTTTTAATTTACATGTGAAAGAAATCTTGGCTTTTCCAATAAAATGTGTTTTAGAACAAGAGATATTTGCATATTTATTTTTAATGGAACTAACAAGCCACATAATAAAACCTACAATCAAAGGAAAAGCACTATAACATTAATTTTCTCTTAGGTACCTCCAATTCAATATTTTCTGTAGCACATCATTCTTTGGAGCTTTAATGTCTATGCTTTTATAGACCTAAAAACAATTCTTACTATTTCACTTAAAAGAAAACCTGCAGGGTGTGAAAAGGAGGCTCTAATTGACTTATTTTGTTTTATGAAAAACTGTGTCCCAAAATTCTTTATGCAGTAAATTGAATTTTCAAACTGATGCTTATCGTATGCACAATTCTTTCCAGAAATGAATTTTTAAAACACTGATACTGGACAGACAACTGGGGGTAAAGAGCTTGCCTGATGTTTTTAAAACTAATGGTTGCAGTAAAAATGTCAGTCTGAAGAGGAAGTAACAATTTTGGCTTCTACTGCTAATTTCATAGGCTTCAAAATTGTATTAGGGCTTTCATTTATTGCCACCGTTAATCAGGAGACATATAGCTGTAGGTCAGCGCAATTATGTGCATTTAGAAGCAAGTCAGTCATTTCTGCATAAGATTTTTCTTTTTAAGTGAAGAACAGTTTTACAGTGAATATATACTGTTATTCTTCAATAAAAGCATATTCCTCCTTATTTTTAGATCTATTACACATACACGATTCATTCTGGGAACTTGTGCAGTTGAGATTGGCGGGCTGTATTTAGAACAGAAGTTGTTCTCAGTTTGAGGCTTTCTTACTGATCATTAACTACCACGCAGCTGGCAATGAAATCAACCTCACAATTGTCTTCTGAATGCGATAAACACGTAACTGGGTCATATCATTGCTGTGAATCATCTGTAGCCACTTTTACATCATGTAATTTAATATCCATTTGTAGAAGAGCTGACACTACCGCTCGCTCTATTCTTGTTCAATATTGGAAAATTTAATTGGCTACCTATTTGACTTCAGGCAAACAGTGATATAAACCAGACAAACTCTCACCTTTTGACCCTATTGATTGACCAAAGTAAAACACACCGTTGATGCCGCAAAAGCCATGTGAGCATTAAGTTAGGCTAATTCTGCATTCCTGGGACTGAGCAGACTTTCAGTACTCTCTGCCAGCTTGACGAGAAAAAGTTACGAAAAAATGGCCTGAGCTGAGCGATTAGCAGTAAATCCAACACTCTACAAGCAGACATTCTCCTGGAGCCTCGTCTTCCAGGAGACCCTCTGCTCCTGAAAGGTCAGGTCAACTGCAAGGAACAGCATTTGGATTTAAGAGGCTGAAGCTTGTAAAGCCATAGTCACATCCATGCAGGTATATTTATGGTAGAGTAAGCGAGAATCTGAGAAATGAAGTGGAAAGAGCATAGAAGGGGGAGAGGAAGGGGTGAATTTTCAATAAAACCTCCCTGAATTCAGGCAGAGAGAAAAGAAAGCGATAAATAATCTCTCTGCAGATAGCTTGCATCTCCACACTGTTTAATGGCATTCTTATGCCCGATTTCCATGGACTCTGGATATCACATGAAAACCAACAAATCTTGGCTACCTGGGGCTCCTTCCAACAAATTCTGCTTTGCAATGAGCCTGTCAGCCTGCTCAGATTTACTCAGCCTGCAAACCGTGCTGCAAAGGTAACTGACTGCCCATTAAATGGAGTAGCTCAGCATTGGACCAGAAGCATCACAAGGAGGATGAGCAGGGAGGAAGGGAAGAAGAAAGCTTTCATGTCTTGTGGAGCTTCAAGCTGCCAGATTTGGGTGGTGGCAGGAGGTGCTGGCTGAGGTACTCTTGCCTAGGTACTTTATCCATATCTAAGTCTGCTTCTTTTCACCCTGAAGTCTAGGGAAAATAAATCCTTTAGGCCTTGCACAACTCCCACTGCACTCCTGCAGAGGGTGAGGAAGACCCATAGAGCATATCTCACTACAAAAAGACTAAGTATGCTTTTTCATTGAAAATCCTCTATATTCAGGTCTGACCAACAATACAATACAGGGAGTTTGTCCCATGCTTAGCAAAGGACACTGCAGAATTCCCCCATTTTTTTCTGATAAAAGTGAAACAAATTGTTTCCAATTAAAATAAATACATAACACAGTACTTAAGAAACTTCTTGGTTAACTTTACAGCTTTATTTTGATTCACTTATTTTCTTTTCCTGAAGAGAGGGCTGCGTAAATGCTGCACTGTTAAGGGAAAGAAGTTCAAACTTTATATAAGGGCTTTTTGCCCAGTGTCTCTTGGCATGCTTCCTTGGGTTTTAGATTGCTTTGTATGGTGAAGCATTACAGAATAAGATAACACTGTGTTATCTACGCACTAAGGAAGGGCTTTGCGCTAAAGAAATTGAGCCAGAATTTCTTTTCAAGGAGAGCAGAGAGTGCATTTGAATAAGCACTAAATTCAGCAGGGGAATAACTAATATGATTGGTTTTAAAGATGCAGAAATGAATATTTTGATGTATTATGAATGTTGTGTGAATTTAAAAAAGCTGGAGGAAGAACGTACATGCTTTTTACTCCCATTTCCAGCCAACATGCTGTAGCAATTTTATAAATCAGAAAGTAAACAAATGCTTGTGATTTTATTTTTGAAAGGCTACTATCACAAAATACCTTTGGCTCATTTGTTCTGGCAATATGTGCCTTAATGATGTATCTCACATCATAGCCAGCAAATGTTTTTGCAGCATGTTTTGTAGAAGTGATGAAGATTTTTAACAGCCTGTTCTCCACCAAATTAAGCACTGATCCTGCAGATGCTTACACAGTTTACTTGTTTCCACATAAGGCATGTGCATAGATAGTAAAATAGTAATGATAGGCACATGCTTAGAGAATGTAGTCTCCAAGATGGTTAGTCCAGTTTCTGAAGACTACTGGGCTGGGATCATCGGAATGTAAACGAGTTACATCTTTGCTCTCATCTGGATTGCTCCTCAAGAGCCATGCTTTTATTCTGCCAACGATCTTTCACGTGTTGTGTTTAGAGAAACCATTTTATTTCTCAAACAAAGCAATGCAACAGATATTGATTGAAAAGAAAATCGGCTTACTGATGGAAAATACAGTATTTTCTACAAAACCAGGCACCTGAAAAAGCACTCATCAATGTCATCACGATATGCATTGGTCTTACGTTACAAATCAGCCCCTTACAGTAGCACTGCAAAAACTTCTTGAATCTTCAGGTAAGAAGTTATGCAGGACCTCTGTTAACCAAGGCCCCTTAGGAAGGGCTGACTGGTACTTGTGCTGCAACCATGAATTTCACCCTTGCCCAGACAGGTGCAGCTCTCACCAAGCTGAGCTGAAAAAGAGCAGGATCCTCTTACACCGGAATTGATGTTTGCTCACAGTTTTCCATCATGCAGTATTTCATGGTCTCCATTTTCAGGTTATTAAAATAGGATATTATCCAACAAGTGGAGGGGAAGAAGGGGTCAGGGAGTTGGTTCCTGTCTCAGAAATGGCAGCTAAAGCTGCTGAGCAACATGTGTTTCTCATTTGAAATGTATCACTCATTCTTAAAAACAATAATACATACCATCTGTTGTAGCCATTCATAATTGATAAGATTTGGGCTGAGTTTGACTGTGAAAACCCATTTTAACATGAGTATCAACGTGCATACAAAGAAGTGTTGCAAAGCAATTTGTTGTTCCTTTCCATACATTGCAGCCAATGATGGCCAACTGTCACTTGGCACACACATGCTGCTCTGGAAACCCGATTTATCAAGTCATTGCAAGGCATCAGCATCTGCCCTTCACAAAAACAGGTTAATAATTAGGCGCTGTTTCCCTCAAACAGTTAATAACCAAATTGCTAGATGCTTGTATGACTGGACAGAACGGTTGACTCTGTGTCAACAGAGCTATTAAAATGCAAGGATACACAACAGAAAGCACTCTTTTTCTCATAAAAAGTAAAAAACTGAATGGTTGTCTTGTATACTCTAGGGCTGGTTTGAGACTTTGATAGCCATTTAATTTTGTCTCTGAGAAGAGAAGGGAGGACGGAGTAGTCCCCTTTGAGAAAGAAAAGCCTTTCCTTTGCACTGCAAATGTCTCTCCCTATTAACATCACCGCAGCTCAAATTTCTCAGCTCACAAATCTGAAGCCCCAGACTCACCCAATTTATTAACCAAGGCTACGCTGATTCTAATGATGCCCAATTTCAATCCGTACATTCAAATTACCTCCAAGTCAACGAGAAAACTCCCAGGTGTTTCAGTGGGCTCTCATCAAAAGCATGGGCTTGGAGACAGCTACACCTTTATTAAGCCCATTGTTTGCTTGGTTTTAAACTCCAGAAATTAAAGATGACAATTTTACCAGGATGTGTTTGCAACGGACTCGATTTGAAACACTGACTTTTTGTTTCCAAAGCACCAGCACCAGCATGCGGATTTGTCACTTTATGATAATTACTATGTCCCCCCACACAACAGTCATCTGGAACATATTTCATTATTGACTTCATTTAAAACGTACACGGCATGTGCTCACTCTTCTGAGTAAGTCTTTAAATGGACAAAGGCTGATTTGTTCCTTCTTCAAAAATCCAGCCTCAGCATGTAAAGCTATCCCCAATTTAGGTTTATGCTATTTGTGTATAGCATATATAAAATGTAAACACGCTGACATTCATCAAGCATTTAAGCACATGCCTAGGTGTAAACACACAGGTGGTCTCCCTGGGAAAAGCCTCAGTGAAACCTGGGGTACAACTGCAGACGTTCTCTGTACATACAACCTGTGTAGTGTAAATACACCATGTGAATGAAACCTGTTGGCAGCACTCACATACTACTGCATTTTCACTGCTACATTTTAGTGTATGATGCCTCCACATTTTTAGCTTTATATCGAGTATCAACTAACGGTCTTCCCTTTTTCAGGTGCTGCTAACCTGAGCATAAATACCCAGAGAAGCAACAGGACACAAATGCAATTGGAACAGGGCTAATTTCATTTTATGATAACAGAAAGACCACCAGTAGCGATTCAGTGTAATTTTACACCAAAGAGAGCCACTAGCCACTCCTTTCCTCTCTCCCAAGCGAGGCTACAATATCAAAGTCATGTACCTTACAATTTCAATGTTTTGTGCCAAATCTTACCAATAAAAAAAAAAATCTCCAATATCACTTACATATCATTTCCTGAATTTTCATCTCCTTAGGGTCAAATTTTCAAGCCTGAGTCTGCATTTGCTACAACGCCTTTACACACACACCTTCCCTCCTCCTGCCCCCCTTTTAGCTTTGCTGCAAAAACATGGGAATGTCTCCTAAGGTTGCATTCGGAATAGCACTTAAATGCACGTTTTGTTGCTTTAAATAGTAACATAGGTGGAGTAACTCTAGAGTGTTTCATATATAGACATTGAAAGTAGATTTCCAGGGAAGCTTAGCTTTCATTAGGGCACCTAAATGTAACGGGCTCATTTTCAAAATCCCACAGAGTGCAATAGCTCCTATTCTGTTTAGCAGAACTATTATTTTGCCGATCTGAACATCCGAGGTTTCTGAAGCTTTCAGGTTTGCATGTCTGTGTGGTCCCACAGGCCTATGCAAGAGCTTAAATTGAAGAATGTGCAATTATTAATTTTTAAAGCAAAAGGATAAATGCCTGACACTGCTTCTACTGTGTTATTAAAAAAAAAAAAAAAAAAGATGATGACTTGGTGGATTATGCAGGGATATGCTAGCCCCAGCCTCTGCTGAACTAGTCTGTGCTCTCCAGCAAAGGAAAAGACAATAGTTTCACTATGACAGACCACTCAATGCACAAGAGAGAAAAAAAAAATTGAGAGTTAATGAGGCACTGCTGAATAATACCTTCACAGAAGCAGAGAGAAACCAGGTAGATGTCATCTGCAAGGTAAATTAAAATTATACATCTCTGAGGATTATCAGTGAAATTTGAGATCTGGAAGGGAATTTGCTTTTGATATTGGAAGGGATAAATACTCCATGTAAATCCTTTTATGTGGGCCTGTAGAGCGGAACAGAGAAATTAAAGATAAATGAGATTAAGGCGTTTTTTAAAACTACATTAGACATATTTAAGTTACCCATGGAGGGAAAAAGACTTTGGAGGAGGAGATTAGTTTAGACCCTCAGCAGTACATTCATCTGGGAAATCATTTGGAACAAATCTTTTCTAATCGGAATCGGTCGCTACCCCAGCTCCCAAAAGGCAGACAGCCCCCTCAGCCCCCTTCAGGAACAATCTGCCATAACTGCACAGTCTTTTCTGAAGCTAGACAGCGTCTAAAAAATGCACGAGCCTTGCAGCTCGTTGCAGCTGTGAGCTAGGAATCGCTGGCTCTGCAGCTGAGGTCTTCCTCCTGCAGTGCCATGAGAGCTGGTCAGGCAGCTGGCAAGGACATGAGCCCACTGAGCAAGTCAACATTTCTGCACAGTCTGGCAACTGGCAAATTTTGGGCGAGGTTTAGGAAAGGAAACTCATAGGGGTAAGTTATTTTATTTTATTTTATTATCATTTTTTTTTTCAAAAGGATGCCCTGGGGAGGGCCCCTTTGCCTTAGCTTCCCACAAATCCTGCCATTTAATTCCTCTTGGAAACGGAGACAGAAGCTAACCAAAATCAAATGCTGTGCAGTCTGTGTTTCTGTCTCCCTTGCCAGAGTTTGAGGTATATACAACTACTATGGTTTTATACAGGCCTATATTGTTATTAAAAGTTGACTGGAAATGTTGTTAGCAAGGAAAGTGGAGGAAATGAGTAAAAAAGTAATACATTCAGATCCATTTGGCTCTCTTCCTGGGAGCCCTTTTAATATAAAGGAACTCAACAAAGCTGTATTTTTAGATCTGGAAAGATGTGCTTTACTATTTCGCACACTAAAGGGATTTACCTTAATACACTCAAAATTTCCCCCTCCCTCCTCCTCCCTGATGTGCTAGAAGAAATGAACTTCAATCCTAAACTTAACCACTGGATACAGATATTCCCTTTTCCCTATTGGCCAGAATAAAAACCAATAAATGTATTTCATTTCTTTTGTGGATTTATAATAGCACCTGGCAAGGATGGTCTTAATCTCCTTACACTGCTTGCACCAATGAAAGAAACCTTTGCAGTATTTATTGTGAGAGATATGAAAGGATAACAGGAATAAAATCTGGAAATATAAATATTATCTTCATGAAGATCTGTTATAAAATATATGAAATCCATATCAGCCTCTCTGGAGGGTGCTCGGCATAATGGCGCAATTTAGACAATAGGTTGTTAAAGATGGGAAGAAATACATTCCTCTTAATGACACAGAATTGTTCAGAAACAATTGTGAGCTATGGGGTCATGTTTAGACGGCAAATTGGTGGCAAATACCTAGAGGTACACCTGTCAGGAGTAGACAAGAAATACTGGTTAGTACAAAGGACCTAAAGTCAGTGGTTTCTTCCTGTATGTACAGCGGACAAGCATGATTGCAGGGGCCAGACTGCTATGTTTTCCAGCCATCTTTATTAATTAATCCTACACAGATATATTTCAAAAATTAGAAAGATGTTCCATTATTTGGATACGGAATCATCAGCCACTTAGGTGGGGAAAATCATGGATTATTAATATATTGAGGAATTCGCCAGAATTTCATTATTCTTTCTGCCCAGCATGGTTACAATTTCCATTATTAGTTGAGATACTCTCAATTACTCACTATGCTGGAAATGGGTGTGACAAAGATGGATTTCTTGAAAAAGATGAACACCTTCAGAAAGCCTTGGGTTACTAGAAACCTGGCACAAAGTTTGCTGACATTGAAAGAAAGCTTCCCAGTGCCTTTAAAGACTTTTTGATTCAAATGCAAAGGCATTCAGACAACAGATTTAAAGATTTTTAAGCAAATTTTAGTTGAAGTGGCTAAACCCAGAGCAATGGTGTACACTTTCTCACCAGAAGTGGGACAAGACTGGAGAGGAATAACAGTGCTCTGAAGTCACGCTAGTAATTAAGTTACTCCCTTAGATTCATAATCTTCATAAAATGAGATAAATCACACTATTCATCACAGTTTTCCATCTTTAGTTTCCATAACAGAAACCAATCATGGAGGCCTTAAGGAGAACAGACAGAGGTCTACCTCAAGGAGAACATCCAACATGAGAAACACGCAGCATATCTATGGTAAAGTCTTTGACTTATTTGAAGTCTAGGTCTCTGCAATGCAAAATTTGTGAGCATGAGATGATGGTAGGGATACAGATACGAATGTACTATCTGTTCCTCTACCACAGGAACCTTTTCAGATTATCCAAAGAAAGGAAGAAACCTTCTCACAAGTGTATTTGCTAAAAACTTTAATGAACATTAAACTACTGTCATGCTTAGCATGCTCCCCAACATTCCCCTCAATATGTTTGTGAATTTTACTCTTGCAAACTTGTCACTGGTCTCCATTTCACTTTACACCTACTTAAGAATTAATTGGAAAAGAAAAAAAATAATTTCTTCTTAATTATATCTGTCACCAGGATACTCAAGCTTTTACAGGAAAAGAATTGCACCACTCCTGCTGTTTCCCTCACATACATTCAATGTTTCCTAAAAGATCCTCAGGATTTTCCAAAGAAACGGAAAAAGAAGTTCTGAATTTCCCTCAAAAAAAGTAAGCAAACATAAAGCCATTTTTCTTGCCTTAAGTCTTTGTATTTGGGCTGCGGGTGTTAAATTTGTGCCACGTGTAGCCCAACACGTTGTGCCATTCAGACACCTGTCAGCAGATCATGCTCCTGGCTGCCGCTCTCATAGTTCATCATGTAACTGGTCAGTTCAGCCTTCAGTTAAAAAAGCCATTTTGTAATGCTGCAAAAAAAAAAATATTTTTCTTTGGACTGAAACACAAAAAGTCTGGAAGTAATGAAAGTCTTACAATAGGACTGACAAAGAAGAATGTGGAGGGGTGTACATCCTCCTTGTGGTCAAATTAAACTCTCCCCTGCTATCTCCTGTAATATTTTGATCTTCACTGTGCTTGAGTGTGAGACCTTCAACAACTATGAAGCTTGTAGGTGTCCAGCTCAAATGTCAGACTTCATTTTAAGGCTTACTTCACTTCCTTGATTACTTAGGAGTGCAGTTTGAAAACAAGATGGTCAGAGAAGTAACTCTCAAATATTCACATGACTAAACGTGTACTTACTGCAGCGACTCTTCCGTAACAATCTGTTCAGCTGGTAAGCTACAAAGCCATTTTTCTAAGTGATGTTAACACATGTCCATCAGATTTTGTCCCTACTAACTTTGTAAGCAAATGTGGAATAAAACACACCATGATCAGCTGACAAGTTCATGGATGCCCAAGCTATAACCTTGTCCAACCTTCTTCCCCTGCCGCATTTCAGATCTAATCCAGTTCAGCTCAGCAGAAACATTAAGATGTCTTTTCCAATAAATAAGCATGCACAATTCAAAGACATCAGGGAACACACTCTGTCGGGCATGCAGATATGATTTTCAGAACCAACATGTGCTGTAAAGACTGACACATCAGGTAATGGAGGCATTTCAATATGCTAAGCCCGGGTGGTGAGCCAGTTCAGGGGCTGACCTGCCGAACACTCAAGAAAAAAAAAGAGAAAAAAGATGACTTTTCACAGAAACACCCATGTTGGCACAAGTTGGGGAAGAAGTGTCCCACAATCTAGAGGAAAGGACAGAGATGACAAGAGCCAGCAGGAGCTGGCTTTTCACAGGAACATGCTAGAAATAATGGATGGAGCAGGTTGTGGTGGCCTTCATGATACAGAATTGGCTAACATTTGTCTAACTTCTCCTCACGAGAAAATCCACAGTACTCCTGCTGACAGCAGGCCTTTAAACAAGTATGCATTACAGGCATAAACACTTTAAATTACCTTGTTCTTTAATTTTACTCAAATTCAACTCATATTTAAAAATGAAGCACGTTTTTGTACATCTCATTGATTTCACCATTTCTCACAAAAAAAAATCTTTTTTTTTTCATCTCAGACTACTTTCAAATTTTCAAACACATTTATTTTCCCCATCTGTCAGCATGTAATTTTCCTCCCATTCCTGAAAACCTTGCCTACACCTATGCAGATAGCTCAGCCTTCAGGCTAAGAGACTTCAGGTTCGCAAAGCCCTGCAATATCAAGTTATTTTAATTAAGGGTGCTTTCCAAGCAGCTATTGTGTATGTGCACTCTCCCCACCAGTAAATAGTGAAAGAAGACTGATAGGGGAAGTAACAGGTCCTTTGTTTCTGCCTCCTTGGAAAAAGGACGGACAAGCAAAGCTGAGAATTTCAGTGAATACAAAAGAGGGTTTTTGGCCGCAGTGCCTGTGAAATTGTATGCCTTGGAAGAAAGGCAATTTGTCAGCAGGATACAAAGTAAAGAGTCTTTGCTCAGAAATAATCATAATGAGTACTTAGTTATTTTTTTATTATTATTATTGTTCCTAGCCCACGCGCACAAATCATTTATTTAACTAAAACAAAGGATGCCCAGCTTTAGAGGGGGAATTCACTCTTTACTGACCAAAGTGTCTCCATTTTCTCTGGGGGAAAGTTCTCTTGGGGAGAAAAAGGAAAAAAAAATAGAGCAAAAGAAAACTGGAGAAGCCACAAGCCCATTTGTTTACCAAAACATGGCATTGCTCTCGATGGGCACAGGCTGCTTCTCAACCAATAGGGAAGGTGTCAAGAAAACGCACAAAGGGAAAATGTGGAAGCCTCATAAGAGTCTTACAGCACTCCAGAAATAATTAAGAACCATGTTCTTGGAAAAAGTGGTCTCATTAAATTGTTTTCAGATTGTAATTTGCTCCCGCTTCTTTCCCTTTCCACCAGCAATCTTGGAGCGTTGAAAATATCAGTTTGCTTTCTAGTGCTTG
Source organism: Cygnus olor (assembly GCF_009769625.2). NCBI lineage: Eukaryota > Metazoa > Chordata > Aves > Anseriformes > Anatidae > Cygnus > Cygnus olor. Next base: position 13,317,562 of record NC_049172.1, on the reverse strand, counting down.
TATTCTCTTAAAAATGTCATTATTCAATTATCTGTCTATTCACTGGCCCGAAGGTCCAGCGGAGCAGATATTGTGGGCCTTCATTTAATGTTTTTAAATGCACTTCAGTCCACTTGTGATACAATAAAACTTTATTGAATTCTGTTCCCACATCACACTTACCATCCCTCACTTTTATTGATATGTGAGCCTATCTTCTCTTCTGTCAGCAATAAAAGGAATATTTCTAGCAAAGAAATGACCTTTCCTTCTATCAATATAGCAATTGGGAAATGCGATTTCAGTTTCCATGTTTAAAAATAATAATAACAACAACAAAAAAAAGGCTTAAGAAAAGATAAACACTGCTCCACCACTGTTTTCCTTCCCTTTATTAGCATTAAAAGACTAGGAAAATGTCTGTACGCACCAAAGGTATCTGATCCCTCTCTAACATTCATTACCTAGAGGAATGGAAAGGGAGGACAATTTATCCTTCCTCAGAAGTCACATTTTTCCCTTGCAGGAAATAGTCCTTGGAATAGATCTTTCCGATATTAAAACCTGGTAGTAGACTTGTCGCCCGGACGAGCTGCAAGTTATCACAGTGTGATATGATAGGTGAGTTGCTGCCAAGCCCAGGGCATGAATCTCATTCCCTCCTGCTTCTGCAGTCCTTTCTATCAATGCAGCAACACGCTTGGTCCTGTGGAGCTCCCACCCTTTTTTTCCACTTTGCCCTGCTCTATACCACAATATTTCTAAGCCTCCTGCAGGTTTTCACATTCTTTAATAAAACAGCTGGGTTTTGAAGGACAACAGCACACAAGATTTTTTTTATCTCCAAAACCTAGAACCTAGGGGACTTCAGAGCTCAGGAAAAACTGAAGGTAAATTTGACCTAGCTATCCCCTTTCCAACAACATGATGGATCCATGAGAGCCTGAACAGTTGTCTGAAGGAGAAAATGAACAGATAAAACACTCCAAAATACCTCCACACTTCAAACTCACACCTTTTTCCAAGCTGAAATGGATCCAAATGCAGGCAGTCCCCAGGTTTCAGCTGAAGCCAGTGGGAAACGCTTGCTCACAGATCGGAAAATCTGCCCATGCTCTGACTTCAGGTGTGACCCACCAAGTGCAACACTATGGCCACAGCCCACCAAACATGTGTGCTCCGGGGACTGAGGGAAAGGAAGTTCATCAGCCTGGAGTATGCCCTTCTTTCTCTTTATCTGTCTCAGAAATACCAGCAGGACTACAGAGACACATAGGGCTTGAACTGCAAAGTGCATACACAGGCTATATTTGCATAGGCAAAACCAATACATTGGTTTGGATTTATCAGATTATAAATAGAAAATGTGGCTGCTAACGATGACAGCTAGCTCAGCAGCTCTCCTACCACCATTAGTCCTGGAGACTCTTGCTTGTCACCAGTCTCGTGTATGGATGACAGCAGATAAACTGCTCATCTGCTTTCTGCACTGGCTCACAAGTAAAACGGGAAGTCCCTTAGCACATTACAAAGATGAAATAAGGAAAATTATACTCCTAGACATACAGTCACTATGAGAACAGGAGAATAAAAGTGCCATAAGCAGATACATGCTGGAAGTGTTTCTGTAGTATCCACTACGAGTGTTACACCCAGCTTCACAAAACCACTTCCAACACGGCTGTTTCCATTACCCGTTTAACACTGCCCAGAAAAGAAAGAAGGGGAGACGGATGTGCTAAGAAATAACAATAGAATACGGGATCACAGGGATCCTTGCAACACGGGGTTTCTCATACATACACACAGCAAAATGTAGCTTAAAATGCAGTCTCAGACATATCTCTGCAGTGTGCCACGTCTCCACAACAATGGCGAACTGCAGATCTACAATAGCACATATTTAATAGAAAACCATGGAAAAGCTCTCTTGGTCTGTAACCATTAAAATAAAATTCAGCTGTAAGAAACATGGATTGAAAAAAAAAATCAGTATTTCAGAAAAAAAGGAGGGGTATTTCAAAGAGACATCAGAGAAAAAAACAGTATACACCAAGGTCTGGTTTAAGACAAGATTAATTTGGTGACTATTTCTGAGATCAGAAAAATATGGTAACTGATGCCAGTGAAGCCTATCAAATTAGGTCATCTTTTTACTTGCTGCAATCACCTGCTGCTTTTCACCTGATTGTTATTATCAGAGAAAAAAAAAAAACAGCACAAAAACAACACACACGGCTTCTTGTAATGACTCCCCATTTATGTACATAGCATCTGCCATCACATAAACTTACTGCAGGGTCAGGAAAATGAGGAGAGGATAGGACTACCTCTATAGTCATCTGTTTTCCCCACGTTGAGAGTTAGTGCAGCCTCATGAAATGCTCCTTGTCAGGGGTAACCCTAGCAAGCCCACAGGAGTGCTACAGGGAGAGTAATATAAAGGGTGTTTTAAAATATATGAGCTACTGAAGTTAGAAGAGGAGGTTTTCCCCTCCTGAGAGGAAAGGGGGATATTTTCTTCTTGAAAATGTTCCACATTATTGGAAGAGTGAAAAACTAAATTAAAATAAAATAAAAAAAATCACAAGAGAAGCGGGCAACCCAACCGAGAGTTTTAAGTTCTGTAACTTTTCTCTGAGGGAGTGTATACACTAGCACTTTATTGAGTGTAAGTGTCTAAGGTCAGTCCTAACATCTGTTAAAGACGACTCCTAAACGCTGCTCTGCTGAGACCCACACGAGCTCCCCTCTGCCACCAAGTCAGCGCTTGGCTAAACCGTACCTCGCTGTCTACAAGCAACCATTCGAAACCTTAGGGAGTAAACCATCCGACCCGACAAAGCAAGCTGGAATTGCACACAAATATACGTGCCTGCTGAAATATTAATTCCTTTGTTACGCAACTGCTGTGTTTCTTTAGGAGATGGCCATCTGGTAGATGCTGCTGTTCACCACGGGCTTGGTGCACAAAGCTGCAGAGCAAATGCCAGTGGCTGAGGAAGGATTTCCCAGGCATCTCCCTAACAGCACTGAAGAGACCATACAGCCTGCTCCTCTCCTGCAGCCAAGCATCCAGAACTGTAGCTGGGGTCAGACAGCAGTGCCAAGAAAAATGGATATGAAAGGACTTCGGCAGCAACCCAAATTGGGCTGAAGCACCTGGGCTTGGTGACAAGAACCCAGTGGGAGATGGTGCTTCTGTGCAGGACCAGCTGAACCATGGCAAATGGCTGAGGCATCACCGAGGGGGAAACAGATTTTACCCACCAGGAGTAGCTTTGGTCCAGATACACCCTTGCTGACCCCCTTTTCCTGAGCTCACCCCATTCCCCATTGCTTGTACGGTCTTTGCTTGTGGCACTAGCCATGGGGTGCTCCTGTGGCCCAAGTGAGGAACATCTGCTAAGTCACGCCAGTCATTTTCAGAGAGAAGAAGTAGAAGGCAGTAACAAAGCCAGGGAGAGACTGAGGTATGAGAAGGCCTTAGGTTTCACACTTCATCGCAGCAGATGAGAGTGCACGGTTTGCATGAATGCAGGCTTGTGAGCCAACTTCCATGGTGCTACACTCATGAGGATTTGACCCCAAATTTCTTAGTCAAAGGGCGCAGAACAATAAACGTGGGAGAAGGCATCCTATGTACAACATGCTTGTCCCCCGTTGCCTCCCATAACTCTACTCACATAGGCAGTATATTTGATTCATGAGCAAACAGAGCAAAGAGCCACCAAAGTCACTAACTTAATTGCAAAGGTAGCACAGCTTGTTGTTGTTGTTGTTTTCCTCACATCATTCAGGTCATTAAAACACATTCAGTCCCTACTGTACATTTGGTACTGAGCAACCTCTCACAAGAGTTATTTTAAATCTTGTACATAAGGCCGATTAACACCTTGGGGCATAATATTCACATATTACCTTTCTCACAAGGCACCACTATTCCTCTTTGTTTTATATACAACAAAGGCTACAGAGGGGTACTAGGTAATGACTATTGCTTTACCAGCCCAGTCTCAGGAGGGAACAGCATACCTCATGCAAATCGCAAATCATAAGGAAATACAACCTGCTATGATAAGTAGAAACCTATCCCCCCTCACCCTCCCTACGCACAGCGTTGTTTGTACAATGAAAGACCACATTTAAAGTGGAATACCTTCAAACCAGTCATTTGCTAGGGCAGACCTTAAGCCCTTAATGTCACGCTTCCCATGGGTTTAATAGCTCACCCCATAAAAAATATTCCATCACCGTATTTAGAAGCTGCACATTTTTGTGTAGAAAAATCAAATACAGACCCGCTGAGCACCCCCCTTCACCCGAACGCAGAGAGACACAGAGTCCCTCAGTGAAGAGAGATCCTTCTGCTCACAGATGAGGTCTCAGCTGCAGCCCCCACTTTGTGGTTTCCAACTGTCTCACAACAAACGAAACCCTCTGCAACCTTTCCATGTCACAGTGGCAGGCAGGCGGTCACCTACCACACGAGGAACTGTGAGGTTACCGCTTCCCCTCCAGACAGCCTGCCTGGCATCTCTCAGCCATGTCTGCCCTCCTGCAGCCCGTGATTGAGGCAATGGTGCAGTGCCTGTTTGCAACGACGATGCTCTTAGTCCTCCAGCTGAATCTTAAGTTTCGTCAAATTGAAGTCTCCTGATACTCTCTCAACACAACTCTGTGGCTTAAAAGCACCCATTCCTGAGCCTGTCTTCTTATTTTGAGAGGTATACTATGAGCTTTGGGTTTTGGCCTTCACAAACAGAAAACCTAGAAATAGTGCTGTTATTCACTGCTCAGCTCTTTACAACTGCTAATAAAAAGTACACTCCTGGTATTACCGGTCGTACTTCTTTTTGAGGTATGCCATTTCTGACAGCATGACCATAAGTGCATCTAACAGATTTCCTTTCCACAGAAAGCAAATTCTGAGGTACACTTAACTTTTTGCAACTCTGACATTTCCCATTCAGCCCATCTTGCTGTAATCCCAGATGACTGTCTTTCCGCCCTCAAAAATTCAGGCTAAATGGCAAGTATGCAATTTGCCTTCATAATTTTTGAAGCTTACAAATTAGTAGTTTCTACCATCAAACATCACATTTCCCAAAACATAAGCTTTCTATCTCCTTGCTGTTACAATACTGTATTTAAGGCACTTATCAAATGTCACCAATTAAAAGGACACTAAAAGGAAGTGCACTGCTATTCAATGACAAGCATAAAATTCTGGAAAGAGAAGCTATAAGCTAGCAATAATGTTTTATTCCTACGGTTTGCATTCACTAATGGAGCTTTACAAATGTTTTCCAAAAAGGTGACACATAACTGTAACACTGCATAACAGGCCAAACATGGGGTACTACTAGGATATTTTTAACCTAAGCACAAACCTTGCACAGAGGACAGTTTTTCATATCTTACCACCTCAGTCTCACATGATGCATATAGTTTGTCATTGAGTGTTTATTTGTCCTCAGGCAAGAAGAGACAAGCTCAAGGCTGGCCCATTCTCCACAATAAATCAGTTCTCCATTAAAGAAAGAAATGCAAATATATCAAGATACATACTGTAAGGGACACATTCGTACTGAACTTCTAGGTATTTATATGTCCCAGGGCAAGGGTCTGGAAACACATCAGGGCCAGCCACAACTGCACATTGGGTCCGATTACTGCATCTGCAAAGCAAAAGAAGAGAGTCAGAAAACAACCTGGGCAGAAGGACAGGTCTGGCACATCTTCTGGCACAGCACCAGCAGGAGTGAAGATGCAGAAACCGGGACTTCAGCATCAGCTTGGGAAGCTCCCCAAGAGAGCATACAAAGGCTGATGGCAAACACTGACATACGTCCACATCAGCTTATCACCACTCTTTAGGTAGCCGTTTTCTTGCATGCTGTCTAAATTCCAGCTAAATCATACCCATAAGATAATGCTTTGCCTGTACACATAATGAAGAGGAATTTTTTTTCAAAAGGGGAGATGAACAGTGCAAAACCCCTTCCCCTCCAAGCAGTTCTTACAGCACCAGGAGGTATTTTTTTCAGAACAAGTTGAGAAGAAGATTTATAAATAATGAATATGGGTGTGTGGCCCTCTAGTTCTTGAAATTAGCCTTAAATATCAGTGTCACAACTAAATGAAATGTAAAAACTAAAGCAACAACATTTGTGGCAAAAATAATCATTGTATATTTTATGGCAGGCATAATAAATAGATTTTGCGAAATATTTATGCTTCCACAAAAACAGTCATCTTGAATGATGCTGTTTAATGCAAAGCAAAGAATGGAAGCAGTAACACTGAGAGGAAAAAGAACTATTCACCAAGTATACTATCAAGAAATCTCTGCAGAGAGCTCTGAACAGATTGGAGAGCTGGGCAATCACCAACCGCATGAAGTTTAACAAGAGCAAGTGCCAGGTCCTGCACCTGGGTTGGGGCAACCTTGGCTACATGTACAGACTGGGCGACGAGATGCTGGAGAGCAGCCCCGCAGAGAGGGATCTGGGGGCTGTGGTTGACAGCAAGCTGAACATGAGCCAGCAGTATGCCCTCACCTCGAGCACTGTGTGCAGTTCTGGGCACCACAGTACAAAAAGGACATGAAACTTTTGGAGAGTGTCCAGAGGAGGGCTAGAAGGATGGTGAAGGGCCTAGAGGGGAAGACGTACGAGGAGCGGCTGAGGTCACTTGGCCTGTTCAGCCTGGAAAGAGGAGGCTGAGGGGAGACCTCATGGCAGCCTACAGCTTCCTCACGAGGGGCAGTGGAGGGGCAGGCGCCGATCCGTTCTCTTTAGTGACCAGTGACAGGACCCGAGGGAACGGTGTCAAGCTGTGACAGGGGAGGTTCAGGCTGGATATCAGGAAGAGGTTCTTCACTGAGAGGGCTGTCGCGCACTGGAACAGGCTCCCCAGGGACGTAGTCACGGCACCAAGCCTGTCGGAGTTTAAGAAGCGTTTGGACTGTGCTCTTAGTCATAGGCCTGAATTTGTGTGTAGACCTGTGTGGTGCTAGGAGTTGGACTCGATGATCCCTGTGGGTCCCTTCCAACTCAGGATATTCTATGATTCTATGATGAAATTGGTTCCACAACATAAAAATTAAACCTTTTAATTAAGAAAAAAATAAAAAATTCTCACTGAAAGTCTCCTCACAAGTACAGTAACCTCACCACATTTGTTTGAAAAAAATACATTTGAGGATCTTTTTATGCTGTAGGCAAGCTGTTTTGAAGATGCCTGGGTGGACATGAATTACATTTAGGAAGACACTAGAAGATATACAGGGGTCTATCTAAGATGCGCTAGATTGAAAACTAGATGTTCTTAGGATGCACTGGACAGCAGGCTGTTCCAAACCAGCCCAGCTTGTGGGAAAGGAAACGTGTGAGCCTGGGGCTCTTTCTTCTGCAGAGCTGCATGGCGGTGCACAGAGAGCAGCAGCAGATCCCTCAAAAGGGTGACGCAGACAGCTAGCTGCTCCTCGAAAGAAGCAGAAGTCTACAGGTCTCATGAACCCCTGTTGGCTGGGACCAATGACACCAAAGAAGAGAGGAAAGCGGTTTTACTGGTTGTCATTTATTATTATTATTGTTCTTGTTGTTGTTCGTGTTGTGGCTTCATCTTCAAGCACCTGTTGGGCAGCCTTCCCCTCCTCAGACCGAGACACCCCTTGGGGCTGGGGGCACAAGAGATGGCACCTCCTCATGCTCCAAGGGCAGGGGCAGGTGCTGGGGACAGCAGGGAAGGGCTGGCACACCACTCAAACACCAGCAAGGCTTTGATCGACTGCTGGCAGACCTAGCGCAGGCTGGCCACGCCACCCTTTCCTACAGGTGGGATATCTGCATGCTTCGCCCCATCCCAGCTCCTGTCAAGCACAGGGGGCTGCAGCTCTTGCAGGGAGCCATGTCTGTGAGAGGTTGGGGGTAATGGAAGACCCGCAACCCTCCCAAAACATTGTTGCCACCCTCTGGTGACACAGGGACCCGAGGAATGAGATGAGGAGGGGGCTGGAGGCCAGGGCACAGGAGTGGAGGCGGAGGGCAGTCCTGGTGCCCAAGGGGCAGCCTGTCTCTCTGGCAAGCAAAATGTCCCGAGAGAGCCACCCCCAGGAAAGGGGCCCTCAGCCCCCCTGACCCTCCTCCTCCTTCCACACGAGGGCCTCTTTCAGGCTGCACAAGCCCCCTCCCAACACGGCCATGTTGGGCCTGGGGCGTGGTGCGCCATCACAGAGGCCATCACAGAGGCCTCCTGATGTCACAGTGGAATCTGCCCCCCACCTCTTTGTCCTGGGGCCTATAAAAGCCCCTGCGCCTGGCCCCCCACTCACTGATCTCCCAGGCCCTCTGGCGACAACCAGCGACTGTTGGTATGAAGAGGTCCTGGGCTGACGGTTGCCCACTGCTTCTTGGGAGCAAGTGGTTTGCGGAACCACAGAAGAAGTGGAGGCGGAGGAGCGCCGGCCGAGAAGGAGCAGCCGCGGCGGATGGTGTGGAGCCCATGGAGGTGGATCCACCTGCGGAGGAAGAGCTGATGGAGGTGGATCCACCTCCATCCTATCTGACATGGCACAGCGTCATCGTGCCAGGGCTCCCACCAGCAAGACCACACCATCGTCTTCGCAGAAGCGCCCGGACTGCTCCATATTCCTGGCCCTGCCTCCGCCTCCGCAAATAGGGGGGAGAGGCCATCCAGTTACCATCATGCAGGCTTGCCTGCAGGATGGCCTCTTCCCCCCCCCACCTCCCGCCCCTTCCCCCATCCCCGCCTCTCCTGTAGAGGTGTCACCTCTTCTGCACGGAGTCCCAAGCAGTGGGCGAGAGCGCACTCGGATTCCTCTGGGCTGCTGCACCGGGGCAACAGGAGAACCCTTCCGAAGGCCACGCTGGGCATGGGGTGTCTCGGCCTGAGGACGAGAAGGCTGCCCAAGAGGTGCCTGAAGACGAAGCTGCGCCCTGCATGGTGGTGCACAGAGAAGAGCAGCAGATCCCTCAAAACGGTGACACAGACAGCTGCTCCTCTGAAGAAGCAGAAGTCTTCGGGTCTGCCTGGAAGAAGCGCGGGAGTGCAGCGTAAAGGCCCCTCAAGATGCTTGGTTACCAGTTCTTCCCAAGACGGGGCAACAAACTGATAGAATAATCATAAGAAAAATAATAAATAAATAAATACATTACAACAAGAACAACAACAATAAAGAACAATCATTAAAACCGCTTTCCTCTCTTCTTTGGTGTCATTGGTCCCAGCCAACAGGGGTTCACGAGGGGTAGGTCCTGTTAAACAAATTTGATTTCCTTTTATGATAAGATCACCCGTCTAGTTGATCAAGGGAAACCAGTTGATGTGATCTTTTTGGATTTCAGTAAAGCTTTTGACACAGCTTCCCATAGGATCCTACTGGACCAAATGTCCAGCATCCAGCTGGACAAAACCATCATACGATGGGTGAATAACTGGCTGACGGGTAGGGCTCAAATGGTTGTGGTAAATGGGGCCGCATCAGGCTAGCAGCTGGTCACCAGTGGAGCCCCAAGGCTCCATTTTAGGGCCAACTCTCTTTAACCTTTTTATAAATGATTTGGATGTAGGACTGGAAGGAGTTCTGAGCAAATGTGCAGATGATACCAAACTGGGAGGAGTTGTTGACTCTGTTGAGGGTGGAAAGGCCTTGCAGAGAGATCTGGACAGACTGGAGAGCTGGGCGATCACCAACTGCATGAAGTTTAGCAAGAGCAAGTGCCAGGTCCTGCACCTGGGTTGGGGCAACCTTGGCTACACGTACAGACTGGGCGACGAGATGCTGGAGAGCAGCCCCGCAGAGAGGGATCTGGGGGCTGTGGTTGACAGCAAGCTGAACATGAGCCAGCAGTGTGCCCTGGCAGCCAGGAGGGCCAGCCGTACCCTGGGGTGCACCAAGCACAGCATTGCTAGTCGGTCAAGGAAAGGGATTGTCCCGCTCTGCTCTGCGCTGGTGCGGCCTCACCTCGAGCACTGTGTGCAGTTCTGGGCACCACAGTACAAAAAGGACATGAAACTTTTGGAGAGTGTCCAGAGGAGGGCTAGAAGGATGGTGAAGGGCCTAGAGGGGAAGACGTACGAGGAGCGGCTGAGGTCACTTGGCCTGTTCAGCCTGGAAAGAGGAGGCTGAGGGGAGACCTCATGGCAGCCTACAGCTTCCTCACGAGGGGGAGGGGAGGGGCAGGCGCCGATTTGTTCTCTTTAGTGACCAGTGACAGGACCCGAGGGAATGGTGTCAAGCTGTGACAGGGGAGGTTCAGGCTGGATATCAGGAAGAGGTTCTTCACTGAGAGGGCTGTCGCGCACTGGAACAGGCTCCCCAGGGATACAGTCATGGCACCAAGCCTGTCGGAGTTTAAGAAGCATCTGGACTGTGCCCTTAGTCATAGGTCTGAATTTGTGTGTAGACCTGTGTGGAGCCAGGAGTTGGACTAGATGATCCCTGTGGGTCCCTTCCAACTCAGGATATTCTATGATTCTGTGAAAATAGTATTTTTTCATACACAGCCAACACGCTTGTATTAGCTGTAAATGGCTAAGTTATTCAATCATTCTGCCCAGAATGGATGCATCTCCTGAGGTGGTATGCTTTCTTCTGAAAGTGAACATTATTCTCACTGAAGATTTTACTGTTCCCCTGCATGCGGAGGGAAGCGACCCTTCCCATTGCAGAGAGTGTCTTTCAGGTGAAGAGCACACCCAGGCTGGGCCCTGAGAGATACCAACCCTGCACCACACTTGGCTCACAGTTATGGGTGATTGACTTGTGCGTGTGTGAACACCCACATTTGCTTCTGTTGTCATGGTACAGGCACTTCTGTGTACAACTTTTAAGTATTTTGGGGATGCAAACACATTCAGGAAACAGCAATCCTATGGAGAAAATTCCTTTACTTTTTCTTTTTTTTAAAAAAAAAAAAACAGGAGGCAGGAAGAAATATAATTAGTCTTTGATTTTTTATCGTTTTGCATGCCAGAAAGAGATCTCCTAAGGGCTAGACCACTACATTTACTTTCTCTAAGACGCTACCTCCTCCGATGTGACATGGGACCTCTGACCCCACTGCTCTTCTGGCAGAAGCCACAACATACAGCACAGAACACATTTAGCTCTGCAGTGGAAATGCTTTGTGTTTACCTGAGGCTATAGTTTGTCAGGCTTAATGAGGATTTTATTTGAGCCCATAAATTAAAATTGATTCATTAGTCACTGCCTTAAGCTCCATAATTTCTTTAATTTTACGGAAAGATTAATAAGAGCTGATATGCTTGCTCATCAGGCTCTTTTGCTGGATAACAGATAATCCAGAGGGCTGGGATGTTTTCATGTTTTCTTGTTGAAAGGAGACAGTTATCACAGCAAGTGACTAGTTTTATCATATACACAGAAAAATAATTTTATTAACAGAAAGGATGACTTTGTTGTCCTTACCCTCACTACTAACAGACAGGTGGCTTGGCTGGGATATCACAGGTAGTTTGGACTGTGTAAGTGGGCAGCCTTCCAGGAGAAGCACTGAACATCATCCAAAACTTCACTTTCAACAAAAATCCTTTACTGGGCTCAATGTGCCTTTCAAAAAGCAATTGCACCGGCCTAATCAATAGTTTCACTGGCAGTAGGGACAACCCTGGGCATGTTACATAGAATATAAGAGCAATGGATCAAAGAGACATTTCAAAATCATGAGTCAGGATCCAAATTTATTAGGATTTTGAAAGGGGGGAGGAACATGGAAGGGAGCAAGAACAGACACATTTAGGGCCCATCTGCATATATTTTCTTGTTTTTCTGTCTGTAAAGAAGCATTTGCTTTGAATGGCCAAGCCTTTCTCTAAAGCCATTTCTTTTTCATGCTTTCAAGGCAGCAAGAACTTGGAACCAGCATTTTGAATGCAAAAACCAGAAGCAAAAACACGCAACCTAGAAAGCTCCAGGTTCATAACCAATGTTTGAAAACCTGAGTTATAAGCCCAACTGCTTCAGGCTGCTAACACCAGCTTTAATATCCCCCAAGGTGTGCTGTGTTCTGGAATATCACCACAATATAAGAGGTGAATGGGGAACACAGGGTGCTAGGATGGGCTTTTTCCCCTAACTCTACGAAGTGCTGCAGCCTCCCTATACATTAGCAGTTCCCTACATAGAGGATGGCAAAACATGTGCCTACCAAGCACAGAAACTTCAGAAGAAGATGAGATCAAATTGTCAGTGCCACCTGGGGAAAAACAACTGAAAACAAAATGAAAAACTCCCAAACGAAATCTGAAATACTAAGTGGTATCAGTACCTCACATAACTTTCAAAGAAGGGCTCATAAAAACAATAAATAAAATCTTTCCCACACACATTTCGGCACATTTCATACTGGCAGCAAAACTGTGCCCTGTACTTGGCATTTTGAGTTTCTTTTTAAGACCCCGAGATGAAACCTGCAGGTTTTCACTCCAGCATGCTTAAAGGAAGAAGGCAATTTGGTCTAAAAATGTTAGAAAAAACTAATACCCATTCAACCAACTATTACTGTCAGACATCAGCCTACAAAATTTTTAAGGGAAGGAAGGGGTAAGAAACACTCATCGGTAAAACTTTGGTTGCCGTGGTTTTGCTCATACTTTTTTCCACTTTTATAACAGATTCTTGGTCTCTTTGGTTTTGTCATTTTTCATTCCAGACACATTAAATGCCCAGATGACACTAAGTGACACACAAGAGGTGACTTAGAAAAGGAGATGCATAAAAGAAGATGCATCTGAAGCCTTGAAAAGGGATGGAAAAACATGTAATTGTACCTTATTCTTTTTCCAGCAAACCAGCCCACGAGCAGCACTAGCTTTTCTTTCTAAATCATGGTATTTTATACTGAGTTCTTGTGATTTCTTGGCACTAATGGCAAAGCAGGCTCCTTTTATTTGCTGAGATAAATTAGGGCAACTGCAGCCAGGGAAAAGATAACTCAGGGATATGCCACCTTTCACCTCTACCTTCGAATTCTGCCCAAGTCAGTAATTGCAAAAAGTCATTACCATGGTAAGAGCCCTTGGTGGCCTACTGCTTGCTAAGCATCTAATGAGTTGGGCCCCATCCAGTTTCTGGTGGGGATATGTCTCTGCTGCAAAGAGGGCTGCCCTAAATGGCACCCTGTGTGTGTTTTTGTGGAGACCACTGAAGCTAGCCAGCTGTGGAAAGGGGTCAGCATCCCCCTGCATTACACTACAAAAAAGCAGCTCCACATCTTGCTTGATCCTCCTCCAACAGGGCAGGATCTGTTTGCATCACTGGCTCTAGGATAACAATATTCCAGGAAATCACAGTCACCCTTTTTCACATCCATCTGTGCCTCTTACCACTGCCTTTTCACAAGCACCTCTTATTTCCAGTGCTGATCCATCGGCTCCTTCAAACAAATCTACTTCTTTGCAAAGGTACAGGTGCCTAACAAGAGATCTGAAAACGAAGCATAACCAGAGATCTCCATTTTCACCCCGCCTTGTGAGACTGAACGCTGTATGCTCAGGAAAGGAGAATACCCCAAACCCTCCTAAAAGTCAGCCTGAGGCACTCAGCAGCATTAAGCACCCAGCATCTGAGAAAGAGAAGTTCATGTTATTTACATACATGTTTTGGAGTGAAAACCCATCTCCTGGAAAGCACGTAAACTGTCCCACTCACAGGAAAAGAAGGGTAGCTTTGTTATTTTTCCAACTATACTTATTTCCACTTATCAAGGTAGCTGTTTTGTCTTTCAGATAAGGAAAAATGTTTATCCTAGAAGGGAGGTGTTGATCCAGTACAACACATACACTGTAACAGAAAATCGGGATTATTTTTGCAGAACTTCTTCCTGTTCCAGTGGAAAATGAATTTCAGGAGTTTAATGTGAAACAATAATAATTCATGCGGTATTTGTTTTCCATTTACAACAGTGGGATTGAAGGAAACATTTGAGTTCAGAATCAGCTTCAGGGCTCAACTCTGTTTGCAACTCTCAATTCAGACTTTAAAAAAAAAAAAAAAAAAGAAAGAAAGAAAAACCACCAACAACAAAAACTTAATTTCCCTTCAGCATACTTCCATTCCTTCTCCCTAGCAACATTTTTATGATTTTTAAGTGACAAGGTCATCTTATGATAGTGAGGGAGAAGCACTTTAAGACATAAACAGCTGCTTATTCCTGGTCTGACATCTTTGATTTTTTCCAATGCTGACATTGTTGATATATTTACCAAACCAGAAAGAAAGAAAGAAAGAATAGTTTGGCAGGTGATGTTTATTTTAGGCCTTTCCAGAAACTTTAATAGCACAGACATGTCAACAGCATCAGGCTAGACATGTCTGGGGTGTTATGTTTGCCAGAAAAAAAAAAAAAATGCAAAGACAGCACAAAATAAAAGATCAATCCCAAAGAGAAGCCTTTCAGCACTAATCATCACAGGCACAATAGCAGTAAGCCTTCCAGCTCCCCCCATCCAGGCAGATGGGTCATTCGCCCCAGACAAGAAAAGCGAGTGCCAAAAACCACGGGGGCAGCCCCTGTAGAGCTAGGGACCTGAGGGAAGAGCAAGCAGAAATCTTTGCACAGGGCTGCAAAAAGCTTCGAGATCCAAATGTCCATTTCATCCTCAACACACAGTCTTCCTCCTGGTCCTTATCCCTCAGAGGCATTCTTGTGAGGTGGAGCAACCCTTACACAATGGTGTGGCTGGGAGCTCCTGTGAACGGGGTGTGCTGGAAGCCACTCCAAGTGGGGACATCACCCACCTCCCTCTGACACCAGGGGGAAAGCAAGGATGCAACTTATTAGAGCTCAAAGCCCTGGAGTAGGGTCTCAAACGCCTTTGAGGTGCTTAGCCTCTATCTCTTAACCAGTTCTCACAGCCCTGGTAGTTTCAGAGCTGTATAATTTACCTTGCTCAGAAGATGGATTTTCCCAGAGCCACTGCAGTCACCTTTCTGACCCCGGTGCTATCCTCCCGCTGAAATGCCCACTCCTAATCCAGAGCTCTGAAATGCCTGATCTCACGCACACATAGCTCAGCTTTTAATATGTGCTTTTAATAGTTAAAATGTTTATTGGCCTACAACTTCAGGGCGTTTTTACACTATTTGCACTAGCTTCTAAAGAGAGGAAGAATGAGAATCAGGCTATTGCAGGAGAGGTCTTAAACACAGCACGGAAAATTTCAGGCTACATGGCCATGAACCTGGATTTAAACTGGAAAGCCCTGAGCTGCCATTTCCTTTACTGCTGTTGCCAAACCCTGCTTGTAACTTGTTCTACCCTCCTCCTGTAGCACAAGGCAATTCTTAATGCTTACGTGTGCCCACCAAGCCTGCTCATCTGTGTTCATTAGCACTAGTCACCAAAACCCAAAGATATTTTTTCCCTCTTCCCTCAGCTGAAACACCTATTTCATATAGACTATTTTTTATGTAAAGACAAGGAAGCCATCATGTGACTACACATGCTAATATAGCCAAGACATCAATATCCAAGCCTGTTTCTCAAGGTCTATTATACTTTTCTAATGGTTTTACAGTAAGAGACAGACTTAATTCATTATCCTTCATGGCAACGCTGCAAGACATCCTTTTTCCTCTCTGAAACACGAAAATCTTCTCTCTGGATGACTGCTTAAAGAAAAAGCCTGTCATGGTGAATAAATCATCCAGGAGTGTGTTCTTCCCTGTCAATATGTGATATTTCCAAATCAACCCTTTAGGAAGGGCCAAAAAGAAAAAAAAAAATAATAATACCCTGGAGAAAGTAAACAGGAAGCAAAGAGAAAATTCACTTATAAGAGGAGTCTAAGTGGAGTCAACATGATGGCTTGCAAATAAGAGGAAAAATTAAAGAAAAAAAAAAGGAAAGGAAAAAAGAAAAGGAAAGGAGGCAGCGGAGTGTGGAGGGGGAGAAGAGAACCACAAGCCCTGGGAAAAGCCTTTGGTTCCCCACATTTGCTTTCAATAACGTTCTGCACAAAAGCAAAGCTAAATCCTCCGCATGTTTAGCTTTCAAAAACAAAGAATTCCTCAACAGAATCTTTCTCTGCCTCTGCAAAACGTTAAAAGCAAAGGACCTAATGACAGGGAGATGAAAATCCAGTTCCTGTAACATTTTCTACATTACGAATTGGTCTTTTTTATTGATCTCTCGGAGCATGGAGAAGCTGGCTTTCCAACCTCTGCTGTGCGGTGTAATTATCTGTGGTGTTTAATGCTAGCACAGACGAGTCCCGCTGCACGCTGCATTTTGTTGTTTTATTGACAGGTTTTAATTATCTATCCAGGTGCCCGAGCTGTCAGCTAGGCTGCTTCTTATGTGATCAAACTAATAGAGAGAGAGGCACAGAGCACTCTAATTGCAGCCACACCAAGCGGCTCTGTGGAAGCATGCCAACGAGATGCATTTAAACTGCTATGGTTATTGTAAAATCTTACGATGTTTTATTTGAAATAGATTCCTCTCTCTATAGCTTCGACCCATTTCATTCCTCTGATTATTATTTTATATTAAGCAAAGCAAGATTGAAGAAAAACAAACCACCGAAACCACACCAAAACCCGAGCCAGGCAAACAGCAGAAAAATCCTGCAGAGCCAACCTGAATTTGAGCAGTAAAGGTCACCGAGGGGACTGCCTAGATGTATGAGGGAGAGCCTGGGAGCAAGATGGAAAATAGGTCCTGGAAATAATTTAAATACCAGTTTTACATAGGAAAAAAGAAAAAAGGGGAAAAAAAGTGATTAAGCCATTTCAACACATTGATAAGGCCCTTAAATTTTAACAAGAAACATTTAACAGCAAATTCACAAGATTTAACAGATTTAAGAGCAATCCAGGGCATCCCTTGACATGCTGCATCTGCTCCAATGCCAGGGATTCCTCAGCTCAGGAGGCTGAGGTCTGGGGCAACACCTGCCAGTGGGGACAGCATGGATTTGTCACCCACCCTCCAAAGGACAGTTCCCCCAGGCAACAAAAGCTTTCTCTTCCATGCTGCACCGTTGTGTGCGTTAACTTTTCTCTCTCACATCCCCAAAGGCAAGCAACAAGCACCCCAAGAGGAAAGCCTGACAAGTGCCTTGTACTAATGTGCCTGGCTACAGCCACCCTGTGGCAACGGGGAACCTGAACTTGCCTGTTGCAAGAAACACTTGTCATTAGGTCAGAAATGACAAAACGACAATCTGTGCAAGCAATCCAGTATATTTGGAAAAAAGGTTGGGGTTAGCATGGAGAAAAACTCTGCACTGAGCACCTCTGAAGTAGTCGCAGTGTTGCTCCAGCTGCGAGGAGCTAAGGACACAAGCACATTTGCAATGCTATCACCTTTTCTTGTATGCATCTGTAGGGCTGAAAACAAAACCAGGCAAGCCTTATGGCTGTAAAGCTCATCTTTTAAAGGACTACATCTCCCCTTTTACAGGTACTTTACTTCTTCCAACTCCATAAACTCCTGTAGCACCCTAATAAAAATCCACTTTACAAAACACTGGCAGGAAATCTGGAGAGGAGAGTAAACGCCTAAAACAAACCAACCCATAAAATGCTCGGTGGTTTAGCCAGAGTTAACACTAGTTAAAATAACTGTGAACAGAAAACAGTCTGGCTTTTAATTTGGGTTAGGAGGTCAAATTAAAGGCTAGAGGAGGTCTGGGCTGAATTTCAGCTGGCACTCCACCCTACTTTGTCTTCATTGCCATTTTAACACAAGCCAATGCAAGCTAAAGCCCATTTTTTTCTGCTTCTTCAGCGCTGCCATCAGGAGCTGGGATAGCCAGAGCAACAGGTAAAGGATTATTTCCTCTACGAGAGCTCTGAAATGCATTCAGAGCAGACTACCATTACCTACTCATCCCCTGTATCTACAGCACAGGAGGGTGGCCCAAACACAGGGATGGTGCTATGGCAGACACCAAGGTGCTGCACAAGGAGCCTCACACTCACAGAGCAGCCCACTGTGGTGGGTGGAGGTCCCAGCCTGCAACTGGTGCTGACAGCTACTGATGCCCAGGACTTTTCCCTGTGTTTGTGCAAGACATTGGGATGTGCTCACAAGCCTACCACCTTCGCTGTGCCAGGCAATGCTGCCCCTGTGCATGCTCAGTCTGCTGGAGGGCTGCTAATTCATGCGGAGCCTTCGGGGCAGTTGCAGGCAGCAACAGCTTTGACTACTGCAGCGGGAACAGCCAGAGCTTGGGTCAGGAACACACATTTCAGGGCAGAGAGGAGAGGTGGCTCACGCATGATGTGCTTCACCTTTCCAGGCATCAATAAAAAGACTTCATTTTCTTTTCCTGTCATTCTCAGAAGCTGCTGCTACATTCCACCTCTTCTCTTCTCAGAAGCCAGTCATCCTTAGGGCAAATCCGAACAAGAACATTTAGACACCTTTTAAATATATTAATAAAAGCTAATACAAAAGATATTCTGTCCTGTTCTTAAAAGAGGAAGGGAAAATCTTGTATTACTTCCACTGCATCCCCACTCAATAATTGTCACATTTCCTTGCAGTACAAGGAAGGAATTACACAGCCCATAATAAACGTGATGCTGCAGTTCACTGTCAGCACCCAACGCTTCCCTCCTGGCCAGTGACAGATTCCTGCAAAAGGAAAAAGTGAGATTAGAGAACACTGTCTCTAAACAGGCTAAAATAATCTGTATTCATGGGCTGATAGGTTTAATGTATTAGCCTTTCACCTCTGTGAATAGGGTTAAAGAAAGGTTTTGGGCCAAAATCATTTGTATGGCACTCCATCTCAAATTTGACATAATAATTGAATGTCTGAATGAAACAAAAATGAATACGTCCAAACAGCACAGGAGGTCAAAGCTGGGCAACTCCCTGATGAACTCAGGAGTGAACTGGAGGCATCGATGCAGCACTGTTTCTAAAACTCAGAGCAACCTCTCTCTTCATCATTCTTGCCAATGGCATGATACTGAGGTGATTTTTTTGTGAAGGGCCACAGTTTTTAGTTATGAAAGCAAATGCCCCTCAGCCTTGTGGGGGGAAGGCTGAGATAGGGAGCTTCCCAACCAAGTGAGCCATAGGATCAACATGTGACAGGTTATGCCTTTAGCATCACAGCTGAATCAGTTCAGACAAAAAGACAGTATTAATGAATGAAACAGCCTGCCACGGTCATATACTATTAATACAGCATCTGTTAACAGCGCCTGAGTTTGTACAGCACCTTGTGCAAAGAAGTCTTGGCCAGTCTCTGGCTCAGGCACTAAAGCAGTAAAAATAATAATCATAAACAAACCAAACTTTCTCAAAAAAAGAGTCCTGAAATGAACCAAGTATGGTTTTGATATTCAAAAGGAATTATTTTTTTATTCCAACGTAGCCAACTCTGGCTCTTTGATCTTCAGCCCAAAGCTTGAATAAAGGCAGCCTGCACTTTGATTCTAAGCTCAATAGAGAGCACAGCATCACAAAACCTTCATGCGCTTTCCAGCCCAGTGTTGCATAGCCAAAGCATATACAGAAGGAAACTTTTTTTTTTAATTAAATAAATAAAAAGCCTAATCTTAGACATAGTACTTGAAACTGCCATTGTCATGTTCCTCACAGTGTCTAAACATAGCACCAACCTTTCTGCAGGTGTATGCAGAAACATGGGAGCAGATGAAGGGATGCATTTTTGAGTACATTGGTCCAGTAGATCCACTGGGCATTCTCAGTCGTGCTCAACACAAAGCTGAGAGAAGTCTGGGATCACACACCTCTATCCTCCCATCACGCCATTCCCTCCCCACTTGTCCTTCCCCATCCTTCCTGGGGGAGGTTTCAGCTCTACATGCACACCAGCTTTTCTCCCTACCCCATTCTCTCCAGTCACCCTCCTGAAAGGGACAGTGCTTGCACATCGTGTACTTTATTTGCCCTTAGTTACATGGTTAGAATACATACAGATTTGGCTAAAAAGACTCCCCCAAGAAAAAAGCTGTTAGGAAAGCAGCTTCTGAACATCAGTAAGACAACAACTACTAGGAAGAGAGTAATAGAGCTACTGGGAAACCTCAAGCCTTCTTTGTAAAGATGAGGAAAATACTGTATTAGTGGAGTACTGGCTATTTCATACTGCAGAGTCTGTCTAATGCTATGCTCATGGAATTAAACTTGCTATATATAAAAAAGCTTCCTTGGAAGAAGCCAAAGTTTTCCAGAACAGCTTTGCCTCCCACCAGAGGTGAATTTTTCAAATGAGTTTGGTTCTTGGAGTAGCTACAAAAAGGCCCAGCTGTTTGAAAACAGCCTGGGACTCCTTGATTCTCATGAAGAACAGCAAAGCCGATGGCTATTAAGTGCTTTTCAGACAGCAGACAGCGGGCTATGTCATGGAGTGCCTAACCACTTGGGTAATCCAACCCAGATAGCTCTGTGAAAAAAAAAATAAATAAATAAAAATAAAAACCTGCTTGGGATTGCAGAGCAGCATTAGGTGGGGCAGAAACTGGGAAAACCACATTCCTGAGCATGGAGCATGACTCCTGCAAGACAACTTTAAAAAAAATGTGACTGATGCTGCTCAGACATACTAGCTGAAGTCCAGGGAGATGGATGAAAGGGTAAAGATGCAGGATAAATTCATCAGATGTCTCCATAAATCATTTCTATAGTTCACATTTGTTCTCTGCCTTTCATTACTTACATTTCTAAAGCCACTGGGTGCCTTGGTGCACTGGATCTAATAAAAAGGAAGATAAATTTTAACATCCTTTTTTGAAACATCTTAAAATGATCTAGCTTTCTTCTGCATGCTAATGGCAAGCATTACAAGGAATGCACTGTCTCCAAACAACTCACCAGGGCTGGAGGTGAAAGCAGAGTCCCACTGCAGCCTGCAGATTCACAGCCCTGGTTCTCCCCCTGACGCTCCCCTTGGCTAGTATAAAAGATCTTATTTCTGGCCCTAATTTTTTGGCAGCCTGAACTTTGTCACCAAATCCCATCATCACTTCTCACAGACCCTCTGACTCAGGGGCGAAATTCCATACTTGAGAAAAGGAGGAAATATTTTGGAGATTGGTAGTTTGCGAAAGAACTTGAGCTGCCTGACAGCTGTTGGGAGACGTGAGCTGTCTGAGGGGTCCCAGCGGAGCACACGGTATTACACACACGCACACAAAAATCATTAAAAGTTTCTGTCTCTGAAGTTTCACATTTAATGAAAGATAGCGTGCGAGATATCTGGAGATTTCTTGGGTTCTATTAACAGCTAATGATACTCGCTCTGCCAAGTGCTCAGCCCCGAGAACCAGCACGACAGCCCTGGCAGAAGCGATGCGGAGGACCCACGGACACGCAAGCAGGACAGCAGGTAGAGCTGTCCTTCTCTTCCTCCCTGGTGTCAGGAATTGAGCAGGGAGCTTGCTGTTGTATTGCTGGAGCTGTTGGCGTTGTTCTACTACAGAAGCAAAGACCTTTGTAACAGAGTTTAATCCAGCGCAGGTTAAACAAAACAAATGACTGCACAAGTGAGCAATTAAAGAGCATTCCATAGCCAGCACTGGGAAAGCCTCGCTGTTGATTAATTAGGTTCAAAGGGGCAAGGCTAACCTCCCAGTCCCCTGAGAAAGAGACCACTTAGTCCCTTTAAAAAAAAATAAAATAAAAATCCAGCATTCTTATTTAACACTTGAGCATCAGTTAAACAGCTGCTAAAACAGTGAAACAATTACTTGGGACTGACCTACATTCAGCTGTATGACTTTATTACATTCAGGAGAAACTTAATTAAGCTTCTGTTACTTAATAAAAGCAAATAAAATACTCCATTTTATGACAAGGAGCTGCACTGCTGCAGCCATGTGAAGCTCTCAGATTTGGCAGTGGGTTTCCCAAGAGAATGCTGCTCCCTCCATCTCATTCCTTCCCGTTGCATTTGAAAGCTAAGAACATACACGATATTCTTATGCATTAAAGCTCCTTGAGTGGGGCTAGCTCTGTCTCCTAGGTAATACCAAGGTGCAGAGGGCTGTAGCCTCTGGTACTTGCCTGGGTTAACTTATGGTATCTACTGTACCTGCACGCTATGGTCTGCTCCCAGCTATGTCATGGGCTTGGCCATGAATACTTCAGCCCTGCCAGAAGGAAGTCATCCATGATCAAGTGCACTCCTCTCTTAAGAAAATGCATACAAGAAGAGTTTTAGCAGTCCATGTCACTGAATAGACTCCCCAGACTGACCACCCAAGACCTCCCTTGAATAGAAGCATTTTTAAATTATAAATTATAAATTTAAGTCGCTACCCTACATTGCGACCGTGACCAAGTTGCCTCGAGGATTATCAGCCAGGTACCACATTCTCCTCCCTAAAATGCTCATTTTGCTTTCTTGTTCTCCTGCAGTCACACAAATAGGTCACCAGCTCTGATTTACCAAAAGACCTGGTTTTGAGGGAGAAAATTTGGCCCCGGTATTTTACAAATAATAATAAAAAGTGCTTAAATTGCAAACATCTGTCTGAAAACACTCCCTGGCTTGCCCAGCCCCTCTGGATGAATAGGTTCATTGAACTGACCATGGATGCTCAGACAAATTTTGGAAGCTTTTGGTGAGGTCGTGGGAAAATTTCTTCCCTGTTAGGGATAAAACACAAATGGTGGTCCTTGCTGAGCTGGAGCCACAGCTGGGCAGCTCTACACCACTTGCACCACAGCCAGAAAGTGACTTGTGAACATATGGTAGCTCCTGCAGTGCTTCCCAGCCAAGGGGTGACTTGCCAACTGGCTTTTGGTCCTAGTGAACTCCGTGTTGGATGACTGACACCACAGAGCTGCTACCGGACCTTTTTGCCACATCCAATTCTACTCATGCCCTGTGGACATATATATTTATAAAAAACCTTGATTGTCTCAAGGAGGGAAAGACACGGGTGCAGAGGTGACGGCTACAGTCCCGTAGGGCCACCTTAGAGCTGACTCCTTCCTTCTGCAGCCTCATTACATGGGGCCCCTTGCATCAGCTGAAGGAGAACTGCTCTGGCTGACAAGCCACCTGCCCTGCTTGTGACTAGCAAGACTTCCTCTGTTCTTGTTAGCCAGCAGGCTTCATCTCAATAACTCACACAAATTAACAATAATGTGACACCTCACGCTTAAAAGTCACAAAAATCTCTGAAGTCCTGCACCCCATCAGGACCATAACGCTCAGCATATTCGTTTGACCTTACCTTGTCCCTCACTCCTCATTTGTTCCTACTCTTTGCAGTAATTCAGTGGTTGCAGGTTTTGTTCGGTATCTGCAAATTGGATTTAATTCCATGGATGGCCACCAACGCTTAGTTTGCATCCTCTAGCAGAACACCATTATGGGGCCAAAGTCCAACTTCTTCCCTTTGCAATGGGCTTCACTTCTTCTGAGTAACTGAGGAAGCATTTTGATAGGGGCTGAAAATGCCATCCTATCTTCCTAGTAAAAGTTGGACTGATAGAATAAAGTATTAGGCAGACTCTGCTGTTATCTGACTTGGTGAATATTTGACCCATTTATGTATGAGTGAGAGCAGCATTGGAAAAAGTGATACATTCAGTTCCATGTAATATCATTAAAATTATGATGACTTAAAATCCTGCAGGACTTCAGTAATCCATTCGGCAGCCTGGCTCTCCCAAGTATTTTTCCAGTAAAAGTGAAGAACAGTGGAGAATGGTATCTCAGGTGAGGATATCTTGACTTAGCTTCATGGTTAAAGAAACTCTTCATATACTCACTACTGCTAACCCTGACGACTGAAGAAAAATAGGTTACGGGCAATGTTTTATTTTCTTTCTTAGTATACACAAAAGTAGTATGTTCAGTCACAGGTGGCACCCAATTCTTCCTTTTTTTTTCTCAGTGCATCTATGGAAAATCAATTCTTTTTCAAATGTTGAGAAGATGGGATTTTTCTTATGCCATCAATGCCCTTAATAGCACTGGTGTCACTCCAGGCTTTTTAAATTGTTGTATATGAACAGCCAGTGCCCTTCATTATGCTGAATTTAGTGTATGCAGGCATACAGACACTGCTGAGAAATAGTTAACTGTGAACAGATTGATGAGCAAACCCTAAAATATCAAATATTAATAGTAAAATAGTAATACAAATATTAAAATAGTAAAGTAAGAAAACCCCTTTATCCCAAGCAAGGCTCTTATCTGTCACTCCCTGGAAACACACAGCCCAGGAAAGTGATGCTTCGGTTTCCCAGCTAACGACTACTTACCCTGTAAGTAATAACGAAGGGCTCAGGCACTTGATGCCATGGCCTCTGTCTTTATGCATACTCTGAAATCTCTCTAAAAAAAGCCAGTGAGTTTCATTTCACTTACTCCAACATGACCGAGTAAATAAATAATGCTATTTATGCACTGCACACCATTTGTCAACCCATTTGTCATTTCTGATCTTTCATTGCTCATGCAGTAAAACTATGCAGGATTTTATTCAAACCTCCCTTGCAGGTGTGATGAATGCTTTATTTATACAGCAGCATTTCATCTTGCAGAACTGTTACTATGCAAATACAGGCCTTTAGGACCCCGTGTGGTGTAAGCAGAAGGTGTAAAGAGATGAAAACTAGAGGCAGTACCATTATTAAAGCCGAGAGGTGAATTGAGGATGGCTCAGCTAAATTGTGAAATATACGCCATAAAAAACATACCCCTTCAGAAAAAGTGTTCGCTCTCCATCATCGGGCAAAATGAAGAATGAGGACCTGTTCTCAAAGACCGTTTTAAAGGTCAGCGCGACGCTGTGAGACCATGCCCAGCTTATCAGTGCAGCCATGACATTGGCACTCGCTGTTACTAGCAAGAGCGCTATTTCGAGCCAAATCATCTCCCGTTGACTTCCCCCAGTCAGGATTTCAGCCAAAGGAATGAAAAACCTGGAAAGAGAGGCTGCTACAAATGATCATGGCTGAGTGAGTGACGAATGAATTCCCTCGGGCAGCCTCTTCCAGTGGCTGGAAGACAAGGTAGGGAGCGGTGAAGACTCTCCTGGGAGTTCTGCTACCAGGTAGAGTGAGCTTGGGGACATCTCTTCTTCTGGTACCTTTCTTTCTCCCCCTGGAAAATGGGAAGCATTATACTGACCTCCCCACAAAGCCTTCTGAGATCCACAGATGAAAAAAATACTGTTATTACTACTATTATTTACTGAAGTGAATCTCCTTCTGAAACCTGCTGGTTCTTCAGGGACTCCTTTGGAAGTAAAACATTGTTGAGATTAATAGTGTCAAAATATGTCCTCACTTTCTACTTTGCATTGCAAGCAATAAATCGTGGCTTGAGTTGTACTCACTTATGGCATGGAGCGCACCAAATGCTCCCCTGTCTTACAGGAGCTTCACATCCATTTGACTTAAGCCAGTTTGTAGTAAAAGAGTAAAGGATCAGCCCCACACCAATGGGTCTGGTAAGGAGCTTCCTTGGTAATTTTGATCAGCGTGAAGAGCATGGAGGCAATATCTCATTAGCTCCAACCCAATTTTCCTGGCAACTCCCGATTACCTTAGATAAATCCAAAAGGGCTGCCACCAAGTCTTGTATTTTTGAGGTAGCTGGGGAAAGAAAAGGTGAGAGAAACAGCTGTGGGCTGATTTAAGATACCTCCGCCTCAAATCTCTCCTTCCTCCACTTTTTAAATTTCAAGATGGGGGGGATTCATAAAGAACTGTGTAAACAGACTTCAGAATCATGTTTATTGCCTAAGCAATAAAAGATTAGAATTGACAAATGGAGAGGTTTTTGGAGACACAGATGCTACAATCATTTTAATATAATTTGGATTTCCAAATCAGTAATTACTCTATCACATATTTATAATTTTGTAGATGCTACTAGAAATGCTGATGTCTTTTTCTATGCATAGTAATGAGCAACAACAAGGGCTGTTAATATAAAGCCTGTAATGTTTGCATTCATATGTAAATAGGTTATGTAAACGTTTTAGACATTTCTCACTAAACCGCTGAGTTCTACTCTAAGTGGCTCTATTCCTAAAGTAGAAAATCACACTGCATAGAAATTGTTTACTGGTCTGTCAGCAGAGCCGCCAAAGCAGCGAGTTGAGTTTATAGGGGTATTTACATCTCTCCATTAGTGGTGATAACAAAATAATTGGCAACCTGTAAATGCCCAGACAGACACGCAGGTTGGTATTTAGAAAGTTGCTTGCTTGCATGTGGTTACACGCACATTCAACACATGCACACACCTTCTGTGTACACACACGTGAGCACAGGTACCTTTTTGGGAGACTCCTTGCAGTAGTGTTTGATTTCATTAAACTGATTTCATTAAGCTGATACAACCCCCTGGTTAAGAGTAAAAGAATCAGTTTAGTTTATACCTGCTCCTAATTGACTTATGATAAAACTGAGTAAGGCACATTAAAACACCTACATGTGTCTCCAAGCAAGAATAAATTAAACAAATTCAAAACTAGAAATTTATTTAACTCCAAAGAATCCTCTAGACAGAGGGGATAAAAAAAGTGGGGTTAAGTGCCCTAGGGCCACCCTTTTCACTCTGGGATCTCTGTCCCGCACAGGATGTTACCATTTTTCCTCCAACCCTTTCTACTCAGGCACCTGCAACTGCAGTCTTCACATGTCCCACCAAGTGTGGAGAGCTTGGTGAAGTCCCCTGGGGCTTCCACAGGCCACTTCTAACACAGCTGGAGCATGGATATACCACCATGGTACTGTCGTTTACACGGCTTGATGTGCCTCCCGAAGCAAAACCCTGGCTCTCACATCTTTGAATATCGTATGACTACCTCCTACTAACCTTGATGAGATCTGTTCTTAACCGTGTGATACAGAGAACTACAGCTTCAGACTTGTTGTTTGGTCTAACAAATCACATCCAGCTTCATCCCTTTCTCTTCTGCTTCAACACATGTATTTGCAAAAATGGTTAGTAACAGTAAAGGCTTTGGAAAGACAGCCTGGAGACCCCCACACCTCTGCTATAGCACATGAGTAACTCTCATTTGTATAGAAGACAATAAATGTCTTCTTTTTATCAGCAAAAGTGGAATGGAAATGACAACAAGGAAGCAAACATTCAGCTGTTTCTCCAGCAACTTTCAGCATCCTCTACCATTTAGGAATACTTGGAGAGTACTTTCAAGATCTGTTCAGCCCTTTGCTTTCAACAAGACTGCCAAAAGCTGCTGGGGCAGCTGGTGGCATTTTGACCTTGCTCTCTCCTGCTTTCCCTGCTCCTCCTTCCTCCTTGATTTCTCTTTGTTTCACTTTGAGGCACTCCTGCTCTGCTCCTGGAACTGCATTAACACCTGAAGAGCCAGTGCACATTTATATCCGATGCAACTGTAGTGCTACTCACCCTGCCCTCTTAACTGCTGCCTTACAAAACAAAGCAACACCATGCCATAAGACAACTGGGGAGAGCAAGGCCAGCAGTGATACAGCAAGCGGTGCAATTATTGCCATTTCACCAGTGAGCTGCAGTGATGTGGGATGACCTGTGACAAACACAAGGCAGCTTCCACTGAAAATAGGGGAAAGAAAAAAAGGAAAACAACAACAACAACAAATCAGGCAGATAGCTTTACAGAAAAAGCATAATAAATTTCTCCAGGCCAAGAGTGTAGACTCTACTATGCCCCTGCCAAGAAGCGTTACTGATGTGAGTAAAATTAAGAGGACTACTGACGAGGTGAGTAAATCCATGCACACTTTTTTTTTGGAAGGAAAAAACCTCCCCCGGCAAGGCTCTGTTTGTACACTGGTATAGCAGTATTGATTTCAGCAGTTATTCCAGTCCCTCAGCATGGGAACTCTGCAGTGAATCAAACCCTCTGCAGCTTTGCCCCTGCAATTACGTTTGTGCTAAGGAGCACCGCGATGCCCACTGCTAAGAAACTGGGTCATAGACTTCTTTGGATTATGTTCCTTCGAAAGGGGACACTCTGGGATATGATAAATGATCAGCACTTTCTCGTGATGATGTAAGTGTTAAAATCTGGTTGCATTTATTAAAAAAACAGTCCAATAACAGAGAAGTGAAAGTCATTTTGCCTGTTCACCTGGAACTTGTTACATAAAGTGAAATAGCAGACAAGCACTCACAGCAAAATGAAAGCTTTTTGCTCCTGTTTGGTGAACCTTCACCCATAAATTTTAGGATGAAAAGGTAAATAATCAGACATATGGCACATTTGTTCAGCAGCACTGGTGGTCTGACATCACTAGGTTACTTCATTAGAGCTGTACACTTACCAAATCTGATCAGATTTCTCATTACCTAACTGTTTCCAAGCAGGACAATTATTTTTACTATAACAGTTTGAAGAGTGACCCCCATTGGGGGACCAAATCCTGCCCTGGTTTTGTAGCGTAGCTCCTGACCTGATGAGTTGGTAGTCCAGCCTGCAGGCCCTGCAATAGACTGGATGCTCTAAATAATGTTCTGAAATTAGGACAGCATGCGGGACTCCTACGTCATCCAGGAGAGAGGACCTTGGTTGGAGGAGCTAGTCTTTGCCCAAGGTCTGCACAGGGAGCAAAGTCAGCAAACCTCCTAAACATTTCTGTTAAGAGTATCAATAAAAGTAAGGTGGGATGAATAAGGTTTGGCATTTGCATTTAATAAAAATAATGCTTGCTTCATAAAAACCTCTTTCTGGCATAACCATATCTAAACTAAACCAACTCAACACCATCATGAATTAAACGAGGCTAATAATTGAGGGCCTTTTGCTGGTAGAGCTTTCCTCATCCTCTGTAAAACTGGCTACCTTGGCCTTAAATTATTTGCTAATAGAGCTGTCCTCAAATTGTGAATCCTAGAGGTGTGGTGGAATGTCTTCCTATGCTGCAAACCAGCGTAACCGCATTGGAAAGACTGTTTAATGCAGACCAGAGTGGAGACAGATGTCCAGTGTGACTGCCAAAGGCTTCCACACACATCAGGAAAATCCCATTCGGCTTTTCCTTCCTCTGGTGACAATGTATCGCTAAACATCTGCTCTTAAGACTCCCCCTCCACGTTACTTCACAGCATAATTACGAAGGCATAAACCTGGAATCTCCCTCAACATACACGCCAAACCCTCTCACCCTGACTGCCTTTTCCCATATCGCCCTCCAGTTCAGGCAAGTGCTGATAATAGCAACGCAAAGGGAATCACACACCTTGGTTCAGATGCAGCCTAAATATCCATCTACAGAGACTAAGCATTTATATTAGTAGGTCAAGGCCTTTCTGCTTCTTTGCCCCCTTCTTTTTTTATTATTTTTATTTTTTGCTATTGATGTTAAGCAGGGATCTATTACTATTTCACCAATAAAACAAAAAAAAACCACTATGGTCTTCGAAAAGCTACTAAGAAATTATTTATTTCTTTCTGTTACAGCTGTGTTGTTTGCTCACATAAGACATACTGTGACAAAAGATATTTAGGTCCCTATCGATTCATCCTAAATTCACTTGGTTGCGGGTGGGAGAGAAAGCAGGAAGGAAAGCTAAAGCAGGAAAAAGTTCGTAATTTCAAACCACGCTCCGGAGGGCTGCAGGGAACATGCATCTTGTCAATTCATCTGCTTAATCAAAGAGGTTTAATCAAAGTGCAGTTCTAGAAACCACTGGCTAACGTGGACAAATGATAAGAATAATTAACCACTCAAATCATCTGTAGCTTGTCTGTCATCTGCTTCTAAGCACATTGGAGGTTTGAAATAGCGTTATCTTGCATATTTAGTAAGCTGGATCCTTCGCAGGTCTGAGTCAATAAAGATTCCAAGGGGCTCCCCCTGATATCCCCAATGCAAGCAGAGCTGTTACCGAAACCACTGCACTGCTCCAGCCTCTGCTCTTCTTCAGACACTCCTAGGTGTCCACACAAATAACAGCTGGGTTGTTTTGTATCAGCACAGGTGAATCCATATAATTGAAACAGTCAAGTATTTTTGATGAACTATTTTCTCTTGGAAAATGATTAACTGTTGAATCAAAATGTCATGTGGGAACCTGCCACTTGTATAGTGTCATTTAGGGAAAAAAAAAAAAAAAAAAAAAAAACAGTTTAAAATGCATTTTATATTCTCTTGTTAAAATTGATAATGTAGCTTCGAAAAGCAAAATATTCTGATTCAACAGAAACATCTGTTTCAACAGAGAACTAGTTTTATGGATAATTTACAAATGTTTGATCTTGCACTGATTCAGATTTGTTTTACATTGTCATGCAATGGCAGAAATTCCTGCAGCACAGAATATTCAGTCTCCAGGCAACTCCAAGAATCGCTTTGTTTTCTTCACATCTTTTAACTCAATATACAGTTGCTCTCCAGCAGCTGAGTGTGTTTTCAGCAAATGTCAAGTAATGCAGCCCTTGTTCACTAGCATACAAACTACCTCAAACTGACCTGAGATTACTACAGGTTTTCTCAGAATATTTATAAAAATGTATTTGGGAGTTACTGCAAAGCCACTGACCTCCAGTACCCTTCTAGCCAGCCAAAGCCATTCCTTGGTTCCCAAATTCTGGATGCTTACCATATTTCAAAGGATTGGCTGAGCAGATCTGCAAGCATTAAGATGCAAGGCGAGTGCGATCATGACCATGTGAGCACCGCAGCCTGGGAGGAAGTAGTCAGAGAGAGACAACTCGAATCTTCTGCAGGAAGCAGGCTCACGAGAAGGGAGAGATTTCGGAATGGTCCAACTGCACTGTAATATCTTTTAAGATGAGCAATTTGTATACCACTGAGCATTCAGTTTTCGTAACAGCACACTTATTGCTCACCAAAAGGTATTTCCCAACTTTTTCAGAGAAGGTTTGCAAAAAGGACAAATAGCCACAGTGAAGGTAAGATGATGACCAAGGTGATTTTTCCATCACCATTAAAACTAAGAACTGGGACTGCCAGAAGAATAAGGTCAAAATCTTCCAGTTACTCAGAAGAGTCAGGGAAAGAAATAATGCAGCGCACCCTTTGGGATGTGGGAGGGCTGCAGCAGTCAAAAAGAGGACAAGGGGATCTTTTACTCATAATCAGTAAGATGGACCTTTTAACTTGTGTCTCCAAACACCAAGACTATGAATCAGTAGAGAAACCAAAGCACAACCACAGGTTGACCATGATCTTGTTAAGAGCGAGCCCTAAAAAAGAAAGTCTGTTCAGACTAGCCTGGTGAAACTTGATTTTGTTCATCTGTTAACTTCCATATATACATATATATATATATATATACACATATATTTTACACTACTACACCTTGGTTACACAAGACCAACTTATTATCTAACATGTTGCAGTGGCAACTGCTGTTTATTACCACACGTTATGTCACTGTTCACTCAAACATCCAAGAAGAACAATTTCACTTCTCACCTCATATTGTTCGTTGGGGTACACATTCATGTTGATGCTACACGTCATCAAGCTAAAAATTACCCATTAGAAATGTAAGTTTCTACCTGTTTGCCCCTTTGTTTTATCACTGATGATCAGATTAATCGAAGCAATGATTTTTTTTTTCTTTCATCTGCTTCTAAACACATTCTACTGTAAGTTGTTTTCACTTGGGTCGGGAGATGGCTATATAATACATTAGACATTTGCTTTTGCAGCCTTGGAAAGGGATTTAATCAGTACATGAATGAGGCTTAAAGAAACAGAAAGCTTCCTAATGCAAATGCAGCTGTGACTGATAAGAAGGACAATGGACAGAAATCCTTGACTTGATTAACTTAGTGACCTAGAAAGAGGGATGTGTCTCATTCCAGCAGTGCAGAACAGAGAAACACTCATTAACTGTTCCATTCTGCTGAAAGGATCCGTGGCGCTCACTTCCGCACCCAAAGGAGCCATTCACCAGAAACTTGGACACACTAGGGAAGCCTTTCTTTCGGTTTCTGGCTGTACAAAGTCAAACAGAGGGACAGACTTCACATAAATAAGTGTCTTTCTCTCTCCCCCTCTCCCTCTCTCACTCCCTGCTTCGCCTTTTCAGAGGGTTCAGCTGTCCTAAACCACATACAGTAAGAAAGATTATTTCAGAAGGGCTTAATTCACTTTGATGTGTTGTTTTGTTTTAATGGGATGTCTTTTCTAAAGACACACGAGAACGATTAACTGTTTCATATCCGCACACATAACGTGTACATGTGTATTGTCATCATTGTACAGGAAAGAGCAAAATTCAGCAAGGCTAATCTTAGCAAAACCTTTAAAAATATTTCAGACACCCTGTACACCTTCAAAGCTGTGTGGACAGGAGCTAATTAAATCTCTCAACACTCCTCTGATACAGATGGGTTAAGAGTAGTTATCTCTGCTTTGCAGGTGGAAGGAGGGAAACAACATGACACGCTCCCGAATTTACAGAGGCTGCAGGCATTTTGTTCTCCAGCACCTGGCTCTAACTGCACACCCCAAAACCATGTGAAGCTGCGTAGGCAGAGGGGGTCACGGCCTGCCCCAGGGGGTTCGGGCACTCTGAAAGAAGATGTGAAGCCAGAGCCAGTCTCCTGGCCCTAAGTACTCACCCCACAGAGCAGCACTGACATTTTTAGGCAGAAACTGAACACAGAGGCCTTGTAAAGAATCAATTAGACATTACAAGAGGATGCAAAATAAAGGGGGAGAGGGGACAGGCTATCAAATGGAGAGCAGAACCGTGTGAGTATTTTCTCCAGAGCGTCAAAGGGCTGGCTCACATCCCTACCCCAGCTATTGTGGGGCTGACTGGCAGGCAGGAGGATAGGAATTCAGAAGTGTAAGAGATCTGGAAGAGAAGACTGACCTTCCTTATCTTGCCACTGTGGTCCCATTCCTCCAAATAACAGGGGTTTTGAAAATTAGTTAACATTCTGAACGAAAAACCTGACTCTAAGTGCGGGTTCCTAATTATCTACCGATTGTGCTGGCAGCCCGCTTAAGAGTCAAGGCTGACTGTACTGACCACGCAGGACAGGGTGCAGGTCCTGATCAAGTAAAAGCAAACAAACCTGGAGACTGCTTACTGCAGTGGTTCATGGATTTCGGGACAATAACAGCACACTAACATTGGCTTATGGGATGACGGGATTGCAGCATATCTCCAAGGATACTAACGGTGCTTCCTAAGAAATAAGACATGCATGCCTCTGAATGCCTGTATGAGCGTAACTCTTTTCTTTCTCTCATCTCAAATCAGCAATGTACCAAAAAAAAAAAAAAAAAAAGCATACAAAGTTATAAGATCTTACCTGAG
Source organism: Cygnus olor (assembly GCF_009769625.2). Classification (NCBI taxonomy): domain Eukaryota; kingdom Metazoa; phylum Chordata; class Aves; order Anseriformes; family Anatidae; genus Cygnus; species Cygnus olor. The sequence goes on along the minus strand of NC_049172.1, from coordinate 13,284,322 downwards.
CCTCAGCCCTATCTGGATAATATCACTAAGAATAACTCATGCTGGGTCAAGGATTATGGAAGGGATGGGATAACGGTATGGGAAGGTGGTGGCAATGCCAGGACTCTTCAATGGATGTAGTTCTTCTACAGTCCTAGGCAGGTAGAGTGAGAGTTAAATATCTTTGATGATCAAAAGAGCAAGAGACCTTTGGGAGCTGGAACAGTGGTGACAATCTCTGGGAGAGCTGGCTGAGATTTCCAAGGTAATTTTAATCTCCCCAGTCCCACCAGCATCACCTTCCACACACACACCAACTGCGTCTTCTCATAATGGAAATCTTCTCTTTTGGTGGTCCAAAGTTCCCCCTGGAGCCACATCTGAATCAGAATAACATTCAAGAAGTTAGGGCAGAAGAGACTTTATGGAGAACTAGGGCAGGAGATAAGAGCTGGGTAATATAAAGTGAAAGGCACTGAGAAGCAGAGAGGCTGAAGACCACCTAAACACAGCTGGATGCAGTTTGCAGAGAACACACATCTTGAGAGCTGAGCAGGGTGAGGAACCAAAGGCAGGATGAGGAACCAAAGGCAGGATGAGGTGTGCAAGGGAGGGGGCCAGCTCTTCAGGGCACAAAGCACACAAAAAGCAGCAGCAAGTCCTTCCGGTGAGGATAAAGGAACAGTCCGAAAGTGGGATCCTTTGGAGGAGGGGGGAAGCAGGAGGTGCCAGCTTCTCCTGCCAGGCTCTGAGGCTGGCACAAGGTGATTGATGGGGAACACGTGAGATGCATAAAGAAATGGAAGGAGAAGGAAGAACCGGCTAATTTACCCACAAGCAACTAACGGCTCCAAAATCGTGCTAGGGTCAGGAGCCAGGCAAAAATCAGCAGCTTTGACTAGACAGGAAGATGCTGGGCAAACAGACAAAGACAAGCCAGTTTCCCTGCAGAAAGGCTGTGGAAATGGAGGTAGCTAGGAGGAACACGAGGAGTGGTTAAAGAAAACACTCAAAAACCACAGAAGGTATAAGAAGAAAGAAGGCAATGAAGGAAACTTGATCTAGAAAGGGAGTGGAGTATCTGATATAAAGCTGCAAGGATGAGCTAGTCAGTGGCAAAGGGAAGAGGAAGGAGAGATTTGTGAGTTTGGAACAAATCACTTAATTACAGATGGAAGGAATAAAGCTTTCACCTGAAGCCTCCTTCTTAATGCAACTCCCAGACAGTTTGGTGTGTGCCTGCCGATAAGGAGCTAGTTCAAAATAAAAGTGCGAATCTTCGAGTGCTTAAACAGTTTGTGCATCTTACCCTGCCGACAAGGTTCATGTGACCACAGCCAGCAAAGTCCAAGCAATGGACGTTTAGCAGCCAGGCAGGACTGCAAGAGGAGCAGGGCTCTAATTCTGGGTGAACCAGCCGACATGGGCACGTGGAAACAAACACCTAAGCAAGCTGCCAGAAACACTAACCACAGAAAGCAGCCTCTACGTAGTCCAAATTAGGTGCATACATGAGGCCTGATGAGAAATAAAGTCTGTAACTATAGTCTGAAATGAAGAAGAAAAGCATTATTACCTCTAAAGGAAAGCTTGAATGTTGTTTAATTCAAAGCAAATGATTGAAAAATTGCAGGAACCTCTCTAATCCCATCACTGACACCTTATTTTCCAGCCACCTTATCTAATCTTCTTTCAGCAGGGAGAGAAAAAAAGATTTTATTAATTGAATTAATGAAATCCCTTGTTGACTCCGGTCCATCCTTGGTGATAACAAATCCTTTCCAGATGGATTGTAATTTCCATTTAATCTTTTATTCCTCTGCCAGTCAGCAACCAACATGGTATGAGAACTCAATTCTGGCTATCACCAACATGGTGTTAGATGTTCTTCAAAAGGCCTCCGAACCCTTAAGGGGGCACTTGGGAAAGATAACACCAATTTAATAAAGGTGGGAATTTAAAGGTGATGAGTTAAAACTGCAAGAAGACAACACACGGACTCTCCCAGTCAGAATTAAAGATGCTCTAATTCAGTTCGGAGCATTTCGGAAGGGAAGTGCTCGACGTCAATTTTCCCCTTTACTCAGAAAATGAAACAAGCTACAAAGCATCAGAGGCACTTCTTCATACTGATGGAGGCAGCCATAAAATCCCATTAAATTACTTTAATTAATCCATTTTAAGAGTACATTCAAATCAGTTTACTTTAGTAACCCCACGTAGATAATGCGGTCAATTGGGCCCCCACCCTTCAGTTCTAGCTGTGAAAATCACTCCTCCTAAAATTTACCTGATGATAGCAGGGTCTGCTAATGTAAGTTTGGTTCAAAGACTGGAGTCCTTGATTTCAAAACACGTTACATGTTAACTTCCATTCTCTAGCCCCTTAAAATCACAAATCATGGTTGTGGTGTTGCTCAATGTTGTCACAAACGCGTGTCCGTGTTGCTAAATTACTTACTGAGGCTGCTTGCACACAGACTTTAGGAAGCTGTATTAATAGCACAATTGAAGCATGCAGGAAGCAGGTGAGAAATGCCGTTCTTCTCATAATTAAAAAAAAAAAAAAAAAAGAGGGAGAGAGACTGTGGACAATCAAGAGCAGAAAATTCTATTTCAGTGCTGTGGTTGTGTGTGTGCCGATCATTAATGAACCGTTTGCACGTCACAAAATTCAGCCCTCCAGTTGTGCTATAAGCTGAGTTACACCAAGGATGATGCCAGCAGCTCCCTCTCCTCCTCCTTTTCCTTCCCCCTCGCAAAGCAGCCACAATGAAAACCAGCATACCCAAGGAGGGAGTGAAGGTTCCTCCTAAGTTGATCCTGGATAAGGAAAGGTGGAAAGAGCAATGCAGACAGCAGCTTTTCTCAGTAGTTTCTTAAACAATATATCCTTATATCATCAGTAATGCTTCCCTGAATCAAGTTGAAAGAACAAGCTCCTTCCCTGCTCAAGTATAGTTAAGGGCTTAAAAAAAGAATTTCCTCACTGTAAGTGACTGTCACCCACAATACAAATTCCCTACCCTGAAGAAAACCCAAAGAAAACATTTCTTTAAAAACATAGGAGGGACAGCGGCAGGGGGAGACACCAAAAATCCCTTCCAAAAAAACCAGAATCTCAAAGCCACTTGGTTGTTGGGAAAAGAAAATAATAATAATAATAATAATAATAAAGTAATAACAGAGGGAGATGCAAAATGTAAAGGAACGGTCAGAACCACAACAAAGTGTTAAGCCAGACTTTGTTAGACCTAGGGTTTAGATTTCCATTCAAAAGAAAAACTACCATTCAAGCAAATCCAGAAGAGAAACCATCTCTCTCCTCCTGGCGTAACTGTTTCAAAGCAACTCCAGTCGCATTAATTTACCTATGCTTAACTGTTGTAGTCACATAAAAGCAAGTAAAAGCAGCACTGAAAGCCATAATGAACTAGTATGTTAAATGAGTTCTGACTCCTCTCTTTAGTGGTCACTTAGCTCTGCATTGAGCCAACAAAAATAATGTTTATTTAAAGGACTAATAAAGAACAGCCTTGATAAAATAAATCAGGTTCATTTTCCCTAATTATTTTTCCTGTTTCCTTGAATGATTTACCTATGCTTATTGAAATGCCATTACCAAGTACCTGCAGGTAGACAGCTAATGATTTTAATAGGGACGGTGTTTCAACCATTATGTTCAGATGTTAATCACATCTGTATAAAATCACATTCCTAATAATAGAATGTAATTCTGCACACATTCATATAAAGCAGTTACACACAGGGCTATGCTAATAGTAAGTTCCTAGTCTGAAACACAACTTTACTTGTTTACTTGTGTCCTGGAGGCATAAGTATACAAATGCACATACGTATTTTCAAAATACACATACGAAAATATATACACAGGTAACATCCAGGTATAATATATTCCAGAAGACACCACCCAACAAACAAAAGAAGAGAGGAGTCCAAGTATGATCAGTTATGATGTACTAGCACATGTAAGACTGCTCTCTGAACAGGTTTCCTGGAAATTCTGTTTGGATGGCTCTGAGGACTGCTTGCACATCTACAATGGTGAATGCAGAGATGTCCGGACAGCTGGTAGCCCAGCTGGAGCTACTGTAGGTCCAGAAATCTTGGCTATGCACACTGTACAGGCACCAATGAAATTGCACAGCACAGGCACAAAGGGTCCAGTAATTTAGGGAAACATTTGGTTTAAGGCACATGCATGAGGCAACTCATGTACATCCAAATGCTCATTTCCATGGAGCATTCCGCTGACTTTCTGAGCAGGAGAAAATCAAGCAGATAGCCATGGACACAAGCTGGAAGCCTCCTGCATGGCATCACTGAAGCACTGCTTCAAAGACACCTGGGACAGAATTACAGTACGTCAGATTCAAGGCAAGGAAATCCTCAGTGCTACATACTCTGACATTTTTCTTCATTTTCATTCAATTAAACTTCTTTGGTTAAATGTGATACCCAAACCCAACATACCATCTGCTTAAAATATATTGAAAAAAATCTTGATTTACTAAGTTAAATTAGAATCAAACCCAGTATATTAGGACATTTCTGATGTAAAGCATCTGAAGGGACTGTATCACAACCAAAATCTATTACACATATTTTTTAGCTGTAGAAAAAGTCAGCTGAGAAAACTTTGACACACTTGCCATATTGGGCATTCTGTGCAGAAGAGTTCTCATTTCCCTCTCCTCCTCTTGCTGTCAAAATGAAGAATTGGGAAGCATTTACCCAAAGATTGGCATAGTCTGTCAAAGATTTAGCAGTGTAATTGATGGGAAATCTAGCGTGTTTAGACAGCACTGACTGACATTAGCCTCTACACCATAGCATGCCAAAATTCTTATGCCATTACAAAACACGTCCAATGAAAGTGGTCCAAGCTCTGGCAGCTTGCAATGGCAGCTTGTTTGGATATGACCAAAGCAGCTTCATCCAAATATAAAACACAGATTTACTCTGTGAACTATTAAAACTGGGTTTGTGGCCAGTAAAATGTAAACGACATGGGAAAGGACACTGTTAAACAATGGAGGCATAAGATAGGTGATAGCATTCAACAGTAAAGTTGCGTACATAAGGATGCAGCAGTTTCATAACAAACACGGACTAACACTATCAACAATTAGTAGAAAAGTTTCAGAATAAAGATGACGTCCATTACGACAAAAGGTTACTGACAGGGAAGAGCTCAATATATCAAACATGGTATCAACAAATGCTTATGATTCAACTGTCTAAAAATTTTTACGTTGTATTTCCTGTGAGGCACATTGTGTGATATATGCAGGTTTAACATGAATGCTCAACGTCTGTACACAGAGCTATACTACATCTTTGCTTTTGTTTGTTTGTTTTATTTTTGCTTTATTTCTTTTGAGAAAGTCTGTAGGCAGACAGAAGGTATACAACTCCAAGCTCCCCAGAAGACAGCTGAGAATATATATTAGAAGACAAGCTTTGAAAGATCGAAGAAATGTCCTTGACTGAAATAATAACAATAATGGTCAACTGAATAGCATCTCTTTTTTGACATTCTTTAAAAATTCAGTTTTAACCAAATTTCTCTCTCCCTCTGTCAACTTGTCTTCTAGAACTAAAGCCGTGTCGTGCCATTGCAAGCTTCTTATGCAATGATACCATAAGGTGTAAAGGTGTATGGACATAAAGCAAGGCAAGGTCTTTTATTACATCCCCTGAGCTATACTAGGATGACTTTTCAGACGCATTATCTCAAAAAAAAAAAGTTCTTAAAAGATTAAAAAAAAAAAAAACAGAAAAGGAAAGTGCAAATTGAAGTATTGAAGCATTGGTCTCTAAGACATTAAAGCATTTACTTACTAAAATTAGTACTATGATGTTAGGATGTGATAAACAACCTCAGATTAATTATCAGTAAGAAAATCTTTTTCTTTTTTTCAATGTCTACCATACACCTTAAAGCAGGGTTTTATAAGAAAACAAACTCTGCAGTATTGGAATTTAAGAAGGGAAGGCAGCTTTATATAAATGTGCTTCCTGATTAGCATAATTTCCATGGGTAGAAAACCATACAAACCAACAAAAATATGGAATTCTTAAGTGGGAAAAGATGCATGCCCTTATTCCTAGTTAACAGTAAGGTGGCGATGTTTTCTTTATGTACAGTTTTGCTGGGCTATTTCTTCACTGTAATAATAATTCTTCATTTCTTCATTATGTAATATATTATAGCAAAGAAATATAGGGAATTGAAGGAAGTAGTTAAGATTATGAAGAGTATAAATAGTGGCTTATTATTTCAGTATTTTGACAAAAGTTCTTTTTAGGAAATGGCTGAAATGGAAACAAGATTCACCCAAATCATGTTTTCATTAGCAAGAACCTATGCCAATTGTTAACTGAGTAGCACTGCCAAATGCAAATGCTTAAACATCATGAGTTAATCCCCTTAAAATTACTAAATTGGTTTAAGAAACAAACTATGTGAAGAGCAGAGATATTTGCCTTATACCTTTGAGCACAAATCTCTCTCAAAAAAAAATGTTTTTGAATAGCTGAACTGTAAAAATATTGTTTCAAAATGTTCAAATACAACATGCCTTCATCAGTTAGAGATTAAAGAGAAAAAACATTCAGTCTGCTAAAGGTGAGAAGAAAATTACTAGCATTGGAAACTTCAAAAAGCTACTCCTCGGTTTCTCTCCACTCTGCAAAGCTGGGATATTATTAAAGTTGGAAAAGACCAGCTTCTCTCGTAGAAGCAAATGATGGTTCTGATCCCGCAAACAGATTGCTAGTGTTTCCAGGACCAGAGTGGATGAATTGAAATCAATTCCTTTTTACAGCTTGTAATAGCAGGATCATCTGTATTCTGCACAGAAGACAATCCATTGCAGGCAGGCAAGCAAATTAGACATTCTTGGGGTTTGCAAGCTGAGCCTGTTATTTATCATTAACAACTGCAGTAATTATGCTGCAAATAGCCACCTGTTTAAATTACTCAGGTATTTGTGTACCAGGCATAGTGTTAGGAAATCTAGGCACGTGGGGTTTCAAGGAAGGAAGTCCACAGTTCAATAATTGAGTCGGATCTTATTAAAAACAGAGGGATGCTTGGAAAAACTGTAAACACTTGCAGACTGGGAAGCAAGCATGCACACAAAATGCTACCACACTACACGCATGCTTGCAGAATATGGATACATCCTACCTGCTCCTTTGTGGGTCAGTAACTTGATTAAGCAGCTTAATTCCTGATTTTTCTTCTGCCTCCCCATCCCTGGCTGCTCCCTTCCCACACCCAGAGCACTGCCTTAATTCAGAGCTGTTCCTCGAGGTGCTCTGGCTTCCTCGCCTAAATTTAAACGTTCCCATTTTGTTCCACATTTCCTTGTCGCAATGCATTCAGCGTTTACCCATCCTAACTACTGTTCCCAAAAAGACGCTGTCAGATTTTGTGCAGGAGAAATCTGCACACAAGTTATTTAGACCATGCATCATCTTTGCCCAGGGAGCTTAGTTCTGGGAAGAGATCTGAACGTACAGCCCTCACAGAAGACTGATAGGAAGTGATCCAAAAGGCTTTAAATGAACTCTTGTTAACTGTCCATTTCAGAAACTTCAAGAAAAGCCACTAAACACAGAAATTAATTTACTAACTAATTAGTTTACAACTTTACCATGTCACCAATGCACATGTTCCTTCAAAGTACGAAGCAGTGGGACTCCCAGCTCAGTGTAGCTTCTTGGTTATATTTTGTGTATTACGATCAAAATATTGCAATGATTTAAGTGCCTTAATGTGCTAGTACGGTTGACAGTGTCAGTACCCAACAATATTTTGGTTGTTAAATGAACTACATTGCATTTACTATGCAACGCAGGGAAGGGAACGAGGAAACTGCACTGACTTGCAAAAAGAGGCATAGTTTTTGGCACAAAATGCAGCGTGATAGACTATTAATAGGAAATGCAGCCTTAAACAAATATTTAAGAGTTCCAAATAAGACGTGAAGAGCTTCTTGGCATCATATTAACAACTTCCATTTTCTTAAGGTAATGCTGTTGCATCCTCAAACAAGTTCTTGGATATAGAATAGAAATGTTAAGCCTTAGCTCTTGCTACTACTAGCCAGTTTTCTTAGACAAAAGCTTTAGGGCAAACTACTTTCGACTGCTGGAAAATACCCATACTTTACTCAAAGGGTTAGTGATTTTATGGCATGCATTTCTTGCCAACCCTCTGTCAATTTACTTTTCAACTAATTTAACACATCTTGACTCTGAAGTGTTTTTTTTATTTTCTTCCCTGCTGATATCACAATGTCAGAGATCAAAGGCTCACTCCCATCTTCCAGCTCGTGCTACACTGAAGCAAATTACCAGATATGTTACAGAAAATTCGCAGCACTCACCCAGACGTGGTCACAAGCAACCTAACAAAGTCTTGAACACGTCACAGAGTCAGGGGTACTGACAGGCTGGAGCTGCAATGGCAGGCTAATGAACTAGGAAAATGTGGCTCCTATACCAAACAGGCATGTACACATGTGTGGGCTGGAAAGAAAAACCCCAAATCCTATTGGGGAAAAAATAAAAGAAGGAAAAAAGATACAGGCAGTAACTTTTAGCTTGTTTTAATAAAGCTAGTAAAGAGATTTGTAAAGATTTGGCAGGTCTTTTTTTAACCTGTTCTTGCCCATACGCATGAAGAAGGACTTGCAGAACGCTTAAAAGAAAATAATGAGCAAATGTCTACTAAAGACCAGGTCAAGCGTTTCTAGCTCACCTCTCTCCCCCTTTCAGCACGAGCTAATCCTCCTTTGGCACCGAAATAAAGAAATGCAAGCAGAAATCCCTTCTGCGTTGGCTGCCTGCCTGAACTATAGTGTCTGTAAACTTTCATTGAAAGCCACGTTGGAGCGAAAATGAATTCAGCGAAGACAATTCATTGCTACAGTAAGTGGCCCTTTCATAACAAAACATACCTGACAGTTTGGTTTTATGACCTACATCGGAGGAAAATACGTATGTATATACAACACATGGCAAACAGGCATGGAAAATAGTGAATACATGGGTTCTGACTAAGTTTGGAAGCATACTTCAAAGTAAAAGACCTGTGATAGTGGTGATATTGCACATGGAAAACGAAGAGGGGAGATTTTTTCTCACTTCTATTTTCAGTGCTTTGTTGTTCACAGCAACCACCCCAACCCTGCCCAAGCATTCAAAGTAATTAGCTCTGATATCTTTAAACCAGTAACTAAAAGATAAATTAACTATGCAAAGGGACTAAATCGAGCCAGCACCACTGGCTGGGGCAGAGCCTCAATCTGAGGTTATTCTGTGGAGAACTCCACAGCAAGCTAACCAACACTTAGCAAGAAATATCTAAAAAACAAAACAAGACAAAACAAAAAATAAAACCAAAAAACCTACCAACAACAAAAGCCTGAGCATGTGCTACTTGTTACAAATATAAGAAAACAAATCAGGGTGAAACCACTAACTGAAAAAAGCTTCAACATCAATTTAATCTAATTTAAAACATTATAGAAATGAAAACGTTGCTAGTTTATGATTGCTGTCACGTGAAGTGCATTTGGAAAGCCATTCAGGATCTTTCATGCCTCTCCCTTCTGCTCCACCTTTAATGCTTCAAAACAATTTCAGTAATACTTTTGCAAAACCCCAAACTGGCTAATAAACCAGAAGAAAAGCCACATTCCCAAACACCTGGGCAAACCTAAGTGGAGTGTACCCAAAAATCCCAGCTGGATTTTTGGAAATGCAATTTTTGACCATTTCCCAGAGGTTTTCACAGCATATACCTTCAAGCTATTCAACTGTACTACCTATCTATCAGATGTAATAGCTAGATGGATAGGAGGCGATTAGCATCAGAAATTTCTGGTTAGGTGCTGAAACACCCAAGGCATTCGAGAGGAAAAAAGGAGCAGGACATAAATAGTGTGAATCATATAGGGTGCTTGATAATTCAGTACAAAAGGATTTTTTCTGCTTCTCTAGGAGGGTGGCAGTGACAAGCACCAATGAAGAGAAAAACAACTCAAGACAATCTCAACAGTTACTGGGACTACAAAGACAACAGCTCCCACAAAGAAAAAGCTGGCAGGTTACAGCAGCCAAGCATGGAATGAAGATATTTAAATTAGATAGTCAAGTTGGATAGTCAAGTTGTAATTTTTTTCCTCTTTTTTTTTTTTTTGGACAAAATCAACAACCTTCCAGAGGTGTAATCTTTCTCCTACTTATCAGTGAAAAATCAGAATTTGATTGAAACTTCCCAGACAACTCTGAAACGTGTGATTTTAACACCCATTCACTTCCTTTGTACAGCAGTTACCAAAAAGCTCATACCCTCAAGCTGGCAGCTCCCTGTGTTGACACAGTGCTGACAATGTGCCCCAAACAAAGTCTGCCCAAACCACTCCTGAGAGCATTAGTTCAAAGTGAACTCTCAGAAACCTCCTACCAGAGCACAATTCAGGGCCAATGGACATTTCCCTGAAGATTACATTACATGACATGCAATGCAAGGTACCATGTTGCTCCGATTTAATGAAAGGTGCAATGCCAAACCAGCCTGAATGCAAGATACCAGTGTGAAGTGCCCTGAATCACACCTATCGATGAAGTGGTAGCCAGCTGGCCCAGCCAATGTACACCGAACAGCTTTCAAAACAGGTAATTTATAGAAATTTATTCTATAAAACATCACACACTTATTTTCCCCATTTTACTAGCACACCGGTATGAACATCAGTGATCATCCCATCCCTTCCGATGGCACACTACAGTTGCCACAGAGCAGACAGACCTACCAGTTCTAAGAAAACTGAAATGATGACTAGAGGACAGATGTTTTCAATTATGTTTTTAGGAATCTTATTCAGTCCTCTTTCCAACAAATGGCAATCGCATGCATCTTGCTCGTGTAAATGTGAAATACCCAGGATAAGGTTATATGAACGACTATCATATTTTCTGGACTAGATTCTCCCAAGTGCTCAGCTCCTGTTTAGGCTTTTAAGTGAACCAGCCCATCTTTAAAGGGTCTGGCAGCCAGCAAAATAGTAAGTCACACTGTTATTCCCCAAGAAAGCTACTTTCCAAAATGACAAGCCTTAACCCTTTCAGTTGTCAAAACACAAGCACAAAGCCATACTACCATGCTTCGTCTGGAGCAGAGACTGTACCGACAGTAAATGCCAAATCCCTCAAAACTGGATAGTCACACGTATCATCACTGGAAGCACATAGCACATAAAGTTGTTTTCATTTGGATTATTCATGGACTCAGTGTTATTTAAAAAACAAACAAGTCTGTCTTCCAGACACTTCTTGAGCACACACCTCGTTTTAAGCGGGGGTCCATCCCACAGCCAACCACATCCTTAATTACTTCTGTATTTTCGTAAGTCAGATCATTCTGCCACCAGGTCTACAGAAATAGGGAATTAGTTGTTTTAAAAGGAGAGTCAGAATTAGTCTCAGCAGTGTGAATGAAATAGAGGTCTTACTAATGGTGAGAGCAGCTTGTTCACACAGAGTGAGCTGACTCAGGCTACAAAATCCATCTGAAACTCTAACCTCCCGCTTCACAGAGGGCATTTTAACTCAGGTTGATGCTGTCCGTCCAGTTTTAATTGCCCTTTTTCTTTCATCTATTTACTCCCTCGATATTCCTTATTCTTTTAAATCCACACGCGACCCTTGCACAGCTTCTAACTCACACACTTCAAAGCCTCCTCCCCGAGCAGTTTACCATGTGCCTGAGCTGACTGTGTGCATTTCGGCACTGAACACTGATGCAATGAGAAAGGCGATTTTACCCACAGCTCCTTGAGCATGTGAGGGAGCTTTCTTTTACCGTGAATGGTTTGTTGTCACCTTGGCTGCAATCCTCCATTAACATGACTTGGGAGCTGGTGCCAAGCTGCAGTCTCTGCATTGTGACCCCCCTTTTTATTAGCATTTTTTTATATATATTAGCTCTGCATCTCGACAAAATGACACAGAATATCTTCCTCAAGAATGAAAGCGATTTTCTAGCCTTTGATTGCTGAAAGCATGTTTGATAAATTGAATGAGAAGGCATAAAAAAAGGGGGTGACCGAGAACAAGAGATGTTAACAATGGAGCTCTTATATGAGGAGGATTCAGGTCATCAATTTTCCTTCAGTATGAACCAAATACTGTTAACAACATGGAAGCGGCTCCACGATAAGACGCACAGACGCGCTCGAGAAATTTAATGCTCTGCCCCTCATCACAGAATTTACAGCATTTAATCGACCAAATGGAAAGGCAGAGGCTCTTATCAACTGGAAAGGGGAAGGCACGACAAGAGAACGGGCTGGGATAACGAATGCACAGTGAAGTCATAGGACTGCTTGTAAAGCCACTCCCAGTGTCTCAGCGACACTGAGGTTCTCGCAGATAATTAAATTACATCTCCCCCATGGGCACAATCTAATTTGGGATATGATGGAAGTAAGGGACAACCTCCATTTTCTTCCATGCCCCAGAGGACATGGAGGATTGCTGAGTTAGATGCCTGACGATCCACATCAAAGTTTGCATCTGTATCAGCGAGCTCTTCTGCCTCTTACTTCTGCCTTCAACCGGAAGCTTTCCCTCTCATCTTCCTCAACTCCTCTCTCCAGACTCCTTTCCAAAATACTTTCCTTGAAATCTCTCTCAATCATCATGCAGACTTCCATCCCTGCAACCACCCCATTTAAGATTGACCATATTTGTCTGCCTCCAGGCTGTGCCCACTGCATGCCTCGATCTCTTGCCATTCTCTGAATTCAACTCACTAGTACGCAGTACATCAAAGGTAACACCAACCAAAAAAAAAAACCAGCAACGAAACCAACACAACCCCAAAACAACAATAAAACAACCATCCAGCACTGTACAAGATCATCCAGTCCTCCACCAGACCCTCGTGCACAACTCTTCTACCCCAAAGGTGTTTTCAGTAGCTTGGGGGTTTGTTTCAATCTAAACTCCTCTAAGAGGCAGGAGTGAAAGAACTGCTTGGTATGGATGCAAACCCTTATGTGCAGAAAGATCTTTATTAAACACTGTAAAGGATGCAATGTTCAATTAAAATAAAAAATCTACTAATATAGACACTGTCATTCTTCCCCATTACCTTTTTAATGGTAACGGAAAGGATGCCAAGTGAGCTTTACAGATCATCCAATATGTTTCTGGCCTCTATTGATGTAACCATGTATTTTAATACACGAGAATGTCACGGACATGAAGTTTTCTAATATTTCTTGGAAACGGAATTTTACTGACTGTTCACAAGTAACCCGTCCCATATAAATTAATGCTGAAATTAATATATAGCACCCATTTCCACATCAAACAACCTGTAGGCAAAAAATTGAACAGAAATTGAAGGTTATTGGCAGTAATAGTTGCAAACGGCTGTCCAGGGGAGTTCTTTCTGCTCATAACATTCATCTAAACATTGATTCAGCACACAAAAGTCATCTTCAATAATCTGAATTTGATCTGCTAGTACATTTATTTTGTATTTTTTATGTTAGTTGAATGAAACGGTCTTTTGGCTTCTGGAGAGCCAAGAGACAAATATATTCCTCTGGTAACTATGGCATCAGCCTCCCTCAACACATTCTTCCCAGGATTTCTGTGTTGACAAGTGTTTCATTCTTTCTATTGATCCAAAGCACACATTAAAATGGCTTGCAGAGGAGGAATTGCTCTTTTCTTACTTTGTTCAATAGTTGCCGTTCCATAGGGCCCGAAACCTAGTGCCTCCAAATTACAGAGAAGTAGACAAAGTGCAATTTCCTATAAGATGTGGCAGATTCCTGTCACAACCAGCTTTCCTGTCCATTCTGGTCTCAGTGCAGCAGGGCTCAGTAGCCACTTTTCTGTGGAGATCCCAAAACTCTCATGTGGCCACAGGGACCAGCCAAAGGTCTGGGAGAGGCTCCATGTGCACTGTGCCACTTGTGAGTGGTCACAGTCGATGCTGCTGATAACCTTCCTTGATAACCTAGTACAAACTCATCATCTCTGGTATAGGAAGGATCCATCCTGGATTCATGCATTTACTTACTGAGAAAGGGCACTGGTGACAAAATCTCGGTAAGCAGTCTGTAACCTTCAAGTGTCTCAACAGTTATGGCAAAAAATAAACAAAAAAATACAGTACTCCCTTCAGCCCTGTGGGAATTGCTCACAGGACTGCAATCTCAACAAGGCATTTGTCTCTTGATAAGCAACATTGAAGCTGAAAGAGTATATTTCCATATAACAATAACAGTCATGTGAACAAGGATTATTAAAGAATAATTCTCATACTGCATTGACATTTTGGTCAATACTCTATATCCAGGCATAGATTTAGACACAATCATTTCATCACAGGAAAGACTACACGAATGGCATTAGCTCTCATTTCAAAAAACAGAAGCTACTGCAAACCTTAACTGAGGGGAAGTCTGTTTTCTTCAGGTTGTTTCCAAGAAAGCACACAAGAAAGAAGATTATATGAACCTCTAGAAATGCCAGAGGCTTTGACCATGCAACTCAGCACCCAATGCCCTGCGGAAATTTTCATTTGTCTGTCACCTACACAGACAACAGAGGTACACACAGCCATGAAATACTGCTATTGCATCTTAATTCTTGACATGAACAGGCACATGCCTTCCTCTTTAGGACAAAAGAGAATGGGAATTATCCCAGAAATCCATTCACTGCATGTTTCTGGATGGAATCAGGATGAGAGGTGGAGAATTTGGGAATGAGCCCTTTTTCCTCTCTGTTGAGCTTGCCATGCGTGTGTCTGCACTGGAAAAGGGATCAAAGATCCCCACCATAGCATTATTTTGGCCTGTATGCCTAGTAAATTTTACTGTGCAAGAGTAAAGTAGGAAAGAGAAAAAAAAAAAAAGAAAAAAAAATAAAAAAGGAAGCAGCTCAAGTTTGAATTCTCTATAAGTGTGACAACATTATCTGCAAGCAAACCACGTTTTATGATTTTCATGACTGGAGTGACAAATTCCTGACCATATTATTGCGGGTGTCATAGAGACAATTAAGCGATCACCCAGAGATACAGACTATCACACAATCCTGCTGTCAGCAGCAATCAGAAGCATGAAGTACATCTGCAACAAAATGGATCAGCAGAAGCAGGATCAGCGACATCAATTCACTCTAAACAACTTACGGAAAAGTAAGTGCCACAGACAGGCACAAAAATAGAGATCTTTCTACATTGAACGGGTATATATGCATTAAAAACCCCAGAAGGTGTTTGCACTGAGAAAAGCAAAAGCACAGTGCTGGCAAGCCAGCCGGTTAGGACCACAGAAACTTCTGCCACTTGCCCCAAGGGTATCCAAGAGCTCTAACACAATATTCAGATGCCAGAAAAACAGGATAGAGAATAACATGATGTGTAATATTATATCTGGTGAAACCTACTAAATCAGTGACAGCAGGGATCAGAAAGGAGAGAAGGGAAGAATTTGCCTTGAAGGCAAATTATACCACAACTGCCTGCTTCACAGTGTCCTGAGCACTGGTCTAGTTAAATCTCCATGAAATCAGTAGGGGATGCTGAATACTCTGGTTTTCAAAAATCATTATAAAGATTAACATTTATAGTAATAGCATGCATTTGCATATACTGTAAGTGGAAAAGTCATTAGCAAATAGCACATGAGTTCAGACAAGACTCAGTCTAACAAAACCAGAAACCATTTCTCCCCTCTCTGCGTTAATTCTTGGTCCACAGTGTGCTGGACAATGACAAAGCACTGTATGGTTTTTAACCAGAGGATCAATGGCACCGCAGACAACATTCCAAGGCTTTCTTTGGAAATGGCCCTTTTTCCCCACCCCTGCTTCCCCCCGCCATTTTAATGTAAATTAAGTACTTTGCAGAGGTTTTGACTTCATAAAGAAGTTCCTGTGGCTTTGAGTAGAAAGTTTTCCCATACCTACGGCTTTGGCCTCCTTAAAGGTATGAGGAATAAAGATAGCCTGATATACTGCCCTACAGGATAAATTCATTCTCTCAGCACAACCAAGCTGGAGGAGCCAGGAGTATTCACTTTTCATGTTATTAACTCAATTAAGCACGCAGTAAGGATTGCTGTATAAAATGCAGTGTATCTATGTGGATGTAAAATGCAGACTCAAGGAGTCTTAAAATGCCCTTATAAATACAGCAAAAATAGACCAATAAAATATTTCGTAATGACTATTTATGTGTGTATAACAACTCATTATTTCAATTCTCCGCATCAGGGATTTCTTGTTTCTTTCCTCTACCCCTTAAATAAATCTAAATAAATTATACATTTAAAAACAGTCTATGCATCTATAACAACAGAAACAAATTTCATTTAACATCCAGCTGTCAAAGCCAACCCTTCTGTCACTCTTTATTCAAGTCTGTTTTACATAATTCATGTTGTCTTAATTATTTCCTTCTCTTTCTGGTTTGGATAGCACTTAAGGATGAGCCACTTACAGTGCAGTCATTTCCTTTGGAGATGACATGACTGGGTGACACGATCACTTACAAAAAATTACACTGATGTTATAAAGTCTACAGGTGGGGAATTATGTATACGCAGGGCCTATCAAGATAGGACATCAGTAGATCCGCATACTACAGCAATAAAAATAGCAGTGCATATGCATAATAGTAGGGTTCGATGCAGACATCCTGTGCTATTAATAG
This sequence comes from Cygnus olor, assembly GCF_009769625.2. Taxonomy (NCBI): domain Eukaryota; kingdom Metazoa; phylum Chordata; class Aves; order Anseriformes; family Anatidae; genus Cygnus; species Cygnus olor. The sequence goes on along the minus strand of NC_049172.1, from coordinate 13,267,563 downwards.
CCTTCCTTTTTGCTCCTTTAACTCCTTTACAAACAGAAGCTGGTAAGAGTTTATGGGAAGCAAACGAACAGAGCCCTAGATTGAATCAGATTTTTTTCAGGAAATCCCCCAAAACTAAAAATTCTTAAGTCTCAGCCAAGGTCCTCCCCATCCTCCACCACTCCATGCAATTAGTCAATTGGTAGGAATTACAAACAGAGCTTTAGTCACATGTACACTAAAGTATATCTAAAGCAATACACACATCACTCCAGAAATATCCTGTCCCATTTGCACAGGATAAATAATTAAATTGTTTAAAGTGGTCTAATTTATTAATGCCTGGAGAGGCCTTCATTTGGCCACTAAATTTCAAGAAGTTATGTTCATCAGTTCAATATAGTTAACAATCATAAATCAGCTTCCTCATCGTACATGACTAATGAATTTACAACATGATGAAAAAAGCCAATTCCTCAAATTAAGGTTTCACTCTAAAATGTTCTTCTTTCTCCCTACTGCCCTGCACTTTTTTCTTCCCTCTCCCTCCTCTCTGTGGGCTCCTGAAATCCGCAGCAAAAGATCTTCAAAAGTAATAGGCTGGATCCTGCAAAGATTTGCTCAGCAGACTAACCACTACAACTTGGTTAAACTGAACCATTGATGAAAAAAAAAAGTTCTTTAAAATATTGCAGCCCTGCCAGAATCAGATCCAGGCTCTTGATATTCCAAAGCCCCACTAGAAACTTTAGTGACCGCTGCACACACCTCCACCACTACAGACTCAACTGGCTTTGCTCCTTGTATATACAGCCCTATACTTTCCACCGTGCTCTGCTGCCCTGATTGCTTTGCATCTCAAATTACTCAGAGCCTCAATGAAGCATGATCACTAACTCAAAGCTGAAATAAAATGGCAGGAACATCCCCCGTCTCACGGCTTTCACTATCCCACAATGCAGCCCGAGGCCAGGAATATGAGCATGGATTTATCTGTTTCTGATGGCCATATAGAGCCACAAGCACAGCCCAGCAAAACTCAGGGGTTTTGCCTCCCTGCGTAGTGGAAAGATCAAAGGGAGTGAATGCTGTCAGAGGACAAAACCCTTGTAAAATATTAACGTAATTCTATAATAGCTGACCATGCAACACCAAAGAAATTACCCTCTTCACCAGTTATGTGATATATCCACCAACATAGAGATTGATGTCAAATCTGTTTGGTGTCAAATCTGGATGCAAAGATAGCCTACCCATCCAATGTTCATTATAATGCTGGTCATAGGAAATCACTGAACATGGAAACTGCCCTCCCTGGCATACAGGGTGATATCCCTGCAGAAAGCATTTGCTGTTGCAGCAACACAAGGGCTCTGTTGAACAGTATAGAACCTCAGTGCTTGCAAATCAGGGTGCTCTGACTACAGTTGGCAGTTAACAGTTGACAGTTGCAGCTAACCTAGAGAAGTTCAGGACAGAAGTCCACAAAGTCTAGTGAAAGTCCCTGCAACCACATCAAAAAGATACAAGGATTAATCAGAAATATGCAACAGCATGGGTTTCACAGTTTCAGAGAAAACATGGTGATCACCTGGGAGCAGAAGGACTCTGAGAAGCACCTAGCAAGAAAGAAGGAATCGAGCAGATATAAAGTCAGGATAAAAGAGAAAACATTAAAAGCAAGAGTTACGGCTTCCTTCACTGCCTGATAATAAGATAATAATAAAGTAAAGAGTTTGGATAAGATGGAAAAACTTAAGATGATAAAAGCCAAAGGCTATATCCTTGAGCACATTATGGAGCTAGCTCCCTTGGATCCTATTTGTGAACCATGGTCTTACACACCACAGGAAAAACAAGCAGATATGGTCACTGTGTCAATTCATAGATTTGCAGTCATTAAAAGTCTGGAGGTGCTGAGCTGAAAGTCATGACACCTGTATGTGACAGCAATTTTTCAGCATTACATGTGGTAGAGCAGCACCAGTTTAACAGATATCCAGGGCACCTTATTTGCTTCACGGTTTGAAAGAAAAACAGATGACCAACAAATCATCGAAAGATACATAACATAACAATCTGGATTTGCTAGCATGCTGCAAGACCTTTAGGGTCTTCTGAATGTTGATACTGGCTTTAATTCTCCTCTAAAGAGATATGCATTGCTTCCTGACTTTAAATCAGTTCTACTCTTTGTGGAAGTGAAAGACACAAATCGTGAAGTTTCCTCTTCATTTTGCTGTCATTTGCTATTTTTCTGTGCACGTTGCTGTACTTTCGTATGTGTACATTCCTCTCTACATATATGCAGTCATACAAGAAGTATATACAAACATGCCAAATATTGCACATTAAAGAAATGCATACATTTAAAACATCATACTGTATATGGTCTATTATGGCAATAGCCATCTGGAAAGGAAAAAAGTAGAGAAGAAATAATTAAATGTAACCATACTAGATTTTTATACTTCTGCCAACCTACATGAAAAAAAAATAAATTACTTGCTACTTCTTACTCTGTGAACAAATTAACCATTACTGCAACTTTTTTTTTCCACACAAAGACACCCAAGCTACATTATATGGCAAGGAACTTCAGCAGATCAGCTTGCATATAAGCATGTTTTTAACTGTCACTGAAGGTAGGACAGGACTACTTCCATCACCATTAAAAGACACAGCTCTGCCAATCTCGGTCTCTCTTTCAATAGAAAATCTATTTTGTCGTGTGGTCAAAACATCTTAGTACCATTTTGTTCTTGTTAAGCTCTCCCTGTGGTGGTTTTACCCAGCTGGGCAGCTGAACTCCACTACACCGCCCTCTCACTTCCCCTCCTCAAAGGAGAAAAGGAGAGAAAATACGATGGAAAGGGCTCAAGGGTTGAGATAAGGGTTGATTCCTTCTTGGGCCTCAGTTTGACCAGCAGGGCCTTGCTCAGCCATCCCGGTTGTCTGCCCTCCCTGCCCGCTTCTTTACGCAGGCAGATGGAGAGCTCTTGTGCTCTACGGAAAACATTCTTAAAGAGTCTCCAGCTCTGCTCAGCTCCTTTGTCCCTAAGGACAGTGTTCCAGGGGATCTCAGCTACTAGGTCTTTAAACAGCTTGAATTTTGCTCTTCGCAAGTTCAGGGTCCTGACTTTGCTCTTTGCCAGGCCCATATTCCTCAAGACCACAAACTCAACCAGGGCGTAGTCGCAGCAGCCCAGACTGCCTCCAGTCTTGACCTCTTTAATCAGCTCTTCCACGTTAGTGAGCACCAGGTCCAGTAACGCTTCTCCTCTGGTTGGTTTGTCTAATACCTGGACCAGGAAGTTATCCTCAATGCACCCTAGAAATCTTTTGGACTGCTTACAGCCTGCTGTGTAGTTTTCCCAGCAGACCTCAAAGATTATTCAACATTTACCTGTGGTCCTTATAGTCATGACTAAATACTACAGCCATTTTGGCTGCCAGTGCTAAGCATGTCTTTAAATCAGTGCTGCAGCTACTGCTGCTTTGTTTCTCTTCTAGCTGAGCAACACCGGACTGTAACCAAAGCCATGTATGTGTCCTACAGATTGCCTCCTTTCTGTAAGATCCTTAATAAAATTTGTGATATTCAAAAACTGTCAGGCTCTTGATTTCACATTCCTCTTCCACAGCTGCCTTATTCTTGCTGAAACAGTCGAATGAAATTATGCATGGAAACTCTGCTGAGAATTTTCTTCTTCATGAAAGAACAAAAAATGCCCGACATGCTCAGAATTCAAATCAGAACCAGAAGGGCCCTAATTCCATATACATGTTATCAATATGGTACACATTTGAAAATTGCACAGTACTTGCCAAATTTGAGGGTATGCCCCTGGGAAGAAGGGATTAAGATGCAACCTTGGGTCAAAAGAGGCTACACAATCAGGATTTCCCATACCAACACTGAGGAAATTAAATTCATGGTGGAGATGTTCAGCTCCTAAAATGCAAGGAAACACTGGAAGAAACTAACATGATTAAAAAACATGAATTAATTCTTTTATGCAGGAGAGCCCAAAAACACAGATTTGGCAGGAACACTCCATAAACTCACTTATTTATTCATTCATTTTAGTGGCCATGCTCTACTTTGTGAATTATTACTGATAATTCAAGCAGACATGTAAAAATGAACTCAGTTCCCACATATTTTAATACATATTATAGAGTCTCAAAAAGCATAGTCTTTCACTATAGTAATAGTTTCCAAGTGTGCGTATCTGTGTACATCTCCAAAGATGACAGCTGAAAAGGGGGATATTTGTTTTTAATTTCTTAATTACACTTTTTCCCCTCGGTGCATTAATTTGGCAATTAAAGGTTTCTGCTCTCACCGAAGGGTGAGACAACAGAGCCTATTGGAGCACTGATTTTTGGCACCACCTCACTCCTGCTCTCTGCTTGAGGCTGCTTCCCCTCTGACTGATTCTTAATTTGAATGAGATTTCACTGAAGACTGTATCAGAACTGCAGCAAGCTAATCTTATCAAACCATACGAGTTTAAAAACTCAGAGCTTGATGTCAGGCAGCTGTTTCCAAATTGGTATACTTAAGATCCAAATTAGATCATGAGTGAAATATTAAAAGGCACTAGAGCCACTTAAGAGTGAACTTCCATTTCCAAAAGAAATTTCTGGACACTGGGAACCTGGGACTCATGCCAGTTCAGTGGGAGTCAGGCTCCTGGCTGCAATGAGTTCTTTTAAGTGTTTTAACTCTTAAAATTTAAGCTATTGAGAAAGGCTGTTAAGACAATAAAGGACGTTATTTCACTTTCTCAATACCAGCACAAATGTATGGGCCTTCCCAAAGGTACTCCCACCCAAAGGCTCCTGACAAAATACACCTTAGGGGGACATGATGTTAATTGAAACTGAGCCTATAAGCTGATGCAATGAGATGTCTTTCGAGAAATGTAAAAGAAACTTTTCATCCTCTTCCTTCCGCTCCCTCTGCTCTTCTGGTTTTTAACTGATTGACAACTTCAGTTTCACTTCAGCCATCTCTGGATATAGAAGACTGCAGTAATTCGAAATGGGGGAAGTGAGGACAGTAGGATGCCACCCACCCTTGGCTTGCAAAGCTGCTCGCACATGCGGTTTGTAGGGAAGGAGATGGCTGCCTAGTCACCTGTATGTCCATCAACCTCCAGCTATTCAGAGAGATGACCCATCAGGTGCCATCACTCTTTGGCCGTTTTCCAGACGAAAAAAAAAACAACTTTGCAGAGATCGCCTTAAGCTCTTTTACCTCTGCATCGACTTCAAACAGCTCCTTTCACACATGCAGAGTTATACAAGCACATGAGTGTTTTCTGGATCACAACCCAACACATCAGACATTAGCTTGCATTGTTTGATGCCTGACTTTAACTCTTTACATCTACCTACAAGTGCAACTAATCAACTGAAATTGATTTTCCAGAGCTCAGTCTAATCCACTGCATTGAAGGTGACCTATATTCTTTGTGTATATATGCAGTTAGGGTTTCTGGTTGTTGTTTTGTTTTGGTTTTGGTTTTGTTAGGGTCTCTTGAATATTATATGCCTTTGTTTAGCTGTCTGCAGCTTTGCCAGTAATTCAGAAGGATGCCAAGGAACTCTTCTGACACAGGCACATTTCAGAGGGATTTCTTCCCTGCTCCTACAAATGCCAACAGTGAAAAATCACTCATCTGTTTTTGCACAGTCAACCCTCAACTACCCAGCAGAAGATTATTCAAGGTACTAACTTGAGCACACACCCTGGTCCACCAACTTTCCAGGTGGCCAAAAGAGCTGATTATTTATCAGGAACAGAACAGACATCTGGGGAAGGACATTATTATATTTGTGTGGTTCGTAATACTGAGTCAAATGGGACTTTCTGCGTAATTCAAAGCCACCTGGGAAAGGGAGAGAGGAAGCAGGCTTTCCAAGGAGGCCTCAAAATCTTGTATTTATCACAAACAATTTTTTCTCCCCTCCTCTGCCCATTTGCTTATGCTTAAGATAAAGAAAACCTTCATCATATGAGTAGGCTTCACAGGGAAAAAAAAAGAAAAAAATGAGTGCAAGTAATAAAAATAATATTTTGCCTTTCTACGGGTAGATGATGCAGCCCGAACTGGAACGCAGTGTACAGTACAGCTCATCTTGTCTCAAACATGGCAAGGCAGAATTAAAGGGCATTCAGAGATAAACAATGGCAACCTTCACACATACATGACAAAACCAAAAACAACTCCCCTAAATAAGTATTTGAAAGATCACAACTTTCTCCCTTGGAGAGAACACATTAGAAGTAATATGACAAATACATACAAGCTCATGAATGGAAATGGAAGAGGTAGCTCGGGTACCTCTGTCTTCAGTCTGAGGACACAAGATGAGGAGGACAGCAACGAAATTAAAACCTAACAAAAACCAATCCTTTTTTTCACATATTAAGCTATTATCCTGTTTTACATAGAGCTCCTGGAAGTCAAGACCAGGGACGTAATGAAATTCAGAAAGGCTCTGGGCATTTGTGTGGATATCAAGAATACCCAGCAATTACAGTGAATGCTAACAAAGACAATCTAGAAAGGATATGAAAAAGGTCTTGAGCATTTGGGTGAAAGCCCCTCTCTAACTACAAAGGATTAGGATGAAGGAAGGTGTGGGGGTGGCAGAGACAGTCCGTGTACCTGCCCGCAAAGGGATGCCACGTCTTGCCCCATGAAGCAGGGAGGATTGGGCCTTGCAGGGCACTAGGGCAGACCAGTGACTGCACGGGGAAACCCTATTCTCTTTCTGGCTTACTTCCTTCCAGCCAGCTCCAAATCCCCCCTTCATCCCTTGCATTAGTTTTATAGCTTTGTACATTTCTCTTGCCCATAACTCCATCTCCCATTCCTCACGGTGTCTCTGCAATAAAGTTCTTCCTTCTTTGTCACCAGTCCTACTCTGAGTAAAAGCATGTAATATACTGCCTACTACAAACTGCAACACTCGGTAACAGACTGAATGCTGAGGCCGTAATTCAGTCCAGAGGCTCTACTACTGCCCATAAACTACTTGCTGTCTCCCAGTTTACGATGTCAGCAGGACTCCAGCTGAATTAAGGCTTCTACTGTATATAACTGACACCAATGCATTATCTTATGCATAATGCATAGAAGATGGCTCTAATCATAAATCCCACATCCTATCCTTCTTTTACATCACAGATGAGGCATGGCATCTCGTACGCTCTGCTTACTGATACATAAAATCCTTCTCCTGAATCATAATGGCAGCAGAACCTTTTCTTGGGTCACTGCTTCCAATAAAAGCCTTTCATTCCCTCTTTTCCCCAAAGAGATTGAAATAAACTTCAGTTCATCCCACTAGCAAAACTCACGCTTAAATTTCGGGACCACATTGAACTGACGATCCAGGAACCCTGCCTGCACCAGGCCGTATTATTGACACTGGCAAGTGAAGGATTTGTGCTTAACAGACATCTTTCACCTGTTTGGGTCTCATCATCACGCAGGCAAACACACTGAAGCTTCACAAGCATTTGGTATCAGCAGAGTGATCACAGAAAATGCAAAGCCCTGTGGTGGCTGCCAAACTGCTGGTGTGCGAAGGTGAGAGTAAGGTCTGCAGAAAGCATCTGCAGTCCTGCAGAGAAACGCAGAAATCCCAGTCACCCACATAAAGAGGGTGAGGTATACAGGCCATTGCTGGTTTTACCCATTTGAGAATGGAATAAAGAGTTAAAGCACCAAACAGTCCAAAAATGATGCAATCAGAAAAATCTACTAAATAAAAGCTTTGAAATATCCCAGGGAATTGACAAACCCCTGTGTGTAAACCCAATTTTGACCTCAGGAATAGACTAACTGAGCTCTTTTGTACCAAAACCAAGCAAACAAACAAAACAAGAAACCAAACCAACCAACCAACCAGCCAACAAACCTACACAGCCAACCAACCAAAAAACAAACAAACCCCAAACCACCAACAACAACCCACCAAAGCAAAACAAAACAAAACATGATATAGATGACTTTAAAGTCATCCTACATCCCAACCCTTTAGCCATTATTTCTAGCTAGAAGACTAAATGAAAAAGGACCGCCCATGTATCTTTCTGCTCAAACTAAATTATTTTTTTGCTATTTTAAGATAGTATAAGTCTGTTTAACCTGAAAACAAAACAAAACAAAACAAAAAAACTTACACAGTGTTGTGCAAAGCTCCACATCTATCCAATCTTTTTGACAAAAAGACCAGCCATCTGAAGACAAGCCCTGTGACGGCCTTGTTAAGACTGTCACATTCAGGTAGGTTAAAGATGTAGGAGGACTGAGCAGAAGCATCTCAGTGCTCATCACTTCAGCAATTTAGGTGCTACGGTCAGGATGAAGGTGCCTGAATTCAGATTTTGCACTTTGGGCACCTGGGATAATCGTACAGAACCTATTTCAGCAATACGGGAGAACTGTACCTGAGGGCCTAGAGCAGCACGTTCCTGCACTGCCCTCCTTACAGTTACAGGAAGGCTTTCCGTGTGCTTGCACCCACCTCCTGCAACGTGGTAATGAATGCAGTACACGTCTCAACTGGCAGACTCCACTGTCAGCAACATCTCCATCTCTGCTCAACGGTTCCTCCCCGGGTACAAATTAGTAGCTGTTCTCAACAAGCCTCAAATGTTTAGAAAAAAAACAGATGACAGGAGCACATTTCTCATAGGTCTTCTCCCACCGGCAAGAGCTACACGCGGCAGGCTGCCAAGGGTTAGCTCGTCCCTTCCCTCTGACAGGCTTGAGCCGGCCACTTTCACGCTAGCAGAGTAATGGATGGAGTAACAAACCTGGATTTTGCCTGCACGGATTCCAGCACCTGGTACGTTCAGCAGTTCTGAGGCCTCTTCAAGCCAGGAGTTACCCAAGAGATTATCCTACGTCTTCCATTTGTCGGTTCAGGCCAGCAGATGGTGGGGGGAACAACCGAAAAATAAAAAAGCTGGCAAACTGAAACAGCCTTAGAACAGTTGCCTGATGTTTTGCCAGCTCAGGCCTCTATTTCTTCAAACAGTAGCATGTTGGAGTCACATCTTAACAACAACCAAAAACCAGCAGCCACTGCACACTGCGACTGTCTGCTTATTTATTTATTTTTTTAAGTGGGGTGTTTTATAGCTGGCCATGGCTACCAATTGGTACCTGGGGAAGCCTAGGGCATTACTTTTGATCTACAGAGCCTTCCATGGTTTGGAACCTAATTACCTTCCGAAACTACTACCTTCTCCTCATCTGTTACCATGGCAGCTGCAATCAGCAGAGATGCTGGTGCTGACAAGCCCTGATTTACTGGGATACCAGGGCAATTCCAGGGGGCTGTCGTTTGCAGAATTTACTCCTGCTTGGTCTGACAGCGTTTTCAAGAAAGGAAGAGGTAGGATAAATTAAGACCGTACAGGCTGGGAAGTAGCGGTCTTTTTTTAGAGTAATTCAACAGTTCAGTGCACACTGCTCCACTAGCATTTGATTATTTTTTTTTCCTCTTAGTAATAGTGTACGTGCCCTTGTCCCAGGGTCAGGGTGCAGATGAGATTAGTAGACTTTGCTTCATTTTAATCTATCTTCCTGCACAGCAAGAAAATAGATTGCTTAACCAAGTGGTAAGGTTTGTTTTCTAGGATTTAAATTCAGAATCTGATGAACATGAGCTTCAGTATTCCCTGTTCATTTCTACTGGTTACAGAAAACACTGCTTTAACTGAAACATTAGTATTTTTCCATATTGATGCTTTTCATATGGTGATCTTAAAGCGCCAGACTCATGCTTCCCAGTGAGAGAAAAGCCTAGCTTCCCACTGCAACTTCTCAGTTCTTCAGAAATGCACTTCCCATGCCATCTGTGTAATAACAAATTTAGAAAAATGAGTAGTATCTTGGCAGTCTTCACAAAATGTACTCAGGATGCAGGGGAAGGCGGAGGGGTTCCTATCAAATGGGGCATTCTGTATCTGAGTCAGAGGTGATGACGACGCCTAAGCAGGGTGCTGTTTTCTGAGAAATACGCCATCCATTTTTTAGGGCCTGACACAAGTGTGCTGCAATTCAGCTGAAATCTGCTCATTCAGTTCTACTGATGGCCTTGTAATCACATCACAAGGCAGAGACTCCAGGTCTGCAGTTCTCCTTGTCCTGCACATCTTCTGCATGCTTAACAGAACAAGCTACTTTACATAAAAGATTCTAGGAGAACATCCCAAAATTGGCACGATCAAAACCAGCAGACACTTTAGGAATGATTAACGTGAATTATTCTACCTGTAAAATAGAGATAACCCAGCCTCTTTATTTCCTAAGACAAGAGTAGATCACTGGCATTTGAGAAGCGTCTTGAAAATCACAGGTGCTGATAGCATCAATAACAGTGTGCTAGGAGATGCAATATTATTACAATAATAATGACAGTCGTTTCAGACTCTTGCATTTTTCAGGTCATCAACCAAAAACATTAACAAAACACAGCCCTTCAGGAGATGAAAAATCTTTGCAATGTAATGCAAGCTGGTTCGTACAATCTTCTCCCCCACCCTGTGCAAAGTGTCTGCCAGCATCCTTCCAGCTCCCAGGGAAATTAGAAGTGCCCCTCCTCGCGTAAAAGAATCAGGCCCTCTTGTGGAGCCAAATGCTTCACTGGAAGCCAGAGAGCATCTAGGAGCTGACAACACTCTTATGCTCTTAATTTCACTGACTTTCTTTGTTGTTGTTGTGTTTTTCTTTTTCTTCTTTTTTTTTTTTTTTTTTTTAATATTCTAGATCTTCACTTACACACTTCACCAGCAATCAGCAATGCCACCACAAAAACCACAGGGACCAAACCATGCATATTAGACTTGAACCTAAAGGAAACTACCTCAGCTATCGAACTGCAGCTCAGCAACTAGAAATTTTCTCTCTGCTCAGCCAACAGAGGTAAAATGCAATGCCCACTTGCAAGGCCCAGACCCTGCACCATGTCAGGGGACTTTGCTGGGGGGGCAAATGGCAACATGAACAGCCACAGCAGAGCAGATGGTACACAGCTCTGTGGGGGGAGCTATACCTTTCTCTACACACTACCATGGCAAAAAACGGGACTTGCACAAGCTGTGCAAGGACTTGTGCAAGTGGTCCCCTTGGCATACTGAGCTCTGAGTTTCTGAGAGATACAAGAGAGTTCCCTAGCAAGAGCTTCCATATTTTCTACCTTCAAAAATTTGAAAAGTGAGAAAGAATTTGGCTTTGATTTTGGGAACAGATGTTAAGACCTGTGAATATTTCTCTCCTGGCTCCTCTGTTACACCTGCTGGTTTTGTCTCATTCCTCTCTCCTTCTTCCTCTCCTTCCTCCAGCTTAAGAGCAACGGACAATGGCTAGGGTAGAGAAGGATCATTTTTTTCCTCATATCTAGAAAGCAACAAGAAAGCTTTGAACTTGCCTTTAAGGCAAAAACTGCAATTGTTTTGTGTGTGTGTGTGTATTCAGACTTTCCCCCTCATTTCAAGGTTAAAGCCGACAGGAAAGGACAAAAAGCTCAGTAAAATGGTCTGTTTCAAATTACTAAGTTAAAAACAAAGGTGGTACCAACAGCAAGCAGTTCTGCGAACATCCACGTGAAGCCTGATCCACCCACCATCTTCCTTCCATTGGCTTTAACTCAGGAAACTTCATGGGCAGATCTTTGCTCAACAAAACACTTCAGCATGTGCCTAAAAAGAAGCACATGCTGGCATGTGTGTCCGAATCAAGGAGGAGGCAAATAAACGTTTAACTCCCTTGCCTGAGCTGAAGCCTTGAATTTTTGGGTCAGTTTTAGCCAGTGACTAGCTCCAAAGACTAAAGTGAAACCACAAGCACGCAAAAAGAGCCACGCTGGTTTTATCTTTCTGGGACACGTATTTATTTCCTTGGCGGAAAGTATCCACAAGAAATGCAAGAGAGAATGCTGAAAGCAATTATTTTTCTTTTCTTTTTCTTTTTCTTTTTCTTTTTCTTTTTCTTTTTCTTTTTCTTTTTCTTTTTTTTTGTTTTTGTTTTTGATAGAGTAAATGACAGTGTTAACATTTATAAACACAAAGGGAATTCTTATGGGAATAGGAGACTGCTTTTCCCTATTGTTTGAGGAGGACTCTGGCTGTCTGAATGGACGACACGTTAACTTTGTGGCAGAGCTGCTCAAGGGAGAACATGGTGAAGTCTCCCATGGCACTGTACACACAGTTTACAATGGACCTGGTTAGAATTTAATTGTTTGTTACAGTCCTCAGAAAGACATTTCTCCAAAGCAAACATGCTATGAAATAATTTTTCTCTAATTATATCAGAATAACTTCAGTCCATAAAGCACTCTTTCTGAGCTTTTATGGGCAGCTGTTGCTCTCATGCTGGAAGGAAGAGCCGGCAAGTTTGAAAACAAAATAGGCCACAGAGATTTAATTTCCTATAAAATAGCTCCCTACAAGCTGTTTAAACTTTCTTTACTTAGAGAAATACTCTGAAGATTTTAGAGATTTTCAGGGCAACAGTTGCAGTAAGAACTCCTTGTGTTCTCACTGCTCAGGGGGCTCCGCAAACACAGCATCAGATTTATGCCTTTCCCTTTCAAAATAACCCCATGCACTCGTCTGCAAAATTAATTTAAATAAACATACAGAAGAAAGGAGCATGCCAGCTCAATTTTGGGGGGGAGGGAGGAGTCCTTGAGGGAAAAATTGCTAATATCTACCATAAATCTGCTCACTCGCAGCCTTGGCTCACATACTAATAGCTCCGTCTCTCAGACACACACTTTTCTTCCCTAACTTTCACTCTTAGCCCCGCAAGCCACGCCATGATGCCTCTAAGTTGACTGGACAATGTTGCTGATTAAAAACTGCTAGCAGTTAGAAAACTTATTATAAAACCTACAAGGGGACCGTGTATTTGTGAATACAATAATTAATCAATGCAGAATAATCATGCACTGTGCATATGATTTTTCTTTCCATATGCAGACAGCTTCGATTACCACGAGGGTTACGTTGCCCCCACTCTATCGCGTTAGCAAAGACAAGTTAATTGTATCAAAACCTGCATTCATCTGCAAAACCACCTAAATAATGCTGAATTGATTAATTTTGCAGGTAGAGGCTTTCGGAAGAAAATGTCACAGTGACTAGGCTGTCAGGATTTTCCTTTTACGGTATTTTTTTCAGATGCTCAGCTATAAGGCATATTCTGAGCTGTGAACTGGCAGACTGGTTTGCATCTTAGGAATGTATTTCATTTTAATGGTTTTATTTTAATTTTTTTTCAACTCTTTGTATTAATGGAGATAAAAGAGAAATGAGAATGGCATATAAATGCAAAATGGAGTGTCGTCGTCATCCCCCTCCCCTTTTAACCTGCCTTTTAACTAGAAGCAGGTCATATTTACTTTCAAGAAACTCACAAGTACCCAATTAATAACATGATTGCGCACTTCTTCAAGAAAATTGATCATCACATACTTAAATGGAAAAAGCTACCACCCTTTCCTGAGAGTCCTTACTGAAAAACAGCATCAGGCAAGGATATTAATATTCAGGCAGAAGGGATTCACATTTCCCTTTCAAGAAATCTCCCCCTCACTGGTCATTTCTGCCTAAATGGGAAAACAGAGATGCTTTGCCTTAGAGATGTGCTTCCCTGCTAGCTCTCTGCTAAGCAGTTTGGGCTGGCAGTGACAGTGTGCAGAGCCAAGTAATCAACATGAGTTTTCATCCCAGCACTGTGGGCATACAATATGATTACGTGCTCTCCTTGAGCAAGGTGCCAACATTTATTGCAGTTTTGCTACACATGGGAACTGACCAGAAGCTTGCAGAGCTCTGTGTGTGGCTGGGAAGCTAGTGCTTGGAGGACATTACCATATATATATAAATATATATATATATTAGTACTTTGTAACGGCCCCACAAAGGGGATGACATGGTTTTCTTCTGCCAACATGCAGATGATAAAGGGTTTCTGCTTGAAGCCACTAACAACCTGTACAGGAGAATTACAGTAATTCTGCTAAAACCATGCTGAATTCAAGGCACTGGATGATGTCATGTTCTTACCCTTGCCACTTGTTTTGAAAAAGTAATCATCACAATCTCACAAACAGGACTTCAAGCAGCAATGCAGGGAAGTTCGACTTAAAGAAGTGCCAAGTCAAATGGGCTTATACAAGCCATTTGCAGCGATGAGCACATTTGTCATGAGACCTCTCAGCAACTTGGGTTCTAAATCTTTGACATGGAGCAACTCTGAAGGGAACTCAAAAATATCCATTAACGTGTCAAATATAGATGAAACTCATGTTTTCTTTTCTGTTGCTCACATAACTCCACTTTTAGCGCAAAGTATCTTGCAACAAACAATAGCAAGATACTCCATTAAAACCTTGCACTGCTTTAGCCATTAGGTCACCATACAAACACTGTTGTCATGACATCAATTAGCAGCACTTTGCTTATGTCGATACTATTATTAATATCCTGAAACACTCATTTCTATTACTATTTAATTAATAGCAAAATGCACTGAATAGTTATTTGTGTGTAGTTATTAAAAGAAGCACACTGAATGTGATTAAATATAAAGAACTGTGACTTAGAAATCCTTCCCACACCACTTCTTGTGCCAAAGAATATCCTGAAAAATTTAGCAGTAGTTAAAGGTTTTTCATAACCAGGATATCTATAGATTGGAATAAACTGTTAGGCCCTGGCTCTGCACTACAAGAGTCCATCCATGTGGAACGTACCTCAGTTCCCATTTTCAGATGCAGTGTTAGCAACTAGTATTTATACAGAAATTTAGTAAGTTTTCTGCAAAAGCAGTAATCCCGAACAAATTCTTGACTACAAATTCAGATCCTACCTAAAACTGAGGCTGGCAACATGATGAGTGTTGGAGAATTTCCTTTGTATTTTAGAAAACTGAAAATGTTATTCTGAACACAAAATATTAATAGTTCAAAGGAAATTACTGGCCATCTATATAAAGACAGCAGAGCAGAAGGAAGGCGCATATGAGAAAGACTTCACATATATTCATGAAGAGCATTGATATACAGGCATTTCAGAGGTAACATCGAGAGTCTGTGGATATCAAGAGGGCTGATTAGCAGTACTTACCGCAAATGTTATTTATATTGTTTGATCCTGACCTCCTCTGGTAAATGCACAGTTTAGCAATGATAGCTGTAATTCTGTGCCCATACACAGACACTAAGTACCTGCGTTTTCTCATGCAAACACACAAACAAACTGGTGTGTACATAGCGGATTAAAAAAACAACAGTCAGCAAACAAAGAATATTAAATGCTATACCTTTGAGTCATAATCTTATAGGCATCTGGCAGATAACAGCGGATATTCTCCATCTGAGCAGGATCAGAGTCACAGATTTTATCGTCAGTCCTCCCATAGTTGGCACTTTCAATCATGATAACATCTGTTCCCGGGCAGCGGAGCTCGATGGGGTAACTCTCACAGGACAGCTCCCTTCGGACCACAGCCATGGGGACCGGGGCTCGGCTGAAAGCTGCAAGGATTAACACAGAAACACAGCAAACATTTACTTTTCCACACTGATAGGAGGATTAAAAGCAGAATGACATTTAGCAGCGTTTTTTTGGCTGTATGCTGTACCAAGATGCGCTCTGGATAGCTTTGGTACCCTCACGATACGGCCTGCAGAAGTGAGGTCTGATCCCCAGCCTGCTGGCCACCTGGAGAAATCACTTCCCCACTCAGCTGCTTGCTTTTCTCATCACAGAAAACGCAAACGATCCCTTTTGTAGAGGGCTTTAGAAACGCCGTATTGAAAGAGGTAAACAGCAACTATGGCATTGTTATTACTTCGGCTTGCTAGGTGAAAAGCTTTGATATATAAAATTACAGCCCTGTGTTATGCTTGATCAGCTGGGGGAAATTGTCTGTCAATGAGCAATGCAAGCACCAGGATCCCACCTGCTCAGCACGACTGCAGCTGCCCTGCTGCAGATGTCCTAACATCTGCATTGCTCCCAGTCCTTTTCTAGGTCCTCAGAACAGAGGTGCCAAAAGGTTTTCAACACCGCCTGCGGCATGCCAGGGGCTGCCCTGCAGGTTCTGGTAACCACCCTGAAGTTTGGTACCCGCAGTGATATTTTCCATGGGAAGGCCAATCTATGTGCACTCGATACTGCCACATGCTTGGGAACTTCATTTAAGCAGACATCAGAAATCTTATTTGTTTTTAAAAAAATGTTGGCTCCATGTTGGCAATGAAAAAAGAAACGTGCTTTGAGATGCCTTGAAAACAAAGCCCAAAGTATTAGTACACAAACTTGAAAGACAAGAAGCAGCAGTACTTCTCATCTCCACGGTCTCTTTGATCCAAAGATCTTTAGCAGCCTGAAAAATGTGAATGCATCAATGCCCTCAAACCCACGTGAACTAGCTACGTGTTGTCACTCTCATTTGAGCCACAGAAGTGTTATGTGTCTTCCAGAAGATCTCTCAGGAAACCCATGGTGAAGCTGGGAACCAACTACTTGTTTTCCAGCCAAACGTGCCAGCCATGAGCTGAAACAAAAGCCAACACCTACTTTTCCTAATTCTACAAGGATGAAAACCCCATACCACAAACGTTTCCAGTTGTAGGGACAATGTGCCATTGCATCGATGTCTTCTCCCATAAAACTTCAACCTGGTGCACACACTCTGTGCTTCCTTATGGAAAAAGAGTGCATTGCTGTTTGTATACCCCTTTGCTGTATGAAGGCTGCCTCTGTCTGTCTGTCTGGCAGGCAGCAATCCAACACATTACATTAACTTCTGTGCAACATCCTATTACTGTCAATTGTCTCACTGAGATCCGCATTATCGGACAGATAAACGTTTCCATTTCTGTAAATTTGCGGGGATTACTCTAAAAGCAGATACTAGTGATGTGGTAGGGTTGTGGACTAATTGCCAAACTCCTGAGACAGACATGCATTTTATTCTTCAATAATAGCTTCTCCAATTACCATAGCTTTAGGGTTTGGATCATGTAGGATGTGCTTCTTTCCCGAGATTAGAGTAACAGTTTTGCCCTGGTCTCTTATTGCACCATACATCTGTTTAATGCAGTAAGCCCTTAGTGAAACCAAATTCTCTTGTTTCAGAAAGGGGAAAGCCAGGAGAAAAAGCACAAACCTCCAAGATGTAATACCTCATTCTTACCTTTGGCTTTATATTACTAACCAACTACGAGGTGAGTGGAGGAGGAATAGGACATGGAGGCATAGACAAGATCTGAGCAAAGAAAAAAGCCCAACACTTGACTTGATGGCAAAAGGGAAGAGTTTCTATTTGCCTGCGTTACCTTTTGTGACCACAGGCCCACTGCTGACCAGAAAATTTCAGGCTCTGGAAGGAGCTGTGGTGAGCTCTCTCTCTGCTAGCTCCGTACTAAGCCTGAGCAGATTGGCGGTATGGGAGGCAGGTGGTTTCGAGCAGTTTTTGGCAGAATGCTGAGGCCAAGAGTACTCTCTCCTACTGCCATGTGCTTAGAGGACTCTTAATAAGTGCCAAGAAAATGGCAGAATGAGGTATACAGCTAACATTAGCTGTTTGGGACTAAGTTTTGGCCAGTTTCTTGGGGAATTTGGATACTTTTCTCTAGGAGGTTAATGACCAGTTCTGTTTTATGCAAAAGAAAAGGGTTGAAAACAGAGCAGGCTCCTCTCTTGCCGCTTGCTCCATTGGGTTGTGGATGTGTCTGTAGACTACCATAACCGCAAAGATAGCTGCTAAAACTAATTTATTTTTGCAGTTCCCACTACAAAAAACAAAACAAAACAAAACAAACAACAACAACAACAACAAAAAACTCAAACCTCTGGTTGACATGCTTCAGAAAGTGCATTTTTGCCATTAATTCCCATGCCTTTTTTGCAGTAACTATGCTACATTGTCAAGGAAGGCAGGCATTAAACATATGATGGCTGAAGAAAACCCTGCTTAAAAATCATAGAAATTAATTGACTGGGAATTCACTTATACAAACCTGGTGCATTTGTCAAAGAGCAATCCTGTACGTACGCAGCTAATTTTAACTCTCATGTTTTATTAGAAATAGGACATTAGGAGCTGCTACCAGCAATATGGTTTCATTAAAATAGAAGCTTATCTGAGGGCAAAGACAGTGCCCTCATCTCACAGCAAGTCTATCAACAAGGATGATGCAGTACTTAAAGTGGAGGATTTTACAGTTAATATGAAAATACAGAGGTTTAATAAAAGCTATTACACACAGTTCTGTACCAGATGTGAGAGCACATTTCTTGTATGTTCTATATGCACATGAGGCTTTATGGCATCCATCTACTAAAACTGCATGAATGTCAATAGGGAAGGGAAGGGAAGGGAAGGGAAGGGAAGGGAAGGGAAGGGAAGGAAAGGAAAGGTAAGGAAAGGAAAGGAAAGGGAAGGGAAGGGAAGGGAAGGGAAGGGAAGGGAAGGGAAGGGAAGGGAAGGGAAGGGAAGGGAAGGGAAGGGAAGGGAAGGGAAGGGAAGGGAAGGGAAGGGAAGGGAAGGGAAGGGAAGGGAAGGGAAGGGAAGGGAAGGGAAGGGAAGGGAAGGGGAAAACCAAACAGCTCATATTCTACTTCCCATTAAAGAATACCTGGACAGATGCAAACGTTTCCAGATGTGGCTTGCTATATACTGAAATTCACCTTTTTGTTTCTCACACAGTCACTCAACCACTTGCTATCAGAAGGACAGCTCTCGCTTATACATACCTTACTGTGGTATCATGCAGTCAACAGTTTTTTCCTGGATATGTGGCATAAAATAAATGTGACACCTCGGACAAGCTTTGTTTGGATCAGGAATTAGGGATAACTGAACACCATAATACAACAAAATAGGAGAAATCAATGGTGCATGTTTTCCATCCTGCCATTCTCTGTCAAATGAGTTGCTCCACGTGGCTTTTTTCTACCCTGATATCTGCAATAAATACTCCAAAGAGAGATTTGAGGTTGGCTGTTTATCTCCTTTGCAAGCACATTTGTTGACGTTGTGTCCCTATGTGATAATCTTTATCATTTTTACTGGTTTTCCAGTGAGGAGCAAAGATTTTTTTATTATTATTTGTGTGTGTGTGCTTCTTGCTATGAAATAAGATACATCAAAGCCCATCTGTGAAATACACAGCACGACTGTATTAATTCATTAATCCATTCTCTCTCCTTTGAGGAGCTCCCTATCTTTGCAGTCTCTCACTGAGCTCCTTATTTAATCTCCTAAATAAGTGACCTAATTGTTGGCTGGGAGTCAAGAAGAGCTGATGGCTGCTCACTACGTTGGAAAACAGGTGCCTTTTTTCAGGATCCTATGTGCAGACACCGATCTAGTACAGACAGCTGAACCTAAAAAAAATTGAAAAACACTTTTTTTTTTTTTTAAACATTTAACCGTGTGCCAGTTTGAATATTCTAACTGTGGCCGTTTGGTGGAAACCCATGCTCCTGAGCTTATACAGGGCAAAGCGAGAGCACAGGGAGAAACAGTCAGAGACAGTGACAGGATTTTATCTCAGCAATTTAGAACTTCTTTGTCTCTGCTAATTTCAGGAGCTTGAAAATTAAGTAAGTCATCAAAATCTTGCGCTTTTTCTCCCCCTTGCTTTTGACCTCAGAACATAATTGCCTCTTGTCATGCCTGCAGGGCATGGGCTTGTAGTTATCACTGTGTGCTTAATCAAATGCTGAAATAGCCTTTAAATTACGTCTCTTCTTGGCTGCTAGAGACTTGTTGAGCTCTGTTACATTTAGAGGCATGATGGTAGTAGATGTACTTTTAAAAGAAAAGCGTGGGATGATGTTTTTAATTAGGTATTATATGCAATTTTCCCAGAGAAATGATGTTCTGGCTCAGATTTTTCAGAGTGGAATTTAAGTGCATATTTAAGTACAGCGAAACAAAAAGCTGGAAATGTAGAGATAATTATTTTCACAAGCTCTGCACAGGATTTGGTCTGCCCAGCTAAACACCTGACTTACTGTTCCCAAAGGCAAACACAACACGCTGGAGGAAAAGGTTTCCTGCTAGTTTGGAGAAATGCTTCTGTGTTTTTAATTTCACAGTACTTAATATTCCCACCATTCATTTTGATTCTGCAGGGAAAAAAAAAAATATATATATATTTATATAAAGCCACCCTCTTATTCTGAAGCCTACTCTGGCATGGGTACAGGCTGAAATCCCATTTGGGTTAAAAGGCCTTATATGACTGTCACTCCCCAAAGAAAAGCACATGCTCAAGTGCTTTCCTAAACCAGGGTCCCACTTTTCCTGCTAAGAAATAAAGCAGCGTTACTGCATTCATTTGCAGCATGCAAACATAGCTCAGTGTTTCTTCTCTCCCTTAATCCAAATTACATCTGGCCTCTGATCTCACGAACAATATTGGCAGCAAACAAAAACTCAAGTTAAAGATAGCGACAACAAACATTTCTCCCGTCTGCACTGCGCCCGTTCCCCCAGCCTTTTCATGCTCACAAATATTAGTTTAGTTCTGACAAGATTAAAAATACCGGTTGGTTGAAAGTTCTCAGAAAACTTGTGATTGGAATACAAACACGGAAATGCTGTTCTCTCTCCCCCACTTTCTCTGCGTATGCTGACAACAAATTAAATAGCAAAGAAGCCTGCGTCTTTTCTAGCGGCATGGGGTAGAGGAGCCTTTCTTCTACTCTCAGCCCGCAGAGGGGTTAAAGGTGGATCCTACAGACAGTGGCTGGTGCCGAGTCCTTGCAGCAGATGCTTCCAGCATCCATATCCAGGTTCTCCAGGGAGGAAATGAAGACTGAAGGCAGCCAGCGTGGCCAAATGGCTGGAGCCTCCGACAGCGCAAGGCTGGAGCCAGGCAGTGCCGGACTCCACTCCGGGCTCACCCCTCCATACCTCAGTTGATTGCTGTCTTATTTATGAAAATGAGAAAACTATCTTCACCATTAAGCACTCCAAAACCTGCTAGGGAAAGGAAGAAACCCCAGAAGGTGAAGAATGTGGCTTCAGCCTGTGTTTCCTCATATGAATTGAATACCCACACCCCCAGGCTATCCTGGGCTTTATTATTTTATAAAAGATATCCAGAACAATTTGTGACTTCCCTTTGTGCATCTTTACCCTAAGCAGAGCCCACCCCCACCCAGCAAACAGCCAGCTGTGAACAGACTTCACTAACTGCAGGATCATACTCTGGAGTGGAGTATACAAAAAAGACTGTAAAAGAAATGCAATGCTGTGCAACAACCCAGAAAAGACAACCAAATAAAAGTCAAAAAAAAAAAAACAACCAAACAAACAAACAAAAAAAAACCTCAAGTCCTTCCCTGTGTATTTTATGTGCAATTTGAGGTCAAATATGGTTCCATAAATTGCTTAATCCACTTCCATTATAACATTCAAGTGACACTTGCTAGAGATTTGCTCCCAGGTGATATGAGTGAAATTACAAGGGGTGTTTGGCAGCATGTTCACATCCACCACACTCCCTCACGATGAAGAGGGGACACAGGAGGAGGATGTAGCATAACATGGAATGGGTTTTCTATAGGGGCTGCCAAACAGACACACAGAGAGTGCAGCTTCCATGTCAGCACAGGCAAGGATGCAGACAGGAGCACCACGAAAAGCTTGGCCAGGTCAAGAAGAGCACATCTCTGAAGCAAGCCTCTGCCCCCAGGCACCAGCTTCCCGGAAGTTACCCTTTATTTCCGCAGGAGCTCTCTTCCTTTTGCATTTCCAGGCATCCCAGAGGTCAGATCTCTCAGGACAGTGCAGAGATAAACGGACCTTTTCACCACCTACTGCAAGTCCAGAAAGCCCAGCAACAGCAGCCAAAGGATTAAGCACCTGAGAAGCTACGTCCTGGGACACTTCTGCTTCTGCTTCATACCACTGATGGTCCTCACCTAATCTCTTGGGCCGCCGTAATGTTAGTGAGTAACAGGACACTGTACTCTGAGAATTGCAACAAAAAATTATTTTCATGCACCACCAGCAAATCTCTCACTTCTGCAGCTAATATTTACCCTGGATCACATTGCAAGCAAGACATTGCCAAGGTTTCCATGCCACTGAAGAGGTAGAGAACCTGGATGAGCCAAGTTACCAGGCCACCGTTGTTGAAGCCCTATTCAGGCCTCCTGTCTCCAGCCCACGTGCTTCAGCTGCTGGTCCTGTGCCCATACTGGTGCTCACTGGAGCCTTTCATGAGGCAGGTTAACTCAGTAGTCTGCCAAGGAATGAAACCAGCAGGAACAAAAAGAAAATATAGGTTTCTCATTGGGTGCAGAGTTGTTTCAACTCACAAAAAGTTAGTTAAGATCATGGAAAAGAACCAAAGCATTCCGAAAGGAAGGGCGGGAGGCTGAATTTAATGTGCTCTTAAAAAATACGTGACAACCTACCTTCAAATTAGAGGTCAGAAGTCCAGTCCCAGCCTGAGTTAAATGTTACTTAACTGAATTTAGTTAAAGTACAAACAACAAGTTGAGAACAACAGACAAAAGACATCCTGTCTCCAAGGGGACAGTCCAAAGCAAGTATATTAATATTTAGGCCACATCATGGGAAAAATCTATTCCCAAGTATATTTCCCTTGCAGTGAATCATCTCATTTATAATGAAAGGCATGAACAAGAAGATACTCAGATACAACTGCTCTTTAAATTCAGTCTTCCTTTGCGGAAATTAACTTTCAAGCGTAGGAAAACTGTAAAGATAGGGTAAGAACCTGTGGTTTAAGTCCTGCACTGCAGAACAGAAGACCTATAAACAACTATCATGCTAAAGTTACCCTCCAGCCTAACATAGACATCATTTAAATATCAGGGTTTCAAATCCTGAAATCCTCGTCCTCAAAATTCAGACGTTGGGGTTCTCAATAAAGGAAACTTAAAAGTTCTGTGCAACAGAGACCATTCTTCCTTTTTGTTTGTTTGTTTTATAACGAATCCACATACCACAAACCACACCAGAGCCCTGAGTAAGGAAAAACATGCCATTTACCACCTACCCAACCCAAAGTTACTGCTGTTACAGTAGATGCTTAACTGTCTTCAAAAAGCAGGGGAGCTTTGACTTTGACATTGCCAAACAACCTTGAAGTCTCAAATTTAATTCAGTACAAATTAATGTGGTGAAGCGAGTGGAATTTGAGTAATAACAAAATTCACCTCATTTTAAATTACTCCACTGTAGCTTTTTATTATAGCCATTAGTAAGGTTAATTTTTTAATCTCAGATAAAAACTTTTATAAACCACCATAGCAGGTATGCTCATAGAGGCAGTCAGGTAAATGAGTATCAAGGGTTTAGCCCTTGTAAGGAAAAAGGATCTGTTTATCCTTCTCAGATTTCATATTAAATCAGAAGTTCATTTGATATTACACTTTATTACTGCTTCCACCTAAAACACCAGATTAAATTCTTACAGATGCTAAAATAATGTAAATCTGGAATAACTTCCCTGTTAACCAGTAGAGGTTTGTTTTTTTTTTTAGGTGTCATCTGAATGGGCTTCAAGGCATACTAAATCATACACACACAAGGATTAATGGTGTCCCCAGTTGGATATTGCCCAGGAGCTGAGGACATGCTGTTCCCCATCACCTGCACCACCATGAACTGGGAGGTAGCAGCATTGAAGCAGGACAGGGATAAAGATAAGGAGACCAAGGAGACTAGACCCGATTTCTATCCCACTGTGGGGGAAAACAAAAACACACAAATTAAAAAATTATAAACAAACAAACAAGCAAACAAACAAACAAACAAACAAAAAAACAAAAAACAAATTTTAAAAAAATCAGGACCCAATCCAGAAGTCAGCAGGTTCAGAAATCCTTTTTAAGGTAGATACAAATCAGACAGGTTAGACGTACTTGGGGTTTAGCTGAAATACTGTGACAGCAAATAATGTATTCCTACCAAGTAACACCTCCTCAAAGTTAAAGTTTAATTTTGATTTACAGTTCCCTGAATAGCCTCTGAAGGGGAACATTAAAGCTCTTGTAGAAATATCTGCATTATTAAAGAAATGATGAACAGCATGGTGAGGATTACTCGGTGATGTTTATGGACTTGTTTAGCAAAGCAGTAAATCTATTTTTAAGTTTGCATTGCCCAGAAAGGAGAACTGTGTGAAATCTGAAGAAATGTCCAGAGAGAAAGTAGGCAAAAGAGAAGAATTTCTCTGCAAGTTTTACAGGCTATTATTCAAAGACCTGTATACAAATTTTGGGTGCCAAACATTTAACATTTAAACCAATTCTGTCACATCACAGAATGCCAAGAATGACTCCCGTAGAGTTAATTTTACAAGAAGTTACCCAGAACTTGAAGACAAGCCATTTTTCAGGAAGTAATATGGCTAAACGGTAGACCATTAAATAAATAACTGTGATTTTTCTTGGTGCTTTAGACATCACCGCCTCTTTGAGTCTCTGCCATCAATAGCAACAGAGAATTTGCTCTTTCCGCTAGCTGTAACTCTGTGAAAGTTTTGTAAAGAAGTCAGACTGCTTGAAGATCTTGCCTCTCAGAATTGTAATCCATCATAAATTTTATATATATATAATATATATGTATACGTACACACACACACTTCTATAAATGCATGGCATGAGTGCAACAGGCAAAATGGAAAGTGTAGTTTTCCAAATATCGATATGTAATTTGAGGTCTGCTACTTGGCACACCTTAGAAGTCACCGATCTTTAGAAACCCCTGGGTGCTTATCAGCAAGTTCTGTGACTAATCACAGAATCACAGAATGGGTTGGGTTGGAAGGGACCTTAAAGATCATCCAATTTCAACCCCCTGCCACAGGCAGGGACACCTCCCCACAGACCAGGTTGCCCAAGGCTGCATCCAGCCTGGCCTTGAGCACCTCCAAGGATGGGGCACCCACAGCTTCTCTGGGCAGCCTGTGCCAGTGCCTCATCACCCTCAGAATAAAGAATTTCTTCCTCATATCTAATCTAGATCTACCCTTTTTTAGTTTAAAGCCATTACCCCTTGTCCTATCACTGCACCCCCTGACAAAGAGTCCCCACCCCCCAGCTTTCCTGTAAGCCTTTAGGCACTGGAAGGCTGCTGTAAGGTCTCCCCGGAGCCTTCTCTTCTCCACGCTGAACAACCCCAACTGCCTCAGCCTGTCTTCATAGGAGAGGTGCTCCAGCCCTCTGAGCATCTTTGTGGCCCTCCTCTGGACCCATTCTAATGCATCCATGTCCTTCTAGCGCTGTGGGCCCCAGAGCAGCACTCTAGGTGGGGTCTCACGAGAGCAGAGCAGAGGGGGAGAATCACCTCCCCTCGACCTGTTGGCTACATTACAAAGGCAACCCATCCCCAGCTGCTGGATAGGGATTTACAAAGCATGGCATCTATTAGCTCCATCTCAGAAATACAGGCATGAGGTCCAGGATTCTTTTTGCTGATACTTTAACAAGAATTACAAGTAGGCTTTGTTAAGCCATTCTTTGTGACCCTCCAAATCCTGACTCTCAATGAGGCCTTTAATGTAACTCCCCTCTGACTTTGAAAGATCAAGGATTTCACTCCAAATATACTAACATCTAAAAAAAGCTTTGCAGAAGTGTACGCTTTCATCTGAACGTTGGCCAACTTTATCTACTTCCACCAAGCTTAAAAATAAAGAACAATAGGAGAATTAATTCTGGGAATGAACTGAAATGCACACACGTGCTCCAGGTGGAAATATATTCCAAATGAAAACAGATTTTCAGGGAATCACATTTTTTTTTCCTGCAGATAACTCTCCTCCTCAATGGAAAATAACAAAACATTAAGACTAATGAATTAAATTACCTCTACAAAATGGTTCGCTTGCTAGGAAGCAAAACCAAAAATCCTAAGTGTCCAGGTTTCTTATTGCACCCACCTGCTCACAGTAAACACTGGGGTTAAGTATTTTCCCCCTAATGCATCCTGTGCAGATATTGATCTGGAAATAGTGTGTATGTTCATGTGCGTATATATGAACACACACAATACTGCCCATCTCAAGGTGAGCCAGAGAAAAAAATCTGAAATAACGCTTACCTGTAGACTCCCCAAATGCTCTGAACAGATTAATTGTTCCCAAAAGAGCCAGGTGAAGAGGTCTGCAAAAGAGCTGAGAGCTCATAGGGTTCACACTGGGGAAGGGATGCTTGTCCTGCGGTACCACCGTGACTGCCACTGGCAAACCAGGGTGGCTGGGGCATGCCAAGGCGGAAGCAAAAACAAGCATGAATAAAGTCACAAGGACACTGTACTCGATGAAAGCAACGTGGCATCAGTTGAAACCTGTCGGGTTTATGAAACCCCGGTTTATGAAAGTCTCTACAGCTCTGGATATCATGATTTATGGTTCGTCCTGTGGGAAAGCATAGGGCTCTGCCACAGGCCAAGACACCTGTGTGCACAACTGAACCCAGAGAGGGTCTGTGCCACAAAGGACATTTAAACTAAATTAACAGAAGAGGAAATATATACACATTCGAGATGGGAACGATGGTAGCACAGAAAAGGATAGCCATGCGGCATGGATAACAAACAGATACAGATGTACTTGAGGGCACAATGCTCACCAGTTCCATGAAAATATGGCTGAAGAAAATCTAACTTGCTTCAGGAAAAACACGCTGCAACCAACTATGATGGATGGAAGGCTTTATTTCTAAACACATTCACTAATCTTGTTTCAAATTCTCCTCCTGCAAGAGCTCTCTCTCTAGGTAGATGAAATTAAATATTTTGTTGATCTGTCATCAACAACAGCAACAACAAAAAAAATCTATCTGCCCAACAAAACCAGATAGAGATAAGGGCAAATGAAAGTTTTCAACATAATACCTGATGAAAGATTCCATTCCTAAAAATGGGGCTGTTCCCCTACAGATACAGCGTCAGAAAAAGCTGGGCCTTTTCAAACCCCAGATTAAGACAGAGCTGCTGGGACAGCAGAGGAATCACAGGCAGCAGGGATGCAATTCAGAGGCAGCCTGCAGCAGAATTGGAAGGGCAAAGTTAGTTAAAAGTTATTAGTTAAGTTTCTAATATAATTATGTTACAGCACATTTATGTGAGCTTTCTAACAAAGGATCCATTTCAAGCACTTTTTCCTGTACCTTTAATACCCATTTCCTTCTGTAGGTATTTCAGGCATTGTTATCCTGGAGTCATATATACTTCACATCTAGAATTTTCTGCCTTTTCTCAGAATAAAATTGTTGCATATTTCCATCATCTTGTGCTTGCAATTCATATTTGAGGAAATTGTTCTGCTACCACTGCCCTCCAAGGGCACTGCTGGAGTACGAGGGAAAACCTTTATAAATGAAATCAGACTTTTTTAGGTTTTATTCTTCCATGCCTCCTATTATTCCACAGTAAAGCACCTTAAAAGCATCCCCACAGGATTTACCTTGGCAACACTGCAGAGGTAGGGTTACAGAACTGTTTGGCAGGGGATGGAGGGAACTACCTAAAGATACCAAAGGTCACAGAGAAAGGCTGGTGTTGAACCCATTTTTTCTTAAAAAATAGTTTTCAAAGCACTGGAACATTTGCCATTGGGACTTTTGGGTGAAGGTGCTACCACATAGGATGTTGCTCTGGTGGAGGGTTGCCATTTCCCCCTGACTCAGATAAGGAATGAGGAAGAGCAGCTCCTGAATCTCTCTCTGAAATTTTTTCATGGCATTACTGTCTGAGAAGTATATGCTAGAAGTCTCAGACATGACTGGCAAAACTAGTAAGGTATTGTTGCCTACTTTTGAGCATAAAAAGTTAAGGAAATTTTATAGCAAGACTGTCTGAGGGTAGTTTCATACAGGATCCTATTCCTATAGTTTATGTCTGTTGAACAAAGACGAAGACAAAACAAAACAAAACAAAAAGGTGCCGATGGCCAAATAATCACAAACCAATTTAACTTGGAAAGCAAAGTTAAGACCACAGCCCTCCCTGGTAACATATCTACTTGGGGGTTTTACCCAGAACAGCATCCTGTAGATGAAAATATTTCACACCAAACTGAATAGAAAAAAAAAATGGAAGCATTTAAATGTGAACAGTAAATTGAGAAGTCCGATTCCAGGTGACAAAATTCCCCACTCTACAATCACGAGAAAAAGCTTCTTTTGTTAAAAAGTTTACCCTCACTTGAAAAAGAAAACAAAGGCAGCAATGTAGTTAACAAGTACAAATTGCAGTTTGGAAACAAAGCTTGCAGTTATGAAAGCTCGAAGTATTAAAAAACAAAACAACAGCAACACAGAAAACCTGCCTACCATCAGATTAAGAAAAATTATGCTTGTAAAAATTTTAAGTAGCAGCAGTATTTTTAAAATAGTAAGGTGTATAGGACAAATGCAACCAGTCATAAAGCATTAAATAAACACTCTACACATGTTCCCCAATTCACTCCAACCTTTATTTGGAAAGAAGCAAACAGATGTACTCATAATTCAGAGAACAAAAGCACCTCTTTATCACCATCCGATATTAGGAAAGATATAACAGCAAGTGCTACAGCCCGGTATTTTTCTTTCTGCAGAATTAGATACCTTATATCTAAGAGTTTGTAGAAAAAAGAAAAAAGACACCCTCTTAGGAACCCCGTGCTGCTTTTTAACTTGATCTGGGACACTGGCACATTGCTACTGGCAACTCTTAAAGAAATCAAGGTTATGAAAACAGAACATAACTCCCATTGCACACAGAAAAAAAATGCATTAGCTCTTGCTTCTCAAAAATAATGTAAACATGGAATTGTCATCCCAACTTGATGCATTTCTGGAAGTTCAGCAAGAACCTCATCAGTCCAGTAACATTCAACACACTTCTTGATGATCTGAGAGAAAATAAACTCAAGGCTTGCCAAATTTGCAGTCAGTGCAAAACTTGATAAAATGTTAACTAATGATATGGACCTTGTCAGTTTTGCAGATTGATCTGTATACTGTTCGAGCAGACCATGCTTTAACACAGACAAATGCAAGCCCAAGGAGGAATACAAAAAGTGCTCATTATGTGAGACCACAGCCTAGCAAGCAGTCACTCTGAAACAAAACTGTTTGCATGATTGATAAGCATTTGAACACTACACAGTGGCTCAAAGGGCAAACATGATCTTTGTGAGTATTAGGAGGTGAATACAAGGAGAAGTGGGAAGACGAAATTGCCCTGCATATGATATTAATGAGTCCATTACTGGAACATGTACAGTGTGGTTTCTGTACTTCAAAAAGACTGTCAGAAACTTTGAAAGAGGTTTTGCAAAAGAGCTTAAGATAAATTTTAAAAAATAAATGAAGTAGAGTCTGGAAAACCAGATTCACAGTGAGACAGCAAAGGTGCTTAGTCTGTTTAACTAGTTCAAAAAAACACTGCAGTCTGGAGGTTTCTACAGAGGGAAGATATTTCTAAGGATAGTGAGCTCGTTAGCAGCAAAAGGCAAGTACGATGCAATGGTCAGAAGCTGAAGCTAGATAAATTCAGGCTAGAATTAAGGTACATATTTTAACAGTGTGAGTAATTTACCATGGAACAGTTTACTTAGGTATGTGACGTATTCCTTATCAGCTGAAGTCCCTAAGCTATGACTGGGTATTTTTCTGGAAGATATGTTACAGCTCAAACTGGAGATATGGGAGCCTGATTCACAAATCACGGGGTGAGATCTCTATTGTGCACAGTCTGGCTTGTTGATCATAGTAGTCTCTTTGTATTTTAAAGATCTATGAAGATTTAGGAGAAAGAAAACAGGAAGAGAGAGGGACGTTTGGCAGCAAGGAACTTGCCGAATTTATTATCTCAGTAAAAATAAAAAATAAAAATGTCTCAGTCAGCTTTTACGCAGATACCTGCTGCGCTCATCCATGCAAAGAAGGTTTGTATCTTGCCTTTATCTAATGGTTGTGATGGACAAAAATGTGCCAGGACAGCTTCCTTGAATTCCTAGGAATAAAAGACGCCAGGGAGGAGGAAGGGAATTGTTTAATGCAAACCAACAGATGGGATTTCAGTCAGAGGCTTGCTTTGTTTTCATAATGAACCATAATCTGTGTAATCTAAAACAGTTTCTATTTGTTGCAGGGAAACATAAAGACTGCAGCTATAGCACTTGAATTGCTTTCTCAACCATTTGTTACCAAAGGTGCCTCTTCGTTGCTGAAGGTGCAGTGGACCTGGACCAGTCAGCCAGATGGACAGTTAGGACAGATGAAAGCATAGATGTTACACTGACATTTTCAGTAGGTTTGTCTGTGGGTTTTTTTTTTCTTTTCCCTTTTTGTTTGCCTATTCATTTACTTATTTTTTTTTAACTTTAGCCTTCCAGTATGTGCACAGTACAATACCACATCAACATCAGAGGCAGTTATGGTCCTGGTATGATGTTACTGGGATGGGTTGAAGGCATTATTTCCGAAACCCTACATCCCAGTCATGTTGATGCAAATGTCCCCTGTCTCGGCGTGGTCCCGTAAGTCCTCTTTGACTGTGCAGCCACTCGTGTCAGGCACGGAAAGTTAGAGAAAGCCAGCAGCACTGCACAGATACAGGGCCTCCGCTCCGCTGACAGCTCTGTTCCACAAACCTGCTCTGCCATTCAGGCCAAGCAGGGCATATGTTACCTTATATTACATTATGTACTATACCTCGACATAGGAAGGTGAGCAATTCAATGTTAAGGCGCAAAGAAAAGAAAAACTTAAGCTACTGGGAAGCCTGGAGCTGCAGACAGTGAGTGCCATGTACATTGCTTATTATGTTGCTACGGCCCAATATTTAGGTCTCAGCAATGTCAGACATCTATTTGTGGCTTCTCAGCACACTTACATCCCTATAATGCTTTGCAATTTAAAATACTGACTTCTATTCATACATATTTCCTCATGTTATTTAAGTTCATCTTCATATTAAAAATAAATGGATTTAAAATGTAGGCAGCTATGCATATAAGCACTCTGCTTGAAAGACATACTTTATCTTTAAATAGCAGCAATCAATACACGCAGTATATAACCTAAACAAATTTTTATTATGAATCCTTAATGGATGTATGCTTTGGTCATTTTTATTACTAATATATTATTGATTTACAGAATACATTACCACCTTAGGCACTGGGATCCACTGGAGTCCTTAGGCTGTGTATATAGTTTTAGTCAAAACAGAAGCTGAAAGTCAATAACCCATTTACCACCAGTGTAGACCCTCTCTGGCGTTAGATATTTTAATGATGGTCTGACTTTCACAGAGGAATCACTTGTCTTACAGTGGCATTTATAAGTCATCGTTATTAATATAAAATTATCCGTGAGGCCTACCTGCTTATCTTTCACACTGCTTCATTGCCAAAACGCTTTGGGAGTCACAATTACGAGGAAGGCATTCAGACTAACCTTGCAGAGCCCTCCCAGGGCAGGGTTTCTATGAAATCAAAGCACCCGCTTGGGCTCTTTTGCTCTGAGTCAACGAATGGTTTCTCTGCCTTTGTTGCCATTCACATCAGGTGGCAGTGATTGACTCCTGCAGTTGCCCAGGAGAAAGGGAACCAAACAGCTTCCTTTGATATGAATACTAATACCACCAGACAGGCAGAAGACATGCCAATCAGTCCCCCAACTACCACCACAAGCAGGCTGCAGAGAACATATCCATCCTCTGCTACTCGGTTAGGCTTCAGGAAGAGTCTACAATAAGGTGGGTAGGTCACAATATTGTTACACAAAGCAAATCCAAAATGTTCCTTTACTCCTATAGACAGAAGGGGTGGGGGGGACGATTAGGGTTACAGTTACTTTGGAGAAACAATCCCATATTGTTAACAAACAGCTCTACATTTTGAAGGCATGACAGTGTGCATGTCTTGCTGGGTTATTATGCCTCAGGCAAGCGAGGCTTTACGCCAAAAGCCAAGCACAGAAATGGCAGAGATACGGTATCACAAGCATCATACGTTCTTCAGCTGCTCAATGAGATTACTTCACAATCTAAAAATCAGCTACTTCCAGAGTAAAGCCCAAGTAGTATATTGCTTTTCTGATTTTAATACATGTTAAGAAACAGATGAGAAACTCATTGCTTGGAGAGAAATGTCTGAAAGTGGGGACCCCAAGCCATGCTTTTGTTTCCTCTTTGCTTTTTTTTAAGCAATGCATGTGAGGAAAAATTAATGAAATACATACAGAATAGGAGCGCTTTGCTCCCTTTTTGCAGCAGAACAAACTACTGCAACAGAGACAACAGTAATCAGAAACACGCCTGAGAAAATAACAGCTGCAAAAGCAGAAGTCATATCAATTGCTTAGGCCTCTATGCACACGGAAGTTAAGTGAGGTGAAGCGAAAAAGTTTAATTCACTGAAATTGCTAAAATTAAACTAATAAGCCATCTAAAAAGTAGGAGACGACTTCCTGAAAACCTTTCTGTAATGCTCACTGTCACACTGAAAGCAGATTTCTTTCATTCTTTCTCCCATTTCTAACCTATGGCACGGTGCTCACTGTGCTTTCTTGCCCATGTAGGGATGGTTCCCCAGTAGGTGCCATGCGAGGGATGCACAGCATCAGCCAGACTGGGAAGCCAGTTCCGTCCTGGCCCCTGCTCTAACACCAAAGGCAACAGAAGAGCTCCAGCAGCATTCTGGGAGGTCCTAGAGCATAACAAGAGTGTGAATAAGACCATGATAGTGCTCTTGACAGCCCCAAAATGTTGCAAAATCAAAAAGACTAACCTTTGAAGCAGTACAACAAAAAGCTGACAAAGGCCTAGCTTACATCCACTAGGCATTTTGTAAGCAGCCCTTTCTGCTTTCACCTTCATTCACCAGTGCCAAGAAGAAAACGAGACCAAATACAAAGTTATTCTAATTACTTCTTCTTATTAATGGATCTGTCACGCAACGTGACAATGCCCCCTCTGGCATGGCTTGAGTCCAGAACCCCTAGGTTTGATGGCAATTCCCATTTTTGTGACCAAGTTTACCAAATCGCCATCCCTTTTCCAGCATTTGCAGAGCACAGTGATTCTGGTAAACTCAAGAGTTATTTCTATACATCTTGTGCCAGGCAAGGACAGGACAAAACACTATGTTTCTACAACTAAATTCTCTTTTTTAATAAAATTATATAAGGAGGTGCCACAACTTCAGTTAACTTCAAAACCATAGGAAGAAAGTTGTGGCAGTTGTTTTTTATCAACTGTGTTATTCTCCCAGATTCACAATGAACACGGCAATCTGTAAGGCACACCAGAGCTGGAAAGTAATAT
Source organism: Cygnus olor (assembly GCF_009769625.2). Lineage (NCBI taxonomy): Eukaryota > Metazoa > Chordata > Aves > Anseriformes > Anatidae > Cygnus > Cygnus olor. Next base: position 13,234,216 of record NC_049172.1, on the reverse strand, counting down.
TCAAGTAATATCTCCCTCTCTCATTTTTAAACACATAGCCAACACTGCTCCACTGAAATATCTTCCAAACAAAGCAAATACCTTGCAAAGATATTTTTCTTTCCCTAAATGATATTTAAAACAGCTAAGCGAAATAAACAAACAGAACCCACAGGAAATGTTTCCTTTCAGCCCAGCTGAAAAGCTTCGTTGGATCCAACATAGCAGTTGGGAGGGAGCTTTTTTTTTTTTTTTTCCCTTCTCCTCCTCAGTTGTTTCATCAAGAGAACTGGGGCAATGAGATGGAGAGATGCAGGGCAGGAGATGAGGGAGCTGTGGGCTATCATCAGTTGGGTTTGGTTCAATTTGGTGACTTTGCCTGTATTTTCTATTGTCCCCCCTTTACGTGCACACAGATCTTGGCATTGTGATTTCTGCTGATCATCATCTGTGATGTCTTTGTGCTCCTGCCACGCAAATACGATGAACAACAATCTCCATGCCTAGAAACTCTTCCACCACAGGCAAGTGTTTTCAGAAACACTGCAATCACTTCCTGACGTCAGAAAGCTGAGTAAGTCATCCAGGTCAGCTTGCCATAACCCACAGCAACAGCCATTTTTATTACCAGTGAAGAAGTGTACTTTTTACCCTTGGCAACAGCTTCTTTTCTGCATCCGCATTAATGTTCTTGGACTGGACCAACTCCTTGGTTTCCTAAAGGGCTCTCCTGACGCTGTCAGGCATGCACTGAGGATGGGGTGGTATCAAAGGATGCAATGATTTCTCCACAAACACTGGCAGTACTTTGTGCTTCAGAAGTCAAAGAATCATAGAATATACCAAGAAGGAAGGGACCCATAAGGATCATCAAGAACAACTCCTGGCTCCACACAGATCTACACACAAATTCAGACCTATGACTAAGGGCACAGTCCAAACGCTTCTTAAACTCCGACAGGCTTGGTGCCGTGACTGTATCCCTGGGGAGCCTGTTCCAGTGCGCGACAGCCCTCTCAGTGAAGAACCTCTTCCTGATATCCAGCCTGAACCTCCCCTGTCACAGCTTGACACCGTTCCCTCGGGTCCTGTCACTGGTCACTAAAGAGAACAGATCGGCGCCTGCCCCTCCCCTCCCCCTCACAAGGAAGCTGTAGGCTGCCATGAGGTCTCCCCTCAGCCTCCTCTTTCCAGGCTGAACAGGCCGAGTGACCTCAGCCGCTCCTCGTACGTCTTCCCCTCTAGGCCCTTCACCATCCTTCTAGCCCTCCTCTGGACACTCTCCAACACTTTCACGTCCTTTTTGTACTGTGGCACCCAGAACTGCACACAGTGCTCGAGGTGAGGCCGCACCAGCGCAGAGCAGAGCAGGACAATCCCTTCCCTCGACTGACTAGTGATGCTGTGCTTGGTGCACCCCAGGGTGTGGCTGGCCCTCCTGGCTGCCAGGGCACACTGCTGGCTCATGTTCAGCTTGCTATCAACCAAAACCCCCAGAGCCCTCTCTGCGGGGCTGCTCTCCAGCATCTCGTCGCCCAGTCTGTACGTGTAGCCAGGGTTGCCCCGTCCCAGGTGCAGGACCCGGCACTTGCTCTTGTTAAACTTCATGCAGTTGGTGATTGCCCAGCTCTCCAGTCTGTCCAGATCTCTCTGCAAGGCCTTTCCACCCTCAACAGAGTCAACAACTCCTCCCAGTTTGGTATCATCTGCACATTTGCTCAGAACTCCTTCTAGTCCTACATCCAAATCATTTATAAAAAGGTTAAAGAGAGTTGGCCCTAAAATGGAGCCTTGGGGCTCCACTGGTGACCAGCTGCTAGCCTGATGCGGCCCCATTTACCACAACCATTTGAGCCCTACCCGTCAGCCAGTTATTCACCCATCGTATGATGGTTTTGTCCAGCTGGATGCTGGACATTTGGTCCAGTAGGATCCTATGGGAAGCTGTGTCAAAAGCTTTATTGAAATCCAAAAAGATCACATCAGCTGGTTTCCCTTGATCGACTAGACGGGTGATCTTATCATAAAAGGAAATCAAATTTGTTTAACAGGACCTACCCCTCGTGAACCCCTGTTGGCTGGGACCAATGACACCAAAGAAGAGAGGAAAGCGGTTTTAATGATTGTTCTTTATTGTTGTTGTTCTTGTTGTAATGTATTTATTTATTTATTATTTTTCTTTTGATTATTCTATCAGTTTGTTGCCCCGTCTTGGGAAGAACTGGTAACCAAGCATCTTGAGGGGCCTTTACGCTGCACTCCCGCGCTTCTTCCAGGCAGACCTGAAGACTTCTGCTTCTTCAGAGGAGCAGCTGTCTGTGTCACCGTTTTGAGGGATCTGCTGCTCTTCTCTGTGCACCGCCATGCAGGGCGCGGCTTCGTCTTCAGGCACCTCTTGGGCAGCCTTCTCGTCCTCAGGCCGAGACACCCCATGCCCAGCGTGGCCTTCGGAAGGGTTCTCCTGTTGCCCCGGTGCAGCAGCCCAGAGGAAGCCGAGTGCGCTCTCACCCAGTGCTTGGGACTCCGTGCAGAAGAGGTGACACCTCTACAGGAGAGGCGGGGATGGGGGAAGGGGCGGGAGGTGGGGGGGGGGAAGAGGCCATCCTGCAGGCAAGCCTGCATGATGGTAACTGGATGGCCTCTCCCCCCTATTTGCGGAGGCAGGGCCAGGAATATGGAGCAGTCCGGGCACTTCTGCGAAGACGATGGTGTGGTCTCGCTGGTGGGAGCCCTGGCACGATGACGCTGTGCCATGTCAGATAGGATGGAGGTGGATCCACCTCCATCAGCTCTTCCTCCGCAGGTGGATCCACCTCCATGGGCTCCACACCATCTGCCGCGGCTGCTCCTTCTCGGCCAGCGCTCCTCCGCCTCCACTTCTTCTGTGGTTCCGCAAACCACTTGCTCCCAAGAAGCAGTGGGCAACCGTCAGCCCAGGACCTCTTCATACCAACAGTCGCTGGTTGTCGCCAGAGGGCCTGGGAGATCAGTGAGTGGGGGGCCAGGCGCAGGGGCTTTTATAGGCCCCAGGACAAAGAGGTGGGGGGCAGATTCCACTGTGACATCAGGAGGCCTCTGTGATGGCCGCTGTGATGGCGCACCACGCCCCAGGCCCAACATGGCCGTGTTGGGAGGGGGCTTGTGCAGCCTGAAAGAGGCCCTCGTGTGGAAGGAGGAGGAGGGTCAGGGGGGCTGAGGGCCCCTTTCCTGGGGGTGGCTCTCTCGGGACATTTTGCTTGCCAGAGAGACAGGCTGCCCCTTGGGCACCAGGACTGCCCTCCGCCTCCCCTCCTGTGCCCTGGCCTCCAGCCCCCTCCTCATCTCATTCCTCGGGTCCCTGTGTCACCAGAGGGTGGCAACAATGTTTTGGGAGGGTTGCGGGTCTTCCATTACCCCCAACCTCTCACAGACATGGCTCCCTGCAAGAGCTGCAGCCCCCTGTGCTTGACAGGAGCTGGGATGGGGCGAAGCATGCAGATATCCCACCTGTGGGAAAGGGTGGCGCGGCCGGCCTGCGCTAGGTCTGCCAGCAGTCGATCAAAGCCTTGCTGGTGTTCGAGTGGTGTGCCAGCCCTTCCCTGCTGTCCCCAGCACCTGCCCCTGCCCTTGGAGCATGAGGAGGTGCCATCTCTTGTGCCCCCAGCCCCAAGGGGTGTCTCGGTCTGAGGAGGGGAAGGCTGCCCAACAGGTGCTTGAAGATGAAGCCACAACACGAACAACAACAAGAACAATAATAATAATAAATGACAACCAGTAAAACCGCTTTCCTCTCTTCTTTGGTGTCATTGGTCCCAGCCAACAGGGGTTCATGAGACCTGTAAACTTCTGCTTCTTTCGAGGAGCAGCTAGCTGTCTGCGTCACCCTTTTGAGGGATCTGCTGCTGCTCTCTGTGCACCGCCATGCAGCTCTGCAGAAGAAAGAGCCCCAGGCTCACACGTTTCCTTTCCCACAAGCTGGGCTGGTTTGGAACAGCCTGCTGTCCAGTGCATCCTAAGAACATCTAGTTTTCAATCTAGCGCATCTTAGATAGACCCCTGTATATCTTCTAGTGTCTTCCTAAATGTAATTCATGTCCACCCAGGCATCTTCAAAACATCTTGCCTACAGCATAAAAAGATCCTCAAATGTATTTTTTTCAAACAAATGTGGTGAGGTTACTGTACTTGTGAGGAGACTTTCAGTGAGAATTTTTTATTTTTTTCTTAATTAAAAGGTTTAATTTTTATGTTGTGGAACCAATCTCATCACAGAATCATAGAATATCCTGAGTTGGAAGGGACCCACAGGGATCATCGAGTCCAACTCCTGGCACCACACAGATCTACACACAAATTCAGACCTATGACTAAGGGCACAGTCCAGATGCTTCTTAAACTCCGACAGGCTTGGTGCCGTGACTGTATCCCTGGGGAGCCTGTTCCAGTGCGCGACAGCCCTCTCAGTGAAGAACCTCTTCCTGATATCCAGCCTGAACCTCCCCTGTCACAGCTTGACACCGTTCCCTCGGGTCCTGTCACTGGTCACTAAAGAGAACAGATCGGCGCCTGCCCCTCCCCTCCCCCTCACAAGGAAGCTGTAGGCTGCCATGAGGTCTCCCCTCAGCCTCCTCTTTCCAGGCTGAACAGGCCAAGTGACCTCAGCCGCTCCTCGTACATCTTCCCCTCTAGGCCCTTTACTATCCTTCTAGCCCTCCTCTGGACACTCTCCAACACTTTCACGTCCTTTTTGTACTGTGGTGCCCAGAACTGCACACAGTGCTCGAGGTGAGGCCGCACCAGCGCAGAGCAGAGCAGGACAATCCCTTCCCTCGACTGACTAGCGATGCTGTGCTTGGTGCACCCCAGGGTATGACTGGCCCTCCTGGCTGCCAGGGCACACTGCTGGCTCATGTTCAGCTTGCTATCAACCACAGCCCCCAGATCCCTCTCTGTGGGACTGCTCTCCAATTTCTCATCCCTCAGTCTGTACATATAGCCAAGGTTGCCCCAACCCAGGTGCAGGACCTGGCACTTGCTCTTGTTAAACTTCATGCGGTTGGTGATTGTCCAGCTCTCCAGTCTGTCCAGAGAAGTCATAGGGGTATTGCATGGATGGAGGGAATAGAAGAGAAGGCTGAGAGAAGAGGCTCACACTCACCTTGCACTGTAGACACACTCTTCCTTCAGATGCATCCTTATGTTATATTCAAACACTGGACAAGGCCCAGACATCTGTTCTGCCTCCCCACTCCAGTATATTCCTCAGTGCTGTGCTACAACTACATCCATGCCTCACCATGGATGGTATTGCTGTACATCAGCTGCATGAACCTCCAGGCAAAAATGTATATTCTTGCATAGACTTGTTATCACAATACGCTTGTATTTGCCCACTAGTCTCAGAATGATTGCACTGTATCTCACTGAGACTTGGTCACATTTCCCTAGGCTTATATTTTCCACTTATTAGTGTGGCTGGGATTACACAGATGCTGGCTTGGACACCCAGAGCAAATTGAATGGGCTGTTAACTTGTAGCATAGCTGCAAATATGCCAGTTAAATGTTTAGCAACTTATTCTAGGCGGACAGTAGGTCTGCACCTCCTGTGCTCTGGGTTCCTGCAGTCCATGTGTGCTTCTGCATTATGTTTTCAGTCCTTCACTGGTTCTTTCTGTTAGTCTACACTCCTCCCGTTAATATGCATGCATCACATGAATTCCCTGCTAGAGAGTCTTTACTGTCTCCAGAAAATACATGCCAGAGCCAGAGCTTTCAGCTGTATATCTGAGTTAAGTCTGCCTTCTCCTCTACTCTTGTTCTGGGATAAAGAAACTACATTGCTCTGCCTGGCGCAAGGACACTCAAAACCCCAGTCAGCCTTGGGCAGTTTTCACAGTAGCAGCTTCTCAGTATGGGAGAACAGAGGCTCCAAGATAAGTTGGAAAGCAAATTTAATGGTTGCTTTCTTATCTTTATTCTCCAGGTAGGTCTGTGCACAGATTCACATCTTCCTTTCCATATCACCCTGCTCCTGAAAGGGACTTTTGTTCGGAAAATGTTTTGCTGTGTGCTTGAGATTTTGCATAAAGCTCTTCAATATAGTTTGATAGTGGTTTTCTTTTTCTTCTCCTTTTAATCACACTTTCGTGTTGATGTATGGTTGGCAACTGTCCTGATTTGAGCAGGAAGTTGGACTAAGATCTCCAGAGGGCCCTTCCAACCAGCGCTGCTGTAATTCTTGTCTGTTGTGAGTCTCATTGGTACCACCATATTTTAAACTTCATATTCTATATAACAACCCAAGATGAACTGTTACTTCAGGAATAGAATTAGCAAAGGTAAAGTTACAATGCAGCACATACCCTGGCCGTGTTCATAGGCTGCCTTTCTCTTACTTCTCCAGCCTGGTTTCCTTCCTCCCCATACCTGTGAGTTTGCTATGGAGACTTCTTCAGAAACAGCAAGCCTTTATGCAAGCCTTGCCTCTGCTACAAAGCAGTGTTAGGGGGCCAACCTGCAATTGCACATGCTGCACAAAGTCAGGGAGAACCCAGACCCAGACGCTGCACCAGCTGGGGCAAGGGCGGTCAGGCAGCGTGTCAATGTACACCTCCCCATTATGTAACAGGGACTACTCAGTGTAGTAGAGTTGCATCAGGCTGGGGAAGTTCCAAAGATGAAAAGAGACAGTGGTTGGGCAAGCACAGGTGAGAGGCACTACACGTGCCTGCCCTGTTTTTTTTAAGAGCTTCTCCTACATGTCAGCAAGCGTGTCACCATGTTCTGACAGTGTGAGTGCTCCTACGTACTTGCAGGGGCTGCCATACAAATACAACAACCACAAAATGCTGCAATCCTGTCAAAAGAAACTGCAGTACGTCTTTCACAAATGTATGTGCTAGGTCGTTTATGGCTCCTGGTGGGTGTTCTTTTCATCTTGTTTATAAACCTGGTTTGCCTCCAAGATTAGGGGCACAGGGAACTCATGAAACAAACCGGTCACAATGAGTAGTCAGAACAAGTTATAAGACCTTTTTATGCTAAGAGCAGTTGCAAATGCCTTAAGTCATCACTACTGGCTTTCAACACTTTCTCTGAGATGTCCATACAGCTCTCAAACAAAAACAAACTGGTAGGCAGGACAAAGGGAAGATGTCAAAGCAAGGAATGAGAAGGAATAATAAAGAAAAAAAAAACACAACAACTTGGAACAAAATTTAGTGGCAAATTACAACAGCAGCTCTGTTCTCAGCAGTACTCAGGGCTGCTAAATGATCCTGCAGACATCTATCACCAATACACTAAAAGGATGGAGAGAAGCAAGGTCTAAAAGAGATTAGAAAATAGGTACTTCTAACTACACAGACTGCTCCAGTTTTCTGGGTTATGCCTTATTTTATCTCCTTAAAACAAATGACAGCACCTGGTGGTTGTTCAGTGTTTTCAATTTCTCTGGATATTGACCTCGTTACCTTCACTTACTCCCAGTATATTTGTTGATAGAGCAACATTAGGACCTTAACCAGAGTCTGAAGACAAACGCAGTCCCCGGTCAAGGCTATTTTACACACTTACATAGGCACAGTTCCCACATTTGAGCACATTTCTCATTTTTCTGTCTGCCGGGCAATGGCAGACAGAACAGTGGTCCTGTCCTCACTTTATACACTAACGTTGGAAGGGATTTTGAGGCAGGTCCAGAAAGGAATTGTTGGAAGGACTGGTATGAGCCTTGATCCAAGACAACACTCACCCTTCATTGTGCATCTCCCCTACAAGCCTTAGGTTTGCAATTCTATCAGCATCTCTGGTAGCTTCACGATTGCCAGAGCCGCATTCAAGCACCTTGTTCCCCCTCACCAGCCATCTCAGCGAGCTTTGTAACACATGGTAACGAGTCCAAGCACCTCACCAGACTTGCAAAAGAGTCTATGCAAGAGCAAGATCCTCAACCCAGATAGTTTTGCTAGCCAGTTGAGAGGGCTGGAAATGTTTGGGCAAGGAAAGCCACTGCTGTGCCTCTCTCCTTGCCTCAGGACTGGTCAGACCGTGCACAGTGAGCAGGCAGCATCCTGGTGCATGGGCATGCTGACAAGCAGTCTATGTGCATATGCCCCAAAGCACAAAGCCCTGTTATTATGAAGCACTCTCTCCCAAGCTTTCCCACACCAAGGAAGTTCCTTGCTCTAAGTAACTTTCTGGCTTTCACCGAGACCATTAAAGAATCAGCTATTAACTTGACAGGTAGGGGGAGGAGAGGCAATTCAGCTCTGCAAAGCACACATAAGGCACGAATCTCTCACTGCTGCAGAAAAAGACGCAGACAGAGATGAAGGTACAGCAGCAAGTTTCATGTCTTCTTAAACTCCAAAAGGCCCATCAAAAAAGCATCCCCATCTAGACTTCACTCGAAGGCTGCTTGGTTACTACAGACCAACCATTGGAGATACGGAATGGTGTCCATCCAAGGAGAAATTGAAGTCCTCTTTATAAATATGCTACGGAAACACTGACCTAGCTTCATCAGCTTGGAAAAGAGGTAACAGCAAGGAATATGCTTGAATTTAATGACATCAGTAATGGTGTGAAGAAGGTAAATAGGAAGTAATTTTTCAGTACTTCTCATGATACAACCAGGAGGCAACCAATAAACTACTCACAGTTTCAAGGCTCAAACAAGCATAATGATGCAATTTTGCATGACATATAACTACTTTGGCAACTCATTGCCACAGAATAATGCAGAAGTCAAAGACATTCAAAAAGAACTAGACACATTCATGTAGCATAAGGTCCATCAGTGGCTTTAACATGACAGTCCAGATGTTATCTCTGGATTAGGTAGTCTTTAAATCAGAAACACGTAGTGTATGCCAGAACAAATATCACAGATATGCCCTTATTCTCATACTGCTTTTCCCCTTACCCCCATCTGCTGCTAACAACAGATGGAGACAGGACACTGAGTCAGGAGGTCTTACAGCCGGATTCAGTAGGGCTTTCCTTATAGTTCTCACTTCGTGGAACAAAAGAAAGAGTAAGGTAGGGGGATGCTCGAAGTCACCTTAAAGTTCGTAAACAAAACGAAGTGTGATTGTGAGAAAGAGGGGAAAATCAGGACTAATTAATGTCAGTCACGTTCTATCCAGCTATTGCACAGAGAAAATCTTAAGAAGGACATGCATTACCCTCCTCTTCCCTGCACCCTATTGCTCTATTAAAGAAGGTATCATTACATCAGTAGAAAAAGTTATTTCCTAAAGAAAAGATTTTCAAAGCTTCCACTGGCTTAATACTGCTCTCCCTGAACTCTGTTGAAACTCCTGTTGAGTTCGATGATAGCACTGAAGGGAGGTAGCAATGGCAGCAGGGGAGAGCACATCTCACATGCTAATCCTCCAACTAAGGCTAAAAATCACTAAGGGAAACATTAAACAGGAGCCCAACACACGTTTTCTGTCTCTATCACCTCAAATGTTAAGAACTGAAGTAGAATATAAAGTTCTCAGATAGCAACACGACAAAGTCAAGTGTGATCACAGGAGCATGGCCTGGCTTGTTTGCACAAAAGCAGTAGAAACAGGGACAGACTGAAGACCTCAACTCCAGTATAACCTTATACTGTGCTTGGACTTAGCATTAGTCCTGTGTCAGATGGCAGCAAGTCTTGTGTAATATTGCTATGTCCAGATCTGTATTTATACAGCCCACCAAGTCACTAACGTTTGAGTAAAGGAAAAGAGATTTCACTGATGATTGGCTTCCTACCTATTCAGTAAGAATTAGTAACCAAGCAGAAGAGAGAAATCCTATCAGCACAGACTAAGTTGTAGTTTGAGCTCAGTCCATAACAGACACTTAGAAAATCCAGTATGCTTTGTGCCTTCCCAACCACCATTTTTCACTCCCACATGTGAAGCACTGCAACGCGCAATGCCCGGCTAACCCAAACCCCATATTCAAGTCTCAGGAGTCCCCACCACACCGGAGGAGCCACTCCACACGAGAGTTTAACCTTGTTCTGCTTTCCAGTCATCAAAATACCTTTCCCAGTGCAGCCCCCTGCTGCCAACCCTGCAGGAATCAACCTCTAAATCCCTTCTTCTTGGATGGGTACCCTTCTTCTAGGGACCAGCATCCTAGGGGTTAATTATAAAACAAATATTGATCAAATCTAGTCTATCCCACACCCAGCCAGATGGTGCAGCTGTCAAACAGCTCTGTCATTGTGTAGGAAGAACTAATTGTGTGCTACTGGTCCTACCGTAAGCTCACGGCAAAGTTACATTTTAACAGTCAAATTAATTTCAAGATTTCACTTTGTTCTTGCCATTTTAAATCACCATTTAAAAAAAAAAAAAAAGACACAATATTTCCAGACTATAATAAAACACTTTCCTGTGATCTTTAGCATGGTTCTATTAATACACATCACTCAGCTTTTATAGCTTCTCCCAGCAAGCCTCACATGAGATCCATGCAATAATTCAGGAAAGGTTTGCCCTCACTCCTCGTACATACCTGAGACACTTCTCGACTGCATTTTAATCAAATCTATAGCTTGCATAAAACTAACAAGGTATACACGGCAGCTCAAAATTCACCTACTAAAAGCCGAAAAAAAGCTTACTAAGCAGCATGTACTTATGCCATTCTATCAGCGTTTAAAATATTTATATAAAAATTATGTAATACATTGAAAATAAAGAGGTATAGTGAAATGCAGTAACAGCCTGGACAGGCAAAATCACCGGGCCATTTCAGAAAACTGCTGTTGATGTCCTCAGATAACACAAGCAATGAAGTACCATCACAGATGCTGAAAGAACAGATGATTGGACTAAAAAGGCTTCGCTGAAGTGAGGAAATAAATCCAAAGAAACCTCAGAATAGTCACTTTGCTTAGCAGAAGTTGCTGAAATCACATGACATATAGCAGCACCCAGGTGAAAAATAATATTTAGGTCTGAATAACTGTCTACTGGAGTGTTCTTTCTCTTTCTTTGCTATCGTGAAGAACATTGGAATTGCAGTTTTCGAGGTGCTTGAAGTGCTTGCACCATTGCATCTTAGGGCTTTGAAAAATATCTGCCTTCTGAAAGATAACAAAGATGATCTCTGAAAGTTAGTAGGGTGGGTGAGCAATAAAAAAATAAAATAAAATAAAATAAATAAAATAAAATAAAATAAAATAATAACAACAAATAAATAAATAAAGGGAAAAGCAAGAGAACCACTACCTTCCAGCCTGGTCTACGGCAGCACCCCCAGCCCATGCAGGAAAATTACTGAAGAGCCTCAGGTTTCTTCCTTCTGCTGTTGTCTATCTACCCTTTAAAAGATGCAGGAAAGACTATTAAAAATGCCTTGTTTCCACTAAGGTGAATACTGGAGTGTCTGTATCTGCAATACAGAGGGGTCTAGCGCACAAAGCCATCAGACAGCCTGGCAGGAGCAGCAAGCACCATCATCTTGCAAGGATCACGCTTTTCAGAAGAGCAGAGGCTGCCTGGCCCCACAGCCCACATCTAGAAGATGACCCATTGACAAGCGTTTGAGGAAATCAGTTTTCTGCTATATTTCTGCTTGCATACGGGAAAACATGGCTAAAGGCTAACATCAGTCACACCAGCCTACCAGAGACCTCTGGGTTACTGCATGTGGCTGCATCTCTGCTATCCCCACCTGTAACACACGACCTGTCTTCTTTGGAAAGCCTTTTCACTTTACTGAAAAGGACTGTGAAAGAGGATTTACTAGAAAACATTTATTATACCTATTTCTGCAGAAAAACTTTGGGTGACTTAAAGCCAGGTTTTTAAACACTCTTCAGAAAAGAAGACAATTCATTTTCACTCTAGCGTAAGAGCTGACTTCAAAAACCAGCAGGAAAAGTTCAGGCTGCACCAGAGGTATTTCAGATATTTCAGTTTTGAGGACAGCAGCTTTTCTGAGAGAAACACAAGCGTGCATCCTACAAGGCCTGCCATGTGTACAGATGCCAGCCCCACAAGTTATACATTTTCAAGCTACTCAATATAGCATAAGTATAGTCCATGGCAGAACAACACGACTTCCTAACAAAGAAGTATGCTACTACTTCAGTTTGACACTATACCACCCAGTTTCATTGCTTTTTTCACTACAGAAATTACACACAGCCACTTTTAAATTCAAAAAAAAAAATAAAATATCTGTAAGCCATCATTGGTTCATCTCTAATTTACTGTGTTATTTGGGAATACCAAAAAGTTAAAAGAGACAACAAAATCTGAAATGTTTTTCTAGTTAGCATCTACCTGTTTTTACACTTGGCTTGATGCACATGTGGGTTAAGAAAGCCTGCTTGTCAGGTCGATGTTGTTCAGTATGCATAGCACCGAGAAAAGCTGGTTGAGAATTTTCTGACAAAACTTGTTCTTTCATCAGAAAATGATGATCTGTCAAAACTAAATCTGTTCATAGGAAGAGAGGAAATTCTGAAAAAAAAAAAAAGATTAAAAAAAACCCAAACCATATATATATATATATATATGGTTTATATTTATATACATAAAATAAAACTTCCAAATTGTCAAAACATCCTACTTAAACATCTTCTAAATGAAAGGATTAAATTAGTTTAGAATGCCTTTTAATTTCCAAACTCTTACTATTTTTTAAAATTATTCAAAAGGTTTTATTGTTAAAAATGTTGAAATTAAAATGTAGTGCTTCCAAATACAGTAAATACAATGTTTTCACTGATGAGTTGTCATGCCCTCTACCCTACTCCCAAATTATACGCTGATTATGGTTGATAGACTAACATTCCAGTCAGGAAAAGGAAAAATTTTCCTTTTTTTCTCCTCTGTCTTGGCCATTTCAGCATGACCAAAAAAGCCTTTTTTCCTCTGACTCTTCTTAGTAGGTAGGGAGTTTGTACTGTCACAGCCATGCACACAGCCACACTCCACTGAGTTCCTCTAGGATTACGATTTTATGGAACAAATAATCTCTAATGAATGTTGAATATGAGAAATAGAAGACAGCATGAGAAGAATAAATATGTTTATCATAAAATTCAGTTTCTTAGAGAATATCAGAGAAAAATCCCCATTACTCACTGCAAAGCCTTGCCACAAATGACACATTTTAGGAGCTAGCTGTGTAGGAAGAGATGTCTTGTAATTCACCACCACCACCACTTTCTGGTAAAAGTAACCTCTCTGACAACAACTGCAACACAACACAAATCCAGACTCAGGTGAAGTAGTTATAGCAGCAAAACCATTGCAACCTTTTTGCCTCTGAGCTAGAATTACCACTGCCATTTTCACCCCATGCTTCTGACATTCAAGACATCTGAAAAAAATCGTCCTTTCCTGGACGTCTGACTCAACTGGGAAAACCTGAAATGAGACCTGGTCATTTTCCATCAGGACGAGATGGAGAAAAGACAGTGCTCCCAGGAGATTCTTGCAGGATTTTATTCCCTTACCTGATGTGTTTTTTCTTTGCTTTCCTTTTTTTTTTTTTTTTTTTCCTCCATATGAAGTAGTTTAATGATTTCTCCTTGCACTGGGAACTCACCTACCTGCGAAGTTTGAAGATAGGGCACACTATACCAGCACCATTAAAAAGTTTGCTAATTTGGTGAGCACCATCTGTCGCCGACTGTTCTCACCAGTTATCAGAAGAGCAGCGATCAGCACAGAGCATAAAAGCCTTAAAGCCAGGCAGAACAGCTGCATTCACTATAGCCATATTAACGATTTATCACTTTTTTTTTTTTTTTTTAACATAAGGAAATGCTACGTGGCACAAGCAGAGCTGACAGTGGGTTTTTGAAGTTTCTGCAGGCGACCTTTGGGGTGGGCAACGTCAGAGAGCTGCAGCGTGGGAGCCAGCTCCTGATCCTGACAGTAATGGGCAACTCCAGAAGGTCACAGCTGTTGAGCAGCTAATTGTGACTTGAAAACCTGAGTTCTGGGTTATTAATGTTACTGCTGATCAGCTCCCTACTACGCTTCCCCCACAGCCATTATCACTTTTATTGTATTTCTGATACTCTCCATGCTATTTACGTGGTGAGCACCAGATCAAAGCCGTTTCTAAAAAATGCATGTTTTGGTATTTCTTCTGGTTACCTCCCTTCTGGCCCAGCAATGCCTCCTTGAGCTCCGAGACTGCTGTGAGCCTACTATGCCAGCTGTGCCAAGCGTTTGGTTTGAGCTAACTTCTCTGTACAAGCTATTCTCCTGTTTTCTGTCAGGGAAAAGACAAAGTTTCAGTCTCATCGGGGAAATGAGATCACCCGTTCCTTCAAGCCTTGCCTCATACACTTGCAATGCCCACACTGATCCTGGGGTAAGGTCCAGACAGTTGCTGTCAGCCATGAACAGGGCAGAACAACTGAAAACTGCTGTGTTTAACAGCAATCCGTTAACTAATCAACACCATAAACTAAAAGCAAATAGATTTTAGACTTGATTCAAGACCTCCTTGAAATGTGAAGTCATCTGAAGCACAAATGTTAGTTAAAATGAATATATCCTGCCTGCCACTTGTGGAAAATTAGATAGGCCATAAATGTCATTAATCCCCCAAAACGTGTACGTCTCTCTGCCCTCTGCAATTTCAGTTCCTTTCCAATTTCACTCCCTAGCTGCAAGCAAAAGCTTGCAAGTCTGATTCAGCTCTGACACGCAGCTTGCTTACCAAAATAAATAAATAAAGACACCGTGGCAGGGCTCCGATTTTATTGTTTCTGTGATTTCCATATTAAATGCCAGCAGCACATACACACAAATACCGCAGGTTTGCTGGGGTCTTTCAGACATGAAAACAGAGAACAACAATGCTTCACTGCCAGTGCCAACAAAAACTGAGCCTGGAATTAGAAAACCAGCCCGGGATCCATCTCTTTTTGCCTATCATCGTAAGTAAGAGAAGTTCTTCGGGCAAATTAAATCATAGCTGTTGCAATTTAATGGCATTTATTGGAGATGCACAAGTGTAACTAATTATCCATGTAGAAGAAATTTAGCAAGCCATGCTTTCTCCAACACAGCAGAGAAAGAATAACTAACTTTCTTAGCTCAAGTTTGCTGGCAGGAAGTTTAAAATATAAATATAGCAATACTGTTTTCTGCTGAGGCAAACAGGAGCTGGAGCAGGGAGGTGACATTGCATCACAGTAACTTAGTCAAAGCAGGTGATCTCTTTACCTATTAAAAAGGACATTTCCATCCAACAGCTTCCCGAGCAACCAACTGTTGTAGTCCTAAAGAACTGAGCAGTTGATGCAAAGCATGCAGCTTTTTCTTCACTGCCTCTGGAGGCAGAACCCGCTGTCTCCATAACCTGCTGAGACTACTGGGCATCCAAATCGTGACCTGTGATCCAACACTGACATTACAGGAAAATCCACGCGCAATTTAGTACTGGGATTTCTTTCTTTCATAAGTTTTTGCTCTGTTGAATGCTGAACACAGATATCCACAAAAGTACCAATGTTCTGACATCTTATTTATTTCCTAACTTCCCATGGATTTCAATGACAGCTGAGCTGCTTAATTATTTTCCTGGATCCATCTGTAGCTCCCTTAAACCTCCCTGAAAATCCCAGCCTAAGTAGCAGTTGCGTGCCTGATCAGTAGGCAGCTCATATTGCCTGTGTACAGTTCCCCTTGTGCTCAGGGACTGCAGGTGAAAAAAAAAGATATACGCAGAGAGCCTATCTCCCTTCAGGCTATGTGTGTAGCATCCCAAAACTCCCTCTCCAGTAACGCAAGATGTACAGAGAGAGCATGGCTTGTGTTCTTATTAGCATACCTGGCAGCTAATATCATAGCCCAGTAACTTTTCATCAAATTTCCCCCTTTTGCCCCCCAGCACACCTATAAAGATGTTAAACTCAATTTGAGCCCAAATGCCTACCCAATTAATGTAGCTGTCATTTATCTTGGTGTTTTTGACATAAATCTTGCACTGCTGGTGATATCATGCCAATAGAATCAGATCATGTTTGTTAGGGATGCAAGAAAAAATGTTTTGTTATTTTTTTTAATGACCTCCCAGTCCAGACTGTTTAATCAAAACTATAAAAAGGAAAAAGTTTCAGCAAAGGAAAGTCTCAGCACTCTGCCGTTCCTTCCCTGTTACCATCACAACAACTGCAGTACCATAAATGTACGTGGCACCTTCCCAAGCAAATAAAGATGACACAAATGAAACACGCTGTGCCCCAGAGAACTTAATTTCTGGCACATCTTGAGACAAAGAGCAACAGTTCAAGCATGAGAGGGCAAGGGATCACCCCGCAGATGAGGGAACAGACTGACGGTAGAGCAAAAAGGTAGAGAGAAAAAAAGAAGTTATCCTTTTTTTTCCCCCTTTTTTTTTTTCTTTTTTCTTTTTCTTGCTGCACAAAGGGCAGATGGAAAGAGGAGGGGAGTAGGTAAGGAAAAAAAATGCTTCAGTGAGTACAAAGCAGGAGGAAATACAGATCTCTACTAAAATACAGGAAGAAAGAGAAAACCAGTGAAGAGATGGATGAGACGAAGCAAGTGTTGTGGACAGAGAGAGCATCCTCATGTGTCTTACCGAAAATGTCAAGACAGTCCCAGAGCATCCACAGCACATTTAACTCCTGGCACAGAGGGTTTACAGTGACCTTGAGAGTGGAGATCTGTTTAAAGGACCATAAGCTTCTAACATTTGGAAGACAAAAAAAAGTCTTTTGGCAAAACACTACAACTGAAGTCCACTGTGCTCCCCTTCTGGATGTTAACTCCCAGCCTCATTCTTGCTGTTTTTTCTTTACCAAATTATTTACTAAGTGCATTAACATAAATGGAACCAGAAGATTTATTTTTAATTAAAAAAGAGAGGAAGAGACCTAAGCACCCTGTTAATATTGCCAATGCCTTTCATGACTTCACTAAAAAATAAATTTTAAGATTCACCTTTAGTAGCTATTGTAATAGAGCTATTTTTCATTGACTCAGTGAAATTCACATTCCTTTTATTATGAGAATGAAATGTAAAAACAGATCTCATTTTTCTAAAGCAGAGACTTCCTCCAATGAGGAAGCAAAACAACTAAATTATTTAACTGCCATGTATAGGAACAGTGAAAGGAAAATTAAATCATTAGCTTTCTTCAAAACAGGAAAAGAAAGCAATCTCTCATCAGATACTTGCTTCTTCAGCTATGAATGTTGCACTAATTATATTCAGAAACACACAACAGGATTATTAGGAGAAGAGGAGGCATTTTCTAGCACTTTCAAAATCGAGCTTGTCTGCCTGCGTCTTCCATGTTCTCCTGCACTGACGGATGACTCTCAACAGCACCCTGCCTGAGGGCAAGGAATTGCTATCATCCCTACCCACATGGATCAAGGGTAGAGGCAAACTACTGGCACAAGACCCGTGAATTGCCTCTGGGGATTTGACCCACCTGATAGAATCCACAGAGAGCCACACAGCACATGAAGGCAGCTGAGCCAGATAGTACCTGAGAAATGCATTTTGTCTGCCTTCCTCTTACCTCCCCACTCTTGACCCTGCAGTCAAGAGAAGGAGCAGCCAACGTGCATCCACCACAGGATGCCCGGCCAGTAAAATACAGGCTGCTCTCCACCACGAAGCCTGAATCAACTGCAAATTTCAAAAGCTCTTTCCCAGTAATTCAGGCTTCCAAACACCGTGCATATAAACTGCTATTTACAACTATTCAAAGAGGGTCTCAGTGTCCCAAAGTGCCAAACAATGAAGCTGAGAGCTCTGAGCTAATCCAACACTTGCTGTACAAAGGACTGCCAAACTGTAAGTAATTGCAAAAATCTAAGCACAATTAATATCTTTTCCCCCACCCTCAGGGAAGAGAGAGTAGCAGAAACAAAAGGCTATTACACTTTAGATAAACGTGTGAGGGATTAAGATTTCCTTTTAGATATAAAACAGAGAAAAAAACAATTTGTTTCAAGGACAGAAATTCAAATAAGCAAAATTAGAGAACCTGTTTCCTTTGATATCCATGTCTGCATTTCATTGCAACCTATTAAACACAGAGGGCTAAGGCCTTCTATTTTTCAAGGAAGTGTGAAAACATACATATCACAACCTTACACAAACATTCCCACGTTAATATTTGCATTCATTTTATTGTAACATCTACTCCATACTCCCCCACAGCTGCACCACGGAACGACACCAGGTATTTAAACGGTGACCTGAAATTTTCTAAGAATCCATTAGCAAATTCATCTGCACGTCCACACCCAGGCGTGCCGACATGGAATACAGCGGGAACTGTGCCACGGGGACAGTTTTGCTGCTAAATCCAACTTGTGATGGAGCCGTGCTGGAGGGAGTCCCTTGGAGGGATGCCAGCTGGGCCCAGAGGCACGGCGCAGGGCCCTACCTCCGTGGCATTTGTAGCTCTGCAGGAGATACGACCCGGGAGGCCAGTTGCTTTCCAGATCATCTTTCCTGGTCTCCTTCAGGGATTTTGGTTCAGTGCCACTAGATGCAGTCAAGTGTCCCTGAGGCCTCAGAGCAGCTGCCCATCAGCAGCTGCAGGGCAGGGCCCGGCCAGGCCGTGCGGCTCCCACTGCCGAGCTGCTTGTGGATACTGCTGCTCCCTTGGGTTTCTTGGGGAGCAGGTATTGCTTTTCATGACAGAATGAGTTGTGTTTTCAGGAACCTGGGCAGTATCTCCAGGTGCTGCAGGGGCTGCGCCCTCCAAACCAGCACAGGATTGTCGGTATTCAAGCATGGCACCACATTCAGTGCGACCTGAGGCACACTCCTGTCACATATGAACACGGGGCAATGTGAGAATACAACATATGCAAGATAAAAAAACAAAGACTGCCCCCCAAAAAATCAACACAGATTTAAACAAGACCAGGACATGGCCACAAACACCAGCATGGGATCTTCCACATGGAAGCTGTCAGCACTGGTCCCGGCGTAGGATTCACCTATAGCAACAACTTTCTTCCAACATCTGGCTACGGCAAAGGATTTAACATTGGCAAAGGACCACGTTGCCTAAGTCAGCTGCATGCAGTCACCCTGTTTTGGAGGTTTATATCTATAAATATCCATCTCAGAGCAACAGAAAATACCCAGGCCCATGAGGCATCCCAGTGCATTTGCTGGGGGACAAGCAGAGCGCATCTAACTCTCATACCAATCCCTGTGATATTGCCAAGTGTTTGGACGCTGCCATGGCAAAGGCAGCCTAAGAGCCCGAACCACACAGACAATATCGGTGGAATCCACCCTCAGCTGCCTTAGAAAATGGGTGGTCTGATCACTGCTCAAGAAGGAAGGAGTGAGCAATTCCTGGGAGTAAAGGATCTATAAGACATACTGGGGAGGGTCCGACTGAACTCAGTCAGGCAGACACAGACAAAATAAAGCAACCTCGAGATTATAGCAGCCGTGCACTTACAGCATTTATATTCTTGTTTATACAAGATAATAATTTTCAGCAGATCTCGTTATTTAAAATCCTTCAAACGCCCCCATGTAAAGCTGTGAAAAAGGTTAAGGTTTCATTCCCCCAGTGAATTCTGTACACTGGTAAAGCACTGTTTTTGTTCATTGGGCTAAATGCAGACCCTGACGCATCACTGGGGATGCTGTAGATACCAGGCTCTCTAACAGCCTACCGTGTATGTTTTGGCATGGGCTGTCTTTGTGCATGCATGTTTCTTACAAGAGACGGTTTGCAACAGCTTTTATGCAATGGTAACGGTATTAATGTTTGTCTCTGCTTCCCAAAACACAAACTATACCCACTTCCCCCATCTCAAGTAGGTAATGTGACCCAGAGCAATGCCTTGAATATTTGGAATAATGACTGTAATCCTCAGAGTTTGATCTTGTGAGACTCTAGCTGCCCAGAGCTCCCATATAAGCCATCCAGCAATGAGATTACTCTGCTTCTGGCAAAGGACGCTTTATAGCACCTCACAGGACTGAGCTCTGCCTGGTCTCCTGAATCCATAAACCACGTGATATGGCTTGTCTAAATCGCTAACCAAAATCAAATCAGATCAAATCATGCACTGTAAGCGTGACAGCCAAACAGAGCCCTTAATCTCAAATAATACAGCAGCAGCGCATAAAAAGCAGGAGTGATAGTGCAGATGGCTTTAAAATATATTTTTGCACTGTACAGGAGCCACAGGTTGCAAACCTATCACTGAAGGCTGAATTCTGCAGACTTGCAAGATGTCATGGTACCAACGAGGGGGAAAGTGTATGTGCTGGCCTTCCTGATTTCTGCCAACCTACGAATGCATCTCCATGGATGCCGTGCATGGAAAAAGCCCCTTGTGCAGCCCTGAGAATTGCTGGGAGCAATATTATCGAGGAGGAAGGTCGGCACGTGGTCAATCCCCTTCATCCCAAGCTTTCAGCTTCCCTTGCCCAACCTTTGCTCTAAGTAGTCTGTCTGCAAAGAGAAGCCCTTATGAGTGTGCAGAGAAGGGCCGAGTCCTGCTTAAAGCAGGGTAAACCCCTCTGCACTTAGGGTGGGAGCAGGAAAAATACAAATGCAGAGAAACAAAAGCAAGACTACATTTTCAAACAGAAATACTAAAATATGTGGTATCTGTAAAAGGAGAGGTACAACAGAAGCATCACTAAGAAGACACCTCACCTCAATCAGCATGTAAGGACATCTTTAATTGAGCCAGCAGAGGTACAGCTGGCAATTAGTACAAAGCAACACAAGGTCTAGTCACCAAAACACCAAGACATTACATTGAATATCTGCCATTGCAGCTCCTTCATTTCTATCACTGATGTGACCCAACAGAGACCGGAACCTGAGGTTTATGCTCAGCTGGGTACTTCCATGCACACAGCGACTGCCTCTGCAAAATGCACAGCAGTGACACGGTCAGGTCTGGGCAGCTCCCGTGTGAGACATGAACCAGGTGAGAAAAGGGTCTGTTACTCAATATTGGAGATTCAATACCTGAGGCTGTGCCTTTCTGAACACTCATTCATATGTGATTTCAGTGACTGTGTATAATCTTCCACAAGAAAGTGATATCCACAGTCAGTGGTGGTGTTGATGTTAATTACTTAAGTTTAAATACAAAACATAATGAGATGCTGTAATTCCATTTTCAGACAGTTTTACCCTGAACATTAAACAGCATTCAGCTTATAAAAAAAACCACTTTAGCACAGTCATCTTAAGGGACTCGCATGTTTTAATCATCAGTTTTAATTAGGCTAAAAAGTAGAGTATAAATCAAGGCCCTTTTTGAGGCACTCTCAAAAGGCACAAAAAAGGTTCCATTCTTTATCTGACTGAAGTGTGCATTATGCTAAAGTGTTAATGAGAGCAAACGAGAGTAACTGAAATCAGTCTCCTGTTAATTTTCATAATTTGTAATAGAACACTTTTCTAATTAATAATAGACTTGTAGAGACATCTATGTTGACAAATACACACGTGCTGTACTTCTTTACCTTTCTGGCATCTCTCCTCAGAGAGATGAGCAGCACATGTAAGGGTGATTTCATACCTTGTTTCCTACAAGCAGGTTAGCATTGAGAACTTGCATTTCTCCATGAGCCTTTTGATTGCACTGCCCTGTCCAATCATTTGTGAGTCTACTTTAGATGATACTGATATTTTGCGAGTCTGAGAGACCCAGTAACAGCAACACAATTCTGCATTTGAATATACACTGAAAAAAAATGGGCTTTACAGAAAGGTTTGTCCAGCAGAATTTGTAAGAAATAATACATTTAAAAAAAATGCATTAATTAGGTTTGAATTTCTCTGTCTTTCAAGTCTACTGCTTAATTATGTTGCTTACATGCCAGGAGCTGATAGGTGACACAATAGTCCGAGTTAACCTGTGCTATCAGGTGTATCATGGAAGGATGCATTTGTGTGCCTTCGGTACCTGAGGATACCAGAGATCATTAATCAGACACCATAGGTCATGAAAGGTTACGAGGCTTTCTGCTGCTCACTCTGACCGATTTTGTCTTACACAGTCCTAGAAGTGCATTAAGAAGAGAAAGGCAAATCATCTCATTCAACACAAAATCCACAAAGACGAGGCACCCCAGTCCTTGCTGTCTCTTTGCCATGTGAGTCCGACACATCACATGCGCAGTTCCCATGCTTGCAAAACCTGTCTTCCAGCACAGAGCAGCCTTAGTAGTCAAGACCGAATAACAATCAGTGTGGTAAACAAAAACCACTTCTGCTCCTCAGATGTATTTCGTTCTAGCTAGCACCCAGTTATAATCTGTTCATTGCATTTTCGTGTATAGCATGATGAAAAAGCTGCTTCCTATACACTACTTGTTACTTACACATTTCTGCATGCTTTTGCTCTGGCTCCCTGAAAGCTGCTGTATGCTGACAACAACAAATAGCATCAAACACTGCTAGAAGGCAGCGTTCATTTACCAAACTACCCCACAATGCAAATCAATCGATTGCATTCCTCAAGCATTGCCCACATCAGCACTGCAGAAGTCAGTCGTCAGGCTAGATTTGAAAGCGTTTGCCTTGCCCTCCTAAGACAGGCAATTTCATTTCATTCTCATTTGTTTTAAAACGCTGTAATCTCTCTCAGAGCTCATCGCTTCTCCTGCCTGTTCCAGCTCTCTGACTCAGCTCACGTTCCTGCCATGCATACCACCAGTGCTTCTGAACGGCACGAGCAGCAAAAGGCGCACGGGAGAGGAAGGGGCACACCGCCGAGAGGCAGAGAAAAGCAGGATGGTGGCAGTGGAGTGAAAAGCAAGGAACATGAATGTAACCTACGGCTTTGGGTTTGTGCATGCAACAGCTCGACTCCTACCAGCTCTGTAAAGAGATTTTCCTACTGCTTTATTGCTATACACTATCCATCTCACATGTCCTTTACAGCCTAAGTCCTTACTCACATAACTTTGGACAAAAAAGGTGCAGGTGGTATCTCCTTTGGCAAGTGTCCAGGGGAGGCCTACAAAGATGGTGAAGGGCCTAGAGGGGAAGATGTACGAGGAGCGGCTGAGGTCACTTGGCCTGTTCAGCCTGGAAAAGAGGAGGCTGAGGGGAGACCTCATGGCAGCCTACAGCTTCCTCACGAGGGGGAGGGGAGGGGCAGGCGCCGATCTGTTCTCTTTAGTGACCAGTGACAGGACCCGAGGGAACGGTGTCAAGCTGTGACAGGGGAGGTTCAGGCTGGATATCAGGAAGAGGTTCTTCACTGAGAGGGCTGTCGCGCACTGGAACAGGCTCCCCAGGGACGTAGTCACGGCACCAAGCCTGTCGGAGTTTAAGAAGCGTTTGGACTGTGCCCTTAGTCATAGGCCTGAATTTGTGTGTAGATCTGTGTGGTGCCAGGAGTTGGACTCGATGATCCCTGTGGGTCCCTTCCAACTCAGGATATTCTATGATTCTATGATGAAATTGGTTCCACAACATAAAAATTAAACCTTTTAATTAAGAAAAAAATAAAAAATTCTCACTGAAAGTCTCCTCACAAGTACAGTAACCTCACCACATTTGTTTGAAAAAATACATTTGAGGATCTTTTTATGCTGTAGGCAAGATGTTTTGAAGATGCCTGGGTGGACATGAATTACATTTAGGAAGACACTAGAAGATATACAGGGGTCTATCTAAGATGCGCTAGATTGAAAACTAGATGTTCTTAGGATGCACTGGACATCCTTGTGGGTCCCTTCCAACTCGGGATATTCCATGATTCTATGTACATCTAACCGCATTGACCACATAGAAGGGAGTCTAGCTTAGCACACTACGCTCATTTTTATCGAGCTAAAGAGTCAAATAGCACGAGTCTGACATGACGCAAACAGGAAAACGAAGCCAAGCTTACTGTGAGAGGTAACTTCATACACACACATATCACCAGTTTTGGTGTGCCCAGCTATATCTGTATGGTGATTCTGTTTGCCTTATGGAGACAGCAACTTTAAGCCATGTCTTAAAAAGGCGCACAGCACTGCACTGAGGGTGATACAAGTTTTGCTTTTTTATTTTTAAATAGAAGTTGAAATTCTACGGTAATCACTTCTAAATATTATGTATTTTAGTAAAAACACTAAAAATCATAAGGCATGCCACAAAACATCACAAGATATAATTTAACCATGTCAACTTTGATGCTACAGGAGAGGAGACGAGCTTTTTCTGCCTAACACGTGACACGAGTTTTTCAATTAATAAGTCCAGCCACCACAAAGCATTTCTAAAGTTTTTAAGTGCCTTCTGTAGGTTTATTTGAGATAACCTAGGAGTTACAATAACTGGTTAGACTAAAACATTATTAAAAAAATCTAAAATGAAAAATAAAACATTTTGTTTGTACTCATGATGAAATATAATTTAATCCAAAGTGTTTTTTGTCAATAGGTTTCCTCCTGGTTAGAAGTTCCAACTTAGAAAATTGATCCCCCACCCCCCAAGGATTTAAAGAAATAACTATTTTTCTTACTTTATTGCTCCAATTTCTGGCCTGGCCTTCAAACAGAAAAATCACATTTTTCATGTGGATTTGTTTTTTCTCCGTCCAATGAGGGCAAATGAAGCGTAAGAGGTTTCCAGGAGCCTTCACAATGATACAGAGCTTTCTTAACAAGCACATATTGAATATGTCTCCACCAAAACTCAGCCAACAGCTGGCTCTGATGGGAAAAATCATGCTACAGTAGGAAAAATGTCAAACCTCAAAATAGGAAATCTTATTAAAAAAAAAAAATCGTGAGTCAAGTGAATTATTCCCTCTGTGAAAGTTTCCAGCATTTTTATAGAGTGTCTTTAACGTCAGGAGTTTCAGGAACTATTTGCATCTTAGCAGGGATCTAAGTGCATGTGCTGTTTCTGATGATGACCCAGCTTGTTACTAAAATAGCTGGCCCAAAATTAGGGAAATACTTAATAAGACCCATTAAAGACAGAACTTACTCAAAGCAAATATTTTTCCTGGATGATTTTCTTGGACTTATCCAAGCTCATTCTCCACGGAAGTGTGAGGGAAGCCGTGGTTAGCTTAGGCTTCAGCAAGCACTGGGGTGTAATGAACAGCAAGACTGGATTTGACTGCTTTTACCTCAGTTCCTGGGGGAAGCATAACCCCGATATCACGTCTCTTCCATCTCTATTGATGCACACACAGACCAGCTGTTGCTCCCCTTTAGATACCACCCTGTAATACCACTCTAATTACCAGGCAAAGAAGTTATCAACTAAGGTAAGGAATGACACCAACAAGTGTGTTATTTTGACTATCCCCTCAATTTATCATCATCCAAAACCGGGCAAAGAAAGGAGGCAGCCTATTTGGTAAACAAACGAATGAACGAACAAATAAACCCTCTGAGCTTCAGGGAAATGGCAGAAGACTGGCAGGGCATAGGAGACGTACAGTTGTACTTCTTCCCTACCTGGGGATCACCTGAGGAGAAGGACCTTGGTGATAAGGAAAGGCCTCACCTGAAGCACTGACATAACGTGTTCAGAAAGCAATCCCCATCGTTTGCACGGTGTAATGCCTGGTGGTGGTGGTGATGCTGCTGCACAGTGTTCCCAAAGGCAGATTTAAATTATTACAGTGGCAATTCCTCGGTTCCTTCTCACAGCAGCCCAAACTAAGTCACCTTTGGGAGAGATTGCAGCTGAAGCCACAGTTGTGAAAATTACTCAGTGCTAGGAGTGCTAAGACACACAGATGCCTGCTCCCTCTTCACATTTTTCACTCTATCTTCTGCTTTTTAACTACTAAAATACTACTCATGCTCACATCTCCAAGAGCCAGCTCAGAAGTTTCAGTACATATCATCTAAGAATACTACATCGTTACCAAAAAGGGAGAGCTGCCCACATTTCAGACACATTCACGCAGAAGCCCCATGTGAAGCCGTCGAGTGGAAACCACAGCATCCAGAAAAATCTAACAAAGACATTTGTTGCAGGGAAGACAAAATAGTTGATCGCACCACCACCAAGCAGATGGAAATAACAACAAATGACAGATAGGAATAGATGCTGGCATAAGAAGATGAAATGAAATGAAAAACTAAATGTACTAAGACACTACATAGCCTGCAAAGATGTTATGCTAGATGCTCTGCAATTAACTAGCAAGCAGACTTTGGCTCCAAAGACTTCGTGTTTATAGCACCTCAGCAACGGGTGTCATTTTGTCAGATTCACCATGCCAAGGACACTTGGATTTTAGCATTTCGCTATTTTTCATTGTTACCTTTGCAGACTTAAAACTTGCATTAGAAGCAGAATTCAACTGAAGTAAAATCAAAATAGCACAGAACATAAATACAAGCAGCACCAAGCATATCTGTAAAGTATGGAGCACAGAGGGTATCTTCATTGTAAATTCACATTGATACATTCTACACGTATGAAATTTAAGGGACTCAAATTATGATTTAAGAGGCATACAGCCCAGTCTCAAAGAATATTGTTCTGTTTCTATTTTACGAGATTTTATTGATTTTTGCCAATAGTCTGTGTGAATTTCCACGTGATTTCCTGAACAGAAAATAGGACTTCTCTGTCCAAAAAAAATGCTTTGTATAAACACATTATGGTATTTTTCAAAAAAAATAATAAATTCAAAGCCTGGAGGAATTAGTTTTTTTGCAAAACACAAGAACTAAAGTATCAGTTTACTGCTAATTCACTATGCTGCAAATGCCCGCCCAAACGCAAATAAACTCTGTCCCCTTTAGGTCAGGTAAATGAAATAGTCTTTACAACCTACTACCAATAAAAGGCATCTGTCAAATTTGCAATACGGAGATGAAAAGCATTTGAAAGTTAAATCTGAAACCCCAGACTGAAACAACACTGTGCTTTAATTTAAACACATTACACTGCATGGTTATTATTAAGCTCTTCACTCAGAGTGTAATTTAAGTGCCATTTTGATATTCTGTTTGAACAAAGAGGTGTCAAATTAAGGAAACCGGTGTCAAGTCCAGAAGCTTTGGGAAAATGAAGCTCTATGTGTAATAGTACCCTATAGGGTTTCATTTCAACAGCACTGTCGCATAGCTTCAATGGTGTTGGAGCATTTACCTCATATAGACCCCCACCTCCATGAGCATCCTCTTTCTGCTTAGCTATGAGTGCTGTTGACAGATTATATAGAATCAACTTAGTCTATACAACTTTTGCTGCAGTTTACATGCGAAGCATAGGACTGTGAATGGCGTCTGCATTGCTAGATGTGAAACTGCACGCTTACACCAACAGACAGCCTGTGTTTCCCTTAAGGCTTACTTGATATTCAAGGCTACGGAGTACTGTGGCCCCTACAGGGTTCCTCAACCTTATAATGCAGAGAAGGATGAAGGTGTTGGGCCAGCAGATGCCATCCACGCAAGGAAGCAGCAGGCAGCGATGAAGCAGTCAGAAGGAATGAGGGTTTGGTTTTGTTTATTTTTTGGTTTTGTTTCATTTTTAACTTCTTTTGGCTCCTTCTTTGAAGATACTGAAGCTAATACGAGCCTGCAGACTATGTCTATTGGTCAGTGTCCCCCTAATCTTTTTTTAGTCTGGTGTCCATTTGGATCCCAGTTGGGCAAAATGACAGAGGGCATCAATGATTTGATTTCTGTAACTTTCATGGAAGTGAGCAGTGGAGACAGACCCAGTGAAGAAAAGAACTCAAAACAAGAAATCAGTCTCCATTACTTCCTCTGCCCATGAAGCAAGTTACGTTTTCAAAATGAGAAAGCTTGTTTAGTATCTACCCTAAGGAACACCAGGGAAACCTCTTCAGACTATTTCCCAGAAGTTCAGGGAACTTTTCTTAAGTTTTCTAACATTTCAGGTCTTTTTGCATAGAATACAGTTATGTGAAGAAAAGAGTTTCCCCGATACCAATGTATGATCTGCACTGAAGCTGCCAGAGAAAAAATAAGATGGTTTCCTATGTTCCTTTCTTCTTGCTAAACGGATATATTGCTTGTGCTGTGCCCATAATTTCAGCTGGGGCTGCTGATGTAATAAACTGTTTACTACAGCTCTGAATTAGAAAGGGAGTCAATTAGTTAACCGGCCATCAGTTAATACGCAGCAAGGAACAACACGAAGAAAGGGATTTTTCGGAAGAACACAGTTCCCGAAACAAAGAGTGTGCGTTTAAACCAGATACCCCTGTATTCAAGCCAATAGCTCGCCTCAGTGAACGCCTAATTTTAATAGATAAGCGGTCACATTTGCTAGACATCCTGTGACACCTATTTAATCCTGCCCCACTTTGGCATGACAGTCTTGTGCATTCTGCAGGGTTCAAATGAGTACTCAAATGTATTCAAAGCATTATAATGCAATGTATTTGAGGGCAAAAAGGCAAAAGCTTTGTTTCCCAGAACAAAGCCTGAAGGGCAGCATCCCCTTGAGGACCTCGCAAACAAAGTTACCCTGGAGACAGTCTCTGAGGAACAGTCACAATTTTCAGCAGACCAGATGATCTTCTCGGTTTGGTATTTTAAGGGGGGGGGGGGGGGGGGGGGGGGGGGTTCTCCGTTCCTTGTCTTGGAAGTAGGAAAGGAATGAAGGTGAAGGAGGGAAAACAAAAGTCGATTACAATTTTTTATAAGTTTTTTAAGGACCTTTATAATGAGAAAAGTTCTTTGCTCCCTCTACAACACAAGGAGAATCATTTTACTGGCATGAATACATAGCATTTATAGTTTATTCGCTTTCTTTGCATGGTTTTCTCCCAAATTTGCTTTGAACTCTATAGTCTAATAACCTAATAAAAGCAGAACTTGATCAACCTCTCTGCTCAGGACTGGAAGAACTTGCAGTGTCTGCATACATGAGCTTTGTTTCGCACAGCTTATCTTAAAGGGTCAAGTCCAAAAGATTTGCCATAGATGTGAGACCGTGTTTAAGCTTTTAGCAAAATGCTTCATTTGCGTGACACCTCACATTTCATTTTAGAGCCTCAGGTAGGTGGCACAGAAATGTAACTCCTAAAATTTCTTTCAAATTAAACCTCTCCCTGTATGATGGTATCCCATTTGCCACCTCCTCTTTTGACCTGCAAAGTGAAGGTGGGTTACCTCAGGAAACGCATTTTGGACGAAGAGACTGACCAGGAGAGGAAAACGCCCGCAGGGAGCTGTGGGATTTGCGAACCACCTGAGACATCACAGCAAACGCTGTGTCAAAATAGATTTTTTAGGTTTGTCAAAGCCACCTATTCAGCTTTCTAAACAAATATTCCCCCACGCTTCCCCAGAAGGATATACATGTGCTGTAACACTTCAGCACAGCTCTGGCTAGTAATACCAACCCTTCCAGATGATGCATCTCAGTGCTATACGTCTCGTACGTGTATTTTGCTTCCTATGTAAAGCTGTAGCAGTTTAGGCATTATACTCCAAAACCACCAATGGATATATTTATAAAAAGTAAGGAACATTTGACAGCTTTGCAATTGCCACCTCTGTGAGATTTTCAGATCGCCATATTCCCAGTGCAAACCATCAAACTCGCAAGCTGTGGGGAAAGGTACTGAAATGGTCTTGGCATCTAACCTAGCTGTGAGTCTAGCTTTCATAGAGGTCTGTAACTCGTAGCTCCTATTGACTTCAAAGTTTACCCTTTCTAATGCATTGCATTTTTATGAGTGCTAGCTAGACTGATCCCATCTCCTTGTATCAACTTTCTTGTGCCCTAAGCTTGTTCCTGTTTAAGCTTTTCACTACAATAGCGTTCCAGAGTGATATTGGATACGCCATCCCTCCTCAAAAGTTATTCTTGATTGCATTTTGCCAACTGGCCAAAAAGGATAATGAAGTTCACCACGTCAGCACTCCCCCAAGAGCTGGAGAATTTCACATCTGTCATATATTTACTATCCCCAAAGAAAGAGGCTGTATTTGTACAAGGAATAGGGCCTTGAGAAAACAGGGTCGCACCAGATGTTCCAGGGCTGCAAGTCTGCATAGCCTCAAGATGTAAGGCTAATCAGTACAGACCCTAAATAATTAAGTTACTATGCTTTGTGAGATCTGCTGGCTAGTTAGAGGAGAAAAGACCGCAATTCAATGCCGTAGTGAGAGAAAGACAGGAAGAGCTCAGATATTATATATGTGGATGGGAGACAATCCAGCATTACTGGGGCGGACAGAGCACAGGACACAGAACATCAATCCATATCAAGCCAGGCATCAAAACAGACTGGTCCTGCCCCCTGAAGACTGCTATGAAGTTTTTGGCACTAGCGCTACAAATCATGGCGTACAGCAAGACAGCCTAAATCATCCGGGTTTCTGCAAAACAGGATTCCTGCCTCCAGTTTTACATCAGTTCCCCAAGGACGCTAAACAGAGCATACACGTTCATCCATTTTGTTCTTCATCTCCTCCATCTTACTCTTTTCCACCCCTTTAATCTATGGCTCCCGTGAATTCAGACGCTCTCTGAAATGAGGATTGTGGCTGTCAGGATGCAAAAACACGCTTGCAGCTCCTCGTGGTGACTGTTTTGTGCCTGGAGAGGTAGAAATGCTAAGCACATGCCAAAATCCTCTCACAACTAAGTGCTCGTCACCTCACACAATTTACAGCCAGACCTGTTTTGTCAGACAGCACAAAGTTAAGGAAGAACTTTATTTTTTGATGGCTGTCTGACACTATAACATACAACTTCCAAGCCCTTTTATCAGCGGGGCTTGGAGACTCTGAGGTGTCTGCTGATGATACGAATTCATTATATATTTGGCTTCCGATCAACAGGCCTGTTTATTTATTTATTTTCTCAATCAATTAAGGAAAACAACCAAACATTATTAGATTTCTTAGGCCTCAGAATTCCCCCAGAGTAATATTTAATAGTAAGATTTTTAATTGCATATGCCTATAAAATTACAAATGCAATGACAGGCCACGTTTCAAGTCACGCCAATGAAATGAAGGTTTGTTAAGAGTTCCTTGCATTATTCTAAGTTTAGACAGATCACCTCTCTATAGGTTTATTTGTATATATAGTATGAAAATTATATATGAGCACAAATACACACACACACATAACATACACAAAAAATTAATCCAGTGACGTGGATTTTCCTACAGATATTACAAGTAGGCATTCTTCCCTAAAACATGCTACAAATTACATACGCATAGATGTGAGCAGCAATTCTAGGAAGATATTAAGTGAGAAATAGGATTTGGCCATCGATCTGTCTCACAGAGAACAGCCTTGCCTCCGCTGGAGGAGTAAGAGGGGGTCCTCACCGGACCACCTGTCAACACCAGTACTGACTTCTCCTCTGCAGCAGGGGAGCAGACACGTAGCAAAAGGGAAATGCCACATTTTTGAGATGTGCATGGTAGGTAACGTGGCATGATTACCACTGCCTTTGTGGAGCACCACCCCAGTTTTCCCTGACTGCAGGGAAACCACTGCCATGTGGGTTTGTTCATCTGCACCCTGAACGCCAAAGGATCCCAGCTCCCAGCTCAACGCCAACTCGATGCAGCTAGCCTAGGCAGTCTGATGTCCTTGCTTGTAAACCAACACACATATTTCCCCTCCAGCCTCATAGAGAGTGGAGCCTTACATGAGATTCTGCTCTCTTGATACTAAATCAACCCTTATTGCAGCCTCCAGCATTTCAGTAATAAAACTGAAACACTGCGAATTAAAAATTGGAGACAGGTCTTTGAGCAACAAAAGCCACAGAGAAAAGAAGAAGAAAAAAATCATTTAAATCAGCAGCACTGATGACTGCTAATTGTTCCGATAAGAGCTTGAAGGGGAACAGCATCCCCTGAGAATAAGGACTGCGTGCAGTGCTGCAGTTCTTGGGGCAGGTGAATAGCCCACGACCTGGTCAGCTCACTAACTTTTTGCAAACACAAACCCAAGGTATGATCTCTCCCACATTATGCTCCAGCTTTCCCCAGCCCTCCAGGCTGAGTAGACCAGATTCGAAGTACATTTATATGGAATGCCTAACTTGCATGGTATTTGGATCAAGCCCTAAAAACTCTGTATTAATACGCCATTTATTTATGGCTTCATGTTCTGGAAATTTAAGAACATCAAACAATTTGACTGAGCTCCTAAAGCCCACCAAGCACTCCAGTTTCTACAGATTAGGACATAAGAGGCAGTAACAGTACCAGAATTACATACATCTATCCCATACTTCTTACTCTACACAACCACCCTAATGCACAGACTGACTCAAGGATCTTTGGCATCTATGAACGTTAAGTGAATCTCAAATTTACACCTCAGGAATCTGCAGCAAGGCAACCCAGCACTTTGAGCCACTTCAGAAAGCAGCACCACACAGCAAAGCACGAGGAAATATGTTAAAGAAGATATTGCTTTGGGTACAATTCCTTGAGTTTAAGGTGTGTGTTCAATACCGCACCGTGACTACAAGCACATTAATCCGCTCCTACATGCTTAGGATGGGCAGACTGCAACATCTGTGTGGTGCTGGCTGAAAACCTTTTGAGCATCCCCGGGCTTGGAGCAGATTCACGAGGGGACATAGATGGTCCTGCCAGGCACCGGGAGGGTAATTCAGGTAGCTGCCTGGCACCAAACGATTTCCTGGAAATCATGGAAATTCCAAGTGAGGAAAAGCATCTAAATGCCCTGACACGCTTTTAATTTCTTCCCTTTCCAGAGTGTCTTTCCCAGATGAGTTGCTCGTTGAGCAGCAGGAAACCTTTCCAGATTCAAATGAAACCACATTACCAAACAACATAACCAATTCAAGAAATTGTGATCGCTAAAGGAACCGACTGAACAACAGTGAATGTGCCCTAGAGTAATAAACATCAGATGGCTCTGGGATTCACTTAACATGACTGCAGAGTTGATAAAATGGATGTTAAAGATTTCTTCTAGGGAATCAGCAGTTTCATTTGCAATAAAGAGCTTCTGCTTGCTATTAGTGCTGGGCCAAGTGTGCTCTTTTTAACAGAGGAGAACAGCAGATTTGCCCTGATCCTGGGGGAGCAGGTTAGCAGCAACTGAGGAAGCGGTAAGAGAATGAAGGTGGCCATAATTCATTCCCCCATTCTCGCTCTTTTCTCATTTCAGCTTAAAGTACTTCACTGTGCCCAGCCTTTAAGGATGAAAGAACTAGGGCCAGATAACCCTGAGAAGAAATTTTTCCCCCTCTCTAACTCCCGTGGTTTAAGCTTAGCTGAAGTTATTAGGAAAAGAAACAGGAATGACATCCCATCTGTGGGAGTATTCAGTTCCAGAAAAGACGTGCTACAGATGCAAGCTTTCGACCCTTTCAAATCCTAGCCATGGCTCCCTTCCTGCGCTGCTGGAAAGGTGGCTTTGCCCCAGCACTGCACAGCTACGTTGGCTGTGAAACTGTCTTCAGGTCCTGCACCTCCCCAAGCATCAGGGAGAAGATACAGCCTTTTGGCACAGCCTCATCCATCAAAACCCTGTACGCAGCCCAGAACAGCAGGCTCTCTCCATCCTCTGGGGTAGCTTACTGACATCTTCACCGTATAAAAGCTTTATCAGGAAGTTTAATATTAGCAAAGTATTAGCTAGAACTAGCAATGAGCCACATAGATTTCCATTTTCCCACTCAGGTAATAATGCAATAGGTGAAAGCAAACCAAGTAGGCAATTATCTCCACTACTCAGTACAAGTATGGTATGAGGAAAGGGAAGCTGCCTGTTCCTATTCTTCTTTCTCTCTCTCCACTGCACTAGCCCTACTTAATCTTGGCACCAGTCCCTTTGGAGTATCCTACATGTCCAGAAGGACAGGGGGCAAGCTGTCCTCTTATGTCCAGAGGTAGCCACAGATGTGAAAACAGTCCTGGTGCTACATGGTACCACTGGTTGTTGGCTAAGGAATGCCTGTATCCTTAACAGTCAACTTGGACCCACTACATTTTTTTTTAGCGCTGGTTGCTTGGGATTATCAACTCCCAAAAGTTGTATAAAAATACCATTCTGATGTATTTAACTGTGAAAAATCAGTTGTTGCTGTTGTTTTTTTAATTACAAATAATGTTTACACCTAAACTCAGTCCATACTAATTATATCACAGGCTGTTATGGCTTACATAGTACATTATCGTATTTTTTTCACTGGGACACTATAATGTTCCTAAAACCCAAATATCCACCAAGAGTGAAACAGTCCTAGCCCCACTAATATCCTGATCAGCTAGAAGTTTCTGGGATTATGAGTAAAACTGATTCAGAGAATAAGTCTCTTGGAAGAGTCCACTTTTAATAGCTATTGCATATTTATTTTGCGTTTAGGCAGGACGAGGAGTAGTCAAGGACAGGACTAGGTAATGGTGCTTGCTATCCAGGGATTTCTGCAGAAGAGACACACCAGGATCAGTGTGGATGAAAAAATGCAACGTTCACCTGAATCGCGAGAGAAAGAAACGTCCAGGCACTTCCCCAGAGACCCTGTCATCTAACCAATCGATGTCCCTTAAAAAATCCCTTAAAAAATCGATGTTGGAGCTCTTTTATTATATCATTGAAAACAATTCACTGATAGGACAGTTTTATCCCAGCTACCCTTAAGCAATTAATCCCATCAGCCTTGTTTCTCCAGTGCTTTTTCACCCTCCCGCAGACAACCCATCCTCTACTCACTCATCACTCGCTAGGACCCAAACCAAATCTGCCAGCAGTAATGAGTTTCTGATGTGCACATTTGCATAGTCTGAACCGAAAAGAGATTAGATGGCTCAAGAGACTGGTTGGGAGCTAAGGTTTCCAGATCAAACCAGACCAGGTCAGGAATAAATAAACCTAGCCATACTACTTAGCAACTACTCGGCACCCAAAATGAAATGAATAGCTAGTGTTAGGTCAGTTTTTAAATGGCAGATGTCTGCACCACAACACCCATTCATTTCCTAGGGCTAATAACTACACAAATACACCTAAAAGCCTATAGATGCCAAGATTCAGCAAAACTTCTTCCCTCTTCTCCCAAAGCTCCTTACCCTGCTTTGTGACAAGATCTGTGTTGTACTTTTCAATACTGTGTTTTGAAAGATAACTTTTCTTAAAGAAGTTCACTAACAAAAACAGTTTTATAATCCCAGTAAAATATAATGGGAATTAAATTATGGTACAATAATTCACACTTAGCTGCACAGAGGCCATTTGGCCTTCATCTTTGTGCCTGAATGTGCTGGGCGTGAATTACTACACTGTAATTCACATGCTGTCACATCTTATAGCTCAATTAACACTACAAAAATCAGAGTGCACAGAGCTGGTCACTAGAGATCAGAAACCAGCCTTGTCAGGAAACAGTTACAAACACAACGAGCACCAGAGGTTACAGGCCTGCAGGACAATACAACTCCCCACTTCCTATTGCTACGAGAGCAAGAACTCTTTCTGTTGCTGGAGCCCACAAAGAAACGAGCATGTCCTGCTGCACCATGCCATCAATATTCAGAAGGCTACAGGAAAGGATAACTTCCATACATTGATTTGGACCCTAGTCACTAGTCTGCTTCTGTAGCTCCAATCCTACAGCTTCAACTTCATTGCAACTACAGCTGTGCTGATGGCTATGGGTTGCATGGAAAGAGTGCTTTGGTGCATAAGCACCTAACACTGCAAATGGCAAGTGAAAATGGAAAAAGATCCTGTTTCCTTCCATAATGTAGGAAGATGCTATGAGCACTTGCCAAACACTGGAAAAAAAAATGGAGGAAAAAAAAAAACAACACACACACACACACACAAAACCATTATCAGGTTAAAATCTCCTCCTTTATTTAGTGTGAAATTTAGAAATGAGTGAAGTGGGTCTGCACACAGACCTCTGCTCATGCTTAATGGTTTAAGTGAGAATTAAGTGGTGCATAGAGTCTTTGCAAGGTTGAATTTCACCCTCTATCAGCTTATAGATTGGTCAGTCATCAGATGGAGAACTTAATACTCCCGATTTTAGTACACTCCTACTAATGAAAGCACTGTAGTATATACACAGAACAACCACCCTCTTTTGTCAGGGAAAGCCTTCCTTGATCACTTGTTCTGCTGCTGGAAAGGTGGCACTGCTGCAGGTAATACAAATTGCCAAGAATAGCAAATATTATAAATATTTCAAGGATGATTAATCTTTTAGAACAATGAAGTTAGGCAGAAGCCTGGAAGTCAGCTTGGCTATTTCACAACTAATAAAACATGTCTCTTGTATTTCATTTTGACTATATGAAGAGTATTGTACAAGTATAAAAGAAACACAGTATGTATTTTAAGCAGTGACAGCATTTTCACTGTATTAAAATAGTAGTGAGGCAAATGTTCAGCTCACATTAAACGGCACTCTGTCACTGAGGACCAGCTTGCTAGCATCATATATTCCCCCAAGAAAGATAATGCTGCTTGCCTTAACAGAATCATTGTCACCAGGCAACTGCCAGTGCTAGTCAGTAATAAATATTTCCACTGTTCCCACAGAAACTGGCTCGGCATCTCGACCTGCTAATGCCTAGAGAGATCAGCTTAACCTTCCAGGGCCACCTTCTCACAAAGACACAGCCGTACCTCACCATCGTCATCTCCCAGAAATATCGGGACGATGCTGCAGAAGCGTAGAGGGGCACAACAGTAGACCAGACGAGGCTCTCTTTCTTGCTGCTGAAGTGATTTGAGAAGACTTCAAATTTCATTTTCTACTCTGCAAACGAGTTAGTTCAGCCCCATCTTGAAATCTTTGCTACACCTGCACCTTGCTCTATGATCAGATGACTCTTGTCTTGCCTATCCATGCTGTAATAGTAAAAACTACTCTAGTACTAGAGATCTACTGATCTGTGAATGTCAAGCTTGGCTTTGGTTATATTATCACCTAACTTTTTTTTGCTTCAGTCTTGTTGAGCTTTGGACAAGTGTGTGGTTCTGCCCCTTCCCCCAAAATCAAGTTTTATATGGAGAAAAAGATTTATAAGCCTAAGTAATCAGAGGAATCACTAACTAACCCCATGGATCATCTGGAGATAAAGTGTATAACCCACTAACAAATACAGTGTTAAAACATAAAAAATAACCCCAAGCACACTGAAGACCCCAGAGGAAGAAGGAAGAAACCCCCACCACTGACACTGGGTTTTGCTCAGGCAGGAACCTGGATGCTAATGGTTCCCTCTCACAACGCATTGGCAGGACAAAGGCTTAGCAGCAGAGGAAACGGGCAGATAGCTGTGCCTGATGATTTGATTGCATTTGTAATGATCCCCAAAAGAAAATGGGCAATTTGAGTTGTTGCTTCAATCGGAGTAATAAGCAGTTGCTCTACTTTTGGATCAGACTACTAAAGCATTACAGTGACCAAAAAAACCCTCATTCTTGGATCCTCAAATACTGTGTCTTTCAGGTGTCTGTTGTGAAACTATTTGCACAATACAATCCCTAAAAAATAAACAAATAAACAATAAAACAATCTGATGGGATGATAAAGATCTTGGGATACAACAGGCCTTCAGCATTCTTCCAAAACCTAAGATAAGTTACTTGGTTGAAGACATGCAAAATTTCATTTTATAGTATCTTTTCTGCCGTGCTCTCAGCAGCATGCCGTTTTGAATCTTGTTATTTTTATTATCATTTTTATCCAGTAGCCTGGAAGTCTTAAATCCACACATGAGCAGGAAAGCAATGTGACAGAGCAAGCGTACATCTCTTTGGGCTCGCAAGCTGAGCTGCTGCCTGTCACGTCTACCTCATTTTGGGTGAACTTTGACAGCACTCATTTGTCAGTAAAGAGAAATCTGCTCTCTTTAGGGTCAAGGGGAAGAAGGCTGAGGAAGATGAGAACAGCTGCTCATTCCACAAAACGCCTGTGGGACATCCACACATTACAGGATCGGTTTGCTCAGGTGTGCATGGGGTGGATGCAAGCCAAGCAGCACTTTTCTGGGAGCCCAGGCTTTTGGGTGCTTTAGAAAGAGACTTTGAATGAGCAGCGAGGAGGTGGGGGTGCAAAAGCAGAGTCCATTGCAGAGTCTTTGCAAAGACTGACAGCATTTGCTTTGTTGTTATTTGCTATTCTTGTTGTTGGTGGTATTGTTTTTTTTATTACTATTATTATTTTTTATTCCTGGGCATTGTTGTTTTCTATCTCAGTTAATTCTCTAATTGTGTATATCTGGTTTAGTTTTACTCAACAGATGGATTTACAGACTTTGCTGGAGCTTAAAAGAGGGGGAGAGCTTCCTGGGGTCTTTTGCACTGGTCCACTGGCACACAACGCTATTTTCCATTGAAGTAAAGAGCAACAGTAAAGAAAGCACGCACTACTCAAATCTGCTATTATCTTAAGTATTTCATATGTTTTGAGCATTTTCTGAGCTATGATTCAGAGCAGTCTGGGCAAAACCAGACATCACAGTGCCTCTGCATTTAGGATACAGTAGATTAACATAATCACCAAGAAACTGCAAGGATTCAAGACTCGTTCGCCTGTCATTACTGCTGCAGAACAACAGCAAGAAGACACTGTACCAGGGCAGTATTCTGGAGGATTACTTTCCATCTTGCAGATCACTGAAGTCATATAGCTGTTGACTCAACGCTTGTCATAACCCAAGACAGAAAGTATACCCCCAGAAATGGGAGCAAAAAAAAAGAGTCGGTCCTGTCCCACGTCCCGCCTCTCTCACCAAAAAAAGAACAAAGGAAAAAATAATAATAATAATTTATGGAATCCATCTATTATATAACAATCACTGCAGATGAAGAGACTGTGTAAACTCAAACAGGGAATGAGATGTAGTGAGCCACGAACTGCAAAAGCAGTTTGTATCAACTCAGGTAATCGCTGCAGGACAGGAGCCCTTACAGTCCACGACACAGGGACTCGAATGTTCGAATCCCGTTAAACAAAATACAAAACCTTTCCACGTATAATGAAAGGGGATTACTAGAATGGAAGAATTGATCATTTTTATATGCAAGGTGAAGCTGAAGGAACAGAAGGAACAACTTCTGCATTGACACTGTCTTGCCATCTGCTTCATGCAGCTTTCTGTAGGTGCTTGCAGGGGGAAGGGCAGTAAGGGAGAGTACCTGAAAGCCATCAGACACTCAGTATCCGATTTCAAAACCTTGGAAGCCCTATTAGACGATTTATTTCAACTTCCAGTACAACTCTAATGCACATGCCCTTTGTTCTCCATGGGAGACTGAATGGGTTTGACTGCCCAGCGCTAGCTGATACCAAACATACTCTTATCAGGACACACAGCTATATTGTAGTTTTTTCCCTTTGTTTAGGATCAAGAACATACCACTCCTAAAAACCAGACACATGCTCAGTACCTGCTTCCCTCATGAAAAGCAACAGAACAAAGTTTCGAGATGCTAACTGCATCTTGGTCAATATTAGAGAACAAAACAGGGAGAGCTAAATTTGATTCCAAGTCCTTGTGCTCAGACCAAAGGTCTTCACTATCCAATACTCAAAAATGTCTAGGAGCCTCTACTGCACTCTTATTAGCGATTTACAGGGATGAGAAAACATGTAAGGGTCAGATTTACCACTACTGACTGCTACCAAAAAAAAAAGCAACAGAAACAACACACCAAAAAAACCCACCCCAAAACAGACAAACAAAAAAAACCCACAGCAGCCACCCCATATACCCACTTTGCAGAAAAGCATAAAGATTACAACTGTAACAACATTTCCAGGCGCCTAGTTTCTGCATCCCTGGTATTTGCTCATCTGTAGCACAATATGACTCTTAAGATACTTGTGACATTTTCATTTCTTGCAACTATCATGCAGGATTTTCCAGCTACAGTGGCACTTTGATTTAAAAACAGAACTGCCAGAGGCATGTTTAAATTGTTAATTGCTTTAACTGTTAATATTGTTTAATTATAAAGATTTACAAAACATTTACCATTTAACTTTCCTGGAAAAGAATGGAGAGCACCTTTCCTAATAGCTCTTTCCATTCCACCCCAGTTGGTTTGCTCAATTTAATTATTCATTCTAATTTTCAAGTCAGTGAGGAGTTTTGCTTGAAGAATGATAGTACAGATAACCTTTGTGCACAAAGGTGTTATAAGTGATATGAGCAGACGGGTTGTGCTCTAGAAATAGATATGTTCAGCCAATTACATGGAATTCATTTTTTTTAGCCTTCTTTGCTGTAAAACTTCACTTTAGAGTCTGAGCACACACACAATAGATGCTGAGCATAAAGGCCTTTTTTTTTTTTTTTTTTTTTTTGCATTTTCAATGCAGAGGCACACAGGCTAAATACAAGGATTCATCTTATTTACAGACATGCTCCCACTGAACTGAAATTAAAATGGGATACTCAGTGGAGCTCACCTTCCATTTGGGCATCAAGTAACTAGCCAAATTTTCCAAAGCTCTGCTCTGATGACTTAGGAACCTAAATCGATTACTGAGAAGATGAGCTCCTGAACCCTTTAGCATTTAAGAAATCTGGAAATTTACTTGTGTGGCCTACGTTGGAGTTTCTCACATTAAAAATAAGAGCAAACAAACAAAACAAAAACAATCCAAGGCCTTTAAGTCTTATCCCAAGTAATTAATCGTGTCATATTTCACTTAACTTTTTCCTGGCTAATAAAATCAACAAATTTTTTCCACTTAAAAATATATATATATATATATGTAATGGACACTGTAGGCAACTGAACGCTGTATGTAGACTCTGGAGTGAGAGCTAATATACCCCCACAGCATAGCAGTGGTGCCTTATCTTAGCTCAGCTCTCAGAGGCTGCCTGGTTGCATCTGCACAGTGCTACAGCTAATGACGCTGCATTTCCAGGTGGGTTACACGGTATACCAGGCTAAAGGCACCTATACTGGTTTTGGTTCTCATGGTCTGACGTGACAGTGATTAAGATCCCACCCTCGCTGGAGCTGTGGCTAAAGAGGGGGACACAGCCCCCTGTTGAACAGTATTCACAAAAGGGAAAATCATTTCCCTGTAGAGGCCAGGAGAGACAATCACAGTGACACACATACAACAGAGTAGGCTTGGGCATGAGGAAGAAAGTCTGCCTTATTGTAGCAGCTAAACTCAAGAACAGAAATCTTTCTGTGACCAGAATTCTTTGGTTCAAGACTTAATTAGTCATAACGTAGCCTGGGAATTCAAAGACCTTGGGGTGGAAGTAGGAAGAGAAAACAACATCCTGGAAAAAACAGATTAGGTAGAAAAAGTAGAGACATAATCTTTGCTATTTTCCATTCTTTCTTCCCGTCCCGGAGGCAAATTTCCCCGTCTCTCACTCACCATGGGCTAACGGTGTTAAGAGCACTGTGAAGAACAGCAGCTGTGATGACCACATGACTGTGAAGGAGGGCTTGAAAGTATCCCAGCAAACAAGGGTTCAAACAAAACAAGGTGAGCGTCCTCCTGCACTTGCTTCCAGCACTTCGACTGTTGGCCTTCGACTCACATCCGAGAAAGGGGAAAAAGCCAATCAAAAATGATAATAAAAAAAAATAGTAATAAAAAAAAATCCCACAGACAGTATCCAGAATCTGAGACCTAGAAATGAGAAAGGAAAAAAAATGTAGTTAGTAAAACACTAAGATAGGTGTTTTCAATCAAGTCTTGCTGCATTTCTCTGCTGCCAACAGCTGTAAAGGCAAACGTATCTTCCCCCCAGCCCTTCAGATGTTCTTTATGTACAATAGGAATTAAAACTTGTCTCCAAGAGAGACAGTTTGTGCATCACTAATATTCCACTTCACCTCTTAAAGCAGGGCTTAAGGCAGTGGTTTTGAACATAATGCCCATGGGCCCAGGGAGTCTACAGGCTTGAAAGGTGACTGGAAAAAGCAAGTCCGTACGGATTGCACTAGAACCTACATACATGGGACTTCTAAAACAACCTGCAACTCTCTGGGAAACGCTTGTGTATTTACAAATCAAAAAATGAGAGAAATTTCATTGCTGAAAAGGG
Organism: Cygnus olor; assembly: GCF_009769625.2. Classification (NCBI taxonomy): domain Eukaryota; kingdom Metazoa; phylum Chordata; class Aves; order Anseriformes; family Anatidae; genus Cygnus; species Cygnus olor. The sequence continues at coordinate 13,192,280 of NC_049172.1, read as the reverse complement.
TTTATTTGGTGCCGAGGCTCTGGGCCTATTTCTCTGCAAGAGATTAATTTCCACCCCAGCTGCTTCCTTTCCACCCAAAACCCTCAGGTACAGGGCCCAGCAGTAAAATCAAGCTCCTGAAAGAGCAAACTTGCCAGCGCGTAGGCAAACCAACAAACTGCAGATGCCAGGGTTCACTTCACCATTTGGTCTAGGCCATACCCGTGAGCACACACGGAAGGCGCAACGTGCTTAAAATCATAGAGTCGCTTAGGTTGGAAAAGATGGATTAGTCGCAGCCTAGGGGATAAGATGCCTGCACAATAGTCCTGCTTCTCTTTAATCTTTAATCTCTATTTTTAACCCAGGTCGATGCACTGACCAGAAGTTATCAATGCACGTTGGCCATGTGTCCTGAATGCTGTGACTCAGGCAGTACCTTGGTCAGCCTCACATTTGCACGCCAACAGCATGGGAGGCCTCTCAACAACTTCCTCCTCACAGCACCAGGGTTCCCTCTTCAGAGTAATGTTGAGCAAGGGAAGGAAGTTAGGTTTTAACCTTGCTAAACTTACCAAAGCTGACAGTCCTGAAGAGTTGGGCAGAAACTGAACCCAGTTCTTCCCCACGTAGCTGGGCACCATATTACTCCTTCCTACTAAAACCTTTCACTCGCTCTGTTGAGGCCCTCACAAAGATGCCAGTCAGTGGGGTCAGCAACATGGTTTGGGAGTACGTCTGCTGATAACATGCCTAAAAGTTTCTTTATCCCCTCTCCTTTGAGGTCTCCTATATGGCTCTTAATCACCAAATCTGGACCAGGCTTTGAAGCCAAGTAGAGCCTGGAAGTCCCACTTACCCTGCAGCTACCATCTCTGGTTACTGCCAGTGGCTCAGTCACTCACATCTAGTCGAGCTCACAGAATCACAGAATTCATTCACAGAATGGCTGAGGTTGGAAGGGACCTCTGGAGATCATCTGGTCCAACCCCCCTGCCGAGCAGGGTCACCTAGAGCACATTGCACGGGATGGCATCCAGGTGGGTTTTGGATATCTCCAGAGAAGGAGACTCCACAACCTCTCTGGGCAGGCTGTCCCAGTGCTCCATCTCCCCCACAGTGAAGTTCTTGTCCATCCCACACTCTTACAGGAAGTCATGGGGAAATTGGAATCTATGCTTGAATAGAAACATTCACTCATTTAATTGCAGAAAGGATTCCAGCTTCCCATCATTTTAATCTCTCAAGAAGGGCCTAGATGGCCACAGTGACTCAAACTTGGCAGGAATAAAACAACTGTACAGAGTTAAGCCATGGCATCAGTTTGAGACTTAGCTCCCTGCTGACTTTGAAATGATGATAAAATATGAGGAATTGTAAAGTACTTTGCATATCTGTTTTGAACTCCCTAGACTCTGCAGCCTTCACAGCACTGGTCTAATTAAAAATCTCTCAAAAAAATCTCTGATCAACAGAAGTTATTCTTCTCCGAGCAAAGAAGCTGTTTTTGCCAATTTTTGTTCTTACCCAAAACCCAGTTTGAGCCAAAAAACTCTATGAAAAACTATGCTGCATGCCATTGTGATGTGGATATATTCCTGAAACTCAGGCATGACAAAGTGGCCTTTGTTCTGCCTCCTATCTTTGCTGATCAACTAAGTCAAACCCCATATTGTTCAGCACCAAAGTCTATAAGGAAGCTGCATTTTTTCTGATAAGTACATCTGCTTGCTCTGCCAAAATTTTGTTCTCCCACTTTTCTCTCCTCACCAGTCTCCCCTTGTAATTTGTTCATTTAAATGTAGCATTTAGTGTCTGAGGCTTTTTCTCAGCTCTGACTGTGGTGACTAAAAAGCCCAAGGTCAATATGCAGGCAAGTGGCTTCTTTACAGACAAGCAAGAAACGGGAACTTGCTCAAGCTAGGACACTAGCCACTGACAATATTTAAAGCCTATTTTCCAAAGGAAGACAAGACCTATGAATATTTTAAATTATATTTTTGAAATAGTGAACAAATTTTCCATTTATATTATAGAAAACAAGCAGTGTACATCAAAATACCCCATGGGCCATTGTTTACGTGTGCTATTTCGATAGCATCATCATTATAAAGAGTTTTAAAAGTGAGAAGCTTTTTGTGCTACAAAATTTGAAAAGCTATACACAGAGATAGGGGGAAGCTGTCTGATCTCAGGTACACTGCCCTGAAGGAAAAAACTCAGTCAGGGAGTGAAAGAGTGGAGGTTTGTTTTCTAATTTTTATTAGTGTAAGCTGATTCAAGTTCTGGATAATCTGAACCTGTTAGAAAGAGATAACATTATGGTGCAATAAAAGCTTTTTGGGTATAAACTCAAGAAATCACAAATGATTTACAATACCTATCCCAGAGAAGGGATAATTGTCAATAAATATTTACATGGTAGTCTTTAAAATAATTTTTATTTGTCTGCCTGTGTTTTCCTACATGATTGAATTCAATAACTCTTCTGGGGTCTCCTGGGCTGTGACTCAGGAAGCAAAAGGATTCACCTGCTTTTCACAGAGTCCAAACACTAAACTGGGGACCTGATGCCCTGCAACCTGACAGAAGTGCATATAAACATTTCATCCTACCAGAAGGGACATTATCCAGTCACAGAGCTCCTGTGCAAAACAGAAGTGATAGGACTAGCTCATTAGGCACCCTTTCCTCTGGTAAAAAGTCTGTCCCAATACTACATGTTCTTTCCCAACAGAGTAAAAGGAGCCAGAGACAGAGCCTGTCCAGCTGTTTCCACTGGTGGACATGGCCTTGCCCTTAAGCCTGCTCCTACAAAGACTTGTTCAAACCCTTAAGATTTGTGCATGAGCCTACCAAATCCGCAACATGCATAGAGAACTGTTGAAGTTGCTCAACAACTTCAGCACCGCTGTATGAACCAAACACATTGTAGTGCTACAAAATTCTGTTCGGTTTTGTATTTTTTTATGGTCAAATAATCGTACTCTGCTCATGAACATGAAATATGCAGGAGAACAATTACACAGAAAACAAGTGGAGCAAACCTTTTTTTAATGGTCACACAACCTCTCTCAAGAAGCACTTATGACATGCAAAAAGAGGTCTGCAAAACAAAATTCACTTCATCTTTGGATTATCTCCACGTAATGTACAGCCAAAGGGAGAAACTAGAGCATGTACCCATGAACTTTAGAGTTCTATTACATTTATTGATGCAAGAAGGGGATATACTATCACAGTGAAAGAGTTAAGGGTTACACTTGACCTAAGGGGTTTGGATTTGAACCACGAAGATGACACAGCCCGCATTAATTTACAAGAAAGTTCTTCTGCTCAATGACCTTTCTGCCTATAGGGCTGCCCCTGACAGCATCATGGGCTGATCTCCTGCCAAGCATCACCCAAACCCGATTTGCATGCTGACAGTTCCCAAAATCCAACCCAAAGTGGTACTGACAGGGTAGGAGAAAGCCAAAGGAAACTACAGCCTTGTGAGGTAGAGATATGCAATGAAGTATTTGTCAAGGCATTCATTCATAAAGGAGTATTATGGATACACTAACTCAACATCTACCCAAGTCTCTCCTTTGGTAGCTGATGGGAAGCAGCACACTGGGGCATTTTCTGAGCTCACCTCCTGACGGCATCCAGACAGGGTGAAAAAGAAAAGGAAACCAGTCTATCTAGTGAGTGAACAAAGTCTGAATTCAAAGCAGAATTTAGAGCAGCACGAGCCAAACCTGTCACAAATCCCCCTAATTACTGCCTTTGCCCAAACATGAGCATTTGCACCTGCACAAAGCCAGACACTCCTTTTCTTGCCTGGCAAAATCTTCCTGCCTTCCTCAGGCACCCAGCATGTTCTGGATAGTCATGGTGTAGCCACAGGAGGGGCAGGAGTGTTTTCAATGACATTGATTCGCAAAAGTCAGATCGAAATGCACCGCTTTTCTTGCCCAGTTTTACTTCAAAACAATTTTCTCCCCTCCCCTGAAAATGTGTTTAGCAAAACTAACTTAAAATTACAAATCACTGATGCAAGGATTGCTTTATATTCCTTAATAGAAAAGATTCCTACACATATCTCCTTCTTTGGCAGAAGTTGCTTACTAAGTAAAAAATAAGTATGTTTCAAACAAATACTGATTAAATCCACTATTTACAGGAACAAAAGTTTGGCAGTAATAAACTGTTTGAAGCTGATGGGCCAAATTGGAACCATGGATGCGATTCTCAGCATCTCAGCATTTGCTACTTGCAGAGCAATTTATACCAGAAACTATTTTCAGAATTTTACTAAGAAAAGAGAAAAGGGAAATAACCACAGCAAGAGAAAAGAAAAAAATGCAATCTCTTCAGAAGTAAATAAATTCACTGGAATTTAAAGTTAAAGAAGTCTCTTTCAAGTAAAAGAATGTCCTGCGTTGCTGCTCCCATTACGCAGAGCTAAAGAATTATTGCTCTAATACATTTGGTTACAAGTTGTCTGCAAAACACTTTTTCTTTTTTAATTTTTTGCACCACTACAAAAAAAGAAGAGTTTTGCCCTTCCCACCTTCATCCAATTTTCAATCCTTTCCCCACTCAGGATATGGCTCCATGGTCACCTTCAGGGGCAGCAATGCAACCCACCATGTAAGGGTCGTGTCATGGTACAAACCAGCGGGAGCAGGGCAGCACTTGTGGCATTTCAATGGAACCACAAGCACCTTCACTCCTGTCCACCCACCGAAGTTGCCACCAGAGGGAAGGGGTTATTTATGAGTGGATTTTTTCAATTATCATTTTTTATAAGTCAGGAACACCTTACTGATACATGAACTCTGGACTGTCTGGCAACTTTTCTGTGTCTGCGTTTAGCCCAGGAGAAGATTCATCCTATATGGCAAATGCTGATAAAGTTAGAGATCTCACAAAGCTGAGGAAAACGAGTTTTGGTTACTCAGAATTAACAGCGGCAGCCCTTTTGGCGCTTCATTTCAGGTTTAAGTTTGTTAGATGGATGCCTTATGAGAGTCGGGGCAGTCGGCCCAGTGGCCCATCTTAGGGTGAGTGCGCCCCCCAGCTTGTACTTCAACCTGCTTTGTGTCTACACGTCCTTTCTGTACCACAGCCTCTGTTCCCATTCTTCCTCACGTCTCTGCTGGGCCTGCAAACGTCAAAGGAAGCTACGCAACCCTCTCATCCCAAATGCACAAAGCAACAAGATATTTCCAAGTCCCCATTCCCAAGCAAGGGTTAAGACAAGAGCACCTGCACCTCCGTCCCCAATGGCACATGCCTTCATTAATATTATCCATATTGTTTGAAAACCTAGGTGCATTCTGCCCTTTACTCCTCCTCTATATCTCGCATTGTAGCGTAGCACTTTGAGAAGTAATTTTAAAAACCTTAAAAGCAGGCAACAATGGCTGATAAGTTCACATTCATTCTACGTTCTCAAATCTCATTGCAGCGCTACCTACACTCCCCCAAGAGGAGCAGCAGAGGCAGCAAGGAACCACTGTCAGCTCAAACCGAGCCTCATCAACCACCTGTTTAGGCCGTAATTCAAAGTGACAAAGAACTCTTTAGATGTACTACAGGATTCACGGCAAAATAACTCTCAAGTGTTAAGTGAGTTAATTCATTTCAGATTAATCAAGCCTTTGATAGGAGCACACCCGAATACAGACCAGCTGAATCTAATAGCTTTTTTTTTTTTTTTCTCTCCTCAGTATAGGTGAAATGGGAGGTTTTTGTGCTCTCCCAAAGGTCAAAGGGGGAATTTAAGCTATCAGCTGCTTGTTGGTTTTCCCATTCAATCCAGGATCAAAGCAATTTCAGAGGAAAATGGTAACCAAACTAAAAGTGAAACTACTCACGTCTTGTGACTACACATTGGAAGATAGGGGGGAAGGAACAGAGAGAAAAGTAAAAGTCTTGGAAATGCTTTCCAGAAGCTTTTAAAAATTGTACTGAATTGTATCCACCACAATAGCACTGCTACTGAATGCTCTCGCTTTAAGTGCCTGCCGGTTATCCTCTGCAACATACTTCATTACAGACTTAAAAGAGGAACGTACAGCATTCACAATGTCCCTAAATGTATGCAAATATACGATAACGCTTACAACATTTCAAAAGATGGAGTGTATTATTTGAGCATGTGGTTAAACATGCAAATATTTGTACTCCTTTACTGCTCCTAGATCAGCAGGTATTCCCAAAACTGATGACAAAAAGCTTTGTAACTCTCAGTGGTTAAGCACCATGTGTTAAAGCAGCTCATAGATTGCAAGAAGCAAGTCATCCCCTCCACTACTCCAATGCCAAGGAGAAATCCCCCCATATGCCTTGCAAATAGCTAGGTAATCCTAAAACTTCTGACCACCTGAAACAATTCCATCTCATTATCACATACAAATCATCTACAAAATAATATACTGTTGTTACAAATATGGTCTGAAAACTTTATTTTTTGGATGGAGGAGGGGGAATTAAGATCATTCTAAAAATTTATCATACCTACATCATATGCCATCTTTCTCAAATGTATTAGGTTGTAGTACATCTCCTTTACCAGGCAAATAATACACAGGCAAACACTCCTAAGAGCGTTGCCAACAGTCATGATTTCATTGCGTGACTCTCAGTATGTGGCAATTCCTTGGAATAATGAAAATTTCAGCTTCATTTTCAAGTTACTTTCTCCTTACAGAGAAAAGCTGAAAAATAGGACCCAAATGCAGTTTAGTGGCTCAGCAAATCAGTGGTAAATAAACACAACTCAACATATTTGTTTAATTTAAAATTCATATGACTTTTAATCAATCTCATAATTTTTTCTGTGAATGATTCATGCTGTTGAAAGCCTGGGTTTGACAATACTCTCATAATGCTTATTTGCATGTCACAGAGCTTTGGGCAATTCTTCCGTGACAAATAAAACATGTGGTGCACGTGTTGCAAATGGAGACAAGCTTATCTCCTGGGTCCACATAAATTTAACTTCCCTTTGCTACCATGATCACGGCTTGTATTTTGAGGCATCACCTCTCCCATACACACTGGCCCTGTTGAATATATTCAAGTGTCTTATCAATGCTGTAATTGTGATGGCACCAATTCTGCATAGGGTCTTGCTTTAAACCAAGAAAGTGACAGCCTCCAAGAAGCAAATTAGCCACAAGAAATTACAGAAGACTCCATGAGAGTTGAAATAGCACATCTTTAAGCGAAGTGCGATATTGGGGCCAGAGGACGCATACTCCTCAGTGTCTCTGGATGTAACCTTTAAAATAATTTTCAGTATCTCCACTCTCCCTCACTTCCCTTTCATCCCACCTCTAATTTTCTTCCTTTAGGATGGTGCACATGCTTTCAGAGCTGTTTGCTCTCAAAAAGTGGCAGAAGTTAAAGATGGCTTCTTGAAATGACCAATCTTTTTTGTGGATCATGCAGTTCGTGGGGCCCCAGCAGCAAGGACCCGACAGACAGCAGCGTGTGAACTGAAATACCAAATGCGGTCAAAACCACATTTGTCATAGGAAGCAGTACTTTTGACATTGCTGTATTTCCTCAGCCCTTGACTGACTCCAGCTCCAGTCACTACGTGCGTATATAACTAACTATATGCAGTAATAAAAAGGAAAAAAGTACTACTTGCCTGAGCGATTGCAGTGAAAATAGCGCCAAAGCTGTGATCTCTCTCCTGTATGTAAAATGTGTCTCCAGTGCCTTTTTATTCTGCTCTTGCTTACTATTCCTTTCTCAAATGGATGGTAACAGATATTTCTCGTTTTGCACTAAGAAAATGTAATTTCCTTCACTTTTGTGCTGATTAGGAAATTAACAGGCAGTATAACCAAGGTTAATTGCTTTTCCCATTTAAAATACACTGCTGTTGAAAGAATTAGAGCAACAACAAGAGATCACCTATACACGTGTGCACACAACTGTGTGCACGTGCACCCTATCAAATAAAAAAATCCCTGGCAAATGAAATTAATGGGAAAAGCCAAATGAATAACACTTTTTTTTTTTTTTTAGAAGAAAGTTATCTAGGAAAAAGTTAAGTTTAATTGTCTTTCAGATCTGTTATGATGTAATAAATGTCTATTAATGTTAAGCTGCAAATTGGGTTTTAATGATCATTGCTATTTTTGGCTGGTGGGTGACATGTAGTTTAAATATAAAACAGATTTATGGTTTACACCAGGATGACTTTCTCGGACGACTCTCCTTGACTTAACCTCTTCACACCCCACAAGACATTTAATATAATTTTATTTCTAATAGACTTCAAGCCAATAGGATCATATTTGCTACTACTGATGTTTTCAATGAGAAATAAAATCAATGAGGTTTATGCTGAAGATAAGTGTAAGTGATTACTTAAGTATAAGTGGCTTGGAAAATATTAGGAGGGTTATATTATTCAACCAAATGATGCAAATTAAGAAACAGTCTGGATAGAAGTAAAATGTATGAAAAACTCCTGACCTTGCCATGTAGAAGAAACTGTAGATATAGATATACGTATACATATATCTATATATTATATATATTTTTTTTTATGTGGGCACTCTCAAAAACTGGTATTAGAAATGAAGAAACTTGGATTCATTTTTCAAAACAGGTGGTTAACGTTAAACATTCATACCTCATGGTAGGGAAAAAAAAAAAAAAAGCTCTTCTTAGACCCAAAGACAATAAAGCAACCCGGTTGCTAGGAGAAAAACAAACAGCACTCAGTGTAGTCTAAGAAGAACAGGCAAGCAAGGCAAAGCCGGTCCACAGCCTGAGTGGGAAAGCAAGACAGCAACACAGAAGTGCCGTGTGTCAGAAATAGTAAGGGGGAGAGATGCATGCAGAAGAGTAAATGTGGTATCTAAATTTGTGGGTGTGGTATTTTCCAGTGAGCTACATACACAGGAATAATAGAAAACCTAATAGACCACATATCAGAACAAAAAGAATTTGCAGTTCCCTGTAACAAAAGTCTGTGTAGTAATAACAAAGAGGCTGTTTTTTCCCACATTTTACCATGTTAATGACTTATGCTACATATTAATCAACAGTCCGGTCTCTTTGATCTTTGGAGAAGAAAAAGATTTAATTATCGTACTCATTTTCTGCACAGTTACTTTTTTATTATTATTTATATTTTGGTAACAGAGGTCACCATCTAACCCAAAGTCTAGTTTAGAAAGGTCCCGGGCATTCTCACAGCAAAACACATCTTTTGTCCCCCTTCCCTTTTCCTCCCTGGTATTATCCAATCAACAAAAGACGGGAGAAAAAAACACACCATCTCTTTTGCAGAAAATAGTGTTGTAGAGATAACGGCTGGGATTTCCATGTGTGCCATTCTACAACTCCGAAAACAAAGCTTCAGCCAGTAAGTGGACTATTTCCAGCTGACTTTGATAACAAGTAGTAAATGTTCAGCACTTCTTTAATCCCTGAAGAAACAGCCCTTCCCAATGAAAGCAACCATACCCAAAACAATCTCTGATTAAAATATTTATTTTTTTCCAGTAATAGGCAGTTGCCTTAGCGTTGTCTGTCTCCAAAGGTACACGCCGATCCTTTGGGATCTCTCCAGACTATTACTTCAAGACTAATGTTCAGAGGCCTGCTCCAAGACTGAAGTTCAATTAGTAAACTGGATACTAAAGCTCTCATTGGACCTTCCAGAAATTAAACAACAACCCTCAGCATCCCTCTTACTGCCTTCCCGAAGATGAAGGACGAGTTTATTGCCAATAACATATAAAGTGCTGCTGCTAAACCCACCCGATGACAAAGCAAGGGCTCACCTGGGTGTGAATGTACCCCAGTGAAACCCCGAGCCCCTTCCTCAAACTCCAACTGACCGACTGCACCTCCTTTGGTTCCTTTGTAATAAGGAGCATTGTACAACTAGACATTACGGTGATTTACAACCACAAAGGGCCACTGCACTACAGCTGAAAGCCAACGCTTCTCTTGGTACTACAAAGGAAACATTCTATACCAGAAACTCTCGATGGATAAAATATTTATACAATATGGATCGCATACACTTCTCTTTTCCCTTTTGAAGTAAAACAAAGGCCAGATATTTCCAGCTGAAATTACAAGAGGGATCTTAACTAAACAGACCTTTTAAACACGGTTGGAACTTCACCAGGAACTTCCAGTTGAAGTCTCTGTGCTTGCATCGTGCCTTGGAGTTATCAAAAGCCATGTGGTGGCCAGTTCTGCTAAACGAATGGCCCTCTAATTCTTGCAAAAGGCATTTTTAAAGGCAACATACGTCCTTGCAAAAGAGAAGAGACTAACTCTAGCTAAGCATGTATTCTTTTTAAAGAGTACTATAAAATGTCTAAACAATAAAACGTTTGGGTGGGTGAAAGGCTAAAATTAATTAATTCCTTGAGTGCTTTCTTGCTGAAATTAACTGCTAGGACAATCAGGACAAACGTGCTTTTTCAGAGAACTGTCTTGGGCAGCAGCATGAGGAATGTGAGACATTCACCCTACTTTCATGCCTCATAGCTGAGGATCAGTAACAACTGACCAAAACAGAGAATACACCTGTTGGGCAATTGGTCAAACTATAATCTGCCTGTCTTGATATGCCACAAATTAAACACATTTCTTAATAGCCTATTATAGAGTATCAGTCTCTAAAATACTCGAGGGAAAACTGAATGTGGTTCTTACCACAGAAGGTTGGATTGGGTATTGGGTATAGTATACTTTTATTCTACAATACTTATATTAACAACACTATGTACATCTGTTAGACCAGGCCCAGAAGAAGGCCATGTAGTTGATCAGAGGGCTGGAGCACCTCTCCTATGAAGAAAGGCTGAGAGAGTTGGGAATGTTCAGCCTGGAGAAGAGAAGGCTCCAGGGTAATCTTATTGCAGCTTTTCAATACTTAAAGGGGGCTTATAAAAAGGATAGAAACTTTTTGCTCGGACAGACGATGACAGGACAAGGGTTTTAACTAAAAGAGAGGGATATTTAGATTAGATGTTAGGAGGAAATTCTTCACTCAGAGGGTGGTAAAGCACTGGAACAGGATGACCAGAGAAGTTTTGGATGCCCCCTCCTTGGAAGTATTCAAGACCAGGTTGGATGGGGCTTTGAGCAACCTATCTAGCAGGTGGCATCCTTTTCCATGGCAGGGCTGTTGGAACTAGATGATCTTTAAGGTCCCTTCCAACCCAAGCCGTTCTATGATTCTATATGAACAGAGCTGTAAAATGTTAACACCATGATCCACAATATAAGTTTTCTTATCCTTTTATCTTTGGTGTTCTTAGTTTTTGGAAAAAGATTTTTAAGTGAAACTTTCTACATGATTTTTTCACCAAGTAACTCCTACTTGACTACCCCTGAAATACAGATACTGAAATTAATCTTTTACATAAATTATTGCGGGACTGGAGAGACTGTATTCAACAACAGTGGTCTCATTTGTAGGTTGCCAAACTGAGGCAATGAACTTCTATAACATTCTGCATTTTTAAATACACATTGAACCTAAAATAGTCAAGAAAATATAAACGGGTAGCTCAGAGGCATCTGGCAAAAATCAATCGCCACCAGATACAGTCAGACTGAAATGTAATGGCAGTGCCACCGGGACTCTGCAATGAACTTAATTATTCAGTTTCTATTACTTCCAAAAAAAACCCAGCAAACAGTAACATTTCCATATACCCTAAATATAATAGTTGTACAATTTGCACTAACACCTTTATTTATGGTGGTACATATAAACTAGGAAAGACCACTACTGATTTTAGTCTTAATGCAGTGCTTCCACCTAGAAAAAGCAAGATGTCTCAGTAGTCAGGGAGAAACATTTAATTGTAAATATCACATTTGATTCCAAAGAAGAAATTAAGCACTTCTGGTAACTATAAAGGAAGATAATTCATCTGATGTATGGGCCTGTCTTTTATGATATTTTGCAAGGGACTTTATAAAAAAACAAAATGTAGCTATGTTTAATATGCAAGATGAATTGGTGGTGTGGAGTGCATTTTGGTACTCCCTGAAATTTTCCCTATAAGAAGCCCACATTTCTGATCCTCTGCAGGTGAGGATTTTGAAAGCACTACTCAAATGCTAGATCATCTGAGGTAACAGGCAAAATCCCACTGATTTCTGTAGGACGCAGCATGACCAAGAGAGGGCCTTTGAAAATATCACCCTACATATAGCAAGCAGCAAGTAAAACCTTTGTTATGTAAGGTCATAGCTGGAACTGGAACTGCAATAAAGTATTTCATTCGATTATCTGAAAAGCCATTCACGATAAACAACAAACCAACTTTTTACTACATCTTTACTTCGACTTATTTACTGTAAGAGGTGTAAGCACTCTAGTTTATAAAACAAAGGGGAAACCGACCCAAAGAAATAAAAATAAATAAATAAATAAATAAAACAACTCTAAAGGTTTTGCTAAAGCAATCACTCCTTTGTTCATTCTGTTCTCCCTATAAGGGAGATTCACAAGGGCAAAGAGGGAACACCAGGCTTCAAAAGTAACCAAAATTGGCAAATTGTGCAGAAAGATATATAGTGTCATTGTTTAGCACTTGGCAGCAGCGTGGATCTGAGCAAGCAAGAACACAGATCGCCTGTGATGGGAAATCTATCAGATGTAACAGAGCCAACTGATGGCTAAAAATCTAACATTAAGATCCTTTCATCCACTGCTTACCTTATATTTACATAAGCTTAACTTCCAAAGCAAAAAGACACCAAAGAGGCAATGTCTGAATTGAAAGAAAACTGTATTTCAGCTCAGAGGAAGGCCAAGATCTTCTATGAAGCCAAACTGACCACCAACAAAAAGAGCAGTACCTAAAAGTAGTGTTCTCCAAAGTAATGTTTTCCCATCCAGGCTTTGTTTGGATTGCAATAGAAATAGGGAGGGAAGATTGAGGCTGTCTTCTGACAAGTTCCTGGCACTAGTGTCCCTTCCAATAGCGCTATTTAACACTGCCTTTACCCATAAGATACATTTAGCATAAAATCAGCCAGTGTAATTCAGAAGTGTATCATACACAAACCCGCAAAGCAAGATCCCAGCCAGGCTGTCTCACTACTGAAAACAGAAATAGCATTCATAAATTGGACACAATCACCATGAACACTTTAGCATCAAATGCTTTGGAAATCTGCGTAGAAAGCCAAAATGTAACATGCCAGTAGATTTCATGCTGCAGATAGCTTTGGATTGAGAAACTAGGGAGAACCCAAGCGGGACACCGCTTGCTATCAGACCCTTTATCAAAGAGTTTCTGCGTTATTTCTTCTTCATACATTAGGAGTTAAACCACTGATGATCAGCAGCGACGATCACTGAGGATCTGCAGAGTAAAGGATGGAAAAAAAAAAACAAAAAACGTACTTTCCCACAGTTCAACTTTGTAATCACAGCTATGGAGGGAGAGGACAATGTCTGCCAAAGAGAATTCTACTGAAGGCAGAGGTTGAGTCTTCATCCATGAGGAGTTATGCCGAGGTGCCACAGTCACACATCGCACATTAACAGCAGGCAAAAAAATGCTTTTTACAGCAACCAGGTTAGGAAACTTCCAGGAACTTCCTTCCCTGTTATAACTGCCCTCATTTTTAAAAGCCTTTCCTTTTTGAGAGCAACGAGGTCCACTCCAAACAGAAGAGCATTAGGTTGTCACAGGTGCTTTTACAGGCCTGGAGTCTTTATGAGCCACATCACGAGAAAAGGAAGGAGTTGATCATCTCAGAAGCAACGAAAACATCCCAACCTACCCAGCTACAGAGCTGAATTTTACTCTATGGCTCCAAAGACCCTTTGCTCACTTGACTGGGGTACAACAAAATCTCTTCAACCAACCTGCATGTAAACAGAGAGATCCTCGAAAAGTTACCTTAATCTCTTCCTTGGCAGATATAAATTATTCTTCTAGAGCAATAGAAGATACAGCTTTGCTGTGACCCCAGTACTGCTAATCCACGTGAGGTTTTTTCTGATTTTCATGTTCTCCTGAAAATAATCAGGTTACCCATTTCAATATTTTTAAGATGAATTGTTCCAATTATCCAATTAAAAATTACTCTTTCTGATAAGGTTTAATTTTATGGGATTTCATTTTATGAAACAAAGGCGCTCAGACTAGAAAAGATTTCAGTTTTGTTGAAACATTCTGGCTGGTACCTTATTTTGAAGGGGGGAAACGATCAGTTTGCTAGAGAAAATAGCACACTCCCCAGATTTTTTCTCCTAAAATGTGCCCAGTGCTTAGTTTTCTCTTTTCTATAGAGAAGATCTGTGCAATGCAATGAATCGAATCACTGTTGCATAAAATGGTCAGCACATTGGACACCCTACTATGAGCTGAAGATAAAATTGGGAGGACAAAACATCCTTCCACAAAGGAAGGCTGGTGCTGGAAGGCCCGCCCTGGCCCCAGCAGCCCCCACCCCATTTCAGCTACACTTCCCTCAGCAACGGGGCAAATCTTTTCTCCCCCTGGCTTCCTCTACTGCCAAACCCACATACATTTACAAGTGCATTTTTTCCTGCTATGATGTAGACTTCAGCCCGTATACACTTAACTTCCACCCCACTGGACTCATTCCCAAACTCCGTACTTTTTTCCCTGAACATTCTGCCATGAGCCCAAGTCTTTCATTACTCTAGGCAAAAACAAGACTGAGAAGAGAAGTTACGGATCAGCCCACTGCTTAAGGCTAGTGAGTGAAGAGTAGTTGAGAAAACAATTCTCTATGGAATTATATTCTCTGTACTAAGTAATTAGAAATTAGTCACAATTAAACCCAAACAGCTAGCCGAATGATGGAAAACTCCCCGGTACCAGCTGTAAGGATGAATGCAACGTGGTCTTCTGTCCATCCCTGCCAACTGCAGCATTACTTGGGCAAAAGAGCAGGGAGGTAGGGAAGAGAAGCAAAGAAATACAGCATGATCTAACATTGCCATCCTCAAGTGCTACACAATCAGTTCAAGCACTTTCCTCTGCCAGCCACACAGACTCTCTTGTGTTTCATTTCCCTCTACATACTTCAGTTTCCACCTGCCTTGAAATACATTCACTAATATTTAGCTTTCCAAGAAGCAAGGCGTGAGACTGAAGAGTTATTTCACTGATCTTTCTCTGACCTAATCTGGGTTTTGCTATTCTCATCTACAAATGACTGGTACCAGAGAGGCAGTGTTAGAGTCTTCCTGACCATGCATGGCGGCATTGCCCAAGTCAACATTGAAGACCTAAAAAGCTCATGTCAGGAATAAATGGAATTAAAGCTTCTATTCCAGGTTCTCTGTTTTGAGAGAGAGAGAGAGAGAGAGAGAGAGAGAGAGAGAGAGAGAGAGAAAGGATTTAAAAAAAAAGGGGGAATTCTGAATTAGATAGCATAGTACTTTTGATCTGTAGGACTTCCTTTTAATCTGTAGGCCTTGCTCTCCACAGCATTTCACCACCACTTTTGATTTTTTTCTAAATACTAATCTTCCAGTTGGCTGCAGGATTTTATCCACTTTAAGTGAGAATGTAAATTAGTCTGGTTTACCCTTCCAAATGAAGACATTGTCACATACATAGTTTCAGGGAATACCTGCAGTCCACGCTTCAAGACTTTACCAGGAATAAGCCTTCCTTACAGCCCTGGAGTGTCTGTACATCTCACTGCTGTAAATTAAACTGGAGAAATTCCTGTGAAACACAGCAAGCCCTAACTGTTAAAACATGTCCCTTCATCATCTTATCCAAATAACACCTGAAACAGGCGTATCAGAAACACCACAGTGTGCTTATCAGAGGCAGAAGCAAAATGATTGTTAGGATAACCACCAAAGTGAGAGCTCATCTTCACAAAGCCAATAATTCTATCCATGAGGCTAGCAATTCCAAAGGGAGTCTGTATGAAAATCACTGCAAATTGGAAACATGCAACTTTTTATCTGTGTGGTACTAAGTAAAGCTATTTTGTAGTAATAGTGGAAAAAACAAAACAAAAACCAACAAGAATCAATACTCTTCAGGGCCAATATTGGTAAGCCACTAACCAAAGAACAGCAATGTTGAACCTATTGATTCTGTAGAGCTATACTTCTACATTATTTTCTTCACAGTGTGAAATGTTCCTATCACCTTACAAAACAGAAAATAAGAGACAAACTTCTAATTAATACTTCCTAAAAATCTGTAGTTACACTTACATAATTACAAAAATCCTTAGTGGTATGCTCTGCTTTATACATTTGTCAAAATGCCTTATGTTAAGAACAAAAATGTGTTTTTTTTTTTTTATTATTATTATTTTTTAAATGATTCAGCTACAGGTTTATCAGGATGAATAGTTAGTTATGACAATCTTAGACAGCTTAGCAAGGATACCTGAACTGGCTCATAACATGGTACAGCTGACTGACAAATGTGCTTGATGACAGCAAGATAAGGCAAATGCATAAATACCTCTTAATATTTAAACCAGGGCATCAATGGATGCCTCAAATAGTAGTAATTAGGGTCCAACTTACTGAGTTATGGTCAACTATTGTCCTGTTTGTTTACAGGTATTTATACACCGCCACAAAAATATATTCCCAGATTACTCAAAAACATGTTTTTGCTATTAAATAGTGAAAAAGTTAGGCCAAAAACCCGATTCACCTTAACACAATGTCACCTTAAGACCTGTTCATGAAAGATTAGAAGAACAAAACTGTACACATCACTATATGGGGACAAAAACAAGTAAATTAATGAATGGGATTATTTTAACATGTGTCTATAGGAAGAAAAGCACATCAGACACCAGAGACTTGGTTGGGAGTTTGCACGTCCTGGTCTTTCTTCCCAGCCAGGTGAAAGACTTCTGAAGATGCCCTTAACTTCCCCTCCCTCACCTCCTCCTTGCTCCTTCCCCCCCCATTCCAGGGTGAAAACCAGGGCACGATTAGAAGAGAGCTCCGGGATAAACACATCGCTAAAACAATAAATACTAGCTAGACAGCTATGAAGGTCAAGAGATGTTTAGGAAGATTACAAGTTCAAAGACCACAGTTGCAGCATGTACTGACAGATAAAGCATATTTCTTCTTCTGAAAAATATATGTAAGTTGTATACAGCTAAGTTTATTATTATTATTTAAATTTTAAAAAGAAAGAAAGAAAAAAAAAAAAAGGCCTGGAAGATAAAGGGCTACTTTTCCTACTAGTGCTGTCCTACTGAGCGCTGTCTCCACAGAGGGCTGCATGGGGAGGAAAGTCTTGACATAGTACCAGAAACCTCCAAAGGGATTTCTTTAACAAGTTACAGGTTGGGGTTGTGGATGACAGGGTGTTTTGAAGAAAGCAGTGAGGCTAAGAACTGGCATTGTGAGTCCTGTGTACCACCTGAGCTGCTTCTCAGGGGAGGCCGTGCCCTGGGCCTCAGGGAGACCATGGCTGTCACCACCACCAGTGCTGCTCGCTCCCCTCACTGTGGAGGGAGGGGGTGAAAGCCCCAGTCAGGACAGCACCACCTCAGGGCACTCAGCCCCTCTGTGCAGTCCTACTACCCTCAGGGGGTATGGGGCCTTCCCCACAGCCACCTCCCCAGGGCTGACTGCCAAAGGGCTGCCCCATTCCTCACCACCAGAGTCCCCCAGGACTGCAAGTACCTGTCTCCACTGGTGCCCCTCTGTGGAAATCTGTGCTGAGGGCCCCAAGGGGCCCCAGCCACCTGGGAGAGGAGACCCAGCCTCTGATGGTTCATTCAGATCTTGGTCCAGAGGTATTCAATATCAATTAAACAGCCTCTTGGTATAACATGGCTTTTACACTAAGCAGGTCTATGCGCATGAATGGTGAGGAATAATGGTTTGCAGAAGACTCATCATCTGAGACTCAGTGTCTTGAAGCCGTTGGGGAATCCCAAAGTGGCTCAACAAGCCAAAGTGCAGCAAGAAATTGGCTGCTGCCTTTCACCAAATAAAGAAAATTTAAGTAGTGAACAAGCACCAACAATACTACTCTATAAACAATTCATCATTTGGAAAAGGTAGCCTAAGATCTATAATGTTTCCCTGCCCCTCTCCTCCACAATAATCACATTTTAAATATATCCTTTACAGCAATGGTCTAGCCATTAACAGTAACTGTTTCTTATGTGCACAGTAAAAGACGTAGTGCTACAGAGACTAAATGGGACTTATGGAAAAGAAGCCATAAATCTTTGTCAGCCTCTCAGAAATGAACACTTAATACAACTAGCATGGAGTACTTCACTTCTCCCTCAGCCGATGTACCAATTATAGTAACGCTATGATAAATTTTAATCATTGTTGTTAATGGCTCCCCCAATTTATTTTATCCCCTCTCTGCACTAATGAGCTGTGCTCAAAGTCTCATGATTCAAATACTATTCCCTCCCCACACGTAAGCAGGATAAAGCAATCTTTTGGATATTGACCTATAATACTGCTGACCTATTCACTAACATATGAAAGGACTCAGAGCATTTGGGAATACAGAAAGTTTGGTCAGAAAGTATAGTTATAACACAACCAGAAATCATTTATTTCCACTTTCTTTCCCCAATTTCTACTCCAATTCTCCAATACTCCCTCTTTCCGCCATTCCCTCCAGTGCTTTAATTTCCTTATCATCAAGTGAATACTTTCTTTTCATGTCGTAAAAGTCGGTATGAAACCAACACATTGTTTAGGGCCACAAACAGAGTTGCCTTCTAAATCTCCACCACCCCTTTAGTTACTAGCTGGTACTAATTTAACAAGCAGTTTTACACTCACAGAACGGTAAGCATGCTCTAATCTAGGGAGAAGCCTCACTGCTTCTACAAAACTTGGTACAACTCCAATCTTTTTATCCCAGTGGTGCAAAGGAAACCAATAATTCAGGCTCGCCAAAGCAGAAACAACCACAGATACCCTGCTTGCATACATCCTATGCACAATGGAGACACGTCATCTAAGGTAGACACCACTTTCAAAGCAGTGTTGAAGAAGCTTGATTACAACAGATGGTTCAGGTAACCTGGACACTTGCTGTTCACCTTGCAGTAACATTAAAAAGCAGCAAATCAAAAACAGCCCGAAGAAATTCTCCCCGTCCCACCTAAGCCAGGGAACTCACTGCCACAATAGGGTGATGAAGCCAATCCACAAAGCAGCAAATGTTTATATACCGGCCCCTAATCCTCAAGAGCTCACAAAATCCTTGTGACCAGGTTATCCTGAAACCATTTATCAGACATTTCTTTCTACAAAGCAGAAAGTTCAATGTTGTTAACAGAGGGGATGAGAGGGACCTGGCAATTCCTGTACTGCTCCTGATCTAAAGAAACGAGAGAGAAAAGTCAAAACTTTCAGGTTTGTTGCGACAGTAAGTGGGTAACATGGAAGCAAACATTCTTACTAGCTTTTGCCATCACCCCAAGGAATTCATGACAGAAGTAATACAAGCAAGAGCACATCAAAAACAACTTCTCTTCCATGTTAATGGCTAAAAATAAATAAGCAATCTTTTTTAAAAATAATTAGAAATACATATTTCTATTCTCCCTCCCTTTCTATACTATCGACCATAGTCTTTTCTAGCTAGTTCTAAATTTTTAAGCTTTCTTCCTGCTGTGTACCAAGAATATGGGAATTTAAGAGCCATTTCCAAAACTTTTTTTTTTCTTCTCTGGAAAATACACTGACAAAAATGATAAATATCCCCAGTGCCCTCTCTGCACGGTATCAGCCATCTCCACATACACATGATCCTAACCATCCCCCAGAACACACTGCCCCCTCCTCTGTGGGTGGCAAAATCTTCCTTATAACAAAGTTTTGCTCGTGAGCTGTTTCATCTTTTGCAGAGCTTTGGATGCTGCTGTGACAGCAGGTATCTTCAGGGCTCTGAAGACCTGCAGGCCTTCACTTATGAAGAAGCATCCCCTTGTGCTGTACGTTCGGGAGCCAGTTTCAGGGTTTGATCATGGTGGCAGTTGAGTATGGAATGGTCCCATGGAATGCAGCAACATATTTCATGGGGAATTTCCTCCTTGCTCTCAGCCTGCAAACTATGTGCCATATGGAGAGCTGGCAAAAGGGAGAGGACAGATGTCTGGAGAGATTACAGTTACTACGTTAACTGCCTGTGAGTTTATTCATCAAAAGGTGATCACCCTTTGTTCTGGTAGGGATTTATTTTAACTTCCTTTGCAGCTTTGAGAGGTTGACAGCAAATCACTATTACACAGTTTTCAAAAAGTACCAAGTGATTTGCAGCCTGATTAAAAGGCACATTTCTTGGCCTGCAATACCAAATGTTAAGTAAAACCTACAAATGAGGAAAACAAGTAAGAGTTGACAGCAGCAGAAAAGGATATAAATGGAAACCCTCACTGTAGCTGTCTGCACGCTTGTGTATGACACTGGACCAGGCTGGATGTCAGGGCTGCACAGAAAAGTGTTGCTACATGAAAGAGAATCTTCCTTCTCTGAATGCAGAGAAGGGAAAGTTTGAAGCACTTGAACAAAAAGAAAAAAACAAGTTCCCTCTTCTTAAAAAAAAAAGGACTTGGATGTGCATGCTTAGAATAAGAAAACAAAACCCACCACAAAAGCTATTCACTTTCCAGCAGTGTTTCACAGACAGATCTCTCATGAGACACCCTTTGATTCAACCTGGAGTTCATTTCCTGTGGACTAGGGAGAGCATTAAATGCCCATGTGGTTCTTGGAATATAAAAAGTAAAACTGGAAGACTTTCTCAATTTGAAAGCCTCTTTCAACAGTACATCTGCTTTTGGAGTTTGCATCCTTTAAGCAACGCTTCCTGCAGAGGAGTAGCCGTTGGCCATGCATGTCTGCTGTCTCCTGTGCTGGAGAAGGAAGTTCGAGTGAGAATTCAGCTCACAGACAGGCACAAAGCCCAAAACTTATACTGTTTTAGGAGCAGAAACGCACAGGGAAGATGGTTTCATCCAATTCCAATTGATGTGGAGCCGAGGGGAGTCACCTGAGAAGTGAATGGATTGCAAAGATGAAACCACAGGCACTCAGTCAGAGAAAAGGGAGAAAAAGGTAACTATTCCTTTTTCCTAAGAAGGCACATTTTAGAAGAAAACTTGCAATGCTGCTCACAACAGAAATCTCAATCAACAAGTGATGGAGTAATTTGGCAAAAGGGGTAGGAATAGGTCCCATTTTCCTCAAGTTTGCTACCATCACATATAGATAGTGTTCCTCAGCATAGCACACCTATCGGGTATCTTCACCTAATTTCTGTTAAAGGGTTATAAAATTTTACCCCGTCCAAGCATGGCTGTAGAAGATGCTTTTTACTGTACGTGGCTGTGCAATAAAAAGAGAAGCCGTAAGGAAAGGAAAGGGAAAAGAAAGGGGATAAAAGGGGGAAGGGGAAAAAAAGAATGAAGTATCCATTCTTTGTTTAAGCACCACTGTATCCTAGCACTACCTTCAACACAAGAATGGTTGTGTCCCTCCCTGAAAGAGTTTATCATTTACAATTGGAGGGGAAAAATGGCTGGAAACCACACCAGCAGTTCAGGAGATAAAAAGCTGTGCAGTTCTCTAGATATAACAGCATTTGCCAGTCTATCTTCTATTTCTTGTGGCACTTGATGAAACTGCCTGTTTTTTCCACCAAAATTCAGGTCAGTCACTGTCCCTCATTCACAGTGTCACAGCTGCTCTGAAAATATACATCAGAGCACTAGCTGAAATCAAACTGCCAAGCACCACTGCAATGCAGGTCAAGTACACGGACATTTTTCTTTTTTTCCTGAGCAAGAGGCCGTGCTTATCCCCCCCAGAACACAAACCCCAGCCATCAGCAAGGAGGCAGATGTAGTAGCTGAGCAAATGGTGCTGTCCTGTTGCTGTTAAGTGGGAAATAACACGTCACCTCCCACAGACCTCACCTCAACAGGTGACACACTGGGCAGCAGCACGTGCACGCACACCCTTCCTTCTCCTCCAGGCTGCCAGCACACACAGCCCATAAACAAGCAGGGATCTTCCCAAGGTCCTTGACACACAATGGTTTTTAAACAGGTCCTTCTCCAAAGGAAAGGAGAACTTAAGAGCAAAACAGAGACTTCGATAATTAACTGTTCACAAGGGCTTTATCTCTGCAGGGGAGGGATTTGTTGGTTTTAAGTTCTCAGCCAGCAGATGATGAAACTCCTCTCCCCAGGGTTTACTGACCGACAGTAAACAGCATGCATATATGCATGCTTTTTTTTTTTTAAAGCTCCTGTTACCTTTATCATAGGTTTAAAAGAACCTAATATTGCACCTAAGTAGCAACGATTGCATAACAAGTGCAAAACCAAATTTCATGACTTGCTTCTATTTTTTTTTTCCACCTGCTACAAAGCCCCCACTCACCTGCTCATAACATATCAGCACAGAGAAGCATGAACACAGGACAGAAAGCATTTGTAGTATCCAAGGGCTAGAGCAGGTTCCAGAAGCTGGAACCTCTGCCCCCGATGCTGAGACAAAATAAATAAGAAAAATAATATAAATAAATAAATGATGATTTTAAAAATTAAAAGGTAGGGCACAAAGGCAACCCTCAAATTGCTCTTAAATATCACTTCGCCTCGAAAATTGGGAAGTTAATTTTTAAAGGGAGAAAACCCATGCACACACAGGTACCTTCAGAACTGTTTGGATTAATTTGCCTTTTATGTCCTTCAATTGTGGGGGGCAATGGGGAGACGTACAGCTCAGAGACCAAACCTGAAGCTGCAGTTCTTCTGCAATAACAGGACTGGAAGAGCTGAGGCTTCAAGAAAGACACCAAATACAGGAAGTTTCACAATTGAAGTGCTGGAAGAAGCAATTCTGAACAGTCATTCTCACTGGCTCATGCTGCCAGCAGACACCTTTCCTGCGTGTAAAGGCACAGCTCCTTTTCCCCAGCTATGGTCCTCTCTTCTGAGAACACAACGGAGGGAGCCTCTGAGCTTCTAGAGAAGCTAGAGGAACCCTCTTCTCTGAAGCAGCTGCTCATTAAACTGTGCTCAAGGCCAAAACATCCAATACACTGAAGTAGCATAAAACTGCCTCAGACAGGCAAGGATTTAGTCGAAGTTCTTTCATCATTTTTGAATGCTGTGTAATGGCCTCACCTAAACTGCACTCTGCCACAATAGGAAAGTACTGATGGATATGAATAAGCAGGGAACTGATGCCTATCTGCAAATATGAAACATTAACTTTATTTTGGCCATCATAGTTTTTTTTAATTAGAACAATAAATTTTAACAATAAAAAGTTCTATTTCCCAGGGACCCAATTGCTTCTACCATAATTAATGGAAGATTGTGGGAATTGGGCCAAAACAACACTCTGCCAGGAACAGCAAAACGCCCATAAACCCCATCTTAGCACTGCACGGTCCCGAATGCTGTGTTCTGAAACAAGTTATCATAGATCACACTCTCTGGTAAATCCATACACACGCTTAATTCCACGGTAAGCATGAGGCAGTTCTCACAGGAGAGCAAGCTCCTATCTCAAAGCATGTCCTATTCACTGCAGAACAACAGCAGATGTGTACCCATGGACCATGAAGTGCCAGCACGGGGTCTCTCACTGTAATTTCCCCATGAATTAGGTATCTAGCTATGGATATGACCTTCGTGAGAAAGCACACCTGAAATTTCTGAATTGCACTCAACAAGAGTAGTGCGAAATGCTAAATCGGTCCCGTCCCTGCTCTGTAACTCCATTTCCTCCCCCAGCCTTGTGCTTATTTTGGTTACTTGGATGAGCAGCAGACAGCTCTTACATATCTGGCCATCAGTCAGCTGCAGCCTGTGTGTATTACTAATACTGTAAGATTTATAAAAATACCATAGATTCACAATATATAAAAATAAACAGAGTTCTAAGTAGCAATCCTGCACCTTATTCTTTATTTAAAGCAAAACAAAACCAGAATAGAATCACATTTAAAAGTCATTTGGAGAGAAGATGCATACTTAAAGCAGGCAGACCCTGCTGCTCTACTTCCCCACACATCCCAAAAGGGCAGGGATAACAGCAATACTTAGCACTAACTAAAACTTAGGCTACAAGGATCTAGAGAGAAGCAGCTCAATAAGTAAATAAATAAACAAAATCTCATTCCTGACATGCTGGAAGTTAAAATGGATGATCTAATGGTCTCTCCTAGTAGTAAAGACCTGTAATAGCTAAATCCAAAATGCCAGACAAATGGTTAGCCATAAATTATGTATTATCAAACACGCCAGCAAGGCGCACAATGGTTTCGAAGATGGAAACATGGGAAAAGTCAAGGCACTTGTGGCAGGCAACAGAGGAAATCACTGGCCCCCAAGTAACCCACGAGACTACAGCTCCCCATATTCCACGGGCAACTTGCATTTCTTTACTCCTTCTTCAGGTTACCTGGCAGTATTTCTGCTCTGTTTTTAAACACGTACTGCCAAGATCTTATCGATCTCAAAAAAAAAAAAAAAAAAAAAAAAAAAAAAAAAAAAAAGTCTGAGGAGCAAGGAAGCAAGGTAGGTACTGCCGGACCCTCAGCTTTGGGAACCTTCCAGGGGGAAGCACAACAGCACAAATTTCTTCCTACTTGTGTCGGTTAGGTTGTTAAAAGCATTGGCTGTGTTTGTGCCATGTTATAACGTCCCTCTGAGAGGGAGAAAGACAGGTCAACAGGATCATTTAAATTGGACTCAATAGGTATGAAAGAGAGCGACCCTGTTGGAACCGATTCATTCTTGGGGGCTGAGTTACGGTCACCATTATTTCAGCCCCCCGGAGAGCGCAGCAGGCCAGAATACAAATTAAAAGATTATAAATAGCACCGAGCAAGGTTTTGTTACCATGTCTGAGGCAGCACTATGCTGACCTGCATTCAGGTTTCACTACAAATCTGAAATTCAGCTCGAGCCCCCAGAAGAGTTCACAGAAGTGTCAGCACCACCCCAGCGAGGGCCATGGGCTGGGATAACCCCTCGCTTTCTCTCACGGTGCCAGACAAGTATTTATGACTTCGACTCAAAGCCAGATGCAAATGGACGATTTTGCACAGTCTTCAACCAAGACCTGACATTCTCTCCAAGCATTTAGAGCAGCAATTCAGCATGCTCTGGGGGAACAGAGAGACAGTGCGTGGTCCAAGACCAATAAGCATATGCAAAGTTCAAATTTTCTTTCTCTGAGGTAAACTTCGGGCCAAATCGAGCTGCTTGTTGTACCCCAATGGAAACAAAGCATTCCTCTTGCCCTGCGTGGTGATGAGGAGCAGCACAGTCCATGGGAGAAGCATGAAGCTGGGATTTGGGAACCCGATTTCTGCTTGGACCTCTTCAACTCATCCATGACGTAGGCCTAAGGAAAGCTCTTGTCTGGCTATCCTGACACACTCCTGCATCTCACCACTTACGCTATGTTTGGTTTCAGATCCCTCTTCTAAAGAGGACCACACTCTAGCTTGCTTATGCACCTCACACTGACTCTCTGATCTTTCAGAAAAAGACTTGGGACCAAAGACAACTGCTTTACCATGACTGAAAGATTTTTTGTTTGGCTGTTTGGGCTTCCGGTTGCAAAGCAAAATGTCTTCTCCGGAATAATGTCAGCAGAATGAAGACCTTAGTCCTGGCTCAGAGCCCCGTTACCCTGGGTGGTATAATGACAGTTTTTTACCTCCAAGAGCTCACCATTTCCAGATGAAATAAGTGACATCTGATGGCAAGATGCCAAATAAGCTGTAATGGCTAACCCTGCCTCTGCATAAATAGAGATCATCAGACACATTTTGCAGGGCAGGGCTCTTCACAGTCCCAACTCATTCCAAGGATGGCAGGGCTGTGCAGCAGCTCTGAATTCATGGTAACGCACCCACCGTTTTCTAGCAAAGAAGAAAAAGCAAGGCTTGGATCACTTTAAACTCACCAGGGCAACAGCTGAACCTTATCAGTTTTGAGGTAAGACAGATGCTAAACTGACCTCTTAGTGCAATGTTTTCCAAGCCAGAGGGGAGGGTTTCTTGCTCTTGATCCTCCCCCTTCAGAGTTTTCCAGAAGAGCTGTGAAAAGTGACTGGTCTGAACAAAGGCATCCTTCACAATTATCTGGAAGCCTTTAGAGAAGGCTGATGTTAAATGTCATGTTTTATGCTGCTATCTCACAGGCCCGAAGGAAGAATGGAGCTTATGTCAGAGGCAGTGTTTGTTTTTCCTTCTGTGGAGATACACACTTCAGCGCGAAGGCTTCTCTCAAAGATACATTTGTTGAGCGAGATAGAAATATGAAAAGAAGGATGGTTTGAATTTCCCCCCTCCCTTTTAATTACGAAGTTTTAACATAATGCTCGTGGTAATAAGAACAGACTATCCCACCAATATTCACACTGAGCAGGGCTTAGCGCACAGAAGCTCTCACCAAAACCCATGGGAATCAGAAAACCAAGCTGCTGAGCGCAAGCAGAGACCGCAGGATCTGGCTCAAAGAAAATTTGTAGAACTAACAGCCCCTCATCTCTACAGAGACCATTTAATGATAACACGACTGCCACGTAGCTCGAAGATGGCCCATCTCTGCTTAACAACATGGATGCTCTGAGAGACGTCTCTGCCGAGCAAGGATTCAGAAACTCCCAGGTCTCTGACACCAGCTGCCTCTCAATCCCCTCATGCACCCACACTGTCCCTGCTCTGCTCCCATTTTTGCCTTTCTACCTCGGCTGCTGCCTTCCGACCTTGCAGGCAGGACCAATGACTAAGGGACCGGTTTGCAAACACAAGCAGACTCACGGCTCTTCCCGCAGGCATTCACCAGCACATTTTAGGAAACTGCACAGATGGCAGCAGGTTGCTGGAAAACTGTTTAATCCTCTTCCATGTGCTTTGAAGACGGCATTATGCTTCGAGCAGGCAGTCTTGATCTGTCTTGATCTGCTGTAACCAAACTATGGCTTTATCAGTGTTGGTGTAATTAGAAACTGGCAGTTCACTCTGAAAAAACGGTGCTGAGGCACTTTCCCTACACATCAGTCAGTACAAGCATGTGCCCTATAGTGGGGAGGCCAAGTAAGCTCCAGGACAGGCTCACTTCTTGTCTTCTGCCTTGCAGCAGGTGCATGCAGTCTTCCAAAATTTTCTTCTCCTCTTGGAAAACACACAGCATGCTTTACAATATCCTTCCTACCCAAGGGTATGTCCAGCAGGAGCTACTAGGAGAATATGTGTGCACTTTTAAGCCATACTGCATCTCTTTTTCTTTTTCCTCCTAGGGATTCAATCTCCACCGTACAAATCTACAAAATGACCCAAAAGAATAATTATAAAAACAAACAGAAATCCCCTACCAGGAGGGCCATCATCTGCAAAACCTTGTTTAACACCCTTAATTCAGTGACGTGGAATAAGTGACGGAGATGCATTGGAAAAGGGGCAGGAACAAAATATATATAAAAAAAATAGTTAAATGAAGTTGAGATGAGTACAGCCTGTCCAACGCTTTAAAAAAATAAACAAACAAAACGCACAACCATTTCTTTCAAGCAGAACCTCCAGTCAGCTGCCCGATGTGCTACACCTGAGTAGAACCACCTGGGAACAGTCTGCCACGGAAAGATGAGAGGAATGGAAACCAGCGTCACGAGGAAGCAGTTAAGACAGAGCAAAGTATCATGGCATGAACACTGGACAACTCTTAATGGCCATCTGGAAACAGAACAGCTCAATTAATTTTTCTTATTCAACAAAACAGCCTTCCTGTCCTAAAAGTCAGTGGGCCAATCTTAGACAGAGGCAGGCACTAGGCACACAGATGGCTCAAACCATCTAAGCTAGAGGGACACGTGTACGGGAGCACACCTGGCTGAGCTTCCTTCCTAGACACTGCACCCAAAAAACTTTTGCAGAGCTCGTTACAATTACAGAACAAAAACGTCTAATGACAAAGGAGAAAATGGGAGAATAGAGCAAAGGCTAAATTGAAAGCGATTCTTTAGAAGAAAGCTGTTTCTTGTTTGGAGTCAGGCTCAATACTGCCACTGCTCATACCTGGTGAAGCATCCACATAGGGTTTAGGATTGGGCACATATATTGGAATGATTCAAAAAAAAGTGTAAAGGGGAACAAGATAAGTAACTTTTTCTTTTTTGACAGAAATATGAATCATTTCAATTTCTAGGCTTTAAGACAAACTGCATACTTTCGAAACTGCGGAAGCCTCAAGGCACATTTGTATCTCTGTCAAAGGTGAGATTAAAACATGTCGACATACCTGCAGAGTGCCTGATCGCCCCAACTCGAGTGCCAGGAGGAGTGACAAGAGAGCCTGTCCCACCACAGCTTCCTTGCCATTGCTGCCACAGTAAACTTGATCAAACAAGGTCTCACGGTGCAACTACAATTAACAATACTACTGTTTTGTCCTTCATAGACTCTCAAAAGAACTTTAGCTGACTTTTTTTTAGCTGCTCTGACAATTTTCCTAACTAATCCCTCCTTTAAAGATGCTCACATGATTGGAAAGCCTAAACTGCATCATTTTTAGTGGAGCTATGGGTTCGGACCAGCATATGGCCGTACACTGAAGGTCTGAGGGGCTTCACTAACTCCAAAGATACATAATGCCCTCCTGAGTCATCAGTAATAACTACTCTTGCCTCCCTTTTTCAAGAGTAGTTACTGCCCAGCCCTGCTCCCAATTCATCACATCAAATCTGATTTCTGGTATCATGCTCTGACGAGCCGAGGATTAAGTCACGAATGAGCACTACCTGGCTGTGCAGTAAGCCTGGGGACAGCAGTCGAGATGGAGAACTGACAGCCTGGCCTGAAATTAGCTCCAGAGTCAGCCCATTGCCCCAGGAAGGCATTTCATGCTACAAGGAGAGACACTCACATGCAATTAATTGTCACATGAGCTAGTTGTCCTGGCCCCCTTGTCTGTTACGGCACTGGTGAAAGGATGTTGAAAAGAAAAATTGTATCCTCCTGTTCTCTAAAGAGACAAAGCCCTCTCCTTCCTCTTTCTCTACTTGCGCTGTAGAGCCTGAGTCATGGTGCTTCTGATGCCACCTCATCCCTCCTCACCCACCTCACCGTGCTGTGCCTTCAAACTGTGACTGGACCCCTGCTCCAGTGCCAAAAGAAGAAATTACCAGCGGGGATTATAATGCAGACAGCAGTGGCCACAAACAACCTAATTTTCCCCGGAGGCAGGCCGTGTATGTTTTTTGTTGTTCAGAGCCATCTGCAAGGAACTGGATATTTGCAAATAAAAGGAGATTAGGACAAGGCATTAATCCAGCGTCTGCTGCTCATTCATGCTGTCCCCTGAAAGAGAGCCCAGATACAACATGTAAGTTGCTACATTCAGTTCTGAGCTGCTGGTAAATTAAAGAAAGAAGAAAGAAAAAAAAAAAAGATAATTAAGAGATACACAAAGTTGGGATGTTACTTTCTATACCAACTAAACCCCAGGAGGGCGGTAAAACAGAGCCGTAATGAAAGAAAATGAGATTGCCTTTGAGGAGAGGCAGCTCCCCCTCAGCTGTGCCCTTATGTGGGCCCAGCAGAGAAGAAACATGTCCCAGGAAGAGGGTGGGAGCAGAAATGGTCTTAGGAAGACCTTGCTCTTAGGAAGGCCTAACTTGCTTGCTGTTGGATAGGAGCATGTGGCAGAAAATGGCACCCGCACCTTTTACAAGAAGCTACGCTCTGCACACCATGAGAGAGCAAAGGCATCAGCACAGCAAGCTCACTTTCACATTTTATTTATGTTTTTTTCCTATCCACAGTAACTATGTAGCAGTCAGTGCTGCCTTTCCAAACCAATATTATTATTATTAATAAAGCTTGGGAAAAAAAAAAAGAAAAAACAACACAACCAGTTCGGAAACAGATGAAAAGCACTTCATCTCTGCGTACTGTCAGTTTTTCAACCAGCAGCCATTTTCACAGAGAGTTTTGCCTGACAGAGCTGATGGGCGCTCACTGCTGCTGAAGTTTTGGGTTTGATACCTTTCAGATGTAGCTGGCGTGCTCAGCGTTCAAAGGCATCGCACATGTGGCACCACCTGCATCCCCTGCCTTGGGAGCCGAGAGCGCATTCCACATCACAAACGCTGGCTGTCAACCGCGGGTACCTGATGCTTTCTGTTCAACGTTTTTCCAGCTTCATTTTGTTTACTTTAAGATAAAAAAAAGATATTTTATTAAAGGCACTTCCCATAGCCTGCTTTAAATGTAGATGAGCCAACATACATTTTCATCATGTCTGTGTCTCTTTGCTCTACCTTATGTCTTCAGCACTGCCTTGCTGTGCCTTGTGGATCATTATTAACTGTACCCTATTGTAATTCTACCTCACTAATGCAGAAATATCCTATGTACAGCAAGCCAAACTTTCGTCCCACCAGAATTCACTTCACTAACATCTCAGAAAAAGTTGGTCTTCTGGTGAAAATTCAGGTCAAATTTCAGGGGAAAGACCTGGCCAGTCACAAAAGACCTAGGCTGGGTTCCTTGGAGGAAACCCTTGTAATAATTTTTGGAAGAGACCTAAGGGGATTTAG
The DNA here is from genome assembly GCF_009769625.2 of Cygnus olor. Lineage (NCBI taxonomy): Eukaryota > Metazoa > Chordata > Aves > Anseriformes > Anatidae > Cygnus > Cygnus olor. The sequence goes on along the minus strand of NC_049172.1, from coordinate 13,161,706 downwards.
GAGCATGAGTTTCAGACACACAGAATAGCCTTAGCAATCGGCCCCACTATGCCACACGAACCAGGGGAAGTGGACATTCAGCCTAACGGGCTGACTCCGGGTGGCAAAGCATGGTTCCCATTTGGGACCATGGATTGCAAACTGCCTTATGAGGCAAAACAGTGTGCCAGATATCCTAAGAAAAATAGCTATTTGCAGCTGAGCACATCCAGCCCAGCACGGCCACTTTCTCTGAGGCAGATAATAAATAGGTGGGCTGGCTGCAGCTCCTGGAGTTGTCTATGGGGGACAGTAACTTTCCCAGCTCCCTCCTCTTCCAGCATTTCTGAAACCAAGCCCAAGCATCACTCAACCCAAACCGTGTTTTGGTGTTCGTACGGCATTAAAGCCACCCATTTGCTGGCATGCCATTAGTTTAAATCAGTTCTACAGCCAGTTCCACGATCAATAAAATGCAGAAACATGACTGGAGAAAGGAATTAGCATCTGTAATCCCATGATTACACAAACCCCTTTGGTCAATCAGTTATTAATGGCTGTTATATTTATTGGGGTTTATAGCAGGCCTACAAACCTGAGCCATCAGAAGCAGACACTGAAGGAGACACTAAAAAAGCCATTTGATTACTGACTCCTCACAGCAAGTGCTGACAGAATACAAATTTGGCTCGCTCTCCCTCCTCTTAGCAAGCCTGCTAATGAGCTTGCCAATTAAGAGCCAATCTGAAGACCTTGGAGGGGAAGCTGTCGAGAACACGAACCCCTGTGCCTCTGAGAAGTAGCTGCGGGACTCATGACAAGGGCCACCTCTAAGGCTTACTGCTCACACCACCCACTGACCCCTTTATCTCCCCAAACTCATTCCCTTCGCCCAGGAAACACAAACACTTGTCACACGTGCACAGTACAGCTTCTCAGGCGTGGACACTGAAAATAAACACACGGCAATGCACAATAAAACCTCCCTTGATCCTTGACATCGCAAAAAGCTTACTAGTTCAAATGCTAGAAAAACTAGGTAAGTGCACGAGCTTTAAAATAATAATAAAAACATCACTAATTAAACATCACCATGTCTATCTAATTATTTTGGGATAACTGTTTCATTTTTGGATGTGTGTGTTTCTATTTCAGGAATCAAGGACACTTTGGGCAAGGGAATTTGGGCTCCTAACTCTCTGCGGGTATTTCTGTGCATGTTCTTCCCCTCGCATCAGCAATTAACTTAATGCAGTTTACGGAAAGGCAAAAGGATAAATATCCCACCAGATCCAATTCTCTGGTAACAAAGCATTATGAGTTTCAGTGCTGCTGGCCATGGAGTGCATCACTGTGACACTTGGATGGGGCACAGACATGTGATCGCTGCACAAGTCTCCCACGACAGTAATGTCCTTAGGCAGCTGTTTCCACTACACCTCTCCTGCTGCCTGGCCTCTCCCTGCCACAGCAAAATTCATTTCAGAACTACACCACACTGTATTCCTTCATAATTTTCCTCCAGTAAAAAACATGATCATTTCCAGTAGAGGATTACAACCAGCATACTTCACCCCAACACCTCCCCAGCAGCTGTTCGTAGCGGTCCGACAGTATCGGGACACTTGCTTTGTCCAGGAGACTGGGACAGAACAGGAGCTGGACTCCTGGTCTAGATTTTCTTCCAAATTTATCAGTCGCCCATTTATTTCATCACACCACACGATGAGTAACCCTCTGGAAATAACCTTTAGCAGAAAGCCCTGTTACTGAAATAAAGAAATGCCATAGTTTCTCTGAAACCGTATCCTTCTGCTGAAACTAATTATGAGAAAGCTGTTGCTTAATGAAAGTTTGCTTTAATATGACTTATGCTATTCATAAGTTTGCTTTGGACTGCATCCAGGTTTTTAAAATTAAATATTAGCAGTCTGCTAGCCTATCAAACAAACCTAAGCATGTCAGGTTAGTGTTCTAATGGTGGTATGGGTTTGTTTCTTTTTTTTTTTCCTTCTCCCCCTCTTCTCTCAGTTTAGGTTTGGCTTCCTAATTGACTTGCTGCTTTAAAGTTAGTAAACTCAGAAGTCTGAGGAGAAGATGTCACACTTTAATGGTTTAGGAGTACATACTTTGTCTGGGTGATTGATGGATCAAATGTGTGCCGAGGAATGCCGCAATGTTTCTTTCATCATTTCTGCTTCTCATGGGGATGAGAGCTGGACTATCTCTAAACCTCTTTGCTGCTAGCAACAATAATCAAATTATCTCATTCATTATAAATGTAAAAAGCATCTTACTGTCCTGAAGGGATGTTATTGAACTGACATTACTGCATGAGCACTGACAAAGGTATAAGTGTGAATTTATCACCTAGGATTCTGTTGAATATATGCACTGGGTCTGGTGCTCAGGCATGCTGGGCTCTCTCTGGCTCATTACGCTCCTTTCTGGTTATTGCCAGTCCCAACCTGTTTGGCAAATGAGATATGGAAGAGCTGCATTGACACAGTGGTGACAGGTCTTTCAAAAATACATGCGATAAGTGGGGTAACATTCACAGATGAATGGTAAAGGAAGGCTGACGCATTAATCGAGGGTCGCATATCTGACAAGAGACAGAAATGTAGACAGAGAGCACTTATTAAAGCAATATTTAATATTTTCAGAGTTCTTTTCAACTGTAATTATTTACTTTCAGTGCTGCCTAACCAAGTCAAGGACTGCAGTGTTTCTGATCTTGAGATAAGGGCTGAATGGTAGAAAATGTTTTAAAATAACATGTATGCCCTGCAAAGTTACTAATACAGGCTACACACATATTCACATGCTTATATCAGATTTGCTCAGCTTCTGACTGCAAGCCCTGCCAGTGAGGTGTAAAAGTGAGGCAAGTTCCTTAAAGCGCTGACATCCCATTTATTAAAGGTTTTATACTTATAAAGCTTAGTTAACAAATCCGCTGACAACGCACAAGCCAGAGTAAAAGCCTGCTCCTTCTCTGGAGCGGGGATGCACTCCCAAATTAAACGTGAGCAGAAAGTGTGTTGCAGCTCACTGAAGTCAGGTAAAGGGGCTGGCACAAATATAATTAGGGCAAAGTTGCTGGATGGGTCCCACAAACAGTGGACTGCAAGAAATCCCTCAAGACTCAGAGTCCAATGCACTGGAGGGTAAGTAATCAATCAGAGGAAGAGTGGGGCACAAGGGATCAAGAGTCTTGCCAATGCCTTCGGGCCCTGAAATAGTAGAGGATTTGTTAAATCCCAGGGAGTGGCCCCAGCTCTATTCGGCAACGGAGAATACAGCAAAGCCCCAGCAGTGACGGCAAGTCTAGAGGGGTGGGAGCTTCCTTCCTGATCCCAGATCTGGGGATCACAGCTCGAGCCAAGGAGCAGGGCACGACAACCAGGTACCTGAAACACGTTCGTGCCCCTGCAAACAGCTGCCAGCACTGAGACCCCACGGGGATTTCAGCAGGACTCAACTTGCATTTCAGTCCCTGAACAACATGGCCTTTATTAACGTTGCTCTGGCATTTGTCTACATATTAATGTAGCTCTGGCATTCAGCTACACTCGTCATCCTCGTCGCTCCCTCGAAGTCCCAATCTGTTCATCTGCAAGCCTAAAGGGAGAGATTGGGTGCTTTATCTGTGAAATCTTCCTTGACCTGCCTCAAATAGTTTCATCACAGTGCTTAGCTATGCCTCTTGTTTGTTGTTTGCTTGTTAACCATTGCAATAAAAAGGAAAAGATTCAACACTTGCTGTGATATATCCAGTCTTGTACTGCATCTGACTACGCTACATACCAGCAGCAAGGAGGAATTGCAGGAGCCAGCTGTGATTTTTCCTCTGCTCTTCCCAATTTAATTTGTAGGATAGCTGTTGTATATCTTCACATTTTACAAAGACCTCCAAGACTGCTTATTTATCTAGAAATCACCCTCGCCATAAAGACAAGTCAGGAACACCAGCCCCCATCCACTCTCTATAGAAGCAGAGAAAATAAAGCACTAGCACTGCTTGGGTAGGTAGACACGTACTTCAATCGTTTTCCTTTGTAAAGAGTCAAGGTCAGGGCCACCCAAAAGCACGACCTCCCCTGCAATTTTTGCAGAGGGTAGATCGTTCCCACCAGTGTTGTGCACTGTGGTGCTGCTGATGTTTCACAGTACCACCTGCAAAGGAACTAGGGATTGAGTTGCATCCAGGAGAGCTTTGTTGGCTCACTGGTCCTAGGGCAGTCCTGCCTGCCTTTGTTACCCATCTCTTTTCTTCAAACTTGCCTGGTGCTTCCTCCCTTCCCCCCCATGCTCTGGCAGGGATGCCAAATGCTGATGAGACAATACTTGATCCATCTTCAAGCACTTATTTTCGGGCAATTAACTTGGCATCATAGAAGCACTTAAGAAACCTGGCTTTCCGGAGTGGGAGACAACTGACTAAAAAGCTAAGCAAGGTAGTAAATTGCTGTCAAATGGCTGAAAAAGAACAGGAAAGGAGAAAAAAAATAAAAAGGAACTAACACTTTGATGGAAGATGTTTGCTGCTGCTGGACCAAGTCTGAGATGTGACAAAAAAAAGTGCCCATCTAACCATTTGAGCAACTATTAGCGGGAGTCCAATACCAGCCACTATCAACTGTGTCAACACAATAATTATGTATCAATTATTGTAGTAACCATAATTATGCTTTGCCATTCAAGGATGGATGCCTCTTTTCTGACATCTCCTCATTGTATGTTACAGATTCATCCTTGCAATAATTAGCCAACGCAAGCCATCTATCCAGATAGCTCCCATTACTCTAATGTTCAAAGACCTACCAATGACTAGTGGATTTTATTGTTAACTATTTTCACCCTGAAAAACTTCTTTCCTGCTTTCACTGGCAATAATTTACACATTATCAATGCTGTACTTATTGACTGGGTCTTAATTTCAATTCATTGAAGCATAACCAGAAGCAAATAATTCTGTTTTCCATAAAGGAAAATTCCAAGTTTTCCTTGTGGCATTATTTTCCTGTCCCCAAAAAGGACGTTTCCAAGATGCATTTGCTTTTCGCACCCTGCATGCAATTTATCCTGCTGTCTGGCCGTTCTAGCTATTGCCTCACCCCATTTGTGCACTGCTGCCATCGGCGAGAGCGATGCCTTGGAGCCGAAGCCCCAGTGCAGCACTTGCAGACACGGATACCAGGGCTGCTTTCAGAAACAAAGTGGAAGCAGGTGGGGACAGGTAGACGTAGAAAGAAATTCCCCTATTTCTCATGGCTTGCAAAACTTGCCAACTAAAAATGTTCCTTTTTCCTGACTGAATTGACAGAATAATATAAAGCCAACATATGAAAATCCACAAAGCGCACAGAAAAATCAGCCTGCCATCCTCCTATATAGCAGCTCACACAAAGAAGCAGGGATCTCAAACACCCGGTAAGTCTAATGCTGTAATTTATGACTTATTCCCATTAACTATTCAGCGTTATAAATCAAGCCCTCTGTGTTCTGATACTTTATATAAATAAGTCACGGCTCTCACACAATAGTATCCTACTTGCATACATTTACATTGTTCCCTCAAAATAAATGTATATAGAAAAAAATGTTTATTTCATGCAATACTACCCATGCAGTCCTCTTTGAAGAGAATTTAAAGGGAACAAAACCTCAAATGAAGGCAGATGACATCTTTAAGAGGAAATGTCTTTAAGAGAGATTGGCCAGGCAGCATACAGCTGTTCCAGGGCACGGGGCAAACTGAAGGCCACAACCCTAGGTATTACAATGTATGATGAACCAAGTCTAAGGTTGCACAAGAGAGGAAGCCTAAGCCAAACAGCCCCATTTTCCCCACCTGGTTCTCTTCTTTCTACAAACACCCTACGTCCTACGGGATGAGCTGGTGTTGGTCCAGAGATACAACAGGGACACAGACATGCTATTATATTCCAACATTGCCGACAGTGGATGCCAAGCCCAGCGCACCAGGACAGGATAAGCATTTAGTCACAGCCCTAGACATGCTCTTAGACATAGCCACAGACACTCTCCCCCAGACCCGAGCAATTCAGGGACCTGAAATTAGGCAAAACTCAGTTCTGCACAGAGGTCCTTCCCAACTAATGGTTTTCATTAGCACTAACCCAGCTGCAAAAATATTTGTCAGTGCTTCATTAATGCCAAATGAGCCCTGCAAGCATACAGGTTTTGTTAGGAGATCCTGAGGTACTTGAAAGCTAGGACTTTTTTTTGTTGTTAGTTTGCCTTTTTCTTCTTCCCTGTTTTGATTTTTTTTTTGGGGGGTCCTCCCCATGAAGTTCAAAAGCTGGTAGCAATTTAGAGCAATTTACAATTTAAAAAGGTATGCACATACATATGTGCCTGTGCACGCACACAAGCCAGAGAAGTCAGCAAATCTCTTTTAGGGAATGAAATCCCATTGTGGGATTCTGGACTCGGTACTCAACAGTCAAAATGGGACATTTGCTGGCTAATCCTAATGACAGCTTCGGGCAAAAGATTTCATTCCGGCAGATGTTTCTTCAGAAAGAACACAGCAATCATTATACACTGCTATTACCAAAATCAAGTTTGGAAATGCATAAATCTTCCTGCCCTGGAGTCATACATAGCACCTGCCTATAGACCGGAGCGCTCCATGCACCAACTCCACCTTGCTACTGCCCCTGATGAGGAAAACTCAGCAAGGGATTTCAGGCCAGTTTATTAACACTTAGAGATGTAAGTATCAGCACCGTTCAGGAAAGCATTATAAAATTATTTATCCATGCAGGCATGTTCTTACCCCAAACTCTGCTACCTATACATGCCAAGAAGGACAGACCTCTCAACATCTTATTCCATGTTTGCCACAGGGCTAAAGAAAATGAAAGGCAGAAAAAAGAAGTCTAGAGACCCTACTAAGCTACACTTTTCTTTGTCCTCCACTTACGCCTATGCCATGAGACTGGATACACTAGCAACACGTTTGAATGTCATATACATAAGCATTTCTCATGGAGAACAAGCAGGCCTGTGCCTTCACCACATTAATTTGGGGTTTCTACCTGCTGAAAGACCAGGCTTAAGGCACCCAACCCGCACGAGGAAAGCCTGATGAAAATTAAATCTTTGCTGGGGAAGCCAAATGAAATAGAGCAGAGACGATTGTAATCACACACAGCCATAAACCCACAGATCCTCAGAACAGAGAGCAGGATTACAAACACTGCTCAGTTTCACCACAGAGTTTGTAGTCTTGGTTAGCCTGAAAAGGATGGATTTCAGCACATTAAAACCCTAACAGAATGCCAAAAGAAATGGCATGCCATATGTGGTATGCAATCTTCTGGTTTACCAGAGTATTTCACAAACTTCCAAAACCCTTTCATGGAAGATCCGTGGAGATTATAATGGACATCCACACTCCATTGGGGATTTGCAGATCCCTGGACCTGAAAAGACAGACTCACGGGCTTTACAAGTACTGTTGACTGGCCTGCCTAGCTTTTAAATTTCATGAGCCCTGAAATGAACAACTAACTCATGGAGATTATAAAACATATCATTTTGCTACAGCAGTTTGTCGGCTCAATAAAACCCGAAACAAAGGACTTGAGGGCTATTTTAATTTCTACCAGAGGTGTCGCCTGCAGACGACAAACTTGGACCCAGACACATTGTATAGCCTCTATAGAAAAGAATAACGACTACTATTAAGTGTGCATATTCCTTCGGGAATGGCCAAGCAACCTCCCAAGCTCACCAAAGTACATGCCGAGATGACACAGAGCCAAAAGATGAGCCCTTTGCCTTCTTAGATGCTGATGCAAAAGGGAAAAAAAACACAGTCTAGCATTTTGGAAACTCTGGCACCCAACCACTAGGAGCAGTTTCAAGTACTATTGTTCAATGAGAATAGACTGATGCACACTTAAATAGACCCAAGGCCTTTGTGAACTTTAAAAGATCTTTTACATATCAAAGAATCCTTTGTGAAATGTCTTCAAACCCTTTATCAGAGAAGTGCTCTCCTTTTCCCAAGCTGTTTCCTCAGTCAAGAGAGAAACAGGTCAAACCTCCAAAGGAAAAAGAACCTTCTATTCCCCCCCTCCTTCCTCCAGGAATTGTTCTGGGTTTGGGAAAATAACAATTTATATTTAAATCGTTTCACGATCTTCCTGAAAACATTTTAATTGCTTCCTCCAGGTTCTCCATTCAGCGTGTAATGCTCAGAGACATCCAGATGGAATCCCAAGGGTTCATCGGGATTTCTAATTGCATTACTTAAAACAGTTCCCTATCAAGGATCCACACCAAAAGCAGGTTGGAGGCTTTCAGATCAAGGATATTTCGACAGGTGATGAAATAGAGATAAGAAAAAGGCAAAGGAAGGACACAGTATTTTTATACACTATGGCTAGCTAGTGTCTGAATAAGCGCCCAGGTACAATACATGGCTTTGTTTTTAACATCCTCATTTTCATACTTCCCATAAGTTTTCAAAACATTGCTTATTATACATCTTTGTAGAACAGGCAGACTGGGGTTGTTCACATCTTTGTAAACACGCACATTTTAACAGATCATGAGTCTACATAGCTCAGAGGTGTCAAACGAAATAAAAATAGACTGCATCATAATGAAGTTCAAGTAAGGAAAGAATTTAATTATGCATACTTCTCCAATGCTTTGGACATCGCTTTTAAAGAAGAGAAAGCGTCATAACTCAAAGGTATTTAATCTAATGAAAAACTACAATTGTTCATGCTGTTTCCAATATATTCCAATAAAAGAAGATGGGTTGAGATTTTTCCCTTCAAGAAGAAAGCTCAGGAAATTACATTCCCTACAACCCTCCCCCCATCTTTTTGTCAGCAAATCCTATAAACCCACAAAATGCCAGGAATTAAATGCTAAGGTTGGCAATCTGTCATCGACATATGCTCTTGCCATTTTTTTTTTCAACCAAGACCTAAGATAGGCCTGCAGTTTCAGCCTTAGCACGGAATTTCTTAGCAGGGGTTATTTGTTGTTTTTCATCCTCCCCCTTGCTTTTTCCCTTCCCCATCTCTAATCAACGTGATTTACTTTTCTGTCCTACGTGCCAATTTTTCAGGAGTCCTTGGAAAAAATAAAACAACGCGACTCGTAGGGAGTCAGGACACTCAACGCATGTAACAGCATGCTCTGAACCACGATTATCAGCTTCCAGCATGACACTGGACAGCCCCACGATACGCTGCCACAACAAAATAGGTTCTTCCCTTTGGAAAACCCTCACCACAAGCTGTCCAAACATTATTTACAGTTTCGAGTGTTGCTTTATTTATTGCTGAAATTCTCCTGTTCAGTAGAGAGAGTAACTGAGTAACTTATTAGGAATGTTCCTGGGGAATGGGAGAAAGGGGGAAATGAGATCACGTGTAAATCCAGAAACATTTACAGCTTTTATGCAAAATTTGAAATTGGAGCACTATCAAAAGAAAAAAAGAAAAAAAAAACAACACAGCCTCAAGCTGGTAGTCTGCCAAGCTACAGGTGGGCTCTGTAAGAGGAAGAGGATTCCAGATTTCTTGTTTGGAGAAGAAAGCATGACTTCTGGGAAAATGAAATACTTGAGGTAGATATATTTACACAATATGTGGGAAGTGTGAAGAGATGCTACCTAGGAGGCCTCCCTCATGACACCATCTCCAGAACATAAAGGTTTTTTTTTTTAATTTTCTCCTTAAAAAAATAACAAGTGTTTTGCTATAGGAAACATTGATTTCCTATGGACCTACAGACACTGCTATTAATAGTGTTTTTTTTTTTCCAGTAATTAATATAAATAATTGTTGTAGTCTTCTTACCTGTATCAGTACTTCTGTGGTGTAAAAATGATGTTGCCAACACACATGTACTCAGTTTGAATGTTAAATACTGTTATATGCCACTTGCAGCAGCAGTAAGTATGACTACTCCTGCTGAAATCTCTATTGGTTACGGATGTTCCCTACAACTGCAAATTCAGCCCAGACACTGTGCTTCCCAAACCTGTGGTCTGGGTTACACTCAGTGGCTACAGTAGAGGTTTTCAAATCCATGGTAGGAAGGCCTTCTCTTTCAAAGATACCCTAGGATAGAGCAAGATGAATCTCCCCCAATGCCAAACAGACGAAGATATCAATGGGAGAATTAAGAAAAACAAACAGGATGCACACCACCAGACCTTCTTCTGTTTAGTTCATTAGAAAGCGGGGCCCGCATTGCTAATGACAAAGAAACGATATCATGATTTGTTTGCTTACAGCTACAGGCATCATTATTTTGTGAAGAGTTGGCAGCTCCCGAATAGTTGACTTCCAGAGAGTTCAGTTAAATATAACCCTCTCTGACTGAGCCAGGAATAAAATCTATTCCATTTAATGTGATTTCTGCTAAATCTGAAGAGTTAACAGCCAAAGAGCTACATATTGATTATGCCACTTCCATTCTGATGAAAAGGACTTAGAAATAGCACCCAGAATCCAATATTTTCCTTGATGCCATTAAGTTCTGCTACCAAGGGTTTTCTAATACCCCCTTTATTTTTATGATAAAGTAGTGTACTCACAGGCATACTTCCAGACCCTCCTCAGACGTTTATCAACCAATACAAACACGCACATATGACTACATTCTCATGCATATATACACAAACATTCAATCCTCCACGTGCATTCCCCTTTTTCTATTTTTAGGGTAGAAAAAACAGGGAGACTGAATTTGTTTCAGTGGCTCAAACCAGCAATGAAATTGGGCTGTCAGCTAGACAAAAGCTACTCAACGCTGCTGATGGGAACAGTCACTCAAGCTGTTTTGCAAGAAGATAAATAAAGTTTGATGTGCCTATACACAAATACCATATATACCAGAGAATATGGCTAGTGGGATAACCTGCCAAGTTTCTCCTACTTCTAATGCTTCACAGTGATTTAGCTCTCTACCCTGAGGGCTTGTAGGTAGATAGACAGGCAGTTTGAAGACTCTCCCCTAGCTCATTAAAAATATCAATCAGCAGAGCTCTCTTCTGAAGCTGAGTGTGCACCAGCCATGTTAAAGTAATCAAAAGTACTTCCCATCAAGGTCCATGTGGAATCTGTCCTTGTGCACAGCCCATACAAACGCTTGTTCCTCATAACTAATCTTTATGTTGGAAAGATATTTTCCTCCATCTTATGTCACTGCAGAAAAACCATGGGAATAGAAAGAATGCCAGGATGGTCACAAATCTGACTGTTTTACTTGCTGTGGACATCTCTTAACTAATGTTTATGCCTCAAAATATAAATAAATAAAAACAGTGTTGTTCTTTCAGATACTTTTAAGATAAATGCAGATACCAACTGTGTGGGGCTGGGCTACGTAGAGATGTCAAAAAAAATTTTAAGGTAAAACTGAGGGAAAAAACACAAGTAAGGTCCGTGGCTTAACTTCTCAACTGCAAAGTAGCAGCTTTTGATAGAAGTTTTCTTGTACTTGGTATGACTCCTTAGAGTAACAAACAGTAAAGGTAAAAGGAAACTCAAAGAAATATTAGGTTCATGAAAATAGCTAAGGGTTAAGGACCAGTAAATACTCCTGCCCACTTCTTTCACCAGACTGTCAGTCGTGAGATGTCCTGCATGTTTGCTCACCATTTGCCTCATCAATGAATGGCTCTGCCAAATCCAGACCAAGAACCACACTCATGACAAAACAATCTAGGTATTTCCATTAGGACCATTACAGCACCTAGATAGCTGCAGATGAGGCATCCAATGATCCTAGCTGTACAAAGATGAACAACCCTTTCCCTGAATAGCGCTTGAGCTCAATGGATGAATAAACCCTCCTTTAGTTTTGATCCTGTCCTCTGCAGTGCCTGGTCATCTTCCAAACAAAAAGAGAAAGCAACTATCTTAACATTCACTACATCTTAAATCTAGTTTCAGTATCAAGAGAAATTCAAGTGCTGGATAACTTCTCACAATCACCTTTGCAGAGCACAGTAGCAGAGCACTGTTTCACCTCCTGCAAGGAGGTTCAGAATTTCCAATGCAAACTTCTGTAGCACGTTCTAAGTTTTCCATTTTTCCCCTATAGAAAGCTATTTGGTCCGTTAACAGGATGAAGACTGTATTTTTTGCTTGCTACATTTTCCCTTTCCCCTGCCATTTTTCAAGGAGAGATCTAGAGATCAAAAGAGGAGAAGCCCTCGAATTTCATCATTTTTGACTGGTTCATCAACCTGATTGTAAGGTTCACAAGCAGGACTGCCCAAATTTGTGGCATCTAGTTAAAAAAAAAAAAAGAAGTCAATGCTTCCTAGATTTAGTGCCAAACAAGTCTGCAAACAGATCAGCATAAGTAACATCGGACTCAATCATGATCCTTCTGTCTTCACTAGCTCCATTAGCAGCCTTAACCTTTCTACACAGCAAACTGTCAGGTGAGACACCATCATCACAGACTGCACAAATCCTGCACAGACGAATTACAGAGAAAAATGAGCTGCAAGAAAAACAAACGTATAAGGACATCATATGTTAACCATTTGAAGTAAGTATGAAACTCCAGTAATTACGTGTTTGCTGAGAAAGCTGATTGCAAGATGTATCTAATCACCAGCAAGAGCTTCACTGGAGCCAAATGTCCCAGGATTGCAGCATCACAAGTCTGCCCCCGTGATCTCTTCTCTTTCTTCGCAAAGAAAGAAAATTAAGGTCTTGGGTGTATAAAAGACAAGTGTGGCCTTTTTCCATGTTTGGCTTCCTCCTCTGTTCCACATGGAAAGCTTCCCCTTCCACGCCATACCACATCCCAGTTCAGAAATCAAGCAAGTTCAATACAATTTGTTATTTGTCTCTTACTTTGTCTGTGCCAAGTTATGGGTATGTATATAACTAAAATGCTGAATGCAACATCCTAAGATATCCTAGCCAGAGTCCCAAGCAAACCTATGGAAAAGCCAGAGGAGAAGCTGTTATAAGAAAATCTTTCCTCCCATTTTTACCTTGAGCCAACAAAGTATGGCAACACTATATATTCCAGAAACATTCCTCAATGCACTTCAAGACATCCACATTTCAGTCAAATTCTCTGCTGTGAGTACTCAGCTCCTCTAATGCAAGGCCTCAAGGGTATGGCACAAGTCAAAGCAGAAATTACAGACAGCAGGGCAAAAGCAACAAGTTTTCAATCACTGAATCCAGCTTACTCTTTAACGCTGTTTAAAAAAAATAAAATGCTCTGAAACCCATGTGGCTTTTGACTTTGGTTTGGCAGAAGGATAGAAGCCTGGTTTCTGGTTGCTTGAGCAATATGTTCCCAAGACCCAGGCTTGCTCCAAACATCACGTTGTCTCAGTTTTTCAGTTCACACAACTTCAACTCAGCTCCAGCCCTCAGCAACCAGATGCCAGAGGCTGAGGATTGATTTCAGCTTGCATCCAGCCTCAAGGCCCCCTCTGGGGAACCACCACAAGGAAAGCCGAGTGGGTGTTAGGGAACAGCGCACCTGAGAAACTGCGACCGACATCTGGCTCGTAACTCTGACATGCTTTTGCTCCTTGCTGCTTTGATTTAAAAAGCTCCTATTTAGGGATCCTTAAAAGAATTAAAAGCATGGGGGGAGGAATGAAACACCATTTGTAGGGTCTTAAGAACTAGCGTGTTTCCTCCATAATCGTTTTCAGGCCTCTCTCAACTTCAGTGGTACCAGGGTTTAAAGACAACCACAAGTTACTCATAACTCACTGGGAAAGCCCCAAAGAGAAACCATCTTAAACATACCCATTAACTTCGAAATAAAACATTAACTTGTTCTGCTTGGGCAGTGCAGTGGACATGAATTGCCGGAGAGGGTCCAGTGAGAAGACAGGACAACAGCCATCATTCAGCAAGGATGGGACAACGAGCAACCCAACGAGAAATGTCGTAAAACTCAAAGGACTGTACACACCTTCATTAAAGCAACAATGATGTCTGCCGTGTGCTACTTTACGTCTCCCCAGCCATTTAATGGTAATCCTTCAGGTGCTTAAAACAACTGATGGTTCACCTTAGGTATAATGTCCTTCATCAGAGCTTCCACCAATAGTTATAAACCAGATTTTGTCCCACTTTGGAAACTGAGCACACCTGGGTTTGGCTACTGCTTGAAAGGGAGAATAAAAATTTGGACCCCAAGCACCCAAGGCAAAGACCATTGAGCCACTGTTGGTCAACTGATGCTTTTTCAACCATAGAAACATTGGACAGAGTTTCACAGTGACATTTTAGCAGCAGCCAAAGACTGTAGGAGAAATAGCATTGCCTGGACAAAGCATGATTCTCCAGGTCTTTATTATGGTAGCATCACTCATTAAGCAACTGATGTCATGAAAATCACACTGGCAGAAAGCCACCACAAAGAAAAGAAAAGAAACAGATACTCAAAGGTTATGAACCTGTCTGTGCATTTCCAAGTTTCGGGTTTCAGTTCAGTGAAGGTGCTGACTCAGGGAGCCATGCCAGTGCGCTAACACCAAGCATCGGCTCAACCGCAAGCAGGAATTCAGAGCACCTAAGCCAGTCTCTTTTTAACTAAATCACGCGCAGACTCATACCGAGGCACCTCCCTGTTTCAGAGCCTAGAACAAAACACCAACCTGTTTAATGTGCAAAAATCAAGTCGCTCCAAAATTAATTATAAACATTTGCCTCACTTAGCTAAGATCTATTTGGCACAACAGTCGAGAGTCAGATTAAGCTTCCAGTCTGTCTAGCTCCATTTTCTGACTTGGAAAGTTAATATGTTGTCATATTACAGGTGACACGCTCTCCTCATTCTGCTTCACATAGCAATAACTGCCGATTTTCTTCAGTACCTTGGCCGGTAGCAAAATGACCCACATACATGCTTGGTAATGTATAGCATCACGCAAAAACCAAACCCAAGTCTCCTCATATGGAAAAGGCGTGCAAAGATGGGATAAGACTTGTTTTTTTTGTTTTAATATACATAGACACACAGACAGTTGCTGGCAGAGTGTTTTGTTTTATTTTTTGGCAAATACTTGGCCTGGCCTATTACATACCAGGCACACAAACTGAAAAAACAAGCTTGGAGCTTCCCCTCAGAGAAATCAGAAGAAATTTCACTCTGCCTTATTCCATCACATTTCTCAAAATGAGATTACTTTGCAAGATGTAACAAACCTGTAAGTCTACAAAACCAAGGACCTTTTTTCTCTTCTGCCTCAGCAGAGTCCCTGTCAAATAAGGATAACCCTCCTTTTTTCCCCACTTTTTATCCATCTTGTCTACCCAGAGATGCATATTTTTCAGGATGGAACAGTGTTCATCTACATGCCTAAACCAATGAGGCTCTCACCCTCGAGGAAAAGAAAAATAAGAAAAAAAGAAACAAATATGAGCTATTCCACTTGCATTATGAACTACAGACACAACTTTTATTATGATTTAGAAAGAATTAAAATATTCCACTAAAAACAGTATATTGCATGATGAGGATGGATAAAAGACAGGAACATCATGTGGAGGGCTTATCTACATTGAGAAATAATGTTGTGTTAGATCACGATGCTTGAAGACTGTCAATAACACCTGGGATCACCTTTTCAGATGGTATCATCTGGCACTGCTCCTACAACTTTTTTCATGATACTTGCACAGATTTGCACCATGCACAGACCTTCCCAGTGCTTAAGGGACTGAGCTAACAATCGCCCTCTGAGGGTACATTGAGATATTTAGGACAGTTTAAGCCAA
Organism: Cygnus olor; assembly: GCF_009769625.2. Classification (NCBI taxonomy): domain Eukaryota; kingdom Metazoa; phylum Chordata; class Aves; order Anseriformes; family Anatidae; genus Cygnus; species Cygnus olor. Next base: position 13,145,948 of record NC_049172.1, on the reverse strand, counting down.
GTTGATCTAAGCATATTCCCCCAGAGGGAGGGAAAAAATAAAAAGCATAAAACAGTTTTAAATACTTTTCAAGACCTAAACTTTAGCCAAAGTAAACCAACAACAAGGAAAGAAGAATTCGTACAATGCTTATAGGAGTGCTGGGTCTTCAAAAAAAAAAAAAAGAGTGCTATAGAAAAACTTCCTTTCAGCACTACAGGAAAATGAAATGATCAAACTGACGAAGATTTTATGGTCAGTGGCTTACATATACAGTGTGTAGGGTGGTTGGTGTAGGGAGGCACCACGTGACAACATCCACTTTTAATAGTCCCAGCACATTCTCATTTGGGAGGATTGAGCAAGGACTGACTTATATTTCCACCTCTTTGCCGTCCAATCTCCTTCCAAACGCATCCTGAGTTCAAGATACTGGAAAAAGTCACAGTTACCACCTTCACAAGTCTTGTTAAATCAGACAAAATGCAGATCTGATGCTCTTCTCTGAGAAGTAAATTGTTGAAGACAACAAGAAAATGGCACGTTTCTGTAAAATATTCAGTTTGCTTGTTTTCCCTCATAAATTTTCCTCAAATAAGTGAGAGGAGTTCTACTAGAGAAGTTTTTGCTGCAAAAATGTTGTCAATATTCCTATTTTCAAAAATATGTTTATGCACTCCTTCCAAATATTGCGCAGAGATTGTGACAGAAGACTTCAATCTGAGGGCCAAAATAAAGTTCAGGGAAGGTCTGACAGGTGCTGTTCACAGGCAGAGAGCTACAAGGTTTCCTTCCTCTTCTGTCAAAACCCCGTCCTCCACTTCTCCATGCTTTCTAAGTCAAAGCCACTTTCTCCAGGCAGCGGGAGAATTTCACCCAAAGCAAGGAAAGCCTTCCTACATGCAGAAGGACAACCTCAGCCATAGACGTTCGGGTTACTTAACACAGGCATGTTTTCTTTTCCCTGTGGCAAAATTGTTTAAAAGCTTATGGAACACTACACTTTGAATCATGGTAGATTGATAGTCACAAAAAAAATGTTATTCCTTTTTCTTTCCTTGTGCTAACTTACAAGTCATAAAAAATAATAAATTCAGACTTACATCCTGATAAACAAAACCGCAGCGGAGCGCGGCATAATTTCTCCTCTTCTGCTGCTGTCTACCTCAGCTTTCTTAATTCATGCCATATTTAATCTACATGTAGGAAGTCCACATTTGTTTCTAATAACAGAAGGAAAGTAATGAGATGTCAAGGAACAGTTTCCTTAGGCCAGAGACTTCAAAGGTGAGTCTGGCAGCTTGTCCTGCATTTATTGTTTGTGTCAACCTTATGATTTTCTAAAGAGCAACTGCCCATTTAAAATAATTATAAGCTGCAATTTAAACCCGAACAGCACATGAATGTATGATAAAACACTTACACCATCATCCAAGTCTCAGCATCAGCCCTATATCAGAGAACACGTAGCTCCAGATGCTGGATTAAAACAATAAGTACAAGCTGAAAATGAGCAAATAATTCTTTCAGCTAATGCACAATGGTCATGCTGCTTAATGCAACAGCAATGTTAAATGGAAGTATGGACTACATTATCTCAATGTATGAGCCGCAACAACAGCTACTTCTGCTGTGCCCATCGGCTATATCTATCCTGGAGAAAGAGACAGGGACTCCAATAAAAAGGTAATTCCACCGAGGGATTATTTTTCCCTGACTACTCTTTTAGTCAAACTTCTAAATTAGAGCAGAGTTGGGAAAAACAGGGAATACATAAGGGAGGAGGAGGAAAAAAAAAAAAAGACACCCTGCTGATTGCTTTTGTTAGCAAGCTGCTCCAGCGTGGTCCTGCTGCTTGTTCAGGACCAAGCCTTTCTGCTGCTGAAGTCAGAAGTCCCTCTGAAGGGAGCTTCAGAAGTCCCATGTCCCTCATATGGCACTGCCGTACAATGCTCGGCATGCCATTCCCTCACGGAAATACCGCCTCTGCTACGCAATCTCAGCTGGATTTGGAAAGACATCCCCCTTGGCCTTGCTCTAGTCCTGCCAAGATCAATGGGGGGTTGACAATCAGAAGAATTTGGCCAACAGCAAGCATTTCTGTAGGTCCCTCCAACCCTAAACGTACACCACATGATGGAGTAACATGCGACTGCTTGAATGGTGTGGACTAACTTCACACTGGCTCCAACACCAAAGAAGGGAGAGCCTTGCATCCTTCCGTGTTGCGGCTGAAGGGCTTTTTAAGAACTGGTTTTGCCTTTGAAGAAGGCAACTCCAAGCACAAGTGAGCTGCCACCTCACCATGGAAAAATTACCTTTCCCCTCCCACAACCATTACTGTTGGGGTTGATGCCAGCTAATATGCAGAAGGAAGTACCCTTAAAGAAAAAAAAAAAAAAAGAAAAGGACCAGAAGAGTAGATAATAAGGATTATCTACTAGGATCCAGGTTCAACACTAAAATTGAAAGGAAAAGGCGGCAATACTTTAATAAACACAATATGAAACCTGCAAGCGCTAGGTTGCGCAAACAGTGAGACAGTCGAAATTATTAAATTTGCGTATCAGTGACACCATCACTAAACAAGGAATGTACCTCTTAATTAATACCATTTTTCGTCCCTGTGTGCGCATGTATTTATAAACACTCGCGCACTTCACTGTTTATCATCTTTCAGCACACACTCTGAGTCAGCAGCTAGAGGGAAATATGTTTGAGGAGTGTTTAAAATGACACCCTTTACAAATGAAACCATCTAAATCCGGTGTCGGGGAATTAATGAGCTTCTCATGTAAATCACGCATAATTTACAGTGGAATTTGTCCTGGTGCCAGCAGCAACTCGTGCTGCATCGTAATGAAGGCAGGGCTTTGGAGACGTGAAGCTATCCACAACCTATTTGTGTCTTACCTCTGCATTTCCCCGAGTAACCAAAACGTTATAAACCCTTTCAAAGAGCAATTATATGAGGCAGCAAATAACACAGCCTTCATCTCCTATTTCTCATTTCCACCCCTGGCTGAGGAACGTTGCAAACATCACCAATGCTCACTCATTTTAAAAACTCATCTGTTTGGGCACTGGGTTGCATGCCTGAGATGAAAATTAAGCCTTCACGATGCCCTTGAAGGCATGACCTGTATTCTAGGCAAAAGGAGGAGCAATGACAGCAGTAAGGAGCAGAGGAGGCCCCGGCAAGCCAGCCAGGCACACATCAGAGCAGCAGCCGATGAGTGCAACAGGAACAGACTTAGCCCCACATTGC